>NC_080695.1:11878538-13078538 GCF_030445035.2 Dasypus novemcinctus | reverse complement strand
GTATGTTCAGACCTCTAAAATGCAGAGTCTGTTACTAGCAGACACTAAAGGAAATTCTGGAGGACAGACTTCAGACAAAAGTAGAGTGGTCCTGTATGGAAAGTCTGAGATTGAAAATTAAGAAATGAAGAGCAAAGTGGTTTGAATGTGGGTAAATCTAAACAAACAAAAGATGCCACAAAATAGTAATAATATCGGGAAACGGACTTTGGCCCAGTGGTTAGGGCGTCCGTCTACCATATGGGAGGTCCGCGGTTCAAACCCCGGGCCTCCCTGACCCGTGTGGAGCTCGCCATGCGCAGTGCTGATGCGCGCAAGGAGTGCCGTGCCACGCAAGGGTGTCCCCTGCGTGGGGGAGCCCCACGTGCAAGGAGTGCGCCCGTGAGGAAAGCCGCCCAGCGTGAAAAGAAAGAGCAGCCTGCCCAGGAGTGGCGCCGCCCACACTTCCCGTGTCACTGACGACAACAGAAGCGGACAAAAGAAACAAGACGCAACAAATAGACACCAAGAACAGACAACCAGGGGAGGGGGGGGAATTAAATAAATAAATAAAATCTTTAAAAAAAAAAATAGTAATAATATCTTGTGAGGTTAAGAGAAAAACTAAAAATTTTCAGTAATAACATATAATTGGGGGTGTATGTGTATGTTCTGTAAGTTTAACAGAGTTAAAGTACTCTAAGGTCCTTGTACTGTTCAGAAAGAGGGTCAAGATACAGGTTAACATTAGACTACGGTAAGTGAAGTGTGACTTATAATTTCTAGAGTAACCAATAAAAGTATAGGAACAAAGTATAAAACTTCCAAAGTAAAGGAAAAAGCAATTAAAAAAAAAATCAAAAGATAGCAGGAAGAGAAAAAAAAAGAAAAAGCAGGACAAAAGCACAAAATAAAATAACAGATATAAATTAAGGAAGCTGTAACAGAAACAGTCTAAAATTTAGAAATGCCTTTCAACTTCCATTACAGTGAACGCCTATAAATAAGAGTATTACGTAACAGTCCAACCCCTTTTCTGTTTTTCTCGTTCACTTCAGTATCCACTAAATACTATGCCCCGTGCTGGGAAAGAATATGAAACAGACTTAGTTCCTGCTTTCATGGAACTTACTCTCAAATGGGTAAGTGAGGCAGTATTCTAAGAGTGAGTTTTTAAATCTCAATTGTGATAATTGCTATGATGTCATTGAATTTTTTTTCCTCACACTATCAGGCACTCTTTTGTTCCTACAGCTTATGCAATTGCTTTCCCTTAAGAAAACACTCAAGGACAAAGAAATTAGCACTTTGCTAAATAAAATCCTAATAAAATGGTAAATAAATACATACCAGATATTACTATACTTAGTTTGATCCGCAGTTAGTAATCTGTCTTGAAAGCTGGTTACTAATTCTGGAGCAGTCCATCGCAAAGGGAAAATTTTTTTATCATCTGTTTCAATATAATCCTCCTGTTTTGTTAAGAAGCATATAGAATTTTGTACAGAATTATACTTTTAGTGAGTTTAATGATTTAATTCCAGGCCATTCTCAGAATATCCAAACCCAACTCAAAAACACATCAGGGGGTTAAAAAAAAAAGTGGCCAAATAGACAGACTTTCTCAGCAGAAGATAGGTTACGAGTTTCTCTGAAGCCTCTGGGCTTCATCAGCTGGTCTCAGAGCCATGAATCCTTGCTAACTCACCCTTCCTGGAAAATGAGGTACACTGTGTCTAATGCATAGAACACAGGCTCTAAGCAAAACGTTTTTTAAAAATATACTGGGTCTTCTGCATTCAACAGGGAAGTGGTGACGTTTAATGACTAACAGTGCAACCTTTAGAACATGACAGCCTGTTATTGTATGTTCTCCCTCTACCATCTACCAGCTACTCTGGCAAGCGACTCTGGCAAGCAACAATAAACTAAGCTTTCTTCTTTATCTGTAAAAGGATAATACAATACCTTCCTGCCTTTGCCATGAGGATTAGGAGATAATGCAGGCAAGCACTTCCTAGTGAGTACTTGGTACACAGCAAATGCTTGAGGCTGGAGGTATTTTATAGATAAACAAGCAACTTACCATTGCATATTTTTTAGTTAAAAAGTACTTTGAAAATATTATCCCATCTGGTCCTCATAACAACTGTTAAGATAGAACAGATATTACCCTCATGCTACTGCTCAGGAAATGGAGGCCAAGGGGCTCATCCAAGGTTTCCTGGGTAGGTGGACTAGGACAATCCCATGCTGACCTCCTTCACGCTACCGCCTTCACTGGGGCTACACAAAGACACAGATGAATAAGCCACTGGCTTCGCATTTTTTTCTTTGAGGATATATTTATCACATTGTTTAAAAACCTAACTTCTAAGCTAACTAAATTTTATCTGAAATTTTACTGAACATGTAACAGAGATATATTTATATGATAGGTATATTATATGGGTAATAATAGTAATGGCACATATGTTCATACTAACATTTATCATATACCATCAGACTACAACAATTACACTGTCTTTTTTAACAAATATTTGGAAAGCTGTTACAAAACCTCAGGCATAAAGCCACTGATTTAGACAAACTACACATCAGACGCCACCATTACCATTAAAATAACTGGAACAAACTGCTCTTCAAAAAGGCATGAGGACCAAGATTCTTACCCTTCTCTTCCACAAATGGAACACAGATCCACATGACAACATCATGACTACGAAATTAAATCAGAGGAAGGAGGAATAACACTTAAACCTGTGGCTTACCTTGTACCTGCTGAAGCCTATTCCATAATCCCCCACTTTCACATTTAAGTCAGAGGTAAGGAAACAGTTCCGCAGGGCCAAATCACTAAAAACAGAGAGAGGGACGTGAACACAAGGACAAGGGAGCAACAAGAAGAAGGACGTTATGTGAAGCTACAATGGAAAAAGGCTTTCTCTAGTAATAATAGTATATTATTTAATGTTTTAAAAATCTTTTTCATAGAAAAGCATTATGCATCATCTTCCCAAGTAAATAATGGAGAGGATCAGATTTTTTTTTTTAACAAAGAACTATGAATGCTATGGTTAAAAAATTGATCATACCAGTACCTTATTCCACATTAAACCCAGATTTTATGGCCCATTTCCTGCTTTTTAAAAGAGTGACCATGAAAAAATTCTAAAATACTATTTGGTTATATTGTTTGAAATTTTTTTTACAATAACCTACTTTTTAAAGTAACAGTCTAAGTAGTAATCTATTTATTATAAGATTAATAAAGTTACAACTTTAAGCACCCCAAAATATCTATATCATTAAAAATGTTTATGTCCCCCACTTTACAAAGATAGGCAAGCTTTATAATCAGGTCCTTTCCAAATTACTTTTTTCTTCCAAACTCCACCTCTCTACAGGGTAGGGAAAAAGCATATTTTCAAGGGGATTTAAAATGATTTACTTAAATAATTTATCTTATGAATAAATTAATTTTCCAAAATACACAATTTGACAAATAAAAGCTACTTTTTCTAAAGATACTTCTAATACAGATAACAGATTAAATGTTTTGCATTTTGACTTTGGCCCTCAGAATATTTTTAACCAATTGATTAAAAATTAATTGGTTTTAAAAATTAACTGATTAATCAATTAATCAATATAAATATGTATATTTATATTTAAGCCAGTTATCAAAAATTGAATTTCCATAGTGTCAAATTTAAAATGTTTGTCTTTATATGATTATAGAAGACCAAAAACTTAAATTATTAAAATTTTTTTCTCAAGATTTTAATTTCCAAAGCTCACTTGTCAGAAACATAATAATTCAGATATGATGATAGCAACTAACACAGATATAAAGTTTATTATAACAAGGTATCTCTATTTTACAGATGAAAAAACAAAGGCAGAGAACTGTTTAAATGGCAGAAAATTCTAAGTATCCTAAATATTAACCATCTGGTCAGTATTTTGAACATTCTCAATGCTTTCAACTCCCTAACAATTGAAAAATATAAGAATTAAACTAACTAAACTAACACCTATACTTCACTGTTCTGAAAAGCTTTATGGCAAATGGCATTTTTCAGGGAGACACCACTGAAACCAGGTGGAAACACCACCCCACTCCCCCGCCGCCAGTTACAGTTACGTTGAGTAGTGGTTCTGAGGTACCAGCGTCAGCTCCTTAGGTTTACCGTTTACCAATGAACATGAAACCAAAGATGCATACGCAGGGTCAGGACAGGGGAAACAGAACTCAACATCTGCAGCAACAGCGTGGTACCTAGTGACGCGGATTCAACGACCTAATAATGGCTGTTCTTACTCGTAAGTAACTGCTGAGCACACACGTGGCATTTCTCCAAGCACTCTGCAGGTATTCATTAATTTAAACACCACAACCCCATGAGGTGGGACCATTATTACCCCATTTACAGATAAGGAAAGCAAGGCACAGAGAAGTGAAGTAACTTTGCTAAGTTTACAAAGTAAAATATTGTCATTTTAAAAATATAGGCAAATACTATAGTAATTTAATACTTTAACTGTCAATAGCCATGAATGACACTACATTATTATTGCAGTAAATAATGGACATGCCATGCGAGGGCAAAAAAATGAAAATGCTTTAAGTAAGGCAGCTTTATCCCACCAAACTAACAGGTGCAGCTGGACAGGGATGTGGGTTTTGCCAACTGAGGTTCTGTTCCTGATCACCACTAGTGACCCTTTCTAGGATCTCTAAAACGGCTCCGTCTAAAGCTTCCCAACATCTCCCTCCCAAGACCTGCCCTAAGAACTGCTCCCCAGCAGCCTGTCAGCATTCCAACAGGACTTGCACACTCACCCACCTGACCCTGTGATCTTCAAGCCTGGGACAGCAGCTTGGGGCTGGCTGTGGCACTGCCAGAACACCTGCTCACCCTCTAGCCTTTCTCAGGGCACCTGGCACCATCTGTTCCCCTCCTCTTCTCAGTTGTCCCCTTACGAATGTTCAGTGTAGGTCTTTAGATATATTGAAAGGGGAAGGTTAAGTAAAAAGTGGAAAAATCATATGTAAGAGGTCTCTGGCTGTCATTATAAAGGATACTGTAAAACTTTAATACAGTTAACTTGACCATGGGGATCTTATAAATCTGCTCCCTACCTCAACCCCAAACACAGTCACTGCAGAACTGTGGAAAAAGCACTGGACAAACTCAGAAGACCTGGGACCTAGTCTTGACTCCACTACTTAACAACTGGGTGACTTTGGGCAAGCCACTGGACATGTCAAGGCCTCAGTTTCCTCTCCCCAAAATCCCAAAAAAGCAAATGCACCTGTAATAGCTAACTCACAGGTTGTTATAAGGGTAAAATGAAAATATATATGAAGTGTTTAGCAATGTTAAAGTGGTACACAGATTCAAGGTAATGATATAATCCAGTTCAAAACTGGCTTAAAAAATTTTTCCCTGAAACCCAGTAACATGGCAAGCTGAAGAACAAAAAACACGAAGGTGGAACTTCTGAACAAGAGAGGTGACTCTTGACGTCAGTGGCTGGTTTGGGTCAGGGAACACAAACATATACCCAGTCTATTCTCCCCTCAAGTTGAAAAACAGGTCCAGTAACAAGGCTGCCACAGGACACGCCCTGAAAGGCGCTCTGGCTGTCACCGCCATCTGGCTGCACTCAGCTACTCCTCTGTGGGCCATTTCATGCGACTCAAGGCTGGGGGACGTGCTGACAGATACAAGGAAGTAGGATCCTCACATTTCAGTTCACAAGGAAGCACCATGACTTGTTCTTTTTTGTTTGTTTGTTTGTTTTTATGACTTGTTCTTAATTCACACTAGAACTGGAGTTTACTCATCTTCAGAAGGACTGAGATAATGGAAACAGCAGAACATGGCTGAAGCCATTTTCAAAATAATCCACATTTCTACTTCTGTCACGCTTTCCTGGAGAAACCTGAATTCCTGGTTTAAATAATAAAAAAGAGTAACCAATGGGAAGCAAAATAACATTTACGGAATATTCTTCTAGGTGCGTGGCATACATCACCTTAGTCAATCTTTAGGACAGCCCTTGAGGGTAAAGATTATCCCTACCTTATAGAAGAAATAGGCTCAGAAGGATTAAGTAACAAGGCTTATATTGGTAAAGTTAATAAGTGAGTTAACAACTTGAATTCCAAAGTCTCTCTGTGTTCAGCACACCACACTGCTCTTGGCAGCCATGTAATTTTTAAAAGAAAATCACAACTGATGTCACCTATCATTCTAAGAAGGGATGTAGTTCAAAGAAGTACAAGTAGAAGATTAGAAGATTAAACGGAGAGGATTCTGATAAGGCACTAAGAGGCAACTTAGTTTGACAGCTTTCACCCCTGTCAGCCTTTACTAGGTGGATGAGACTACTCTCATTAAAAAACATTTATTGAGCACCCACTGCATATCAGGGTAAAAGCTATTCAACAAGGGCTGGTAATACAATGATGACGTTTTCTCCCACTGGGCAAGAGCTGATGAGTTGGCTCATCAGGCCCATATGGATCTTAACTTCTGGTCCTGGACTATCTTCCCACTGCAAAAAGCCATACAACTGGGCAAAATATAAAAAGCAGCAGTTTTCGGGTGTTGGACAACACACAGAAGGGAAATACCAGGGATGAGCACCACACGCACACCAGCTCTCTGTTTAGGGTTGCTTTCCAAACTGCGGTAGAGAGATGGATTCCAAACAGCAAGTAGCAGCCTGCTTAGATGACGGAAACAGGGATCCCCATTCAGGCTGCTAGCGAGGCTGGGATTTGCGTGGCAGGAGAGGGGGAGCAGCTCAGAGAGGGCGCCCCAGGCACCTGCATGACAGTTCCTCTTAGTCCTGTTTATGGCCAACTACTGGGCTGCACATGCACGCAGCCGCAAGCTGACAGGAGTGTCCAGAGGTTGCACAGTGCCAGAAGACACTGACCTTCAGGCTGGTCAAAGCAGGGAGACATCACTCGACACTCTGTTCTGGCTGACACTCCCAGAAGTCCTTGAGAGGGCTCCTCTGGCCCTGTCCATTTAGTAATGTCTAAACTTAGGATCAAATAAAGCTGCAAGTAACAAAACTCGACTCTTCAGAGCAGTGACTGTCACATCTAAGTGAGCCTCAGAGTCACTTGGAGGGCTTGTTCAATCACGGGGGGCCAGAGAACATGCATTCCTAACAAGTCCACCAAGACGGCTGGTTTCCCGACCACACTTTCAGCAGTGGTGTTTGTAGTGGACCCGTGGGTCTGCTGGTCTTCCTTGCCTCAGACCCACAAACCCGGGAAATGGGCCATGATCAACTCACTGGTTTCTGAGAGGCCAGGCAAAATACCAGCCTTCTTGCCAAACATTACTACCTATCAGAAAAGTCCCCCACCCAAGCCTAGTCTGCAAGACTATGTCAGCGCAGGGTCAAAGAAAGCCACAGTCCTGCTGGAGTGAGCATGTTTGATGCACATGCATTTGGCCAATTGCTAAACCTACTGGCTTAAAAACACAATTACCGTTTTCACCAGGAATTCCAGAGAACTGATTTTACCATAATGCCTAGAGCCATGTAGAAAAACAGAACATTTGAAACACTGAATACAACATAAATACTACAATTTTAAACTGAGTTAAATCCCCAAACCTTTGTGTTTTCTTCTCCCTGACAACAAAAGTTAGTCTTTTTTTTTTTAATTTTTTAGGAGGTACCTGTGGGGAGCGGACTTGGCCCAGTGGTTAGGGCGTCCACCTACCACATGGGAGGTCCGCGGTTCAAACCCCGGGCCTCCTTGACCCGTGTGGAACTGGCCCATACGCAGTGCTGATGCGCGCAAGGAGTGCCGTGCCACGCAGGGGTGTCCCCATGTAGGGGAACCCCACGCGCAAGGAGTGCGCCCTGTAAGGAGAGCCGCCCAGTGTGAAAGAAAGTGCAGCCTGCCCAGGAATGGCACCGCACACATGGAGAGCTGACACAACAAGATGACGCAACAAAAAGAAACACAGATTCCCGTGCTGCTGACAACAACAGAAGTGGACAAAGACGACCCAGCAAATAGACACAGAGAACAGACAACTGCGGGGGGGGGGGGGAGGGGGGAGAGAGAAATAAATAAATCTTTAAAAAAAAAAAGAGGTGCCAGGGATGAACCCAGGCCCTTGTACATGGGAAGCAGGTGCTCAACCACTTGAGCTACATCTGCTCCCCTCAAACTACAGTCTTGTCCTTCCTAGTCTTACACGTGCACACACACACATACAACACTTGGCACGAGCTTGGTTATATGAATCTGGGCTTGGAGGGTGTTTTTTAAGTGCAGAATTTATTCTTTTAAAAGTTTATTTTAATGGTCTTCCTCCTTCCCTTTCCATCCACTCTAGATAACATGTATCAGTACACTGGTAGGTGTAATCTTTCCATATTTTCCCATACTTACATACACAGCGCACACACAAAGACACACACACATACAAATAAGGGGATTACGGTGCATTTGCCTTACAAAAATGAAATATTGTTCCTGCTTCTCTGCATGTTTCTTATTCAACAATATCAGAGCATGGAAATCCGTCCAAGTCAAGTAATATGGCAGTTCTAAATCTTCAAGACAGTTGCGTAATATTTCACAGTACAGATGTACTTTAATTTATTCTAGTTCCCTCTGGCATACATTTTCTTGGATGCTGGAAACAGGAATCTGAGTTCTGTCTGTCTCTCTCTCTCTTTCTTCCTTTTTTGCCACCACTTCAAGTGATGATGAAATAAAGATTTCTAATTTACATTCTTAAGTTATAGTATTTTATACTTATGGGACTGAGTTCCAGGACTGGGACTAAATGGAACATGTATGCTTTTTTTTTTCTTAAAGATTTTTTATTTATTTCTCCCCACTGTTGTCTGTTCTCTGTGTCCATTCACAATGTGTTCTTCTATGTCTACTTTCATTCTTGTCAGTAGCACCAGGAATCTGTCTCTTTTTGTTGCGTCATCTTGCTGCATCAGCTCTCCATGTGCACGGCACCACTCCTGGGCAGGTTGCGCTTTTTTTCACACAGGGCGGTTCTCCTTGCAGGGCGCACTCCTTCCATCTGGGGCTCCCCTACACGGGGGATACCCCTGTATGGCACAGCACTCCTTGCGCACATCAGCACTGCACGTGGGCTAGCTCACCGCATGGGTCAGGAGGCCCTGGGCCTCCTATATGGTAGACGGATGCTCTATCAGTTGAGCCAAATCCACTTCCTGGAACAGGTATTCTTAACTGTATAGATATCCCACAATGGCTTTTTGAAAAACCGTACTAATCTGTAGGTAATCTATGACATACATACAATAGGAAAAAAATTTCTGCCCCCACTAGCAACAGATGTAGCTGTTCCTTTTATTTCTGAGTCTCATTGTTACTTTACTTTGTATGTTCACACCTATATTGGAATTTGAACATGTTTTCTATTCTTTGCTCATTCTTTCCTTGGCTGTCATTTTCTCGTCAATTTCAGAAACTCTCTATATAGGATAAATAGTAGTCCTTTAGGTGCTATGTGCATTGCAGGTATTTCCTCCCAACTCTGCTGTCTACTGGCATTATTAATGGTATTTTTTGCTATTCAGTGTTCGTTTTTTATATAATCAGCCATATCCACCTTTTATAACTCCTGGGGTTCCTGTCTTAGTTAACAAGGTCTCACTCATCCCTGGGATGAGTTTTCTCATATCTTATTTAATTCTTAAGTCTTTATTTTTATACATGGGATGATGAAGAGGTCCAATTTAATTTTTTTTCCAGATGAATAAGTGTGCCAATATTTCATAAATAAACTTTTTTTTTTTTAAAGATTTTCTTTCTTTCCCCTTCCCCCTCATTGTCTGCTCTCTGTTTCTATTCTCTCTGTGTTCTTCTGTGTCCGCTTGCATTATCAGGCAGCACAGAGAAATTGCATCTCTTTTGTTGCATCATCTTGCTGTGTCAGCCCTCCGTGTGTGGTGCCAGGCGCCACTCTTGGGCAGACTGCGCTTTTTTTTTCCTCACATGGGGCGGCTCTCCTTGCGGGGTGCACTCTTGCACCTGGCATAGCACTCCTTGCGGGTGGCAGCACTGTGCATGGGCCATCTCACCACATGGTCCAGGAGACACTGGGTATTGAACCCTGGACCCTCTATATGGTAGGCAGATGCTCTATCAGTTGAGCCATGTCCGCTTCCCAAACAAGCACTCCTTTTACCACGATTTGACTTGCCACTTGTTGTCATATATCGAATTCACCTTTAATTCATACTTTGTACCATCTATGATTTTTTTCCTTTGCAAAAACCATACTGATTGTTATTACAGAGGCTTACGGTGCTTTCTGGAATCCTCCTGCCTGTCCTTCCTCTCCTGCTTGTTAACCAGGAAAGACAGTGAACAAGGAGCTCTAGAATATCATTTCATCCTACATTATCAATCTTTTTAAAAAATTTTTTATTTTTAGGTATCAGGGGCTGGAGATTGAACTCAGGACCTCCTATGTCAGAAGTCGGTGCTCAACCACTGAGCCACACTGGCTTCTCTGAGTTGGTTTTTTTAAGAAAAAAATTTTTTAATAGTTTTACAATTTTATTATTTTTTCTTCCCCTCACCATCCCCCGCCCTGCTGTTTTTGCTGTCTGTGTTCATTTGCTATGTGATCTTTTGTATCTATTTCTCTTTTTGTCTTCTCGTCTTTCTCCTCTAGAATTCAGCAGGATTCAATCCTGGAGACCTCTGATGTGGAGAGAGATTCCCTGTCAATTGCACCACCTCACTTTCTCTTTTCTGCTGAACTTCACCTTGACTCTCCCCTTCATGTCTCTTTTGTTGCATCATCATCTTGCTGTGTGACTCACTTGTGCGGGCACTGGCTCACTGCGTGGGCTTGCTGCACAGGCACTTGGCATGCTTTCTCTTCTTCTTTTTCACCAGGTGACCCCAGGGATCGAACCCAGGTCCTCCCGTGTGGTAGGAAGAGGCCCTATCACTTGAGCCACATCCGTTTCCCTGAGTTGTTTTTTTTTATTTTGCTTGTTTTATGTTTTCATTTTTTCAGGAAGCACCAGAACCAAATCCAGGACTTCCCATGAGGGAGCGGGCACTCAATCGCTTCAGCCACATCCGCTCCTACATTATCAATCCTAAAGACTTCAGCACGGGGAGCAGATGTGGCTCAAGCAGCTGAATGCCTGCTTCCCACAGGAGAGGTCCTGGGTTCAGCTCCCAGTGCCTCCTTAAAAAAAAACAAAACAACACAACAACAAGCAAAACAAATGAAAAAACAAACTCAGGGGAGATGATGTGGCTCAATAGTTGAGCACCAGCTTCCCACATACAAGTTCCAGGTTCAATCCCCAGCCTCCCCAGTACCTAAAAAAAAAAAAAAAAAAAAAAAGAAGGAAAGAAAGAGAAAAAACAAACATAAACGCCTTCAGCACTATGATCACCATTTCACTGCTAAGAACCTGAGGCCAGCCCAGGTAAATAACTGCTCCAGGAATGCTTGTGCCTTCGTTCCACACACACTTATTGAATGCCTGTAGGCTCTAAACTCAAATTTGATTCCAAAGCCTGTTTAAGGAAAATTTCAAAATTTTAATTGTGAAATCAAAATGATGTTAAGAGTTGCAGGGAAGCGGACTTGGCCCAATGGATAGAGCATCCGCCTACCACATGGGAGGTCCACAGTTCAAACCCCGGGCCTCCCTGACCCTTGTGGAGCTGGCCTATGCACAGTGCTGATGTGCGCAAGGAGTGCCCTGTCACGCAGGGGTGTTCCCAGTGTAGGGGAGCCCCACGCGCAAGGAGTATGCCCTGTAAGGAGAGCCGCCCAGCGCGAAAGGAAGTGCAGACTGCCCAAGAATGGCGCCACACACACGGAGAGCTGACACAACAAGATGACGCAACAAAAAGAAACACAGATTCCTGGTGCCACTGATAAGGCTAGAAGCAACTACACACAGCAAATGGACACAGAGAGCAGACAACTGGCGGGGGAGGAGGGAGAAGGGGAGAGAAATTAAAAAAATAAAATAAGTTGCAGGTTTTTTTTTAATAACTTTATTTCAAATTAAAAAAATATATAACAACAGAAAAAGGCAGGTCAACAAGTTATAAAAGCATTACTCCTAAAAAGTTCTGTCCTGGCACTTTTATCTTATCTAATTCCAACAGCTAACTCAGTTGTTCCTCTAGTGCTCAAAAAAATACACAGATGAACACAGATTAAATGATACAGTCAAGGTCTCCTAAATAATGAAAAAAAAAAAAATGAAGTGAAAAAAAATCTTAATGATTTAATATCTCACAAAGTCATATTCTTTTTTTAAAAGATTTATTTTTTATTTATTTCTCTCCCCCCGCCTCAGTTGTCGGTTCTGTGTCCATTCGCTGTGCATTCCTCTGCAACCACTTCTATCCTTATCAGCAGCACCGGGAATCTGTGTTTCTTTTTTTTGTTGTTGTGTCGTCTTGTTATGTCAGCTCTCCGTGTGTGCGGTGCCATTCTTGGGCAGCTGCACATTCTTTCGCGCTGGGCAGCTCTCCTTATGGGGCGCAGTCCTTGCGCATGGGGCTCCCCTACACCGGGGGCACCCCTGCATGGCACGGTACTCCTTCGCACATCAGCACTGCGCGTGGGCCAGCTCCACACGGGTCAAGGAGGCCTGGGGTTTGAACTGCAGACCTCCCATGTGGTAGACGGACGCCCTATCCATTGGGCCAAATCCGCTTCCTCACAAAGTCATATTCTTGTTTCTTATCTTAGCATTAATATAGTACCAACTTTGCTTTTGCTACAAAAATATTGCAATGTTTTTCATTATAATCTATAAATTATTTGTTTTATTTTTCCCATGTATCACCACATTCTTAAGATCCTGTAGAACTTCCCTGTATTTATATTAACCACAAGTCTCATCTACTGACCAAATCATCACTATATATTCCCAATATTTATCCTTCAGCTGTCCTCCAACTGACAATGATCTCCCTAGACTACTCATTTCACCCACAATCACATCCATAAATCAACAGTGTTTGTTACATTCAATTTTAATGTGTAACTGTGAAGTCTAACCATTACCCCATATTTATATTTGACCTTATTGACCATTCTACATACCTCTAGCATCATCTACCCCTACTCATCCCATATTCTGTAAGTCTACTAGACTGTTTAAGTCCACTCATTTTATTTAGTTCATATCAGTGAGACCATGCAATATCCGTCCTTTTGTGTCTGGCTTATTTCACTCAACATAATATCCTCAAGGTTCTTCCATGTTGGCATGTGCTTCCTCAATTGATTTCTTCTTACAGCTGAATAATAGTCCATCGTATGAATATACAACATCTTGTTTAGCCATTCATCAGGTGATGGGACACTTAGGTTGTTTCCTTCTTTTAGCAATTGTGAACAGTGCCACTACAAACATTAGTGTACAAATATTTCTTCATGTCTTGCTTTCAGTTCTTCTGAATATATTCCTAGAAGAGGGATTGCCAGATCATATGGCAGTTCTATATTTAGTTTTCTGAGTAACTGCCAAATCATCTTCCACAGAGGCTGCAACATTTTATACTTCCATACACAGTGAAGGAATGTTCCTATTCTCTACATCCTCTCCAGCACCTGTAGTTTTCTGTTTTTCAAATAATGGCCATTATGTATGACGTGAGATGATATCTCATTGTTTTTAGTTTTGATCTGCATTTCCCTAAAAGCAGATCATATGACTTTTGGCTATTTATATTTCTACTTCAGAAAAATGTCTATTCAATTCTTTTGCCCATTTTTAAATTGGGTTGCTTGTCATTTTACTGTTAAGTTGTGTGATCTCTTTATATAATAAGGAAGATGAATCCCTTATTAGATATACGGTTCCCGAAGAGTTTACCCCATTAAGTTGGCTCTGTGTTTTCACCTTCTTAACAAAATCATATGAAATACTAAAGTGTTTAATTTTGAGGCAGTCCCACTTATCTATTTTTTCTTTTGTTGCTTGCCCTTTGGGTGTAAGGTCCAAGAAACCAACACCAACTACAAGATACTGACAATGTTTTCCCTGACCCATTTTGAATTAATTTTGTATAAGGCATGAGATAAAGGTCCTCTTTCCTTTTTTTGAATTGTATCTCCAGTTTTCCAAGCACCATTTGTTGACTAGGCTGTTCTGATCCCACTAAGTGGGTTTGATATTCTTGTCAAAAATCACTTGACGATAGATGTGAACATCTATTTCCAAACTCTTGAGCTGATTCCATTGATCTATCTATCTTTATACCAGTACCATGCTGTTTTTACCACTTTAGCTAGATAATGTGCTTTAAAATCTGGAAGAGCCCTCCAACTTCTTTTTTAAAAAATATTTTTGGCTATTTGAGTATCCTTAGTTCCAGCTTTATTTGATAATTGGCTTTTCCAATTCTACAAAGAAGGAAATTAGAATTTTTATCAGGATTGCATTAAATCTGTAGATGAGTTTGGGCTGAACTGACATCTTAATGATATTTAGTCTTCCAACACATGAACATGGAATATCCTTCCATATATTGAGATCATCATTTGGTTTCTTCCAGCAATGTTTTATAGTTTTCTGAATACAGGTCCTTTATGTCCTTGGTTAAATTAAGTCCTAAATATTTTATTCCTTTAGTCGCTATTAGAAAACTGAATTTTTTTTCTGACTTCCTCTTTAGACTGCTCATTAGCAGTGTATAGAAACACGACTGATTTTTGTTTTTCCTTTTTTTTTTTTTAAAGATTTTATTTATTTATTTATTTATTTTCCCATCTTCCGCTCCTCCTACCATGCTGTTTTTGCTGTCTGTGTTTTCTTCTCATTTTCTCTCCTCTAGGATTCACCAGGATTCGATCCTGGAGACCTCTGATGGGGAGAGAAGTTCCCTGTCAATTGCACCACCTCAGTTCCTGATTTTTGCATATTAATTTTGTATCCTGACACTCTACTGAAATCGTTTTAGTTTGCCAAAGGGCTGCCAATGCAAAGTACCAGAAATGGGTTGGCTTTTATAAAGGGGATTTATTTGGGGTAAAAGCTTACAGTTCCGAGGCTCTCAAATACCCAAATTAAGGCATCAGCTGAGATACTTTTTCACTGCAGTCAGCAGCCACAGTGAGGAAAGATGGCCGCCACCCTCTGCCGAGGTCTCTGCCTTCCCTTCCACATCTCTCGTCTGCCAGTGCTCAGCTGAGGGCAGCCAGGCACAGGGCTTGCCTCTTTCTAGGCCTCCTCGATCAGTCTTGGCTACTCTGCTTTCTTCCCAAGTTCACGTGCAAGCTAACAGGCATCTGACTCATCTCTCCCTGGGCTCAGCTATTTGAGCCTCTTAGGGGCTTCTCTCCTCACAGCTCAGCTGTGAGCAAAACTAGGAGTCCTTCCTCTCACTTTGCAGGATCAATATAGTGGCTCCCCCTTCCTCTGTGTGTGTGTCTTTCTCTTTGTCTCTGTTTATATCAGATCCAGCAAGGAGGCAGAGACTCAGCCGGAATCACGCCTCACTGACATAATTCAATCAAAAGCCCCAAAGTGACTTCTGGGAGGATGGCAGACTAGGAAGACATGTGACTCTCTCCTCTCCCCCAAAAATAGCTAGAGGACAGGCAGAAACGGCCTGAAAAAAAATTTTTAGGGCTTAGGACACCAGGGGAAGGCTGGACATGGCAAAGAAAAGAGAGGGGCAAAAGAAAAGAACTGTGATGGGAGAACAGTGAAGCCGCAGCTGCAACTGCAGGCATCCAGCCTCACCCAAAAGACGCTTCTGAATTCTCAGGCCTTAGGTCTGGCAGCTACAGACAAAGGGGGCCCGAGGGATCCTCCTTCCCAGGAAAGGGGAGAGAGAGAAGGACACAGCCTAAGGCTGACTCAGCTTTTGACCGACAAATTTGGTTGGCTATGTCCCACGGGCCCTGAAGGGAGGCCTTGGGAACTGTTTGCCTTGGGAACTGGCACAGGGTTAAAGAGATCCCACTCGCTCAATATCCCTCGCTATTGACTGGGACTGGTTGTTGAGGACACAGAAAGGAACAGAATTATTTCCTACCTGGGAAAAGGGAGGGTGTGCCAGCAAAGGTTGGAGAACTGCCTCTGAGAAAGTCTGAATTATGAGGCTCTTAGCCTCTAGGCAGGATCTCCTATCACAGTGATCCAGTCCCTGTTGCAGTGAACTCTCTCCAACCAAGCAATGAACTGAGAGGGCTGCCAAAGAGCCCCATCTTCTGGCAGATCAAAGAAGTGCATGTGAGGAAATTAAAAGTAAATAAGTCAGAGAGGCTTTTTCCAGCCTTTATAACTTCCCTGCCCAAGGCCCTAAGAAGCAAGTCTGCAACCCATTACTGGGTTCAGGGCCCATATTTGAGCAACTAAAGGGACAATCCTAAAGACCCAGATCAGGCTGGACCAAAAATCAAAGAACAGCAGTAACACACTGCCTCCTGCCACTAATTTCTATGAAAGAGAAACTGAGCATCTGATTAAATTCAACATCCAAATCAGACATCCAGGCATCAGTAAAAAATTACAAGCCATACTAAGAAAACGGAAGAAATGGTCCCCAAAAAGGAATATACCAAAGCCCCAGAAGAAACACAGGATTTGAGACAACTAATCAACAAGATGCATGCACATTTCCAAAATCAAATTAATGAATTGAAAGACAATATGGCTAAAGAAATAAAGGACATCAAGAAGATATTGAGGGAAGCAGATTTGGCTCAATTGATAGAGCATCCACCTACCATATGGGAGGTCCAGGGTTCAAACCCAGGGCCTCCTGATCCATGTGGTAAACTGGCCCACGCGCAGTGCTGATATGCGCAAGGACTGCTGTGCCATGCAGGGGTGTCCCCTGCATATGGGAGCACCACGTGCAAGGAGTGTGTCTTGCAAGGAGAGCTGTCCCACCAAAAAAAGTGCAGCCTGCCTGGGAGTGGCGCTGCACACACAGAGAGCTGATGCAGCAAGATTATGCAATAAAAAAGAGATAGATTCTCCGTGCTTCTGACAAGAATGCAAACAGACAGTGAACGGACACAGAGAGCAGACAACTGGGGGGGAGGGGGTGCCGGGGGAAGAGGGAATAAATAAAAATAAAAATTAAAAATCTAAAAAAAAAAGAAGAAACTGAGCACAAAGAATTTGAAAACCTGAATAGAAAAATATAACAGAGTGCATGAGAATAAAAGACATGATAGGTGAGATCAGAAACACATTAAAGGAAGAACAGGTATAGCTCAGTTGGTTAAGTGCCTGTTTCCCATGTACAAGGTCCCAGGTTCAATCCCCGGTGCCTCCTATTAAAAAATAAAACAAAACAAAACAACATGTTAAAGGCATACAAAAACCTCCCAAGTACAAGGTCCTGGGCTCAATCCCCAGGACTTCTTTTTGAAAAAAAAACCAGATAATGAAATGTTAATATCAGACCAAAAAATTCATTATGCTAAGTGAAAGAAACCAGACACAAAATACTATATATTGTATGATTCCATTTATATAAAATGTAAATATAAATCAACTTATAAAGATGAAATTAGATTAGTGGTTATTTAGGACTGTGGAAGGACTGCTAAGGTGTATGGAGTTTTTCTTTTTGGAGTAATGAAATTGTTCTAAAATTTTTTGTGGTGATAAATGCACAACTATGTGATTATACCAAATAATACTGACTGTACACTTTGGATGAATTGTATGCTTTATTAATATGTACAATAAAATTTATTTGTTCTTTTTTAAAAAAAAAAGCCCTGAAGTGAGCTTACCATGTCAAATCAAAGACCTCATAACTGAATTTAAAGCAATCAAAGGGTACCAAACCCACTGGAATAGATTAGTTTAAAAACACTGGAGCAATTTGGTATTATTTATGAATTCCAAAAATAGATATTGGATTATTTTTGTAAACTGGTCTGTTCCTCTAGGTGTACTAGATTGTATTAACTGCAGTGGTTTCACTTTTACTCGATTAAATTATTGGGGCTTTGATTGGGCCACATCAGTAGGACACTGAGTCCCTGCCCCCTTGGTGGGGAGACACAAGCCATTCACCTGACAGTTTATAGCTGGCCTTGTAGAAAGAGCAGAGCAGCTGTGCCCAGAAAGAATTGAGTCCCAGGAAAGAGACGAGACTTATCCTAACCTACAGCTGATATTGGAAGAACTTGGGACCATGAAGGAAGAGGAAGGCTGAACCCTTGCAGAGACTGGCAGTCATCTTATTCCAACATGTGGCAATAGACTTTGGTGAGAGACGGTAACTTACTGTTTATGGCCTTGTGACTACAAGCTTCTACCCCAAATAAATACCCTTTGTAAAACCCAACAGATTTGTGGCACTTTGTATCAGCATCCCTTTAGCTGACTAAATACAAACATAATCTTTCTATTTTGGGGATTCATAAAATAAGTTCAAACTGCCACATGCCTATAAGTTCTAATAGTCCTGCTGTAGATTTTTGGGGTTTTCTAAATATAGGATCGTATCATCAGCAGATAACAAAAGCTTTACTTCTTTTCCAATTTTGGAGCCTTTTATTTCTTTTTCTTGCCTAACTGCTCTAGTTAGAACTACTACTAGCACCATATTGAATAACAGTAGAGAGAGTGGGTAGCCCTGTCTTGTTCCCAAACTCAGTAGAAAAGTTTTCAGTCTTTCTCCATTGAGACAATGTTACCTGTAGATTTTTCATATATGTAATTTTATCACATTGAGAAAGTTTCCTTCTATTTCTATCTTGCAGAGTGTTTTTTATCAAGAAAGGATATACCTGAGGCATGCCTCTATGGAATATGAGTGTTCATGTGGTCATGGGTGCTCTTAGTGGGTGGAGACCCCCATAATAACCGATGGAATATTGAATTCCCATCCTGGAAAGTCCTGCTACGTTCTCTAATAGAGTGGCAAGAATCTCCTGAGTACATACACAGTGCCTAGCGAAAGAGGACAGACCAATAAGCCAGGTCCTTGATAGAGATGCTGGTATTTATGAACCTTGTTTTTGTGAAATTGAAACTTAGCCTAGTAATATATATTGTCTAACAGTTACCTCCTGATCTAAGCCAAACTCAGCATATAAACTCACTACCTTCCCCCCCTATGGCACATGACTCCCGGGGATGAATCTCCCTAGCACCAAGGGATTTTTACGGAGTGCCAATTAGTGATGCATTTGGAAAAAGACCTAGATCAAAAGGGGGAAATATTAAATACAATGATTTTTATGGCTAAGAAATTTCAAAGTGAGTCAGGAGGTCATTCCAGAGCTTACATTTATGCACATCTCAGGAGGATCTGACTGCCACAGTAAACAGTGCCTCAAGCAGCGGTGCTCCTATAGCAGTTTGATATTATTTATGAATTCCAAAAAGAGATACTGATTATGTTTGTAAACTGGTATGCTTCTCTGAGCATGATACTTTTTGTATTAAATTCAAAGGTTTTATGTTTACTTGATTATGTTAAGATTAGGGCTTTGATTCAATCATGTCTCTGGTGCAGAGCTGATTCCCTGTCCCCTTGGTGGGCTATATAAATGGACACTCACTTGAGAATACAGAGAAGATACACAGAGGACGAGAGATAGCTCCAAAGACACGGCAGAGGCCCTGCTAAAGAGAGGTGAGCCATTTGCCTGATAGTTTACAGCCGACCTTGTGAAGAGACCAGAGCAGCTGAGCCCAGGAAGAAACAAGCCCTATGCCAGCCTACAGCTGAGATTAGAAGAAGCTGGGACCACAGAACCTTAAGAGGGAAGAGGAAGGCTGAACCCTCACAGATGTCACCTGCCATCTTGCTTCAACATGTGGCAAATGACTTTGGGTGAGGAAATACCTCTTACGGTACCTTGAGTTGTACACTTTAGGACCTTGTAATTGTAAGCTTTTACCCCAAATAAATACCCTTTATAAAAGCCAACAGATTTCTGGTACTCTGCATCAGCACCCCTTTGGCTGACTAACACAGCTCCTGAGGGCTCTAGAGAGATTTAGACATTATAGGCAGGGCAGACAATTCAAGGAAAATGCACCCTGTTGGAGGGCCTTGCCTTGGAATATATGATAACCTATCTCCCCATTGTATCAGTTAGATTTATTTATAATTTTCCTATACATTGTTCTTCTACTCTTTATTTGAACCTATAATTAGCACTAAACCTGTTAAATATATGTCCCAGAGACAAATCTTTTGGCTATTCATATGCCAGTTGAGCCCTGAACCTCAGCACAGTTGTGGCCAACTACTCTCCAGTTCATCAGACTCACTAAGGATAACTAACAGAAGGATAACGGACAATGTCCAGTCCAAAAAACAGAGAGTATCTATAACTGTTGGCAAGGCAGTTCCATCCACTGCCCCATGGGATCTAAGCCCCCTCCGAATCTGAAGCAGAGTGGACATCACCATCATAAAATTTTCAAGATTAAGGAATGAACAAACATAAGGGGTGAATGCAACTATGAACTAAAGTAGATTTACTATTATTATAGCAACAGAAGAACTTGTAACATTGATAAAAAGACAGTGGTCAACTAGAGGTTCTGAGGGGAGGGAAAGGGAAGAATAGGTGTAACAGGGGGCATTTTGGGGACACGAATTGTTTTGCATGACATTGCAATGACAGATACAGGCCATTAAACATTTTGTCAAAATCTATAAAATTGTTGGTGCAAAGTATAAACCATGCTACAGACCTTGGTTAGTAGCAATGCTTCAATGTGTGTTCACTAATTGTAACAAAAGTACCACATTAATGAGAAATGCTGTAAAAGGGGGAAAGTGTGAGGGGGAAGGGGGGAGTGTATGGAAATCCCCTATATTTTCGATGTACCATTTATGCAGTTAAAGCTTCTATAAATTTAAAGAATTAGTTTTTAAAAGAGAAAGAAAAGGCAGCTCTTCTATCCTTACAAAAGAAAAGATGCTGTCATTTGTCAAATGCCTTTTCTGCATCAATTGAAATGATCATCTGATTTTTCAACTTATTAATGTGATGTATTACACTGATTTTTTAAAGTTGAAACACCCATGCATACCTGGTATGAAGTCTACTTGATTGTGGTATACAATTTTTAAAAATGTATTTTTGGATTCAGTTATCAAGTATTTTGTTGAAGATTTTTGCATCTATATTCAGTAAAGAAATTGGCCTGTAATTTTCTTTAATTGTAGTATCTTCATTTGGCTTTGGTATTACAATGTTAACTTCATAGAATGAGTTTGGTAGCATTCCTTCCTGTTCAATTTTTTGGAAGAGTCTGAGCAAGACTGGTATTAGATCTTCTTTAAATGACTGGCAGAATTCACCTGTGAAGCCATCTGATCCTAGACTTTTCATTTGGGGGAAAATGAAAATTGATGGCTGTATCCATTTCTTTACCTGTGATTGGTTTGTTGATGTCTCCTATTTCATCTAGAGTCACTGTGATCTGTTCACTTGTTTCCAGAACTTTGTCCATTTCATCGATGTTGGCATACAGTTGTTCATAGCATCCTCTTATTTCTGATTGGTCAGTGGTAATATCATTCTTCTCATTTCCCATTTTATTTATTTGCATCTTCTCTCTCTTTGTTCCTTATTAATCTACCTAAAGGTTTATTGATTTTGTTGATCCTCTCAAAGAGCCACCTTTTAGGTCTGCTGATATTCTCTATTTTTTTTTTTTCCATTTATTTCTGATCTAATCTTTATTATTTCTTCCCTTCTGCTTGCTTTGGGATTGGTTTGCTGTTCTTTTTCTAGTTCCTCCAGTTGTTCAGTTAAAGCTTTGATTTTAGATCTTTCTTCTTTTTTAATAAAAGCTTTGAGGGGCTATATATTACCCTCTCAGCACTGCCTCTGTTGTATCCTGTAAGTTTTGATATGTTGTGTTCTTATTTTCATTAGTCTTGAGGTGTTTACTGATTTCTACTGCAATTTCTTATTTGACCCACTGATTAAATAAGAGCATTTTGTTTAATCTTCATATATTTGTGAATTTTCCCTTTTTTCACCTATTAATGACTAACTTTATTCTATTATGAACAGAAAAAGTGTTTTGTATAATTTCAATATTTTTAAATGTATTGTCATCTCACTTATGTCCCAGCACATGGTCTAACCTGGAGAAAGATCCATGAACACTTGAAAAGAATGTATATCCTACTGTTTGGGGGTGTAATGCTCTAAAAATGTCTACTAGGTCTCGCTCACTTATTGTAGTATTCAAGCTCTCAGTTTCCTTATCTATCCTCTGTCCTGATGGTCTATCTAATGCTAAAAAGTAGAGTACTGAAGTCTCCAACTATTACTGTAAAGGCATCTATTTCTCTTGTCAGTTTGCCAGTTTGTGTCTCATGTAGTTTGGGGCACCTTTGTTAGGTGCACAAATATTTATTATTGTTATGTCTTCTTGGTGAATCATTCCTTTTATTAATATATAGTGGGACATGACTCCCAGGGATGAGCCTCCCTGGCACCAAGGGAGCACTACCAAGTACCAGCTGATGACGTAACTAGAAAATGACCTTGAATAAAAGGTTCAACTCAGACCAGCAGAATATCTCTGTCTACATATAATAACAGGAGTTTAAAATGATTTTTGACCTAAATCAAGGGGGAAATGGAAAGGACAAATGAGTTTATATGGCTATGAGTCTCTGAAAAAGAGCCGGGAGGTTATCAGATGGGTTGCCCTTATGCACACCTGAGCAGAGTCCCAGAGACAGATAAAGTAGATACAACCCCAGGTATTGGTTTTTCTGAGAGCTACAGAGACCCACAGGTTTTATGGTCATGGCAGATGGAGTTCACTGCCATGTCAGTTGGTCCTTCTTTGGAGTTGGTGTTTCTGTGTGATGGAGCTGGACTCAGATGTGATCTCCTTTCACAACCTTTTCCTGTTACTTTACCAGAATTGTAGTTGGTGCTGGGGTTTAAGATATACCCAGGGGTTCTCAATCTCTGGACTGACCATATGATAGCCAGACCCTGAGCCTCAACAGACTTCAGCTCCTACACCCTAGTTTATTGGACTTACCCCACTCAGCTAACATGGAGTTGAAGAATGTCAACCACCACACCATGTAGCCAAGAGTGCCTACAATTGAAAGCGGGAGGATTGCATCCAGCATCCATGTGGAATCTAAGCCCCCTCTTGATATAGATGTGGAATGGACACAACCAATCCAAGGTCCACAGGATGGAGGAATAGAATATGGATTAAAGTGGACTTACTGATATTCTATTCATGAACTATTGTGATTAGTAATTGAAGAAAATGTGGCATTGGTGTGGAGAAAGTGGCCATGGTGGCTGCTGGGTGTGGGGAATGGGAGGAAGAGATGAGATGTGGAGGCGTTTTCGGGACTTGGAGTTGTCCTGGGTGGTGCTGCAGGGACAATTACCGGACATTGTAGGTCCTCCCATGGCCCACTGGATGGAACATGGGAGAGTGTGGGCTATGATATGGACCACTGACCATGAAGTGCAGCGATGCTCAGAGATGTATTCACCAAATGCAATGAATGTGTCATGATGATGGAGGAGAATGTTGCTATGGGGGGAGTAGTGTGGTGAGGGGAATGGGGGTATATGGGGACCTCATATTTTTTTAATGTAATATTTAAAAAATGAATTAATAAAAAAAATTAATATATAGTAACCTTCTTCATCTCTTATAACATTTCACATTTAAAATCTATTTTATCTGATATTAATATTACTATACCCACTCTTTTTTGATTGCCATTAGCGTGGAGTATCTTCCTCCAACCTTTCATTTTCAGCCTGATTGTGCCCTTGCATCTAAGGTGAATCTCCTGTAGACAACAAATAGATGGCTCTTATTTTTTTTAACCCATTCTATCATTCTATGTCTTTTTTCTCCCTTAAGATTTACTTTATTTATTTCTCCCCATCCCCTCATTGTTTGTACTTGCTGTGTCTTTAGGAGGCATTGGGAACTGAGCACATGACTTCCAATGTGGAAGAGAGGCACCTAAATGCTTGAGCCACTTCCGTTGCCTGCTTTGTTGTATCTGTCATTATGTTTTTTCTTCTTGTATCTCTTGTTGCATCAGTTTGCTGTACTTACCCGTCATGTCAGCCTGCTGTCTTGCTTTTTCTTTAGGAAGCACTGGGAACCTCTGCTTCCTACTTTGTTGTGTTTCTCATTATATTTTTCTTCTTGTGTCTCTTGTTATGTCATCTTTTTGTGTCAGCTTGCCGCACCTGCCCATCTCACCAGCTCGCTGTCTTCTTTAGGAGGCACCAGGAACCAAAACATGGACCTTCCATGTGGTAGGCAGGAGCTCAGTCACTTGAGCAACATCTGCTTCCCAGTCTATGTCTTTTAATTAGGGAGTTCAATTCATTAACATTCAGGGTTACTACTATGAAGGCGTTATGTACTTCATCCATTTTATCCTTTGGCTTTATATTGTCATATCTTACTATTGCCTGCCTTTAAACCCTTTCCATTTCTCTTACTTATGTTCTTCACTTCTACACTTTTCTCCAGAGCTCTTGCCCTTGTCTTTTCATTTCAGGCTGTAACACATCCTTTAGTATCTCTTGTAGATTCAGTCTCTTGGTAACATACTCTCTCAGTTTTGTAACAATTTTAAACTCTCTTCATTTCTGAAGGATAGTTTTGCCAGATAAAGCATTCTTGGCTGGCAGTTTTTCTCTTTCAGTACCTTAAATATATCATACCACTGCTTTCTTGCCTTCATAGTTTCTGATGAGATTAGCACTTCACCTAAGCCTTATTGAGGCTTCCTTGAAAGTAATACATGCTTTGCTCTTGTTGCTCTCAAAATCCTCTCCTTATCTTTGGCCTTTGATAATGTGAACAGTAGATGTCTTGGAGTAGGTCTACTAAGATTTACTGTCTGGGGTACATGGTCCTTCTTGAATATTGACATTCTTGTCTTTCATAAGAGTTGGAAATTTTTCAATCAGTATTTTCTCAAATATTCTTTCTACCCCCTTTCCATTCTCTTCTCCTTCTGGGGCACCTATAACACATGTGTCTGTGAGTTTAATGTTGTCGTTCAATTCCCTGTGACCCTGTTCAAATTTTTGCATTCTTTTCTGTCCTCCTATCTTTTCAGGGTTCAAATGTTCTGTCTTCAAATTCACTTTTTCGTTCTTCTAACATTTCAAATCTGCTGTTATATGCCTCTAATGTGGTTTTGTTTTTGTTGTTTTTAATAGACACTTTTTAAAAAGATTTATTTATTTATCCCCCCTCCCCTGCTGTCTGCTCTCTGTGTCCATTCACTGTGTATTCTTCTGTGTCTGCTTGTGTTCTCATCAGGCAGCAATGGGGATCTGTGTCTCTTTTTGTTGCATCATCTTGCTGCGTCAGCTCTCGGTGTGTGTGGCACTACTCTTGGGTGGGCTGCAGTTTCACACAGGATGGCTCTCCTTGCACAGGGGCCACTCCTTGAGCAGGGGCACCTTATGTGGGGGCATCCCTACGTGGGTCGGCACTCCTTGTGTGAAGCAGCACTGCGCATGGGCCAGCTCACCACACAAGCTAGGAGTCCCTGGGTATCGAACCCTTGGACCTCCTATAGGATATGCGGACACTCTATCTGTTGAGCCATATCTGCTTCCCTTTAATAGACACTTGATTATGTTCATTTTATTACTACATTTTTAAGGGTTGTGAAGGGGAAATGTTTTTTAAACAAATCAATTTTATTGATACATATTAATAAAGCTTAAATCCTCTAATGTGTTTATCCTTGGTTTTTCCTTTAGGTGGGCCATATCTTTCTGTTTCTTAGCATGGGTTGTTTTGTTGATATGTAGGCATCTATATATATTGGTGATTTTGTTCTGTTGATCGATTTCTGTCTCTTGCCTAGTAGTTTTATTTCACAGCTCTCCTTTGATTTCTAGTTTAATTTTTTCTAAAACTTTAATATTGCCAATTCTTAACAATTCATCACTCGAATACTGCCTCAAGGCCACTGTTAAACAGGTCTACCAGCTACATTAACCAGCACAAGAACGCACATAGCCTCCTGGGACCCTTTTCATTTAGCTCATCTTGGTGACCTAATGCAGTTCCCTGATAAACTGCCCAGGAGACTTATACTGAGGGGACAGGGAGCTCCAGCCATGGCTAGCATGGGTGCAGAAGGCGTGGCATGGCAACAAAGTGGCAGTTACTATTGTTTACATGGCTTTTATGAATGTTATAAGCATGAGTCAAGAGATGTGGACTACCTGAGAATCAGGGAGAGGTCTCCTCTTAACAAAAAAGAAACTTAAAACCTAGTACCAGATAATAATCATTTGTATTTTGTAAAATTTTTATCACAATACAAATATGCTAGATGTTAACCTCTTATAAAACAATTCAAAAACTAAATATAATAAGATTTCTCCATTGAAAAGCACATAAATCTTTCATAGTCTTAAGTTTCATGTAGGAAATATGCTTGACCCCTAAGAAACCCATAACCTTTCAGGATCTTTTATAAATCGTATTATTATAACGACTTGCTTACAACAGCAAGTCAAATAGGATAAAGATGTTTAAGAGAAATGATGATAATTGTCCTTCTCTCTGCACTCTGAAGTAACATTGAGAATACTGCTCTGTGCCTGTTCACACACACACACACACCCCTACAAATACAACCAGGTGTCTTCTTACTTATAAAGAAAAAGAATGGAATCATGCTATAAATATATTGCTAAAAAGACACTTGTTTCCCTGGAGACCTGAGAAATAGTCCACTTTAAATATAAATCAGAGCTCCAAAGCCTAGAGAAAAGGAAGCAGAAGTCTTTTGGGTTCACAGAGCCATTATCTCAGATAGGACTCAAAAGCCCTTTGTTGTTTTAATTATGAAAATCACCATCCACAACATGAACAGAAGACAGTGTGCTTCAAAAAAGTGCTGTCATTCCAATGGGGCCTGAAAGGTTTAGACAGAAACATGTTTGTCTGTGGCTGTGCTGCTCACACAGAGCATGCCACAGGTATGGGCTATTCACTTCAGGTCCCAGGAATCCTCTGCTTCAGAGCTGACACCTGAAGTAGCCAAACCTTAAGGAGCTCAAGAGGATGGAAGCCACACAGATGCGCTTTTCCCCGTCTTGGGAGTGTGAGCTGGGAATCACTGTGAAATCGAGCGATCAGAATCAGATGCCTAAAGCTGACATGAAAAGGATCCAACAAGAGACGTTATGAAGTAGACTGAAACTGTTGACTCCCAAATCTGAGGAACATATACTTTTGTACATTTTTTAAAGTTCTGGGAATAATTTCTAAACCTTAGGCTGGAAAACACTGTATTAAGACATTTTATTCCCTGATATTGGTTTAAACCCTTATTCTGACCCTGGGCAGTACAGGATGGCCCTACTTGATAAGCCAAGAGCTCATTCTCCAGTCTGTCCTACTTTTCACAAACCAGACAGCCTCTTCTGACTGCAATGCTAAGAGCGCAGAGTGGACAGCCCCACCTGTGCAGGAAGTGAAGCTTGTGCATGGCGGCAAGGCCCGCGGCGATCTCACACGCCATCCTCTGCAGCAGCATCGTCTGCGAATCCCCTCGCATGTGCTCCTGCTCATTGCGCAGATATGCCTTCAGATCACCCTGCAAAAATCAATACATTTTAGTTTCAAAGTGGACTACACTAACAAACTGAGCGGTTAAACATGTGCCTTAACATTATTAAGATGACTTGTCACAAATTATTTAAGTCTGAGCTTATGAAGAATCTAAGTGACCAAGTTTCAAAGTTATAATAAGCAAATCCAACCACATGTTTCAAAAGTATAGGACACTGGGAAGAGGATGTGGCTCAAGTAATTGGGCTCCCGTCTACCATACGGGAGGCCCTGGGTTTGATTTCCGGGGCCTCCTGGTGAAGGTAAGCTGGCCAGTGCTGCCCCGAGAACTGAGAGCAGACAGGGAGTGCAAACAAGGGGGAGGGGTGAATAAGTAAATAAAGTTAAAAAAAAAAAGTATAGGTAAGTAGACTTGGTTCAATGGATAGTGTCCGCCTACCACATGGGAGGTCCAGAGTTCAAACCCAGGGCCTCCTTGACCCGTGTGCAGCTGGCCCATGCACAGTGCTGATGCGCTCAAGGAGTGCCCTGCCACACAGGGGTGTCCCCCACATAGGGGAGCCCCACATGCAAGGAGTGTGCCCCGTAAGGAGAGCTGCCCAGCGCAAAAGAAAGTTCAGCCTGGCCAGGAGTGGCGCCGCACACACAGAGAGCTGACACAACAAGATGACTTGACAAAAAGAAACACAGATTCCTGGTGCCATGACAAGAACACAAGCGGACACAGAAGAACACACAGTGAATGGACACAGAGAACAGACAACTGGGGTGGGAGAGAGGGGAGGGCAGAGGAAAAAAAGTATAGAACACTATCTTATCAGGGACATTCTAATTAGATTAAAGAGTTCACCTTTGTTATGTAAATACATGTAAAATGAACAGTAAAGACAAGATAATTTTGTGATACTACACAGAGTAAACTAAGTGTAGAAATAGAGAAGACAGGAAGAAACCTGGCCAACAACTACCAGCTGTGCCACAAAGGGCACCGCCGGGCCCCACCTAAACACTGAGTAGCAGTGGAGAGGGAAATACGAAAAAAGGGAAAAAGGCTCACCCAGTGGTAGCAACAAGTGCCTCAGGTCCCTGCCAGCTTTCCCAGGCCTGTGTTGCCCACAGACCACTGTGAGAAAGAACAACCTGGCTGCCCCGGGAGAATTCAAGAAGTTAATAAGCCTATTCCAAGGAGAGGAGCATGAACAGGAAAATGAACAAACTCCTACTTAGACAACCAATACACAAAAATGGGAATGCTGACTTCCCTGTGCTACCTGACCTTATTATTTCATGACTTCAGTTTAGGACCGTACATTCTAACGTAACTGGTAGGCTCCCTCTGAGAACTGAAATGCGCTTCACCCCCAGTGTCAGTGACCTGAACGTGAATGACGACAGCAGCAGCTGCCAGCTGAGCCGTGGATCTGTGCTGGCCATTGTGTGAGGTGTTTCACACACGTTCGCTCAGATAACTCACACCATTTGAGATGCTTTACAGATGTGAACTGAGGCTTGGTGAGGTTGAGACACTTGTCCACAGCCACAGAGAAAATAAATGTAGAGAGAGACTTGTACTTTTCAGTTTACCAACTTGTCAAGAAAATTCAATTTAGCAAATGAACTAAATTAGTATGGAGGCTAAATTGATTTGTTTTATAAGAATGCATGCAAAATAACTTAAAATAGAAGAACAATGGCATCAACCTGTAGAATTCTGCCAAGAGCCAGGTGTCACTGCTCTATGCCAGGAAGGACCAGTGCGTGCCCTCAGCACCTGCAGGACCCCTGTCCACAGCGCTGTCCTCACTCCTCACACTGATTTCCAATACTGGGCATTCATTCCCCTTTCTTCCCACTGGCATTACAAATTACTCCAGAGGAAAATAGACATATTTTCCTATTAATTTTTAATATTTTCCAACATCAATATCAATGGATATGTTCACTTACATTAATGAGCAAATCCAAAGTGAAACAAGATACACCACGACTTTACTTATTCATCAGACATGAATGACTTCTTTACTGAATTGCATAATACCTTTGAATAATGGAAGAATAGCTCCATAATCCTTGTGTGCTATTCAAAATGTAATAGCTGCAGATAAAATATGTTTATGTTTAATTTACATTATTCCCTATCATTTTATTAATTCTAGAAAATCAACAAAACAATGTATTTCTAGAGATAACATTTGCCAATTT
Organism: Dasypus novemcinctus; assembly: GCF_030445035.2. Taxonomy (NCBI): domain Eukaryota; kingdom Metazoa; phylum Chordata; class Mammalia; order Cingulata; family Dasypodidae; genus Dasypus; species Dasypus novemcinctus. The sequence goes on along the minus strand of NC_080695.1, from coordinate 13,048,748 downwards.
CCCTTTGGTAAATCACCAAGACAGATTTCAACCTGCCAACATGACATCATGATCATTTTGCACCAGTAAAAGAGATCTATATTTCACCATACAGATACAAGAGATTTAAATAATCTCAAGAATATACGTTAGGGCAGAATTTAGGAAAAAATAAGAATTGAGCTTTGAGAAGGTATTGTTTTTATTTATAAATATAATTACCTAATTGTAGGCTATTACACAATTTAATATTTAATAAACTCTATCAACACCTTTAAAAATATATACATATATATACCCCCTCCACAAAGACATTACCAACAACCAAAAAACCAAAAACATATGCATTGCTCTTCACCCCTCCACCCTCCAGGCTAGGCTCTATCCAACATGGGAGTTAGGGGAATAAAGAATGATCCCGATGACAATGAAATCAACCCTGAAAAATTCTAGCAAAAAAACTCAGGGCTCCAAGCAAATGGGATGTTCCTAAGGTAGCCCATATGGAAACTAAATATGGAAATAAACACTTAAAAGTTTATTTATTAATACATCACCAATGAAGTGACAACTCAAATTCATTGGCCTAATCCCTTTCCTGCAATATCCATCTGAGGAAAAACTTATTCTCACACAAAAGGATGACTATGCCATGCTGTATCTGGCCTGTTTTCAAAACACACAGTAGTTGCTGGCAAGCAGGGAACCCTCAGTGACCTTCCCAGGACAGCAGAGGACGGGCAGAGTGGGGGCTCTTAAAATATCTTTTCTCAGCAACATCCTACTTCCCAAATCTCACTAGAAGATAAAATGTAATAAAGAGAAGTGTACTTTACTTAAAATGTTAATAACAAATGTACCACACTAATGAAAGACGTTGTTAATGTGGGAAAGTGTGGGAGGGGGAGGGGGTGGGGTATAAGGAAATCCCTTATATTTTTGGTATAACATTTACATAATCTAAAGCTTCTTTAAATAAATATATATATATATATTTTAATGTTAAAATTCGTAATGTTTTCAGATTGGCAAAAACTAAAAGGTCTCCCTCTGCTGGGAAGATAAGGTAGCAGAATCTAGCCAAAAATATACCTAACTTGAGAATGAGGAATTAAGATCAAAGATTCCTGAGAAGACTGATCACTATTTCTCAAGGATGACTTCTGATGGACTGCGTAGGATCGAGGGTTGGTTCTATGTTCCAGAAAGCTCCTCAGAGCTCTACTGATACCACAGTTTACAATAAATATAAATACGGTCTTTAATGACTTCATGACTTTCTAGGACAAGAAAGAAGCAACTCAAGATTCATGAACATTTCCAAAGAAAAATTAGCATAAAGTTTTTAATTTCAGTAAAAATCTTCATAATAAGCAAGTATTAAAAATCAAATAAGGGAAGCAGGTTTGACTCAACTGATAAGAGTTGTCTGTCTGCCTACCTCATGGGAGGTCCAGGGGTTCAAACCCAGGGCCTCCTGACCCATGTGGTAAGCTGGCCCGTGCCCAATGCTGATGTGTGCAAGGAGTGCCGTGCCATGCAGGGGTGTCCCCCATGTACGGGAGCCCCATGCATGAAGAGTGCGCATGAAAAAAGTGCAGCCCGCCCAGGAGTGGCGCTGCACACACGGAGAGCGGACACAGCAAGATGACACAACAAAAAGAGATACAGATTCCCGGTGCTGCTGACAAGAATGCAAGTGGACACAGAAGAACACACAGGGAATGGACACAGAGAGCAGACAAGGGCGGGGTGGGAAGGGGAGAGAAATTGAAAAAAAAAAAATCAACTAAAATCAAGAGAAAAAAATTAAAAGAAAAAAAAAAATCAATTCTATTCCAAACAGACAAATCTATATTTAGATAGCTGTTTATTTTATTTATGTCTTGACGTTTAGCAGGTGGACACTGATTACTACTTTGGATCATTAAAGGAAAAAAAACAGCCATCAAGAACAACAGTGCATTCTGAATTAAAATAAAGTTTCCTTTACCAAGTTTTAAAAATTCCTCAGAATCCCACAACCACCCCCATAAAAAATCCAAAAAACAAAAAAAAAACCTCCAAACAAAAATGACGGACACTAGATGGCAGCAAAGTGCTTATCCTAAGAACACAGATAACAGAAAAGCAACTTGAAATTACTTCTTGGAAAGGACTCAGTCAAGGATCTTTGAATGGATTATAAGCATACTCTTAAATTCCAACATAAACCGCCACAAGAGTTTTATCCGACTTTTTGCAGAACACTCAGAGTAATGGATTAATTTCAATACAATGTAAAAACTCAACAAATTGAAAAACTGTACACTTCTATGTGAAATAGGATTAAAAAAATTTTTTTTAAATTTTTAAACAAAAATTTTAATGAAAAGACTAAAGAATTAATGAAAGATTAAAGAGGACAAAGCAGCCACAGACCCACCCCCCAGCAGATGAGCACTCCAGAGGGAGCAGGGACGCTCTGCCTCGTCACACCTCCCCTTCAGCCAGAGGCTGTTCCTGCTCTCTCAGAAGTGCTGTTCTGATGGTGGTTGTTTCACCACCACCCAAGCTCCCCACACAGGGAGGCCTGTACTGTTACGCACAGCATTTTCTTTTTTGTTTTTATGGATTATTCACCTCTTACTTTTCTAAATTCAAATCTCCTCGCGATTCCATCTCTTCTCCCTGCTCCAACGCCAAACACCTCTCAGGCACACCAAACAAAAATGGAAACAAGCCTCCCTCGGCCCTTGCTACCCTCCTGCTACCATCCCGCGTTGGACATCTTTACAGCAAACCTCCTACGATTATGTCTGCTCTGCTGGCGCCACTCCCTCGTCGCCCGCCCTCTCATGAACCCCTTAACTGCTCCAAACAGGCTTTCACCCCACACTCAACTGCAACTGCTGCTCTCAGGGGCCCCAACGACTGCCTTTGCCAAATCCAACAGTCAGTTCTGGCGTCAACGCACCAGCACTGTCTTTCTTTCCCTGGCTTCAGGGACAACTCCGGCTCGGGGGTGTTGCCTATCTCACCAGCCACTCCTCAGCCTCCTTTGCTGGCACTTCTTCCTCCTCCTCCTGACGGGAAGCAGATGCCCCAGGGCTCTTCCCTTAGTCCTCCTCACCCTGGATACTCACCTCCCAGGAGACTTAAGCCACCCTCTTGGCTTTATTTCTTTATTTTAAAAAGATTTATTATTTATTTATTTCTCTCCCCGTATACCCCACCCCCCTCGCCAGTTGTCTGTTCTCTGTATCTATTTGCTGCGTGCTATTCTTTGTCTGCTTCTGTTGTTGTCAGCGGCACAGGAATCTATGTTTCTTTTTGTTGCATCATCTTGTTGTGTCAGCTCTCCGTGTGTGCGGCACCATTCCTGGGCAGGCTGAACTTTCTTTGGTGCTGGGCGGCTCTCCTTACGGGGTGCACTCCTTGTGCGTGGGGCTCCCCTATGCAGGGACACCCCTGTTTGGCACGGCACTCCTTGCACGCATCAGCACTGCACATGGGCCAGCTCCACACGAGTCAAGGAGGCCCGGGATTTGAACCGTGGACCTCCCATGTGGTAGACGGACGCCCTAACCACTGGGCCAAGTCCGCTTCCCCCTCTTGGCTTTAAAATCCACCTCTCAGAGAAGTGGATGTGGCTCAAGCAACTGGGCTCCTGCCTAGCGCAGGGGAGGTCCCTGGTTTGGTTCCCAGTGCCTCCTAAAGAAGACAGTGAACTGGTTCCACAGGCAGGTGCAGCAAGCTGACACAACAAGACACACAAGAAGAAAAACATGAGAGACACAACAAAGCAGGGAATGAAGGTGACTCAAGCCATTAGGCACCTCCCTCCCACATCAGAGGTCCTGGGTTCAGTTCCCAGTCCCTCCTAAAGAAACAAGGAAGACAGACAGACACAGCAAATGCAAACGACGAGAGGGTGGGGAGAAATAAATAAAATAAATCTTAAAAAAAAAAATCTAATTCTCAAATACATCTCTCTGGCCCAAACCCTTTTCTGAGACTCCAGACTCATCTGTTCAACTGCTGATTTGACATATCTCAAACCTAAATGTCAAGTACTTCTCAGAAGCTTTGAACAACCAGCAAGACCTGGAAGAAACATCTTTCTGAAAGCTCCAGAAAACAGCTGAAGGACTGCAGTAACAGGACATTAAGAAAAATCAAGAAAAAGTCTACTTAAAAGCAGGAGGATCTTGTGGTGCCTGCCTGGACAGACCCTCCCCAGCCCTCTACCAGCTAGCTTCCAGTGGGGGTTCCCTGGTTCCAGTTCTGGTTCTGGAGAGAGCAGCACAACCCTTATGCATAAACTGGGAGCATGTATGTCTGAGGGACTTGCTGTCCCAGAACAGGCCCTGCAGATGGAAGGCTGTTCACAAGCTCTCCTACAGAGGCTGTGGGGAGCAGCCATGTCGTGCCACCAGCAGCAAGGCATTGGTGCTGCAGGGCATATCACCCTGCCCAGGCCCTGAGGAAACTCTTTCCTGGGGGAGAGGGGACATCTTTATCTCTGTAAATGGGGTAATTCCTGGGCCCCAGGGACATGCCCAAGACAAGAAGCACATGAAGAAAGAATCTAGAATGTCCCTATATGTTGGCCTGGAGCTCTTCTCTAAACTCGCTGTAATGGGAAAGCCCTGAAGGAGGGCACTCCCACAGGCCAATCTGCAAAGACCAGGAAGGTATGATCTTTTTTCTTCCTTTTTTAAAAATTTGGTTAGCTCCTGGCATTCAAGGAAATTTCTGACATAACACCAGCTAGATATAAGCTCAAGAAACAGTCACCATAGAGTCTAAATTCCAGCAATAACACATTAAAATATCAAAATGTCAGGATTTCAACAAAATAATATAGAACTTATAAAGAAATAGAAACGATGGCCCAGGCAAAGGAGAAAATTAAAGAATTAGAAACCATCAAGGAGGATAGAATGAACTTTTAAAAATATGGTCCTAAAGATGCTCAAAGAGCTAAAGGAAAACACGGACAAAGAACTAAAGGAAATCAGGAAAATGACAGATAAGGATAAAAATAGTATCAATAGGGAAGAGGACTTGGCCCAGTGGTTAGGGCATCCATCTACCACATGCGGTTCAAACCCCACGCCTCCTTGACCTGTGTGGGGCTGGCCCATGTGCAGTGCTGATGCGCGCCAAGGAGTGCCCTGCCACGCAGGGGTGTCCCCCGCGTAGGGGAGCCCCACGCACAAGGAGTGCGCCCCGTAAGGAGAGCTGCCCAGCGCAAAAGAAAGTGCAGCCTGCCCAGGAATGGCGCCACACACACGGAGAGCTGACACAACAAGATGACACAACAAAAAGAGACACAGATTCCCGTGCTGCTGACAACAACAGAAGTGAACAAGAAAGAACACACAGCAAATAGACACAGAGAACACACAACTGGGCCAGGGAGGGGGGGAGGGAGAGAAATAAATTAAAAAAAAAAAAAAAGAGAGAGCGCATCAACAGAGAAACAGAAATTATGAAAAGGAACCAGAGCTGAAGACCAGTTACAAAAATATTAAATTCCCTAAAGGGGTTCAGTAGCAGACTGGAGCTGGCAGAATAAAGACAGGATGACTGAAAGCATCCTGTCTGAGGAATGGAGAGAAGAATGAAGACCAGGGATCCAAGTCTGAGGACCTGGTGGGATGCCATGCAGCACACCAACGCACCAATTGAGGAGTCCAAGGAAGAGAAGAAGCAATGGTTGAAAATGTCCCCAATTTAACAACAGACATGCCAGATGCTCAATGAACTCTGAACAGGATAATTCCAGAGATACTGATACCATGCCATGTCATAACCAGCTGCTGAATGTCAAGGATAAAGAGAGGATTCTGAAAGCCAGAAGAGAGAAGCGACGTGTCACATACAAGGAGCCTCAATAAGATTAAGTGCTGATTTCTCACTGGAAACTATGGAGGCAAAAAGTGGGAAGATATATTTAAAGTACTGAAAGCAAAGAACCGCCAACCAAGAATCCTGTATCTGACAAACCTGTTTTTCAAAAATGAGGGCAAGATTAGACATTCCCAGATAAATAAAAGCTGAAGGAGTTTGTTGCCACAAGACTAGCCCTAAAGAGATGCTAAAGAGAGTTCTGCAGGTTGACAAGAAAGGAATCTAGACAACAGAGTGAAGCCACATGAAGACCTAAGGATCTATGGTAAGGGAAATGACAGGGGTAAATATAAACACCAGTTCTAATATATTTTTAGTTTACAACTCTACTTTTTACCTCCTACAGGATCTAAAAGACAAATGCATAAAATGTAATGAGAAATCAGTGGTTTGGGACACATAATATATAAACATGTAATCTGTGAGAAGAACCATATAATGGTGTGGAGTGGCAGAGGTATAGAAACACAGCTTGTGTTTATTATTAAAGTTAAACTGGTATCTAAGCAAACAAGTTTGTTACAGATTAAGGATGTTAGCCCCATAGTAACCACAGAGAAAATACGCAAGCTCACAGAGACAGAAACTGGAGCAGAGGTTGCCAGGTGCAAGAGGGCAGAAGGATGGGGAATTAATGCATAAAGGTATAGGATTTCCATTTGGGGATATGGGAAAGTTTTAGTAATGGAAGGTGGTGAGGACACAACAGTGTGAATATGAGCAATCCCACTGAATGGTCTGCTTGGGAGTGGTTGAGATGGGAGAGTTTATGCTGTATATATATTAAAAAAAAAAAAAAAGAATGAGCAACTAAAGAGAATTAAATAACAGTACGTGATCCTGACAGAATCTAATACTGGAGGAGAAAAGGTCCAAAAGGACATTTTGGGGACACATGAAAAATTTGAAATATAGACTGTAAGCTTTCTATCAATGTTAAATTTCTTGAACTTGATAACTGCACTCAAGGTGATTATGTAAGTGAATACGCTTGATTTTAGGAAATCTATTTGGCAGTTTTAAGTAGTCAAGAAATATGATGTGTACAACATATACTCAAGTGTTCAGAAAATGGATGGATAAAGTAGACAGATGTCAGATAGATGGATGGACAGAAGGACAGACTGGTGGCAGAAAAAAGGATGTGGTAAATGTAGCAAAATGTTAAAACTGGTGTTTCTGGTTATCTGGTGAGACAGGAATATGTTGAAGTTCTCTATAAGGAGTTTGCATTACTTTTGTAACTGTCCTATAAGTTTGAAAATATTTCAAAATGAAAGTTAAAAAAAAAACAAAAAACACTAATATATCTGACAGAAAACTCTGCCAATCTGCCCCATCTCAGTAAACATCACCATTTTCCTAGTGGATCAAACCAAAAACGAAGTTCATTCCTCAGTTTTGCCTCCAGACTCCTACATCCAATCCATCACCAAGTTTTGGTTTTATTTTCAAACTACATGCAAAATCAAACTACCTTTCACTGGTTATCCTGCTATCATCCTAGTCCAAGCAAGCAACCTATCCCTGTTTCTACCCTGATTGGCCAAGGGGAGTCTTCTAAAACATAAATCAAATCTTGATACTCCACTGCCTAAAACCACACTCCCTGGTTCCTACCTGACTAATATTTTTTACTTGTCTACCTCTCCCACTAGAACAGATGCTACCCCAGGGCTGGGACTCTGTCCAGTTCTCTAGTGTGTCCCTAGAACCTAGAGCTGGGCACACAGCACATGTTCAACAAATACTTGCTTAATGAGTAGAAGAAAAAAAGAGACTATTTTTCAAGTCCTAAATGAGGTCCCCCCACATTAAAGTTGGACAAGTCATTTTCTTCAAAGCAGTTCCATCATATAATTCCAATTTAACAATCTAAGAAGAGTGCACTTAGAGTTAATCTGTAATTTCGAGATTTTATTGGGCTTTAAATTTATGATTTCATTACTCTGCATATTAAAGCTATTCAAAGACAATTAACTTGGAAAAATAATATTTTATTCTTTAAGTAAGCAAAACTGATTCAGTTTGAAAGCTGTATCTTTTAACTGGTGAATATAATAGCTTTTATTCCAAAGACAGGAAATGTGAATTATTCCAAAACTCAGTTTAAAATACATTCATTTCGATCTCCATAGGAACATTACAGGTCAGTGCTATCAGAAAGGAATATAATGCAAGCACATATGTAATTTTAAAATTTTCTAGTAGTCCTATAAAAAACACAGAGATGTAAAAAGAAACAGGCAAATGTACCCTTCATATAAATATATTTAACCCAGTATATCCAAAATACTATTATTGGGGAGCAGATGTAGCTCAGTAGTTTGAGCACCCGCTTCCCAAGTACAAAGTCCCAGGTTCTAAAAAAACAAAAACAAAACAAAACAAAATATGATTTCAACATGTAATCAATATTTTACATTCTTTTCTTGAACTGTCTTCAAAGCCTAATATGTATTTTAAACTTTAGAGACTGGCCACATTTTAAGCGCTCAACAGTCACATGTGGCTGGTGGCCCCTGCACTGAACAATACAGTTAGAGACAGCAATATGGTCCCCAGGCAGCACGCTCTCGCACCTACATTTCAGAGCCACCCTCCCCTGAAATCAACCCCGGCCCCCAAGAACACCATCTCTCCTGACAGATTCATCCTGTGCTCCAGCTGCACGTCTGCATCTTGGTGCCCCAAGCAGTGATGTCTCTTAACGGCAGGATGAGGAGAGAGAAGGTAGCAGGAGGTAGGGGAGCAGGGCCAGGGGAGCCACCAGCCTCAGGACACTGCATGGAGTACAGGAGGGCACAGGGAAGGCAGGAAGGGCAAGGTCACGAGCAACTGGAGCAGCTACCAGCAGACAGGGCTGTGGTATTAATCAGCCACAGAGGTGCTGATGCAAAGCACCAGAAATCTGCTGGCTTTTATGAAGGGTAGTTATTTGGGGTAAAAGCTTATAGTTACAAGGCCCTAATGAGTCAAGGTTGCTTTCTCACCCAGTCAGCTGCCATGGGTTGAAGCAAGATGCAGGGCCTGGTCTCCCTCCCTTCCTTCTCCCTCCTAGTGCTCCGTGGGCCCAGCTTCTTCCCATCTCAGCTGTAGGTTGGCGTGAGGCTCATCTCTCTTCCCAAGGCCACAGGATCAAAGTTCTCTTCTTTTCTGTGTCATGACAAAGTTCTCCCTTCTGGCATCTATGGAGCTCTCTCCTCCCGTGTATCTTCTGTGTGTCTTCTTGAGTGAGTGCCCATTTATATCAGCCCACTAAGGGGTCAGGGACAATCTGAGTTACACACACCCTACTGACGGGGTTGAATCAAAGCCCTAATCTTAACAGAATCTAATCAAAGACATCCCAGCTGAATCTAATACAATCAAAGGGCATCACACCCAGAGGAACAGACCAGTTTACAAACATAATCCTTCTTCTTTGGAATTCATAAGTAACATGAAACTGCTACAGCTGGGTCCTCAGGGCCTCCCCAAGTCACCTACTCTTCATGAGAAACAAAGAAAGCAAAGCCCAGAGAAATCTGCTATACATCAAGGAAGGAGACTCCCTTCCCATTCTAATTTAGCCACTACACATTTCTTTCAGAAATTCATTCACTGCTTTATTGGATGAACATACTAAAGGAAATCAGTACACTATATACAAGAAATATTGTCATCCTATACTTTGGAGTCTGACTGAGAAAACTGTTGACTCTAAAGGAAGATGAAGACAGAGCCAAGGACTTACTATCAAATTGCACTCTTCTCCATTACCTCAGCTTGCAGTCTGGTCTCCAAAGAGGTTTGATTTCCTGCCATCAATCAATCCTTCCCAACAGAAGCCAACTTGCTTCTCCTAATGCCACACTGTATCCCACCCACAGCTCCATGCTCCACCCAGCTGGGTTTTCAGTCCTTCCCCATACATGCCACGCTCCACCGCACCTCTCTGCCTTGCTCCATTGCTCCTGCTACCCTTTCCTACCTAGAGAAAGTCTACCCAGTCATTCATCAACACCCAGCTCAAACACCACTTCCTTTGTGACACCTTCCCCAGTTATCCTAGTCAGAATTTCCAGGCTTCTATACTCATTACCAATCTTTATTTGATAACTATGATCGATTACTTTAAACCAGGGATTCTTAACCTTTTTTGTTCCACAGACCCCTTTGACATTCAGGTGAAAACCACAGACCCCTTACTAAGTCCACACTACACTGTGTATTATTTAATAAATATATCACACCCACACTAACACGTCCCCATAAGAATGTTTTTTTGAATTTCAATTCAAGCTCACAGATCCCTTGTTAGGAATCCCTGCTTCAAATAATTAACAATAAAAATAACTACCATTCACTGGGCACTTATTATGTGCTCCATAATTGATATTCATCATCCTATTTAATGTTCAGGACAGCCCTACAGGGTTGGCAGCAGCTTCCCCATTTTACAGATGTCTAAACTGAGGCGTAAAGAGATTAATTTTCCAAGGTGATAAGTAAAGGCAGAATGAACTTCTGAAGGCCAGCCGGATAAAGCAGGGACGGGGCTTACCCCCTCTGTATTCTCTGGAGTACTCGGCACAGTTCTTTCCACTCAGTAGGTGCTCTAGAAGTTCTTGTTGAATGAGTGATCCTTAACCAGAAAACAATCCCACTGCCTTTATCTTCACATGAGAGCACTGTGCCCCTCCTATCGTGACAAGTCACCCATGACACCCTGAAGCCACCTCTCAAATTATAAACACTATTGCCATCCAAACTCACTCAGAAGAGCTTTCATTTACTTTCATAAAAACTCCAAGCTTAAGTGCTTTCTTAAAAAAACAGGTTGGTAATTCCATCTTAAAGGAATTACCTAAGTCAGTGCACAAATATTCTCTCCTTTCTTCTTGAAAGATGTTATCACTGAGCATGAGCACTCTGTGAGGTAAGGCCTCAAAAGGGCCAATGTTTCCTCAGTAGCTCCTGACCTACTAGCAAAATGTGCAGACAGTCGATCCTTTGACTGTGGCTGCCCCCGCCTACTACATTAGGCCTCTGGCTACTGCCCTCCCTGTCCTTTGGACCCTACCCAGGAGCTCATCAGTGTGGCCTATTTCTGGGAGGGTCTGGGGCATGTCAGCAGGAAGCAGGGCCTTGTGTCAAAGTGGGGCTTCCCTGCAGTCCTGCCTGGGCAACCCTCTTGGGCTCACTGGGCTAAGGTAATCCTGTCATGACCCCAGGCCTCGCTGCTGGAGAGCCTACTCCCTGTGGAGTGTACTAGGCCCAGGAGACAAATGTGACCTCTCACTACTATGCAAACTGTAGGGTCCCCTAGTTAATGAATGGCCTTTAGTTTGTATGAGATCAGCCATTCTAAGCATGGACCAACAGGTTCCCAAAGGGCGCACTTGCCTCCTGCTGGCATAGGTAACATTTGATACAGTACCTTAGATAAATAGTAGGTATACAAATAATCAATGATTGCTTGTAAAATTTTATTGTTGATCAATATACCATAGGGTGATGCACTTAAATTAAAAATAACTATAAGCTCTGGACTCTGCCAATAAACTTTGAGTGACTTTTCCAGATGGTTGACTTTCAAGAGTAAACATTCCATTGATATGACTAGGAGATCCACATAAAAAATGTGTTTCTAGAAGACATATTTATTCATCCTGCAGAGCTATAAGCATAATCTCTACCTCAAAGTATGAAAGTCAAGTTAGGTAAGTTAATATGCTTTGAATATTTAGAATAATTATTTGGATAATATGCATCTAAGTATAAGAGCTAAAAACAGTGAGGGAAAATTTTGATAAAAAGAATGTTTTGAGTTAACAAATAACTATGTATTTATTACAGTTACATAAAAATGATATCTGTACGACAAAGTTGCAAAGAATAATCTAGAATCTGGTTTCTACTGAGTCATTTATGGTAATGGTAAAGAAATTATTTGCATATTTTGCTACATTTTAGTATTCTGTTATATTATAAAGTAAGTTACATTACTACTTCAAAACAAGTAGGCACTTTTATCAAAAAGTAAATTAAAATAGCACTACAACTAAACAAGTCTCCTGAACTCACTCAGGAAAAAAGACATTAAATTGGGCTAAGAAAGTCTTTTACCATTCCAGAAAAAAAAATCAATATTGTCTAAATAAAACTTTCAGGAATGGGTGAAGAGGAATAGGAAAATGCCAAAATATATGACACTTCAATCAACGTGGAAACAGGTGACAACCATTCAAGAAGATGCTAAGCCCTGCAGTGTTTCTCTGTTACATTCACAATAAACGCTATTTCAACTGCTATTTTTAAACAATATTAGCAGTTTAAAGACCCTACATAAGGCAGGCACATTAAACATCTCGGAAATTCTGACAATAGACTTGTCTCATCATGTAAAAATTAATCTTTTTGTATTTTCCTCTCTCAAATGCTATGTTAACACAGGAATCATCTAGCACAACGGTCATGGAGAGTCAGCTATTCAATAAAACTATCAGAAAGAGCATTGAGGGCTCCTTCCTCTTAGTTCTCATGCCTCCATTTAATACTAAATACAGGCTAAATGGCAACCATCAGTTCAGCTATCTGCCTGTTTGTTCCCTCTAACTGGGACACACAGAACACAGTGACCACGATTTGCCTTTGTATCCCTAGGGTGCAGTATAACTGTATGACTACAATAAACACCCTCCATGATGGAATATGGGAATGAAACAGAAAAACAGATTTAATTCCAGGGGAGCAGATGTAGCTCAGTGGTTGAGCACCTGCCTCATATATATGAGGTCCTGGGATCAATCCCTGGTACCTCCTTTTAAAAAAACATTTAATTCCAATTTTCCTTAAGCTGGCTGGCTGGAGTAGAGACGGAAGTTTTTTCTTCTCACTGCTGAAATCACTTCTCCTTTTAAAGCCTACAAATGATTGGACGAGACTTCTCTTACTGTTCAAGGCAGTCTTTTCGGTTGATTGAATATGTAATCAGCCATAGGTGTAATCAACTTACTGATGATTTAAGTCCATGAAATGCCCTCACAATAATAATCAGGCCAATGCTTGCTTGAACAACTGGTCACCATAGCCTGGCTAAGTTGCCACATGAACTCAACCATCACAGCATTCATATTTCTAGGGTTCATCAAACTCCAAGAAACAGAGTAGCTAAAATCCAAACTAGTAAATGGGGAAAACTGAAAATCAAGAATCAAAAAGAAGGCCAGAAAAGAGGAAAATAGAAAAACTGAAACAGCAGAGAAAATACAAAATATTTAGATATAATTCTAAATATGTCAATAATTACAATAAATGTAAATGGTCTACATGTTCCATGCTAAATGGCTAAGACTGCCAGACTAGTAAAATTCTAACAATAAGCTATTTACAACAGAGGTAAACCAAAGAAGAAAAAGCTTGAGAGATAAACCAGGCAAATTCTAACCAAAAAACCCCCAAAAACCAAAAACCCAAAAACAAGTATAACTATATTATTATAATAACAGTCAAAATAGACTTTAACTTTAGTAATGTTTTTAGCTTTAAAGAGAGCCCCTTCATTAAGACAGAAGGTTGAAATCACAGGAAGGTAGACCAACTCTAAATCCGTACTAACACAGGGTCTCAAAATTATGAGGAATAATAAGGAAAATCCATAATTAGATCAAGTGATTTTAACATGCCTCCCTCAATAATTGATAAAAAACTGACTTAACTCCCCACTTCAAAATCAGAGTGTATGCAATCTCATCAACTTGACCCAAAGACCCATACAGAACACTGTATACAACAGCAGAATATATTTTCTTTGCAAGCATCTACAGACATAAAAATGACCAAAAATTAGGCTAGCAAATAAGTCCTGACAAATTTCAAAGAATAAAAATCACAGAAACTTTGTTCTCTGGCATTCACTATAATTAAGCTAGAAAGATAACTTTAAAATGTACATTTTATATGGGAATAATTAAAATACTCTAATAATGATTGAATTGATGAATGTACAACCACTATGTGATTATACTAAATACCAGTGATTGTACACTTTGGATGGACTGTATGCTTTATTAACATGTGTCCAAAAAACTGATGTTTAAAAATATGTATCAAAATTGGTTTTTTAAAATGTAAATTTTCAAAAGAACATGTATTGAAATTTTAGAAGCTAATCTCCCATTTTAAGAAGTTAGAAAATAGCAAAATAAATCTAAAGTAAAGAAGTGGATGTGGCTCCAGTGACTGGGCTTCCACCTACCACATGGGAGATCCCAGGATCAGTTCCTGGTGCCTCATAAAGAAGATGAGCAAGATAGTACACTCATGTGATGGGCAGGTGCGGCAAGCTGATGCAACAAGATGACCCAACAAGAGACACAAGGAAAACATAACAAGAGACACAACAATGCAGGGAGTAGAGGTGGCACAAGTGATTAGGCGCCTCCCTCCCACATCAGAGGTCCCGGGTTCGGTTCCCAGTGCCTCCTAAAAAGAAAAAAAAAAAAAAAAAGATCAGCACACAACAAACAGACACAGCAAATGCAAACAATGAGGGGATGAGGAGAAATAAATAAATAAGTCTTTAAAAATATCTAAAAGTTAAAGGTGGTAAATTTAAAAAGGAGAAATAAAACAATTCAAGAGAGTCAAAAATTGGTTCTTCTAAAAACTGACTGACTAACCAAGAAAAAAGAGAGAAAATAAATAACAATATTAGGAGTGAAAAAAGAGTAGAATTATAGATTCTACAGATATTAAACAGGATAATATGAACAATACTATGTTAATGAATTTGATAATTTGGATGAAATCAACAAATCCCTGAAAACTCCCACTTAGCAGAGAAGACTGAAAAGAGAGCAAAGAATCTTGAATAGTACTCTATAACCATTAAATAAATTAAATTTGTAGTTAAAAATCTTCCACAAAGACAATGGCTTTAAAAGCAAGTTCTATAGTCAAGGAATCTTTCACAGTCAGTCCCAGGTAACAAAGAAGGACCACTAACTTATTTTATGAAGTCAGCATTAACAATGTTTATAAGTAAGGGGATCACAGCTTTTCTTTGGACAAAACCTAAATTTATTGGAACAATGTTGACTGAAAAGAGTCATGACATCCTTTAGCTATTATATATGCATACTTTTTTCTCATAATGGCCCAAAGAGCCATAGCTGTTTCTTTTCTGATAGTGGTTAAGCCGTGAGCCCACAAAGTACACCTCCATCTCCATGTAAATAGCAGTGCTATAGGGAGAACAGCTGCCCACAAAGGATTTACATTACCATGCATGAAGAAGACATTTAGAATTATTTATTAGCGCCAAAATTTTCTAAGTTTCTTGCAAAATCCCCACTGAAAAAAGGAAAAACCCGTTTTGTCACACTGACTGTTAGTATTAAAATGATACTCTATTCTATGAACCATAGTTAGTGGTAATAGTCTGATTATGTTCTTTCATAATCTATAACAACTGTTCCACAACAGTGGAAGGTGCTGGTGGAGGGGTAAGAATGGGAATTATGCATGACTGTTTTGTAAGCTCACAACTTCTCTAATACATTTTGAAAAAAAAAAAAAGATACTCTACTGCAAAATCAGCATAGAAATAGGAAAAAATACCTAGGAAGAACGTTCTTTTGGTAAACTTTTCCAAAAAAGCTTAGCTATACAAAAATCTACTTTGATTAATGGATGAACATGGGTAGAAGTATTTAAAAAACTAACCAGTGAGGCAGATGTGCTCAAGCGATTGGGCTCTTGCCTACCACATGAGAGGTCCCAGGTTCGGTTCCCAGTGCCTCCTGGAGAAGACAAGCAAGACAGCGGGCTGGTGCAATGGGCAGGTGTGGCAAACTGACACAGCGGGATGATGCAACAAAAGAGACACAAAGACAAGGAATGATGAGAGACACAACAAACCAGGGAGCTGAGGTGGCTCAAGTGATTAAGCGACTCTCCCACATGGGAGGCCCTAGGTTCGGTTCTGGGTGCATGCTAAAGAGAAGACAAGCAGACACAGAGAGCACACAACAGATGTACACAGAGAGCAGACAGAGAATTCAAACAATGGAGGTTGGGGGGAAATAAATAAAATAAATCTTTAAAAACAAACAAAAACTAACCAGTTTGGAGAATTGATTGATGGTTAAATAATGGATGTTAGGGTAATAAATCAGTCAAAACTCTGCTCAAATGCCACCTCGAGTCACCTCTCCCAATAATCCTATTCAAGAGGATGCTAACCATTACTGTATTTTCTCCATAGCACTTCCACCACCTGGCATACTGTTTATTGGTTGTTTCTCCTCACTTGAATGTAAACTTCATGAGGATAAGGAGAGTGTTTTATTGATTGTTGCATTCCTAGAACCTAGAACATTTTCTGGCATATAAGTAGGGACACAAAAATTAAAACTTGTTGAATCAATCAATCAATTTCTACTTTATCAAATTAGTTCTACTGAGATTGAAATCATTCTCACAGAAGCTGTAAACATCACAAAAGAAACATGACTTATTTTGAACCAAGGCTGTCAAGCCGCATGAAGCTCTTTCACAAACAACTCCTATACTAGAATACTATTTAAGATTTTGGCACTTAAGTAATTCTTTTGACATACACCAATTGCCAATGTACCTCAGCGTCACATAAAAGAATCACTGACTTAACGCAGTAAGGAAGAAGCCTACCTAGATATACAGGGTATGTATATATCACTGGATTATTGTTCCCAAATACTCTCTGCCCTCCTAGTAAAAGGATTATCTGTGCCCCTTGTCCTGCAACCTGCAGGGCCTCTCTGTGTAAGAATATACTTCCCTGCCCCCAGTGACCTCAGGCTGGGCTGCCTGACTCACTGTGGCCAGTGGAATACAAGGGGAATCCAAGTATGCCACATTGAAGCAGAAGCTTTTAGAGCTTTTGTGTTGTTCTTTACCTTCTGCCACAAGAATAACATATCCCAATTAGGGGGCGCTCTTTTCAGCCTGATTCTGGAGGGAAGATGAATGGAGCCTAGAAAAGAACTGCAACTGACCCACAGACAACGTGCAAGATGAGAACCGAACCTTTGCTGCTATAAACCGCTGGGATTTGCACTGTTTCTATGACGTAATCCAGTGAAAGCTGTCTAATACATCAGGTGTGTCGATTAATATTTCTTTGGAATTTACCACCTCTAGCAAGGAGGATAATACTCAAAATCTTACTTTGGAGTTAAAAAAAAAAACCACAATGTTTTTTAATATTTCTCTCTCTCAATTTTAAAAGCTTTAAATATTATCTAAATTAACTGGGGATTTATTTGGTTTTGTCCTGCTTTCCTGTGCACATCAATAGAAGTTTTGAAGTTCTAAAAACTGAGATGTGAAATAAAGTAAGCAAATCCTAACTAATTTAATTAACATCTTAACACTGTTTTTTGAAATACACCACTTACAAGCTAAAAATGGCCTTTTTTATTTTTAGATCCAGCAGCAAGATGAAATATTCTGCACATGGAAAGGATGCTAATGAGAATTTTTCATGTAGAAATTATTAGTGATAAAAACTTCATAAAGAACAAGCTTTCCAACTATAAATCTCAATAAAAAATATTACCATTCTAGGAAATAGGGCTGTTTATTTCAGGTTAAGAAATTAAATCATTCTTTAAAATATAAATGCTACATTCACTATTTTCAAAAAACTGAGAGGTCACAATTACCCTACAGATGAGGAGATCCTTGGGCTCCCTCACTGAGGAAAAGTGTTTCAAAATGCCTAGCTGTAGTTGAGAACTCAGATTTTCAGGAAGGGCAAACCTAGATCCAAGCTCTGGCCCTGCCATACACTTGCTACACAACATTTTCTGAATCTCTTTGAGCCTTATTTTAATTGTATGTAAAATGTGGACAAATACCTAAACTGAGGGATTTTTTATGATTAAATGTGGTAATGTAAGCAAATAGCCTAGCAAGGGACTGACATATAATAAAACACTATCTAAGCCTCAGCTAAAATATCATTACAAAGGTAATGAATTATTACATTACAAATTTCTTCCACTGGCAGAGGTGAAAGTAGTCCTTCATCCAGCATTTTTATCTGTCAAAAACACTTGCGTATAACCTTTCAAAGGCTTGAACTTAAATTTCTACTAAAAACTTACCAAGTCACAGAACTCAAACACCAGAAGATAGGGAATTGCTTCCACACACTGTCCAACACACTGAAGAATATTTGGATGCTGAAGAATACTGATGAAAATAAAAGTCACAGATTGTTCATGAGGAAGCATGCAAGTAATATTGTTCCAATAACAATCCAAATTTTAACATTCATAATGATTTAAATATGACAAAATGAAAAGTAAAAAAGAAAGTAGGGTTATACTTAACATGTATACTAAGTTATCTATTTAAATAATTCAAAGCCAATCAGACAAACATTTTTACAAATTAAAAAAGACCAACTCCTGCCATACGAATCTTAAATTTGGGTAATTTAAATGTATATATAACATGTTGAAGTAGCATTTAAAAGCCGGCAGTCTATATATACAAATTCAATAAGCACTTCAATCTAGATATTAAATAACTTAGTCTTCCAGGTTATATAGTTCATGTACTATATCCACACATTTCCCACAGCATATGTAATCTCTGTCTGGAAAATACTTTATCCAAGAAAAAAGTAAAGCGATAGAAAAGTATTCAGCAAAGTAGTTTTTGAAAACTCTTTTATTCTGAAATACTCATGAGTTTACAGGAGGTTGCCAAGAGGGCACAGGAGGCCCCATATACCCTCACTCAGTTTCTTCCATTCAACACAATTACAGGACAATAACAAAACTCAGAAGCTGACCTTGGCGCAGCGTGTGTAGTTCTCCTTCATATTAGCAACAATCATCTCAGCAGAGATAGGAACCATTCCATACTTTGGAGATCTCCCCACGTTACCCCTTTAGGGGTGCACACCCCTCCCTCCTCCTGCCGCATTGTCCCTAAACCCTGGCAAGCACCAAACTGTTCTCCATTTCTATCTTTTGTCATTTCAAGAATACGGAAACGGTAAAATTTGTGACTTTTTGAGACTGACTTTTTAACTCAGCAAAATGTTCTTGAGATCCATCCAAGTTGTTGCATTTACCAATAGTTCCTGCCTTGGTATTCCTGAGTAGTATTCAATGGGATAGATGTGCCAGTTAAATGGCACACCCATTGAAGGGTATTTGGAGTTTTCCAATTTTTAGCTATTACAAATAGAGTTGCTCTGAACATTTGTGTACAAGTTTCTATGTGAACCTAAGATTTCATTTCTCTAGGATAAATACCTGGGGGTGTGATTACTGGGTTCAATGTAAGGACATTTAGTTCTTTTAAGAAACAAACTATTTTTCAGAGAGACTGTACCCTTTTATATTCCCACCTATAGTGTTTGAGAGATCCAATTTCTCACATCATCATCATTTGGTGTTGCTGCCATTTTTAATTTTTGTTGTTAGAAGAGACGTGATCTCGTGTTCCTAATTAATTTCATTAATGGCTAGTAATGTTGACCATCTTTTCATATGATTATTTGCAATCCACACATCCTCTTCCATGGAATGTCTCTTAATGTATCTTGCCAGTTTTGTAAACTGGATTGCTTATTTTTTACTGTTGGGTTTTCAGAGTTCTTTAGAATTTTATACATGAAGCCTTTGTCAGATATGCAGCTTGCAAACATTTTCTCCCAATCTGTAGCTTGTCTTTTCATTCTCTTAACAGGTCTTTCACAAAGCAAATTTTTTTTTATTTTGATGAAGTTCAATTTATTTTCTTTTATGGATCATGCTTCTGGTGTCATGTACACAAACTCTTCACCAAGCCCTAGGTCCTGAAGACTTTCTCTTACAAAATAATCTAAAAGTTTTACACAGTTTTACACAGTTTACATTTTAAATTTAAATCTACAATCCATACTGAGTTAATCTGTATATAAGATGAGAGGTTTAGGTCGAGGCTCTTTTTCACTACAAATATCCAATTGCCCAGCACCATTTTTTTGGAAAGGCCATCCTTCCTCCACTGAACAGCTTTGGCACCTTTGTCAAAAATCAGTTGGCAAAGAGCTCATCCAAGCCAAGGGCACATCACTCACGGCAGCCCAGCACCACCATCAGGCCATGGCCCCTAGAGGCGGCAGCACTTCTGTCCCGCCTGGACCAGGCCCTAAAGGCAAGGACAAAGAGGCAGCCTGCAAGGCTCCAAAGGAGCTGGATTTACCTGCAGTTGCCAGGAACTAGGCCCCAAGATGGGAGTGGAGACCTCGTGTGAACTGCCTGTACACCCTCAACTTGCACCACACGATGGCTAGTCTGTTGCTAATTGGAATCGCTGCATAGGGTGTTAGCTTCAGCTGATTTCTGGTCTCTGAGTGGTCAGTGTGGTCACTGTAGTGGGCATCTTCTTGTTCCTGATTACATTAGTGAGGCTGATTAGAGCTGTAGAGATACTGCAATTTGTCTACATGGTTATTCTCTTAGTTGTATTTAGTGTTCAGTTTTCTGTATCCTGTGCTTGTCTAGCCCTGAACTAGGAGCAACAGGGTCAGCTTCTTGAAGTTGCATGGAACAATACAGCAAATGCTCGAAAATGACATCAAGAGCAATTTAACTGCTGTGGGTTCCGGTGACACCTGTCTGGTGGGTTGTGCTAAAAGTGGTCACCCATGCATGCTGAGTTCTCCAACACAGGAGATTATGCTGGAAACATTTTGAGATTTGTTGGCTTTGGCCTTTTCTTCAGTTTACAGAGATCCTGGGTGTTTGGTTGACTTACAGATACAGGAATGAGAAAGATCCTCGCACCAATCCTACAGCACTCCTTTGAGAAAACAAGGACAATCTTTCTTTTTTTAAAAAGATTTATTTATTCCTCCCCCACCCCCACCCCAGTTGTCTGTTCTCTGTGTCTATTTGCTGCGTCTTCTTTATCCGCTTCTGTTGTCAGCAGCACGGGAATCTGTGTCTCTGCTTGTTGTGTCATCTTGTGTCAGCTCTCTGTGTGTGGCGCCATTCTTGGGTAGGCTGCACTTTCTTTCTCACTGGGTGGCTCTCCTTATGGGGAGCACTCCTTGGGTGTGGGGCTCCCCTATGCGAGGGATACCCCTGCGTGGCAGGGCACTCCTTGCACGCAACACCACTGCACATGGCCAACTCCACACGGGTCAAGGAGGCCCGGGGTTTGAACTGTGGACCTCCCATGTGGTGGTAGACGGATGCCCTAACCACTGGGCCAAGTTCGCCGCCCAATCTTTCATATTCTAGCTTGTTCAGTTTCTTTAACTGAATGCTATTTTGTCCATTTAAGGAAAAAGTATGTGAAAAATTACATTATTGATAGAATTATATATTTCTACACGTATGTTTTTCTAAATGTTTTTGTTTTTCCATTACTAAAAAAAAAAAATTTGAAACTTGTGCTCCCCTCTGAAGCTCAGGAGTACTGTAATCTACAGTGCATGCAGTGTCTGGCACTGTCCACTGTGGCCTTTCTTAGCATTTGTATCTGCAGAAAAACTTTGCATGGCACAGTCGTGTTGATCATATCATGAATCTAAATGTACATCTCACTGAAATAACTGTAGCACTGTGCTGTGTAGGTAGTTTCTACTGGGAAAAGAGCTGACGTTTATTAAAGCCAGAACATTATAAGAGGCTCCTATGTTAAGTACAGTACAGAAAACCCAAATTCCAATTTTTTTTTAGGGGGGAGAAGGTGTTTTGTGGTAAAAATTGTTACTATTAAGTGATAATTTAGTTCTAATAGTCTTTTAGGATTATGTTAATGTATTCCAGAAATAGCTAGATCTTTAGGAAAACGTTAGTTTAATTTTTGGACTTTTACAGGTAAGTGTGAAGAAGAAGTGTCTCATGGAAAATTCTATGTATGACATTTACCTTCAGCATTTAAAATTGTATGTAATTTGGGTAATTCAGAAAGAAAATGTATCTATATAATCTTGATTATCATTTTATAATGATATGAAGTCCAAAACACTGCATTTTTAAACAAGTTACTATTAATGTGTTGGCCATCATAGCAAAAAGATTTGTGATTATCTGTAATACCTTTTTCATGAGATTTCTCAGTATTGTAACAGCAATACATCAAATCCAAACATATCTGTATATATACCATAATTTGAAATTGAAATAGTATTGTGGTTCTATATATCATATTTTTTAAAATTAAAGGAAAGGAAAAAAAATCAGTTGGTAATACTCATACAGAGATATCTGTAGGTCCTCTATTCTGTTCCATTGGTCTATGTGTCCATATCGCCACTAATAACAGTCTTGGTTACCATAGCTATTATAAGAAGACTGGAAACTGAGTAGAGTGAAATCAGGTAGACAGATTCTTCCACTTTATTTTTATTTTTCATAATTGTTTTAGCTATTCTAAATCCTTTGCCTGGGAGCAGATGTAGCTCCAGTGATTGAGTGTCTGCTTCCCATGTACGAACTCTGGGTTCAATCCCTAATACCTCCTAAAAAGAAATTCCTTTGGCTTTCCATATTAACTAGGATGATTTTATATATTTCTATAAAAAAAAAAAAAAAAAAAACTTGCTGGAATTTTGATAGGAATTGTAGTAACCTGTATATGAATTTGGGAAAAACAAACACCTTTCTTATAAAGAATCTTCACATACATGAATGGGATATGTCTCTCCATTTATTTAGACCTTAGAATTTTTATCAATGTTTTCTAATTTTCAGCATATGAGTCCTATACATGTGTTATTACATTTATACCCAAGTATTGCTTCTTTGTTGAGTGATTGTAAATGTTATTGTGTTTTTAAATTTGGTTTCTATGTGTTCATTGATACTATATAGAAATATAATTGACTTCTGTATATTGGTCATGTATTCTGTGATCCTGCCAAACTCAACAGTTTTAGGAGATTTAAAAAAAAAAATTTCCTTGGAGTTTTCTGCATCAAACATTATGGTATCTACATACAGGGACGTTTTTATTTCTTCCTTTCCTTTCTGCCTTTTATTTCTTTTTCTTGCCCACTGAGCTGGTTGGAATTTCCAGGACTATAGTAAATAGTGGTGAAAACAGACTATATTACCAATCTTTATGATAAAGCAGTCTTTCACCATTAAGTATGGGGCTAATTGTAGGTTTTTTTCTGTAGATGTTTTTTATCAAGTTGAAGAAGTTCCCTCTAATTCCAGTTTTCAAAGAGTTTTCATCACAAATTGGTGAATTTTTTCAAATGTTTTTTGGGTATTTTTTTGGCATTAATTGATACGATCTTATGATATTTCTTTCTTACCCAGTTAAATTAGTGGTTTATACTGAATGATTTTCAAATACTGAACCACTCTTGTATCCCTGGAATAAACTACAATTGGTCATAGTACATAACTTTTCATACACTGCTGAATTCTATTTACTAGATTTTTTACATCAACATTCATGACAGATACTGGTCTACAGCTTTCTTTTTTGTACTGCCTGTAAGGTTTTGATATCAAGGTAATACTGGCTTCATAAAATGAATTGGAAAGTATTCCCTCCTCTTCTGTTTCCCAGAAAATACAGTTTCATTTTTGATATTTTGTATTATTGTCTGGTGAAACCATCAAAGTCCAAGGGTTCCTTTTTTTTAAATTCTTAAGTTATAAATTCCATTTAGAGGTTTACTGAAATTATTTCATATTAGGTGAGCTGTGGTAATTTGTACTTCTTATCATTTCTTCTAAGTTGCCAAATATATATGTGCAGAGTTCATTGTATTTCCTTATTATCCTTTTGATATCTATAGACTCTGTAGCATTAGCTGTGTTTCATTCCTGGTATTAGGAATTTGTGTCTTCTCTCTTATATTCTTTGTCAGGAGTGCCAGAGAACTGTCAAGTTTATGGATCTCAAAGAACCAACCTTTTGTTTCTCTAATTTTAACTATTGTTTTCTGTTTTCAATTTTATTGATTTCTGCTTTTATTTTTAGTATATTCTTCCCTCTGCTTGCTTTCAGTTTATTGTGCTCTTCCTTTTCTAGTTTCTTAAAGTGTGTTTATATTATTGATTTGAGACTTTTTCTCTTTTCTAATGTAACCAATTAGTGCTAAAAATTTCTGTCTCCATTGCTTTAGTTACAGCCTATAAATATTAAAATGTATTTTCATTCAATTCAATCTATTTAAATTTCTCTTGGGACTTTCTCATTGACCCATGGATTAGTCAGAAGTGTGTTGTGTAGTTTCTAAGTGTTTGGAGAGTTTTCCGTTATATTTCTGTTATTGATTTCTAGTTTGCACTGTGATCAAAGAACATATTATGTACAGTTTTATGCTTTAAATTTGTTGAGGCTTGTTTATTGCACTGAATATGGTCTATCTTAATATATGCTATATGGACACTTAAAGAATGGTATTCTCCTCTTGCTGGGTGGAGTGTTATATAAATGCTAGTTACATCCTTTTGGTTGATGGTATTGTGATCAGCAAGGTATAGCCTTGCTGATTTTTGGCTAGCTGGTCTACCAAATGTTGAAAAAGGAGTGTTGAAATCCCACATTGTGACTGTGGACTTGTCTCTTTTTCCTTTCAGGTTTAGCTTCACATATTAAAGTTCTATTATTTCCTGTTTTATAAGTTCACAACTTCTCTAATAAAAATATATTTAAAAAACAACAAAACAACAAAAAAGTTTTATTGTTTCTTGAATAAACATTTAGGACTGCTAGGTCTTTTTGGTGGACTGACTTTTACCACTATGTAATGTACTTCTCTGTACCAGGTAATTTTCTTTACTCTGATGTCTATAATTTATCTCATTTTAATACACCTACTCTTGCTATCTTTTGATTAATGCTTAGGTGGAATATCTTTTTATCCTTTTACTTTCAATTTACCTATACTGTTGTATGTGAAATGAGTTTCTTGAAGTCAGCATATAATGACTCTATTTTTTATTATTCACCCTGCCAATCTCTGTCTTAACTGGTGGATTTAAACCATTTACACTTAACTAGTTATTTATGCTAAGAGCTCAAATCTGCAATTTTATTTTCTGTTTGTTCCCTTTGTTTTTCATTTCTGTTTTCATTTTTCTGCCTTTTGGTGGGTTATTTTGTACAGTTTTAGAATTCCATTTTGATTTATCTACAGAGTTTATTTAAGGGGTTCTCTTTGTATATAGACTTTTTAATGGTTGTTCTGGGTACATTATATATCTCTAACTTATCACAGTCTACTTGTGTCAACATTTTGCCAGTTCAAATGAAGCACAGAAACCTTGCCCCTTTTTAAGTTCCTTTATCCTCTATTTGTAACATAATTATCTTTACTATTTCTGCTGCATCCTCTGAGAACCATATCAATTTTATGATTTTTGCTTCAACCATAAAATATAACTTAGAACACTTAACAGAAGACTTTTTAATTCACCCATATTTTCATTTTTTCCATTGTTCTTTGTCATAATGTTCCAAGATTCCTTCTCTTTCATTTTTCTGTTTAGAAAACTTTCTTTAGCGATTCTTTTGGATTTGGTCTATTGATGACAAATTCTTAAGTTTTCCTTCATCTGAGGATGTCTTGATATCTCCATCATTCCTAAAGAATATCTTCACTGGCTAGAGGACTCTGGATTCACAGTTCTTTTCTTTAAGCACTTGGAAAAATGTGCCACTTCCTTCTGGTCTCCATTTCTGATGAGAAACCTGCTGTCATTCAAGTTCCTTCCCTTACTATAGTTAAGGTATTATTTCTCTTTCTCTGCTGTCCAGACACTTTTCTTTGGGTTTATTTTGTTTGGGATTTGATCACCTCCTTGAATCTGTAAGTTTATGTCTCTTCCAAACTTGGAAAATTTTCAGCTGCTATTTCTTTAAATACGTTTTTGTTTTCTATCTTCCCTCATTCTGTTGACTCTGATGACATGAACATTATTAGATCTTTTGTTATAGTCGCCCTTTCCCCTGCCCATGTCCTGAGACTACATTCACTTTTTTTTTTTTTTAGTCTATTTTCTCTCTGTTGTTCAAATTGGGTAATTTCTACTGGTTCATCTTTAGGTTTACTTACTTTTTTCTTCCATCCTCTCCATTCTGCTATTGAGCCCATCAGCTTTTATTTTGGTTATTTAGATTTTCAGTTCTAAAATACCATTTCAGTCCTCCTTAAATCTTCTATTTCTTTGATGAAACTATTTCTTCACTGTCTCAAGTATGTTTATAATTGCTCACTAAAGCACTTTCATGACGGCTGTTTTAAAATCCTTGTCAGATAAATCTAACATCTCTGTCATCTTGGTTTTGGTATCTGTTGATTGTCTTGCCTCATTCGAATTGAATTCTCCTGGATTTTGGAATGACAAGACATTTTTGATTGAAACCTGGACATTTTAGGTACTATGTTAAGACACTCTGGATCTTATTTAAATCATGTACTTTGTAGGCAGAAATCCTAAAGCAGTTCTATACATTTGATGTTCAAAAAATCATAAACCATGTTTACAGAACACGTGTTAAAATTTACTTACTAGTAAGGTTCTCCATTTTTCAAAAAAGTATCTTGTTCCTTTAGGCTTGCACTTGCCTTTAACTCCTTCACTATCACTCTTGCTACGCTAGTGCCAGTGTAAATCTCTCCAAGGAGAACCTAAAACCAAAGAACAATTTTTTATGTTTCTTCTTTCAAAATGATAAAAAAGTATGTCTTTCTTCTCAGGAAATTAAACAGAGGAAATCAAATTAAGCAACCAGCAGACAGCCTCTATTGTTTTACATACTGCCTTATAAAAAGGGTGTAAAATTCAAAAATTTTCTTTCAGAAAAAGGGCCATTTAAAACCATTCATCAGATATTTATGTCATATAATTATATATACTATGCTTTCATGGAAATTAATATTGACGTTACAAAAGAGCAATTTACAAGCTCAGTTCAAACATAACTCAAATGCTTCTCAACCTCAACACTTCAACTGAGTTTTGTTATTATTTAGTTTCATTCACATTTTCATGAAAAAGCAAACTGATAAACAGTCAATGTATAAACTGTCACTGCACTGAAACTCTGAATGGCTTTCCAAAGATACCAGGTCTTTCTCTTGTACCAAAACTTCAATCAAATCAGACAGAAAAATATTCCACGGAAATTGTCTGGTATAAGAATAAATTGCAGGGAAGCGGACTTGGCCCAATGGATGGGGTGTCCACCTACCACATGGGAGGTTCGCAGTTCAAACCCCAGGCCTCCTTGACCCATGTGGAGCTGGCCCATGCTTAGTGCTGATGCGCGCAAGGAGTGCCCTGCCATGCAGGGGTGTGCCCCACGTAGGGGAGCCCCACGTGCAGAGAGCGCATCCCATAGGGAGAGCTGCCCAGCACGAAAGAGCAGCCTGCCCAAGAGTGGCGCTGCGCACGCAGAGAGCTGACGCAGCAAGATGACACGACAAAAAGAGACAGAGATTCCCAGTGCCACTGATAAGGATAGAAGCGGTCACAGAAGAACGGAAAGCGAATGGACACAGAGAGCAGACAACTGGGGGGGAGGAAGGGGAGAGAAATTTTTTAAAAATAAAATAAATCTTAAAAAAAAAAAAGAATAAATTGCAGGGAAGTGGATGTGGCTCAAACAATTGGGCTCCCATCTACCATATAGGAGGTCCAAGTTTTGATTCCCAGGGTCTCCTGGTGAAGGTAAGCGGGCCCAAGCAGAGAGCTGGCCCACATGGAGTGCTGGCCCGCATGGAGAGTTGGCCCAGCAAGATGATGCAACCAAAACACACACAGAGGAGAAACAATAAGAGATGCAGCAGATCAGGGAGCTGAGGTGGTGCAAGAGACTGAGTGCCTCTCTCCTACTCCGGAAGGTCCCAGGATCAGTTCCTGGGGCCACCTAAAGAGAAGGCAAGCAGACAGAGAAGAGCACACAGCAAATGGGAACAGAAAGCAGAAAACAAGTGCGAAAACAGCAAGGGGGCGGAGGCAAATAAATATTGTTTTTAAAAAGAATAAGTTACAAGGGAAATATTAAATATAATATAGGACAGCACAAAGACATTCCAAAATGAATATTTAATATAAAATGATGAAGTAAAACTGTTTAGAGACTGATCAAAACTAAAATGACTTTCTTTTAAAATAATATTTTTAAAAATTAGATTAAGAAACTCTGATAATTAACGGAGTCATATTCTTTGTTTCAAATAATCAGCTTGTGCATATATAATAATAAGTTAACAATCATAAGTTACCAAGTTCAAAAAGGGGGAAGAATAACAGTAGGCTACAGCAATAACCTCCCTTTCAAGTGAGGATTTTGCCTCTTATTCACTGACAACATAATCAGAAGCAAACTTCCTTCTCTTACCAGGACCAAATCCATCTGAACCTGTAATCATATACTCTACGTTTGCTCCTGTTTCAAAAGAGAAACTGCCTGTACCCCTAGGGCCAAGCCTTACAACTGTGCTATAGATCCCCTCTCCTCTTGTTCACTCAAGGACTTTGCTCCTATAATTACCCTCTTTCTCTCTTGCATTATCAATTTCAGCCCCTCTACACATAAAAATGCTGAAATAGCTTCCTATACTATTTCACAAAGCAAAGTAAATCCAGAAACCTTCCCTCGGTCCTACAGATGTCCCTAAACAGCTACTACTCCAATTTTTCTGCTCCCTCACAACAAAACTCATCAAGAGTTGTTTAAACTTGCTGTCTCCACTTTCTTCCCACTCTCTCCTAAACCCATTCTACACAAAGATATCCCATCACCATTCCAAGATCACCACGGACCTTGAGCTGCTGGAACATAAATTCTCCCAGTCTTCATCTTACTCAATTTATATGCAGCATTAATTAAAATCAATCTTCTTGGAATTCTTTTGTCTTTCAGAATGCTCCTCTCTCCTGGCTCTCCTCCTACTCACTGGTTAATTCTCAATTTCCTTCACTGGTTCTTCTTATTCCCCTGACTTCTCAAAGCTGTAGTGCCTCAGGGCTCAATTGCACGTGCTTCCCTCTCTTCTTTATTTTCAAATTCTAGGGGACTTCATCTAATCTCATAGCTTTAAATACTATCTATATAATGATTTTTCCCAAATACGTATCTTCAACCTGGAGCCTCTCTTAAACTCTAGGATCTGCATATTCAACTGCCTACTTGATATCACCACTTAGATGTCTATTAACCATCTCAAATCATATCTAAAAGTGAACTCCTGATTTTCTTTCTCCAATCCTGCTCTTCCTGTAGTCTTTTCCTTTTCAGCTGTTAGCAATTCCATTCTTCCAGTTAATCAGGCCAAAATCAGAGACATCCTTGTCTCCTTTTTCCCCCAGACTCCATAGCTAATCATTCTAAATCTGCATGCTCCTATGTGAAAATCTCTCTCAGGTTCCACTACTTCTCACCACATCCACAATTACCCAGGTTCAAGCCTCCAATATCTCTTCCTGAATGACTGCAGTAGCCTTCTAACTAATTTCCCTGCTTTCACCTTGGCCCTCTACAGAATATTTTCAACACAGCTGCCAGAGTGATTGTTTTTAAAGGTAAATCAGATTACATCATTCATCTCTCAAAGCATTTGAGTGCTTCTCCATCTCACTCTAAGTAAAAGCCAAAGTCTTTAAATGCCTACATGATTTCTGAGCCTGACTCCGACTCCTGTTTGTTCACTGCCCAGCTCCCCCTATTAGAACTTCAAGCTTTGTGAGGGCAGGGCTTCTATTTTGTTCCTGCTAAATTGCCAGTGCTCCACATAGGCACATTACCCAACTTTCTCCACACTGTTCCCCTAGAACCAAGAACAATGTCTGCTATGTAATAGTTTCGCTAACTGGCTTAGAAGATTAACTAATGACGTGATAAAGACAGAGAATTGAAAAACAACCTTGAATAGGAAAAAAAGAAGCATATGATGGTCAAATACAGAGCAAGTGCAACCCTGGACAGCCCTGCTTATGAGGCAATCACCACTTGATTAGGAACCTTTTAGAGAGGAGACTGCTACATTGTGGAACTGTTATAATAAGGTGATTCTTTTTGAACAGTCTGTGGTAAAGAGATCAACAAAGCACTGTTACTGCAGGTCATAGGAAAGGCTATGAGAAATCACTTCATAAAGAGCACGGAGAGAAATCACTGCTCACAGAGAACAGTTCTTATTACAATGGTTTCATTGTAATAAGACTATCTGGATCTAAAGTTCTAGAGCAATGTAAATGTCCTAAAGGGAAGAGAGTAAGAAGAAAGAAGGAAGTGGAGAGGGGAGGAGAAGAAGAAAAACATAATTTAACTTGAGGAGGATAAAAAGCCTCAAAAATCCTAATTCTCGGGAAACGGACTTGGCCCAGTGGTTAGGGCGTCCGTCTACCACATGGGAGGTCCGCGGTTCAAACCCCAGGTCTCCTTGACCCGTGTGGAGCTGGCCCATGTGCAGTGCTGATGCGCGCAAGGAGTGCCGCGCCATGCAGGGGTGTCCCCCGTGTAGGGGAGCCCCACGCGCAAGGAGTGCACCCCGTAAGGAGAGCCGCCCAGCATGAAAGAAAGTGCAGCCTGCCCAGGAATGGCGCCGCCCACACTTCCCATGCCGCTGACAACAACAGAAGCGGACAAAGAAACAAGATGCAGCAAATAAACACAGAGAACAGACAACCAGGGGAGGGGGGGGGGAATTAAATAAATAAATCTTTTTTTTAAAAAAATCCTAATTCTCTATTTTCCCTTCTTACTGTTTAATATCAACAATTAGAAAGGTCTCTGATACATAAAAAAGACCTTTATGGGAAAAGTTACTAGCCCAGGACTGCCGAAGCACACGTTCCCATGTGGTTTCAAGGGGCAATGGGAAAATTCCATTAAGACTATAGTGTCCACTAAGAATCTGGAATGTCACATGATGTAATTTATTTTTTTAACTGAAGGCCCCAAACTTTTGTTGTAGAAACATTATCTAAATGCCAAAACTTCAGAGACAAACTTAAAGGTTCCAATAGATGGCTGGATGGTAGCTTTTTTTTTTGAGTTTGGAATTACACATTGCTTGAGCTGACTGTAGAAGTGAATATGGGCTTACTAGTGCCAACTGAATGTGAACTGGTGATCTGATGGTGCTTAG
This sequence comes from Dasypus novemcinctus, assembly GCF_030445035.2. Taxonomy (NCBI): domain Eukaryota; kingdom Metazoa; phylum Chordata; class Mammalia; order Cingulata; family Dasypodidae; genus Dasypus; species Dasypus novemcinctus. The sequence goes on along the minus strand of NC_080695.1, from coordinate 13,017,766 downwards.
GGTTTGTTTTGTTTTACTTTTTTTTCTTCTAATTTGTTATTAGTTTGTGGAGCTTTTTTATGTACTGATTAAACCATTGTAAGTTGTTAAATATCAGTGGGCAGTACCCATTCACCCCATACTGCTCCAGAAATAAGCCAACAGTAGTCACATAAAAAATATACATAAGAAAAAATTTCGTGAAAGTGGACTTGGCCCAATGGATAGGGCATCCGTCTACCACATGGGAGGTCCGCGGTTTAAACCCCGGGCCTCCTTGACCCGTGTGGAGCTGGCCCATGCGCAGTGCTGATGTGCGCAAGGAGTGCCCTGCCACACAGGGGTGTCCCCGTGTAGGGGAGCCCCACACGCAAGGCGTGTGCCCCATAAGGAGAGCCACGCAGCATGAAAGAAAGTGCAGCCTAACCAGGAATGGTGCTGCACACACGGAGAGCTGACACAACAAGATGACGCAGCCAAAAGAAACACAGATTCCCGTGCCGCTGACAACAACAGAAGAGGACAAAGAAACAAGACGCAGCAAACAGACACAGAGAACAGACAACCGGGGTGGGGGGGGGAGGGGAGAGAAATAAATAAATAAATAAAATAAAATTGTTTAAAAAAAAAAAAGAAGTAACCTGCCACTCAGGGGTGTCCCCCGCGTAGGGGAGCCCCATGTGCAAGGAGAGTCACCCAGCGCAAAAGAAAGTGCAGCCTGCCCAGGAATGGCGCCGCAAACACGGAGAGCTGACACAACAAAAAGAAACACAGATTCCCGGTGCTGCTGATAAGGATAGAAGCGGTCACAGAAGAACACACAGTGAATGGACAGAGAACGCAGACAACTGGGGGGGGGGAGGGAAAGGGGAGAGGAATAAATAAAAAATAAATAAATCTTTAAAAAAGAAAAGAAAAAATTTCATAATTACTACTATTTACACAAGTTATATAGATGATGCTAGGTTTTTTCTTCTCTTCTTTTTAGGAGGTACCAGGGATTGAATCCAGGATCTCATATATGGGAAGCAAAAGCAGGCACATCTGCTCCTCTGGTGAAGCTGATTTGAATGTAGGGACCAATTTTTGGGGTCCAACACAATGTGGTTCCTAATTAGCTCTAAATTCTAAACAGCAAAAGTAGGAGAAAGAAAAAAAAAGAAAGTAAAAAGCATTTTACCTTTCCAAACCAGCCATTTCCGATTTCCTGTATATAGTTTAGACTATGGCGTGCAACTTGAGACTTCAAACCTTCTGTAAAGAAAAGAACATTAAAAATGAAATATAAATATCTACCAGATTAAAATAAATCTTAAATACATAACCTACAAAGTACAAACACTAGCCTAAGTTTAGTGCTTGGCCTCATAAAGGTAGAAATAAATATGGAAAATGTCTCTTTCACACTGATAATGGGCCAAAAGTTTCAAGTTTTAAAACTGACAATATTTTTGAATTAGTAACCTACTCCCCGATTCCTGAATACCTTGCACTGCTGATTTCAGATTCAACTACTCTATGGTTAACCACTAACCACTATTCTAATGACTTCATGTAATTCCTTATTTTTTTATCTCTAACAGCTGACCTGAATAAAGAATTTAACTTTCTTAAACGATCTTCCCTTGACTTTTTAAAATAGCTTTAATGCAGTATAAGTGACACATAATTTACGTTTTGACACATGTATATATCTGTAAACCATCACCGTAATCAAGATAGTAACTTTACCACCCTTAAGTTTTTTAGTCCCCCTTTGTAATCTTTCCCTCCTCACCCCCATCCCCAAGCAACCACTCATCTTTTTTCTGTACTATAGATTAATCTGCATTTTGTAAGTGTAATTATACACAGTATGTACTCTTTTTTAGGTATTTTGCTTATATTAGTTAATTATTTTAATATTCAATCAAGTTGTACCAAATATCAAGAGTGCATTATTGAAGCAAATGTGTAGAGCCAGAAAATAGATTGATTGCTGCCTAGAGCTAGGGGTAGGTAAGAGGAGAGCTTCCTGAAAAATGAACAGACGCCACCTCCCACTGCAAGGAACTAGACTTTGTTCCCGCCACAACAAGTAGATGCCACAAGCCAGCAGATGCTACAGTCTATGGGGAGCAGATGTGGCTCAGGCTGTTGGGCACTCGCCTCCCATGCAGAAGGTCCTGGGTTTGGTTCCTCGTGCTTCCTGGAGAAGTTGAGCAAACAATGAGCAGACAGACAACAGAACCATTGTGTGGGTGGGTGGGGAGGATAAATAAAGAAAAATAAAGCAAATAGAATAAACCTTAAAACAAAACAAAACCTCCAATTAAAAGGCAAAGAATGGCAGAATGTATTAAAAAATGATCCATCTAGAAAAAACATAAAAAGAAAAAAAAGGGAAAACTACAAAAAAGAAAAAAAAATTATCCATGTATATTTTATCCTTAAGAGACTCACTTTAGATTTGAAGACACAAAATGCTTGAAAGTAAAAGATGGAAAAAGATATTTTCTATGCAAATGATAGATAACCAAAAAAGATCTGGGGTGATTAACACCAAAAAAGAAAGGCCTTAAGTCAAAAAAAGGTTCTAAAAGATAAAGGAGGACATTACATAGTGATCAGTTAATCCACCCAGAAGATATAAAATTTATAAACATAAAGGCACCTAACAACAAAGCCCCAAAATATATAAAGCAAAATTTGACAGAACTGAAAGGGAGATATAGACAGTTCTACAATATTAGTTGGAGGTTCCAAACCCCCACTTTCAACATCTTACTATACAACTTGACAAAAGATCAACAGGGAAATAGAGTTTGAACAACAGAAACCAATTAAACCTAAAAGACATATATAGAACACTCCACCTAACAACAGCAGAATATACAATCTACGTAAGTGCACATGGAACATTCTCCAGTATAGACCAGATGTTAGGCCACAAAACAAGTATCGATAAATTTTAAAATACTGCAATCATACAAAATATCATCTCCAACCACAGTGGCGTAAAAGTAGAAATCAGTAACAGAAAGAAAACAGGAAAATTACAAATATGTGAAAATAAAGCAACACACTCTAAGTATGGGTCAAAGAAGAAATCGAAAGAGAAGTCAGAAAATACTTAAAGACAAATAAAAATGAAAACACATATCTAAACAAAAAGAGAGAGAACAAAATCAGTACTCAGGGAAATTTATAGCTATGATGCCTGTATTAAATTCTACTAAGCATTTAAAGAAGAATTAATACCAACCCTTTTCAGACTCTTCCAAAACATTATAGAGGAGGGAATATTTCCTAATGCCATCATTACCCTGATACCAAAGCCAGACAAAGATACCATCACAAGAGAAGAAAACTACAGATCATTATTCCTTATGAATAAGATGCAAAAATCCTAAACAAAATACTAGTAACTGAATTCAGGAGCATCTTAAAAGGACTGTATACCATGACCATGTGGGATTTATCCCAGAAACACAAAACTATTTCAACAGATGAAAAGCAGTCAATACAATACATCACATTAATAGAGAGAAGAAAAAAGCACACCATCATTCTCAATTGACACAGAAAAAGTCTATGACATAATTCAACACCCTTTCATGGTAAAAACACTCAATGAAGTAGGAATAGAAGAGTACTTCCTCGACATGATAAAGGGCATATATGAAAAACCCACTGACATCATACTCAATAGATTCCTACATAGATGATTCCTACATAGATTCCTAAAAGTAATTAACTCATTCTTTGCCCCCAAATTGCTCACCTCTGTTTCTTATTTCTGACAGTAGCACCAGCATTCTCTAAATTCATTAGCTTAAAAACATGGAGCCAACCATTAGCCCTGTCTCCCTGATGCTCTGTTCAAATCCTAATCACTATTAAATTTTTCCTTCAAATTGCTGCTAAGATCTGTCCCTCACTTCTCAATTTTCAGAATCATCACCTTAATATTTTATCATTATACCTTGTATACTCATTACCTACAACACTCAGGATAGATGGACTTCCAGTGTGCATTAAGAGATTGCTCTCTGGAATAATAACCTAAAGAGTGTGAGGCAAAATAGGCACCATAGGACAAGCACTCCTTGCCCATACATACTGTAAAAGAGCATACATACTGTACTGTATGATATGTATAGCATCTGCTACCTGAGGAGGACTGACCTCCCCTTGCCCTCCTCCCTCAAAATTCCCTGACAGCACACCAGAGTTTTGGCTGCTATAGCCTTGAATGCTTCCCACCCTGAGCACATCTAATTTTGAGAAAAGAGTACCTACCCAGATGTTTACCCAAAACCTTCATACAAGCCCCTGGTATTCAGCCATATTTGTCCCCCAGTCAAATATAACCTGTAAGTGGTTGTCACAGGTACACATATCCTTGTGTGAACTTTCTTGCCAGAAGCTGCAGCTCTCTGTACTTTCCCCTAATAAATGCTTTTGGACTGATCACCCTGGTGTTTAATGCCTCTTTTTTCAGAATTGCAACTAGCCCCACTGCAGGGTCATTTGGGGCAGTCCTGATTGGGTCTTCCCCTATTTCTTCTTTTTGGGTGAATCCTGCTGCTGGGTCAGTGGAATGCTTAACTATTTCCGCCACTGAGAGATAACTGCTTTCTTCAAAACGGAAATATTTATACAGTGTTATACAGTCCCCTGTCTTGTACAGTTCATCCAAACTATACACTCAGTGGCTCTCAGTTTCATCAGAATTGTGCTGTCATCAGTCATAAAACACGGTGAACCTGGTGGTGAATGATGGACTGCAATTAACAGTTCAAATAAGAGAATGTTCTCTCATGAACTACGACAAATATACAATACAAATACACGGTGCTGAAGCCGGCTAGTAAGATGGGGAATCAGTAGATGGATCTGGAACCTGGCAGAGTCCACGTGGGCATCAATAACCACCAAGATGGCTGCTGGAAGACCCTCCCCAAAATTCTGCAATAGAAAAAGACTTCCTCCAGAAGCCAGGAGGAGAAGCCCCTTGTATTTCCCAAAGACTTTATCATTGGGCCCTCATGGGAGAGCTTGATGGGAGAGATAATCAATCAAAACAGTAAACAGCTGGAACTCCTCCCTGCCATTAGCAAAGGGTGGGATAATTAATAGTTCAAAAAGGCAGGCACAAGGTCCCAGCCCTCTCCCCCACGCTGTCTCACCTGTGGGCTCTGTCTTACCTGTGGGCTCGTTCCTACCCTCTGCATACCACTCTTGCCATTTTTCCTCTGCAATGTGGCCATGCAAGTAAAACCTGGGCATTTACAAACTATAATGGGTAACTGTAGTCTGTAAATCAGCCCACTTTATCATTTTTCAGCCCCTTCCTCTCTACCTGGGACCCATGGTCTGTTATTTTCTCCCATTTCTGGTCCCTCCCTGCCTGAATAAATTACTGGCCTAACTCAACCACGTGCTCTTGAAATTCATTTCTGCAGCATGGTCAAGAACCTAGACAAAATCTAGTAACAGTGTTACTAACAGGATGGTTTGTGAGAAAAACACACCAAATGTAAGCTATAGACTATAGATAACAGTAATATTATGATGATTTCTTTCATCATTTGTAACAAGTGAGTCACAACAATGTAAGGCATTTGTGGTGGAGCGATGTTTAGGAATCCTTTATAGTATGCATGATTGTTCTTTAAAAATTCAAAATAAAATTTTAAAAAATACATGAAGAAAAAAGGAAATATTTATATTCAGGTTATAAACACACTATAAAACAATATAAACTTATTTAAAGTAGAAAGTAAAAATCTCCCGTCGGGAAGGTAGTTCAGGTTAACACTGACATTGGAGGAAAAGACTCTTAAGTGCAAATTCTGCAAATTTTACCTTTATGACCTTGGGCAAATCACTTAACCTCTTAAAGCTTTAGTTTCCCTAGTAAGTTAAAAGGAGGTAGTAATAAAACCTACGTCATGGGAATTATATGAGATAATGACTATGAAATACTTGGCACAGTAGAAACAGTAAACAGCAGTTTTGGTTTTTTGTATGGTTTTGTTTTTTTTAAGTTAGTCTCCTAGTAATCTCCTAGAGTAGGGTTTTGCAAACTAAGGCCAAGGCCAAGGCCCACTGCCTATTTTGCAAATAGACTTTCCTGGAATGCAGGCACATCCATTCACTGACATATTGTCATGGCTGCTTTTTCCACTAAGAGGACAGAGCTGAGTGGCCAGCAAAGCCTAATATATTACAATATGGTCTTATACAGAAATAAAATGCCTACCCTATCCTAGTGGTAACAACAGTTCAATACTTATGTATTAAGGTAAGTTAAAGCTGATCTCAGACAATGTAAAGGCATTTCATAAATTCCAACAATATTGATTTTTAAAAACAATTAAATTAGTAGGATAATTCCTTAAGACAATACATCCACTTCAGCACAAAGGGCAGCAGCATGCTTAATCGGGAAACAGTAGAACAGTTTCCATTAATGTCAGAAACAAGATGAGAACGCCCACTCTCACCACTATTGTTTCACAACAGAGTACTCAATGAGCACACAACAGGTACCTGATAAACGAGGTCTCACAATTCATCAGGTGAAACAAATTATCAGTTCAAACGGAGAAAGGAAGAGGTAAAACCATTTCTCTGCAGACAATACAGCTATAATATGGAAAACCTAAGTCAACTGAAAATTCTACAAATGAAAGTAGAATTCAGTAATATGGGGGTATAATAAAAACCTACAGCTTTTACATATAGAAACAATTATACAGACATCATACATAACTGGAGGACCAGATTTACAAAAGCAACAAATAAAAGACCCCAGAATACATTTAACAGGATATGTGCAATATGTACATGAAGCAAGTTTTAATACTACTGAGTACACTCACACCAAAAAAAAACAAAAACAAAAAAACACTTGAACAAATGCTAAGAGATGACATATCTGCAGATAAGACAATTCAATTTCATAAAGATGTCAATTTTGCCTTAATTTATCAATTCAACATGATCCTAATAAAAATACCAATTTTTTCCCTCCTCAAACTAGATCTTGATAATATAGTTCACATTAAAAAATTAAAAAGTATCAAGAAAATTACTAAAAAGAAAAGCAATGCAGGGGAAGTAACACCAGTAGATATTAAAATATATTCATTGTTATGCTTCAATAATTAAAACAGAGTGAAAAGGACACATAAATAGACAGAAAGACCAACTGAATAGAATAGAAAATCCAAAAAGAGACCCAAATATATATAGGAATTTACATATGAAAAGGGCAACAAGTCAAACCAGAGTTATTCAAAGCAGAATAAACTATTAATGTAATATTTAACATGCTTTCAGAACCAGTAGCCACTTAGAATAATATAATGTTCAATCCATACCTTAGAACATACAACTGAACACATTTTCAAAGAATGAAAGATTTCCATGTGCTAAGATTTTAAAATACAACTTCTAGAAGTTGACATGAGAATTCACATACAATCTTGGGGCACAAAAGCACTCTCAACTATTTTGGACTCAAAACTCAGTCCAGGGAAGCGGACGTGGCTCAACTGATAGTGTCCACCTATCATATGGAGGGTCCAGGGTTCAAACCCAGGGCCTGCTGACCTGTGTGGTGAGCTGGCCCATGGGCCCCACGAGGGGAGCTCCACACACAAGGAGAGCGCTCCGCAAGGAGAGCCATCCCGTGTAAAAAAAGCACAGCCTGCCCAGGAGTGGCACCACACACAAGGAGAGCAGATGTAGCAAGATGACGCAAAAAAAAAAAAAAAAAAGATGCTGTTTCCCAGTGCTGCTTGATAATTCAAGCAGACACAGAAGACTACACAGCCAATGGACATAGAGAGCAGACAATTGGGGGGGGGGAGGGAGAGATATAAATAAATCTCAAAACAAAACAAAACAAAACAAAAAAAAAACCTCAGTCCAAAAAGGATGACTTACAGGTACTTGGGTTTTAAATTAAAGTTACTTTTATTTAAATAAATAACTCAGGAGCCAGAAAAGATTGATAAATTTGACTACATTAAAAGAAACAAACAGGGAAGTGGACTTGGCCCAGTGGTTAGGGTGTCCGTCTACCACATGGGAGGTCCACGGTTCAAGCCCCCAGGCCTCCGTGACCCATGTGGAGCTGGCCCATGCGCAGTGCTGATGTGCGCAAGGAGTGCCGTGCCATGGAGGGGTGTCCCCCGCACAGGGGAGCTCCATGCGCAAGGAGTGCACCCCATAAGGAGAGCCACCCAGCGTGAAAGGTCAGCCTGCCCAGGAATAGCGTCACACACACGGAGAGCTGACACAGCAACAAGATGATGCAACAAAGAGAAACACAGATTCCCATGCTGCTGACAACAACAGAAGTAGACAAAGAAGAACACGCAGCAAATAGACACAGAGAACAGGCAACAGGGGCGGGGAGGGGAGGGGAGAGAAATAAACAAATAAATAAATATTAATAAATAAAAGAAACAAACAAAAACTTCTGCATGACCAAAAAATAACACATAGCATAAGCAAAATCAGGAGACAAATGAAAACTAGGAAAAAATCTTTGCAGCTCATGTCAGACAAAGGGATAATCTCCCTAACACATACAAATTTCCTAGATAGCAAGATAGCAATAAGAAAAAGGCAATCAGTCTAATGTGGCAGTGACAAAGGATATTAAGTTTACAGAAAGGGATAAAAGAAATGACTAAAACATATAATGCAAATTAAATCTAGGGTTCCTGACAAGATGCTGACTTAGCAAGATGGCTCCCTCACCTAACATGGAGAAAGTATTTGGGAAACATGGAATCCAGGAAACAAACAAAACCCTGTGGGCAGGGAAGCCTGCGCTTGGGGAAAGGAGTAGCTGACCACATCCTGGAGAAGAGAGGCAGCAGCACGCTCTTTTACAAAAGGAAAAATGAGAAAATTTCTTGGGTTCTGCTCTTATCTCTTGGCTCCACTACATGAGGAAGAACTAACTACCTGTGAGGGTTCGTGTCCCTGCCTCATTCCCTCCAATTCCTCAGGGCTGTGGGATAACAAATCTAGGAAGAATCCCTCCTAAAACTGCTTCTCTCTGGAGAGCTATGGAAGGAGACAGATAGGAAGACATAATACTGTAAAGACGTCAATTCTCTATATATCACACACAGTACAATTTCAATAAAAATCCCAATAGGTTTTTTTTTTTTTTTATGAGCAAGCTGATTCTAAAATATACATAGAGAGTGAAGAAGTAAAGGGGAAAAAATAAGGAGAAAAGAGCCTGGAATAGCCAAGAAACTTCTGAAAAACAAGGAGAGGGGTATTGTTCTACAAATTAAGAGAACTTATTAGGAAGCTACTATAATGGAGAGAGTGAGGTCCTAGACAAGGACTAGACAAGGTCTAGACAAGGACTAGACAAATTAATGAAATTGAATAAAGGGAAGTGGACATGGCTCAACTGATAGAACGTCTGCCTACCATATGGAGGGTCCAGGGTTCTATACCTAAGGTCTCCTGACTGGTGTGGTAAGCTGGCCCACGCACAGTGCTGTCACACGTAAGGAGTGCCGTGCCATGTGGGGGCGTGCCCTCATAGGGGACCCCCAAGCGCAAGGAGTATGCCCCGCAAGGACAGCCACCTTGTATGAAAAAAACGCAGCCCACCCAGGAGTGGCACCGCACATATGGAGAGCTGACACAACAAGCTGATGCAACAAAAAAGAGCCGCAGTTTCCCAGTGCCGCCTGATAATACAAGAGGACCCAGAAAAACATACGGCAAATGGACACAGAGTGCAGACAACCTGGTGGGGGGGGAATAAAAAATAATAATAACTAAATCTTAAAAAAAAAAAAAATTGAATAGAGAGCCTTGAAACAGACCCACACACATACAGTAATTAATAAGCAGAGGAGAAAGGAAGACCATAAATGAAGCTGGGAAAATAGTTATCCACAAGGAAAACTGAAATTATATTCCCTCCTAATACCATACACAAAATCAATTCAGGATGGGTTATAATTAAATGCCAAAAGCAAAACTTTAAAACTTAAAAAAAAAATACCAAATTAATATCATGGAATAGGGAAGGATTTCTTAAGACACAAAAAGTTCTAATTCTAAAAAAGAATGTTAAATTTGACTATATTAAAATTAACTCTGTTCATCAAAAAAATCCTTTAAATAAAATGAAAAAACATGTTAGCAAACTGGGAAAAATATTAGCTACATATATAATTTACAAAGATTAATATCAAGAATGCAAAAAGAACTTGCACAAATCAATAACTACAAAAACCTAAGCAGAAAAATGCACAAGAGACACAAACATTTCATAGGCAATGAAAAACACATGGTCAATAATCACCAGGTATTTTTCCTCCTCTCTCTTTAGTGTTGAGGTCCATGAGATACCATGTGACACCCACCTGACAGGAGTATAAATTGGTACAACTCCTGTGGAGGGTATGCTGACAAAATCCATCAAAATTACAAAGCATAAACACTTTTGACCCACTTTTGGAAAGTACATGTGCAAAAGAGCATAGTTACCAAGTTTCATTTTTAATAGTGTAAGATTAGGAACAATGGAAATATTCATCAACAGGAGACTGGTTAAATAAGTTGTGCTAAATCCATTCACTTTAAATAGTATGAACCTATAAGCAAGACTAAATAAGCTCTCTTTATTGATAGGGAAAGCTCTCTAAGGTATACTGTTGAATGGAAAAAGCAAGAGGCAGAATAGTATATTCACCATGCTACCTTGGAGTTTGTTTTTTTTTTTTAAATGGGGTGGGGAGAGGGATATCTGCATCAAAAATCTCTGGAAAGATGGATAAGAAACCAAGAAATTGGTTAATTAGGGAAAGGTGGAGGTGGGAACTAAGGTCTGATTCAAGGATTACAGGGAGTCTTTTCACTGTATAAACCTTTTTATGCTTTGGTTTTTGAACCATGGGAATATATTATCTATTTTTTTAAAAAAATACATTTTAAAGAGAGAGGAAGAAACTGGCAAAGCTCCTTCCAGACTTCCTTGCAAACATGTCGCGTACTTTTTTCACTTAATACATCACAAATATCTTCCATAGTCTAGTATAGACCACCTTCATCTTTTTACAGGATTACATAATATTCCTCATATGGATTTATCACAATTAAACAAGTTACACATTGACAATCAGTTTCCACTTTACACTGTTAAAAAGAGCTGCAATAAATTCCTTTGTACCTGTGTATTTGAATACTTACTCAAGTAGTTCCTAAAAATAAATTACTAAAAGTGGAATTGCTGGAACACATTCTACATTTTGATACACACTGTCAGACCACCCTCCAGAGAGAAGGTATCATCAATTTATAGCTTTAAAAACAGGGACTGTGAGAGCACCTCCTCGCCCCAAACACACTCCACAATCACCATCCAGTGTCATTTCTTTTCATCTTTATTTATCTGTTATCACCTTACTTTAAGTTTGCATTTCTTAATAATGAAGCCCTTTTGTTTACTAGCTATTTGAATAAATATTTTTTTAAGTTTTATGTTTTTCAATTTAGTATTATTTTTTCCCCCTCCCCTCTACCCTGCTGTTTTTTTGCTGTCTGTGTCCACTTGCTGTGTGATCTTCTGTGTCTGCATCTTCTTTTTTCTTCTCCTCTCGTTTTCTCCTCCCGGCTTCACTGGGATTCGACCTTGGGGACCTCCCACGTGGGAGAGGTTCCCTGTCTCTTGTACCACCAAAGTTCCCAGTTTCTGTTGCATCTCGCCTTGACTCTTCCCTGCGTCTCTCTTTTAGTTGAATCATCGACTTGCTGCACACCTTTACCAGGAGGCCCTGAGGATCGAACTCAGGTCCTCCCATATGGTAGATGCTCAGTAGCTTGAGCCACATCCACTTCCCTGAATGTCTTTTTATTAATTTCTTTTCCTTCATGTCCTCAACTTAAATTTTCTATTGGAGTGCTATTTTTTGACACATTTATTTGCACTCCTAAAATATTTTAAATACTTTTAGTTTACAAATTTTTTTTGCTACTCTGTCAAATTCATTTACGATGTCTTTTTCCATGCAGAATATTTCATTTGATAAATCAAATCTGCCGATATTTTCTTCATTGTTTCAAGATATGGCATCATGCTTAGAAAGATCTCTCATACCTCAAGATAATAAAAATATTATGTAAATATACTATGCAGAGAAACTGAATATGATTTTTTTCCTTAATATTAAGAGGTATTTTAGGAGAGAAGGTGTAGCTCAGTGGTTGAGCACCTGCTTCCCATGTACAAGGTCCCAGGTTCAATCCCCAGGATCTCCTTTAAAATAAAAGGATTTTAGAATAGAAGTCTTCAGTAAAACAGAAAGGGGAAAAGGGGTATTATAAACAAAAATTGGGATGGCTGCCCGGGTCACTATACTTTCTCTCAGTGACATGCCTGTGGGTGCTCCTGCCCATTGCCAGTTGGTATACCTTGAGGAGAAGCTGTCTCTTCTATGCCTACCTTCCTGCCTATAGTGACTGGTCCAGATCATTCAACTCAGCTCAAGCCAACCAGCAAATCCCTCTCCAAGATTTTTCTTTTTGGTTTGAGAAGAAAGACACTCTTTTCCTCTCTGTTTGTAAAATGACAAAGCTATGTATGAACCGGGAATTGCCAGTAACCATGCTCCCTCCTTAGTGAAGCAGCTTGTCTAAAACATTATGCCAAAGCACGAGGGGATGAGAAAGTGAGGACTGAATGGAAAGTGCTGATGGTATAAAAGGGTATGGCTCCAGCTATCTCTAAAGTCAGCCTAAATCCTTCTCTGCCCATGGTCTGCTTCCATGTATCAGAAAACTCCTTTTCCTACCTACGCTAATCTGAGTTAGGTTTCCTAGTACTTGAAATTAATTCACAGACGTTAGACAACAGGCCTTAAATATAAAGGAAAGTCTTACTTTAAAAATATTTACATGTTGTTTAAAAAATATATATATTTACATGAAACATGCCAGTTATGCCATGTTTCATCTTACTTTTTCTTTTAGTCATGCACGCCGACAGTAGTGTAATGAACTGTTAGCTTTACACTGCCCTAAACATGCACCACTGAGCATGGAGTATCACATAAGGCAGGCTTGGCACTTACAAAGACTTAAAACAGCCTTTTTTGAGCAGTCTTAGAAATCCTCAGTTCTTGAACCACTATTCATATTCTATTTTGTAACAAGAAACCACTAATACCTGATCAAACTTCTATCTCAGAAAGCTTATGAAAAGTCAACCTGATTAACAAATTTTAAAATGCCCTTTCCCAAAACACAGGATTATTCCAATGGAAGAAGGCAGTGTTCTACTCAGCAAAGCAAGCAGTGCTAGGACTAGCACCTAGCCTACCAGAATAGAGCCCACGAGCTCTGTCCCAGTGTTCAACTCAGATGAATCAAGGAGACCAGTTTTACTCTTATGCCAGACCCAAAGCCCAGAAAGGAAAAGACTCTGCTTTCACATAAACGCAATGGGCTTGAACACTAGAATTCAGTTTGACCGGGGAGCAGAGGGAAGAGAAATAGCCAAGCAAAGGAGATCAAGATGGGTGGTCCAATATTTTATGACTTGAAGCAGGGCTCCCATCCTCCTTTCTCAGAAATAATTCATGAAACTATGACGTTAAGATGGCCACGTCTGGGAAACAGATTGGGCTTCTGTCTACCGCACAGGAGGTCCCAGGTTTGGTTTCTGGTGCCTCCTGGAGAAGGCAAGCTGGCACACTGGGTAAGTGTAGTGAGCGATACAACAAGATGACACAACAAAAAGAGACATAGGGAAGCAGATTTGGCTCAAAGGATAGAATATCCGCTTACCACATGGGAGGTCCAGGGTTCAAACCCAGGGCCTCCTGGCCCGTGTGGTGAGCCGGCTCACACTCAGTGCTGATGCACGCAAGGAGTGCCGTGCCATTCAGGGATGTCCCCTGTGTAGGGGAGTCCCACGCGCAAGGAGTGCACCCTGTAAGGAGAGCCACCCCGTGCAAAAAAAAAAAAAAAAGTGCAGCCTGGTCAGGAGTGGCACCGCATACACAGAGAGCTGACACAGCAAGATGACGCAACAAAAAGAGATACAGATTCCCAGTGCCACTGACAAGAATCCAAGCTGACACAGAATACACACAGCGAATGGACACAGAAAGCAGACAAGGGGTGGAGGGAAGGGAAGAGAAATAAACAAATAAATCTTTTTAAAAATTAAAAAAAAAAAAAAGAGACACTAAGAGAAAAGACAATGAGAGACACAACAAACCAGGAAGCTGAGGTGGCTCAGGTGATTGAGCAACTCTCTCCCACATGGGAGGTCCCAGGTTCAGTTTCCAGTGCCTCCTAAAGAGAAGACGAGCACCCAGCAACAGCAAACAACAGGGGAGGATAAATAAATAAAATAAATCTTAAAAAAAAAAAGACGGCCAGGTGTTACCTATAGAAGGCTGAAATTGTGATGGAGCTGGTAGTGAAATATTAGGTACTGAAAGTGTAAAAACTTCTGCAGGGGACTGAACAGAAGGAGTATCTTCTGCTGGTGGTGTGAAATCTATTTCATCATCAAAATTATCTTCAAATTCCTAAAATAAAAGGAGACATATCTAATATAAGTTAGCGCAGTAACAAATATTTGCCAACATTTAAGATATGAACATTCAGTTACTCATTTGGAACATACTCCCATATTTTTCATTTATACTTACTTCAAGTAAAAAGCACTTGTAATTGTGTTCCACAACCTCAAAGAGCAGAATAAGATTTGAAAATAAATTGTATATGCTTTATAAAACTTTCTTTTAATTGAAAGCTATGAAACCAGGGTTTCATATGGTTAGCCATCAATGTTTTGTTGTTGTTTTTTTCCGAGGAGGTGCCGGGGATTGAACCCAGGCCCTTATACATGGGAAGCAGGCGCTCACATCACTGAGTACAATTGCTCCCCTATAAAACTTTTTGAACTTACATAAAGAGAGGGAAAAACAAAACAAAACAAACATGTATAATTTTGCTTGAAATGCAAAATTTTCTAAACTGACCATATGACTTTAAAAATATATATATACCTCTAAATATTCTTCCAGGCTCAAAGATTTGCCTATAAATTACTATGATATAAACTCTTCTTTTTTACTATTAGTCACTTTCACAAATCTCTTTGCATAGTGAATAAAAACAAATCTATTTTATTTTTAATTGTATATGTATTTCTAACTGCAGTGAGATTTCTATCAAAATAAGGAAAGTTAAAAGACCCAGAAAAGATATTTTTAACCGAGTCCTATTTCTCTGGAAGAGCTAACAATATAAAACAAAATACTTAGCTGGGTAGGAAAACCATCAAGATCTGAACGAGGAGGGTCAATATAAAACTGCGTGGCATTTAAGTATAACTACAAATTTAAAAGTTCTGGTTTTCTAAAGATGACAACTTTAAAATTAAAGATGCACCAATAAGGCTGTGAAAACCTTTTAAGTGACTTTGTTCAGATGAAAGCTATCCTGGCTCTTCTTACCATTTCAGTGAGCTGGGTGTACCCTGATGGCCATGATAAAAGTATTTTCTTGCCTAAATAATGGCAAGATACAGAGGAGTATCAAGGTCCAGAACATGACTATTAATCTGCAAGCAAGGCACCATAACAGAGCTGATAATAGACAGTGAACCAGCTGTTTTCCATTCCTCTAGAAACCATTCTTTTTTGCTTTCTCTTTTTTTCTCTACCAACCACCCCTCCCACCCTCATACAAGGAAGAAACTAAAAGAGTAACATGCGCTGATAAAACATTTATGCTCTCACATGCATGTAAGCTTTAAAAGACATTATTGCTATTTGCATGGGGGCGGGCAGAGAGGACAAATGAGATACCATAATGACTTCAATCTGCAAGGGCACCTCTGAACAGAAGAGATTGTTCGGTTTTCCACTGTCATTCCTAAAGGGTCTCTCATTTAAAAAAAAAAAGACTTTGTCCACCACTATTGCTTAAAAAATAATGCCAGTAAAAACCTGGCAGCAGCGAAAGATTCAGAGAGGTTATATAATGTAATAAAAAATGGGGCTATGAGACATGAGTGAGTTATTTTCAAGGTTATACCAGTGGCTTTCTGAATGAACTTGGGCAAGTAACTCACTGTACCAGACTACAGCTTCCTGATCTATATGATGACTTCTAAGGGACCATTAGCTCTGAAACTGCAATTCTAAATCTAAACGATTCCGAAGTATTGAGTTCAGGTCAGGGCAGCTTCCCTGTTCTGTTAATTAAACTTCAGGACATGGAAATGGGCTAGGGAAAATGACTGACTAGAAAATATTACTCTATTCATTTATCTCCCAGCCTACAAAATAGGGTGGGGGTGGGGGTGGGGGGAGAAGGTACAATAAACTTTATTGTATGTAAAAAATCAATCAATCAATAAATCTGAAGAAAAGTAATGAATTACAGAGGGTAAGGCTCATCTTCAGTCACAGTTTTCAAAGCTGGAAAGGATTATCTATTCCTGGGCCACCTGCATCAGAACTGCCTGGGGATGTGTGATAAAAATACAGAGATTCCGGAGTCCCACCTTGTATCTGCATCATAATAAACTCTGAAATTCAATACAGTGATTCAATAAGGTTAGAACAATCTAAGGCAAGAATAAGGTATCAAGATATATGAGACAGAGCCGGGATTTAGGTGTCAGCAACACTGACAAACGGCAAAGTTTGGGTGGCACAGGCCTCAGCAAGGCCAGCAGTCTTCCTGCAAGGAACAGCCTACAGCGGTGCCTCTGCTGCAGTGCAGTCATTAAGGTCCTCGGAAGGGTCTGCAATGATCCTGGGTTTACGGGCTGACAGTGTGAATGAAAACCTACACAAGGGGCAAAATCTTCTAAAGCAAATGACCTACGTCAGTGGTCTTTTGGTTCAGCTGTCCTCTGTTCGCCACCTTCTGTGTGTTTAACAATTGTGTGAAGCAAAAAGACAGCACATCTCTTTATTTCCTTATTGCTGCCACCAAACTCAAGGTAAACAGAATATACAATAAAGCAGGTATGAGCTCTAGAAATAAGGGTCACATGTCCAATAAAAAAGAAGGTTTTAGCTAGAAGGCAACCTTCCTTTTTACATATGGAAAATACACACTGAACAAACTACTGTTTATGGAATATTTTTTCAATTTGAACCAGTGGCCCTGAGGACTCCTGGGATATTCCTGTTAATGGGGCTCCACATTAAGGGCCTGTGATGGTTTGACGCTGCCTGTACTCCAGAAAAACATGTCCTTAAATCTAATCCATTCCTGTGGATGTGAACCCACTATGGGTAGGATTTTTTGATGAGGTTACTTCAGTTAAGGTGTGGCCCAACCTAATCAGGAAGGGTCTTAATCCTGTACTGGTGTCCTTTATAAACAGAATGAAGTTCAGACAAAGAGAGAGACAGTCACAGAACCAAGAAGCTGAAACCAAGGAAACCCGGAAGAAAAGAAAGAAACATGCAGATGCTGCCATGTGCCTTGCCCAGTGGCAAAGGAGCCAAGGATCACTGGCAGGGGGTCTTCAGGAAGAAAGCATTGCCCTGATGATGCCTTGATTTGGTCATTTTCTTGGCCTCAAAACTGTAAGCTAATGAATTCCCACTGGTCGACCTAAACCATTTCGTGGTATTTGCTTTTAAGCAGCCTAGGAAACTAAAACAGAACCATTTTCTCAAAATGCATGCATTTCATTTTTAAAATTTATCTTTTTTTTTTTTCATACATTCCCTTTAACTGATTATTTACTGAGTCCTAATATATTTCAAGCAGGCATGTAGCAAGTTCTAGAGCAAGACTTCTCAGCTGGCTTAGTGGTAGATCCCAACCACCTGCTGCTGCTGTCACGCCTTCCCTTCCATATTACCTATCCTTCCTCACCCCCAAAACACACTGGAGGGTACCTCTGCCTCAAAAAAACGTAATGACTACAAATTCACTAGCCCAAAAAAGTCTGGAGGGAAAAATTAAAACCAGCCTGCTCTTCCTTATAGGCCTAACAGCAAATGAGTTTAATCATCATGCTTTATTCCTCACTCCGCAAAAAAAATGAAATTCACAAGCAAGCTGTTTCTGTCCACGATGCTCTAGAGCAGGGACTGGCAAACTACTGAGGATCAAATTCAGCCTTCCTATTTTTGTAAATAAAGCTTTACTGGCACAGCCATTTGTTTTCATACTGTCTATGGCTACTACAGAGTTACAGTAGCAGAGTCGAGAGTTGAGTAGCTGCAAAAGAGACTTTATGGCCCACAACAGTTGCCATCTATTGTGGCTGAAAAGATTTACTATCTGGCCCTTACAGAAAAAGTCTGCCAACCCTGCTCCTAAGGAACCATGATGAAAATGCCCTTCTGTTGATAAACTTACCACGTAACAATTTTAAATGTTCCCACCGTCTGTGCTCACCTTAAAGTCTATTTCTGGGTCCTTACAGCAGGATACACAGTTTGCAATTAAAACTATAAATATCATTAAACTGCACACAGACAGGATCACAAAAGATAAGGAAACTTCTGCAGCAGGTGCCTCCCCTGGAAAGAAAGATAAATAATATTAAAAAGACATTCATTCCAAAAGACTTTAATTACTGACCCAATATATTTTCCCCCAGATAAAAAGGGACCAACACTTAAATAACTAATGCTTATAAATGCTAAAGACAAAGCTCATGATCAGTCCAAGATAAGGAGTTGGTTTATGTTGTTATCTTCAAATATGCTTAGATTCACAGAATGGCAGGGTGCAGAGTTCCCTTATACCTTTCCCCCACTTGTACTAACGCTAACATCTTATACCTCCCCCCCAATGATACATTTATCAAAACTGAAACAACAGCATTGGTACAATAGTAACAAACTTCAGACTTGACTAGTTTTTCCTCTAATTGCCTTTTTCTGTATGAGGATTCAATCCAGGCTACCAATGTTGTGTTTAATCATCAATCATCACATCTCCTCAGTGACCTCCAGTCTGAAGGTTTCTCAGTCTTTCCTTGTGCTTCCTAACAGTTACTTTATAGAGTATCCCTCGACTTGGGTTTGCCTGAGTGTTCCTCATGATTATAGATATGCAGGAAAAACGCCACACAGGCGACCTGCCCTTCTTGTGTTGTGTGGGTGAGGGGGCACGTGACAGAGTACCGGGGATGCGAACCTCGTTCTCTTGGGTCAGGTGGTTCCTGCCGGGAGTCTCCGCTGCAAAGCTAAGACCCCCCTGACACACTATTCTTAAAAGCAAGTCACAAAGTTCAGCGTACACTCACAGGGCAGAGAATGAAGCACTGCTTCCTAGAGGGAGGAGCATCAATTACTTTGTAGACAGATGTTAAAACCACTACAGTAATTAATAAAGCTGGGGGGAAATACTTTGGGGATCACAAATATCTTGTTTCTCCTTAAAGTTTTACCCACAAATTGCCTGTAGCAATTATTTCTCGGATGTTCTAATGCTGATTTTCTATTTCCCTCTTTCCTTCTACAGTTATTTATTATTTGGAATTCTTCTTAGGAAGATTTCTCCTTCCTCCCCACTTATTTGTTTATTCAGTCATTTAATCAATATGTACTCACAGCTATTCATTTCATTCTTTGAGTTCTAATATAATACTATTGTTACATATTTTGTGGCTCAAATCGTTCTTGCCTACAGCACTTTGAAGTTGACGACTGGGTCCTGATCCACCCCATCATCATTCTTCTTACTAATGTTTCTTTACTTCCTAAAGTGGCAGGAAGCTCCAGGTTCCTCTTATATTTCTCTGCTCCAGCTCCAGAATTAGCATTTCTCCAAGGACATAACACAGGGTTTTTGTGGAAGAGTCTGCAAACTACAGTCTGTAGCCTGTTTTTGTATGGGTGGGTATATTAGTCAGCCAAAGGGGTGCTGATGCAAAATAACAGAAATTGGTTGGTTTCTTTAGGGGAATTTATTTGGGGAAGGAGCTTACAGATACCAGGCCATAAAGCATAAGTTAACTTTCCTCACCGAAGTCTATTTGGAGCAAGATGGCTGCTGACATCTGCGAGGGTTCAGACTTCCTGGGTTCCTACATTCCTGGGGCTTGCTTTTCTCTGGGTTCAAGGTTCCTTCCTTCCTGGGGCTGGCTTCTCTTTCCTCTGTGTGCTGACTTCCGGGGCTCTAGCTTAAGTCTTCAGCATCAAACTCCAACATCAAAACTCTAACATCAGAAACCCTCAACTCTGTGCCATGCCTTTTATCTGTGAGCCCCCACCAACCAAGGGGGTGGGGACTCAACACCCTAATCCTAACTCAATCATGCCCAGGTACCGATCAGATTACAAGCATAATCCAGTATTTCTTTTTGGAATTCAACAGTAATATTAAACTGCTACAGGAGGGGAATAGCTAAAAATGACTTTTATATTTTTAAAGGACTATTAAAAAAATTTTTTAAATAAACACAAAGAAGAATATGTAATAGATATTGTGTGGGGGCCACAGAGCCTGAAATATTTTAAATATTTTACTAACTGGCCTTTTACTAAAAAAGTCTGCCAAAACCTTTAGAGCATAAAGATTCAGCCATCTATTCCACAAGGGCTCCAGCTCTCTGGCAAAGCCCGCCTTACTCAATTGAGGCAATTTTGAACCTTTGCTTTGTTAAGGCAGACTGGTAAGTCTCAGCTACTAGTGTTTTACTAAGAAATGACCTTCTCCTTAAAATCTTAAATCATAGCCAATTATGTTTTCAAATGCACTAAAGGGAAGGCAGGGAAAATTTTTACTATGCCATATTATTTAAGTGAAAATATAGGTCTTAAAAAGAAGAAAAACTAACCCAAAAGACGTGGGCAAAATATTTCTTGAGAATAAATTGACTTCCATGAGGCCAGAGAAGTCTAAAATTAACTACAAATAGAACTAAAATCCTTTCAATAACAAAAGGTGTATTTGCGAAAGAGCAATGCTGAAAGAAGCATTGTTACAAGTGCAGCTCAGGCTGCCTAAAGCCATCCTCAAGTCTGTGCTTTAAAAATAATACCGTTTAAAAAAAAAAAAGTTAATCTAGGGTTGTCAAGAATCTGCTAGGTCTAAGCCAATAAGGTCTAAGAAGAAAATTCATTATTAAACACAGAAGGTAACTAGTGATTCCTTTCAAAGGTCAATCTGGAGGAATGTCAATTTTCACCAAGAATAAAAATTCCCTAACTACAGACACACTCAAGAGCACCTGGAAAAATAAAGTAAGTGAAAGCTCCTAAACCAGCCACTGAGCACCAATCTTCTACCAAGGAAGACCAAAAGGGATCACTCTCCTCCTCCCCCTAGCAGCTCTGTTCTCCTAGCAGCTCAGCCTGTCTTCCTGCTGGTATTTACTCTTTTAACTCTGTTTCACTCCCCTGACTGATACAATGAAGATTAAATATGACTTTTGGGGGTTATACAGCTAAGTGCTTTCAAATACACTGCATTTACTGATTTTAAGTTGCACTTTTTCACCACATTTTAACATCCCTGAATTGCAAGTGCATCTTTATTACATCCGAAACCATACTGGTCTGACTGGCAGGATTTCTTCTTTCTTAATAGTACAAAAATAAGGGTGTACCATATAACCAATCGTATCTGAGATTTGATAAAACACAGTTTTATATCATTTGCTCTTCAGAGCGCCTCTGAAGAAACTGAGATTCTCAAGAACACAAGACTGCTAAGTGGCAGAGCCAGGATTCAAATTCAAGTGCTCTGACCGCAAGTCCCCACTCTCCTCTTTTAGACCACCAGTTTTGCCTCAAAATCACTAACTTTTAACACTAAAAAACAACCTTATCTGTTTTCGGCTTTGAACCGAAGTCTATCTAGTTAATTAAGACAGTTCTTATTCCTGGGACTCTTCCCCAAACTCCACAAAGCAGATATTAAATTACTTTTTCCTCCCTTTCCACCCATAGTTTTCTTGTTAAACACTACCAGTTGATTGTAAAATCTGATAGGACTGCCTGAAGGCAAATTCAGTGATCTGATTCATAATACTGTTTTCTGTGAGTCATTTAACAGGCATGCAAAGTTGTAGCAATGATAAAAATAATTAATTACACCCTGTTTTGTCCCACCTTTACAGAATACTTATCTCTGACAGCACTGCAGGGGGTATCTGATCTCCCTTACTCAGATTTCCCCAATGTATACCAGGTCTATTTAACCTCAGTGCTTAGCAGTCTTACTAAAAGGACTATACAAATTACTGTCTAAGAAATTTATTAGGTAGCCTAAAGAAGGAATTTTCACAGTTACCACTTTAAGAGACTATTTTATTTACTATATTTTTCTTTTCATCAGTCTGAAGCACTGTGCTTTATGAACTTTTTATATACTAATGAAGGAAAAAGCTTCCATAAAATTAAGAACTCAAACTAATCTAGCACAGGCTTAAAAGGTAAGATGGGTTTGCATAAACCACAGAGAGGAAGTCAATTCTAGATATAAGAAACCACAACTAAAATCCCCATGTCCCAGCGGTCAAGTTAGAAACTGGACCTCTAGAAGGTTCCTGAATTCAACTGTTAGGAAACTATGAAGGAAGTTTCCTTTAACATTCTACATCTACAGCATACAGAAATGCATAAATCAAACCAGTTATCAACCAATTATCTAATAAAGAAAAGCATCAACACTGAGGAGAGGACTGTCTCCATTTGGGGAGGCAGCTACACCAATTACAGAGACTGGAGGATTGGGGTGCGCCCTGTGCGTCCCTGAGACACTGACTAACTGGCAGGTCTGTAGTGCAGGTCCTGAATTTTCATCTTACAGTTTCAAAGCATTTTAATATACATCTACCACTTGATTTTATAAGCAGAAAACTTGAGAAGCTCTCAGACATAGGGACACATCTATTTTATAAAATGATACTTTGGAGAATACAATTTCTCAGTAACGAATCACAGTAAGTCAGGAGTACTACCTAGCAATTATAAACCCTTACCCAGAACCTGAACAGAACTTAAATGCATGTGTCATTAACTATTGAGTTACCTGTGAATCATTTTTTTATTAAGTAAGAAACTTTAAATATCCACAGATAAAAAGAAATGTTTTAAAAGAAAGCTCCTTTAGTTTTTACTAAGTAACTGCACTGAATGCTTCATTAATAAATAGATGTAGCAAAAGCAAATGGGATTAAGTTGTCTTCAACCTATTTAAGTATCATTTACTGATTTTAAAAAAACTAAGACTTTTTTTCTCAAAACACATGGGGGACGCAGAAGTGGCTCATGAGGTTGGGCACTTGCCTTCCACATGGGAGGTCCCGGGTTTGGTTCCCAGTGCCTCCTGAGGAAGACAAGCAGACAACGGGCAGACAGACGAGGGAGCCATCTTGGGGTGGGGGGCTGGGGGGAATAGAAATTAAAATAAATTAAAAAAAAAAAGATAGGGGAGTGGATGTCGCTTAAAAAATTGAGCAACATGCTTCCCTGATTCCCACATGGGATGTCCCAGGTTCAGCACCCCCATGCCTCCTTAAAAATAAATAAACAAACGAGCAGTCAAACCACTGTGATTCGGTGGTTGAGCACCAGCTTCCTGCATACGAGGTCCTGGGTTCAATTGCTGGGCCCAGTACCTCAAAAAACACCAAAAACCAAAAAAAACCCCACACATACATATAAATACAGCCCACAGTTAACTTTCACTAAAAGACAATAAAAGGGAAGCAACTGTAGCTTAAGCAACTGAGCTCCTGTAACCATATGGAGGATCCGGGTCCAATCCCTGGAACCTCCTAATAAAAAAAAGGAAAAAAAAAAAGGCATCCCAGACCTGTGCAGCAAGGCACAGGCACCTGTGCAGCAAAGTGATACAGCAGGATGATGATGACACAACCAGATAGAGGAGAAAAAAATAAAAGATAGCTCTTTTCCTCAAGATTCTATTTGTTCTTTTTCTTTTTAAATTTTACCCACTCTCAGTTTTAAGTATTAACATCATCTAAAAAGCAACACAACGTATTTTATAAAGATGTACAGTACAGACCAAATTCAACAAAGTTGCTTAAAAAAAGATGATCTTCAAGTCACAAGTTATTTTAATGTTTTAACTATTAACATTTTAATATTTAATTCCACATTAATAAATATGGTTGGTCTTTAAGAAAATATTTTAAATTTTTTCCTAAAACTAGGTTATAAATTTAATTATAAACTGAGTCCATTAAATGTCTCCAATTTAGTAAATTCAATTCTGCAGGAATATTGCTATTCTACTGGGAAAATACTAGGCATGTCATAAATAAGGGAAACAGGACAGCATTACTGTAGGTATATTTTAGTAGTCATGTTTCTAAAGGGAACTGAAGGGACAGATATTTTCAACTTTAGATTGCACGTCTACAGTCTAATACACTGTAGTATAACAACTCTCCTCAATAAATATCAATGAATCAATGACAAAGGATAAAACAATGTATGGCATATATGACTTTGCATTTTCTTCCCAAACCCTTCCTACTCTAACCCCCTCCCCAAATTGCAGCAGCATTCCTGAGTAGTTAAAAAGGTAAGCCTGTGAACTGGTGACTGATCAGTAAGTCCTGTAACACTGCATTCTTTAGAAGTCCTGCTCCCGTGCCTTCCCCATCTACATATGGACATGCAAAGACCCCTCTCCTTTTGCAGAGACAAGATGATCGAACTCAGAAAATGCAGTCTCTTTTCCTGCCGCTGAGGATGAGGACCCCACATAAGCCTGCTATATAAATGCTCATTACTCACCAAACTGGACTTGCCCAAGTCTTTCTTTGGTCTGACAGATCTCTCTTGGTTTGGCAGGATGCTGTCATTTTACACAGCTCCTCGCCATACTCGGACACAATCACACCACAAAGCAAAAAAGATTAAGTAAAAATCTACAGATAAGATGTAAATAGTATTTGTCATAAGGAGCTCAAATGACTTTAGGATGATTAAAATAACTAAAGTCTGTCTCAAAGAAGCAAACATTCTGTCATACATGTACCTCAAGACATTATTTCTTGCACATTAAGGAGTATTCTTTTCAGCACACACAAAAGTCAAAAATTACTGTGCTGCTTCTTGTAATTCTACCCAATTTAAGGGGAATATATTCAAATCCACTGAATATAAATAATAATATTCTAGAGCAGCTGCTTTCAGCTTACTCATCCCCAGGGCAGACATGACGTTCCACGGGTACACGCCAGAGTTAAGCAAATTTCCTGGCAGTGTAAATCTTAACTCCCATTCAAGAAAGCAAGCTATTGATTATAAATCAACCCTGAACACACTCCTATATACTTGAAAAATACCTGATTTAGTACAATATTTGATACAAAGTATTCATGTAATATAGGTAAGCTATGGAGCATAAAAAACACCCACCACCTCCCCTCCACTCAGTGCCCCTTCCCACCCAGATCCAGCCTTCTCCCAGAGCAAAACACCCTCCTGAACTGTGTGCCTGTTATTCTAAGTATTCCTAAATATATGTACATGCTTGTTTCTGGTCCTAAAATCAGATCACATGGTAGACTGTCTTCTGCAACTTGCCTCTTGTCCCTAGATATTGCATTTTAAGTTTCTTCCATGCTGTCACATGTAGCTGTCCTCTATTTTCAATTCTGCATAATATTCCATGTGTGACAATACTACTTTATTTATCCATTCTCCTGCCTAATGAACGTTTGGGTTGTTTCTTTTATTTTTTTACTGTTCTGGCTATTGCAAACAATGCTATAGACATTCTTGAACATAGCTCTTGGTACAGAGTATGGAGAGTTTCTAGGGCAGGGTATAATAAAATTTTTTCCATAAAGGTTCAAATAGTAAATATCTCAGGCTCTGTAGATCAG
Organism: Dasypus novemcinctus; assembly: GCF_030445035.2. NCBI lineage: Eukaryota > Metazoa > Chordata > Mammalia > Cingulata > Dasypodidae > Dasypus > Dasypus novemcinctus. The sequence goes on along the minus strand of NC_080695.1, from coordinate 12,991,938 downwards.
TCTCTTTGGCAACTATTCAATTCTTCTGTTAGAGACAATAAGCCACAGACAATAAGCCAAAGAATAAGTATGGCTGGTTTTTTTTTTTCAACAAAACTTCAAGAAATTTGCTCTCATATAATTTTCATAAAGAGAAGTGGATGTGGCTCAACTGATAGAGCATCCGCCTACCATATAGGAAGTCCAGGGTTCAGTACCCAGGGCCTCCTAGCCTGTGTGGTGAGCTGGTCCACATGTAGTGCTGCCGCACGCAAGGAGTGCTGTGCCATGCAGAGATGTCCCCAGCACAGTGCTGCCCCATGAGCAAGGAGCACACCCTACAAGAAAAGCCACCCTACGCATAAAAAGTGCAGTCCGCCCAGGAGTGGTGCCACACACATGGAGAGCTGACGCAGCAAGATGACGCAACAAAAAGAGACACAGATTCCTGGTGTCGCCTGACAAGAATGCAAGTGGACACAGGAGAATACACAGCAAATGAACAAAGAGAGCAGAAAACAGGGGAGGGGGGAAAGAGGAGAGAAATTTTTTAAAAAATCATATTTTCATATGTCATGAAGTTTTGTTTTGTTTTGTTTTTTTTACAACTCTTTAAAAACGTAAACACTATTCTTAGGCCATATGAAAAATAAGTTTGCTGATCCCTATTCTAGGACATATACCTAAAAGGAATACTGCTTAGACCACCATGATTGTTACAAAATAGTGCCAGATTGTTCTCTAAAGTAGTTGGAATACTAGCAATGAATAAGCAGCCCTATTGCCCAATACTATGGTCTTGAAATAGCATTTCACTTTAAAAGAAACCAAGGCTCTTGAGGAAATGACTGCTACCTAATCTGAAGCATAAAGTATACAAGATGAGACAACATATCAGAAAACAAGGACACAATCCAAGATTACCAAGATCCTGTCAAAGGGCTTAGAAGCAAACCTCTTCAGGGGTCCTACTGGCTACACAAAGAATAATTTAAAAATTAGCAAAGGCAACTACAAGGAACTGAAACATACTGAGTAGTTTAAATCCATAGGTAAATAATGATAGCACAAAACAATAAACAGCACTCCCAATTAATTAGTCATGCCTAGAGAAATGTGGCAAACCAACTCATTAAAAAAAAGGGTAAAAAGAATTAGATATCTATCATGCCTTTTTCACTAATGATTTAAACAACTGGTAGCAAACAATAGATATAAGGAAATTTCTCTTAATAAAAGCACATCAGGGAGTAGATGTAGCTCAAGCAGTTGAGTACCTACCCTCCACACGGGAGGTACCAGGTTTGGTTCCAGTGCCTCCTGAAAACACAAGAACAAACAACAAGCAAAACAAAGGAAAAAAAAAAAAACAACTCAAGGAAGCCAATGTGGCTCAGTGGTTGAATGCCAGCTTCCCATATACGAGGTCTTGGGTTCAATCCCAGCCACCAGTACCTCAAAAACCACAAACTAACAAAAGTACATCAGAGGGGAGCAGGTGTAGTTCAGTGCTAGAGTGCCTGCTTCCCATGTACGAGGTCCCAGTTCAATTCCTAGTACTTCCCAAAAAGAAAAAAAGTACATCAGCTAGTTATTAAAGAAGAAATGTCAAAACTTAGAATATCAGCATTTTGCAATGGCCAAAGGATCTAGACACTGATCAGCAATGGCTGATAATACAAAAGAAACCACAATATGATAAGCGTTGGCTGGAAAAAGGCACTACTGTGCTGCCCAAAACAAACAAAACATCAACCTGAATCTGAAAGAGCCTCTAGACCCCAATACCAAAGTCAGGGAATAATGGGACATGTTAACCATCACCACAAGCATATAATCAGCAAAATACGACTATGAAAACCACTAAGGACAAAAACCTGATAAGCTGAAAGGAGGGAAAGAGAGAAAGAGAAGGAATTAAAAGAGATTTAAAAGATACACCAAACAATTCCAATACTTTGATGTTATTTGAATCATGATTCAAACTATTTTTAAAAGTATAGCATTGGAGATCATTGGAAATCGAACACTGAACAACTGACCACATTAAAGAAGTATGGTGAATTTCTTCCAGGTGTGATAAGGTAATGTGATTATGTTAAAAGGATTCCTATCTAAAATATCTTTTGGAGACAGTGTGGTACTCAATAGTGTAATTTCCTTCAAAATCACAAGGGAATGAGTATGAAAGAAGACACACTGAGCTGATGATGGGTGGAGGGTACATGGGATATTCATTACAGTATCTGCCTAGTCTTGTATGTTTGAAATTTTCTATAATAAAAAATTTAAATAGAAAAAAATAGAGTACATGAAACTATTTTCCATCTAAATGCTTGCATACTGGGTATGAACAGACTTTTAAATAATTTTTGCCAATCAAATGAGTATAAAATGTTACCCAACAAGGGCTTGATCTGCATATACCTGAATACTGAAGTTGACCATCTTTCCAGAGATGCATATACCATTTTTGCTTTCATTTCTGTGAAATGGCTGTTTGTTTTTGCCCCATTTTCTACTAGAAATTACCTATCTTTTTTTCTTATTAATGAACAACTAGAAATTAATGTTCTGGATACTAGCCCTTTGTAGCCACATGTATTAAAACATTTTTTTCACTTTCTTTATGGTGTTTCTTGATGAACTGAAGTTCTTACTTTTCAATTTATAAGAATTATCCTACTTTTTAAAAACGGTCTGCTCTGGGTCATTTATGCTCTATTCCCCCACCCTGAGATATTGAAGATATTCGATAAAGTTATTTTGATGTTTTCTTCAAAAAAAACTTTACAAGTTTTACTTTTACATCTAAGTCTTTAATCCACGGGAAAGTGACTTTTGTGTTTGGTGTGAGGTACGGATCTGATTTTATTTTTCCTCACACATAAAAGTTATCCCAGCCTCATTTACAGAGTCCCACTGACCCACAAAATGTGAACAATCAACTCGGCACTCTCTGTTAAGGCCCAATATTCTATTTTCATATTCTTGTGCTAATATAAATCTGTCTATCTGTACTGCAAGCTGAGTAATTCCTTCAGATCTCTCTCCCCCCCCTTCATTTATTCTCTCTTAGTTTACAGGTTATTTGGTCTTTCTGTTATATATTATTTTTTTCCTATTCCAATTTTTCAGTGATTTTTTTTTTGGTTGCTGATTTTTTATAATCCTATCTTTAATTAAAAAAAAAAAAAATCAGGAAAACCAGCAAGATGGCGGTGGAGTGAGGGGCTCCTAGAGTCAGCTCCTGCTAAAGGGCACTTAGTAAACACCCAGAGCTCTCTGGCACTACCTGAAGCACCTGTCTGGAGGCTCCAGGAGACCAGAAGGGCACCCTGCAACATCCTTAAAGGAATGGAAGGAGGGGACTGCCCATCCACAGTGAAGATTTGTAAGTAGAGCACTCCACGCCCTGGAGGCCAGTGCCCATCCTCCAGTGGATGCAAAAGCCACCTCTGGGGCTGTTCTGCAACTGGAATTGAAAGGTCCACTTCCCAAAAATGAGGGAGGAAGAGATGGTTGGGCACCAACTCAACTACTGATGAGTAAATTCAGCAGGCTAAAGTATAATCCTTAGAACAGCTAATGTTTGAGCCTGTCCAAGTCAGAAAAGGGCCAGGAGCCGCCAATTAACTCCGAGCCTGGCATGAGGGAAAGCGGTGCAGACTGAGAATCCCAGTGCTGGTGGGGACCGGCTTCTTTCCATCCAGACAGGACTGCAGCTCTAGCCTAGGCCCCAGCGCCACCTTCAGCAGGGAGGAAGCTGCGGAGACCTGCGCCAGCCTCTCTGGGAAATTACCGGCCAAGCCACTGAGGCCAGTGATTATCCTACTCTGGCGGCACAAGCCACCCCAGAAGCTATTCTGTGGCTGGAATTGGAAGCTCCATTTCCCAAAAACAGGGGAGGAAGAGACAGCTGGCCACCGATTTCACCTACTGATTAGCAGACTTGGCTGGCTAAGGTATAGGAACAGCTGGGGAGAGAATCTGTCCAAGTGGAAGGAGGCTACCATTTTGACTCCACCCCTGGCCTGAGGGGTAGCAGCCCTGACAGAAAATCACTACAACGGTAGCAACCAATTTATTTCATCCAGATCCAGCCCTAGGCTAGGCTTCAGCCCCACTTCTGGCAGGGAGGATGCTGGCAGGCCCTGCACCAGCCTATCCAGGTAATTGCAGGTACATTAAGGTGGCACAGACTGAATAATCGGAAGTCTACCAGGGCAACTGTGGTCATTTTTGACCCACACTGCACAGATTGCTGCCCACACCTGCAGCTCCATTCTCAACCCAGACCAGGAGAAAGGGATGTGAAGCTTCATCAGTCTCTCTGGGCAACTACAGTCCAGGCCTGCACGACTTGGATTATTCCAGATAGCTGTGACTCTGTCCCTACCCCTGGCAAAGGAGAAAGTTGGGAGAAGCTTCATCGGACCCTGAGGCTATGAGGGCAGCTTGAGCCTCCATAGCTTACAGCACCAAACTACATCCTTGGCTCCTATTGCACAACCAGCAAGGGAGAAAGGGCAGGAAGCCCTAAACTAAAAAGGAAACCTGCACCCAGAATAAATACTCTAGTAAGCCAGATGCCAAGACACCAACAAAAAATTACAATCCACACCAAGAAACAGGAAGACATGGCCCAGTTAAAGGAACAAGATTAAGTCTCCAGATGACATAAAGGAGTTAAGACAACTAATCATAGATGTTCAAACAACTCTCCTTAATAAATGCAATGAGATGGCTAAAGAGATTAAGGATATTAAGAAGACATTGGATGACCACAAAGAAGAATTTGAAAGGATATACAGAAAAATAGCAGATCTTATGGGAATGACAGGCACAATAAATGAAATTTTAAAAAACAGTGGAATCATGTGATAGCAGATTTGAGGAGGCAGAAGGATTGGTGAGCTTGAAGAAATGGCCTCTGAAAGTGAACATACATAAGAACAGATGAAGAATGGAAAAAATTGAACAAGGTCTCAGGGAACTGAATAACAGAAAAGACATGCAAACATACATGTCATGGGTGTCCCAGAAGGAGAAGAGAAGGGAAAAGGGGCAGAAGGAATATCTGAAGAAATAATGGTAGAAAATTTCCCAGCCTTATTGAAGGACATAGATATCCATGTCCAAGAAGCACAATGTACTCCCATTCAAAAAAACCTGAATAGACCAACTCTAAAACACATTCTAATCAGAACGTCAAATACCAAAGGCAAAGAGAGAATTCTGAGAACAGCAAGAGAAAAGCAATCCATAACATAGAAGGGATACCCAACAAAATTAAGTGCAGATTTCTCACCAGAAACCATTGGGAAGAGACGACAGTGGTATGATGTATTTAAGATACAAGAGAGAAACTTATATCCTGCAAGACTGTCTTTAAAAAATGAGGGCAAGATTAAAATATTCACAAATAAACAGAAACGGAGAGAATTTCTAATCAAGAGATTGGATTTTCAGGAAATACTAAAGGGTGTGCTAGAGCCTGAAAAGAAAAGACAGGAGAGAGAAACCTGGAAGAGAGTCTAGAAATGAAGATTATATCAATAAAAGTAACTAAAAGTATCAGAAGAGTGGTGAAAATAAAATATGACAGATAAACTCAAATAGTCAGGAAAAAATTTAACCAATGATGTAAGGCACTTATATTCAGAAACCTGCGACTCAATGTAAAAAGAAATAAAAAAAACCCTAAAGAATTGGAATAACATTCCAGGCTCATGGATTGAGAGACTAAATATCATTAAGATGTCAATTCTACTCAAACTGATACACAGATTCAATGCAATCCCAATAAAAATTCTACCAGCTTTTTAAAATTGAAAACACAATTATCAAATTTATTTGGTGGGAAGCGGATTTGAATCAAGTGATAGAGCATCCACCTACCATATGGGAAGTCCAGGGTTCAAACCCACGGCCTCCTGACCCATGTGGTGAGCTGGCCCACGCACAGTGCTGATGTGCGCAAGGGGTGCTGTGCCACACAGGGGTGTACCCCACGTAGGGGAGCCCCACACGCAAGGAGTGCACCCCGCATGGAGAGCTGCCCTATGCAAAAAAGCACAGCTTGCCCAGGAGTGGCGCCATACACAAAGGAGAGCTGATGCAGCAAGATGACACAACAAAGAGAGACACAGATTCCCAGTGCTGCTGACAAGAAAGTGAGTGGACACAGAACAGCAAATGGACACAGAGGGTAGACAACGGGGGGGCGGGGTAGGGGAGAGAAATTTAAAAAAAAAAATCTTAAAAAAAAAATTTTTTTTGAAGGGTAAGGGATCCTGAATAGCCAGAAACATCTTAACAAGGAAAAGCAAACCCTCATCTCCAGACTTTAAATAATATTACCTAGCAATAGTGTTAAAAACTGCATGGTTCTGGCATAAAGACAGGCACATAAACCAATGGAACCAAACTGATGGTTCAAAAACAGACCCTCACATGTATGGTCAAGTGATTTTTTTTTTTTTAAGATTTATTTATTTATTTCTCTCCCCACCCCGGTTGTCTATTCTCTGTGTCTATTTGCTGCATCTTCTTTGTCTGCTTCTGTTGTTGTCAGCGGCGCAGGAATCTGTTTCTCCTTGCTGCGTCATCCTGTTGTGTCAGCTCTCTGCACGGGCAGCACCATTCCTGAGCAGGCTGCACTCTCTTTGGCGCTGGGCAGCTCTCCCTTCGGGGTACACTCCTTGCATGTGGAGCTCCCCCACATAGGGGACACCTGTGCGTGGCAGGGCACTCCTTGCGCGCATCAGCGCTGCGCATGGGCCAGCTCCACACGGGTCAAGGAGGCCCGGGGTTTGAACCGCGGACCTCCCATGTGGTAGACGGACGCCCTAACCACCGGGCCAAGTCCGTCGCCCATGGCCAAGTGATTTTTGACTAGCCTGTCAAACCCACCCAGCTTGGGCAGAACAGTCCATTCAATAAATGGTGCTCAAAGAACTGGATATCCACAGCCAAAAAGAAGGGAAGAAGACCCCTATCTCACACTTTATCCAAAAATTAACTCAAAATGGATCAAAAATCTAAAAATAAAAGCAAGAACCACAAAGCTTCTAGAAGAAATTGTACGAAAACATTTTCAAGACTTGGTGGTAGATGAGAGATTCTTAAAGGAGATAGGTGGAGGACTGAGATGGACTACTGATGTTTAACGTATGTAGAAGTTTTAACTAGCTTTACTGTAAAAGTGTGGAAATGTATAGAAAGGATAGTAACAAATAGTGATTAATAGCTAGTTTATAAATGGGGATGTGGCTGAAAATGGTAGTCTAGGTAAGCAAATACTAATTGACAAAATGCTGGAGAATAATCTAGGAACTGAATAGCACAGTAAATAAACTAAGGTGGATTAGAATTGTGGTTGATGGTACAGATGCAAGAGTGTCTTTTGTGAGCTGGAACAAATGTACATCACTACTACAGGGTGGTGGGAATGTGGAGAAGCATGGGAAAAATACTGGGTCACTGGAGTGACCTATGAACTGTGGTTAGCAGTCATTAATATGATATTCTTGCATCTATGCCAAAGACGTACTGTGGCAGTATGGGGCATATGGAAAATGTGTGCCAAATGTACACTATGGATGTGTTAACAATCAGATGATACTATCTTATCTATAACAAATGTTCCACCACAGAGTGGTATGTTGATAGAGGGGTGCTGTTTGGTAATTCTGCACATGTGCACAATTGTTTTTATAAGTTTACCACTTCTGTCATAAAAGATAAATTTAAAAAATAATAATAGGGTGGGTTGGGGGAAAATACACCAAATATAAGATAAGGATTATGTTTTTTTAAAGAGTTATTTTTTATTTATTCCCCCCTCCTTCCCCCTGCTGTCTGCTGTGTCCATTCGCTGTGTGTTCTTCTGTGTCTGCTTGTATTCTCATTAGGCAGCTCTGGAAACCAATCCTGGGACCTTCCGGAGGGGGAGAGAGGCAATTACTCTCTTGTGCCACCTCATCTCCCTGTTCTGCTACATCTTCTTCTTTTCTCTCCTTTGTGTCTCTTGTTGCATCATCTTACTGCACCAGCTCTCCACATCTGCCAGCACTCCTGCATGGGGCGGCTTTCCCGCATGGGGCAGCATTTCCACACAGGGCAGCACTCCTGCATGGGGCTGCATTCCCACGTGGGCCAGACTCTGCGTGGGCCAGCTTGCCATGTGAGCCAGCTTGCCCTCACCAGGAGACCCTGGGCATCAAGCCCTGGACCTCTTATATGGTAGACAAGAGCCCAGTGGTTGAGCCACATCTGTTTCCCTAATAGTAAGATTTTGACAATATTCTTTCTTAATTTGTAACAAACATCTCACCACAATGCAAGGTGTTGGTGGAGGGTTGATGTATGGGACCCCTGTATGATGTTATGCACCCTTGCTTTGTAAGTTCACAACTTTTACTATATACTGATTGTTTATGTATGTTCATATATAAATGACATAAAGATAATAACAGGGTGCGTTGGGGGGAAAATACTTTGGTTAGTAGTAATATTTTGACAATGCTCTTTAATCATTAGTTAAAAATGTTTAACAACAATGCAAGGTATTGGTGGTAGGGTGAGTTATGAGAGTCCTGTATGCTGTTATATATGTTTGTTTTGTAAGTCCACAACTATTACTATACATTTATTATATATGTATGTTTATGTATGAGTGATATACTTCAACAAATTTTTTAAAATATCAGACTTGATAAATATTCCCTATCTGATAAATTCAATATTTGAGGTCCTTGCCAATAATTTCTGTTCATTCTCTCATTCATGGTGGTTTGTTTCCTTTTGTGATTGGTGATCTTTGAATTTAAATTCATATTTGCTTGGTCTTTGTATTAGTTTTCTACTGTTGCCATAAAAAAATTACCAAAAATGTAATGCCTTAAACCAACACAAATGTATTATCTTCCTGTTCTGTAAGCCACAAGTCTGCTACAAGTCTCACTGAGCTAAAAGGAAGGTAGACTGCATTCCTTTCTGCCATCTCTAGGTGATCTGTCTGTCTCCCTCAAGTTTCTGGTAGAATTCTGTTCTATGCAGTCCCAGGACTGAGGCCTCCGTTTTCTTGCTTACTATAAACTGAGGGTCATTCCCAGCTTCTAAGTGGCCACTGCACTCCTCAGCTCATGGCCTCCTTTTCTCCATCTTCCAACTAGCGTGGTGAGTCAAATCCTCTAATTCCATCTCTCTTACCTACTCTTCCACTCTTCTATTGTTGTTTTGTTTTTAATTTAATAAAGCTTATTTTTCAAAATGTACACTTGGTTGGACTTGTTCATCCATCTTCCCCAGCACCTGGGGCCTCTCTCCCTTTGTGTTTCTGGTGTAAATTACTTGAGCTCTGGTTTTGAGACCAACTTGTTAAGTCCTTTACTAAACAGCTCCTTGCAGGGCCGCCGCGGCCAACAAACCATGAATCTTCAGTCTCTGAGAGACCAAGGCAGGAGTTAAAAGCTTGTAGTTGGGGGGGAAATTTTTGGGAACTTCCTTACAGAGTTTGTCATAAGTGGTTTTGTCAAACAAAGTTAGTGAGCTTGTCAAACTTTGCCTTTGGACCACTTCTTTTTGGCCTTGCCTCCAGATTTGTTCACTGGGTCTTTGTCTTTCTTGACCGACTTTCTGGCATCTTTCTTCTTCTTGTCGTCCTTGGGCAGCCCCACAGGTCTTGTGTCCACCAGTTCAAGGTGCACCCCCACCCAATCCCTCTGCTGCTTTTTAAGGACTCAGGTGAAGAGACTGGATCCACCTGGAAAATCCAGGATAATCTCCCCACCTCAAAGCCTTTAACCTTAATCACAGCAGCAAAATCCCCTGTGCCATGTAAGATAACACATTCACAAATTCTGAGGATTAGAACTTGGACACCTTTGGTGGCCACTATTCTGCCTACTGCAGTCTTAGTATGCAGGAAACCCAAAGGACTAAACTAGGAATGTTTCCTCCAGAGGCGATGTGTGACCTCTCCGGAATCCTCTCACCTCCTTCCAGTTTCTCTAGCTTAACAAGGGCACCTGAGGTTCTGTGCCCCGACCTTGTGGGTTGGCCCAAGGCTCAATCTCCTCCCTGCAGTACTAATATTGGCACTGTCCTCTGGGAAATCCCACCCTCTGGCCTGGGCTCACCACAGGTTTCCGTTCATTTGGCGGAAGATAAATGGGTATTTCCTGAGGGACCACAAACACAAAAGCATGTTTTATGCAAAACTGTTTTCTTAACCAAGGCTCTTGAGAATATTTAGTCTACCGTACTTGCCAAAAACAAAACATGAATTTCTAAAAACCTCACTAACAAACTTCAGCACTTTAGTCATTATCAATGGCGAATTACATGCAACAAACCTCACAACTGATTTGGCTATAATACACACTAATGTAATAACCATTATCCTGATTTTTCAAGATATCAGTGAAAAACGGAAACACCACAACTCAAGCACAAGTAGTCTATCAGCATTTGCTTGTTTGTCCTTCCTTCACAGATCATTCTATAAGCTAGCCTACTGGTAAAACATATTTGGGTATATTAAGTCTCACCCAAACATAACTGTAGATAATAAAAATTAACGGTCTGGGGAAGCAGCTGTGGCTCAATCAGAGGAGCTCCCGTCTACCATATGGGAGGCCCTCGGTTCGCATCCCCGGGCCTCCTTGTGAAGGCAGGCTCGCCCGCATGCTGCAGAGCACCCCCTGGCCCGCAGACTGCAGAGAGCCGACTCAGCAAGGTGATGCAACAAAAAGAAGGGAGACAAGCGAGAACAGAGGAGTCCACGGCAAATAGACACAGAGAGCAGACGGCACACAAAAAGCTCCAAGGGGGGCAGGATAGAAAAAAAATTAACAGCCTGAGCACTGGCATATTAATCCTATAGCTACTATTCTTTGTAAAAGGAACTTTTAGTTAGTTAATGCCAAGAGACTTCTTACTTACCCCCATAAAACACAAGCTGCTTATTCAAATGGAACTATAATACTCTTATTATATAAATCCATGTTTTAGAGACATGGGAGAACATTAAAGAATTAGAGACACAGTGAAAACCCAACTGCCAAAGGTACACAGAGAAGTATGAGGCTAATCAAAGTCAGTGAGATATGATTTTCGAATTTAAGGGGTCTCTGTTCGAGAGGAGCCTAACACTACTATGTCATCCTCTGGTAGTTAAGAATATACTGAGAACCCAATTACCGCATCTGTAAAATGAGTATTAAATATGAACCTATTGCACCCAGTTCTTGGTTTCAAATATCAGTTTCCAATAAAAGGAACAAGGGCTCCTTGGAGAAACAGCTTCATTCTAGGATTGGGGCAGGAAATATACAGGAAGAGCCTGGAGCATCTTACCGTGCCAGGATGTAAAGAAGTGCTCAAAAAACGAACAAGCAAATAAAACCCCATAATGATGGGAGTATGCCAACTGACACAGGAGCCAACTGAAAAAGCTCCCAATGGCCAAAGCTGAGCCAATCTGTGCAACAGAATAAAGTCTTTAATTATAAACTAAAGTGTAAAATCTGTGAGACTACATGGATATAAATGATGGAATGGGGGAGAACAGAAAAACCTTCCCTAAGAATTCCAAATAATTTATGTAAATATTTCACCCCAAAGAGTGGGGAGTGTAACTTCCTACCCTTAGGTGTGGGCTGTGCATGCTGACTTTCTTCTAAAAAGGACAATTTGAATGGGGGGGAGGGGCTTAACTTTACAGCCAGAACACCTGACAAAGCTACCTCAGACAGGCGATCAAGGTCAACATCAATAATGGTAAGTTATGTTAACAGCTTGTAACATAATGAATACAGCACTTTACCTCTGTGGTCTTCTCCCCAAAATGCATAAACCCACATAATCATGAGAAAAACACCAGATGAATTCCAATTGAGGGAATTTCTAAAAAATGCCTAACCAGTACTCCTCAAAACTGTCACAGTCATCAAAAACAAGGAAGATATGAGAAACCGTCAGCACCAAGAAGCACTCAGGGAGGCATGATGATGACATGTAATGTGGTATCCTGGAACAGAAAAAGGACATTACATAAAAACGGAAGGACCTTGAATAAAGGAGGAACTCTAATTGACAATAATTTACCAAGGTTGGTTCCTTTGCTGTGACAAATGTACCACACCAACGTAAGATGTTACTAATAGGGGAAATCAGGTATGGGATATAAGGGGACAATTTTTTTGTAAATCTAAATCTAAATCTATTCTAATATTTAAAAAATCATTTAAAAAAAAAGGAAATCTACTTCACAAAAGTGATACAAGATTTGAGTAATTTAATTTAGTACATGTAAAGCATGTCTCTTCACTTATTTTATTCTCCCCTCACAAGAACATAAACTCCAAAAGAACAAGCATTTTAGTTGGTTTAGTTCACTGCTATAATCCAAGCCTCTAGAACAGTGTCTACTGGGCACAATGTAGGCAGTCAATAAATATTAATATTTGTTGCATGAAGGTGTCCGTTTAAGATTGGTGTCCACAAGTAGGCCTCATATGTACTGAGAAGAATCACCTCTAAAATGTATGTTTAAATGAAAACAAGAAACAAAAACCAAACAATTACAGAACAGGAGCTAGCTACAGAGGGAAACTGGGTGGCTAGGGGATAGAGGTGGAAGGAAAACTTTGTGCTGTAGCCTTTCTTACTATATTTATATTTTTGATACCATGGGCTTCCCACCACCTCTTCGCCTAGTGCCCACATGCCTTGGCAAGGTTTACAGGCTTCAGCACAGGCTGCCGTTTCCTCTCCAACCTCGACTCTCCTCACCCTTCCCTAACGCTCTATATGAGCCACACTGGACTGCTTTCGGTCCTTCCAGAGAGCTCCTCCGTAACTCAGAGTCTTCAAATTTATACTCTCTTCTTCCAGGAACCCTCTCCCCATTGTCGCCCTGCCTCCCCACCCCAACTCATCCTCACCATTCAGATGCCAGCTTGAACCTCACTGTCCCCAAAAAACCATCCTTGAAGTCCTACAAATTAGCTGTCCCTGAATTTCCTCATCATAGTATTTATCACACTGTTTATTTTTAAATGCCTATCAGTCCCTGCCCTCTCTAGGCTGTGAACTAAAAGGGTTCAGGGACCCTGCCTGTCTACTCCCCTGATGGCTGCCCAGAGCCCAGCACAGTGCCCAGCACTTGGTTTGGGTGGAGGGGTGAGAGCAATTGAGGGGCAGCAAGGAAGAGAAGATATGCAAGCATGACAATGACAGAGAGTAATCAAGCAAGCAAGCACAAGAGAGAGAAACTCATCATCAATCTTCGGGTCAACAGAACAAATTTGTTTTCAGGGACAAACAAGTAAGATTATTAAGACAGTATTCCTTCAATAATTTTATGCTCTTATTTGGCAAGTGTGATGGTTAGACTATTGTGTCAACTCGGCCATGTAACTGTGCCCATTTGTTTGGTCAGGCAAGCACTGTGCTAACTGTAATACAATGGCATTTATGGACTTTAGTCACCATTGACTTTACTGCAGTGGTAAATCATAGATAGCTGATTACAATTACACCAATCAGGGAGATTGCCATCAGCAATGAGTGATGCTTAACCCAATCAGCTGAATGCCTTAAAAGAGGAAGTGATTCCAGCATTGAGAAAGAATTTCCCAGCTCACCTTTGGACAGTCAGCGTCTCCCAGAACTCATCAAGAACCTTCACTGGACTTTCATTGGAGCCCCTGGTTGCAGCCTGCCTGCGGAACCGGGATTTGTGCATTCCCACGGCTGCGTGAGAGAGTCTTATAAAATCACATACTATTGACAGATATCTCTTGTTGATTCTGTTTTCCTAGAGAATCCTGACTAACACAGCTTGGTACCGAGAGTGGGGTAGGAGCTTACAGTTACCAGGCCACAAAGCGTAAATTACTTCCCTCACCAAAGTCTATTTTCACATGTTGGAGCAAGATAGCTGCTGAAGTATGTGAAGGTTCAGGCTTCCTGGGTTCTTCTGGGCTCAGTTTCTATTTTCTCCACAAGGTCAGCTGTAGACTATCAGGCGAACAGCTCTGTCTCTCTCCCTGGGGCTCCAGCTACAGAATCCAACTCTAACATCAAAAACCCTCAATCTGGGCGGACTTGGCCCAGTGGTTAGGGCGCCCGCCTACCACATGGGAGGTCTGCAGGTCAAACCCCAGGCCTCCTTGACCCGTGTGGAGCTGGCACCCATGCGCAGTGCTGGTGCATGCAAGGAGTGCCGTGCCACGCAGGGGTGTCCCCCGCATAGGGGAGCCCCACGTGCAAGGAGTGTGCCCTGTAAGGAGAGCCACCCAGCGTGAAAGAAAGTACAGCCTGCCCAGGAATGGCGCCACATACATGGAGAGCTGACACAACAAGATGACGCAACAAAAAGAAACAGATTCCTGTGCCGGTGACAACAACAGAAGTGGTCAAAGAAGACACAGCAAATAGACACAGAGAACAGACAACCGGGGTGGGAGGGAAAGGGAGAGAAATAAATAAAAATAAATAAATCTTAAAAAAAAAAAAAAACCCTCAATCTGCCCTTTGCCATGCCTTTTATCTGTGCCTTACTGGCACAAGAGGTTTACATGATTACTTAATCAAGCAAACTTCTGAATCCAATATAATCTAATATGCCCAGAGGAAAAGACCAGTTTACAAACATAATCCAATATTTCTTTTTGGAATTCATCAATATTATCAAACTGCTACAGCAAGGATTTTCCATTACTAATTCCACCCTAATGCAAACTTCCCACTAGTAAAAGTATATCACTTTTTGTGTGATCTATGTATCTTTAAAAAAAAAAAAAAAAGACAATAAATTTCATTTAAAAAAAAAAAAAAGTATCATTCATTCTCCAAGACTCCCACAAACCTTTGTTTACCCATTTTGCAATTCATGTTTAGTAATAATTATTACGTTGTTTTCTTTAAAAAGTGGATTTCTCCCAGCTTATGTTCACCTGTGATAACAAGTATGTTATCACACCATTTTTTCCATATATTCTCATTTCACTGGAAAATGTCAGAGTGGTTTCACTCCGTGCTAGCAAAGGAAGAATCCAAATCACCCTCTCCTCCATGGTAGCCCCAGGTTAGCTGGACAGTGGAGGAAGCCCAGGGCTCCATCCTTCAGTTAGCCAAGGCCCCTGGACCTCCACTCTGACCAGTGTAAAACAAGGAATCTTAACAGATGCCTTCTAAGATTTAACTCTAATTTGTTTTACTCAGAATAGTGTGTGAATTTATTAATTTAGGGACATCATTCCCATTGGTAGGCAACTCATACTTGATAGCCCTAGGAATAAGTATATACTGCCTTCCTCTGTCTTTCCAGGACAAGTGGTTTGGGAATGGAAAAGAAGGTGCATCACATACTTACATAACTTATCTGTTTCCTTTACTCTTCTCACCTCAGGAAATTCAGGATTTATGAGCCTACTGAAGAATCAAAACAGGTGGATACTAGGCTGAAACAGTAAAATCAGACAGGAAACTCAGGAGAACTGAAGGAAGCTAAGGATCAGCCATCTTCCAAATTGGTCATGACGTAAAGTCCACCTCTAAAATACATAGTGTGGTCTTTTTTTGTCTTTAAAGGTGGACATAACCTATTAGTAAGCCCACCTTCCACTTGTATCCTTACAAGCAGCTTTGCATCCCAGAGACTTGTAAAATGAAATGTCATCACGCTACTTGGGGGAAACATGAAAAGTCACTGTAGATAGCATATTTTTATTTATGACCTCAAAATTATAAACCCACCCATACTAAAGGTTTCCTGTATACAGGATCTGAGGTCACTGAATGTTTTCCTTGCCTCTTAATGTAATAAAACTGTTCGTGATGACATTAAAAAATCTAGAATCTCCCTAATGCATTCTATCTAATATTAGAAAGGAAAGGGAAAATGAAGAATAGCATTAAATATATCCAACTGTACAGAACAGTAAACAGTGCACTGATGATGCTGCTGATGAAATCAGCGATTCCACAAAGAACTCAAAGCCAGGGAGTGGGTGGAGCTCAGTGGCTGAGTACCTGCTTCCCATGCACAAGGCCCCGGGATCAATCCCCAGTTACTCCTCAAAAAAAAAAAAAAAAAAAAAAGAATTTTATGCCAGACTATCAACAGCCTAGAAAAATAAATTGCACTATTTGCTAATCACAGACAGTGAAATGTTTCTCTTATTCAAAAATGATTTTCAAGGTCAGTCAGCCCAACTGTTCTCTCATATTAGAGAAAGGTTATATAATTTAAGTGTTGACTGAATACCTGTAAGACCATTTTTATATGAAGAGGCTGGTTTCTTTGAGCCTAGTCCATTAAAATCCATTATCAAAGGTTCACTTCATTCTAATTTTAAAAACACTAACTAGGTTAGAGACTATCACCATGGAAGAGCCCATCTAGGGTGGCACAGTTTGGTTCAGAGAATGTCAGGTCTAGGTGCCTTCTGTCAGACTCTGCTCTCCCAATACCCCAAGAACACGATGCGATGTATTAACACTTTGCAAACTAGCACCTTAGTTGATGGCACAGTAAGTTGTAGAGTAAGCCTCAGTGCTTAGATGTTTCTGACAGCTTTAAATCAGGAGCATCCTATAGCCCATGAAGCCAGCTGGAGAGCAGATAACTTCAAGTCCCAGAAGCAGAAACTCAGAGCCAGTTGCTCAAGGCTTCTTTCCCCACCAGTGATGACTCTGGAGTAACACTAATCACTGGGAAGAAGACCATTCTGTTTTTCCATGCGACTTTCCACCGGAAGTGTAAAAATGTACAGGCCAACCAAACAATATTAGATTTACAGTACTTTGCCAACACAATTTCTGCACAATAGAGTCAAAAGGATAGGAGATGAGCTAAAATTGTATTCCTAACTTCCCAAATAGAGAAGACCCTAAATATTCTAGAAAAACATGTCTACTTTTTTCTTTAAAATTTCTAGCAAGAAGAGTTTCCCACAACTCCTTGAGAAAGTATATGGACTCAGAACCTAGCTTCCTAAAGTTTAACAAATTCTTGCTAATATAATCAAAACATATTCGTGGGCAATATGCCCTTCAAAGCTCTCTCTTCAAACATTATGAACAAAATAATATGTCTGGGATTTGCTTCAAAACAACTTATTTTGGGGAAGGGGATGTGGCTCAACTGATAGAGTATCCGCCTACCATATGGGAGGTCCAGGGTTCAAACCCAGGGCCTCCTGACCCATGTGGTAAGCTGGCCCACGCACGGTGCTGCCACACGCAAGGAGTACTGTGACATGCAGGGGTGTCCCCCACGTAGGGAAGCCCCACATGCAAGGAGTGTACCCCACACTGAGCCATCCAGTGTGAGGAAAGCGCAGCCCGCCCAGGAGTGGCACCACACACACAGAGAGCTGAATGCAGGAAGATGACGCAACAAAAAGAGACACAGATTCCTGGTGCTGCCAAGAAAACAAGTGGACACAGAAGAACACACAACAATGGGGGGCCAGGGGGAGGAGGAAGAGAAATAAATAAAATAAATCTTAAAAGAAAAACCACAACCTATTTTGCAACTTTTCAGAACCTAGCAATAGAGAAAATCCTGAAAGCATCCAAGGAGGAAAATAAAAAAGGCCACATAGGAAAGGAAATCAGATGGTCTCTGCCCTCTCAAGAGAACACTGGAAGGCAGCTAGAGAGTCACCTCTCCAAGACCAGACAGGGGCAAAGATGGCTCCAGATAGACGAGTCAGAGACTCTGGTAGGAGATTTTAACTTCTGCTGAGTAGTGTTGGATGAATTAATGATATGTACATTGGAGTTCTATGTATTATTTCCATATTATTTTTACAATTTTCCTATAAGCTTGAAATTACTTCAAAATTAAAAGTTAGAAAAGTTAGCCAAATATTTTACAAATTTATAAAGCAAGATGCCTTGAATCTGTATTATAATTGACCATCACATATTATAGATCATTTTAAAGTGGTAGATTTTTACATAAGCTCTCAAGTAAAAAAACTAAAATTCCTGAAGAAAGATAACTTTTTTTAATTGTTAAGGAACAAAGAAAATTATGAGTCACAGTTTAAAAAGAGAGAGGGAGAAAATGATGAGAGAGCAAGACAAGGGAAAACCAAGGATGTAAAAAAATTGATCATCCTAATCACTATAGGGTCAGTTATGAATAACACTTATAATGTTTTATATCAAGTGTGTTGAGTATATATTAAGTGTGTGCATGCATGTGTGCAAGTATATAAATCTTCTTTCTTGGAAGAAATTCAATATCTAATTAAACCAAGAAGTAGCGGTATAAGCATGCTATCTAGCAGTATGACTAAGATACCGGGGGAAGTTGTCCTTCAACTTACTGAACAGACAGTAAGTATGGGAGATAGGATAGGGACTGGCTATTTTTATTATAAGTTCTGGAACACTATTTAACTTTTAAAACTTTTTATATGCATTATTTGATAAAAATTACCACTGACAAAGAGAAAAAAGGAGAGGTAAAGGGGAAAAGGAAATAGGACCAAGGAGATAGGAAACAACATTTAAGGGATGAGACAAGGAAAGAGAATAGCCAACAGGAAAGAGGGAGCTGTGGAAGAAGATGGAGAAGTAGGGGGTTCCAGTGCCATGGAAGGCAAAAGAAGAAAGCATTTTAAAAAGTGGCAGGAGGGGAGGTGGCTCAAGCCACTGGGCACCTCCCTCCCAACTGGGAGTCCCCAGGTTCGGTTCCTGGTGCCTCCTAAAAAGACGATGAGCATATAACCAACAGAGAAGACACCAAGTGCAAACAACGAGGGTCAGGAGGGTGTCGTCACACTAGGAAACACAGCAATTAGCAGCAAAAGATCCACAAATTCAGCTCTTTTTTTCAACTAGTCCTAATAAAGCTCTATGGGAAAAGATAGGCATTGAATTGTTACCTGTCTTCTTAGCTGAGAGAAAGGGTCCTGGGGGAAACCCTGAAGATAAAGGAGGGGTGCTGCCACTGACCAAGCCCAGAAGAGAGCCAGGGTGGGCAAGGACTGGGATACTGGGCAGAAACCAAGAAGTTGGTCTCAAAGAGCAGAGAGAAAGAAGAGCAAGAAAACGTTCATCTGCCGGTCCCCATACTTTTCAAAATATCTGCCTCTGAATCTTGAAAGTAGATACAAAATATCTGCAAATCGGGGCATTATTCTTGGGATCCACAGCAATCAGCAGATTGTTAAAGAGAGTCCACAATGCCACAAAAACATATAGATCAATGATAGTAAAGTATTTTTCATGTTAACAAGTGAATATTTACAAGTTTACATTATATTTTTTAAAAGTTAGAAATATCACCTTAAACAGAGCAACTTCATTTCATAGGTGGACACTATTAATAGTTGTCCTTACAAATAAAAATGCTTTATTGAGCCTAATAACAGAATGTATACTTTAGTTTCCTAATTTTTTATATGAAATTTTTTTAGTACTTTAAGAAGCAAATTATGATATTTTAAAAATTTCACATCAGTACTTTCAGATAGTAAACAGAAATGGATATCCATAGAAGAAATGATTGGAATTGGTCTCAGTGTGTATCATATTAATAAGAGTGTTTAAGGTTTGAGGCAGTTCAGCTTAGTGAACAGAGATCCCTCAATCTAGAATCAGTTTTGCCATTAACTGGTGTTACAGAATTGAAAATACTACTTCTCTGGGTTTTAGTACCTCTATCTGTAAACTGGCATTTCTGCTCTGAAATTCTGTATGTAAGGATTTATCATTTCAAAATTTTATGAGTTCTGACCAAGTACCTATATAATTAATATTAATATCAGAAGCTCTTTTATTAGCATTAACTTTATTTTCCCTAAAGAAAACTACCGTAAAAAACAGGTTTCCAGATTGTACTCCTGCAGCAGTCCTCTGCACAGCATTCCCAGGGGACTATTTTGGTAAGTTGGTTATTTTTCAGAGCCTGACTAGCAATCAGCGTCCGGGTGTTGCACTTTAATAACAGTCTCGAGTAGGAGTGAAGCAGGGCTCTGTGTAGGAACCGACAGGCTAGGTCCTTAGAAAGTGAGGGCTGCTGCCCAACTGAGAACCAGTCTACAGAGGCAAATTACCAGGTGGGAACAGAACAAGGACTTTTCCCCCCCTCTTGAAAGGAGCACTGGTTTTATTTATTGAGGGTTCTGAAGAAGAATTTGCAAGATGAAAAATATTTTAAACAAACTTAGTGAATAACCTGAGAGGCAACCAATGGCTAGATGATGGGACTTCAGTTTTGCAATAAAAATCTGAAACTACGAAAGTTTACAATCTCTAGATAGTTAAAATATTTTAAATGTTCAAAATGATTGCACACACAAAAAAAGGAAAAAATTATAAAGCAAAATGATTGCAAACTCACTCACTTCTAAGTCCAAGATATCTGACCGATTTACTTAGTATAATTAAAGGGTGCAATTACGTCATGTCAGACTCAAGTTTCCTGTTCAGTACAACAAAAGAAAAAAACTTTTTTTCAGGATGAACCTTGAAGATGAATTTGCATGAGTCTATTAAAATTAAACAGTAATGATTTCACTTTTGAGTAAGAGTAACTTCTCTCTCAAAAATCACTATCATAGATGCTTGTAACTAAATTGTTTTCTCTTACCCAAGGCATACATGTTGCCAAAAACAAAAACAGTCCTGAATTATCTGTGCTGGTACATGAGCTTATGATGTTCTTAAACCCAAAGGACTACATAATCACTATAATGTAGCAGTTTCAGAGATAAATGGCTTACTTTCTTTAGCTCATCATAAGAATATTTTGTACATTATCAACACATCCACAGTAAATATATCAACTAGATTATTAAAAAAGTACTTATTAAAAAATGTGAAATAGGCCACAAATCCTAGGCTATACCAAAATAAATTAGCTTCGAAAAAACGTTTTTAAAGCAAGATGTTGAAGATGCAATATTAAACTGGAAAATAAAAAAGCTCTGTAAGTTACTGCACAGGTCAAGAATCAGAGGTTCTCACACAGAGCACATCTCAGAGCGAATTAACATCGTCACTGTGTTCCATCTTCTCTAGCTTCATCTTCTTCCCAGTCCACTGCCACCCTGACAGAGGCCACAGGAGACGTAACCAGGCAGTCCAGGGCTATAAAAACCTCCATGCCACGAGTTTCTCAGCTCTGCATGCCAGGATCTGATCATCTTGTTACCAGTTCTCAGTTTCTACTGATTTTTTATATAAGATATTTATAAAATTTATAGAGGCTATTATTTATACTGACTTCCAGAGACGACAAGTTAAAAAAAAAAATTTTAGCTATAACATGTTCTGCCCTTGAGTGTTTAAATTCCTTTGTGGTTATAACACATACTTTTTGTAGGAAGATTCCTCAAAACAATATTCATCTTTCGTGGTTAAGAGTAACGATCTCATCAGATTTTAGGTGTTGGCATTTATTTTAAAATGTTAATACTTGAATTTAATCCTCAAATTTCACTAATTACACAAGACAACAGATTTCTACTAAATAACTGATATGATTTTCTCTAGCAGATGATAAAAATATTTGCTCAGTGGGTGAGGGGGAGAGAACTTATCAGAAAAGTATTATAAATGCAGATTTCTGGGCCACCCCCAGAATTCTGATCCAGTTAATTTATTTAAGGCCCCCATATCTACATTTCTAAAATACCTAAGTGATCTTGATGCAAGTGATACTGTTTTATAAAAACATCTTTCCTTTCCCTGAAATATTGCCCACTGAATTGATACAGTGGCCGTTACATCAAAACAATAGGATTTTGAGTTTGTATATATGTTACCACAATAAAGTTATTAAAAAGGAAATAGGGGCGGCAGACTTGGCCCAGTGGTTAGGGTGTCCGTCTACCACATGGGAGGTCTGCGGTTCAAACCCCGGGCCTCCTTGACCCGTGTGCAGTTGGCCCATGCGCAGTGCTGATGCGTGCAAGGAGTGCCCTGCCACATGGGTGTGCCCCCGCATAGGGGAGCCCCACGCGCAAGGAGTACGCCCCGTAAGGAGAGCTGCCCAGCGCAAAAGAAAGTGCAGCCTGCCCAGGAATGGTGCCGCACACACGGAGAGCTGACACAACAAGATGACGCAACAAAAAGAAACAGAGATTCCTGTGCCTCTGACAACAACAGAAGTAGACAAAAGACGACGCAGCAATATAGATACAGAGAAGAGACAACGGGGGGGGGGGGGGCGGGGAGGGGAGAGAAATGAATAAATAAATCTTTAAAAAAAAAAAAAAAGGAAATAGGGGGAAGAAGATGTGGCTCAAGCAGTTAAGCTCCCACCTACCACAGAGGTCTCAGGTTTGGTTCCTGGTGCCTCCTGAAGAAGTCAAGGAAGACAGTGAGCTGGAGCTACAGGCTGTGCGGCGAGATGACACAACAAGATGACGCAACAAGGACATACAAAAAGGAAACACAATGAGAGACACAACAAAGCAGGGATCAAAGGTGGCTCAAGTGATTAAACGGCTCTCTCCCACATGGGAGGTCCCAGGTTTGGTTCCCAGTGCTTCCTAGAGAGAAGATGAGCAGACACAGGGAGCTGACAGTGAGTGCAAACAATGAGGTGGGGGGATAAATAAAAATAAATCTTAAAAAAAAAAAAAAAGGAAACGGGGAAGGGCAGTGAGACTACTAGCAGTGAGACTACTACATGTGAAACAAGACTGACCATAAACTAAAAAGCTAGGTGATGAGTACATTATATTACTGACTCTAATTTTGTACATGTTTGAAATTTTCCATTTAAAAAAAAGTTCTGTTAGCAGATCAAAACAAATCTCTAGGGAAGTAGATGTGGCTCAAACAACTGGGCTCCAGTCTACCAAATGGTTGGGCCAGGGTTCAATTCCCGGGGCCTCCTGGTGAAGGCAAGCTGGCCCACACAATGAGCTGGCCAAGTAGAAAGCTGGCTCAGCAAGATGATGCAACAAAAAGAAACAAAGAGGAGAGACAAAAAGAGATGCAGCAGACCAGGGAAATGAGGTGACGGAAGAGACTGAACACCTCTCTCCCACTCCAGAAGGTCCCAAGACCAGTTCCCTGTGCTGCCTAAAGAGAAGACAAGCAGACATAGAAAAACGCACAGTGAATGGACAGAGAGCAGACAACGGGGGGTGGGGGTGGGGGGTGAATAATTAAATAAATCTTTAAAGAACAAAAACAAATCTCTAATCTCCTAGTACTCTTCAAGAGACTTGCAATCAGAAAATTTATCTGAACTTTTATCAATTAGAAGAGCTGCCTACAAATGCTTTTAATAATTTCTAATATTGAAAGACCCCAAAATAATTCTTTCTAACTAAATTCTTAAGCCAAAGAGGTTTCTCTCATGTTCTTAAAAATTAGGCTGCTATTGGAGGGAATAAAGCAAACCTATCTTTCATGCATCTTTTGCTCTAAAAATTAAAGTAAAATTCCACCAATATTACAGTTAGTATTATAAGCATGATGGTTCAGTATTTATGGTAGTGTTTAACCATTATTTGTCCAAGGGTCAAATAACACTCCAGTGACAAGGAGTAAACTCTAGGCAGAGTACTTCCAAGTCCTCTGTCCCTAAGAGGTCCTTTCCTACTTGCTCTCTCTCGTTTGTTAACACCTCCAATTATATATAGGCAGTAGGGATAAAAACCCTACAAATGTCACAGCAGCAAGGAGCAAATCCAGTGCCCAGATCTTGGTTTCTAATATTATGTCCCAATAAAAGGAACCAGGGTTCCTTGGAGAAATGGCTGACTCTAGGACTGGACAGGGAATATAAACGATAAGACTGGAGCTTCTTGGAGTGCTGAAAAATAAGGAAGTGCTCAAAAAAAAGATAAGGGTACATCAAAGGGACATAAGAACCAACTCAAATACTCAAAGCTAGTACAATTTGAGCAATAAAATGACACAGCACTGGTTAATAACTCAAAGTATAAAATAAATCCCCATAAGTCCATACTGATGGAAACAAGTGGTTGAATGAATAAATAGGGAAAATAGCCAAATATCCCATAAGAATTCCAAATAACTGATGTAGACATGCCACCCTCAAAAAGGTGGCACATAAGTCACCTTCCCTACGCATGGACTGTGTACACATCTGTATGAAAAGGGCAGGAGAAGGGCCTTCACAGAGCAAACACCTGGTAAGCACCACCTCAGGGCAAGTCACGCTGAGATTATGGAGCCTTGATATGATGTGGTGAGAATGGCACTTTACCATTGTGCTCTTCCACCCCAAAACACACATAACCCCAGTCTAACCATGAGAAAAGCATCAGACAAATCCCAGTGGAGGGACGTTCTACAAAATACCTGACCCAAACTGTCAAAATACCCCTCAAAACTGTCAAGGTCATCAAAAAAAGGAACAGACTGGAGGAGCCTAAGAAGCTAGGCCGACTAAATGTAATGTGGGGGCGGAGGGGGGGGCAGTGGACTTGGCTCAACTGAGAAGGCGTCCACCTACCACATAGGAGGTCCAGGGTTCAAATCCAGAGCCTCCTGGCCTGTGTAGTGAGCTGGCCCATGCACAGTGCTGATGCATGCAAGGAGTGCCGTGCCACGCAGGGCTGTCCCCCACTCAGGAGAGCCCCACATGTAAGGAATGCCCTGCAGGAAAGCCGCCCCATGCGAGAACAGCACAGCCTGCCCAGGAGTGATGGTGGACAGAGAGAGAACAGACAGGGCAAGATGACACAACCAAAAAGAGACGCGCAGTTTCCCAGTGACACCGGGTAATACAAGCGGACACAGAAGAACACATAGCAAATGAACACAGAGAGCAAACAATGGGGTGGGGGGGGGGAAATCTTTAAAAAAACAAACAGAAGATAGCACTTAAAAAAGCAATGGGGGGTGGCAGGCTTGGCCCAGTGGTTAGGGCGTCCATCTACCACATAGGAGGTCCAAGGTTCAAACCCCGTTTGGAGCTGGCCCACGTGCAGTGCTGATGCGCGCAAGGAGCGCCATGCCACGCAGCGGTGTCCCCCATGTAGGGGAGCCCCACGCGCAAGGAGTGTGCCCGTAAGGAGAGCCGCCCAGCGCAAAAGAAAGTGCAGCCTGCCCAGGAATGGCACCACCCATATGGAGAAGTGACACAACAAGATGATGCCACAAAAAGAAACACAGATTCCTGTGCTGCTGACAACAACAGAAGCGGACAAAGATGACGCAGCAAATGGACACAGAGAACAGACAACTGGGGTGGGGGGGGGAGGGGAGAAAAATAAATAAATAATTTAAAAAAAGCAATGGGGGGGCAATTCCAAATGGGGGGAATATATGGACAGCTGGAAGATCAGAATTTACGCAGAATATTCTGCAAACTATAAGCCAATCAATTTCAGTCTTAACGTGAAAGAGAGAGAGTGGAGGCAGGGACAGCAGATGCACTAGGGCAGAGGGTGAGGGCCTCCAGGACAGGGTCAGACCTGCATGCTACTCTAGCCACAGTACCCAGTACTGGCACATCTATTTGACTTAGTGGTCATTAGTCCTCTTAACATAGCAAAACAAACATATTAAAGAATACAAAATCTACCAAACTGTCAAAAATAAAATGTAGGGTTACCCCCCGCCAAATCCCCTAAAAGGGCAGAGGAGTAGTTGTAGTTGGGGGCAGACACCGAAAAGTACCAGCCTAGCCTAAGATAGGGCGGTGAGGACAGCCCCTGACCACACTGTTGCTTCAGGCACCTGAGACATCAGGCATCAACAGGTCTCACTTTCCCACTTGAATCATAATGAAATCAAATGAAATTTGGAATCTGCACTATGCTAATGCTAACCTTTCCAAAGACCTCTATTAAATGCTGAGGTTATGTATCTGATAAGCCTGCTCTTTGTGGCAAATAACTGTAATGCCAAGGCATGGCTCCAGATTAGTCACTTGCTACAATTTAAAAATACAGCCCTTGAGTACTTTTTCCAACTCACTGATCTTACCATAGCTCCCTAGCTTTCCTTCCTGAAATGGTATCAATGAAGATGCATGGGAAAGTGAAGAAAAGAATCTAAAACAACCCTAGATGCAGCAGTCTGTTTTAGATCAGGAACTTTTGTCCAGCTTCTCCTTTCTGAAGTATTGCTTCCCTCATGTCTGAGCAATGGACAATTTTTAAAAGAGTAAAGCACAGCTAGAAGATGCAAAAGTACATGATTTTAGGAGAGAGAGAGAGAGAGAAAACTTGGTCACATTCACGTCCCCAAACAGCACTTCCAAGAAAGGCAAGCAGCATCCCACAGCTGTTCTGACACAGGCGACCCTACCTATGGGGCCTCCAGGGAGGTTTTATGCTAATGTAAAATTTGGGAGAGAGCAACTAAACTTGGATTGATCATGGTTCCTTTAAGTAAGTCAAAACCAGAAATTGTTCACATTCAAGCGCTTTAGTCATCTTGAAGGTTAAGAAAAGGTTTATTACATAAAAACAGACTAATTCAAATAATCTTAAAAATGTCTAGCATGACCCCCCAACAATAAGAATTCCAAGCAGTAACAAAACCATCTTATATATCATACTTAAACCAGATTTCTCTAAAGCATCTCTTCATCCATCCTATAATGTTATTTTGTGTGACAAACACTTTTAAAACTCAGCAAGTCCTCAAAGAATTTGTTTAAAATATATTTATTGATAATTGGAAGTTTAGTACAATAAAAGTTAAACTTCAATACTTAAAAAAAAAAAAAAAAACTCAGTAAGTTCTAGATGTTGCAGCCAGCAGTAGGAGTTCCTTCTTGGAAGCCATACCACCCCCCACTAGCAGATTTGATGCTCAAAAGTCAAATTTACAAGGAAATCGGAAGCATGGAAGAAATCAACTTTGCCCAGTACCTCATATCTACCAAACATGGCATACGACCTGGCTCCTCCCTCATCCTTCCAACATCCCTCTAGACAGATATCATCATCATCCTTTTTTAAGAGCTGAGTTCTAAGAAGTTCAGAGAAATGAAGCAACCAGCCCAAGGTCTGAGCCCACTACTGAAATGGCAGAGAGGCCTCACACCCAGGCCTAACACCAAGGCCCCAGTTCTTTCTAAGACACCGGGCTGCTACTCCCATAACTGGATCATGAATTTTAGTCTCAACTGGACTAAAAAGCTGGATTTTCTCTTTATATGTCCATCTAGATGGACTTTTTTTAAGGACTTGTTTATTTAACTGTTTCAGAAGCCATATTTATATTACAATGGCTTTTTAAATACATGCAGAGCTGTTATCTAAGTGACAGCTTGCAGGGGACAAAGAGGGCCTAAGGACTCCAAATTTCAAGAGATTTGCATGTTCAGTCAACACACACTGATATCAGCAAAATTGTAGGGATTTGGTAACTTCAATACTGATCAGCTACAAAACTGCTGGACAGATTTCCTATTGCTGTTGAAATGAACATATTTCGTTAACCAAAAAAATAGTACTAACTGAAAGCAATTACAGCAATCCCAACCAAAATCAATTCTCAAATCTTATAATTTGCATGGAAAGACTTATGTAAAAGTCATTTCTATTTCTCAAAAGCTGCTAAAATATACACAAAAATTCACACTGTAGAAAGCACTTCTTTACCTCAGAAATATTTTTCAAGATACGTCTGTTTGTTTAATCTAAAACTAGAGTCCCAGTTTCACAGGCTGCCATTTAATCAGTAGCTGAGTCCCACTGGCTTCACACAGACTTCCGTGCGGTCCTTTATCTGGAACTGTTAAAAGCTTCCTCTGTACTCTGTGACCTAATATGCCGCAGAACAATAGAAGTGGGTTTCCTTGTCTAACCACTATCCTACTATTAATAAGAAACCGTGAGCTTATAGGAAGGCCTTCATATACACAAGTACAAATCTTTATTTCAAGTCTCTGAATCCTGAGAATCTCACAAAAGACCTAGAAATGTTTTCTATGAGATGATCCGATAACTATGATCTGAGGAAAAGATCTGTAATCTAAGTTTGGTAATTTAGCTGCGTGTGAAAGTGGACTTTCTCCCCTTACATAAGCTTCCTCGTGAGGACCAACGAGGCCTTAGTCTCTATAAAAATCAAGGTCCCAGCAGAAATGCAGCTTCTCAGGAAAAGAGGGTCCCAGACAGGCCATGAGGGCATCAGAACAATGAAGAGAGGCCCCCAAAGAAGGGTCAACCAAGAAATGCCTTCTTGCCTCATGGGTGAGTACAATCCACAGGTTTACATAGCTTTACTATGATTGAATGAGTAAATACCTTTTTCAGCCTCCAAACCTAGAAATGATTTTGGATGACAAAGACAGCTTGAATAAATGAACTTCAGATTAAAAGCTAAATGCTAGTTAACTGCCTCATTTCTTTTCCATACAAAGGGGCAGGCATAGAGAAAAACTCAAGGTTTTTTCCAACCTATTTTTGATAAGCCAGGCTTTCTCCAAGGCACTGTTATTAACCAGTTTGAACCTTAACTAAAATGAAAAAGGCAATGGAGGCAAAACACCCTTTGCAATAGGTCTATCCTTACTTGAAAACGGTTAGCCCCATCTATGAATGGGGTATAGGTCTCTAGATAAACAAAAACTTGTTAGTTATGTTTTCAATGTTTGTTCTTTTATCTATGTATATTCAAGAGGGGCTTCCTCTTTCTTAACAAGTGAGCTCATTTATTAGGATTGGCTCAAAGGTTCCTTTATTCTTCTTGGTCTAACACATCCTGATCAAGAGTCCATCTCAGTTACCAGGAATAATTATCACTTTTGGATGAAAAGACAAACCCCAGAATAGACGTTTGATGGTGTTATCTTTTCCAGAGAATTTAACCTTAGACACCTGTCATTCATATGCCACACGTCTAACCTTCAGAAGATGAGACTATGAAGGGAAAATCAGCAAAACTTGCTATTAATCACCAAATGTTTCTTCATGCTTTAATTATGTCAAGATTTGGTATTTTTATATGGATTAATTTTTGTGACTGTTTTGATCTACAATACCCCAAAATTAGTTTTTCCTTCTTTTTTTTATGATTCATGCCTCCATAAAATAGTAAAGGAGTGAAATTTAAAAAGTGAGGTTGATAGGCAGATACATTTCAATAAGTTCCTGTAAAGAATCAGTTTTTCAAAATATATATGTATTTGATTAAGTACAAAGTCATCTAAAAACTTCTTGACTCCCAGTCTCACAAATTCTCTTTATCTACTAATCTACTCTAGTGCTTATTTTCAATTTCAGTATCTTTCCATATAGTCCTTCATAACTTCCCAGGTACTTTCTGTGACTCTTACCTGGGTTGGACTTTACAAATATTTGATCTAACTCAGTGGCAGAAATTTAGAGCTAAATTATATTGTGCAGTGATAACATTTAGTACTCACTAAAGGGCACTCAATGACATTCATGGAATAGCTTTGGGCAAGAGCAATTACATATAGCTTTCACCAGAGATCTGTTTGAAAAATAAGTCTTTACTCATTTTTACAGTACTTCCACATTCTGTACCCAATTAACATTATTCAAAAATAATTCTTGACCCCAAGAGTATTCCAAAACAGTTACAAGACTAAGTGGCAAAGCAGAAAAATCACACAACTAGGGGACTCTGTAAAGACCTGGGTTTTTGTTGTGGCTGTCACTTTGGGTAGGTCATTTGATTCCCAGGGTCTCAGGACCTTCAACTGCAAAAGAGAGACTGGACTAGATATCCTTTGTTTTTTTTTAAGATTTATTTTTATTTATTTCCCTTCCCACTCCCCGCCCCCCCCCCCCCAAGTTGTCTGCTCGGACTAGATATTTTTAAAGGTCCCTTCCAACTCTAAAATTCTGGGTATACATAGTGTCAGTGTATCCCCTTTTCAAAGATAAGCAGCAAATGAAAATGGCAAATTAATCTAGATTTGTTTTTCCTTTAAAAAAAGAAAAATTATCCAGCTTGACTTAGGATACTTTCTTAGGGTGAAGTTTGATTTAGGAAAAGAAGTCCCAAATGAAAACGATGTTGAGAAAACAGGGAGGAAAATTTTTAAAATCACACACCGATGTAGCTAAAATAGAAACTTAAATCACCTTTAGGCCAGTTTGTCAATAGTTATTCAAAGGCTGCTATCTAATCACTGGCTTCCTAAAATAAAAATATGTACAGTTGAGTTGGTTCCTTCTCATCCCCAGAGATTCGTTTGGAATAAAAACCACAGTTTCTAAAATCAATTTACAACTCTGGAAACAAGTTGCAGGGAGCGAAAACTCCACACGGCTCAAGTCATTTGCACTGAAGTGTGATCTGGGCTAAGAAACGGTTATTATAAGATGTGAGAAATGCACGGGAGGCAGGTGACATCTGGAAAGGGAAGCAGAACGCCAGCAGGAGAGATGGAGGCTGGGAACCTGGAGGCAACAGGTCCAGAGCCGGTACCGCAACCTCCTCCGGGAGGGGTCGGCGGCCGCCACCCCACTCCCAGCCCCAACAGCATCGCCTCGCCCCCGCTTCGGCCTTCCAGAGGCCGCCCGCCCCCCAACCCACGCCCCTGCGGCAGAAATCTTCCTAATCACTCGCTTCCCCCGGCCTCCCGCCCCCGTCTGGCCCTCGGATCCCGCGGCGCGGAGGCCGAACCGGGCCTGCCGCCCTGCTCCCCGGCCCCCCCACCCCCGGTCGCAGCGGCCCCGCAGCCCCGCTCCCGCCGCCAGCCCACTCACCTGCACCTGTTTGCGGAAGTGGCGCGGCCCGGGCACCGCCCGCGGCCAGGAGCAGCAGCAGCCACGCCGGTGGCCCCGGCATCTCGCCGGCGCCGCGGCCCCGGGGGCCGGCTCTCGGGTTGCCTTCCGACCGTCCGACCGTCAGTTGGCGCGTCAGTCAGTCTGTCCTGCCTCCCTCGTTTGCCTCAGCGGCACCCGCGCCGGCGGCTCCTGAGGACGCGTTGCTTCGGCCAAACCTCAGCCGGGTTCCTGGTCCGCACCCGCTGCTCCGGCCACAGAAACCTCATCCTGCCCGCCCGCCCGCGCCGCCGCCGCCGCCTCTCAACAGCAGCAGCGGCAGCAGCCCTGCGGAACCGCGGGCCGGGACAGCCGCGCCGCCGTCGCCATGATGGGCTGCGTCATGTGACGTAGCGCGGGGGCGGGACGCCGTGAGCGATGGCCCCGCCAGCCAATCGGCAGTCCCGCACCGGCCCGGGAGGCTCCGCCCATCGCCTTGGCGGAGAGTGGGGTGACCGCGGGTGCGCCCCCTGCAGGCCGAGCCGTGCGTGGGCAGCAGGTAATTCCGACAAGTAGGTTAAATTCAAAATGCAGAAAAGTATGAGGAAGACAATTTTAAAAACGCCCATACTCCAGCCTGATTTTTTTTTTCCCCAAGTATTTTATAACCTGCCTATACTGGGACTGTTTTCCGCCGCTTACGCTGACCTACACATGCTGTCAGTCGAAGAGCTTTGGGTTTTTTATTTCAGTTCAACAAGAACAGAAGGTCTCTCCCCTAGTCACCCACTGATTCAGCTCCTTAGCTCAAGCCGTTCCCTCTGCTAAGAACGCCCTTCCTGTCCTCTCCTGTCCACCAGGCACACACCCTTCCCTTTCATCCTTCAAGACTCACCTGGTGCGTGACGTCATCTACGAAGGCCCCGCCCTCCTCCCCGCTCCGCAGGAGAAATGACTGGCACCTCCTTGCCGCTCCGCCCAGGCGCTGCGCGGGTTGCCACCCCAGCTGCCATCCTTTATTCTGTTACTGTAAGCTCCCTGAGGGAAGGGAGCGTGCCCAATTCAGGCTGATGAGTTCTCGAAAGGCGTGGGGCCTGGTGCTGGGCCCCTGGGAGGTGCATGCAGCTCCTTTCCCACCAAGCGGTGAGGAGAGGCCACAGTCCTGCAGAAAAGGTAGAGGAGGCACAATTCCAGGCAGAATTACCGTGGTCGTGAAAGACCTGGGGTTGGGAAAGTGCTGGGCTTTTCTGGGGAAGCACTTGCAGTCCGGGGTGACTGTACACGAGGGGAAATGGCTTGAATCTTATCAGACAGGACTTTACCAGCTGGCAGCAGGGGAACCTTCCCAGTTCTCCAAACTCCCCAGATGCTGGCCCTCCATGCCAGCTCTAGAAGGTACTGACGCAGCACTGGGCACACGCGTTTGTTGGATGGTCAAGGCAAACCAATAAGTAGCCAAGCAGAAAAATGGCTGGAATGTGAAATGCTGAGTTACAGTGTCCATGGCTGTGTGCTGAACTCCAGGTAGGGAAGGCAAAGTTCTGCAGAAGAGACACAATCACCCTTTGTGCTTCTCTTTCTACCAGGAAGCTCCGGACTTTGAGTTTGAGGAAGCCAGAGAGTGTTCAGACTATGCGCTGTGAGGAGACTCTGACTGGTTGCAGCAGTGTTGGCTCCAAAACATACTCTGACTCATAATCCTTGTGGTTATTAATCATAATTTAGGTGCACCCCAATGACCTGTCAGCCCACAACCCCCAAGAGAGCTTTGTTGTTATTTGATCGAGTCCAAAGTTAAACATAAATAAATGAATAAATAAATAACAACCACAACGACCAAACACTTTGCACAGAACAGGGGTTAAGGTACACATTCCTCAGAGTGTCTAGGGGAAACCTTTAACCCACTAACCCATCTCACGGCGCATACCTTTGCCCAGTGCTTTTCTGCAAGAGTTCCAGTTAAGGAATTTGTAAAACAAACAAGAAAATCTCTTTCCTTTGTTGAGTTTCACCTTAGAGCCAGCCACAGCCCTTTGCACAGTTTGGGATTAGGTCTCTAAGACTAGAAGCGGTCTCTTTCAGTGTTCCTACGGCTGTGTTCACATGTGCTCAGCCTTTTCCAGTTTTTCTTCCCTGCCTAGCCATCATTTGGACCACTCTACATACAGTATCTATCCTGTCAGCAAGCTCTAGCTGAGGGCAGGATGCTGAGGGATCTGGAGTCATTTTAGTTCTGGACAAGCATGCACCTTTGGAGCTCTGGCACCCAGTGGGCACTCCATTGGTCTGCAGAGCTCAGCTCGATCAAATGGCACATCCGCCAGGGTCTTGTCAGTGGTGTGTTAGAACCAGCTTTTACCAGCTTGTAAAAGTCCATCGTTAACTCTTCAGGAAGTTTGCATGCCAGTCGTTACACACAGCCATTGTTAAAAACTTAATTATATGAACTTACAACTAAATAAATTATATTTTTAAAAAGATAATGAGTAACAAATGTACCATACTAATGCAAGGTGTTAAAAATAGGGTGATAGAGGGGCACCCTATATTTTATGCATGATTTTTCTGTAAACCCACAACTTCCCTAATAATAATTTTTTAAAAAGGAATGGGGGGAAGCGGATATGGCTCAGGCGACTGGGCTCCCACTTACCCCACGGGAGGTTGCTGGTTCAGATCCTGGTACCTCCTAAAGAAGACAGTGCGCCTAAAGACAGTGCCTAAAGATAGGCAGGCACAGCAAACTGACGCAACAAGAGACACAAGAAGAAAAAACATAATGAGAGACACAACAAAGCAGAGGGGCAGAGGTTCCCAGTGCCTCCTAAAGAAGACAGTGAGCTGACGCAATGGGCAGACGCAGTGAGCTGATGCAACAAGATGATACAACAAGGGATGCAGGGAGGAAAAAACATATTGAGAGATACAACAAAGCAGAGAGCAGAGGTGGCTCAAATGACTAGCCACCTCCCTCCCGCATCAGAGGTCCTGGTTTGGCTCCTGATGCCTCCTAAAGAAACAAGAGATGAATAGACATAGCAAGTGCAAACAACAAGGGAGTGGGGAGAAATAAATAAATAAAATAAATCTTTTTTAAAAAAAGGAATGTGGAACAGGTTTAGCTCAGTGGTTGAGTGCCTGCTTCCCTTGTATGAGGTCCCAGGTTCAATCCCTAGTACGTTCTTAAAAAAAAAAAAAAGGAATGAGGAGAAGCACTTCCACAATGGAAGAATAAGGATCACTGAAAATTTATTCCCCCATAAAAGCAATGAGGATACTGACAAAAATTGTCAAAATCAACTTATTCAGAACTCTGGAAATAAACCAAAGGTTTATAACCCAAGAAGCACTTATTCAATAAAAATGGCTGAATCTCAGCAAGAACAGCAAGTTGTGTGGTATTTTAATCACCCTATTCTATTCCCATTCTTCTCTCCCCACCTCCCGGTAGCTTTGAAACTCAGCAGCCTAGTCATCACTAGAGGGGACAGAACAGGTTGGTACTCCCCTAAGTTCTTATCCCCAGAGAACTGTCACTGTCTGACTTATCTAGCAGTTGCCTGGAAAAGCACCATTCTCAGGGCTTACCTGCGTTCAGCCTGACTCAGTGCAAACAGCACTCTCCCCAGTTTGTCAACAATAATCAGTGGCAGTTGTTCAACATTGCAGCTGCCTCACCTGGTGGTATCAGTTGGCTGATAGAAAACTTAAAAGGAAAAAATCTAGGGATTGAGATGTTAATAGGAGGCTTTGAAAAACGCCTACATATTCCTGGAAATCTAGAAAGCCATCTACATTTGCAGGGCTTTTCATGTGTCCAGGAAAGAAATGTGAAGGTCTTAATCTCTCATCTCCAGCTTAACCCTGAGGCTCTGTGCAATCCCTGGTACCTCCTAAAAACAACAAATAAACAAACAAACAAAACACCAACTCTCATTGGGGAGCGGATATAGCTCAGTGGTTAAGCGCCTGCTTCCTGTGTACCAGGTTCAATCTCCAGTACCCCCTGAAAAAAAAAAAAAAAAAAAAGAATGTTGTATGACACAGAGTTTCTGGTTTTAAAACATACCCCAAGTTGTAGTAATAAAATCATTGTGGAGCTGGTATAAAGATGGATGTGTAAATCAAACAGTACAATTGAGAGTCCAGAAATAAACCTTAACATTTATAGTCAACTGATTTTTGACAAGGGGGCCAAGATAATTCAATGGAAACAATAGTTTTTCAACAGTGCTAGGACAACTGGATATCCACACGCAAAAGAATAAAGGTGGACCCCTACCTCACGATATCCATATACAAAAATTAACTCAAAATGTAGGAAAGACCTAAATATAAGGGCTAAACCTATAAATCTCTTAGAAGAAAACACATCTTTGTGACGTTGGGTTAGGCAATAGTTTCGTAGCTACTATATCACAAAATCACAAGCGACAAAATACGTAGATATATAGGTATGTTGGGCTTCATCAAAACTTAAAACTTTTGTTTTTCAAAAAGTACCATCAAAAAAGTGAAAAGATAGCAGGAGTGAGGGTAGCTCAGTGGTTGAGAGTCTACTTCACATGTCCAAGGTCCTGGGTTCAATCCTGGATACCTCCTAAAAAAAAAAAAAAATAGTGAAAAGACAACCAGACAACCCAGAGAATAGTTTGCAAAGATACTTTTGCTAAGGGATTTGTATCCAGAATGTGTAAAGACTTCTCACAACTCAATATTAAGAAGATCCGTAAAAAAAAATGGACGAAGGATCTGAATAGATATTTCCCCGAGGAAGATGTTCCAATGGCCAATGAGCACATGGAAAGATGCTCACCGTCATTAATCATCAGAGCAATGCAAATCGAAATCACAATGAGATGCCACTTCACACCCACTTGGATTGCTCTAATTAAAAACACAGACAATAACGAGTGTTAGGGAGCATGTGGAAAAATTGGAGCCCCCGTGCATTGTTGGTCGGAATGTAAAATGGTGCAGCTGCTTTGGAAAACAATTTGGCAGTTCCTCAAAATGTTAAACATAGAGCCACCATATGGCCGGCAATGCCAGTCCTAGATCTGTACCCAAGAGAAATGAACACATACGTGCACATAAATACTTGTACACACGGGTTCAGGGCAGCATTGTTCACATTAGCCAAAAGGTGAGAACAACCCAAGTGTCCGTCGACTGGTGAAGGGATAAATAACGTGGCATATCGGTATGATGGAATATTATTCAGCATTAAAAGAATGAAGTACTGATCCACACTACAACACGAATAATCCTGGAAAACATTACGCTAAGTGAAAGAAGCCAGGCACAAAAGGCCACATATGGTATAATTGTATTTATAGGAAATGTCCAGAATAGGCAAATCTATAGAGACAGAAGCAGACTGGTGGTTGCCAGGGGAGCGGGGAGGGAAGGGAATGGGGAGTGACTGCTAACAGGTATGGGGTTTCTTTTGGGGGAGATGAAAATGTTCTAAAATTAGATAAAGCTTCAGGAGTTACTGTTTATAAAGTGCTTCAAACAGTACCTGGCACATAGAAAGGGATTTGTAAGTCTCGGTTCAGGAAAACTTACCTCCAAATGGAGACATGCTCACGGGTGGGATTGGGGAAAAAAGGAGTTCATAATACGATTTCACAGTGGTACCCACTCCTGAACCTCACTATCTGCGCTGTGCGTTTTTATGCAGCCTGCTGTTGTTTTGCAGGTAGCAGCATCCTCTTGCTTTATGGAGTATGCGGGTTCCAAGCGTTGGTTTGATTGCGTGCCCGCCTCCCCATGGCAGGAGCCTGGCTCCACACGTTGCCTTCTTGCCTGCACTGCCAGGGCCAGGAGGGCCTGAGCTGGGCTGGGTTGACCCCTCGGACCTAGCCTGAGCTTCCGAGGCCCTCCCGGCGGGCCAGGAGTGGGGCGCTGAGGTGTGGGGGATCCCC
The DNA here is from genome assembly GCF_030445035.2 of Dasypus novemcinctus. Classification (NCBI taxonomy): domain Eukaryota; kingdom Metazoa; phylum Chordata; class Mammalia; order Cingulata; family Dasypodidae; genus Dasypus; species Dasypus novemcinctus. The sequence continues at coordinate 12,955,364 of NC_080695.1, read as the reverse complement.
CGTGTCCCCCACCTGTGAGTTCTGCAGAGGGATGGCCTTCTGTGGGCTCAGGTTGGAGAGGGGCTGGTGCCCTAAGGCGGCCTGGAGAGCCCCCAGCCCAAGGGCCAGGCAGAAGCTGGGGCTGAGGGCACCTCCAGGGGTCCTCCCCCAGCCCCCCGCCGCCCCCACCTTGGTGCAGTGAGGCTGGCCAAGGAGAAGCTGGAGCAGCACCCAAGCAGTCCCAGGACATCAAGGCTCAACAGCAGGGGTTCTCAACCTTTTTTGTTCCCCGGGCCCCTTTGCCGGTCAGGTGGAAACCACGGGCCCCTTATTAAGTCCACACTACACTGCGTATCTCACCCCCCAACCAACACGTCCCCGCAAGAATAATGACTTTCGAGTTTCAGTTCAAGCTCACAGACGCCTTGTCAAGAACCCCTGCTCTACAAAGGGAACTCGAGCAATTGGCCAAGCTCCTGAAGCAGAAGTGGATACCCCTGGGGTGCACCCAGGCCGAGGCGGGGCTCCCCGGGGGTGCTCTTTGGGAAGGTGTCCAGCCTCTGCCGCGTCTGAGGCTCCGCAGCTGCGGTTTGAGAACAGGTTGAGCTGCGGCCCCTGCTCCGGAAGTGGGTGGAGGAGGCTGACAAGGGGAACCTTCAGGAGACACGCAGAACGGAGACCCTCCTGCAGCACCCCAGAAAGAGAAAGCAAAGGGGACAGCACTGAGAACCTGGAGAGGTGTTCCTGCAGTGCCCGGGGCCCACGCAGCACCTGGCCCAGCAGCTCGGGCTGGAGAAGGACAGGGAACGAGCGAGGCTTTGTAAGACAGAAGGGTGAGCCAAGGAGCAGGGGCTGTTCACAACGGGAGGAATTTGAGGCTGCTGGGTCTCCTTTCCCGGGCCACCCGTGTCCTTTCCTCTGGCACCAGGACCCCATTTTGGGACCCCAGGCCATGGGGGCCCTCACTTCACTTCTCTGTATTCCTCTGTCCCTTTCCCAGAGGGTGAAGCCTTCCCCTCCGTCCAGGTCCCAGGTCGCTTGTCTGGGGTCTCCCATAGCTTCCAGGAGTGGGGGGCGGGCAGGAGGAGGAGGAGGGAGCTGGGGAAACGGGGCTGGGGTTTGTGTTTAAGTCCTACATTCACTAAGGAAGGAACTGGGAACAAAGGGTGAGGGCAGGGGGATTTGGGGGAAACCGGTGGGAGGGAAGGTGACATTCAGTTATGCCCTTGATTTTAATCCTCACACCACTCATCACTTTCTTCTTGAATAAAGAATCCTGGGTGGGTAGATCTTTTTTTTTTTTTTTAAGTGTTGATTTGTTCGACTTAAACCTTGCTTCAGTACTTTGTATTTCTATTTATTTATTTTTACCATATTGGATGCCTCTGAAAAAGGGGGGTGACTCAGGGCGCTGAAAGGCCAGTGCCCTTGGTGAGCTGTCCCTGAGTCAGAAGGTTGTAGGCAGAGGAGCTAGAAGGCAGCAAAAGGTGAGGACTTGGCCCAAGCATTTCAGAAGCAGCGCCGGCGCGTGACCAGGCTGATACAGTCTGCCGTCAGCCTGGATGGGGCGTGTGACCTTTGGGCGGCGGAGAATGGGGAGAGTCGAAAGACTTGCAACCTGCTCGGTCTCCTTATTCACCTAAGGCTGGAGTCAAGGAAGACAACCCCGAAAGGGATTCCAGGCAAGGTGTAGACGCAGAGCCCGGGGGAGGGCAGGCTGTGGCAGCCGGGGCTGTGCTGGCAAGTGACCATCCAGCCAGCCCTGGGCACGGGGGTGGGGGAAACCCTAACTAACGTTGCCCAGTCTCCATGGTGCAAATACACCACGGCTTGTCTCAAGCTACAGATGTGATGTGGAGCTGCAGAGTGGTAGACTATTGTATGCTATTTACACCATACAGATAACATAGATGTGAGTAACCTCAGGAGCACAGATAACAGTGAGTGGTAGCCAAATCATGAGGAAGGGATGCTTTTTCAGTACGTTTCCATTTTTCTCTAACAGCTTGGTTGGGATATAATTCACGAATCATAAAATCCATCCTTTTAAAGTACACAGTTCATTGTCAGTACAGGCACAGAGTCGGTGCAGCCATCCCCATTATTTAATGTTTGACCATTTCCATCACCCCAAAAGGAAACCCCATGCCCATGTGCAGTCACTCCCCATCCCCTTCTCCTCCCAGCTCCTGGCACCCACTAATCTGCTCAGTCTCTCTGGATTTGCCTATTATGGACATTTCATATCAATGAAATCATACCGTACATGACCTTTAACGGAGGAGGAAACTGAGAAACAGAGAGGTTGAGGACATCGGCCAGGGTGGCACAGCTAGACCAGTGGCAGAGGTAGGATTCACTCAGGTAGCCTGACTCCAGATTCTTTGATCTCAAAGTCAAAATAGACACCAAATGCAATGAGTGTCTCATGATGATGGAGGAGATTGTTGTTATGGAGGGAGGGGTGGGGGGAGGGAGGTGGGGGGTATATGGGGACCTCATATTTTTTTAATGTAACATTAAAAAAACAAATAAAGACAAAAATAAATAAATAAATAAAAGGCAAAAAAAATCAAAATAGAGTCATGTCCAAAGTCTACATTTTAAGGCCTCTTGGGAATATGAGTTGTGGGCCAAATTGCCGCACGCGAGCCCCTCAGGAGAAAGACCCTATTTAAGGCACTGCCTTCTGGTGGGGGTAGGGAGTGGCATGTGTGGGGAAACAGCTACCACCCCGAAAGTAATAGTTGCTCAATGAACACTTGTCATTTGAGAAAGCCAGAATCTCCCCTTGGGATGAACACTTATATTTTAATATCTGTGACCTGCCCAGCCCATAAAACAGAGGCTGGTGGTTCAGGCGTCAGCTCCTGCATCGGTTCCTGCCAGGCCAGCTGGGGCAGGCCAGACAGGTGGACCTGTGCAGGTGGGAGCTTCCCCAAGGTGGGGCTGGCACGTGGGCCAGGTGGGGCTGGTGGGGGGCGGGGGCTGTGGCTCACCTGGACCAACCAGCAGGTGCAGCCCCATCCTCTGACACTAACCGGACGCTGGGTGCCTAAGGCTGCTCCAGCAAGGCCCACCTGGGTCCCTCTACCTGCTCCTGCCATCGATTCATTCCCATCCGACCCGAGGAGCCCAGGAAAAAGGAACGAGGTTGAAGGGGGGAAGCTGAACTTGGGCAACCCATATCCCCAGCATCTCTAGAGAGCTTTCCTAAGCGGGAGCAGGTTCCATCCACCCCAGAATGCCTAGGGAATACTTCGTGTGACCCCAAAGATGAGTGAGCAAGTTGCTCCCCTAGAACGCAATGGTCAAGATTCTGGGGTCAAAAATGACCCAAATAAATCGAAGCTGTCTGTCCCTGCTATGGCTTCTTTTTTGGGGCCTCAAGCCGGGCAGGAAGCCCAGGCTGCTGGGACCTAAGCCAGGTGATTTCCGGGGTCCCACCATTGCCCCACCTGTTTGTGCCCAGAGCTATTTAGGATGGAGCTCAACATCCGCCCGGACAGGCTGGACCTGAACCGCGTGGCTCCCGCTGACCTTCTCGTCAGATTCATTATTGAAGCGCGGGAGGGAGGGGTGGCTGTTTTTTTTAACCACCAGCTTGTGTTAGAAACAGGCCTTTTCCCTGCTTCTGGTGCACCCAGGTGGTAATAACCAAAAACCACAGCTTTTCTTCCAGAAAGGCACGTGTGCCCTTCCCCGGGAGCCAGGTACCCACTTAGATGAATGCTCAGACATCCCCGGGCCGGGTGACGAGCCAGGCGTTCCCATGACTCAGAGCAGTCCTCCGGGGCCAGCCGTGCTCGCCTTACAAGTGCAGGAATGTGGGGTGCCTCTGTTGGCCCTGCGGAGGGCAAGGCGTGGGGCACTCGGCAGCAGGAGGTGACCTTCCCCAGGCCCTCCCGGCCCCGCCAGGCACCTCCCCTGCAGGCGGGAGGCCAGGGCCTGAGAACCCAGAAGGCGCTGCCTCGCCCGGGGGGGGGGGGATGGCGGGCCGCGGGAAAGGACTGGGCCCCCCGGAGCCCCCTCCTGAAGGACGAGGCAGAGGGCCGCGGGCACCAGGTGCCAACACCTTGGGCCTGGATCTTCACAAGTCAGAAATAGACAAATCCCTTGGCAGGAGAAGGGGGGACTTGCTTGCCCCCGGGAGGAGTCGCACAAGAGCAGGTGGCACGAGGTGTGGGCGACATCTCCGGGCCTCCTTGAAAACGGGCTCCTTCTCCGCTGCTGTGTCTGCCGGGTGGCCCGGAAGGCCCGAGCTCAGACGCCAGTGTGGGCACGAGGTCAGGACGACGGGAAGGGAAAGAGCGGACGTTCAGCGCGGCAGCACCCGGCATTCCAGCCAAGGGCTGCAGGCGACAGGACCGTGCCAGGCGGGGCCCCAATGGGTTCAGGTGAAGAGCAAGCAGGCAGTGGGAACCCCTATTCCTGTTCCTATAGTCACAGAGACTGGAAGGAAATCAGGAAAACCTCGGAAGACCAGCTAGTGGTTATCTTTGCGTGAGACTGGATGTTTTTTCTCTTCTTTTGTTATTTTGTTTTGCTTCGTTTGGGGTATTTTCTCATTTATCTAGAAGAAGCATGCATTCTTTTATAGGGGAAAAAAAGAGGGATTTTAAAAATTAGGGGGCATTTCTGTTTTCCTTTCTTTTTATTTTTATTCAAGCAGTAGCAGGTTTACCCAAAAATCAGGCAGAAAGTACAGAGTTCCCAAATATCACCACCGCCCACACAGTTTCCCTGTTATTAACACTTTGCATTAGGGTGGTACCTTTGTTACAACTGAAGAGCCAATATTATTATATTGTTATAATTATATTATTAACTGGAGTCCTTCGTTTACATTAGAGCTGACTGTTTTGCAGTCCCATGAGGGGTTTTGTTTTAGGTTTTTCTGTGTGTGGTGACATATGTACCACATATTATTTCCCATTTTAACCAGTTTCAAGTATCCAACTCAGAGGTATGAATCACATTCACGGGGTTGGGCCGCCGTCACCACCCTCCTATTTTTGTTTTCAAGCCCGTGAATTTTAAAGATTTCCAACCCAGAGCAATTTATGATGTCAAAGACAAAGTCTTGGTCACCCACATAGCTTCACAATTAGAGAATCAGGAAGATTTGTTTGAACGTGCTTTCCATCGTGGAAAATATTCCAGATGGCACTAGAATGGGAATATCTATTTCTGAAAATTCTGAACATTGTTGGGGCTAAGACGCTGCCGCTCCCGGGCGAGCCAGTCCGGGTTTTCTTGCACACGTTGGGCCCCACTTGCTTGATTATGCTGATGAATCCACACCAACTCCCTGAATCTGCTGCCTGCTGGGAGGTGTTAAAAAAAAGAAATTGAAAAAAAAAAAAAGAAGCCCTTTTTAAGGGAGATAATTGAATCGGCTGAGGGAAGTGGAGTGTTTTATTTTTGGTGGAGAGGGTTGGCGACATTCCATGCATTCTTTTAAAATGCAGCTTGAAAGATTGTTGTTGTCTGGGGAGGGTTTGTAGCTTTTTGATTTTGCTGTTTTGCATCATTTATGAGCAAGGTGTAGATGCAAGGAGATGGAATTCTGTTTGTTGTATATTGATTCAAATCTATGTTCAAAAGGAAGCTAGAGTTGTTAGATAGCTCTGGTTTGTTTGGGGACGAGAAATCCTTATGCCGTTGCTGAATATCGAGGTGGAGTTTTCATCTGTCCCTCAGGTTAGGCTTGATGGCTCGGCTGGGTGGACATCTCCTTCAATATGTGCAGTTTAGAGTGGGTCAGCTGGCTTTCATATAGGAATAAAGAAAATGGTTGGCTGGTTGTTATTCTCTGCATTGATTAAAATAGTCAATGAACTGTTGGGATGTTGTGACAATACTTGACAATAGTTACTTGGCTTTCACCCCGTTAATAAGAGCCCGCCGAGAGTCTTCAAAGACACCAGGTTCTGAGCAAGCAGACATTTTAATAGGGATGGAAACTAGGCCATTCGGAAAGTTCTGGACTCCTGATTCTTGGTGTCAACACCTGTGTTACCGGATTTTATTTAGGTTCTTGGCTGTGCTGCAGAAATGAATTTCAAGAGCACAGGTGGGTGAGTTAGGCCGGTAATTTATTCAGGTAGGGAGGGAAGAGGCATGGGAGAAAATAACAGAGCAGGGGTCCCAGGTGGAGAGGAAGGGGGTGAAAAGGGATAAAGCAGGCTGATTTACAAGCTACGGTTCCCCAGGTATAGGTTATAAAAGCCCAGGTTTTCTTGCGTGGCCACGTGGCAGAGGAAAAATGGCAAGAGTGACGCTCAGAGAGCAGGAGCGGGTCCAGAGGCAAGAGAGCGGAGGGCGTGGGCACTTAGGCTCTGTGCCTGCCTTTTTAAACTGTCAATTATCCCACCCCTTTGCTAATGACAGGGAGGCGTTCCAGCTGTTTGCTGTTCTGATTGATTACCCCACCCATCAATTCCCCACGAGAGCCCAGTGATAAAGTCCTTGGGGAATATCCAAGGCTTCTCCTGGCTTCCAGAAGAAGTCTTTGTTCTGAATAGCAGAATCTTGGGGGTGGGGGTCCTCCAGCAGCCATTGTGGGGGTTATTGATGCCCACGTGGACTCTGCCAGGTTCCAGATCCATCTATTGATTCCCCATCTTACTAGCCTGCTTCACCTGCACCCAAGACGGTCACCAGGAAGTTTAAAAACCATGGAAGCCTTGAACCCTGGGATGTCGTCTGAGCTGGAAGCATTTTCAGAAGCCGTGGATTCCAAAGCTCTCACTTTGTGGATGCAGAATCTGCAGAGCGTAAGTGAGGCAGAGGACACCCTGTCCTGGTAACGAAGGCTGGGTCCGGTCTACAGCAGGTCATCTAGCTTGAAGAAGAGGACCGCTTTCTGCTTTTATAGAAAACCAACATAAAGGGGTAAAGGAAAAGGAAACAGCAAGTCTGGAGTAGGAGTTGCAGGGGAACTTTTCTGCTGGGTCAAGAGTCCTTGCTCCCCCCAGTCTGACTTACTACGTATGCGCCTTTCTCCTCGGGATGAGCCTGAGGGTTTCAAGGGGCACCACACAGACTCACTGGATCCAAAATGCCAGGCAGTAGAAGACATTCAAAGGTGGGGCTGGTTAATTCATGGAGTCAGTCCCTGTCCCTCTGCAATTTCCTCCACGTGAACAAAAACCAGGGGTCTTTACTCAGCTCAGTTTAGCTAACAGCCGTCTGAGCTCCTGCTTTGGCAAATGCCACGGGCAACGCCAGGTCTGGACGTGAAGCTGGGGAAGCGTGGGATTCCTCTAGGTTTGTGGTTGTGTCGCATAAAAGAATTTAAGCACACGCCAGTTTAGTTAGGCCAGTAAAAAGAATTTATTGGGAAATGGGGGGAAAGAACAGAGTTTGCCGAGAAATGGGAGAGAAGAACAGAGATACATACCGAGGGCTCCTCGAGGAAGAGAGAGTGAGCTCTGGAAGAGAGAGTGAGCTCTGGCGTGTGGCCACCTTTTAAACTCTTACTTATTCCTCCCCTTGCTAATCCTAAGGGGAGGGGCCCAGCTGTTATTGGTTACCCCGTCGATGGTGGGGGCCGACGGTGAGGCCTGTTTGGAATATCTGAGGCCTCCCCTCAGCCCTGGAAAGAGTCTCATCTGGGACCTCAAGGTGAAGGTCAAGGTCTCAGTGGGGTCTGGCAGCCATATTGTCTGTCGGCCATGTTGTCTGTCGGCCACATTGTCTGTCGGCCACGTTGTGGCTCGTCTTCTCCTCGTTTCACTGTACTAACCTGCCTTGGGCATCGTGGCCACTTATTCTCTCTGGCTGCCTGGCATCCACCACGGGAGACTGACGATCATTTTCCCAGCCTCCCTTTTAGTTGAGGGCCCCAGCATGTGACCTATATTCCGCCAATCAGATGCACACACACCAGGCTTGGCCTGGAGGCAGGGGGCAGCAGGGGCAGGCAGCGGCATGTCGGCGTTGGAGGATGGCTGCAGCAGCTGCAGCTACTGTCTAGACAGCATGGACTCAGGGGCTGCTGTTTGCCTCTGACGATTCTGTAACATGACTTGAGGCCTCATTCCTGGCTGTGTAGGCTCTAAATCAGTTTCTCCAGCCTTCCTGGAGATTCTGACAACTACCCACGATCCTTTAATCCATTCCTTTTGTGCTTAAACCAGTTAGAATTAGTTTCTGTAGTTACAACTAAGAACCCAGGCTGATTCACCAGCCTGCTGGTGTGCCAGATAGCGTTAGGCTCAGTTATGAGCATCAGTGACCACCCCCCCCCCCCCCCCGCCAATAGACGTGCTTTAAACCAGACATAACTTTAATCTTTCCTCACGTGAATGTCTGAATAGGGCAAAGCGGCTGTGGCTCAATCAGATGAGCTCCCCTCTACCATAGGGGAGGCCCTGGGTTCGTGTCCCGGGGCCTCCTTGTGAAGGCAGGCTCGCCTGCACAGCCGTGGAGAGCTGACTCAGCAAAAGGTGATGCAACAAAAGACGGGAGGCAAGCAAGAACGTAGAAGAGCCTGCAGCAAATGGACACAGAGAGCAGATAGCAAGCAAGCCACAAGGGGGGAGGGGAAAATAAATACACACACAGAAGAATGTACAGCGAAATGGACACAGAGAGCAGACAGCATGCAAAAAGTTGCGAGGGGGGGAGATAGTAAAAAAAAAAGTCTGAATAGGGGAAGCAGATGTGGCTCAAGAGATTGAGCTCCCATCTACCATATTGGGGGCCCAGGGTTTGAGTTCTGGGGCCTCCTGATGAAGGCAAGCTGGCCCCAGTGGACAGCTGGTCCATGTGGAGTGCTGGCTCACACAGGAGTGCTGGCCCGTGGGGAGTGCTGGCACAGCAAGATGACACAACAAAAATAGACACAAGGGAGAGACAATAAGAGACGCAGCAGACCAGGGAGCTGATGTGGTGCAAGAGATCAAGTGCCTCTCTCCTACTTCAGAAGGTTCCAGAATCGGTTCCCAGTGCCACCAAAAGAGAAGACAAGCAGACACAGAAGAACACAGCAAATGGACACAGAGAGCAGACAGCAAGTGCAAAAACAACAGGGTGGGGAGGGAGAAATAAACATATATATATATTTTTAAAGGACTGAATAGGCAGTCTTGGCTGGTATGGCAGCACAAATGCCTCAGATGCACTGACGCCTTCCACTTTCCCACTCTGCCATCCCATCCTCATGGTCCAAGGTGACGGGTAGAGCTCCAGCCATCACGTTCACATTCCAAGTTACAAAACAGAAGAAAAGACAAAACAGAAAGGACAAAGTATTTGTAATTTCCATCATTTAAGGAAGGTTCAAGAAGCATAAGACTTAGCCATTCTGGAATTAGATAGTGGTGATGCTCACACAATTTCGTGGATCATACCAAAAACCGTGGAATTGTATACTTTCAAAGAATGGGTTTTATGGCACGTGAATTTTACATTTTAAAAAAACCCCATTGGCCAGAATTTAGACACATGGCCATATCTAGCTGCAAGAGAGGTTGGGAAAAGTAGACTTTATGCTCAGGCTCTGTATGGCCAGCTAAGAACTGGGGCTTTGATTTACTAGAGAAGAATGGGACAGCAGGTGGGGGGACAGTTCACAACCTGTCACAGTGAGGGAACACAGAAGAGATACTTAGCAGGTTTAGTTCTTTTCCTTCCGCTCCCCCATGCCAGCCAGGGTTCTGGACCCGGTCCCCTTGTTTTCATTAGAAATCCCACTGATTTCTAATGACCATGACTGGTGTCCTATATACATGGGAGAAGCATGCAGAGACGCGCAGAAAGTGAGAGCCGCCATTTGCCCCTGCCACGGGAGAGAGGACCCCAGGACTGCCCCCAGCCCAGAGGCTGAGAGAGAGGGTCCTGAAGGCCGAGGGACCAGCCCTGTGCCTGCTCACCTGCAGCCGAGCTCAGGGAGGAAGTGTACCTGGAGGGGAAGCAGCAGCCGGCTGCCATTTTGCCTGGCCACGCGGCAGGGGTCCAGGACCGCCAGCAGCCCACCCTCGGTGCAGCTGCGCCTCTCCATTTGGACACCTTTGCAGTCTCAGGACTGTAAGATTTCACCCTAATGCATTCCCATTATAAAAGCCACCCCTCTTCTGGTATTTTGCATTGGCGGCCCTTCGCAAACTAAAACACCCGGTCAACTAAGGACAGGGCTTTTTTTTTTTTAAAGATTTATTTTTTATTTATTTCTCTCCCCTCCCCTGCCCCCCCCCCCAGTTGTCTCCTCTCTGTGTCCATTTGCTGTGTGTTCTTCTGTGCCTGCTTGTATTCTTGTCAGCGGCACCTGGAATCTGTGTCTCTTCTTGTTGCGTCCGCTCTCCAGGTGTACGGCACCACTCCTGGCTGGGCAGGCTGCACTTTTTTCATGCAGGGTGGCTCTCCTTGCAGGGTGCACTCCTTGCACGTGGGGCTCCCCTACACGGGGCACACCCCTGTGTGGCAGGGCACTCCTTGCGCACATCAGCACTGCACATGGGCCAGCTGCACACGGGTCAAGGAGGCCTTGGGTTTGAACTCTGGACCTCCCATGTGGTAGGCAGAAGCTCTATCAGTCGAGCCAAATCCGCTTCCCAGAACAGGGCACTTTTAGCACCCTCTCTCCGGCTGCAGAGCGCAGCCCTCAGTGGCCTACAGAGGTCAAGCCGAAGACATATGAGGCATTGAATCGTGCCCCCCAAAGACATTTTCAAATCCCGACCCCCTAATCGTGCGGATGGGAGCCCATTTATAAAGAGGATCTTCGAAGAGGTCATTTGTTGAGGCCAAATTGAAGGAGGGTGGGCCTCAGCCCAGTGTGGCTGGAGGGCCGAGCAGACGTGGACACAGGCCGCAGAGACCGACGGCCACGTGACGGAGGCAGGGACTGAGTCGGGGAGTGCCGGCCGCCCACCGCCAGCAGATACCGAGTCCCTGCGGATCAAGCCAGCCAGGTTGCGGCATTTGTTACAGCAGCTCTGGCGCGGACCGAGAGAGAATACTACTGATGGGGGGTGCAGAGGATGCCCTCACCCCGGAGGCCACCCAGGGGCTCCTCTCTGGATCAGAAGCCAGTGTGGTCACCAGCCCAGCCCCCGGGAACTGGATGGGACAGCAGGTCTTTGAGAACCGTGTGCCTGGGGACAGGAGGGGACGGGTGATTGTTCGTCAAATGAATGAATGAGGCGCTCTTGGCCCTCGAGGAAGGAAACGGTCCAGTGAGCTCCATCCCGCCTTCTGCTTTTGCTGAGGGGATGTGCTCCGCCGCCATCCTCTGTCCCCTCCGTCACAGCCCATGTGAGAACTTTATTTTAGAATGGAGGGCCAGGAAGAGCCTGCTTCCCCCGAAAAGTGGATATTGTTCCAGTCGGGGTCCCAACGGGATCCAGATGGCACGCTTGGAAGAGGATAATTTTAGGAGGGTTTGTTTACAAGGGATGCTTCCAGAGGTGTGGGTTACGGCAGCCAAGTTGTTATTGCCTCCCGCTGGCAGGAGTGGGAGCGGTTACCAGAGCCCAGGATGAGAGAGAGGGACACCCTCGTCCAGAGGCACAGCCAAGGTGACCTGACCTTGAAGGGGTGAGCAACTGGGGAGAGGGGGAGGAAATAGCCTGACGCCACTCTCCTCACTTTGGACTTCCTGCCAGAGCTCCCTGTGGCCAAACCTGGCTAGAAGCTGGAGGGCACCGGAACCCCTTGGGAGAGTCCTTCCAGCTAAGCCTCCTGGGACAGAGAATGGCGTGGAGAAGGGTTGAGAGTGGATCTGAAGCAGCAAAGGAGAGAAATCTGCCACAGACCTGTGTCTTTTCCTGACAATAAGAGGGATGGGAATGATCACATTTCCCTTTTCACTTTGCCTGCCCGGAAGCTCTGAAGCCAAAGAAGAGGCTGGCCTAGAGCAACTATGTCAGGCTTTGACTTGCGTTTGGACTCCTTTTGTCCCTACTTGTCACTTCTTTAAATTGTCCCTGATTCCTTTATCTTATATGAGTTTTGATTATTGTATTGCACATTGTCCTTTGGCGAGCCATGATGACTTTTGTGGCAGGAAGCCTGGTACATGAGCAATTTTAAAAACTACACACAGAATATATCAAATGGCAAGTCTGAGCCAGGCGCCGTAATTGAGGTTATAGGAAATAGGAACATAACTGAGAGGGAAACTCTGCCCTCAATGAGGTCCCCGTGTATGCAGCGAGGGCATATTTCCAGGGTGCAAAGATCCCCAAAAAAGAGGGAGAATAAGGCCGAGACCAACAGGTGGGAGCTGGGCCAGCTCCGGTCTCTCTAAAGGTGGTGGGAGCACGTGTCTCTTTTTGTCTGCTAACCGAGAGCACGGAGCTTGGGGCTTTGCTCTCAAATCATCCAGTAGCACAGCCGGAAAACTTTCCTTCCGTTTGTGGCTCCACACCTGGGGAGGTCCTCAGGGAGGGTTTGCCCCCCACTCCCTTTGTCCTAAAGCCCTATCCCCACTGAGAGATCAGTGGAGAGGAAGCACCTGGGAGCCATGACTCCCGCCTCCTCTTTTTTTTTTGAGGTACCGGGGCCAGGGATTGAACCCTGGACCTCATCTGTGGGATGAACCACATCGGCTCCCCTGAGTTGGTTTTCTCCTTTGTTTGCTTGTTGTTTTTTATTTTGTTTGTAGGAGGCACCAGGGACTAAACCTGGCACCTCCCCTGTGGAAAACAGGTGTTCAACTGCTTGAAGCACATCTGCTCCCTCACCTCTTCTTTTTCCTTAAAGATTTATTTATTTGTACCACACACCTCATTGTTTGCACTCACTTTCTGCTAGTCTTTTTTTAAGGAGGCACTGGGAAATGAACTCAGGATCTCCTATTTAGAAGGGAGGCACCCAATCACTTGAGCCACCTCTACTCCCTGCTTATTGGGTCTCTCATTGTGTTTCCTCCCTGTGTCTCTTTGTTGCGTCATCTCATTGAATCACCTTGTTGCATCAGTTCACTACGCCAGCCTGTCACATGAGCTTGCTGTCTTGGTCTTTTTTTTTTTTTTTTTTTTTAAAGATTTATTTATTTATTTTTAATTTCCCCCCCTCCCCTGGTTGTCTGTTCTTGGTGTCTATTTGCTGCGTCTTGTTTCTTTGTCCGCTTCTGTTGTCGTCAGCGGCACAGGAAGTGTGGGTGGCGCCATTCCTGGGCAGGCTGCTCTTTCTTTTCACGCTGGGCGGCTCTCCTTACGGGGCGCACTCCTTGTGCGTGGGGCTCCCCCACGCGGGGGACACCCTTGCGTGGCACGGCACTCCTTGCGCGCATCAGCACCGCGCATGGCCAGCTCCACACGGGTCAAGGAGGCCCGGGGTTTGAACCGCGGACCTCCCATATGGTAGACGGACGCCCTAACCACTGGGCCAAAGTCCGTTTCCCCTGTCTTGGTCTTTTTTAGGAAGCACTGGGAACTGAACCTGGGACCTCCCGTGCGGGCAGCAGGCGCTCAATTGCTTGAGCCACATCCGCTCCCCCCACCTCCTCTTAAACCCTCCTAAATTACATCCTGGCTACGGGGCTGCCCATAGAACTTTTTGCCAGAATGGATGAAAATGTTCTATATATGTGAGGTCCAATACAGTAGCCACTGGCCATGAAATGAGCACTTGAAATGTGGTGACCAAGGGCCTGAACTTCACGTTTAAATTTAAGAAAGGGGAGCAGGTGTCGCTCAGTGGTTTGAGCACCTGCTTCCCATAGTCAAGGTCCTGGGTTCAATCCCCAGTACCTCCTAAAAAAATAAAATAAGGGAAACGGACTTTGGCCCAGTGGTTAGGGCGTCTGTCTACCACATGGGAGGCCCGCGGTTCAAACCCCGGGCCTCCTTGACCCGTGTGGAGCTGGCCATGCGCAGTGCTGATGCGCGCAAGGAGTGCCATGCCACGCAAGGGTGTCCCCCGCGTAGGGGAGCCCCACGCGCAAGGAGTGCGCCCGTGAGGAAAGCCGCCCAGCGCGAAAGAAAGTACAGCCTGCCCAGGAATGGCGCCGCCCACACTTCCCGTGCCGCTGACGACAACAGAAGCGGACAAAGAAACAGGACGCAGCAAAAAGACACAGAAAACAGACAACCGGGAGAGGGGAGGGGAATTAAATAAATAAAAATAAATCTTTAAAAATAAAATAAAATAAAATAAAAATAACCATAGAAAAAATTAAGTAAAGTAAATTTAAGTAGCCACCATAACTAGTAGCTGCATTTGGACAGCAGATGCATAACATTTCCAGAATTTGGGCAAATTCCTTCGAGGCCCCTCTGTCAAATCCCCCCACCCCAGGTGACTGCTATGCTCTTTTTGTCATCCTGAATGAGTTGTGGCTCTCCCTAACCCTAACCCTAACCCTAATCCTAGCTCTAACCCTAACCCTAACTTCATAGAGATGGAATCACACGTGTACGCTTGTTGGTGCCTCCTTTTGCTCACTGTAGCATCTGTGAGAGTCCTCGCTGGTGCGCTGATAAATGTTTAGCAAGCAGTTCTGGGGTGGGGGAGCCTGGCTCGCAGCATTTCCCGAAGTCCACTGTGCCCGTACTCCCACCAGGGCCAGCTGCACTGGCCTCAGCAATGGGAGAAGATGCGATCAGCGAGAGGCTACTCCCGATGGCCCTGGACTTTTAGTTATGGCATCAGAAGGTGCCTTTTGGCTTAAGCCAGCTTGCTTTGGGTTGTCTGACACCAAAAGAGCCCTGATACAGGTGTCAATAAAATAAGAGCACAAACAAATGTGAAATTCCCACTGTGATGAGTTCTACTAAGAGAGGAGTACGGGTGAGCTCGCCAGGCAGCCAGGGAGGCTCTGTAGGGAAGGGACTCAGACTCACCCGAGGAACCTGCGACCGGCGCACGGAGGCGCTGAGCTGGCTGGAGAGGAGGTGCTGGGGTAGGCAGGGGAGGTACCTGGTGGGCTACAACCACTGGGGAGCACTGAAGGGAGCGGAGGTGGCTCAAGCGGTTGAGCGCCCGCTTCCTGCACGGGAGGTTCCGCATTCAGACCTCAGTGCCTCCTAAAAACAAAAACAAACAACAGGTAAACAAGAAAAAATCAGTTCAGGGGAGCCAATGCGGCTCAGGAGTGGAGTGCCGACTTCCCACATATGAGGTCCTGGGGTGACGTCCCCGGCCCTGGGACCTTAAAAATTAAAAAAAAAAAAAAAAGGGCCCTGAAGTCTGGCGGTTCTTCAAAAAGCTAAACATAGAACTGTGTCCCGGCAAGCCCACGCCCAGATATCCCCCCGAGGGAACTGAACTCAGAGACTCAGACAGGTCCTTGGACACTGAGGGTCACAGCAGCGCTGGTCACGAGAGCCCCAAGTGAAAACAACAGGCGCCCATCAGCGCATGAATGGACAGACAGGAGGGGTCTAGCCAAACAATGGAATAGTATTCAGTCGTAAGAAAGAACGACGTTCTGGTGCCGGGTACAACCTGGAGGAACGTTAAAG
This sequence comes from Dasypus novemcinctus, assembly GCF_030445035.2. NCBI lineage: Eukaryota > Metazoa > Chordata > Mammalia > Cingulata > Dasypodidae > Dasypus > Dasypus novemcinctus. The sequence goes on along the minus strand of NC_080695.1, from coordinate 12,939,969 downwards.
ACATTCTATTGAGTGGAATAAGCCAGACACAAGGCGGTAAATGTGGTATGAGTCCACCCATATGAAACATCGAGAACAAGCAAATTCATAGAGCAAGTGGGTTCAGGGTTCCCTAGGGCCGGGGGAAGAGGAGATGGGGAGTTACGGCTTTACAGGGATAGAGTTTCTGTTTGGGGGATGAAAACTGTGTGGAAATAGATAGCGCTGATGGTTGTCTAGCATCGTGGATGTCAAGAATGCCCCTGAATGGTGCACTTCAAAAGGGTTCAAACGACAAACTTCGTATTTTACCTATTTTACCGCAATAACATTTTTTTATTAAAAGAGCATCGCAGGGTTTTAGGCTGGGGTGGGTGGATGATCAGAGCCGTCTGGCAGCAGGGAGGAGAATAAATCGGGGCGGGGCGGGGGGACAGGGTAAAGTGGGGAGACCAGGGAGGAGACCACTAACTGTGGCCATTTGGGTGGGAAATGAGACTCAGGAGAGGGGGGCAGAGGGAACGAGAACCAGGGGGAGGAGTGAGAGAGACTTCGTAAGCGGGACCACAGGTGGGGTTCCCCAGGTGGTTATGGAGGGGCACAAGAGGGAGATCCCGAGGCGGCTTTTGACTTTCTAACTTGTGCAACTGCCTTTTTGCCATCACCCAGACCCTGTCTACGTGTTTAACAAGGAGTAAGTCATTTAATCGTCACAGCAATCCAGCGAGGTCGGTACTAGTACGAACTTAATTTTACAGATGAGTGAGTTGAGGCACAGAGAAGTTTAGTAACTTGCCCAGGGTCACACAGCGTGGGGCTGGCATCCACACCCACACAGGCAGCCTGGCTCCAGTCTTTAGGCTAAACCAACGCACTGTGCTGATTCTGTGGAATATAAAATCAGGCTAGGCAAAAGGAAAAGCACAAAATATCTGTACATACTGATTACAGCTGTGCACAAACCCACAGCCCCCAAGAAAGATGAGAAGGACAGAAATGGTGAGATTTAATGTCGAATAGCTTAGGTCCCCCCACTCCGAATTTGCTTGAGTTCATAGTTTACAAAATAAAATAGGTCTGGGATTTTCAAGCAGCTGAGACAGGCAGTATTTGAGTTTTGATGTCCCGCCTTTGAAGGCTTTGATAAGTCTTGTGCAGGGATTTCCTTTATGGCCTCATGGTGGGGAATTTTAATTCTCCAGTCACGAAGAGGAACAAAGGACCTTGTTCATGGGCTTTTTTTCCCCCTTCCCTTTATTTTTGAAAAGATACTTCGATTACATAAATGTTACAGAGAATATATAGGGGATTCCCATCTGCCCTGCTCCCCACACCTCCCACATTTTCCCACATTAGCAACATCTTTCATCCGGGTGGTACGTTCACTGCAATTGATAAGCACGTTTTGGAGCATTGCCCCTGAGTATGGATTATAGTTTACATTGTATGTTGATGGACTCTTAAGATGACTGTCAATTCCCAGTGAGGCCCAAGGGAGGGCCAGTGATTAATTTGAAAAAGGTTTTGGAGCATATGTCTTTGAACTCGTTCACTCATAGACTAGGCAAGCAATGCCCATCACTGTCCTTTTCATTCCTGCTGTGTGGATTTCTATTAGGCGCTGCCAGCGTTGCAGCGTGGAATGTCTGGCCCTAGCTCGGCTCCGGTATTCCTTGCCCTGGGCTGTGCTGTCAGGCCCTGGGCTGGGTGAGACGGGCGGAATCCCCGCCGCCTTCAAGGAGTAAACCCACATCCCCGGTGGCTGGGTGAAATGCTGACTGTAAATGCTCAGTAAATAGTGAGTGAATGAATGAAGACGGGAAAAAGGTGTTGGAGATCCAGTGTGATTTGCGCTATAAAGGGAGGTAAATATACCAAGCTATGGAGACACCACACCTGCCTAGGGTTTCAGGCAGAGGAGGTTAGTTTATGTCTGGGAGAGTCTGGCGGAGGAACAGGAATTATGGGAGGACAGAGGGCTTGCCCCCTGGTTTTAGTTTCCCGGATGCAGAACGACGGCACACAATGGGTTGGTGTACCAACAGGAAGGGCTCGGCTCCTGGTTTCAGAGGCTGGCAACCTCTGGGGTTCCACGGCCTTTGCATCACGTGGCGGCGGCGTGCGGCGGCGTCTTCCTCTTCCGGCTTCCTGCGGCTCCCCAGGGCATCTTCTTCTGCCTCGAATTTCCTTCCCTTATAAGGAGTTCAACCACTTTGGATGAGGGTCCAACTAATAACCTCTTCAAAGGTCCTATTTACAAATGGGTTCTCACCCACAGGACGAGGGGCTGGGACCTGACCGTGCCTTTTGTGGGGGACGCGAGACAATCCCAACACCTGCAGAGGGGAAGGCAAGGGGAAGGGTCCACGGCCGGAGCGGGGCGTGTCCCTTGATGAGCGTTAGTGCCCAGGAAGCTGGGGACATGTTGGATTCCTCTAGGTTCTTGGCTGTGTCGCATAAAAGAATTTAAAAGAACGCACCAGTTTAACTAGCCAGCAATCAATTCCTTAGGATCTTCAGATGTCCAGTTTCACGCAGGCTCTGAAAGGAGGACTAACGCAGTCAGGGTGGCGTTTTACGACGACGGCAGCAGGGAGGAGGGGCTGGAGGAGGCTCCTGCGTCCCTCCAGGTGACAGCTGACGGTGGCCTGGGAGTGTGCGGTGGAGTGGGGGAAAGGGGCCTGGTGGGGGGCGGTCAGCAGATGTGGAGGCCAATTGGACGGCCGTGGGGCTGGCATGGAAAGGAAGGGAAAGGTCAAAGGTGCCACCTACTTTCCGGCTGGGCGACAAGGTGGATGGACCATCTGGGGATGGATGAGCAAGACTTGACCCACATACCTTACTGTACAGGTCACAAATAGCAGTCTTCCCATGAAGCCTGAGGAAAAGGTGGAAAGACCTGCACACCTGCTTAAGAAAAGAGCGAGCCTGTGAGCTGCCAGAACCATCCGCAGCGGCACCTGTCGCCTCGACAAAGGAGGCAGGGATGCGGGAGGAGCCTCCAGCTCTGTCGTCCATGCCCTCGGAGTGGCCGCAGCTGCGATGAGCCAGTGGGACCCCAGGCCGCCTCCCGAAAAGGCTGCATTGACCACTTGGGCTTTGGCCCCTCTCCCACGGCCTGCTTGGGGTGCACCTGTTTTGCTGACAAGTGCCTGAGCAACTCGCTGGGTCAGCCTACTTCTGTCGGGCAAAGATACTGCTGAGGAGGGAGTCGGGAGGTTAAGCCTAATTCCTGGATCAACTGGCCAGTTATTTGGGCATCAGATAAAGAGCCCCTTAACCTGTGGAGAGCTTCCCTCCCCATAATCTCACTAACTTCACCCCTGTTTTGGGGTGGCACTCACACTTCCCGTCCTGACACAAGTCCCTGCACAGGTGGACCAAGACAAATGCTGCTTTTAAACATTTTAAAAATGATAAATATAAAGACAAGGCCACGGCAGATTCCCCCATCAAACCGCAAAAGCGTAGAAGACACTAGAAGTGAATGTTTATTTGATCTCTGACTGTAGAAGGATTTTCTAAACACAAAGCACAGGAGCAAATCCCAGGGGAGGAGGCTGATGGAGTTTATTACATAAAAAGGAAAGAGGGAATGGGTTCCTGAGTCCGTGGCAAGATGGAGTGAGCACAATTTGGCCTATTCCTCCCACTATGTACAGCTGAAACCTTCTTATATTCTAAAATCTAAGATGACTCAAGAGTGGAGACAAGAAGTCAGGCTGGCTACGGACCTTGGGGCCTGAACAACGAAACAGCGGTGAGTCCCTTGGGTTTTCGCTCTCTCATGGATCCTGGGCTGAGTGCTGTAGAAAGCAGCCCCCGAAACGCCAATAGGTGCAGACAAAAAAAAAGACCAGGTAAGGTTCAGCCTAGCAAGACAGCATCACCCAACTCCGGGTGAACACCTGGGAGAAGACCGCGGCCCCACCCCCACCCTCGTGAGCACAAGCCGGGTGGGGAGACTAACCCCCCCATCTGGAACCAAGCGTCACCCCCTCCCTGCCTGGGTGGTATCAGAGAGGGCCCAGTGTGGGTCTGGGACTCTCAGCCTCCCGGGTGGTAAGCACCCCAGCCCAGCCCCCCTCGACCGGGCAGCGTCAGCAAAGGCCTGGAAGGAGCCGGGGCTCTCACCCCGCCCCCCCCACCAGGGTGTCACGGGGGGCAAATGAGGGCGTCGCTCACGACATCCATGCCCACCCTACTCCCCCTTTCTGGCAGATCCCACTTTTTATATCCAGGAGTTCATCTGACTCCAGGTCAGGTAAGGAAGGTGGGGTTCCCACCCCAGCCTCAACCACAGGGGCCCAAGCCTGTCCCACCAATTCCAGTGCCCTTGCCAGTGACTGCCTTAGGCCCAAACACGTGGCCCGTCGTGCTCCTACGTGACATTCGGAAGAGACAGATTCCGCCCCTTGATGCTGAGTACAGATGTGTGACCCCAAGAGCCTCAGCCGTGCGGAGGCCCCCGAGGTCCAGCCAGGATGCTGATGCTGCTGAACCCCCGCCCATCCTCCGCACACCCGGTAGGTGAGGGAATAGATAGTCTTGTGGTTTAACCCAGCGTGGTACAGGTTTTCTATTCCTTCTAAGGGAAAGCATCACGTATGCCAAGGGTCAGTGTCTCCTTGGGACCAGACCGTGAAGGGGGCATACTTATCCCTGATTTATGGTGGGGGAGACCAAGGAGAAGTGTTTCTTTTTTTTTTTTTAAGTTAGATTTTTTTTTTAAGATTTATTTACTTCTCTCCCCCCCCCCAACCCCGGTTGCCTGTTCTCTGTGTCTATTTGCTGCGTCTTCTTTTGTCCGCTTCTATTGTTGTCAGCGGCATGGGAAACTGTGTCTCTTTTTGTTGCATCATCTTGTTGTGTCATCTCTCCATGTGTGTGGCGCCATTCCTGGGCAGGCTGCACTTTCTTTCGCGCTGGGCGGCTCTCCTTACGGGGCACACTCCTTGCGTGGGGGGCTCCCCTACACGGGGGACACCCCTGCGTGGCACGGCACTCCTTGCGCGCATCAGCACTGCGCATGGGCCAGCTCCACACGGGTCAAGGAAGCCCGGGGTTTGAACCACAGACCTCCCATGTGGTAGACGGACACCCTAACCACTGGGCCAAGTCCGCCGCTGAGAAGTGTTTCAATTAGGATGCAAATAACATAAAACATACTCAGATCAGCTCATAGAAATCACGGGACTTTGTGGAAATAAGCATAGCCCCCCCAAATGAGGACAAGCAAAGGCTCTTTCCTCGGCCTGCTGGAGCAAGGGAGACGGCCACCGTCACTTGCACTTGGCAGAGACTCAGGCCGGGAGAGGACAAAGAAATCTTTATGGTGATAACCAGGGAGGCTGGACAACGGTCAGCTAGAAGTGGGGCTCTCATGTGATTGGATCAGGGAGTGGGTTGGCCTCCTTGTCTAGCTGGTCCCGCACTGGCAATTGGGGTAAAAGGTAGGAAAGCTGGAATTCCCCAGCCAAGTCCTACCAGTTCTGGGCTGATTTGGGCAGAGGTTGTGGGTCAGAGTTCTGTGGTTATGTCTGGTCTGACCACCGTTCGTTTCTGCATTCAGTGTTGTTTTGTGTGCTTCAGTACAGGTTTGATCCAGAGGCTCAGCGTTTCCTTCTGTCTCTTCCTTCTCCCTCGGAAGCGTCGAGATCACCTGAAGAGGGGCTCCTTCCCTATTGCCGGGGCTGGCGAGGCTGCTTCTGGAGTCTTTGTCCCAGAACCCCCAGTCAACCGTGTATTGTACCCCACGTACAGGCAATGAGGAGGCGCATTACCTATTGAAATTTTAAGAACAATAATAAGTCGATCCAAAGTTAATCTGCTTTTTATGATTATTTTGTGCCAGCAATTCTAAAAAATGTCAGAGCCCATGTCAGACTACTTAGTGGGGGAAAAATAGTTGGTTTAAGTTGTCTGTATTTGCTGTAGTTACTCTTCAGTTTTAGTAATATAAATGTAAAATCAGAGTAGCACATTTTTATTTCTCAAGCTTTAATAAGCATTGCCTTCTACTGGAAGTTAATTTAGAGAACGCCTAGTTATGCCTCCCCCTTCCCCCACACACACACTCCCAAATGGTTCAGTATTGTTAGCGCTCATTTGGGGGGGAGGTTATAAGGTTGGTATCTCCAACCTCTGTGGTACTACCTATACCAGGTCCAGGAATTGTAAAGACAAGACAAAAAACCGGAGGTCCTTCAGGTCTGTCCTATCATGTGAACACTTGGGAGTTTTAATTTGCACTTAAAATTTAAAACAGTGAAACCAAGTGTGAACCCTGAGGTGTGACAGTTTTGTTTGTCTGAGAAGTGTTAAGTTCATACATGAAATATTCTACTGAATTTGAATCATATCTTGAAAAGAGAAATGGATTCTTTTTAAAATTGCTTATCCTTTGTTTTAAAACTGAAGAACCAATGCAGAAAATCATTCTTACATAATTATTACTGAAAATAATGTTGTCAGATGAGTTAAAGAATTTAAGTTAAAAAGTAACTTCAGCAGCACATTTACTAAAATTAGAACGACACAGAGATTAGCATGGCCCCTGCACAGGCAGGACATCCAAACTCACGAAGCCATCCTTACTTATAATAATCATAATAATAATCCAGTTGGTATCAGATAGGCTCTGGCCGGAAGCTGGCGTTGTGCTGATTATTTTGAGCCCCAAAGTCCACCCCCACCACAAGGAAGGAGGGAGCCATATCTCCAAAGTGCTAACTGGCGGGTGTCAGCAGCTATACTTGTGATATCTTGTAAAAGATCCAGATAAAGAAGAGCCCAGTACGGCGAGGTCTGAGAGGGTCCTTGCCCCATTAGGTCAGAACCTGTCACCCTCCAGGGCTCCTCCCAGCTTATTGATACATATTACCAATCAATTGAGCGCCCCCGTCCAGAGTTCTGATCGGGGATCTCACCCGTGGTCGCGGCTGAGGGTCGCGCGAGGCCCACGTGGTCCCGCTGGACCTCCAGCCCCCTCCCCTCCCAGGAGGCGGGGCTGCTGCGACCCGCCCCCTCACAGGGTGGGGGCGGTCAAGACCCCCACCCTAAGGTACCACGTGGCCGCCCCGCCCTGCGTCGTCTCATTAGCATAAACCATCAGGGGTGATCTGGGGCCCCCCCAGGAATAACAAAAGACGCTTGGATCCCAGGGAAATTCCACCGATTTAGAGGGTGTCTCCCAGAAACAGGGGACCCGGGCAGCCAAGGTGTTTATCCCACAACAGTGGCACAAACCTTGGGGGAGCCCATCCCGTGCACCCCGCCCAACCCCCCACTTTCCCCTCCCCCCGCGAGCCCTAATTATCGCCCCCCAGGGTGGCCCTGGGCCGGGAACTCGGCTTCCTGCTGGAACATTCCTTCTCCGGAAACCAGAAACCTCAGCCACCAGGTGGCTTCCCCATTCCCAGGAGAACTGAGGCGCCGCGCGGGAGGCGAGGGGCACCCCGGGAAGGCCGGAGCCCCCGCAGAGGGGGTCGAGAGGCCGGGGCGACCCTGGATCTGCCCGGCCGGGCCCAATCCTGCCCGGTGGGCGCGGGGCCCCGGGGCCCTGGCTCAGCTTCTCCCCGAAAAGCCCCGCGGGGCGAACCCGGAAGCGCGCGCGGCCGGCGCCCTGGAGGCTGCACGTGCGGGGGCGCCCCGCGCTCGGCCCCGCGGTCCAGCCTCCTCATCTAGGTGCTGGAAGGAGAAGGTTCCCGGCAGGAGCGAGGCCGCCGCCGAAAGCCCCCGGGGCCGGAGGGGGCGGGCGAGGGGAGCCCCAGCCTCGGCGCCACGCGGGGCTGCGGGGAGACGGGGGAGGCGGGGCGCGGGGCCCGCGCGCGCTGGGAGCGCCGGGGAGCGCCTGCTTCCTGGCCTGGACGCTCAGGCCTGGGTTTGCGGCAGGCGTGGGCCCGGCCCAGCTTGGGGCTGTGTGGACGGGCCATCTGCCACCTCCGGCCATCTCCTGGGTGCCTCGTGGCCCCCCACTTCTAGCCTGGGGACTGCACCAGCCCCTCTGCCTGCCGTGCCCAGCCTCCCCACCGCCCCGCCAGCAGCTGGACAGATCCCGGAGGTCGGATCGCGCACACCCGCCGCCAGGGCCCACAGAGCCCTCTAGTGTCATCGCCTTTGTAAAGCAAAGGTCACCACAACTGGAAGAAGGAAAACAGTCATTTTCCGTGGTGCGAAGAGGGAAACTCACTCCTCCCCCATGCCGTTCCTTAGAGCATTTCCCTTAGGAAACCTAGCCCTGGAAACTCCTTCCCTGTCCCTTTGAGATGGATATGCATCTTTTAAACAACTCAAACCTCTAGCCAGCTCTACTACCCAGGAAAGTCTTTCTCAAGCACCCTGGAGCCATCTCCTTGGAAATGTAATCGTCAAGGAAGAGAGCACCCCTCTTTCCTGGTTTGGGTGGGAGGGAGGAATTCAGTGGGTGCCCGACTCCAAGCTGCAAACCTTCCCCCTGTCCTAAAGGTGGGAGAAGTTTGTTTTGCCTTTGGATGAAGGCAGTTAGCCGACGCAGATGGCCAGGCCGATTCCCGGGTGGGAAAAATAGCATTGTCGGGTCCTCAAACTGGAGTTCTGGTTCTGGTTTATTTTTTATTTTTTTTAATTCTTTTTATTTTATTTTTTCTCTTTGCTTATGGTTTATTTTGAGAACATGCCTGTAATGGAGTGTCTCCTTAACAAGCGGCCTGGGGTGTACATCACGTTCTGGTTTAATGCTGCTTTGGTATGAAAACTGTTTTGCTTTTTCTCTACTTTTGTGGAGAGGTTTTCTGGGTTGGCAGGAGATTTTGTTTATAATTACGTTTCCCCAGCACATGAGGTCAGAGTAAAACCCACCCTCCTGCCCGCCGCCGCCAGGCCTCGTTGAGCTGGCCCCTTTCTGCCTCTCCCTGCATCTCCTTCCTGTCCTCACGCAGGCGACTCCACCCATGAACTGTCATTTCCCTGAAAACGTTCATTTCTGGAAATTTCTGTTCCAAGAAAACCTGCCAAGCTTGTTCCTACCTCAGGACCTTCCTGTGTTTTGTTTCCTCCTCTGGAACGCCCTTGTCCTGGAACAGTGCCTCTCAACGGGGTGGTTTTGCCACACCAGGGGACAGGTGGCAATGTCGAGACATTTTTGGGCGTCACAACTTTGCGGAGGCTACTGGCATCTGGTGGGCGAGGGCCAGGGAAGCCGTTCATCGCCCTACGATGCACAGGACGGCGCCCACCACCCCCGCAAAGAGTTACCCTGCCCCAAATGTCAATCACACCCAAGCTGAGAAACCCTTTTCTAGATATTTCCATAGCTCAAGCCTCCTTGCCTTTCAGGTTTCAGCTCAAATGCCGCCTCCCCAAAGAGGCCCCCCCTGGCCATCCTTTGAAAAGCATCACTTCCTGTCGTCGCTTAGCATATCGCCTGGTTTTACTTGCTGTGTGGCCCATGTCACGCAAGCATCTTGCTTATTTATTTTCACTTGTTAATTATCCCTCTCTCCCAGCTGGCATAACCCAGTGGATGTTCACAAGCACTGACGATGGACATTTTTACCGTGTAGCCATCTTGCTACCGGATTTTGTTTAGGTTCTTGACTATGCTGTAGAAATGAATTTCAAGAGCACATCAGGTGAGTTAGGCCAGTAATTTATTCAGGTAGGGAGGGATGAGAGATGGGAGAAAATAACATATCAGGGGTCCCAGGTAGACAGGAAGGGGCTAAAAAGTGATAAAGAGGGCTGATTTATAGACTACAATTCCCCGTAATAGATTATAAATGCCCAGATTTTACTTGTGTGGCAACCATGGCAGGGGAAAAACAGTGAGAGCGGTGCGCAGAGGGCAGGAACAGGGGTCCACAAGTGAGAGCTGTTGTTGTCAGTGGCACGGGAATCTGTGTTTCTTTTTGTTGCATCATCTTGTGTCAGCTCTCCGTGAGTGTGGCACCATTCCTGGGCAGGCTGCACTTTCTTTTGCGCTGGGTGGCTCTCCTCACGGGGCGCACTCCTTGCGAGTGGGGCTCCCCTACACGGGAGACACCCCTGCGTGGCACGGCACTCCTTGCATGCATCAGCGCTGCGCGTAGGCCAGCTGCACACGGGTCAAGGAGGCCCGGGGTTTGAACCGCGGACCTCCCGTGTGGTAGACGGACGCCCTAACCACTGGGCCAGGTCTGCCACCCACTCACACTTGCTTTTTGAACCATTAATTATTCCTCCCCCTTGCTAAGGGCAGGGGAGGGGTCCCAGCTGTTTGCTGTTTTGATTGATTACCCCACCCATCAATTCCCCACGAGGCCCCAGTGATAAAGTCCTTAGGGAATCTCGGGGGCTGCTCCTGGCTTCCAGAGGAAGTCTTTGTTCTGAGTGGTAGAATCTTGGGGAGGGTCCTCCAGCAGCCGTCTTGGGGTTATTGGTGTGGACTTCTTGCCAGGTTCCAGATCCATCTATTGATTCCCCATCTTACTAGCCGGCTCCAGTCTCACCTCCCTCCCCGGCCCCTCACCCCACACCCCCCCAGGGAAGCATGAATTGAAGGTTTGTTTTTCTCCGTTTAGCGAACAGATCTTTTTTCCCTCTCTTGGGTCTGTGTGTGGAAGTGAGCGGGCCAGCCTGAACCTGCCTGAGCCATCATCACTCTGTGCGGTTTCGCTGGCACTTTCCAGTCTGGCCAAGGCTGTGGGAGCCGTGAGGGTGGCGGAGGGGCCATCTGCCTGGTTTCAGGGGGAGCAGCTGTTGGGGGCTGAAGCAGCTGGGCCGTTCCGCCTGAAGGCACCTCACCTGCTGGGTGTTTCCTCCCGGTCCAGCCACAGATCCAGGAGATGCTTCCGCCAAGGTCTCAGTACAGACCAACACATCCTCTCGCCTCCAAAGAAGAGCCCCAGACGACAGGCGAGGGGCTGGCCGACGCGGGCCCCCACCCCTCACTCCTCAGGCTTTTTTTTTTTTGGCTTAAAATAACAGAAATTTATTCTCACAGCTCAGGGGGCCAGACGTCCAAAATCAAGGTGTCCACAGGGTTGGTTCCTTCTGGGAGCTTGAGATAGAATCGACCCCTACCTCTCTCCTCAATTCCGGTGGTTGCTCTCCTCACACATTCTTAATCTTCCCAAGGCTTCATTTTCTTCATCAGTAAAATGGAGATGTTAATCCTGCACCCACTTTACAGAATATTTACAGGAGCAAATGGGATAGTCAACGCTTTTTGTTTGTTTCGTTTTTGTTTTTTTAGGAGGTACTGGGGATCGAACCAGGGACCTCAGACATGGGGAGCAGGCACTCAACCACATGAGCTACAGCCACTCCCCATCGTCAACAGTTTTTGAGTGCTAAAAATGTGTCAAGCTTTTGTTGATGATTTATGTGCATTTATCTTGTTAGATCCTCACAACAACTCTTTGAGGTACATTCTGTTATACCCGTTTCACAGTTCAGGAAACTGAGGCCTAGAGAGATCGAGTAACTTGCCCAAGATAAACCTGTGTGGAGCTGCAGTTCAAACCCAAGGGGGCCTGATTCCAAATTCAGGTACCTAACCACAATGCTGATGATGTACCTGGCACAGAGGAGAGCCTCAGTAATCGTTGGCTGGCTCCTTCTTTACGATAGGCTGAGCTACGTAAAGTCTCTGAGAGAGGATGTAATTTAACCCCTGTTAAAGAACTGGACGTCGGGTCTGTAACTTAGAACACCTTCCACTCAAGCCTAGAAACATTTATTGTGTTCTTAGCAGCATTTCAGGCTTTCTGGGTGAGAGTCTCTGCCTTTAGAGCTTATTTTGATTTCTGGAAAAGATAACTATTATTTCCTAGGATTTCCTGCAAGGCATTGTATTACCGACCGACCTATTGCTGCTTAACAAACTACAGCCGAAACTTAGTGGGGGTTTTTGTGGTGCCCCAGGAAACGAAAGCTGGAATAGCAGGGTGGCTTGTCTTGCTTCTTAATGTCTGGGGCCTCAGCTGGAAGCCTGGAAGGCTGGGAGTTGGAATCATCTAAAGGCGCGTCTGCTCAGCCCAGATCTTAGCTGAGGCTGCTGTCTGGAAGACCCACACTTGGCCTCTTCATGGGACCTGGGCTTCCTCAAAAGATGGCGGCTGGATTCCCAAGGCAGGCACCGAAAAAGAGAAAGATAGAACTATTTACGTGAAGGCAGGTATTGAGGGGGAGGCCGAAGCGGTATCCCTTTGCCTGATCTAGTCCCAGGAGTCATACAGCATCCCTTGCTCCTCTGGATGGGGCAGTCACAAGGCCCCGGTTCAGATTCAGGGGAGGGCACAAGCTCCACCTCTCAGGGGAGGTGTTACGGATTGAAAAGACTCGACGAAGTCCTAACCCCAGTACCTGTGGATGGGACCTTTTGGGAATAGAATCATGGCAAATGGAATTAGTTAAGGGACAGTGAGGTCCTCCTGGAGAAGGCTGGGCCCTTGCTCCAGTTTGGCTGGCATCCTGATAAGAGGAGGAGACTTGGATGCAGACCCAGGGAAGGAGGCCGGGTGGTGCCTGAAGCAGAGATGGAAGCCGGAGGAATGCCGGCCACCACCAGAAGCCAGGAAGAGGCCAAGCAGGCTCCTCCAAAACAGTGAGACGATAAATCGCTGTTGGTTGAGTCATCCCGTTTTGGGCACTTTCTTATGGTAGCCCTAGGACTCTAGGGCAGCGAGCGTGTCAGTCACCTTCTAGGAAATGCACGTAGCCTGGGACAGATGCATCGGCGAGGCCCTGGCTGGAGGCTGGAGAAGACCGTGTGGCTGGGCAGCTCTGATTTGACGTATGTGACCGGTGCTGGAAGGCTGAGCTTCCCTTGGGCTCAACAAGCTAATGCCTTGGGGCCAACAGGGCCACCTACACGTCCAGGACCTGGAGGTGGGCTCCAGGGCAGTGGGACCCAACAGAGAGCTGGTGTGTAGACCAGTTTAGGGTCTAATAAAGGTGACCTAGCAAGTCACTGGGGAAATAATTGAATCTTTAATAACTGATGCTGGGACAACTGGTTAGCTTATTGTGAATAAGAATAAAATTAGGTTTCTTAATGCTCACTCTATGGATCAAAATCAATTGCAGATGGATTTAAAAAATCTAAAAGTATGGAGCCATAGAGGAAGTACACAGAGTTAGAATTTTATCTGATCCTGGGGGAGGGAAGGTCTTCCTAAACATAGAAGCAAATGAATCATCTAAAGAGGAAACAACTAATAAGGGATGCTCTTCGGACACGCCCCCCCCCCTTCCCAAATCCAACAGCAGAGAATTGGTGAAGTTATTGGATACATCCATGCGTTGAAATAGCAAGTCACCCCTAAGAATCATGCTCTTAGATAATATTTAAGGATACAGGAAAAATGCTCATGCTGTATTCACTGAAAAAAAGTGGATCACAGAATATTTAATTATATATAATACATTATATAATTATACCAATTACACTATATGCAATTATAGCTGTGCTCTGCTTAATTGTAGTGACGGCTGAGGTTCTATGCTTGCTATGTTCGGCACTGTGTAGGGTTTTACAAGCATCACGTCATTAAAATGTGCCCCCATCCCTATGAGGTCCCCCTTACCATCATAAGACTGAGCTGTAAAGAAGTCCATTCATTTGCCCAAGTCTGCCCTGAAGCAGAGGAGCTGGGACTTGTTCCAGAGCCTACGGCTCCAAACCACTTTGAGGTTATGCATTTCCAATTTTTGGAGACACCATGTGCTCATAAATGAATGGGGGAGGGAGGGACCCGGAGGATAAATATCCCCGTTATTTGTTTCGGCTTGGGGAGGGCCAAATGACTCCACATTTTTACAAATTTACATTCCTTTTAAAGTAAGTCAAATTTCTAGAGCATGTTATAAAAGCATGGGCATATGCCCCGTAAAACTGCTCACAGGCCTGCTCTAAAGCCCTCTCCTCTCTTGGGGTCCCCAAGAAGACACACCCCTACAAATACCCAGAAAGGAGCTGGGCCCCTGCGAACCCTTCATGGTCAATGACTGCAGCCCGAGTGGAATGAAACAGTTTCGGAAATGAACTGCCCTTGCCCTAAGGGCAGCAGACGCAGCTAAAAGCGCCCCCTTGTGACCGGACAACGGGACGACGGCCACGCTGCTCCTCACTTAACCAACGCCTCCGCAGCGCAGCCCGGGTTCTCACACCTGGGGACCCCTCGCGGAGCGTGTCACCCGCAAGACCACCAGGTGGCGCCCGGGAGCCTGGCTGGGGCCAGTCACGCAAAGCCCCTGGTTGCCATGGATACGGCTGGGCGGGGGCGGAAGAGGATGGAGGCGCTCGTCTCCCCGCCGCCTACCTGGTCTTACCTGGTCTTACCTTCCCGCCTCGTAGCCTTCATGGTGTCGCCCCCACATTCAGGCCTCACTTTCCCCGTCTTTAAAACGTGGAGACCCGGGAGGAGTGAGTTGGAAAGCAGGAAGGGAAATTTTTCAGCACAGCTTTAAAAAAAATTTTTTTTAATTTTTTTATTATGGACCATCTCAAACATATAGAAAACCGTAGGGAATGAAATAACAAGCACTCACCTCCACTCAGAAGAGTTAACATTTTTGTCTCATATGTTTCTGATTCTTATTTTAAGAAATCTCCGCATGCCTCTTGGATGTTTTCCTCGCCCCTTCCTTGAGGCAGCCCTAATCCTGAGGTTGGCGTGTATCCTTGTCTCTGCTTTTATATGTTTATCCCCTGGACAGGTGTCCATAAGCAAAGTTGAATATTGGGTTTGGGTTGTGTTTTCCAATGTACATTTTCATACTGTACATAGTCTTCAAATTGCTTTTTCACCCAACCCAATTTTTAAAAGTAGACAATAGCAACTTAGCAGCAGAAGATACACAATGACCCATGAGCACCTGTGCCAGTTTGATATGGTTCCTGAATTCCAAAAATAGATATTACAGGTCTGTACCTGGGCATGATTAAATTATGATAGGGCTTTGATTGGGCCACATCAGTAGGGTGTTGAGTTCCCACCACTTGGTGGGTGGGGACTCACGGATAAAAGACATGGCAAAGGACGGAGTTGGGAGTTTTGCTGTTGGAGTTTTGCTGCCGGAGTCTTGAGCTGGAGCCCCAGGAAGTAAGCACACAGAGGAGCTTGGTTGTGAGGAAAGTGAAGCAAGCCCCGGGAAGAGAGGAACCCTGAGCCCAGAGAGAAGCAAGCCCTGGGAAGAGAGGGACCCAGGAAGCCTGAA
Organism: Dasypus novemcinctus; assembly: GCF_030445035.2. Classification (NCBI taxonomy): domain Eukaryota; kingdom Metazoa; phylum Chordata; class Mammalia; order Cingulata; family Dasypodidae; genus Dasypus; species Dasypus novemcinctus. The sequence goes on along the minus strand of NC_080695.1, from coordinate 12,924,810 downwards.
CCCTGGCAGACATCAGCACACATCTTGTTCCAACATGTGGCAAAAGACTTTGGTGAGGGAACTAACCTATTTTATGGCCTGGTAACTATAAGCTTCTACCCCAAATAAATACCCTTTGTAAAAACCAATTGATTTCTGATATTTTGCATCAGCACCCCTTTGGTTGATTAATACAGCACCTAAAAGGATGTTCTGCATCATTAGTCTTCAAATAATTGCAAATAAAACCCACAATTTTTAAAGAGATTTATTTACTTTATTTATTATTTATACCCCCCTCTCCCAGATGGTTCTCTCATCTGTCTCCTCATTGTTTGTTCGTCTTCTCCGGGAGGCAACCGGGAACTGGACCTGGGACCTCCCACACGAAAGGTGAGCGCCCCGTGGCCTGAGCCACATCTGCTGCCCACAGGCTGCAGCATCTGCTGGCTTGTGGCATCTGCGGGGTGCAGCAGGCTGTGGCACCTGGCTTGTCTTCTTTAGGAGGTACCAGACCGAGCCCAGGACCTCCTGGGTGGTAGGTAGGTACCCAACTGAGTAAGCCACATCTGCTTCCCTCTGTTTTTGTTTTATTTTTAAAAATATGGCCATTCAGGTTATAACCACTCTGTTGGAATTACAAACCCTGCTGCGATGAACATCTTTGCACCTCGCTTGGTGCCCCGGTGTGATTCTTTTCTGACTCTGTTTAGATAAGTTCTGGTTTGGGAAGCCTGAGCATCCTCAGCCCACTAGAGCATGCCCAGGGTTCTATAAGGGGATGAGGCAAGTCATGCCCCCCCTGCCCTCACCAATACCTGGGGTTGTTTAATTTTTCAGCACTGGGTTTTCCTGCCTGCTCTGCAGGGAGGTGAGAGGTGGCTCTGCCAAAGGGGATGACCTTTGCCTTAAACCCTTGGTGGGAAACTCTGCTTTACGACTTCTCCCTTCACACATGCCTCTGGGGTCCAGGACAGGCCTCAGCGCCACCCGGTTTTCTCCACCAGCTCCCAGTGCCGGCCATCAGAAGGAGCAGCCCTGACCGCACCCCTGCCACCTCCCTCCCACCCCCACCCACAGCTGCCTTCCTCCTGGCCCCTTGATCTGCCCGTTTCCAGCAGAGCACGGAGGCCTCAGGGCGCGGTGCAGTCAGACCCCTTTCTTGCTTAAATGCTCTGTGGTCACCGTCTTGAAATTCTTAATCAGTTTGCCTTTGAACTTGCATTTTCTCAGTACAGTCCGGTGGGACCACGGAGCATGCGCGTGTGCAGAGGCAGTGGGCACGCCGAGGTGCTTGCTGGTCCTTGCAGCACCTACTGAGGGTGGCGCACGTGGTGCACGTGGACCGGGGAGTTGAGCCGGGCTCGGAGCTGGTGCAGGTGAGTGGGTTACCCCAGGCCTGAGTAGGCAGACCCCGCCCCCGGACCAGCAAGAACTGGCTTGCAACACAGAAAGCTGGCAGTTGGGAAACGGATTTGGCTCAACTGAGAGCATCCGCCTACCACACGGGATGTCCAGGGTTTGATTCCCATGGCCTCCTGACCTGTGTGCAGCTGGCCCATGCGCAGTGCTGATGCGTGCAAGGAGTGCCGTGCCACACAGGGGTGTCCCCGCATAGGGGAGCCCCACATGCAAGGAGTGCACCCCTCAAGGAGAGTCGCCCCACACAAAACTAGTGCAGCCTGCCCAGGAGTGGTGCCACACACACACACACGGAGAGCTGACACAACAAAATGACGCAATCAAAAGAAACACAGATTCCCAGTGCTGCTGATAAGGATAGAAGTGGTCACAGAAGAACACACAGCGAATGGACACAGAGACTGGGGGGTGGGGTAAGGGGAGAGAAATAAAAAATAAATCTTTGGAAAAAAAAAGAAAGCTGGCAGTGGTGTGCTAAGACACAAACGACCGAGGACGCCCGTCCCCTCCCTTCTCACCGCGCTGTTTCCCTGCACCACTTATGAGGACGCGGGGAAGAGAGGGCGGCCGGAGCTCCTTCTCCTTTCGGGCCTTCCTTACTGTCGCAGGCCCGAGGCGGAGCGTGTTGGGAGGATGTGTCCCTATCAAGGAGTGACGCGACATCAGTCGCCAGCTTTGAGCGGCGCGTCCGCTTCTGGTAAAGAGTAAAATCTGTGTGCATTTGCAAGCTCCACCTGTGAATTATGGCCTTTCGGTGGTTCCACATAGCAATTAAATACTCTTACATTTGCATTAAAAACCGGCAATGCACAGCACAAAGATGAAGAGTGATGTCCACTCAAGTCGTTTACAGCTCGGATTTTCCTTTGCTCAGCATGGCGTTAGAGAGCAAATGAAAACATCTGCAAGCCTAGAGAGAGACCCGGGAGAAAGGAAAAAGCTTTCTATTTTAGTATCTTTACCGGTGCTTTACTCCTGCTTCTTTTCTTTTTTTTTAAAGATTTATTTTTTATTTATTTTCCCCCTCCCCCTCCTTTCTTCCGCGCTGGGCGGCTCTCCTTACGGGGCGCACTCCTTGCGTGGGGCTCCCCTACGCGAGGGACACCCCTGCGTGGCACGGCACTCCTTGCGCGCATCAGCACTGCGCATGGGCCAGCTCCACACGGGTCAGGGAGGCCCGAGGTTTGAACCGCGGACCTCCCATGTGGTAGACGGACGCCCTAACCACTGGGCCAAGTCCCCTTCCCTACTCCTGCTTCTTGAACAAGGGGCCCCACGTTTTTGTTTTGCACGGAGCCCCTCAAGTTCTGAGCTGGCCCGCGGCAGGGTCCCCAGCCCCAAGACCCTGCAGACGTTTGAACCTGGAAAGAAGCCGCGGTACTTTGGGTGGGGTGAAGGTCTGGGCATGTCGGGGGACGCTTTCCTAGCCCTTTCCTTTAGTCCGGCTGAGGCCTGGGGTTCTCTCCTCCACAAGGATACCCGGGAACCCATTTTCCAAAGTGACTCGGCAGTGAGCATACAAGGATTTGACCTGTTTCTCTCTGGAAACGTAACTGCCTTGTCCCTCTGCTCTTTGTTCCCCCCGATCCGATCCATCTGGGGTGGAGGTGGCCGTCAGGTTCTCCTGTCGAAGGAGAATGGGGCATGGGCTGGGGGCGTGGATAACAATGGTGAGCAGTATTTGCTGGAGTAGGACTTGGGTGCAGAGTGACATGAGGGGAGCCAGGGGACCTGGGACCTCCTTTGGAGGAGGGGTGTCCCAGTAGTGCCCAGGACCGGGTCGCAGGAAGGACGGCGGCTCAGGCGCTGCTGGAGAACTTGGGGGGGCTCTTAGCTTTGGAGTCCTTGTCAGTCCACCAGCCAGCCTCCTCCGGGGCCAGCGAGACCCCTGGGGGCTGCAGCTAGGTCTATGCCCGTGGCTCAGTCTGCACAGAGGGGACGTTGGCGCCCTCCTCCCCGGCATCTTGGGGTGATACCATTATGCACTGGTTTATTCATTTTAGCCAAGCCATTCTATTGATAGCCGTTTAAGTAGTTTCCAGTTTCCTCTATTAAGAACAGTGGAACAATGAGCATCCTCATATGTGTACAGCAGGGAGTATGACTAGACCTGCGTTACTCGTTACGGTAGACATTAGCCACAGGTGGTTGTTTAGGTGAGTTAAACTTACCCAGTTAGAAAATGGGCAGAGGACTTGAGTAAGCATTTCTCCAAAGAAGATACACAAATGGCCAATACGCACATAACAGGGCGCTCAGCACTAGGGAAATGCAACCCAAAACCACGAGACACTACCTCACACCGCTAGGATGCTATTGTTAGAAATATGAACAATAGCAAGTGCTGGGGAGGATGTAGAGCCCGCTTGTGCACTGTTGGTGCGAGTGTTAAATGGTGTAGCTGCTGTGGCAAACAGTTTGGCAGTTCCTCAGAAAGTTTAACATAGAATCACCATAGGTAGCAATTTGATATGGCTATGAATTCCAAAAAGAGATATTGGGCTATGTTTGTAATCTGATCTGTACCTGGGCATGACTGAGTTATGATTAGGGCGTTGAGTCTCCACTCCTTGGTGGGTGGGGACTCACAGATAAAAGGCATGGCAAAGGACAGAGTTGGGGACATTTGATGTTGGAGTTTTGACTTTGGAGTTTGATGCTGCAGGTGGAGCCCCAGGAAGAGAGAGAGACAGAGCCATTTGCCTGATTTCTCCGCAGCTGACCTTGTGGAGAAAACACAGGAGCTGAGCGCAGAGGAACCCAGGAAGCCTGAACCCTCACAGACATCAGCAGCCGTCTTGCTCCAACACATGAAAATAGACTTTGGTGAGGGAAGTAACATGCCTATAGCCTGGTACCTGTAAGCTCCTAGGACCCCAAATATATACCCTTCATAAAAACCAACCAATTTCTGCTATTTTGCATCAGCACCCCTTTGACGGACTAATACACCATATGACCCAGAAATTTCACTCCTGGGTTATATACCCCAAAGAATTGAAAGCAGGGACTTGGACAGATACTCGTACACCCGTATTCATCACAGCATTATTCACATAGTCAAAAGGTGGAAGCAACTCAAGTGTCCATCAACAGATGAATGGATAAACAGAATGTAGTATATCCATGCAATAGACTATTCAGCCGTAAAAAGGAACCAAGTTCTGATCCATGCTACACCATGGAGGAACCTTCAAGACATCATGTTAAGTGAAATACACCACATACAAAAAGACAAATATTATATGATTCCATTTATATGATATGTCTAGAATAAGCAAATTCATAGAGAAGAAAATAGATTAGAGATTCCTAGGGGCTCAGGGGAGGTGAAGTGGGGAGTGTAGGGGCTTGAAACTGTATGTAGCCCAGAAAAGCATGTTCTTAAAGTTGATCCACTCCTGTGGGTGTGGACCTGTGTAAGTAGGACCTTTTGGTGAGTAGGACCTTAAGATGGGACCCATCTCATTCAGAGTGGGTCTTAATCCTCTTACTGGAGTCCTTTATAAGAGAATGAAATTTAGACAGAGAGAAAGCCACGGAAGCCAGAAGCTGGAAGCAACGCAACCTGGAGGAGAAGGGAGAGCCCAGCAGATGCCGCCATGTGCCTTGCCATGTGACAGAGTCATCCAGGGTCACCAGCAGCCTGTCCTCAAGAAGAAAGCATTACCTTGAGGATTCCTTGATTTGGATATTCTCCCAGGGAATAAATTCCCATTGTTCAAGGTAAACAATGAAGCTTTAAGCAACCTAGGAAACTGAAACAGGAAGTTGTTGCTTCAGGGGGACAGAGTTTCTGTTTGGGGGGGATGGAAAAGTTTGGACCTAGATAGCGGTGATGGTTGTACAACATTGTGAATATAATTAATGTCACTGACTTGCACATTTAAAATGGTTAAAATGGCAAGTTTTATGCTCTTTCTATGTTGTACTCCATTTTAAAAAACATAAACTTTCAAGTGCCTCCTCTCACCGCCATCACCTCTTCTGCCCCTGCCACGGTGTCTGCGCCCTGGATCGCTGCAGTATCTTCCTCCCTCGATTCCCTGCCCCTCATACGCAGTGTCCACGCAGCAGCCACATGGTTCCCTTTAAAATACAATGATTTCCCTTGCGTGCCTGAAATCCAGCCAGGGCTCCACGCTTTACTTGGAGTAAGAACCAGAGTCCTTACAGGGCCCTCAGGCCCCACCCGATCGGTCTGCACCGCACCCCCCATCTCCACTCCCACTGCTCCCCGCTCTGTCACCACCCTGGCCTCCACACCCAGCCATCCCACTCCAGAGCTTTTGCATGGGCTGGTCTTTGTGTCTCAAATACTCCTTACCCCAATGGCCTCGTGGCTCATTCCTTACCTCCAAGGCTTTGTGCAAACTCTGCCTCCCCAGAAGGGTACACTGTATGTCAAACTGCTCCCTCTGACTCCCACCAGCACCTGGGGACCCCTTACCCTGCTGTGTTGTGTTTTTTAAAGATTTATTTTTTTCTCCCATTGTTGTTTTCAATTGCTGTGCCTGTTTGTTGTGTGCTTGTCTTCTTTTTAGGAGGCACCAGGAACCGAACCTGGGACCTCCCATGTGGGAGGGAGGTGCCCAATTGCTTGAGCCACCTCTGCTCCCTGCCTTGTTGTGTCTCTCATTATGTTTTCCTCCTTGTGTGTCTCTCTTTTTTTCTCCCCCCTGCCCCCTTGTTGTTATTTGCACTCTCTTGTCTGCTCTCTATGTCCATTCACTGTGTGTTCTTCAGTGTCTGCTTGTCTTTTCATCTCGTCTTTCTCTTTAGGAGGTACTGGGATCTGATCCCGGGACCTCTGGTGTAGAAGAAAGGCACTCAATTGCTTGAGCCACTTTATCTCTCTGGTGTGCTGCGCCTCTCACTGTCTCTCCTCTGCATCTCCCTTTTCGTTTTGTCATCTTGCTCTCTGTGGCATGGGCCACCAGCTCTCTGCAGCGCAGGCCAGTTTGCCTTCACCAGGAGACCCCAGGAGTTGAACCCAGGGCCTCCTATATGAGATGGGAGCCCAGTGGCTTGAGCCACATCTGGTTCCCCTCCTTGTGTATCTTGCATCTTCTTGTTGCATCAGCTCACTGCACCTGCCCATCACGTCAGCTTGCTTTCTTGTCTTCTGTAGGAGGCACCAGGAACCGAACCAGGGACCTCCCATGTGAGAGGGAGGCACTTTAATTGCTTGAGCCACCTCTGCTCCCTGCTTTGTTGTGTCTCTCATTATGTTTTCCATCTTGTGTGTCTCTCTTTTTTTATCCCTCCCACCCCCTTGTTGTTGTTTGTTCTTGCTGTCTGCTCTTTGTGTCCATTCTCTGTGTGTTCTTCCATGTTTGCTTGTCTTTTCATCTCATCTTTCTCTTTAGGAGGCACTGGGATCTGATCCCGGGACATCTGGTGTGGAACAGAGGCACTCATTTGCTTGAACCACTTCATCTCCCTGGTCTGCTGCGACTCTCACTGTCTTTCTTCTGCATCTCCCTTTTATTGTGTCATTTTGCTGTGCCAGCTCTCTGCGGCATGAACCGCCAGCTCACTGTGGTGCAGGCCAGCTTGCCTTCACCACGAGGCCCCAGAAATTGAACCTGGGGCCTCCCATATGATAGACAGGAGCTCAATCACTTGAGCCACATCTGCTTCCCCCTGCTGTGTTTTTTCTTTCCTCTGCAACTTTTACCACCTCTGCCTTAGTTTCCTGGCTGCTATGACAAATACCGTGCGGTGGGGTGGCTTTATCGGCTCATGGTTCCAGAGGCAGGAAGGCTGCCTTCTCCAGGACTTGGAGCGTTCTGGCCGGCTGTCCTTGGGTTCCTTGGCTTTCCTGCTTCATGGCAGTGTCCTCTCCTTTCTCTTCCAGGTCCCTTGACCTCCAGCGTCTGCCCCTCCACGTGGCTTTGTCTTCATAAAGTCTCCAGTGATAGGGCTAAGGCCCAACCTCATCCAGTTGGGCCACACCTTAACTAAAAATAGCACCTTCAAAAGTCCTATTTACAATGAGTTCACAAACAAAGGAACCGAGTAAGACTAAGAGCCTGATTTTTATTCTGGGGCACATAACTCAACCTACCACCCCTTCTAACTCCTGTATAATTTACCTATATTTATTGTCTATCTCCCCTCTCTAGAAAGTTCCAGGAGCGCAGGGGTTTCTGTTTCGTTTGCTGATATAGGCCCAGGCCTTGGAAATAGTATCTGGCACACACAAGTAGCCGTTCACTAAGTATTTGTTGTACAGATAAATCAACTTCTTAAAAAAATAACCCACTTGTCTTGAAATTAGGAGCATATTTCATACTTGGGAAATGCAGGAACATGACACCTGATAAGTGGCTTGAATCCGGAATATATAAAGAATGGTTCTAACTCAGTAATAAAAAGACAACCCAGCTCAAAAAGAGCAAATGATTTTTCTGAAGATACACAAATGGGTAAGAAGCTGATAAGCACATGAAGAGATACTCAGCCTCGTTAGTCGTCAGGGGGAACTATGAGATAGCCCGTGACACCGCTAGGTGGGCGCCAGTAGAGGACAGCCAGTCACAGGTGTTGGCTAGACTGGGGGTGACAGAGCCCTGGTGTGTTGCCGGAGGGAGCGTGGAATACTGGAGCCGTGCTGGAAAACCGGCCGAGCCTCCAAAAGTGCCAGGTGAGGCCTCTGGCCGAGCGAGGGGGCAAGATAAGGGGTGGGGGTCAGGGGTTTGAGAATTGCAGAGTGTGGGGCGGGACAGGGCCCAAGAGTCCCTGGGGAGCGTGGGGGGCCCTTGTGGGTGGCAACGATGAACTCACTGCGGGACCCCCGAGGTGCGGCTGTCCAGCCACCCCCCGCCCCCCGCACCTGCCCAGCTGCTCAGGTGCGAACCCAGCGGGGGCAAATCGCCTTTGTCCCCAAGCGTCTCCCCCAGTCGGAGGGCAGCCGGCCAGCGTCACCACGGGGTGCCAGTTAAGCACACACGTCGAGAAATCTGAACTCAGAAGGATCTCCGTCTTCAGATGCCGGAATCTCAGCTTGGGGACCCCGGGGGAGCGCCATGTGCTGACAAGGCCCTCGGCAGCGGCTTGAGAGGAAGCTCGGTGGTCAGCGCTTCCTGCCCACGAAGGGCGGCCGAGGAGTCGGCTTCACTCCGCAGACCCGCGAGGCAGAGAACTGGGACCGCCTCCGACACCCGCGGGTGCCCTCTGCCCGCCAGCGGCTCACGCCGCGCGGCTGGCGTTCTTTCTGAAAGTGCGTGAGCGAAGGAAGCGTCCCCGTGAGGCCCGCGGGAGCTGCGCTTGTAGTAGGCAAGTAGACCCAACAAGGCAGTTCAGAATAGATGGTCTAGGCAAGTGGACGTGGCCCAGTGGTTAGGGCGTCCGTCTACCACACGGGAGGTCCAGGGTTCAAACCCCGGGCCTCCCTGACCCGTGTGGAGCTGGCCCATGCACAGTGCTGATGCGCGCAAGGGGTGCCCTGCCACGCAGGGGTGGCCCCCACGTAGGGGAGCCCCACGCACAAGGAGTGCGCCCCGTAAGGAGAGCCGCCCAGCACGAAGGAAAGTGTAGCCTGCCCAGGAATGGCGTTGCACACACGGAGAGCTGACACGACAAGATGATGCAACAAAAAGAGATGCAGATTCTGGGTGCCGCTGACAAGGATACAAGCGGACACAGATCACACAATGAATGGACAGAGAGAGCAGACAACTTGGGGCGGGGGGAGGGGGGAGGAGCAGGGAAGGGGAGAGAAATAAATATAATAAAAATAAATCTAAAAAAATATATAGATGGTCTAGGGCAGAAAACCACTTGGTGCCAGAACGGAAAAGCACCAAGCCAAGCCATTTGCAAGGCTCTCCGGGACAACCTGGACTTGGAGAACCACGAGTCCAGGCCTTTTCTGGAATGTTCTCTGCGTGCACAAGCTTGCCGGTGCTCATCACCCACAGTGCCGGGTGTGGCCGGAGGGTTAGACAAGGCACGCTGTCTTCTGACTGGGGTGACGTTGGGGTTCTGACTCTCTGAGTTGGTTTCAGTGCGTCTTGTGGGTACCCTGTCCCCATGGGCAAGCGTGAGCCTGGCCTTCATGCCTCACGGGCTCTGGGTGCCCTGCCCTGGGCAGCAGGCTGCCTTTCTCTAAGGAGTCCCGTCAGGGGTTGAATTGTGTGTCCCCCCCCCCCAAAAAAAATGTGTTGGGCCCCAGGAGCTTGGCCGTGGCCTTGGTGGGAAGTAGGGTCTTTGCAGGTGCCATTGAGCGACGGTGAGGCCACACGACACCGGGGTGGGCCTGGGGCAGGGCCTCGTGTGCTTAGGAGGTGGCGTGGGCAGACACAGACACGTGGGCCAAGGCCACGTGCAGATGGAGTGATGCGTCCTCAAGCCAGGGGCGCCCAGGACGGTGGCAAACAACGGAGGCCGGAAGAGGCCAGGGCAGGGTCCCCCAGTGCCTGTGGGGGGTCGTGGCCCTGCAGACACCCTCGTCATTTCCCACTTCCAGCCCCCCCAAGCTGGGGGGACATTACCTTTCTTTCTTTTTTTAATATTTTTTATATATATATATATATATATATATATTTTTTTTTTTTTAAAGATTTATTTATTTATTTAATTCCCCCCCCTCCCCTGGTTGTCTGTTCTTGGTGTCTATTTGCTGCGTCTTGTTTCTTTGTCCGCTTCTGTTGTCGTCAGCGGCACGGGAAGTGTGGGCGGCGCCATTCCTGGGCAGGCTGCTCTTTCTTTTCACGCTGGGCGGCTCTCCTCACGGGCGCACTCCTTGCGCGTGGGGCTCCCCCACGCGGGGGACACCCTTGCGTGGCACGGCACTCCTTGCGCGCATCAGCGCTGCGCATGGCCAGCTCCACACGGGTCAAGGAGGCCCGGGGTTTGAACCGCGGACCTCCCATGTGGTAGACGGACGCCCTAACCACTGGGCCAAAGTCCGTTTCCCTATATATTTTTATTTATCCCCCCCTCCGCCAGTTGTCTGCTTTCTGTGTCCATTCACTGTGTGTTTTTCTGTGTCTGCTTGTATCCTTGTCAGCGGCACCAGGAATCTGTGTTTCTTTTTGTTGCATCATCTTGCAGTGTCAGCTCTCTGTGTGTGTGGTGCCATTCCTGTGCAGGCTGCACTTTTCTTTAGCACTGGGCGGCTCTCCTTACAGGGCACACTCCCTGCGCGTGGGGCTCCCCTACGCGGGGGACACCCCTGCGTGGCAGGGCACTCCTTGTGCACATCAGCGCTGCACGTGGGCCAGCTCCACACGGGTCAAGGAGGCCCGGGGTTTGAACCCTGGACCTCCCATGTGGTAGACGGACGCCCTAACCGTTGAGCCACATCCACTTCCCAACATTCTTTCTGTTGTTGTGGAGCTTTAAGGCTGACCCGGGGAGCTGGCACAGACCCCAGCCCCACGCTGTGGGCATGGGGGGCACTTCAGGATCCCTGTGCGCCGGGGGGAGATGCGCATCCTGGGGGCACAGGGGGACTGAGGCTGGGGGCTCTGTTTCCGTGGACGTGCCTGTCTCTTCCGGCCCCCTTCTCTCCGCTGCCAGGGCCTGGCTTTCCGTTTGCCGAGTGGGTTCTCTGGATGCGGTGGTCCTGCTGCAGAGTGTCGGCCCCAGGGGGTCGCTGGGCAGCTACAGCCTGACCCCAGGCCCTTGGCCGGGCCCTCCCTGTGCAGGAAGGCCAGCGGGGACAGGGACAGTCCACCCCTGACCCTCGGGCTCCCTTTAGCTGGAAGGGGCCAGTTCCTGCCCACCCATCAGCCAATGACCTTCAATTGACCTGAGCGTGTTTAGAAGGAGTCCAAGGCCCAGGATCGTGTGCCTGGAGGGGCTAAGTCACTTCTGAAGTTTAATGAAGCATGATGGAAATGCCCCAAAGGAGGCGCTTCCTCCTCCCTCTTCTCTGCAGGCCTCTAGGTTCTGGGGCCTCCGGCTTGGAAAGTCCATCAAGGTCAGGGAGCCTCCCGGCGGGACCCCCCCCCCCGTCCCCCCAGGCTGCGCAGAGACCTCTGCCACCGGGAGGACTGAACCAGACCGCTGACGGACTCTTTTTTTTTTTTCCAGATGAAAATGACTTATTTTTATTGAGCCAAGGCTTAACTTTCTGAAGATGTCAGTTCTCCCCCAATTGATGCATAGATTCAATACAATTCCATAAACACCCCAGCGAGTTTTTCTTCTTGGTGTGATTTTAAAAACTGATCACAGGGAAGTGAATGTAGCTCAAGTGATAAGGCCTCCATCTACCATATGGGAGGACCCAGGTTCGATCCCGGGGCCTCCTGGTGAAGAAGAGAAAGTGGGCCTGTGCGGTGAGCCAGCGCCTGCATGGCAAGCCGAGTGCCCCTGTGGCGAGCCGAGTGCCCGCGTGGCGAGCTGAGTGCCTGCACAATGAGCCGAGTGCCCACACGTGCCTGCGTGGTGAGCCGAGTGCCCCTGTGGTGAGCCGAGTGCCCGCGTGGCGAGCTGAGTGCCTGCACAATGAACCGAGTGCCCACACACGTGCCTGCGTGGTGAGGCAGTGCCCGTGCGGTGAGCCGAGTGCCCCTGTGGTGAGCCGAGTGCCCGCGTGGCGAGCCAAGTGCTCACATGAGTGCCCGTGTGGTGAGCCGAGTGCCTGCGCAATGGACCGAGTGCCCACACGTGCCCGCGTGGTGAGCCAGTGCCCATGCGAGTGTCCGCATGGTTAGCCAGTGCCTGCGTGGAAAGTCAGTGAATGAGTGGTGAGCCGAGTGACTGCACAGCAAGCTGAGTGCCCGGGCAGTGAGCCAGTGCCTGTGCAAGTGAGTCGTGCAGCAAGATGACGATGCAACGGAAGAGAGGCAAAGGGGAGAGCCAAGGTGAAGCTCAGCAGAGACCAGGAACTGAGATGGCGCAATTGACAGGCAACCTCTCTCCACATCAGATGTTCCCAGGATCGAATCCCAGAGAAAGATGAGAAGACAGAGAAAAATAGATACAGATCACACAGCGAATGGATACAGACAGCCAAAGCAGCAGGGTGGGGGTGGGAAAAAATTTCTCATTTAAAAAAATAAAACTTCATAAAAAAAAAACTGATTATGGGGAGAAGATGTAGCTCATGTACTTGAGTGCCTGTTTCCTGAGTTGAGTCCTATAAAAAAAAACAAGCAAAAACACCCTCATTGGGGAGTGGATGTAGCTCAGTGGTTGAGCACCTGCTTCCCATGTGTATGTCCCAGGTTCAATCCCCAGTACCTCCTGAAAAAAAAAAAAACTGAATAAAAATGTATAAATTAAAATTAAAGGGAAGCCCCAAAGGTCAAGAATTGCCAAGAAACTATTGAAGAATAAGGTGGGGCCATGCTCCCTAACATGTTACGACGGACTGTAAAGCTATAATAATCATGACAGTTTGATATTGGCACAGGAAGAGACAAATAGACTAAGAGAAGAGAAGAGAAAGTCCAGAAACTACCAGGCTCATGTGGACAGTCATTTTATGACAAAGGTGACTGTGTAAGAGATAGGACATGGATGGCCTTCCCAGTAAATGGTGTTGGAACAATTAGGTATCCATTTAGGAACTAATGAAATGTGACCCTTACTTTATACCATGTGCAAATATAAATTGTAGACCTAAACACGAAAGGCACTTTTGAATAACAGTGGCCTATCCCTTGCACTCTTCCTTTCCAACCTGGTCTAGCAGAAGGATTCCTGCAAAGAAGGGTGGTGAGAAGGGCCATTGTGCCATCCACGAGGGGGTGACCTGGGAATACGTTGTCAACACTCATCAGCACGCGCATGGGGTGGACTTCGAGTAGCGTGCCCTTTGGGCACTCAAAGAGATCTGGAAATTTGCCATGAAGGAGTTAGGAAGCTGATGTGTGCATTGACACGAGGCTCACCAAGACTCTCTGGATCAAAGGGATACGTGTCCCATACCGTATGTTGTGTGTATGTTTCTGGACAACATCACATTGTCCAGAAAGCATAATGAGGATGAAGAGTCTCTGAACAAACTCTATACTTTCAAAAACCTACACTCGTTGGGGGAGTGGTTGAGCTCCTGCCTCCCATGTACAGGGTCCTGGGTTCAATCCCTGGTACCTCCTAAAAAATTTTTTTAAAAACCTGCAGGAAGTCAAGGTGGATGAAAGCTAACAGCCGATTATCAAATGAAATTATAAAATAACTGCAAAAAATAAAGACAATACTGGAGAACATCTATCTTCTAGCAATGGGAGAAGTCTGAGGCCTGCTTGTTTTTTTTTTTTTGTTCTCACAAGTGAATGTCCTTTTTGCCTGTATGACTGAGAAGTTCCTTCTTTTATGTGAAATCCAGTTAGCTGGCCAGAAAACACCTCGGTGGGGAGAGAAACTCCAGCCCTGGGCCATCACAGGGTCTCCGTCCCCACTTTCTTCAGATGGTTCTGACCGATCTGTCTCCTACCTTACCTTCTTTCCCCCACTGCACCCCTCCCTCCATTTCTGCTTATTGTTGATCATTTGCTTAATTTTCCCTCCCCACATAGAGCACCAGCAAGGTGTAAGTTCTTTTCCCTCGTGGGAAATGGAGTAGCCAGGGAAGGTTTTCTACTTTAATGGAAACAGCTGCTTATCTTCCGAGGCTGCCCATGGCTACTTTTTTTTTTTAAAGGTTTATTTATTTCTCCACGTGCTCTCTTTGTTTGTGCTCACTGTCTGCTCTGGGTCTGCTCATCTTCTTTTTTTAAGGAGGCACCAGGAACCAGACCCTGAACCATCCCATGTGGGAGGCAGGCACCTAATCACTTGATCGACTTCCGCTTCTTGCTTGTTGTGTTTCTCATTGTGTTTCTTCGTTGTGTCATCTCATTGTGTCATCTTCTTGTCTCAGCTCACTGCACCAGCCCATTATGTCAGCTTGCTCTCTTGCTTGTCTTCTTTAGGAGGCGCCAGGAACCGAACCTGGAACCTCCTGTGTGGTAGGCAGGTACCTAACTGCTTGAGCTACATCCACTTCCCCCACGTCTTCTTTGAGTTGGGTGTAATTGGTGAGCTATTTCAGGATTTTGCCTTTCCACCTCCACTCTCAGCACCCCTGAGGATGGTGGGGTTAGCCCTGGGGTGGGGGGTGTAGAGGAAGTGGTTGTCTGAACATTTCTGCCTATCTGTTTTTCAACCCAAATGACTTAATTCAGTTTAATCTGAGAAGAGAATAAAGACTATTTTTCCCCCCAGGAATCAAAATCTCAAAAAAAAAAAAAAAAAAAAAATTCCTGGATCAGAAGTGCTTGCTTCTACAAATAAGTAACACCAAAACTGACAGTGGTTTAAAGAAATAGGGGTGTGTTTTTCACATAAGGAGCCTAGAGGTAGGCAGTTGCTGAAACTGGGTCAGAAGCTTAGAGGTAAAAACTACATTTTGGAAATTTGTTTACCTTTTCCCTTATTCTTCTTGTTTCACTGTCACAAGAAGGCTGCCCAAGCGCAGGCATCACATCCATATTCAAGGCAGTGAGGGTCTATTAGTTTCCCATGACTGTGTGACAAATTGCCACAAACTCGGCAGCATAAAACAGCACCCACTTATTATCTCACAGTTCTGTAGGCAGGTTCCACTTGGCCTAGAGTCTCACATGGCCAAAACCAAGGTGCCAGCCAGGCTGGCGTCTTATCTAGAGGTTCTACTGAAGAATCTGCTTCCAAACTTATTCAGGGCATTGGCAGAATTTAATTCCTCATGGTTGTAGGACTGGGGCCCCTTCTTCTTGCTGATTGTCAGCTGGGGCTTATTTCAGTTTCCTTATGGCACCCACACTCCTCTCGCGACCCTCTCTGTCTCCAAAACAGCAGCGGCACCATGTGAATCTTTTCCTGGCCACCAGCCTTTATCTCCCGTTTGATTGTTGCTGATCTACATTCTTTGCTGTTGTTCTTTAAAACCTATCTGTTCATATTGTTAGGCTTTTGAGATCTGGCCTCATCCTCCGTCTTGAATCTGAAGACTTCTACCCCCTGTAGCTCATGGGCTGGATTCATGCTCCTGGAAGGAAATTTCAAGGAGCAGAATCCCACCCAGCTATTGCTATAGCCAGGCCGCCTGTCCCAAGAGGGCCATGCCTTGTAGCCGCCCCGAAGGCTGCTGTCCAGTGCTGAAGTCCCTGGCCAGCAGCCAGCTGGTTGGCCAGAACCCTGTAAAGATTTGGGGGTGCCCATAGGGGACTTCATAACTAGGAATCAGAATCTTCCCCTCTTTATCCCCCTCCCCCAGCCAGACTGGCACTATGGAGTTTCCTCTCTAGAAGGAGAAAGAAAGGGCCAGGGCCCAAACAAGGCCTGGGATAAAGTACCTGAGAAGCCACTCCAACAAAGCCGCAAGTTCAAGAGGAATGTGTCAGGAGAGGAGGCTTTGTTGCAAAGTAGCCTCCAGGGAGGGAGGTGGAGGGACGCTATTGGATTGAAGGGCACTAGATAGTAGGTGCAGGGAAGCAGACGTGGCTCAACTGATGGAGCATCCACCTACCATATGGGAGGTCCAGGGCTCGATCCCCAGCGCCTCCTGACCTGTGTGCTGAGCTGGCCCACGCGCAGTACTGCCACGTGCAAGGAGTGCAGTACCATGCAGGGGTGCCACCACGAAGGGATGCCCCACGCACAAGGTGTGCTCCCCGCAAGAAGAGTCACCAGACATGAAAAAAGCGCAGCCTGCCCAGGAGTGGCACCACACATACAAAGAGCTGACACAGGAAGATGACGCAACAAGAAGAGACACAGATTCCCAGTGCCGCCTGATAATGCAAGCAGATGCAGAAGAACACAGCTAATGGACACAGAGCGCAGACAATGGCGGGGGCGGGGAGGGGAGAGAAATAAATAAAATAAATCTTTAAAAAAATTAGTAGGTGCACCCTATTCAGAGCAGGGTGCTAAGGAGCAATTATAGGGCCCCTATATCAGCCACAGACCCGTCCCTAATGCTCTGCAGGACTGCTGAGACCCAGGACGACCCCGGAAGCTGAACAAGTTGAGCTTATCGACTCACTGCAGCAAGGGAGAGCACAGCCTGTGCTGAGGTGTTAGCGAGCTCCTCTGATAGGATTTGGGCTGTGTAGGTGATTTGGGGGAGGGCCCAAAGGAAATGGGGGTTCACTTCAGATTGGGCTCTGTCAGAAAGTAGAGACAATTCCCCCCACCCCTTGAGGCGGTTTCCTTGTCTTTCTGCTCGTTGTTTTCGCTTGTTACTGGCCTGTCTGTTTTGTCTTTAGAAGGCACGAGGAACCAAACCCGGAACCTCCTGGGTGGGAGGCTGGTGCTCAGCTGCTCGAGCCACATCTACTCCCTGCTCTTTTTTTTTTTTGCTTGCTTTTTGCTCATTGTCTTACTTGGTGTTTTTGCTCATTGTTGGCTTGTTGTCTATTTTCCCTTTAGGAGGCACCCAGGAACCGAACCTGGGACCTCCCATGTGGGAGGCAGGCACTCAGCTTCTTGAGTCACATCTGCTCCCTGCTTGTTTTGTTTTTGCTTTTGTTTGTTTCCTGCTCATTGTCTTGCTCATTGTCTGCTCATTGTCTTTGCTCCATGCCTGCTCATTGTTTGCCTTCTTTAGCAGGCACTGGGCACTGAACCTGGGAAGTCCCGTGTGGGAGGCAGGTGCTCAGCTGCTCGAGTCACATCCACTCCCCAAGTAGAGATAATTTTATGACTGGATACCTCAATAAACCTTACCTACAGGGAGGGCAGAGTTGAGGAAGGCAAAAGCTATAACCGCTCAGGAAGCAGCGATCCCTCCCCTTGGCCAGGATCCCGGGGTGCGTGCTTGCTTTTCTGGTTTGGGCGAGGTGCAGACATGACTCTGGAGGGGTCTTGGCGCTGCCTTGACCCATCCTGGTCCCAGAGTGGCCTTCTCGAAGGCTGACGTCCCGTGAAATCGCTGATGTCCAGCAGGGCAGCGCCAAGCCCCAGCCCGACTGCCAGGCTGGCACGCAGCAATCTCAGGCCTCGCTGCGGCTCCAGGCGACTCCTGGAGGCCGGGGAAGGATCTCCTGCTCAGCCCTTAGGCGGGTGCCTTCCCTCCCTGGCGCCTCCGTGAGGGCAAGGATTGGGCCCGACGCCCTGCGGCCGCCGGCCTGCCCCCCACACGTCCCAGCTCAAGGAAACATGGGGCGCTCCTGGGCTTGGGACACCATCCTGCCCGACTCCCGGGGGAAAGCCGGAACCTTCTGAATGAGTCTGGGGAGAGGACAAGTTCTCCTCCCGGCTCTGACACCGAAGGTCACTTCCAGGCCACCTGTCCATCAGCCATGAGGACGCTGCTGACCGCTTCCTCGGGGGGCACTGAAAGCAGGACCCACAGGAGTCAATCGGAAGGAAGACCTTACCTGGAGACCCAAGGATGTGCTGGTCGGGAAGTTTCTAAGGAATATAGGAGAAAAGCCACAGTGGCGTCCAAGTGAATGAATGGTTTCTAAGAAATTAAGCACAACCACTTCACACTCACTAGGACGGCTCACATCAAAAAGTCAGATAGGGGGAAACGGACTTTGGCCCAGTGGTTAGGGCGTCCGTCTACCATATGGGAGGTCCGCGGTTCAAACCCCGGGCCTCCTTGACCCGTGTGGAGCTGGCCATGCGCAGTGCTGATGCGCGCAAGGAGTGCCGTGCCACGCGTCCCCCGTGTGGGGGAGCCCCACGCGCAAGGAGTGCGCCCGTGAGGAGAGCCGCCCAGCGTGAAAAGAAAGAGCAGCCTGCCCAGGAATGGCGCCGCCCACACTTCCCGTGCCGCTGACGACAACAGAAGCGGACAAAAGAAACAAGACGCAGCAAATAGACACCAAGAACAGACAACCAGGGGAGGGGGGGAAATTAAATAAATAAATAAATCTTTAAAAAAAAAAAAAAAAAAAAAAAAAAAAAAGTCAGATAGGGGAGTAGATGTGGTTCAAGCAGCTGGGCGCCCGCCTCCCACACGGGAGGTCCCAGGTTCAGTTCCCGGTGCCTCCTAAAGAAGATGAGCTGAGGCCATGGGCCAGTGTGGCGAGCTGACACAACAAGCTGATGCAATGAGCTGACACAATGAGATGACTCAACAAGCAGGGATCAGATGTGACTCAAGTGATTGGGCACCTCCCTCCTACATGGGAGGTCCTGGTGCCTCCTAAAAAAGAAGACGAGCAGACACAGAGAGCACACAATGAACAGACACAGAGAGCAGACAGCGAGTGCAAACGATGGAGGGGGAAAGGTAGAAATAAATAAATCTTTAAAGTCAGATAATAACTGTGTTGATGAGCAACTGAAGAAATCAGAACCTGGCTCATGGGAATGTAAAAGAATGCAGCCAATGGGAAATGGATGTGGCTCAAATGATTGAACTCCTGCCTGCCACATGTGAGGTCCTGGGTTTGGTTCTCTGTGCCTCCTGGAGAAGATGAGCAAGACAGTGAGCTGGCATGACAAGCTGACACAACAAGGTGATGCAACAAGGAGACACAAAGAGGAAAGACAATGAGGGACATAATAAAGCAGGGAGCTGAGGTGGCTCCAGCAATTTAGTGTCTCTCTCCTACATGGGAGGTCCCAGGTTTGTTTCCCGGTGCTTCCTAAAGAGAAGACGAGCAGACACAGAGAGCACACAGCAAATGGACACAGAGAGCAGACAGCAAGTGCAAACAACGAGGGAGAGGGAATGAATAAATAAAATAAATTAAAAAAAAAAAAGAATGCATCTACTGTGGAAAACAGTTTGGCAGTTCCTCAAATGATTAAACAGAGTTATCATCTGACCTAGCAATTTCCACTCCTGGGTGTACGCCCAAGAGAAATGAAATGAAAACATGTGTCCATGCAAAAATTTGTACACGAATGTTTACTGCAGCATCGTTCATACTAGCTAAAAGGTGTGGACAGATGGAGGAACAAACAGTGGTCTATCCATACAGTGGACTATTATTTGGTCATAAGAAGGAATGAAGTTCTGATTTACGCCATGACGTAGATGAAACTTGACAAGTGAAAGAAACCAAATCCAAAGACCACATATTTATTACATGATTCCATTCATATGAAATGTTCAGAATCCACAGGGACATAGAGTCGATTTAGGGGTTGAGGGTTTGGGGGACGATAGGCGACTGATTGCTGAAGGGTCCAGGGGTTTCTTTTTGAGGTGATGAGGCTGCCCTAAACTTGACCGTGGTGACGGTCCCACGTATCTGTGCGTATAATAAAGGCACTGGGTTGTACTCTTAAGTAGGTGAATTGTATGGGATGTCAATTACATTTCAATAAAGCTCTTAGGGAAAGTTATTAAGCACAGGATTCCCTTTCATAAATTTGGAGGAAATCTGCCAAGCCAAGGGCCAGCGAGCAGCCCCAGGGTACCCCCGAGTGCCCAGGGGGTGGCACCCCTCAGCACAGGCAAGGGGAGCCCAGCCTCTGAACTTTCTCATGTATCCGAGTCGACACTGCACCTGTGCGTTTGTCCCAAATGACACACAAGCTGCATCTTGCAGGATGAACCTCCTTGTCCCCAGGCCCTGCCCGCGCTCCGCGGGAACGAGTTACCACGTTGACCTGCCTGTCCACTGCGCCGCGGCCGCCTGCTTGTCAGCTCGGCTCGGGCTGAATCCTGGGGCCCAGCCCCACGCTTGGCTCTGTCCTTGGCACCAAGCTGGAGCTTTTTGCTGAAATCCTAAGAAACTCCTTCTGGCCCAGCACTTCCCCAATCTAGCCATGCCACTCGTTTCGTTTGCCCATAGCCTACGTAGTCCCTCCAGGTAAAAGTAGCACGGGGTGCGTATGTCGTGAGTTCATCTGACACCGGTGCGGCCGAATGCATGGACTGGGCTGGGCAAAAGCCAGCCCCGCGGGAGATACAGCCCTCTCCCAGCCTGGGCCCCCACCCAGGGGCTGGTGAAGGGAAGCAGGGCACCCCGCTGTGCTTCTCAAGAAGCCTGAAGCCCAAGTTAATGTTGCCAGAAATGGGGGGGGGGGGCAGCGAAAGACTAAGGCCAGGGGTGGGCCCGTGCACAGACATGGAGCCCCTTCCTGGTGGGCTCGGGACCCCCTTCCGGGCCGGACCCTAGAGGTGAGCTGAGAGGAGGAGCACCTGAGCGAGTGGAGGGTAGGCCCAGATGCTCAGCTGAAATCCGTTCTCTCTCCCTGGCACCACGTGCCCAGAGGGCGGTCAACAAACCCTCCTCGGACCCTCAGCACCAAGCACTGTATTTCAGGTGGGTGGTCAGGCCCAGGGACCACGGCTGATGGCTAAAAGCCGGATTCTAGAGCCCGGGACTGAGTTTAAATCCTGTCAGAAGACAAACAGGAGTTGAGTCACCATTTACAGTGTTTTATTTGGAACCACAAAAATTGCTGCAGCAAGGAAGCCGATCACTTACAAAGGTGAAAGCAGCTTTGACTTTAAGGGTTGGCAAGTGGGTTTTTTTTTTAATTAGCATAAAGAAGGAAGTTAGGGGAAGCGGATGTGGCTCAACTGATAGAGCGTCCATCTACCATATGGAGGGTCCAGGGTTCGGTCCCCAGGGCCTCTTGACCTGTGTGGTGAGCTGGCCCACACACAAGGAGTGCTGTGCCACA
This sequence comes from Dasypus novemcinctus, assembly GCF_030445035.2. NCBI lineage: Eukaryota > Metazoa > Chordata > Mammalia > Cingulata > Dasypodidae > Dasypus > Dasypus novemcinctus. Next base: position 12,903,885 of record NC_080695.1, on the reverse strand, counting down.
GAGGGGTGCCCCTGTATATGGGTACCCCACGTGCAAGGAGCGTGCCCTGTTGAAAAAAGGGCACCCCCCCCCCAGGGGCGGCACCACACACATGGAGAGCTGACGCAGCAAGATGACACAACAACAAAAAAAAGAGACACAGTTTCCCAGTGCCACCAGATAATGCAAGCAGACACAGAAAACACACAGGGAATGGACCCAGAGAGCAGACAATGGGGGGAAGGGGAGAGAAATAAATAAAATAAATCTTTTTTTTTTTTAAAAAAAGGACATTGAGTCCTACTGCCTGGACGGAGGTTTGTCTGTCTCATGTGGGGTGGGGCTTGCGCCCAAGGAGGCAGGGCAGGGTTTCAGCTCCGATGGGTCTCCAGGGCCTTCTGTATGATTTCACACATTTTGTCTCCCAACCTTGGACAAATCCTCTCTGCTGGGGGAGCAGGCGCCGTCCGACCTGCCACCCCTCCCCAGGCTTGCTCTAACCAGGCCCCGGGCCCAGAGCAGCTGTGCCGTGGAGGCTGGGAAATGAGCGCGGCTTGGCCCAGGCCCCTTAGCCCCTGGGGTTGTCCTCCCGGTTCCAGCACGCAGTGGGCCTCTTTCTTGCTTCCGCGTGCGCATCAGCCGGCACGTGCCCTCCCCCCTGCTCTCGCCCGACGGGACCAGACTCTCTCTCACTGCGGTAGAGCAGGCGTGCGCAGGCCACCGGCCACTGTCAGCTGCCGGGCGGGCCCCGCCAGCCCCGGGAGAGCAATGCCCTGCTCAGGCCGACCTTGCTCGGTGTCTCCGCGTGAGCAGAGCGTGGCTGCAGCGGGCTTCCTGGGCGGCCGTGGCTTCGTGGCGCCGTGGACTCCAGCGTGTGGGGACCGGCATCGTGCTGGTGGGTTTTCTCCCCTGGTGGCAGCCTGGAGTCTTGGCTGGACCGTCTCACCTCTCCGGGACTCAGTTTCCCCATCTGTAAGATGAGGCTATGAAAGGGACCCACTTCGTCAGGTTCGTGGGGAGGTTTAAATGAAATTAATTTGTACCTGAAGCCCTTAGAACAGGACGTGGTACAGAGTAAGTTCCGTAGCAGCGTTTGTTCTTATTATTGTTACAGTCTCGTGAGTGGAGACAGGGCCGAGGAAAGGACACCAACGCACAAGATCATTCCAGAGACCTGGCTTCTAGGAAGACCATGAAGGAAGGCCTTCACTGGAGACACATTGACATGCGGATCGGAAGTGCCTAAGGACGTCAGGAGAAGAGCCACCAGGCTTTCCAAGTGAACAGGCTTTTTTTTTTTAGGCACCGGAGCCGGGGTTTGAACCTGAGACCTCATGTGTGGGAGGCTGGTGCTCAACCACCGCCCCACTGGCTCCCCCCAGTTGGTTTTTTGGTTTGTTGGTTTTTAGGAGGTACTGGGGATCGAACCTGGGACCTCGTGTGTGGGAAGCAGGCACTCAACCCTTGAGCCCCCTCCACTCCCTGAACAGCCTTTTAAAACTTAAGTTTCAGTTGCACAAGCGATCGGTGTGTCACGCGTCGTGCCTTCCCCAGATCGTCGTTTGAGGGCGACGGCGCATTGGAAGCGGGGCCGGGGAGGGGCGCACGTCGCCCCCCCGGGCTGCACGGCCCCGCCTCCGGGAAGAGGTGCTGGTTTGGGGCTGGGAAAACCAAGCAGGAAGGGGTTCCCGAGTCCTCCGCCCTTTCCACGAGCTCGGGTCATCCGAGCCCCGCTCGAGGGCCGCGTGGGCTGGACTCCGGGGGGTGGGACAGGAGCCCTCAGGGCCGGCCTTCCCGGGCGCAGCGGGGCCAGGCCCTCTCGGCAGTCGGCGGGAGCTGCCCCGGCAGGCGGCCCCGGGAGCACGTCCTCTCCCTGCGCAGAGGCTGGGCCCGCCCGGGGGTGGGGGGGGGGGCGGCCCCAATCTAGGGGTGTCCGCCCCGCCTCCCCTCGCCCGTTGCCGAGGACGCCTCCCCCATTCGTCACCCGATTCCAAACTCTCCAGCCTGATTTAAAAAAATTTTTTTTATCCACCAGTGAACTTTATTCTTCATCTCTCTTCTTCTTTCCATCTTTATTTATCTATTGTTTGGAAGTTCCTTCAAACTTACAGGAACTTAGAGGACAGTGACAAAAATAAGCAAACCCTCTTCGGAGAACTCCAGCGCAGCCCACCTCCCCGCCCAGAGACCCAGTTTTAACATTGTGTCACCTGCGCAGTATCACGCTGTCCATCCACCCATCAGCCTCTCTATCCGGCTATCATCTCTCAGTCCATGTTCTGAACTCTTGGGTGTAGGTTGTATACATTATACTCCGTGAGCACTTAATACTGCCACGTACATTTCCTAAGAACAGGGATATTCACTTATGAAATCGCCTTCAGTGCACTGATCAAGTTCAAGAAATTTAACATTGATAGAAAGCTTACAGTCTACAGTCCAATCTTTTCAAGTCCCAAAAGTGTCCTTTTGGGTCTTTTCCCCTCTCCTTTCAGATCCTATCCAAGATCACAGATTGTGTGGAATTACACCCCAGCCTCTCCCAGGCAGATTTCTCCAGCTTGATTTTGGTGTCAACTGTTAGCAGAGGCAGATTGGATCTCCAGGGCAAAGAGACTCACTGTTGAGTGTGTGTGTGCTTTAAATTGGATTGAAGTGACAGTCCTGTATCATAAAATTAACCACTGGAAAGTGAACAATCCAGCAGCATCTAGTATACCTGCAGGATTGCACAGCCTCCACCTCTAGCCGTGAGACTTGCTCTTTTTTTAAAAAAAGATTTGTTTTATTTATTTACCCTCCCCACCCCCAGCTGTCTGAGATGGCTGTCTGCTCTCTGTGTCCATTTGCTGTATCTCTCTGTGCCTGCTCGTCTTCTCTTTAGGAGGCACCGGGAACTGAACCCGGGGCCTCCCACATGGAAGAGAGACGCTCAATCACCTGAGCCACCTCAGCTCCCTGGTTTGTTGTGTCTCTCATTGTTTTTCTTCTCTATGTCTCTTTTGCTGTGTCATCTTGTTGCGTCAGCTCACCATGCCTGCCCACGGCGCCGGCTCGCCTTCTCCAGGAGGCCCCAGGAACTGAACTCAGGACTTCCCGTGTGGTAGGCATGAGCTCAATTGCTCGAGCCACATCGGCTCACTCTTGCTGGTCACTTTTTAGCCTGCAGAAACTGCTCTGCCCAGCTACCAAGGTGAGGGCAGATGTCCTGGTGTCACTCAGTCCAACGCTCTTGCTTCCAGGTGAGGAAACTGAGGCTGGGATTCCAGACTCGTGTTCCTGCTCCCCTCACAGGGATGGCGACTATCCGTCAGCAGCTGGGAGGTAAGGGGGCTCAGACCGCCCAGTTCAGCCTCTGCTCTGCCACTTCCCAACCACAGGACACCAGACAGCCATTTAACTCCCACTTAACAGCTCCTTAGCTTCTGTGTGAAAATGGAAATGAAAATAGAAGTGGTTTCATATAAGAGATGCCCAGTATCAGGCATGTATATGGTAAAGCACTCAATAAATTCTAGATATTATTACTATTAAACTTGTACCAGTGCCTATCTGTGAATCACAGCACATTCAAACGGGAATGAGAGCAAGCCTCTGCGGCTGGCACCAGGTCTGGAAATCTGAAAGGTGTCTTCAGGCCGCCACCAGCAGCAGCCAAGCACGCGTCGAGAGAGTGGGCGAGTGAAAAAGCCGACTGGTGATGGCAGCTTCTGGGCACAGGTAATTGGACTCCTCCAGAAGAGGATATTTGATTTTTTTTTAAGATTTATTTTTTATTTCTTTCTCTCCCCTTCCCCCCTCTTCCTCCCCCCCCCCCCCCCATTCCCCATTGTCTGCTCTCTGTGTCAATTTACTGTGTGTTCTTCTGTGTCCACTCACATTCTTGTCAGGCGGCACTGGGAATCTGTGTTTCTTTTTGTTGCGTCATCTTGCTGTGTCAGCTCTCCGTGTGGGCGGCGCCATTCCTGGGCAGGCTGCGCTTTCTTTCACGCTGGGCGGCTCTCCTTATGGGGTGCACTCCTGGAGCCTGGGGCTCCCCTATGCATGGGGCACCCCTGTGTGGCACGGCACTCCTTGCGTGCATCAGCACTGAGCATGGGCCAGCTCCACACGGGTCAAGGAGCTGTGGTAGGCGGATGCCCTATCCCCTGGGCCAAGCCCACTTCCCTCTATTGGCTTTTATAAAGGGTATTTATTGGAGGTAGAAGCTTACAGTCACAAGGCCCTAAAAAGTCCAACTCAAGGTACCGTAAGAGGAACTTTCTCACCCAAAGTCTGCTGCCACGTGTTGACATAAGATGGCAGGCAATGTCTGTGAGGGTTCAGCCTTCCTCTTCCTCCTAAGGCTCCGTGGTCCCAGCCTCCTCTGATCTCAGCTGTGGGCTGGCATACGGCGCGTCTCTCTCGCCGGTGCTTGTTTCTTCCCGGGCTCGGCTGCTCTGGTCTCTCCACAAGGTCAGCTATAGACCATCAGGTTCATCTCTCTTCCCGGGGCAGTGTCTGTAGAGCACTTTCTCTTCCTGCACATCTGCTTCTGTGTTCTCCTTCTCTGTGTGTTTACTCTTCCATCTTTGATTGAGCATCTGTTTATACAGCTACAAAGGGAGGGGGCAAGGACTGAAACAGAGTTGCCCTAATGACGTGGTCAAATGAAAGCCCTAATCTTGATTTAATAACGTAAAAGGGAAACCTCTGGATCTAACACAACCTAATACACCCAGAGGAACAGACCAGTTTACAAACACAATCCAATATTTATTTTTGGAATTCATAAACAATACCAAACTGCCACAGACTCCTCTGGCAAGATTTCCAGGGACTAGGAGGCAGGCAATTCCAGTGAAGATGGCAAGGTGGGAATGGATGGCCAGGGGACTGTGCTGGGATCTCAGGCACCCATCGCCACCTGCCCCCAGGTGCTTCTCCCCCCACCCCACCCCCCGCCACCCACCTGGCCAGGCCCTTGGGGTTCCCGGCAGGGGGCACAGTGATCCCTGGCAAACCCAGCTCCCCTTTGTTATTTTCCTAATCACTGTGGAAGTACCAGGACGGCTTCTTGTTGAGATCTTTACTTTCTACCTATCTAACTAAGATAGCAGTCCACAATTTTTGCCCCGGGAGGGGTGTGTGGGCGTTTTTGGTTGTCGTGACTGCATTACCTGAGGGTGGGGTGCGGGGAGGGATTCCTGCTGGTATCCAGTGGGTCAAGGCCAGGGACGCTGCTAAACGTCCTACAATGCATGGGGCAGCCCCCCACAGCAAAGAAGTGTCCCCCCACGGTCATCAGCACGAGGCTGAGCAAGCCTGCCGTGCGGACTGACCCGCGTGCGCCAGGAGAGAAGCCCTAGGCCCGTGTTCCCAAATAGTGGTCATGTTTGGACCCGTCCAAAGGAAAAGCTTTGCTGGGGGCCCCCGAGAATACACCCACAGACCCTAAAGATGCTGCAGACCCTAAAATCTCTTTCAGTGAAAATCTGCCTCTTGCGAAGTGTCACTAGAATAAAGGCTGGGTCTTCAGACTGGGAAAATAATTGTTTAAAAGATTGGAGAGAGGCCCTCGGGAGCTTCCTGAGGCCCTGGAGTCTGGGTCTGGGTAATAGTTTCATGGCTTTTGTATGAGAAGATGCACCAAGGCGTATGCACTTCACTTAACAAACAGTGAAAGTGTGGCAGCAGGGTGGGAGGTCCATGGAATAAACTTGACAAAATCAAAACCCTGGAGAAGGGACGCAGCTGTGGCTCAATCCACTGGGCTCCCGTCTACCATATAGGAGGCCCTGGGTTTGTGTCCCGGGGCCTCCTTGTGAAGGCAAGTTAGCCTGTGCCCGAGGAGAGCTGATGCCCGTGTGCCGTGGAGAGCTGGCACATCAAGATGACCCAACAGAAAGGGAGACAGACACAGAAGAACATGCAGCGAATGGACACAGAGAGCAGACAGCAAGCAAGCCACAATGGGGGCCAGGGGGGAATGCATAAATAAATAAATTTTTAAAAAAACGAGTCAGCGGACTTGGCCCAGTGGATAGGGTGTCCGTCTACCACATGGCAGGTCACGGTTCAAACCCCAGGCCTCCTTGACCCGTGTGGAGCTGGCCCATGTGCAGTGCTGATGCGCGCAAGGAGTGCCGTGCCATGCAGGGGTGTCCCCCACGTAGGGGAGCCCCATGCGCAAGGAGTGCACCCCGTAAGGAGAGCTGCCCAGCACGAAAGAAAGTGCAGCCTGCCCAGGAATGGTGCTGCACACACGGAGAGCTGACACAACAAGAAGATGCAACCAAAAGAGACACAGATTCCTGTGCCGCTGACAACAACAGAAGCGGCAAACAGACACAGAGAACAGACAACCGGGGTGGGGGGAAAGGGAGAGGAAAAAAAAATTCTTTAAAAAAAACAAAAACAAAACAACAACGAATACACTGGAGGAGAGAGGGAGGTAGGAAGATGGAAATGGATTAGTCTAACCTTTTCTAGTTTGGCATCAACTGACAGTTCTAAAATTAAAACTCAATATTTTATAAAAGCCAAAAAAAAAAAAAGTTTTCGTAAAAATTAATGACGGAGTTTTGAAACTGCGTGGAGATCCCAGGTCCTTGTGGAGAAAGCCTGGCTGGGCAGTAAGATGAGCGGGTGCTGGCTCCCCACCCGCAGGGCTGCCCACACCACTGAGGGGCCAGGAGTGGCACAGGGGCCACCCGTCCCCCTCCCCAGCCCTGCCCACCTGGTTGTGTCACGGCTCAGCGCCCCGCGTTACTACAGGCTGGGCGGCCACGATGCCGGGCACACATCGCTGGGTCCTGGGTCCCCCTGCCCCCGTCCACGGGTGGCCCCGCGGGCCTGGGCAACTCGCTCGGCCTCCGTGACCCCTGGGTCCCACCTGTAAGAGGAAGCTGCTGAGCCCCTGGCGGACCTTGCCATCTCCGCCACGCCTCCGTGAAACCCTGCAGCGTCCGCTGCCGGGCCCCTGCCGCAGAGTGGGGAGACGGACACCTACCTCTGGGTGGTGGTTTTTCCTGACACCCACCCCCTCCGAACCCCCTGAGTCAGGAATTCAGGGGCAGGGGACCTGTGGTTCGGGGCAGGGGTGAGGGCTGGCACTCGGCTGCCTGGTTTGGACCCCAGTTCCCCCATTTGCCACCTGGGGCAAAGGATATAATTCTCTGTGCCTCGGTGTCCTCACGGGCAAAAGAAAGCACGGCTACGTCCTTCGTGGGATGGGCGTGGGGGTCCAACCAGTTCGCAGGGGTCAAGTCATTTCCCGGTGCCCGACTCCGGGGGGTTTTCAGAGACGCTGGCCGACGTCACCTGGGCGCTGAGCTGAGGGTCCCGCAGGTCTCCTTGGCCGGGCAGGACCCCTGCCTCGAGCCCTCCTGCCAGCAGCCTCTGCCCTGAATGAGGAGCAAGCAGGTGAAGCTAAGATCTGGGCCGAGCTTGGGGAGCAGGGACGGTGTGGGGGGATAAAGGTGGTGGGGGGGCTCAGCTGGGGAAGGGGTCACTGGTCTGCAGGAGTTGAAGAGCTGGGCAGGGCGTGGGGGTCCCATCCCCACCCTGCCTTTTACCCGCCTTGTAACTTTGCACAAGCTTGACTCGGTGGCCCTGTCACAGGGGGACGAGGACAGCACCTCCTGCTAAGGCTGGCTTGGAGAGGCCGAGCTCTTGCTGGAAAGTTTTGCCCTGCAGCTTGGGGCAAGGGGCAGAGAGGTGAGCTTGTCAGCCGGAGCAGCCAGCGAGGCCATCTGCCCCCAGGCTAGACCCTGGAGCACCCTGCGGGAACAAGGACTATTTCTTAGCCTGCGGCCCTAGTTCCTGGAGAAGTTAATACATTTCTGCAGCTTTCCCCTAGAATTTTTTTAAAATTAAATATTCTTGTTTTTATTTTTTATATAAGGAAAACCTGCTGGGGAACTCAGAATATCTGTTGAACATTGTGCTTAGAGCATTCTTTTTTCTTTTTTTAAGATACATAGATCACACAAAACCCCCTAGAATTTTTTTTTTTAAAGGTCTGGACATTCTGCCAATTCTTCTTTTTTTAAAAAATTTATGTCTCTCCCCTTCCCCCCGCTCCAGTTGTCTGCTCTCTGTGTCCATTCGCTGTGTGTTCTTCTGTGTCCGCTTGTATTCTTGTCAGCGGCACCAGGAATCTGTGTTTGTTTTTGTTGTGTCATCTTGCTGCGTCAGCTCTCCGTGTGTGCGGCGCCATTCCTGGGCAGGCTGCACTTTTTTCACGAGGGGCAGCTCTCCTTACGGGGCACACTCCTTGCGCGTGGGGCTCCCCTCCATGGGGGACACCCCTGTGTGGCCTGGCACTCCTTGCGCACATCAGCACTGCATGTAGGCCAGCTCCACACGGGTCAAGGAGGCACTGGGTTTGAACCCTAGACCTCCCATGTGATAGGTGGACACTCTATCCGTTGAGCCAAATCCACTTCCCATAAAACCCCCTGGAATTTTAACATCGTGTCCTCATGAGACGGATCGCTGAGGTTAGAGTGGGCAGGGTGAGGAATGGGGGCATAGAGAGGTCAGGGGTCATGCAGGTGGCCCAGAGTGGACCCTGCTCGTGCACCTCCAAGCCTGGGTGAGCCTTTCGTGCCCCCTGCCCCTCACCCCCTCCTCCTGGGATGGAGAAGCATGGGTGCAGCCTGAGGGTTAGCCTTGGGCTGGGGTGGGGGGTTCTCCCACCCTCTTGGAGTGGGTGGGGAAGCCGTGCGTGGGTGTGGGGTGAGCCGTGAGCCCTGAGCTGGCCCTGCCTGGCGAGGCAGGTGCCTGGGGGCGGGAGATTTCAGGGACAGGAGATTTCAGGGACAGGCACGGCAGCGGGCTGTGCAGGGAGAGTGTTCCAGCAGCAGCTCTTAGCTCTAATCCAGGGGCCCAAATAGGACATCAAACCACGTAAATCACCCGCACCCCTATGTTCCTCCCACCCCATGCCACCTGCTTCCCAGGCCAGTGGAAGGGACAAAACACCCGCGTCCTAAGCGCAGGGAAAAGCTGCCCAGAGATAAAGCTGCCCTTGCCTCCGTCGCCCCAAGAGTGGCCTGGCTCATCGGACAGCGCCGCAGAATTGAAGCCTCTGGTGCTTCAAGACTGTCACACTCAGCTCCTGTGTCTTTGCCAGGGACTTCCTGGCTCTCCACGTGCAGGAAAACCTGCTTGTGGAGGCAGGAAAGTGGAAGCTGCCACCTGAGGGTCCTAATCGGAGGAAAGGTGCCCTGGCGCTGCAGCCTGGGGGCTCCCCTTTATCAGACGCTGGCAAAGTGACCACCGGCCACCCCAGAGGCTTGTTTCACTGGTTGGTTTTCCTCCCAGATATGCATTGTCTTTGCTATTTTGCTCCTCTTTTTTCATCAGAATTCCAGTTTCTGGTGAAGGTTAACCGTCTTTCTTTTTTCTTCTTCTTCTTTATTTTTTATTTTTTTGATTAACTGTCTTTTTTTTATTATTATTATTTTTTTAACTCTCTTCTGACGCTCAGCGATGTTAGGTCTGTCTTCGACATTTTGTCCCCAAAGTCTTTCTCTCTCTCTCGGCTCATCTCCGTACGTTTTTCTGTTGTAGCAGCAGAGTCAGGACTGTGGGCCAAGCAGACGTATTGTGTGACAACCCCGTGTCCTAAAAGGGGCAGAGGTGAGCGGTTGTGGCAACCCACAGTGGGACAGTTTTGACTAGGAGGTGAAACAATGTAATGAAGCAAAAAGCAGTCTACAGGGAAGCGCATGTGGCTCCAGCAGCTGGGCTCCCGTCTACCATATAGGAGGTCCAGGGTTTGATGCCCAGGGCCACCTTACAATAAATCTTTAAAAAAAAAAAAAAGCAGTCTACAAAGAGTTGTGTCTCTTGTCCTCACGGACCCTCGTGACTTCCCAGCATCCTGCCACTGGGCAACTTGGCCCGGGACATCCGGAGGAGATTTTTTCTAGCTTAAAAAGTTATGGTGACACATATACAACATAAAATTTGCCATTTGCACTATTTCTTAGTGTACAATTCAGTGACCTTAATTACATTCACAATGTTGGGCAACCATCACCACGATTTCCAAAACGGTTTCATCAGCCCTAACACAGAAACTGTATCCACTAAACAGTTACACCCTTCTCCCCAGATCCTCCCAGCCCCGGGTACCCGCTCATGTACTTCCCGTCTCTTCTAGATATTTCATATATGTGGAATCATACAATATTTGTCCTCTTGTAGTCTGGTTTATTTTATTCAACCTGATGTCTTCAAGGCTCATCTGTGTCATGTGTCGCGTGGACGAGAACTTCATTCTTTTTTTTTGTTTTGTTTTCTGTTTTTAAATTTTCTTTCCATTTTGAAATACTTTCAAATACTTTCAGGACAGTTACAAAAATAACACAAACCACATAAAGAGAACTCCAGTAAAATCTTACTCACCAGATACCCCAATTCATCAGTTTTAACATTTTCACATTTGCTGTATCGTATCAATCAATCAATCATCAATCTATCTATCCCTCCATGTATCTGTCAATTAGTCAATCCATTTTCTAAATACGAGTGTAGGTTGCATATGTCATGCTCCTTAAACACTTAATATTGCCATGTACATTTGTATTTCCGTGGGAAGCTGCCTCTGGCACTAGTATTGTATCGGCCATCTTGTTACCGAACGCCATCTTAGATACTAACCCAGTTAGGTTTTTATTCCCCCATCCTCACTGAAGTAAGTTAAGTTTCTATTTCTCCTTACGGCACTCCCCCGGGCTCCGACTGGGCACTCCCTAAAGCACGCCCTAAAGCACGAAAAAGTTTTTCCGTAAACACTGCCAAACAACCATCTGCGCATGCGTGTGGCGCGAAAACCGAAAATCTAGTTACCCAATCACTTACCGACATATGCGCTGTCGTCAGTACGCACTACCTCCTTCCTTCCTGGTTATAAATACCCCTGACCGACCCTCAATAAACGAGACTTGATCAGAATCCTGTCTTGTCTCCATTCTTCGTGTCTCTTGTCCCTGTCTTGCGTCATTTGCTTTGTTCTAGATTCCCCCCGTGCTGGCCCAGGCTGCGGGCGGTCCGGGTCATATTTCTATTTATTTGCATTAGATTATAGCACCACTTGTTGAAAAGACACTCTTCCCTCCTTTAAATTACTTTAGCTTTTCTTTTTTTTTAAATTAACCAATCAACTAATTAATTAATTACTTTCTGGATGAGGGATTTTTTTTTTAAAGATACATAGATCACCCAAAATGTATATTTCTTAAGAACAAGGTTGGTCAGTTATATATAGACCGTAAGTGCAGTTATCAGGTTCAAGAAATTTAACATTGATATGAAGCTTTCAGTCTATATTCCAACTTTTTAATGTGTCCCAATAGTGTCCTTTTGAGCCTTCTTTCTTCCCTTGTTAGATCTCATCAGGGATCACTTATTTCCCCAGGAGGTATCAGAGACTGAACCCAGAGCCTCATACGTGGGGAGCAGGCACTCAACCATAGAGCTCCACCCACTCCCCGTGTATTGCCTTTAATTGTCATTGTCTCTCTAGGTGCTTTTTCTTCTCTTTCCTTTTTATTGTGGGAACACATATACACCATAAACCTTCCCATTTCAACATTCCCAAGCAGATCGCTCACTGGGATTAGCCACATTCAACAGGTTGCCACCTTCATTACCAAAACTTTCCCATTGCCCCAAACAGAAGCCCTGCACCCATTTTTCTTTAACTCCCCATTCCCCCTGACTCCCACCCTTGGCAACCTGTAATTTCTGTCTCTATGAGCTTGCATAGTCTCTAATTTTGTGTGTGTGGTTACCATGGAGCTTAAATTTAACATCCTAAATCTATGACAATCTCATTTGCGTCGATACCAAATTAACTTCAAGAGCATAGACATGTTATGTCCCCAGACCCCTCTACCCCCACTTTAACGTGGGAGGCGGGCACTCAACTGCTCGAGCCCCATCCGCTGCCCGCCGTGTTCCTGTGTCCGTGTGTCGGGGCTGGCATTCCTCAGCCCCACCTGCCGTTGCTCTATCCTCTTGGACATCTGTCTGCTGCGTGGCTGCACGTGGAGAACGATCCAGACCCTCCCAGATGTGGCTCAGCCGGACCCCACAGAGGCCTGGGGGAGAGCCCAGATTCTACCACCCAGTCCCTGGCGCCTCTACGGCAGGTTCCCCGGGGCTGGGGGGTTGGTAACGGAAAAAGCAGAGCCTCTTCTGGCTGCGGGGCCCCAGCAGATCCTGCCTCGATGGCATCTCCCGACGGCAAGTGCCAGCCGGCCCCTCTGTGCTCCCGGGCACCGGCCTTTCCTGTCCTCCTGCCCCACACTGAAAGCAGGAGTGCCGGAATGAAAGGGTGGACAGAGGGATGGCCGGGTGAAGGCCGGCAGGCAGGGACGTGGGAGAGGCCTGGCTTCATCGCTAGTGCTGGACAGAGGACCGCACACGGGGCGGCCTCACGCAGCAGCAGTTTCTCGTTTCTGGAGCCCAGAGGTCGGGAATCGAGGTGCCAGCAGGCCCTGCTCCCCGCTGTCCCCCCGCCCGAAGGCGCTCGGGAAGCCTCTGTCCTGGCAGGTGGCAGCGGCCCGGCCATCCTTGGCGTCCCTTGGCTGGCGGCGTCAGTCAGTCCCCGCCTCGGTCTTCCCGTGGCCAGCTTCGGGCTGCCGGGCTGCCTGTGCCCCCTCCTTGCTTTTTAGAAGGACAACGGTCTTACTGGGTTAAGGGCCCACCGTGCTCCAGCGTGATCGCATTTTAACTTAACTAATTCCATTTGCAATGACCCTGTTTTCAAATAATATTCTGAGGTCCTGGGATCAGAGATTGAAGGTCTCTTTCGAGGCAAGCAATTCAACCCTTAAAACCCCTTTCCCACCCGGGGGCACTCAGTCCCACGGATCCCCGGACAGCCTCGTTCAGTCCCCTCTCCTCTCCTCTGCTGTGCCCATGACCAGCCGTTTGCCGCCACCCACCCACCCCGCCCCGTCTCCTCTCCTCCCTCCACCCGCTCCCTAGATCCCCTGCACGTAATCCCTTCCTTCTTCTTGGGCTTTACCCCAAATCAAACGGCCTCACGCATCTCGGTTTCTGCAAACTGAAGCCGGGCACAAAGAGTGGGTTCTCCTTCTCCCAGCTGAAGCCTCCTGGGCATACGCAACTGGCAAAACCGAGACCAAAACCCAGCCCCCAGCTCACCCCTGGAAGAGGAAAGACTTTTGAAGCTTAAAAGCAGTAGAATCTATCATGATGGAAAACGTCCATTGATAACAAACAACTAGTTTAAAAAAACCTTAAAAAGCAAAAAGCAAGCAAGTTGGGAAAATACTTGTCACAAACATGACCCACAAAGACTAAACCTCTTAATACATAAGGGTATCGTGCAAATCAAGAAGAAAAATACCAAGTCACAATGAAAATTCTAAAAAATAATATACAAATAACTAATAAGCATAGGAAGTATACCACAAAACACACTAGAAAAAATATGAATAAAACAGTGAGATACCATGCTTGTCTATTAATTTTTAAAAAAGGAAAAATAATATTTGATGAAGGTACAGGGAGAAGGATACTTTCATACACTGCTGTGAGAGTTGTATAAACTTTCCAAAAATCAACTTTGCAAATGGGGTAAAAGTCTTTAAATAAAATATTTGGGGGTGGGAGTGAGGCATCTGAAGTATGTATATTTATGCAGAAAAACCCTGTAAGGGAAAGGGTAAAACATTTATAGTGGTTATCTCTGGTTACAGGAATAATGGAGCATTTTTTCTTTTTATGTTTCCTGATATTTCCCCCAAATGCATCCACATTTCCTCAATAATATCAAGAGAAACTTTTTAAAATGGAGAGGGAACCCAACAACAAAAAGACAAATAACCTCATTAAAAATGGGCAAACGCCTAGAACAGACATTTCTCCAAAGAACATATACAAAAGGCTAATTAGCCCTTGCAAAGATGCTCAACACCATTAGTCCTTAGGGAAATGCAAACCAGATCCACAACGAGATACCACTTCACTAGGATGGCCATTATTAAAAAAAAAAAAAAAAAAAGGGAAAATAACAAGTGTTGGCCAGGATAAAGAGAAATTGGAACCCTTGCATGCTATTGATGGAATATAAAATGGTGTAGTTGCTTGGAAAACAATCAGGTGGTTCCTTAAAAGGTTAAACAGAATTACCATATGATCCAACAATTCTACTTCCAGGAGTATATCCCCAAAGTCCTGAAAGCAAGGACTCAAACAGATACCTGTATGCCAGTGTCCACGGCAGCATCATTCACAACAGCCAAAAGGTGGAAGCAAGCCATGTGCCCAACAACAGGGGAGTGGGTAGACAAAGTGTGCTCTCTCCATACGAAGGGATGTTATTCAGTCATAAAAACGAACGACGCTTTGATCCATGTTACAACACAGATGAGCCGTGAGAACAGGCTGAGTAAAAGAAGCCAGACGTGGAAGCACCAATATTGTTTGATTCCACTTTTATGAAATATCCAGAATAAGCAAATTCATACAGCAATGATTCATACCGACTAGAGATTACCAGGTGCTGGGGAGGGGGCGGGGGAATTATTGCTTGATGGGACCAGAGCTTCTGTTTGGGGGTGATGAAAAGGTCTTGGTAATGAAAGGTGGTGATGGTCGCACATATTGTGAATGTAATTAATGGAACCGAATTGTACGCTTAAAAATGGTTGAAATGGGAAATTTTATGTTTTACATATATTACCATAATAAAATTTTTTTTAAAGGAGGGGGAAATGGAAGGACGAGGTCCACGTGGGGGTTTGAGGCTTTCTTCTTCCAAGGCAATATTTCCACCAAACACGAAGACCTGAGACTGTGGTTAGAGACTCTGGGCAAGTTCCTCAATCCCTCAGAGCTCTGGTTTCTTTAAATGGGAATAATAACAATACTTGCCAGCTTGCTGTGAGGCTCCAGAGCTTGAGCTGTCCAACATGATAGCCTCTAGCCACATGTGGCTGTTTAAATTTCACTGTAAATTTATTAAATAAATAAAATTAAAACTTCAGTTCCTCAGTCGCACCAGCACCATTTCAAGGGCTCAGTAGCCAGAGGTGGCTGGTGGCTATTGCATTGGACAGTCCTGATATGGAACTTTCCATCCCGGTAGAAGGTTCTATCGGACAGTGTGGGTCTAAGGTGTCTGGTTAGGACCCAAGCAAGATCAGCTGTGATTATGATTGTGATCGTGACTGTGATTCTAGCTGACATCCCGAACCTAGACCCACTGCAGGGGTGAGAGGACTGAAAAGGGAGCCTGTGCTCAAGATTTAGAACAAGAAAAGACAAAACAAGAGCGGCGTTTTTGCTGGTGAAGAGAAAAAAAAAAAAAGAGATCACAAATTTAGCTGCCCTCCAGAGCTGAGGCTGGTAAAATTTTCCCCTTGCATGAGAATGAAGAGACTTCATGCTCTCCCTTTTCCCAGGATGCAGGCTGTCGCCCACAAATAGATTAGGCCACGGATGTGAAGTGGGAGGGAAATCTGTGGTTCATTTCATTTCCTGGAATTGGTGAGGGGAATAGCCGTCTCTTGATTGGATATCACATTTCTGAATCATGGAAAATGTTTCCATGATTAACCTCATCTATTTTGAGCAAGTCTCTTTCTAAAATTCAACGGCAGTGATTTAAAAGGAGTGTGTGAGCCCGTTATGTGCGCGCGTGTGTTTGTCGTAATCAGCTCTTTGGGGAGTTATAGAGATCGGGAACCAGAATTCTTGAGCCCTTGGTTTTAGCCTTCCTTGTTAGCCATCAAAGTTAAACCTGGAGGGGGGTGGGGTGTAGAATAAATGTGCCTGGGATGGCTGCAGTCAGCATTTCACACTCCCGAAATAGGGAAACAGGTCACCTCCTCGGGACGGCTTGATCCCGTTGCCTTTTTGGGGTCAGAAGTAAAGACGAGCTGGGACCTCCACAAGTCCTGGATCCTGGCTACATATGGGAACTTGGGGAGGTGTCTGTGGCTTTTTAGCACTAACAGATATCAGCAAGGCCTGTGAAATCCCATTTCAGCACCTCAAGAGGCGCTCTGCCAAGCACATCTATTTTAGATCCCACAGCCAAGATCACACCTGCTGGGTGGGTGTGAAGAGCCAAGCACACAAGACTTGCCAACCCAACCTCCCAAGAAGTTCCTGTCTGGGGGTTTCCTGCAGAAGGGCCGTGACGACAAGCCCTCCATCCCCCCATTCTGCTGGGTTGACATGTCTTGGGACAGTTGAACCATCAGTGTGCAAACTGAAGTTGACACGTCTTAGTGCAGTTGAGTGTAGCTGCCTTGTCTGCATCCAAAACGACATCCTGGCAACAGAAGGGAGAATATGATTCTCCTCATTAGTGAGAATCCAGGGCTCATGCTGTAATTAGGGTTTCCACAGGTGTCATGCTGTTTGGGCAAAAAGTCTTCCAGAAAGGGGAAACGGTTGTGGCTCAAGCAATTGGGCTTCCGTCTACCACATGGGAGGTCTAGGATTTGATACCCAGGGCCTCCTGGTGAAGGCAAGCTGGCCTGTATGGAGAGCTGGCCCACGTGGAGTGCTGCCCTGCACAGGAGTGCTGCCCTGCACAGGAGTGCTGGCCCATGCAGAAAGATGATGCAGCAGGATGACGCAACAAAAAGAGACACAGAGGAGAGACAATAAGAGACACAGCAGACCAGGGAGCTGAGGTGGCTCAAGAGAATGGTCACCTCTCTCTCACTCTGGAAGGTCCTAGGATCAGTTCCCAGAGTCGCCTAATGAGAATACAAGCAGACACAGAAGAACACACAGCAAATGGACACAGAGAGCAGGCAACGGAGGCGGGGCAGGGGGTAGGGAGTGGGGGTGTGTGAGAATAAATAAATAAATAAATCTTAGGGGGAAAAAAGTCTTCCAGAAGGAGCAAAGTTGGACAGTTCAGGGAAACATTTGAATGGAGCTTTGCATATCTCTCAGTTCCGGGTTCAACTGGGGTCTCAGGGGAGACAGTCAAAGGACCCCCTCCTCCTTGACCCCATAGGAGAAGCCAGGGGGTCTTGGTCCATCCCTGAGGTGAGCACCAAAGAGCACCTGGACATCTCATGACTCAGGTCACCCCGTGGTCCATCGGCCCCTAAACCAACGTTTTCAACAAGACGCCATCCGAGTCGTGCAAAATGGTGCCCGCAGGCCGAGAGCAGCCTACAGACTACGTTGGCCCTCGCCGAGCCTGAAGACATTTTAACCCACTGCCATCGTGGAAGCATTTGGAGACTCGAGGTGAAACACCTGCCTCCAGCTCCTCCTGCACAACCAGGTCTCGTGCCACGCGGAGCCCACGCTGCGGCCTGGCCAAGCTTCCAGAGGAGCTGGCCCCGCCCCCTGGAATCAGCCGCCAGCGTCCGTGGACCTTCTGCGCAGGCGCTGTGGATGCTCCGGCGTCACCCCACTGCGGGGAAACCGCGGTGCCTGCAGGACAGTCGACGCAGAAGGCCCAGCCCAGAGGACGACGACCCGGGGCCCAGGCCCGGACCCCGCCCCCTGCCAGCCCAGCCACCACCCTCAGGCTCGTGCCTTCCCACGCACGCCTTCCCTGCTCCCTGTAAAAGCCCCGGAGAGGGAAACAGGACCTGGCAATGACCTAGAGCAGGAGATGACTTGGGCCAGAAAAATATGCCAAAGTGACAGACTGAAATGGCTCTGGAAGGAACGTCCCCGGGGAGGCGGGGGGCGTGGGTAATTGGACAAGACTGCCCGCCTGGATAATGCAGGGAATTTTTTGTCTGTGGGTGAAAGTGTGTCAGGAAGACGCGCGGGACAGCAGAGGAGAAATACGGAGGGGAGAGGTGCGCGCTGCAGGCCTCTTCCTGGGAAGGAGGCGCTGGCGCAGGAGCCTGCAGGACGCAGAGCCGGAGGCGGGCGCCCCCTGGTGGATGTCAGGACGTCTGCTCCAATTGGTCTCGGACTTTCTGGCTAAATCCATCACGACTAAGAGGTACCAGTCAATGTACCAAATAAATGGTTTCTAGTATCTCTCTCTCCTTTTTTAAAAAGATTTATTTTATTTATTTCTCTCCCCTCCTCCGGGTTGTCTGTTCTCTGTGTTCATTTGCTGCATCTTCTTTGTCCGCTTCTCTTGTTGTCAGCAGCTGTGTCTCTTTTTTGTTAGGTCATCTTGCTGCATCAGCTCTCTGTGTGTGTGCACTTTGTTTCGTGCTGGGCAGCTCTCCTTATGGGGCGCACTCCTTGCGCCTGGTGCTCCCCTACGCGGGGGGACACCCCTGCGTGGCAGGGCACTCCGTGCACGCATCAGCACTGCGCATGGGCCAGCTGCACACCGGTCCAGGAGGCCCGGGGTTTGAACCGCAGACCTCCCATGTGGTAGACGGGTGCCCTAACCACTGGGCCAAGTCCGCTTCCCTCTAATATCTCTTACAACAAGCCTGTGAGATTGGAACTCTATCATTATCCGTTTCACTGTGGAAGAAACCAAGACTCTGAGAAGGAAAGTGGCTTCTGATCATCTCTCAGGGTACACAAGGGTGAAAATCAAGACACTTCAAAAACCAAAAAATAGGGGAAATAAAAAGTGTTGGTGGGAAGTGGGTGTGGCTCAAGTAATTGAGCTCCCACCTACCACATGGGAGGCCCCTGGTTTGGCTCCTGGTGCCTCCTAAAGAAGACAGTAAGCTAGCAAGACAGGCAGGTGCAGCAAACTGACACAACAAGAGACACAAGAAGAAAAACATAATGAGAGATCACAACAAAGCAGGGAACAGAGGTGGCTTAAGCGATTAGGTGCCTCCCTCCCACATCAGAGGTCCCAGGCTCCGTTCCTGGACCCTCCTAAAGAAACAAGGAAGACAAATGGACACAGCCAGTGCACACAATGAGGGGGTGGGGAGAGATAAAATAAATCTTAAAAAAAAAAAGTGTTGGTAAGAATGTGGAGAAATTGAAATCTTTGTGCATTGCCTGTGGGGTTGTAAGGTGCTGCAGCCACTGTAGAAAACATTTTGGCATCTCCTCAAAAAGCTAAGCAGGGAATTATCGTATGACCTGGCAATTCCACCCTGAGATATATACCAAAAGAAATTGAAAACCTATGTCCACATAAAAACCTGTGTGCCAATGTTCATAGCAGCATTATTCACAATAGCCAGATGGTGGAAACAACCCAAGGGTCCATCCACAGAACAATGGATAAACAAAATGTGCTCTACCTGTGCAATAGAATTTTTTTTTCAAACGCATTTTCTTTTTTTTTTAATGTAGCATTATTTTTTTGTTTGTCTTTATTTTTTAAATATTACATTAAAAAAAATGAGGTCCCCATATACACCCCATCCCCCTCACCTCACTACTCCCCCCATAACAACAATCTCCTCCATCATCATGACACATTCATTGCATTTGGTGAATACATCTCTGAGCACCGCTGCACCTCATGGTCAATGGTCCACATCATAGCCCACACTCTCCCACATTCCACCCAGTGGGTCATGGGAGGACATACAATGTCCGGTAACTGTCCCTGCAGCACCACCCAGGACAACTCCAAGTCCCGAAAATGCCCCCACATCTCTTCTCTTCCTCCCACTCCCTACCCCCAGCAGCCACTATGGCCACTTTCTCCACAACAATGCCACATTTTCTTCGATTACTAATCAGAATAGTTCATGAATAGAATATCAGTAAGTCCACTCTAATCCATACTCTATTCCTCCATCCTGTGGACCTTAGAATGGTTGTGTTCACTCCACATCTATGTCAAGAGGGGGCTTAGATTCCACATGGATGCTGGATGCAATTCTCCCACTTTCAGTTTCAGGCACTCTTGGCTCCCTGGTGTGGTGGTTGACCTTCTTCACCTCCATGTTAGATGAGTGGGGTAAGTCTAACAAACCAGAGTGTAGGAGTTGCAAGTCTGTTGAGGCTCAGGGCCTGGCTATCACACAGTCAGTCTGAAGATTCAGGTCCCCTGGGTATATATTAAACCCCAGCACCAACTACAGTTCTGGTAAAAGTAAAAGGAGAAACTTGTGGACAAAGATCACATCTAAGTCCAGCTCCATCACACAGAAACACAAACTCCAAAGTAGGGTTAACAGAGATGGCACTGAACTCCATCTGCCATGACCATAGAACCTGTGGGTCTCTGTAGCCCTTAGCAGAACCAATACCTGGGGTTGTATCTACTTTATCTGTCTCTGGGACTCTGCTCAAGTGTGCATAAGGGCAATCCCTCTGATAACCTCCCAGCTCTTTTTGGAGACTCATAGCCATATAAACTCATTTGTCCTTTCCATTTCCCCCTTTTCTTCAGGTCAAAAAGCATTTTTAACTCCTGGTATTATATGTAGACTGAGCTATTCTGCTGGTCCTAGTTGACACTTTTATTCAAGGTCATTTTCTAGTTACATCCTCAGCTGGTACTTGGTAGTAATCCCTCAGTGCCAGGGAGGCTCATCCCCAGGAGTCTTGTCCCACAGTGGGGGGAAGGCAACACATTTATACGCTGAGTTTGACTTCAAGACTGGCCACATTTGAGCAACATGGAGGCTCTCAGGAGGTAACTCTTAGGCATCCTACAGCTCTATGCCTTGTTATTATTTCAGGTGCACAGGCTCACAAGCATAGTCATTAGTATCAAGGGCTCATTGTTGGACCTTCCTTCTTTTTTTGGTCTTTGCTATTGCACTTGGGGGATTGTTGCTGTTCCATTAGGGACTGTGATAGAGCTCCCCTGGCTAGGAACTCAGCACTCCCTCAGTTGTTGTTTTTAATTGTAACCACTATGAAAATATCCAAACATTTTTATGTACCCTGGATATATGCCCTGTAGGACTCCCTGCCAACCACGTGTTCCCTGTCAATAACATCCCACACCAGTATTCCTCCCTGCCATTGTTGAACCTCTCTGTGATCCAAAACTTCTTCAAAAGTGAAGCCCGATATATTGCCAGGTTCCATTAATAGTAAAATGGAATACTGTGATGAGTTTAAAGGTTAGATGTAGAATACATATTAATTTAGAAAAATTAAGGTAAAAATAAATTGGGGTATCAAAAAATTTAAAAATGCAAAAGTTCTGTTTTTGATAGTTTGCCTTTCATCACTGCAATAAGTGTTGCCCTGTATGCAACTTGGCAAGGCAACTACTTCCGCCTTTTCCTCAGTGTCTCTGCCCTTTTTCTTTTTTTTTCCTAATTATTAAGCTTATCTTCATGAAAGTTTTAGATCACAGTAATTCATGTATACAATATACAGTACTCCCACATATCCAACATAAAACCCTTTTCCCTTCCACAGCAATAATCTTTTTACATATTCATATTATATTTACTGAAACTGATGTACAGATATTGAGACAATAGCTTTCAAATAAAGTAACATTTGGGTTTACATTGTGTTATATTTTAGACAATACAATTTTCTAAATTTTTAGTTATCTTATGTTTTACATTATGATTTACATTTTAGCCTATCAGCCCCTATATATTTTTGGTGTAATTTAACATGTCTTATATCCATCCTTGCGTACTCTTGTGGAACACTTCTATTGCCCACACAGTTACATTGGTTCCATCTGTTCAATACCTCTTTCCCCCACCCATTAAGGCCCACAGTGACAGACAATCTTCATTGCTTGAAGGGCCATGTTCAGAGATACTTGCAACAGTGTTGAGGGCTTGACATGCTCAACTGCCCTAATGTACTGGGAGCCACCATTTTTCTTGAGAGATACAGTTCCCTCTATTTGAGAACATCAGTCCTCCCCAGGATGTGGGTATACCTTCACTCTCATTATATGGGTATCTATCTAATGATATAACCCTCTATTGCAAAATGAGCATTCACATACTCCCTAGAAGCCTGTCCTGCGTCGGATTATCCCCTTTAAGCATCTTAAATAGGTAACCTTCCTTATTATATTTTTGAAAAAGTTTTCTCAGCATTATACTCTCAACCAAATACCTGACAATCTCCTATGTTCATATGGTGCCTCACCCTCCCCCCAATTTATTGGGCAATATTACCCATCCTCCCATCCCTAGCCACCCTCAGGCTCACAAATCCCCACCCAAAGGTAATTCTATTCCTCCATTTTATCCCTTCCTTGTACCTTACCTCCAGCTTATGGTAGATTTCACCCATGTAGGTGTCAGCTTACATCCTTCCTCTACCCCCCATTTTCCTTTAAGCCTGTCATCCAGTCTCTAGCTCTCTAAGGCAGCTTGCTTTATTTATTTCATATCATTGAGGTCATGTAGTATTTGTCCTTCAGTGCCTGGGTTGCTTCACTCAACATAAGGTTCTTAAGATTCATCCATGTTATCACGTGTGTTTGTAGTGTATTCGACCTTAAAGCTGAGTAGTATTCCATTGTATGTATATACCACCTTTCATTTATCCATTCATCTGTTGATGGGCATTTGGGTTGATTCCAACTTTTGGCGATAGTGAACAATGCTGCTACGAACATTGGTGTGCATATATCAGTTTGTGTCCTTGTTTTCAGTTCTACTGGGTATATACCCAGCAGTGGAATTGCTGGGTCCTATGGCAAATCTATACTTAGTTTTTTGAGAAACCGCCAAACTGTCCTCCAGAATGGCTGGATCCTTCTGCATTCCTACCAGCAGTGAATGAGTGTTCCCATTTCTCCACATCCTCTCCAGCATTTGTAGTCTTCTGTTTTTTTCATAGCTGCCAATCTTATGGGTGTAAGATGGTATCTCATTGTAGTTTTGATTTGCATTTCCCTGATAGCTAGAGATTTGGAGCATTTTTTAATGTGCTTTTTAGCCATTTGTATTTCTTCTTTGGAGAAGTGTCTGTTTAAATCTTTTTCCCATTTTTTAAATGGGTTGTTTGTCTTTTTATTTTCAAGATATAGGCATTCTTTATATATGCAGGTTATAAGTCTCCTATCAGATATATGGTTACCAAATATTTTCTCCCATTGTGTAGGCTCTCTTTTTCACTTTCTTGACAAACTCCTTTGAGGTGCGGAAGGCTTTAATTTTGAGGAAGTCCCATTTATCTATTTGTTCTTTTGCTGCTCGTGCTTTTGGTGTGAAGTTCATGAAGCCATTTTCTATTACAAGATCTTGTATATGCTTCCCTACACTGCTTTCCAAAGTCTTTATGGTCTTGGCTCTTATATTTAGGTCTTTGATCCATCTTATGTTGATTTTTGTATAAGGTGTGAGATGGAAATCCTCTTTCATTCTTTTACATATGGATATCTAGTTCTCCAGGCACCATTTGTTGAATAGGCCATTCTCTCCCAGTTGAGAGGGTTTGGTGGCTTTATCGAATATTATATGACTATATATATATGAGGATCTATATCAGAACTCTCAATTCGGTTCCATTGGTCTGTGTGTCTCTCCTTGTGCCAATACCATGCTTTTTTCACTACTGTAGCTTTGTAGTATGTTTTGAAGTCAGGTAGTGTGATTCCTCCAATTTCATTTTTCTTTTTCAATATGTCTTTGGCTATTTGGGGCCTCTTTCCTTTCCAAATAATTTTCATAGCTAGTTTTTCTAGTTCCTTAAAGAAGGCTGTGTGGATTTTTATTTGGATTGCATTGAATGTGTAGATCAGTTTTGGTAGGATAGACATCTTAATAATATTTAGTCTTCCTATCCATGAACAGGGAATATTCTTCCATTTATTTAGGTCTTTGATTTCCTTGAACAGTGTTGTGTAGTTCTCTGTGTATAAGTTTTTTACATCTTTAGTTAAATTTATTCCTAGGTATTTGATTTTTTTATTGACTATTGTAAATGGTATTTGTTTCTTGATTTCCTCCTGAGCTTGCTCATTATTGGTGTACAGAAATGCTACTGATTTTTGCACATTGATCTTATAACTTGTGACTTTACTAAACTCATTTATGAGTTCTAGAAGCTTTATTGTAGACCTCTCAGGGTTTTCTATGTATAGGATCATGTCATCTGCAAATAATAAAATTTTGACTTCTTCCTTTCTAATCTGAATGCCTTTTATAGCTGGTTCTTGCCTCAGTGCTCGAGCAAGTACTACTAAGACAATGTTAAATAGAAGAGGTGATAGTGGGCATCCTTGTCTTGTTCCTGATCTTAGAGGGAAGGATTTTAGGATTTCACCATTGTAAATGGTTAGGCTGTGGGTTTTTCATATATACTCTTTATCATGTTCAGAAAATTTCCTTGTATTCCGATCTTTTGCAGCGTTTTTATCAAGAAAGTGTGCTGTATTTTGTCAAATGCTTTTTCTGCATCTATAGATATAATCATGTGATTTTTTTCCCTTCAATCTGTTTATATGGTGTATTACATTGATTTTCTTATGTTGAATCATCCTTGCATACTCGGAATGAATCCCACTTGGTCATGGTGTATAATTCATTTAATGTGTTGTTGGATATGGTTAGCAAGTATTTTGTTGAGGATTTTTGCATCTAGGTTCATTAGAGAAATTGGTCTGTAATTTTCCTTTCTTGTGGTGTCTTTGTTTGGCTTTGGTACTAGGGTAATGTTGGCATCATAGAATGAGTTAGGTAATGTTCCTTCTGTTTCGATTTTTTGGAAGAGTTTCAGCAAGATTAGTGTTAGTTCTTTCCGGAATGTTTTGTAGAATTCACCTGTGAAGCCATCTGGCCCTGGGCTCTTCTTAGTTGGGAGGTTTTTAATGACTGATTCTATCTCTTTACTTGTGATTGGTTTGTTGAGATCATCAATTTCTTCTTTCATCAAATAGGCTGCTTATGTGTTTCTAGGAATTCGTCCATTTCCTCTGAATTGTCGTTTTTGTTGGAATATAGTTTTTCAAAGTATCCTCTTATGGATAGTCTTTATTTCTGTGGGGTCAGTGGTGATATCACCTTTCTCATTTCTTATTTTGTGTATTTGCATCTTCTCTCTTTTTTTCTTTGTTAGTCTAACTAAGGGTTTGTCAATTTTATTGATCTTCTCAAAGAACCAGCTCTTAGTTTTGTTTATCTTTTCAAGTGCTTTCTTATTTTCTATTTCATTTAGTTCTGCTCTTATCTTTGTTCTTTCTTTCTTCTTTCTGTGGGGTTACTTTGCTGTTTTTTTACTAATTCCTCCAAATGTGCAGTTAGTCCTTCAATTTTTGCTCTTTCTTCTTTTTTGATGTATGAATTTATGGCTATAAATTTCCCTGTCGGTACTGCTTTTGCTGCATCCCATAAGTTTTGGTATGTTGTGTTATCATTTTCATTAGTTTCAAGGTGGTTATTAATTTCTTTTGAGATTTCCTCTTTGACCCACTGTTTTTCTAATAGTGTGCTGTTTAATTTCCATATCTTGGCATGAAATCTGGGCCTCTGGCCCTTGCAGATTTCCAGCTTCACTCCACTGTGGTCAGAGATATTATTTTGTATGATTTAGATCTTTCTGAATTCATTGAGCCTTTCTTTGTGGCCTAGCATATGGTCTATCTTGGAGAATGACCCATGTGCACTTGAGAAAAATGTATTTCCTGCTGTATTTGGGTGTAATGATCTGTATATGTCTATTAGATCCAGCTCCTCTAATATACTGTTCAAAATTTTTGTTTCTTTACTGATTCTCTTTTGAGATGTTTTGTCCAAAGTTGATAGTGGTGTATTAAAGTCTCCCACTATAATTGTAGAGGCATCTATTCTTTCACTTAGTTTTTCCAGTGTTTGCCTCACATATTTGGAGGTGCCCTTGTTAGGAGCATAAATATTTGTGATTGTTCATTCTTCTTGAAAGATTATCCCTTTCACTAATATGTAGTATCCATCTTTGTCTCTCACAATTGTTTCGCATTTAAAGTCTATTTTGTCTGATATTAATCTAGCTACTTCTGCCTTTTTTTGGTTATTGTTTGCCTGTAAGATTGTTTTCCAGCCATTCACTTTCAACCTCCATGAATCTCTGGGTCTAAGATGTGTCTCTTGTAGACAGCATATAGATGGGTCATATTTCCTTATCCAGTCTCCCAGTCTGAATCTTTTGACAGGTGAGTTTAATCCATTGACATTCAGTGTTATTACTTTCAAGGAATTATTTATGTTAGCCATATTTTGTTTGGACTTGTGTTTGTCATATTTTGTTTGCTTGTTTTTTCCTTCTCTTTTTGTCTTTTTTGTTGCTCTTACACTCTCCTCCAACTCTGCCTGTCCTGTTTTTTCCTTTCTTCGTGCAGAACTCCCTTTAGAATTTCTTGAAGGGGAGGTTTCTTGTTGGCATACTCTTTCAATTTCTGTTTATCTGTGAATATTTTGAACTCTCCATCATTTTTGAATCCTAGCTTAGCTGAGTAGAGTATTCTTGGTTGGAAATTTTTTTCTTTTAGTACTTTGACTATATCATACCACTGCCTTATTGCTTCCATGGTGTCAGATGAGAAATCAGCACTTAATCTTATGGAGCCTCCCTTGTATGTGATGGTTCTCTTTTTTCTTGCTGCTTTTAGAACTTTCTTTTTGTCTTGAGCATTGGATAATTTGACAAATATATGTCTTGGGGTAGGCCTGTTGGGATTTATGGTGTTTGGGGTGCGTTGTGCTTCCTGGACATGTACATCCATCTCTCTCAGTAGATTTGGGAAGTTTTCAGCCATTATTTCCTCCAACACCCCTTCTGTCCCCTTTCCCTTCTCTTCTCCTTCTGGGATCCCTATAATACATATGTTTGTGCATTTTGCATTGTCATTCAGGTCCCTAAGTCCTAGCTGGATTTTTTCTATCTTTTTATCGATCAGTTCTACTATCTGTTTGATTTCAGATGTACTGTCTTCCACATTGCTAATTCTCTCCTCTGCCTCTTCTAATCTGCTGCTATTTGCTGAGAGGGTATTTTTGATTTCTTGAACTGTGGTGTTCATCACCATCATATCTGTTATCTTTTTGCATATGTCTGCAATTTCCTCTCCAAGTGTTTTCTTCATATTGCTAATCTCTTCCTTTACTTCATTAAGTTGGTCTCTAATATATGTTTTGAGATCTGCAATTACTTGTCCAATGTTCTGCTCCTCTTCCTGGTTTTTAGTTTGTTCATTGGATTCAGCCATGTTTTCCTGATTATTGGTTTGGTTTGTAGTTTTTTGTTGCTGTCTGGTCATCATTTTATTTTGATGGGTTTAACTAGTTCCTTAGCTTCTTTGTCTAGTCTTGGGGATTAATTAGTTGTTTTCTTGCATAAGTGTTATATCTTCTCTTTGTCACTTTGTTCTTCGTGTTCTAATTTTTTGTTGCTGGCTGAGTTCACTTTGAAGGAAAATATTAGGGCCAGGGAAAGCAAAATGAGAAAGAAAAAATGTATAAAGTAGTATTGGTAATAAATATTAACAGAGCAACAATGTGAGATGTAGGGAAATGGATATTAGACTCATGTAAGTCGTGTAGAGTTATAGCAGTAAGTAGAGTACCAATAATGAGATAGTCAACTGAATATGGGGAGGAATATAGTATGAATTAAAAGGCCAGTGTTTTCATGAGAGAGGGAAAGAGAAAAGAAAGACAATAATATCAAGAGTGGATAAGAGACAGAAAACAGAACAAAGGTATTAGAAATAAAAAGTCAGACGGGGGCCAAAGAAAGGGAGGTAGAATGTAAGAGAAACAGCAGATGATGGAGGATAGAGAGATGTGGGGGAAAGGGGATAGTGTAGGTAGCCACAATCAGTACACACAGAAAAGAGGAAATGGAGGATGAGGAAACATAGCAAGTGTGAAGTGCTCCCTGCAGCACCTATTATATAAAGAGAAGAAAATAAAATAAAGAAGAAAAAAAGAGAAAAGAAAAAAAAAAGAGAAGAGAAAAAGGGGGCAAAGAAAATGGAGGGGAAACAAGCAAGAAAAAGAAAAAGAGAAAAAAAACTAAATAAATGAAAAAAGACCTTGGGGGATAGAATTGGAGAAAAGACCAGGAGACAATGCAATATTAGCAACCACACCAAAAAAAAAAAAAAAAAGAAAAAAAAGAACCAACGTTTCAAGCTAGGAATCCTCTTTGCAGTTAGATAATACACTTAGGGATCTAACCTTCCCCCTTTCTCCGTTCCTCACTTCTCTCTCTCCCAGGGCAGCAGGAAAGCTGTCTGACAGGTCCTGTAGGAGATTCAAGTAGGTCCTTGTTGAACCAACTCAACACAGAAGACTATGACTCTTTATTTCCAGCCTGAGAGCACCTACACCTCACCAGAAACCACAAATATGTTATTGGAAGCTTGGATAGTACCTCCTACAGTCCCTCCCCCTTAGGTGTGCTAGGAGAGGTCTAAGTGATTTTCTGACTCCACCTTCTCCCAGACCAAGTTTCCTATCCCAGGACATTAAGGTAAATTGGGCTTTCTCAGCAGATTCACCTCTCCTTTCTTCCTAGACTCTCCCCAAGACAGCTGGTACACTCCTCCAAGTCCAAGGAGAGAGAGAGAGAGAGAGAAAAAAAAAAACCCACAAACACCAAGAGCTAGGGTAATCAAGGACCTCAGATGGACCTCAGGGCGCAGTGGAGTCGGGGATGGGAAGTCTGTGATATTGCAGACTCAAGGTGTGTGAGTCTCTGGAGCGTGGGCCACCAGGGTTTAGGGGACACAGACCTGGGAACCATGCATCCAGGTAACAGGGCCTGGGAGCACCGCAGCACAACACAGCCTTCAGGGATCCCCGCAGCTGGGGGAGGGGTCCTGCCCACAACCTCTGACCTCCATGTCAGAAACCCAAAATTCCACCTCTCACAAGAATCTCTTCTGTCACTGTCTCACCAAATCGACATCCAGACACCTCCTGCCCTGCAAGCCCCCAAAACAGCCCGCTCAGGGTTTGGGAACACCACAGCACAATAAAGATTTCAGGGACCGCCACAGGCAGCCAGCCCTAAGGGGAAGGGTTCCGCCTCGAACTTCTGATCTCCGTGTCAGAAACCCAAAATTCCACCTCTCACAAGAATCTCTTCTGTCACTGTCTCACCAAATCGACTTCCAGACACCTCCCGCCCTGCAAGCCCCTGTAACAGACTGCTCAGGGCTTGGGAACTCCCCAGCACAGCAAAACCTTCAGGAATTGCCGCCACCAGGCCGCCAGCCCCAGGGGGAAGGGTCCCGTCCACAACCCTGACCTCCGTGAAATAGACCCAAAATTCTACCTCTTGCAAGAGTCTCCTCTGTCACCGTCCCACTAAATCGACGTCCAGAGACCTCCTGCCCTGCAAGCACCCAAAACAGCCTGGTCCAGCAGGACTCCAACCCTACTGAGCCGCTTCTTTGCAGGAGAGATTATGAGGTGCACTCACTCGGATGCCATCTTGCCCCGCCTCCTCCCAATAAAATATTAATCAACCATAACAAGGAATGACGTTCTGAGGCATATTACCTCTTGGAAGAACATTGAAAACATTATGCTGAGTGAAAGACACCAGACACAGAAGGACAAATATTGAGTGATTCCATTTAAATGAAGTATCTAGAACAGCAAATATATAGAGACAGGAAGTAGATTGGGGCTGGGGGAGGGAAGGGCATTGCTTAAGGGAAAAGAGTTTCTCTTTGAGGTGATGAAAAGGTTTTGGTAATGGAAGGTGGTAATGGTAGTATAACGCTGTGACTATAATTAATGCTACTGAATTGAGTACTTAAAAAGGGTGAGAATGGCACATTCTATGTTTTATGTATATACATAATTAAAACATTAAAAACAAATGGGCAGGGAAGCAGATTTGGCTCAGTGGATAGAGCATCCGCCTACCACATGGGAGGTCCAGGGTTCAAATCCAGGGCTCCTGACCCACGTGGTGAGCTGGCCTGTGCGCAGTGCTGATGCACGCAAGGGTGCCGTGCCACTCAGGGGTGTCCCCTGCATAGGGGAGCCCCATGCGCAAGGAGTGCACCCCGTAAGGAGAGCTGCCCAGCGCGAAAAAAGCGCAGCCTGCCCAAGAATGGCGCCGCACACACAGAGAGCTGAGGCAGCAAGATGATGCAACAAAAAAACTGATTCGGGAAACGGACTTTGGCCCAGTGGTTAGGGCGTCCGTCTACCATATGGGAGGTCCGCGGTTCAAACCCCGGGCCTCCTTGACCCGTGTGGAGCTGGCCATGTGCAGCGCTGATGCGCGCAAGGAGTGCCGTGCCACGCAAGGGTGTCCCCTGCGTGGGGGAGCCCCACGCGCAAGGAGTGCGCCCGTGAGGAAAGCCGCCCAGCGTGAAAGAAAGTGCAGCCTGCCCAGAAATAGCGCCGCCCACACTTCCTGTGCCGCTGACGACAACAGAAGCGGACAAAGAAACAAGACGCAGCAAATAGACACCAAGAACAGACAACCAGGGGAGGGGGGGAAATTAAAATAAATAAATAAATCTTTAAAAACAAAAAAACAAAAAAAAAACACCACTGATTCCTGGTGCTGCTGACAAGAATATAAGTGGACACAGAAGAACACACAGCAAATGGACACAGAAAGCAGACAACTGGGGGGCAGGGAAAGGGGAGAGAAATAAATAAAAAATAAAAATCTTTAAAAAGAGGCTTATCTTAAACAAATGGGCAAACAAATAAACCAAAAAATAGGCTCACCTCTCTCCACATCTCTGCTCTGCTGTAGCTCCGGAAGGGAGAAAGGCGAGTCTCCCAGCAGAGAGAGTTGGCCATGCCCTCCTTGCCTCCTTTTCTCCCTCTCAAGTCTTGGCACCCATCCGGACCTGCCTCAGCCCCACCCCGCGTCTCTGCCGGGCCCCAAGCTGACCAGGGTCTTGAGCCCATCCCGTTCCCTTCCTTCTCCCCAGTGCTCTGGACCCGCTGGGTCACTCGGCCTTGCTCTTTTCTGAGTCACTCTGCTTTCCCAGTGTTAGGGGTTGAATTGTGTCTCCCCAAAAGACATCTTCACGTCCTGACCCCCGTCCTTTGACTCTAACCTTGTTGGGAATTAGGATCTTTACAGAGGTGCTGAGTTAAGATGAGGTCAGACTGGAAGAGGGAGGGCCCTAAATCCAACGTTAGCTGGTGTCCTTAGAAGGGGAGGGACATTGGACATAGAGGCAGACAGATGAAGAGGGAGTAAGGGGAGCCGATGGGGCTCAGTGGTTGAGTGCCGCTTCCCATGTACGAGGCCCTGGGTTCAATCCCTGGCTGGTGCCTCCTAAAAAAAGACAGAGAGAAAGAGGGAATAAAGCCATTCAACATTAGAGGCAGATTGGAGTGAAGCGTCTGCACGTCAAGGAATGCCCAGGTTTGCTGGTGAACCCCAGAAGCTGGGTGTGGGGACTGAATCACGTCCCACAAAAGGCATGTCCAGGTCCCTGTGGGTGTGAACCCATTAGTAAATAGAACCTTTGAGGATGTTGTTGTTCGTTCACCTGTGGCCTCATTTGAGAACAGGCTCTTCATGGATCCTATTTAGATGCAAACAAATTGAATCAGGGTGGACCTGGCCCTGTCCACGTGGGTCTGGAGTGCAAGGACTCCTCTGAGCCCGGAGGACAAATGATTGCAAAGTTCTACAGTGCTCTGGCCCCAGTGCATTAACGACTAAAGATTAGGTTTTTGCAGCCTCTCTTAAAATCAGCCTCTGCAAGGATGGTTTGATCCAAAAAAAATCTTTGCAAAATCTAAAGGTACATCCTTGGTTTTGTCTGCTTTGATGACAGTCTTTCCTACTTTTGCCTTAACATGCTCCTTCCTGGCCTCATTTCCAATAAACAAACAACTGTTAAAAGGTAACACAGGGAAGCGGACTTGGCCCAGTGGTTAGGGCGTCTGCCTATCACATGGGAGGTCCGCGGTTCAAACCCTGGGCCTCCTTGACCTGTGTGGAGCTGGCCCACGCACAGTGCTGATGCGTACAAGGAGTGCCGTGCCACGCAGGGGTGTCCCCCGCACAGGGGAGCCCCGGAAGGAGAGCAGCCCAGCACGAAAGAAAGTGCAGCCTGCCCAGGAATGGTGCCGCACACACGGAGAGCTGACACAACAAGATGACGCAACAAAAAGAGACACAGATTCCCAGGCCACTGATGACAACAGAGGCAGACAAAAGAAGAACATCCAGCGAATGGACACAGAGGACAGACAACTGGGGCAGGCGGGTGGGCGGGCGGAGAAAGGGAGAGAAACAAATTTTTAAAAAAGGTAACACTTTTAGGACAGCTGCAAAAGCAATACAACCCCCCCATAGAGAACTCCAGCATCCACCCATACCCAGATTCACCAACTCCAACATCCTGCTACCTTTGCCCCCTCCTTCCATCTATCCTTTATCTACCTATTCACCCATCAGTCATCATCATCATCTATCTATTCATTTTCTAAACATCTGGGAGCAGGATGCACATGCAATGCTCCTGGAACACATACTACTTCCATGTGCCTTTCCTAAGAACAAGGCTATTCACCTATATATTACCTTAAGTACAAGTATCAAGTCCAAGAAATTTAACATTGCCATAAAGCTTACATTCTATATTCCGGGTTTTTCTTAGGTCCCAATAATGTCCTTTTGAGGCTTTCCCCCTCCATTCTCAGACCCCACCCAGTATCACGTATTGCATTTGATTGTCATTATCTCTCCCTTTTTTTTTAAGATTTATTTTTTATTTATTTCTCTCTCCTTTCCCACTCCCCACCCAGTTGTCTGCTCTCTGTGTCCATTCGCTGTGTGTTCTTCTGTGTCCCCTTGTATTCTTGTCAGCGGCACCTGGAATCTGTGTCTCTTTTTGTTGTATCATCCTCCTGCATCAGCTCTCTGTGTGTGTGGCGCCATTCCTGGGCAGGTTGCACTGTTTTTGAGCTGGGTGGCTCTCCTTACAGGGCGCACTCCTTGTGCGTGGGGCTCCCCTATGCGGGGGACACCCCTGCATGGCATGGCGCTCCTTGCGCACATCAACACTGTGCGTGGGCCAGCTCGTCACACAGGTCAGGAGGCCCTGGGTTTGAACCCTGGACCTCCTATGTGGTAGGCAGATGCCCTATCCGTTGAGCCAAATCTGCTTCCCATGATTGTCATTATCTCTTTTGTTTCTCTTCCTTTTATTAAAAAATTGTGGATACAACATAAATCTTCCCTTCTCAACCCCTCCCAAGCATACCATCAGGGGGATGAATCATATTTACAACATTGCTGTACCCTCACTGCCGTCTATTACCAGAACTTTCCCTTCACTCCAAACAGAAACACAATACTTAATTTTGCATTAATTCCTCATTGCCTCTGTCCCCCACTCCTAGCAACCTGAACTCTAATTTTTCTCTCTATGATTTGCATATTCTCTGATATTTCCTTTGAGGTTATCATGGGAGTTAAATATAGCATCCTAAATCTATAACAGTCTAATTTGCTTTGTTCAACTTCCATAATAGACACGCACTATGTTCTTATAACTCTCTGTCATCCCACTTTATGCAGTTTTTTATTAAAGATTTATTTTATTTATTTATTTCTCCACTGCCACCCCACTCCCTTCCCCCTCATTGTTTGCACTTGATGTGTCTACTCATCTTCCTTGTTTCTTTAGGAGGCACTGGAAATCAAACCCAGGACCTCTGATGTGGGAGGGAGGCACCTAATCTGCTTTGTTGTGTCTCTCATTACAATCCTTTTTTCTTGTGTCTCTTGTTGTGTTATCTTATTGCATCAGCTTGCTGTGCCTGCCTGTCATGTCAGCTTGCTGTCTTGCTCGTCTTCTTTAGGAGGCACCAGGAACCTCTGCTCCCTGCTTTGTTGTGTCTCTCATCATGTTTTTTCTTCTTGTGTCTCTTTTGCATCAGCTTGCCATGCCTGCCCATCACGCTGGCCCACTGTCTTCTTTAGGAGGCACAGGGGACCAAAACAGGGACCTCCCGTGTGGTAAATGGGAGCTCAATCCCTTGAAACATACCTGCTTCCCTCACCTTCATGTACAAATCACGTGTTTATATTACTGTGAATCCCAAACCACTGATTGATCAATACATTTTTTCTTGGTATTTAAAGACACTTTAGATTACATAAATATTACATCATATCATTACATTTTATGCATTTTTCTTTCAGATTCTGTAGGAAGTAAAAGGAGAGTTACACACACAAAAATAGTACTGATATTTACATTTACTCACGTCATTATCTTTACCAGAGATCTTTATTCTTCATGTGGCTTCTAGTCAACTGCCTAGTGTCCCTTCCTTTCAACCTGCAGAGCTCCCTTTAACATTTCTTGGAGGGCTGGTCTAGTGGTGATGAACTCCCTCAGCTATTGTTTCCCTGGAAATGTCTTAATCCCTCCCTCATTTAAAAGAAAATTTATTTAACTGTATCACTCATACATAAACATACACAAACAATAAGTGTATAGTAATAGTTGTGAACTTACAAAACAAACATATGTAACATCATACAGGACTCTCATAACTCACCCTACCACCAATAACTTGCATTGTTGTTAAACATTTTTAACTAATGGTTAAAGAACATTGTCAAAATATTACTATTAACCAAAATACTTCCCCCCAACACACCCTATTATTATTATTTATATCATTTATATATGAACATATGTAAACAATAAGTGTATAGTAAAAGTTGTGAATTACAAAACTAACATGCATAACATCATATAGGGGTCCTATACACCAACACCTTGCATTGTCGTGAGATGTTTGTTACAAATTATGAAAGAATATTTTCAAAATCTTACTACTAATTATAGTCCTTGTCTTACATTTGGTATATTTTCCCCCCAACCCACCCTATTATTGTTTTTTAGATATATTTTTTTATGACAGAAGTTGTAAACTTATAAAATAATCATGCACATGTGCAGAATTCCCAAACAACACCCCTCTATCAATACACCACATTGTGGTGGAATATTTGTTACACATAAGATAATATCATCTGATTGTTACCATCTCCATAGTGTACCTTTGGCACACATTTTCCATACTGCCCCATTATCAACACGGTACATCTTTGGCATAAATACAAGAATATTATATTATTACTGCTAACCACAGTCCATAGGTCACTCCAGTATGTATTTTTCCCATGCTTCTCCATATTCCCACCACCCTGCAGTAGTGATGTACATTTGCTCTAGTTAACAAAGGACACTCTTGCATCTGTACCATCAACCACAATTCTCATCCACCTCTTGGTTTACTGTGCTATTCAGTTCTTAGATTATTCTCTAGCATTCTGTCAATTAGTATTTACTTACCTAGACTACCATTTTCAGCAACGTCCCCATTTATAAACTGACTATTACTCATTGTTACCATTCACTCTATACATTTCCACACTTTCACAGTAAAGCTAATTAAAACTTCTACATACATTAAACATCAATAGTCCATCTCACTCCTCCTCTTATCTCCTTTAAGAATCTACCAAATACCACCAGGTCTTGAAGATATTTTCCTACAATTTCTTCTAGAAGCTTTATGATTCTTGCTTTTATTTTTAGTTTTTTAAATCCATTTTGAGTTAATTTTTGGATAAGGTGTGAGATAGGGGTCCTCTTTCCTTCTTTCGGCTATGGATATTCAGTTCTTTCAGCACCATCTGTTGAATGGACTGTTCTGTGTGATGGGGGTGGATTTGACAAGCTAGTCAAAAATGACATGTGAGGGTCTGTTTCTGAACCATCAGTTTGGTTCCATTGCTTTATGTGTCTGTCTTTATGCCAGTACCATGCAATTTTTACCACTTATACCTAGCTAATATGATTTAAAGTTTGGAGATGAGGGTTTGCTTTTTCCTTTTTAAGGTGTTTCTGGCTATTCAGTATCCCTTACCCTTCCAAATAAATTCGATAATCATGTTTTCAATTTTTAAAAATGCTGGTAGAATTATTATTGGGATTGCATTGAATCTGTATATAAATTTGAGTAGAATTGACATTTTAATGATATTTAGTCTTCCAATCCATGAACATGGAATGTTATTCCAGTTATTTAGGGCTTTTTAAATTTCTTTTAACATTGAGTCACAGTTTTCTGAATATAAGTACCTTACATAATTGGTTAAGTTTATTGCTGACTATTTGAATTTTATCTGTCACATTTTATTTTCACCACTCTTTTGACACTTTTAGTTACTTTTATTGGTATAAATCAATCTTCATTTCTAGACTCTCTTCCAGGCCTCTCTCTCCTGTCTTTTCTTTTCAGGCTCTAGCACACCCTTTAGTATTTCCTGAAAATCCAGTCTCTTGGTTAGAAATTCTCTGTTTCTGTTTATCTGTGAATATTTTAATCTCACCCTCATTTTGAAAGATAATCTTGTCAGATATAGCCAAGATTCTTGGCTGGAAGTTTCTCTCTTGTAGTATCTTAAATATATCATACCACTGTCTTCTTGTCTCCATGATTTCTGGTGAGAAATCAGTACCAGATAATGGTTATCCCTTATATGTTATGCATTGCTTTTCTCTTGCTGTTCTCAAAATTCTCTCTTTGTCTTTGGCATTTGAAATTCTGATTAGTGTGTGTCTCGGAGTTGATCTTTTTGGATTTTTTCAGATGGGAGTACATTGTGCTTGCTGAACATGGATATCTATGTCCTTCAATAGGGTTGCGAAATTTTCCACCATTATTTCTTCAAATATTCCTTCTGCCCCTTTTCCCTTCTCTTCTCCTTCTGGGACACCCATGACATGTATGTTTGCACATCTTTTGCTATCATTTAGTTCCTTGAAACCTTGTTCAATTTTTTTCCATTCTTTTCTTCATCTGTTCTTTTGTATGTTCACTTTCAGAGGCCATTTCTTCAAGCTCACCAATCCTTTCTTCTGCCTCCTCAAATCTGCTATTATATGACTCCAATGTTTTTTAAATTTCATTTATTGCACTTTCATTCCCATAAGATCTGCTATTTTTCTATGTATGCTTTCAAATTCTTCTTTGTATTCATCCAATGTCTTCCTAATATCCTTAATCTCTTTAGTTATCTCATTGAATTTATTAAGAAGATTTGTTTGAACATCTATAATTAGTTGTCTCAACTCCTTTATGTCATCTGGAGACTTACCTTATTTCTTTAACTGGGCCATATCTTCCTGTTTCTTGATGTGGATTGTAATTTTCTGTTGCTGTCTTGTCATCTGGCTTACTAGAGTATTTATTCTGGGTGCAGTTTTTCTCTTTAGTTTAGGGCTTCCTGCCCTTTCTCCTTTGCTGGTTGTACAGTATGAGCCAAGGATGCAGTTAGTGCTATAAGCTGTGGAGGCTTAAGCTGCCCTCATTATCCCAGGGCCCAATGAAGCTTCTCCAATTTTCTCCTTTGCTAGGGGTAGGGACAGAGGCACAGCTGTGTGGAATAATCCAAATTGTGTACACCTAAACTGTAGTTGCCCAGAGAGACTGTTGAAACTTCACGCCTCTTTCTCCTTGCCTGGGGCAGGGATGGAGCTGCAGGTGTGGGCAGCAATCTATGCAGTGCAGGTCCAAGATGACCACAGTTGCCCCAGTAGACTTCGGATTATTCAGTCTGAGGCCTAGGCTAGGGCTGCAGGTTGATTTGAGTGAAGGAAATCGGTTCTTACTGTCACTGTGATTTTCTGTCAGCCTGGCTTCCCCTCAGGCTGGGGGTGGAGTCAAAATGGCCACCACCCACCTCTTTCCAACTTGAACAGATTCACACCTTAGCTGTTCCTAGGGTTATACCTTAGCCAGCTGAGTCTTCTAATCAGTAGGCGAAATCAGTGCCAGCTGTCGCCTCCTTTCCTGTTTGGGGGAAATGGAGCTCTCAATTCCAGCCACAGAATAGCTCCTGGGGCAGCTTGAGCTGCCAAAATAGGATAATCACTGGCCTCCGAGGCTTTGCCAGTAATTTCCCAGGGAGGCTGGCACAGTTCCTCCCAGCTTCCTTCCTGCTGGAAGTGGGGCTGGGGCCTAGGCTAGAGCTGCAATCTGACATGGATGGAAAGAAGCCAGTCCCTACCAGCACTGTGATTCTCAGTCCACCCCGCTTCCCCCTCTTGCCAGGCACAGAGTTAAGGTGGCAGCTCCCGGCCTCTTTCTGACTCGGACAGGCTCAAACTTTAGTTGTTCTTAAGATTATGCTTTAGCCCGCCAAATTTGCTCATCAGTAACTGAAGTTGGTGTCCAACCATCTCTTCCTCCCCTGTTTTTGGGACGTGGCCCTTCCAACTCCAGCTGTGGAACAGCTCCTAAGGCAGCTTGTGCCTCCAATGGAGGATGGGCACCGCCTCAGTGGCGTAAAGCACTCTACTCACAAATCTTCTCTACAGATGAGCAGTCTCCTCTTTCCATTCCTTTAACGATGTTGCAGGATATTCCTCTGGTCTCCTGGAGCCCCTGAACAGGTGCTTCAGCTAGCTCCAGATAGCTCTGGGTGTTTACTAACTGCTCTGTAGCGGGAGCTGACTCTAGGAGCTCCTTACTATGCCACCATCTTGCTGGTTGTCCCTCCCTCATTTTTTTTTTTAAGATTTATTTTTTATTTATTTCTCTCCTCTTCCCCGCCCATCTGCCTGCTCGCTGTGTCCATTCACTGTGTGTTCTTCTGTGTCCACTTGCATTCTTGTCAGGTGGCACTGGGAATCTGTGTCTCTTTTTGTTGCATCATCTTGCTGCATTAGCTCTCCGTGTGTGCAACGCCACTCTTGGGCAGGCTGAGATTTTTTCGTGCTGGGTGGCTCTCCTTATGGGGTGCACTCCTTGCGCACGGGGCTCCCCTATGCAGCGGACACCCCTGCGTAACATGGTACTCCTTGTGCACGTCAGCATTGTGCATGGGCCAGCTCATCACACAGGTCAGGAGACCCAGGGTTTGAACACTTGACCTCCCATGTGGTAGGCAGATGCTCTATCCATTGAGCCAAGTCTGCTTCCCAGTCTCTCATTTTTGAAAGACAGTTTTGCAGGATATAGAATTCTCAGTTGGCAATTTTGTTTTGTTTTGTTTTGTTTTTCCTGTCAGCACTTTAAATATGTTATCCCACTGCCTTCTACCTTCCATGGTTTCTGGTGAGAAATTGGTACTTAATCTTATTCAGTCTCCCTTGTACAGGACACATTGTTTTTCTCTTGCAACTTTCAGAATTATTTTTTTATCTTTGTCATTTGGCAGTTTTATTATAACATGGTAATATGGGTCTTTTTAGAATTCATTGAGCATCTTGGATGTTTACATCAATGTATTTCATTAAATTTTGGAAGTTTCAGTCATTATTTCTTTGAATATTCTCTCTGCTCCTTTCAAACTTTCTTCTCCTTCTGGGACTCCCACAATACACTTGATGGTGTCCCACAGGTTCCTCAGGTTCTCTTCACTTTTCTTCATTCTTTCTTCTTTCTGCTTCTCAGACTGGATGATTTCAATAGTCTCTTCTTCAACTTCACTGGTTCTTTCTTTGCCAGCTCCAATCTTCCTTTGACCCATGTAAGGAATTTTTAATTTCTGTTACTCTGGTCTTCAGCTTGGTTCCTTTTCATAATTTCCATCTCTCTATTGGTCTTCTCTTTGTGTTCATTTATTGTTTCCCTGATTTCATTTAGTTCTTTATCCATGTTTTCCTTTAGCTCTTTGAGCATATTTAGGGCCATTTTTTAAAAGTCTTTTTCTGCAATGTTCTGGGTTTGGTTCTCTTCACTGATGGCTTCTACAACCTTTGGGAAAGATGTGGGTCCCCAGTCTTACAACTCTGAGAAAAACTCAAAAACTGCATTTTTACAACCTTTTGGAAAAATGATTGATGGTTTCTAATGCTTCAGTCTTCTCTTTTGCAGGACCATCACTTCCTGTTTCTTTGTATGTTTTGTAGTCTTTTGTTGGCATCTGGATATTTTGATATTTTAATGTGTTCTTGCTGAAATTTAGTCTCTGAGGCCTCTGTTTCTTATGCTTGTGTCCAGCTAGTATTATGACAGCACTTTTCTGGATTGCCAGGAGCTAACAAAAAAAGAAGGGGGAAAAAAAACACCTCTTCAAGTTTTTGCAGATTGACCTATATGACTGCTCTCCTTCAGA
The DNA here is from genome assembly GCF_030445035.2 of Dasypus novemcinctus. NCBI lineage: Eukaryota > Metazoa > Chordata > Mammalia > Cingulata > Dasypodidae > Dasypus > Dasypus novemcinctus. The sequence continues at coordinate 12,864,003 of NC_080695.1, read as the reverse complement.
GCTTATCCATTCAATGAATTTAGAGAATAGCTCAAGGCCAAAGCATAGGGGCCTCCCTGGTCCTTTCTGTATATGTCTGTGCCTTGTCTTGGGCTTATGCATGTGTCCTAGGAAATGTCTCTTTTCCTGTGTACAAGTGTTTCTCTTCCCTAGGAAAGTATGTGCACTCCACTGTATGTCCTGCAGCCAACAATCCCTTGCTCCAGGCATCCACTTGACTGTTTACACACAGCATTCTGCAGAAGAGTTCCTCAGGCCACCACTATAAAAACGAGACTAGACATACGTGCTTCCAGTGTGTGCATGAGGGTTATGCTTCTCCCTCTTGAACCACGCTGGGAGTGTGGGTCAGCTCCATGCTGAACTGGTGAGAGGGGAGAGGGACCAGTAAGGGTTTCACGAGGTCCTATTGTTTTTTAAATATATATATAGCAAATTTTTATTGTCTTTTTTTTTTTAAAGATACATAGATCACACAAAATGTTACATTAAACAATGTAGGGGCGGAGCCAAGATGGTGACAGAGTAAGGAGCTCCTGGAGTCAGCTCACGAAACAGGGCAGTTGGTGGTCACCCAGAGCTACCTAAAGCACCTGTTTGGAGGACTCAGGAGACCAGAGGAGTATCCCACAACATCCTTGACAGTGTGGAAGGAGGAGACTACCCATCTGCACAGAGGAATTGTAAGTAGAGCCCTCCATGCCATGGAGGTCGGTGCTCGTGGTGTGCAAGCTGCCTCAGGAGCTATTCTGTGGTTGGAGTTGGAAGTTCCATCTCCCCTAATAAAAATGGGAGGAAAACACAGTGTGGCAGTGACTTCAGTTACTGATTAGTGGATTCAGTGTGCTGAAGCAGAATCCTAGAGACAACTAAACTTTGAGCCTATCCAGGTCAGAGGGAAGCCAGTGACCGCCATTTCACTCCGCCCCAGGCATGAGGGAAAGCGGCGCTGACTGAAAATCACAGTGCTTGCAAGAACCGGCTTCCTTCCACCCAGGTTGGATTGCAGGTCTAGCCTAAACTCCAGTCCCACCTCCAGCAGGGAGGAAGCTGGGGGGGGACCTGCACCACCTCTCTGGGAAGCTACAAGCCACGCCACAGAGGCTGGTGCCCATCCTATTGTAGGGGTGCAAGCTGCCTCAGAAGCTATTCTGTGGCTGGAGTTGGAAACTCCATTTCCCATAAACGTAGGAGGAAGAGACATATGTCCACTGACCTCAGCCAAGATTATACTTGACTGGCTAAACTATAATCTTAGAGACATCCAGGGTCTGAGCATGTCCAAGCAGGAAAGAGTCCAGTAGCTGCCATTTCGACTCCACCCCCTGGCATGAGAGGAAGCCGGGCTGACTGAAATCCAATAAAGTTAGGGACGGGCTTCTTTCCGCCAAGATCGGACTGCAGCCCTAGCCTAGGCTCCAGCCCCACCTCTAGCAGAGAGGTAGCTGGCGGGACTTGCACCAGGCTCTCCAGGCAACTGCAAGTGCTCTGCTGGCACAGCCTGAATAGTCAGACACCTGGGGCTGCATTCCCGCATCCCAAGAGAATAGAAGAGGAGCTGGGTATCCTCAGCCTCTCTGGGCAATGACAGAAGTTTTCAGCCCACATAAACAGGTTTGTTGAGTGCCTTTGAGCCCATCTCCACCTCTGTCCCACCACAGGGTAGGAGGGGACTGGTGTTGCCTCAACGTCTCAGGGCAACTTCAGACAGTTTGGCTTGCACAAACCTTACCATTGGGTACCTGTGGCTGCACCTCCATCCCCAACAGGACAAGAGATGGACTGTGTTTACCTAACCTCTCTGGGTAACTGCAGGTGCTTTTGGCCCACACAGCCTGGTCTGGTGGGTACTTGTGGGCCCACCCTCACCCCCCAATAACAAAGAAGGGGACTGGTCTTTCCACAGCCTTTTTTGGCAATGGCAGACCTTTGGCCTGCATGGACTTAACTATTGGATGCCTATGAATCCACCCCACCCCCAAAAGGATTGGAGGGGGCTGGTGCTTCCTCAGCCTTTCCAGGCAAACAGTGGGTACTTTCAGCCAACAGGACTGAGCAGTTGAGCATTTGTGGTTCTGTTCCCACCCCCTAAAGGGCAGAAGGGACAGTACTCTCTCAGCCTCTCAGGGCAACTGCAGGCTTATTTGGCCCACAGAGATGAGATTGTTGGGCAGTCCAGAGGGTCCATTCCCACCAGGGAGAGGATCTGGTGCTATATCAGTTTACCTGAGGTCATTATGGACCCACACAGCATAGATTGCTTACCAAAACTATAGCTCCATCCCTGCCTAAGGTAGGGGAGGAAGGGGCGTGAAGCTTCATCAGTGTCTCCAGGTGACTACAGACAGTCTTGTTGTGCCCAACTTGGATTATTATACACAGCTACAGCTCTGTCCATACCCCTAACAGAGGAGAAAGGTGGGAGAAGCTTCATCCCTTTCTGGGGAAATGCTGGCAGCTTCAGCCTCCATAGCTTACAGCACCAACTACATCCTTGGCTCCTACTATACAACCACAAAAGAGAAAAGATAAGAAATCCCTAAACTAAAGGGAGAAACTGCACCCAGAATAAATACATCTAGCAAGCCAGATGCAAAAATGCCAACAAAAAATTACAATCCATACCAAAAAACAGGAAGAGATGGCCCAATAAAAGGAACAAGATAAGCCTGCAGATGACATAAAGGAGTTGAGACAACTAATCTTAGATGTTCAAAGAAATCTCCTTAATAAATTCAATGAGACGGCTAAAGAGATTAAGGATATTTGAATGCATACATAGAAAAATAGCAGACCTTATAGGAATGAAAGTTGCAATAAATGAAATTAAAAATACACTGGAGGCATATAACAGCAGATTTGAGGAAGCAGAGGAAAGGATTGGCAAGCTCAAAGACACGGCCTCCAAAAGCAAACAAACAAAAGAACAGATGAAGAAAACTATGGAAAAAATTGAACAAGGTCTCAGCAAATTAAATGACAAGAGATGTACAAACATACACGTCATAGGTGTCCCAGAAGGAGAAGAGAAGGGAAAAGGGGCAGAAGGAATATTTGAAGAAATAATGGTGGAAAATTTCGCAACCCTATTGAAGGACATAGATATCCATGTTCAACAAGCACAATGTACTCCCATCTGAAAAAAATCCAAATAGACCAACTTCGAGACATATACTAATCAGAATTTCAAATGCCAAAGACAAAGAGAATTCTGAGAACAGCAAGAGAAAAGCAATGCATAACATATAAGGGATACCCAATAAGATTAAGTGTTGGGAAGTGGATCTGGCTCAACGGATAGAGCATCCGCTTACCACATGGGAAGTCCAGGGTTCAAACCCAGGGCCTCCTGACCCATGTGGTGAGCTGGCCCACATGCAGTGCTGATGCATGCAAGAAGTGCCATGCCATGCAGGAGTGTCCCCCACATAAGGGAGCTCCACGCACAAGAAGTGCACACCATAAGGAGAACTGCCCCACACAAAAAAAGTGCGGCCTGCCCAGGAGTTGTGCCACACACACAGAGAGCTAACGCAGCAAGATGATGCAAACAAAAAAGAGACACAGATTCCTGGTGCCACTGACAAGAATACAAGCAGACATAGAAGAACACGCAGTGAATGGACCCAGACAACTGGCGGGGGGGAGGAGGGGGAGATAAATAAAAAATAAATCTGTTAAAAAAAAAAAAAGATTAAATGCTGATTTCTCACCAGAAACCATGGAGACAAGAAAGCAGTGGTATGATATATTTAAGATACTGCAGGAGAAAAACTGCCAGCCAAGAATTTTATACCCAGCAAGGTTATTTTTAAAAATGAGGATGAGATTAGAATATTCACAGATAAACAGAAACTGAAAGAGTTTATAACAAAAGGAACAGCTTTGCAGGAAATATTAAAGGGAGTGTTACAGCCTGAAAAAGAAAAGACAGGAGAGAGAGGCCTGGAAGGGAGTCTAGAAATGACAACTGTATCAGTAATAGTAACTAAAAGTGTCAAATATAAAATGACAGATAAAATGCAAAGATCAAAATGGATGAAATAGAACTGCTTTTACAGTAATAACAGTGAATGTTAATGGTTAAACTCCCCAATCAAAAGACATAGGCGGGCAGAATGGTAAGAAAAGTTAAGCCATCTATATGTTATCTGCAAAAGACTCACCTTAGACCAATAAACTGAAAGTGACAGGTTGGAAAAAGATATTCCATGCATGCAGTAACCCAAAAAAAAAGCTGGGGTAGCTATACTTATATCAGATGATACAGACTCTAAAAGCAAAACTGTTATTAGAGACAAGGAAGGACAGTATATATTAATAAAAGGAATGATTCACCAGGAAAAAATAATAATCATAAGTATATATGCACCTAACCAGGATGCCCCATGAGGCAAACACTGGCAAAACTGAAAGGAGAAATAGACATCTCTACAATAATAGTTGGAGACTTCAGTACACCACTGTCAGCATTGGATAAAACACCTGGGCAGAAGATCAATAAAGAAACAGAGAGCTTGAATAATATGATAAATGGACTAAACCTAATAGACATATACAGAACATCGCACCCCAAAACAGCAGGATATAGATTCTTTTCAAGTGCTCATGGATCTTTCTCCAGGATAGACCATATTTTGGGTCACAAAGCAGATCTCAATAAATACAACAAAATCAAAAGTATGCAAAGTACTTTCACTGATCATAATAAAATAAAGTTGGAAATCAACAAGCAAAATAAAGGGAAAATTCACATATATGTGGAGATTAAACAACACACTCTTAAATAATCAGTGCATCAAAGGAGAAATTTCAAGAGAATTTAATAAATATCTCGAGATGAATGACAATGAGAATGCAACATATCAGAACCTATGGGATGCTGCAAAGGCAGGGTTGAAAGGAAATTTTATAGCCTTCAATGCTTACATTAAAAAAGAAGAAAGACCTAAAATCAATGACCTAACTACACAGCTGGAGGAACTAGAAAAAGAACAGCAAGCTAATCCCAAAGCAAGTAGAAGGAATGAAATAACAAAGACCAGAGCAGAAATAAATGAAATTGAGAACAAAAAGCAATAGAGAAAATTAACAAAACCAAAAGTTGGTGCTTCGAGAAGATTAACTAAATCGACAAACCCTTAGCTAGACTGATTAAAAAAAGAGAGAGAGAATATGTAAATAAATGAAATAAAAAAGGAAAAGGGGAACCTTACTACTGACCCCACAGAAATAAGAGAGATCATAAGAGGATACTGAACAACTTTATGCTAAAAATCTAAACAATGTAGATGAAATAGAAAAATTCCTAGGAATGTATAAACAACCTACACAGATGCTAAAAGAAATAGAAGATATCAACAAACCAGTCACAAGTAAAGAGATTGAAACAGTCATCAAACAGCTCCCCAAAATGAAAAGACCAGGGCCAGATAGTTTGAAGGTCAGTTCTACCAAGCATTCAAAGAAGATTTAATACCAATCTTACTCAAGTTCTTCCAAAAAATTGAACAAGAAGGAACACTACCAGACTCATTCTATGAAGCTAGTATCACCCTAATACCAAAGCCAGATAAAGGTATTACAAAAAAAAAAAGAAAATTACAGACCCATTTCTCTAATGAATACAGATGGAAAAATCCTCAATAAAATACTTGCTAATAGAATCCAACAACACATTAAAAGAATTACCCATCATGATCAAGTGGATTTTATACCAGGCATGCAAGGCTGGTTCAACACAAGAAAATCAATCAGGATAATACACCACATTAATATATCAAAGAAGAAAATCACATGATCTTAACAATTGACACAGAAAAGGCATTTGACAAAATACAGCATCTTTCTTGATAAAAATACTACAAAAAATAGGAATTGAAAGAAACTTTCTCAACATGATAAAGGTCATATACGAAAAACCCATAGCTAACATTGTACTCAATGGTGAAAGATTAAAAGCTTTCCTGTTGAGATCAGGGACAAGACAAGGATGCTCACTGTCACCACTTTTTTGTTCAATATAGTGCTAGAGGTTCTAACTAGAGCAATTAGGCAAGAAAAAGAAATAAAAGGCATCCAAATTGGAAAGGAAGAATTAAAACTTCCACTATTCACAGATGATAAGATTGTATATCTAGAAAGTCCTGAAAAATTTACAACAAAGCTGCTAGAGCTAATAAATGATGTCATTAGAGTGTCAGGATACAAGATCAATACACAAAAATCAGTGGTGTTTCTATACACTGATAATGCACAATCTGAGGAGGAAGTCAGAAAAAAAATTCCATTTACAATTGCAACTAAAAAAATAAAATATTTAGGAATAAACTTAACCAAGGATGCAAAGCACTTGTATTCAGAAAACTATAATGTATTGCTAAAAGAAATAAAAAAAGACCTAAATAATTGGAAGAACATTCCGTGCTCATGGATTGGAAGACTAAATATCATTAAGATGTCAATTCTACACAAATTGATATACAGATTCAATGCAATCCCAATAAAAATTCCACCAGCATTTTTTAAGCAAATGGAAAACACATTTATCAAATTTATCTGGAAGGGTAAGAAACCTTGAATAGCCAGAAACATCTTAAAAGGAAAAGTGAAGTTGGAGAACTCTTACTTTCAGACTTTAAATCATATTACCTAGATACAGTGGTAAAAGCAGCATGGTATTGGCATAAAGATAGACACATAGACCAATGAAACTGAATTGATGGTTCAGAAACAGACCCTCATCTCTACAGCCAAGTGATTTTTGACAAGCCTGTCAAGCCCTCCCAGTGGAGGCAGAACAGTTTATTCAACAAATAGTGTTGGGAGAACTGAATATCCATAGCCAAAAGAAAGAAAGAAAACACCTTATAAAAAAATTAACTCAAAATGGATCAAAGAACTAAATATAAAAGGAAGTACACTAAAGCTCCTAGAAGAAAATGTAGGGAAACATCTTCAAAACCTGGTGGTAGGTGGTAGATTCTTAAACTTTACACCAATAGCATGAGCACCAAAAGAAAACATGGACAAACGGGACCTCCTCAAACTTAAACATTTCTGTGAGTCAAAGGACTTCATCAAGAAGGTGAAAAGGCAGCCCAGTCGATGGGAGAAAATATTTGGAAACTGCTTATCTGATAAGTGTTGATTTCCATTCTATATAAAGAGATCATACAACTCAACAATAAAAGAGCAAGCAATACAATTAAAAAATGGGCAAAAGATTTAAATAGACATTTCTCCAAAGAGAAAATACAAATGGCCAAAAATCATATGGAAAAATGTTCTACATCACTAGCTATTAGGGAAATGCAAATTAAAACAACAATGAGATATCACCTAACACCACATAGAATGGCCATTATTAAAAAAACAGACAAGAATAAGTGCTGGAGAGGATGTGGAGAAATAGGAACACTCCTTCACTGTTGGTGGGACTGTAAAATGGTGCCGCCTCTGTGGAAGACAGTTTGGCGGTTCCTCAGGAAGCTAAATATAGAACTGCCACATGATCCAGCAATTCCTCTACTAGGAATATATCCAGAAGAACTAAAAACTATGAAATGAAGAGACATCTGCACATCAATAGCAGCATTGTTCACAATTGCCAAAAGATAGAAACAACCCAAGTGTCCATCCACCAATGAGTGGATAAACAAAATGTGGTATATACATATGATGGAATACTATGCTGCAGGAAGAAGAAATGAAATTGGGACACATGTGATAACATGGTGAGTCTTAAAGACATTATACTAAGTGGAGTAAGCCAGACACAAAAGGACAAATATTACATGGCCTTGTTAATATGAACTAAATAAATAACACACGGAATTAAATCCTAGAGTATATGTTATTAGGAGATAAGAGGAGAGTTGAGAAGAACTATGGATGCTTACTGTATGTAGAAGTTTTAATTAACTGTGAAAGTGTGGAGATGGATAGAGTTGATAGTAACACATTATAGTGAGTAGCAACTGGTTTATAAATGGGATTGTGGCTGAAAAAGGTAGTCTGGGGAAGTAAATTTCAATAGAAAGAAAGCTAACGAATAATATAGGGACTGAATAACACAGTGAACCCAGAGGCAGTTGAGAATTGTGGTTAAGGGTACAAATGCAGGAGAGTCCTTCTGTGAGCTAGAGCAGATGCACATCACTATTGTAGGATGATGGGACTATGGAGAAGCATGGGAAAACTACAGTTGGTGTGACCTATAGACTGGTTAACAGCAATACTATAATATTCTTGCATCAATGCCAAAGCTGTACTGCATTGATAATGGAGGTGTATGGAAAAAATGTGCCAAATGTGTACTATGGTCCACGACTGGTGGTGAGTCTGATGGTACTGTCTTATAATCTGTAACAAATGTTCCACCAGTGTGTGGAGTTGTATGGGAAATCTACACATCTATATGATTATTTGCAAGTTCACTATATCTGTAACAAAAATATATTTTCGAAAAATAATATGGGTTGGGGGAAAAATACCCCAAATGTAAGATAAGGACTATAGTTGGTAATAATATTTTGATGATGCTCTTGCATAATTTGTAACAAATATTTCACAACAATGCAAAGAGTTGGTGGAGGGGTGATGTATGAGACCCCTCTGTGATATTATGTATGTTTATTTTTAAGTGCACAATCTTTACTATACACTTATTGTTTATGCTTGTTCATGTATGAATGATATACTTAAATTAAAAATTAAAAAAAACATATATAGGAGGTTCCCATATACCCCACTCCCCACCCCACCCCCACTCCTCCCATATCAACAACTCTTTCATCAGTGTGGCATGTCCATTGCATTTGGTAAATACATTTTGGAGCACTGCTGCACCAAATGGATTATAGTTTACATTGTAGTTTACACTCTCCCCCAGTCCATTCAGTAGGTTATGGCAGGGTCTATATGGCAGGACTTGGGGTTGTCCTGAATGATATCCAGGGACAGATGCAGCACATTATATATCCTACTGCTTTTAAGGACATTTTTCCTTGATTTGATTCTCACCCTGTTATTACAGTCCTTTATCTGTTTTCTGGAGGTTTGAGAAAGTTGTTTCTGCCAGTTCTTGCTGGTTGTTCAAAGCTTCTGTGGAGGGACAGAGCCCTGAAGCTTCTCACACTGCCATGTGACTGGGACCACTACCCAGAGTTCACTTTTGCTCCTTTGGTGAACAATTCCATGTGCTGGGGAGACAGAAGCGCTAGGAGGTAATGTCCTGTCTTGACTTCCTAAGGCTGCTGTAATAAAGTGGTGTACAAGTACCTGTTCGAGTTCCCATTTTCAAGTCACGAGGGTATATACCCAGGAGTGGAATTGCCAGGCCATTTTAACTCAGTGTTGAGAGTTCTCTTGTATGGAAACCCTTTCTGTTATATTTTAAGCAGTTTGAGGGCAGGGACAACATCTTCTATTTCTGGAGGCTCCCTCCACAGATCCCAAGTCCTTCAGATGCCTTTCATTCCACCCTCCTCTCTTGAAGCCAGTTTCTACCTCACGTTTCCATTGATGGCTTCATGCAGCTCAGAATACTCTGTTGAAGGCTGGGTTTTCCAAAACACATTATGTGCTGTTTGTTTGGTTAATTGCCACCACCCACCTCCATGTATTATTAATATTTAAAACCAGATGTAGCACTTTACAACTCCTTTACAATTCACAGATGGTTGGTGCCTACACATAACAGATTATCGTCTGCACTGGGAATAATTTGAAATGCTCAGTATACTTACATCCTAGAGAAAAGTGTGGTTTGTAAAGCTTGGCTAACTATTTTTCCTTATCCCTGAAATTACTGATTTTAGTGTACACATGCTGAATTTCAGGTACTTGCATTTATGTATTTTTGTACTTTTTAAAATATTCTGATCCATCTGTACATTCATTCAATGGCTACTACAATGAATTAGGAAAGTAAATACCTTATTCTCCTTGTGGAGGTAATTTTTAAAGGACAGAAGAAGAGAAAATGTAGGGTGTCCATAAAATCTGAAAACGATGATATTATTTTTATTTTTTAACATACTGCTGACATTACATATACGTGCCTATGTTGCCAGACTTCATCTACACCCTAGATAAAAAGGCAGGACAGGAAGCAAAGATGATTTGGTACAGTCACTTCTCATTATTTACGCTAGTTATGTTCTATAAAGTCACTGCAAACAATGAATTAATGAACACTAATTGCTAATTGCTCCTGGGAGAAATCCTGGGTGAGGTTCCTGTAAATTTCTTGTGACAACATTTTTGTCAATCTTGATTTATGTGTTTCTGTTTAATACAACTTATTAAATATGTGTCATTGATTTATTAACATTGAACTCACGGCCAATGGCATTATAATGCATGCCTGAACGAAACTTAACTAACTTGTTTCCTCTAGAATGCACATCATCACTTCTTGAGCTTAGGAACACTAAACACCTTCAAAACTATGCTTGAGGGGCATTTTAAACAGTGAATTAACCAATAAAAAGTACAAAAGTATGAAAAATGTGGCACTAAATATACCATGCAAAGGACACTTGTTTACAGTATGAGAGCTGAAACAAGAAGGGAGAGCGCCGCCTTAGTTGACCTCAGCTGGGAATGTGTGCATCAGGCACCTCAAAATGTGTCACCGCTCTGTGGATGTCCATCAAGCACTGAAAAAGCACTGTGAGCACTAATTTTGGGGTTTCAGATAAATTTTAGTGAGTAGGCAAATTCTCAAAAATAGAATCCATGAATAATGAGGATTGACAGTAATTTTTTAATAAAAAATTTGTGAGTTTTCAGAAAAATTATGCATAAAATTCCATATACCACCCTAGTATTAACAACTTGCATTAGTGTTGTACATTTGTTATGTGATAAAAGCACATTTTTATAAATGTACCATTAACTGTAGTTCATGGTTTACCTTAGGGTTCACATTTTGTGTTGTAAAGTCCCATTTGAATATATTTTTAAAAATCATGTAAATTTCATACTACATTAATTCCCATGAGCCTCTTTTTGGCATGGAGTTGGTTCCCTAAAACATGACATTTAACCCCAGCTGGGGGTTTCAGACCATATTTATCCATTAGAAATAGAATATAGCAGAAGTAAATAAAACGTAGAGAATTATGGAATGATGACTACTTATGGGGTTGGAGGTATGAAGCTGCTGGGTCATGTGACCTGTGACCAGCCCCATGTGAGAAGGGAGGTCCTTTGCCTCTCCAGGCAGCTCCTGCTTGAAGCAGACAGAATTTTCTGGACAGACCAAACAATCTAGGTCCTCAGAGAAGGCCAGTGTGATTAAGATGGAGACCAGGAAGAGAGATGAGTCAAAAACCACTCCTTGGAAAGACCAGTCATTGTCTGTAGTGGCTAAACAGCTGAACAGGTCTCACACGTTGAAATGCTGGTTCCTGAAGGTCGACAGCATCTGTGGCCAGAGAGCAGGTGGTGTCTTCACCCTCAAACCCTGCCAAGACAGCCTCCTGCCTGCACATGTGCCCACACAGATGTGGCACCTGGCCATTGAGGTGGGGGAAGTTGAGGGGTGAGGTTGAGCCGACCGTGAGTGTTAGCCAACTACAAAGTTAAAGGGAACAGCCCCACAAGCCTGCCCTCACTTCTGATATCAACCGCAAGTTCCACCCTCAGTTTTGATAACCTGCTGGAAGGACTCACAGAACTCCCTGAGAGTGGTTATCGTCACACTTTTGGTTATTAGAGAAAAGATACTGATTAAAATCAGCCTCGGGAATGACACAACAAGAGACACAAGAAGAAAAACATAACGAGAGACACAACAAAGCAGGGAACAGAGGTGGCTTAAGTGATTAGGCATCTCCCTCCTCCATCGGAGGTCCCGGGTTTGGCTCCCCGTGCCTCCTAAAGAAACAAACCAACAAAAAAAGAAGACGAACAGATGCAACGAGTGCAAATAAAATAAATCTTAAAAAAAAAAAAAATCAGCCCAGGGAAGAGACACGATGGAGGAAATCCACATGCAGAGTTTCTCTGTGGAATCCTGGATGGTGCCACCTCCTTCTGACGTCTGTGTACGACAGTAAGCACAGAGTGCTGCCAAGCAGGGAAGCTCACCTGAGCCTTTGGTGTCCAGAGCTTCTGTTGGAGTTTGATCACACAGTCTTCTTGGCTGACATGGCCTCCTGAGGGAAGGCTTAATACCTTTAGTGTCTAGCCCCTTTGGAGGTCAGAACTGATATGACATGGCCCGAAGCCCCCATCATAGATCACACTGCTGGACTGTCCAGTAGCCAAAGCCCCTGGGAAAAGAAAGACACTCCCATCAGGCAGGACCCTCCAGGGGACAAGAGATCCCTCCCCAGTAGCCAAGGGCAAAACCAGCCCTCTCTTTGGTCAAGGTTACTTTTCACTACACATGAGGGCTGTGCTCCAGCCTCTGGCCTGGGGTGGGGAGAAGCTTTCTGGCCCAGCTTGTCCTGGGAGGCAGTGACCAGGAGAGGAAGGGGATAGCAGAAGCCGCCAAGGAGGCGTGGGGAGTGGTCGTGGAGGTCTTTAGCTACAGCTGGAAAGAGTGGGGGGGTCTCCTGTAGGGGATCAGAAGGGTCTGGAAGTACTGCAAGTGACAACTAGACTCCACTGTTTATATTTTTAGTGGATCTTCCTGGGTGGAAGCACTTGTTATTGCCCCCTTTAAAAACATAAAAATGAGGCTCACAGAGGGCAGGTGATCTGCTCATCACATGAACGTAAATAATCACATAGATAAATAGATCATTGTGGAAAACCATCTGGAGCACAAATTTGCCTCATTACATTATTTCATGAGTTCCCCATATATACCATGTGATGTACGTAGAGGCAAGGTCTTGTAATTATCATTACAGTTGAGAAAACCTGGGCTCATAGAGAGAAGCAGCTTGTTTGAGGTCCCATAGCTTGTAAACACAGCCTCCTTGGGATTGGATCCCAGGGCTCTGTCAGGTGCATGACACTGCCAGCGTAATGCAGAGGTGCCTATTCTGGGTATGATGTAGAGGGTAAGGCTGGAATTTCAGCTCCAGCACGAGAGCTGCCATTAATATACAAACACACTGTCACATAGTCACCATCTATTCTTCTGCTGGTGTTGGCGGGCTTTTACGTTGAAAATAAACTCGTTCTCTTGGGAAGCAGATTTGGCTCAACTGATAGAACATCTGCCTACCACACGGGAGGTCCAAGGTTCAAGCCCCGGGCCTCCTTGACCCGTGTGGAGCTGGCCCACATGCAGTGCTGATGCACGCAAGGAGTGCCATGCCATGCAGGGGTGCCCCTGCCTAGGGGAGCCCCACATGCAAGGAGTGTGACCCTCAAGGAGAGCTGCCCCACGTGAAAAAAGTGCACCCTGCCCAGGAGTGGTGCCACACACATAGAGAACTGACACAGCAAGATGACACAACAAAAAGAGACACAGATTCCTGGTGCCGCTGACAAGAATGCAAGCAGACAAAGAAGAACACACAGAGAATGGACACAGAGAGCAGACAACGGGGGGGAGGGGGGAAGAGAGAGAAAAAAAATCTTTAAAAATAAATAAATAAATAAACTCATTTTCTTAAACCAGAACCATGTCAAACTGATCTGCCAAAAAGAGATACAGCAGCCTATGTATGTATCCAAAGGAACTGAAAACACAAACTCAAAACACACATTTGTCCACCAAGGTTCACAGCAGCGTTACTCACAGTGGTTGAAAGATGAAAACAACCTGAGTGCCCATCCAAAAATGAATGGATGGACAAAATGTGGCACATGCATACGCTAGAATATTATTCAACCACAAAAAGGAAGGAAGTGTTGATCCATGCTACAACACGGATGAACCTTGAAAACAATAGGCTAAGTGCAAGAAGCCAGGCATAAAAGGAAAACTATTGTGAGATGCCACTTAAGCGAAATATATAAAATAGGCAAATTAATAGAGACAGAAGGGAGACTGGAGGTTACCAGGGGCTAGGGGATGGGAAGGTATTGCTTAAAGGGTGCAGAGCCTCTGTTGGGGTTCATGGAAAAGTTTTGGTAATGGATGGTGATGGCTGGATGCATAACATTGTCAATGTAATTAATGCCACTGAATTGTACACTTAACATGGCTTTTAAAATAGCTTATTTTTAATGGGCGGAGGATTGGGGTGAGGGGGGTGGGGAGTATATGGGGACCTCATATTTTTTGAATGTAACATTAAAAAAAAAAGAAAAATAAATAATTAGAATAATTAAAATAATTAAAATAAAATGGCAATTTTTGTCTTATAGTATATGTGCTGCTGAAGTGAGCACTTTGTTATATGTATATATATGTATATATTTTACCACAACAGTTTTTTAAAATTAATTAATTTATTTATTTCTCTCCCCTCCCCCGGTTATCTGTTCTCTGCGTCTATTTGCTGCGTGTTCTTTGTCTGCTTCTGTTGTTGTCAGCGGCACGGGAATCTGTGTTTCTTTTTGTTGCGTCATCTTGCTGTGTCAGCTCTCCGTGTGTGCGGTGCCATTCCTGGGCAGGCTGCACTTTCCTTCGCGCTGGGCAGCTCTCCTTACGGGTGCACTCCTTGTGCGTGGGGCTCCCCTACGTGGGAGACACCCCTGCGTGGCGTGGCACTCCTTGCGCGCATCAGCACTGCGCATGGGCCAGCTCCACACGGGTCAAGGAGGCCCGGGGTTTGAACTGCATGTGGTAGACGGACGCCCTAACCACTGGGCCAAGTCCGTTTCCCATAACAGTTTTTTTAAAATAGAGGGAGACAGACACTTATTACAGTCTCCAAACTGTTTCTCTAGCGATGGGCACGTAGTGCCATGAGCTCGTGAACTGCCAAGTCAGTAGCTATGAGCCTGACCATCACTCTTACATTCAGGCCAGCATTTATTTCCTTGTTTATATAAGGAAAGTCAGCTTCATAAGAGTAGGAATCTTGTTTCTTGGTACCGGAAGTGGTTCTTTTTTTTTTTAATTTTAAATTTTTATTTTATTTTATTTTATTTTCCGGGAGTGGTTCTTGAAGAACAGAATCTTCAACTTGGGGTGTCTGGGGTGGTTCTGGGAGTTTTGCAATGGGCTCTCTACTCCTTTTGGACTCAGGGGTACTAACAACTCCCTTTCCAGTAGTGAAGAGATCACTAACTGTCCATGGCGTAATTGGCAATGAAGATACACAAAATACCACCACTGCATCCCCCACTTCCACACTTATAAGAGGCAAGGATCTGGGTGAGAGTCTTTTCAACACCTTAACAGAGTTTTGTGGAGTCAAAAGGTACAATGATGCTGGCTGGCTCCTCCTGGATACTCTGGATACTGTTACAAAAGAAAGAGATGAGTTAAGGCTTCAAATTTGCCACTTAAATGACACATGAATGGTGTGAAAGTTTCTATATGTGCTCTGAAAGAAAAGCTTGTTTCCTGCAGCCACAGGCTTGAGATATCTGAGAGCCAAATTCAGACCCTCATTGTATGAGTAGCAGAGTTACAAAGGAAATTAAAATCTCAACCCCAGAGGGTATCTGCAGTTAAAGCGAAGGCGTTGATTGAAAAGGAGTGGAACCCAGAGGGTCAAGGTGGAGACATATGGAATGATGATGGCTAGAGAAAAACCTGCGCTCCCTGGAACATGGAGACTGAGGATTGCAGGCAGAAAGTTTATCGGGAAGTTTATTATAAACCTTGTAAGGGAGAAACCTCTAATGGTCCTAACTCTTTGGTTTTATAAATATATAAATATATACCATATATATATATGGTAAGAGACCTAGGTAGGGGTGTAAGGTGATGGGCTGGATGGAAGGGTGAAGGGGTTTGGGGTGTTGACTCAATCTAGCTACTTCCAGCTGTCGGGGGGTGGCGAGGGCTTCCCTTCCATCTTGCCCCATGGGTTCTGATTTCTGGCTCTGAAGAGGCCGGCATTGGCATTCACGCAGCAGAAAGGTGCCGTTGGCATATTTCTGAGTTGTTGGTTGCATGATTTGGCATATGGATTGGACAAGGATGCTGCATTAAGTCAGGTATCGGTTGCCTTGTAAGGAAGATGATGCAGAACTTTAAAGAATCAAAGACAGAGAGAGAGAGACAAGAGAGGAGGTAAAGATGGGACCAGGGGACTCAACAGCTTCTGGAACTGAGAGCCTCAGCCCTAGTTTCCTCATTGTATTTACTGAAAGCTAATGAGCAGCTGTTTGCTATAGGAAGCAACTTGCAGGCGGCGGACTTGGCCCAGTGGTTAGGGCATCCGTCCACCACATGGGAGGTCCCCGGTTCAAACCCCGGGCCTCCTTGACCCATGTGGAGCTGGCCCATGCGCAGTGCTGATGCGCACAAGGAGTGCCCTGCCATGCAGGGGTGTTCCCCGCGTAGGGGAGCCCCATGCGCAAGGAGTGTGCCCCGTAAGGAGAGCCGCCCAGCACGAAAGAAAGTGCAGCCTGCCCAGGAATGGCACTGCACACACAGAGAGCTGACACAGCAAGATGACGCAACAAAAAGAAACATAGATTGCCGTGCCGCTGACAATAACAGAGGTGGATAAAAGAAGAAGACACAGCAAATAGACACAGAGAACAGACAACTGGGGTGGGGGGGGGGGTGGGGGGAAGAGAAATAAATAAATAAATAAATCTTTAAAAAATAAAAAGTTGAGATTTTCCAGAGACTTGGGAGGTGGGTGAGAGAGTGATGAAAGTTTCTGAGGTGATTTCTGGTGTAAAAGAAGAATTTGATAGGAAGAACAGGATTGGCAGAAGGAGGGGATTGCAGGCAGAAATGAAGGAAAAGGAAAGGCTGAAGGTAAGGAACCTCAGACTACTGGCCACTGTGCTGGATGTAGTTTTCTAAGTTTTGGAAAATTTGGAAATTGGAAGTGCTGTGTTCCAGCCATTGACTTACATTGTTCGGCCACACAGAGGTTGAATAGTTTTTCAGGTCTGATGTTCCCTTCTGGGTACAGAGTTTTAAGGTTATGAAGGAGACAGCTCAGAAGTGTGGTTTTGGGGGGGCTGAAATTGAATTTCCCATTTTAGGTGGCTTGGGCAAGACTAAGGATCTCTAGGAAGGAAAGAACGGAGGAGATGCTGAGTGAGACAGGCATCCCTGAATCAGTCAGGTATCTCCAAGGAAACAGGGAACTGCTTGGAGCTAGACATCTTCAGAGCGAAGGGGTTTCTTCCCATGAGGATGCAGGTCTCCCACATGCCATGGCTGTTGGGGACAATGAGGATCACTGACTTAGCACTGGTTTTTTTCAGTGGGTTATCCTGGACAACGGAAATAGGAGAGAGAGAGAGAAAGCAGGATCCTCTCGTGGAGAAATTCTTGACTCACCCAGCTATGATTCAGTGTCCATTGTTGGATGGGTTCTCGACAGCAGCAGGGGGGAATTCCTTACCAATCAATCAGTCTCAATGTGCCCCCAGTCCTGGGTTTCAGCACCAAATGATAGAAAAAAAAACAGCACTCACTGGGATATGGAGACTGACATGATTTCAGGCAGGAAGTTTATTAGGAAGTTCTCCCAATGGAGGGAGCCTGAAGAGAGACTTCAGCCCACCCCTGGCAGAGGCAGTCATGAATTTATATAGTACATCTATAGGTGGGAGCATGCTTAGTCAGTGGGAGTGGGTCAGGGCTTGGGTAAGACCCAAGGGCCAATAGGGATGGCTAGGGGTGGTGGGTTAGGGGCAGTGAATTCTAGGGATGCGGGGAGGGTTGGTGGGGTCATGTGGCTTCTTTGTCTATTCTTGTGAGGAAAGGCACTGTATCTGAACACGTAGGCTCTGAATGGGGGGCTGTTCTAAGTCACAGGAATGCAAGTTACTGTTTGTTAACCATTGTAAACCTTGTGATCAGTTAATCATTATAAACCTTGTAAGGGAGAAACCTCTAACAGTCGGTAGCTTTCAAGACATTTATAATCCTTCTCCTTACCCACCCCAACCACCCCTCTTCTCTTTGAGACCTGTTACTAGACTAAAACAAGCCCCCAAAGGTGAAATACAAAGTGTGACCAACGAGGAAGTATGCTATACTCTGAAAGAAATGCATGAGTTTCCCAACTTATATAGACAAAAATCAGGGGAATATGTGTGGGAATGGATACTAAGGGTATGAGATAATGGTGGAAAGAATATAAAATTGGATCAGGCTGAATTTATTGATATTGTGCTACTAAGCAGAAATTCTGGGTTCAACGCTATAGCTCAAGGGGTTAGAAAGCACTATAACAGTTTGTTTGGGTGACTGACTGTAACATGGACCAAGAGATGGCCTAGCGTGTCTGAGTTTCAGATGCCCAATTTGTCCTGGTATATAGTAGAAGAGGGAATTCAAAGGCTTAGAGAGATTGAAAAGCTTGAACAGATTTACCATTTAAGACCTGCCCACCCACCCCAGGAATGTCCAGAGGACACACCTTTAACCAGGACTGAGGGAAAAATTTGTAAGACTAACTCCATCTTCCCTGAAGAGCTCTGTACTTGCTCTTCTCTGTAGTTCAGATATTACCATACGGAGGGCTGTAATGGAATTAGAATCCTTCAACATTATGGGATTGATCAGATCTCTGTCTAGTAAAAGTCAAGAATCAGCAGTTAATCACCAAAGACAAGGTGGGTGTGGCTACCACTATGAAAGGCAGATTCAAAGCTGCACTCAAAATAGTCTGAGTCGCATAGAGTTATGGCATTGGCTAATAGATCATGGGGTACCTAGAAGTGAAATAGATGGGCAGTCTACTAAATTTCTTCTGAATCTGTACAAGAAGAAAAGTTCTAGGTCTAGTGAACAAAACCCTAACTGAAATCACAGACTCAGAGAATCACAGCCCCTTAATCAATTCCCAGACTTGAGACAGTTTACAGATCCAGAGCTGCTGGAATGAGAAGAAGGCCAGGTCCCCTTGGGAAAGGATCTTGTTAAACTGTCAAAATTTTATACTGTTAATCTTCCTCCTACCTTTCCCCAAGGAGACCTATGGCCTTTTACCAGAGTAAGTAGACTGGGGAAAAGGAAACGATCAGACATTTATGGGATTATCAGACACTGTCTCAGAAGTGACATTAATTCCAGGAGACCCAAAACGTCACTGTGGTCCACCAGTCAGAGTAGGGGCTTATGGAGTTCAGGTAATTGATGGAGTTTTAGCTCAGGTCCATCTCACAGTGGGTCCAGTGTGTCCCCGGACCCATTCTGTGGTTATTTCCCCAATTCCAGAATGCATAATTGGAATAGACATACTCAGTAACTGGAAGAATCCCCACTTTGGATCACTGACTTGTGGAGTGAGGGCTATCATGGTAGGAAGGGCCAAGTGGAAGCCACTAGAAGTGCCTCTGCCTAGCAAAATAGTAAATCAAAAGAAATACAGGATTCCTGAAGGATTACAGAGATTAGTGCCAACATCAAGGATTTGAAGGATGCAGGGGTGGTGATTCCCACCACATGCCCACTCAACACTCCTATTTGGCCTGTGCAGAAAACAGATGGATCTTGGAGAATAAACTTGGAGGATAAACTTAGCCAGGTGGTGACTTCAATTGCAGCTGCTGTCCCAGATATGGTATCATTACTTGAGAAAATCATCACATCCCCTGGTACCTGGTATGCAGCGATTGATCCAGAAAGTCCTCTATTCTCAATTGCCATTAGTAAGGACCACCAGAAACAGTTTGCTTTCAGCTGGCAAGGCCAGCAATATACCTTCACTGTCCTGCCTCAGGGTATATCAACTCTCTAGCCCTATGTCATATTGTCTGCAGGGATCTTGACCATCTCTCCCTCCCACAAGACATCACACTGGTCCATTACACTGATGATATCTTATTGATAGGACCCAGTGAACAAGAAGTAGCAAAGACTCTTGACTTATTGGTAAGGTATTTGCATGAGAGAGAATGGGAGATAAATCCAACAAAAATACAGGGGCCTTCCACCTCAGTGAAATTTCTAGGTGTCCAGTGGTGTGGGGCATGTCAAGATATCCCTTCTAAAGTGAAGGATAAGCTGTTGCATATGGCCCCTCCTATGACCAAAAAAGGCACAACACTTAGTTGGTCTCTTTGGGTTTTGGAGACAACACATTCCTCATTTGGGTGTGCTACTCCAGACCATTTACTGAGTGACCAGAAAAGCTGCTATTTTTGATTGAGGACCAGAACAAGAGGATGTAACAGATCCAGGCCACTGCACAAGCTGCACTACCACCTGGGCCATATGATCCAGCAGATCCAATGGTGCTGGAAGTTTCAGTGGTAAATAGAGATGCTGACTGGAGCCTTTGGCAGACCCCCATAAGGAAATCACAATGCAAACCCTTAGGGTTTTGGATTTTGGAGCAAGCCCTGCCATCCTCTGCAGATAACTATTCTTCTTTTGAGAAAGAGCCTTTGGCCTGCTCCTAGAGCTTTTGGCCTGCTACTGCTACTGAGTTGCCTATCATGAGCTGGGTATTGTCTGGCCCACCAAGCCATAAAGTTGGGCATGCACAGCAGGACTCCATAATAGAATGGAAGTGGTATATACAAGACGGGGCTCAAGTGGGTCCTGAAGGCACAGGGAAGTTACATGAGGAAGTAGCCCAAAGGCCCATCGTCATCACCCCTGTCATGTTACCTTCTCTTTCCCAGCCCACAGCTTTGACCTCTTGGGGAGTCCCTTACAATCAGTTGACTGAGGAAGAGAAAACTTGCACCTGGTTTACAGATGGTTCTGCACGATATGTAGGTACCACATAAAAGTGGACAGCTGCAACACTGCAGCCCCTTTCTGGGACATTCCTGAAGGACAGTGGTGAGGACAAATCCTCACAATGGACAGAACTTTGAGCAGTGCACCTGGTTGTTCATTTTGCTTGGCAGAAGAAATGGCCAGAGGTGCATTTGTACACTGATTCACAGGCTGTTGCCATTGGTTTGGCTGGATGGTCAGGGACTTGGAAGGACCATGATTGGAAAATTGATGACAAAGAGGAATGGTGAAGAGGTATATAGATAGACCTTTCTGAATGGGCAAAAAACATGAAAATATTTGTGCCCATGTGAATGTTCACCAGAGGGTGACTTCAGCAGAGGAGGATTTTAATAATCAAGGGGATTAGATGACTCACTCTGGAACTAATGCTCAGCCTCTTTCCCCCGCCACTCCTGTCATTGCCCAATGGACTCATGAACAAAGTGGCCATGGAAGTAGGGATGAAAGTTATGCATGGGCTCAGCAACACGGACTTCCCCTCACTAAGGCTAACTTGACTGTAGCCACTGTTGAATGCCCAATTTGCCAGCAGCAGAGACCCACATTCAGCCTCTGATTTGGCTCAGTTTCCTGAGGTGATCAACCTGCTACCTGGTGGCAGGTTGACTACATTGGACCACATCTACCATGGAAGGGGCAGCAATTTGTTTTAATTGGAATAGACATATATTCCAGATGTGGGTTTGCATTTCCTGCACACGATGCTTCTTCCAAAACTATCACCTGTGGACTTACCAAATGTCTTGTTTACCACCATGGCATTACACACAGCATTGCTTCCAATCAAGGAATCCATTTCACAGCAAATGATATGTGAGAATGGGCACGTGCCCATGGAATTCACTGGTCTTACCATGTTCCCCATCATCCTGAAGCAGCTGGATTGAGAGAACAGTGGAAAGGTCTTTTGAAGACTCAATTATAGCATCAAATAGGTAGCAACACCTTGCAGGACTGGGGCAATATTCTCCAGGAGGCTGTGTATGCTCTAAGTCACTGTCCACTCTATGGTGCTTTCTCCCATAGCTAGGAGTCATGGATCCAGGAATCAAGGGGTGGAAATGGGGGTGCCACCACTCATTATTACTCCAAGTGACCCACTAGGAAAATTTTTTCTTCATGTCCCTGCAACCTTAAGCTCTGCCGGTCTACAGATCTTAGTTTCAAAAGGAGGAGTGCTACCACCAGAGAACACAAAAATTATTCCATTTGAACTGGAAGTTAGGACTGCCACCTGGCCACTTTGGGCTCTTCTTACCTCGGAATCAACAGGCAAAGAAGGTCATTACTGTACTGGCTGGGGTGATTGACCCTGACTTTCAAGGGGAAATAGGACTGCATCTACATAATGGGGGTAAAGAAGAGTTTGCTTGGAATACAGGAGATACTCCAGGGCATCTCAGTACTGCCATACCCTATGATTAAAGTCAATGGAAAACTGCAACTACTCAATCCAAGCAGGACTAAAAGTGGCCCAGAATTTTCAGGAATGAAAGTTTGGGTCACCTCACCAGGCAAAGAATCACAGCCAGCTGAAGAACTTGCTGAGGATAACGAGAACATGGAATGGGTAGTGGAAAAAGGTGTGATAAATATGAACTTTGACCATGCGACCAGTTATAGAAACAAGGACTGTAGTAGTCATGAATCCTTCTTTCTTGTTTCATGATTAAATCATAATATTTTAATTCATGAGCATGATTAAATCATAATATTTAAGGATGTCAAGTTTGAGAGTGAATATTACCCAAACTTGCACCCTATTCTATACAGAATTAATGCTGCATTTCTGTACATAGTAGAGTTGGACATTGTTAGGCAGAAATATAAATATATATGCATATCTGTTATTGTTTTTACTTAGAGACTAACTATGGTTTAAGGTAATGTGTATGGTGGTCAAGTTGACAAGTGATGGGCTGTGATGGTTAGGCTAATGTGTGAACTTGGCCAGGTAATTGTGCTTAGTTTTTGGTCAAGCAAACACTGGGCTGATTGTAATACAAGGACATTTATGGGCTTTAGTCATCAGTGAGTTTACTGCATGGATGGCTGATTATACCTATGATCAACCTAAGAGATTGCCATCAGCAATGAGGTACATTTTATCTAACCAGTTGAATGCCTTAAAAGGGGAAGTGATTTCAGCATTCAGGGAGAATTTCCCAGCTCATCTTTGGACAGCTAACATCTCCCGGAAGCTCATCAAGGACCCTCACTGGACTTTCATCAGAGCCTCTCGTTGCAGCCTGCCTGCAGAACCTGGACTCATACTTCCCACGGCCATGTGAGAGAATTTTATAAAATCTCATATAATTTACAGATATCTCCTCTTGATTCTGTTTCCCAAAAGAACTCTGACTAATAAAGTCAGTTTTATCTTTGATTTCAGACCTTTCTTCTTTTTTAATATCGGTGTTTAGAGCTGTCAATTTCCCTCTCAAGAAGACCAATAAAATTGACAAAACCTGAGCTAGTCTAACAAAATAAAAAAGAGAAAAGGTGCAAATAAATACAATCAGAAATTAAAGAGGGGAAGTTACTACTGACCCCACAGAAATAAAAATAATCATAAGAGAATACTATGAGAAATTGTTTTTTTTTTAACTTTAAATTTTTTTAATTTAATTGCCTTTTTTTAAGCTACCTTTTTTAAAAAAAATTCTTCTCAGTTTATTCATTTTTAAAAAATATATTACATTAAAAAAATATGAGGTCCCCATTCGCCCCCACCGCCCCCACTCTACCACTCCCCCCACAACAACACTCTCCCCCATCATCATGTCACATCCATTGCGTCTGTTGAGTACATCTCCGGACATCGCTGCACACCATGTCCCGTGTTCCACACCATAGCCCACACTTTCCCACGTTCCATCCAGTGGGCCATGGGAGGACATACAACATCTGGCAATTGTCCCTGGGGCACCACCCAGGACAACTCCAAGTCCCGAGAATGCTTCCACATCTCTTCTCTTTCTCCCATTCCCTGCACCCAGCAGCCACCATGGCCACTTTTTCCACATCAATGCCACATTTTCTCGATTATTAACCACAATAGTTCATGAATAGAATATCATTAATTCCACTCTGATCCTTACTGTATTCCTCCTTCCTGTGGACCTTGGCTTGGTTGTGTCCATTCCACATCTATGTCAAGAGGGGGCTTAGATTCCATATGGATACTGGATGCAATCCTCCTGCTTTCAGTTGTAGGCACTCTAGGCTCCATGGTGTGGTGGTTGACATTCTTCTACTTCATGTTAGCTGAGTGGAGTAAGTCCAATAAATCAGAGTGTAGGAGCTGAAGTCTGTTGCGGTCAGGGCCTGGCTATCATATTGTCAGTCCAGAGATTCAAATCCCCTAGATATATCTTAAGCCCCAGCACCAACTACAATTCCAGTAAAGTAGCATGGAAGTCTTGTGAAAAGAGATCCCATCTGAGTCCAGCTCCATCACGTAGAAACATCAGCTCCAAAGAAGGGCCAACTGGCATGGCAGTGAACCCCATCTGCCATGACCATAGAACCTGTGGGTCTCTTTAGCCCTCAAAAGGATCAATATCTGGGATTGTATCTACTTTATCTGTCTCTGAGACTCTGCTCAGGTGTGCATAAGGGCAATCCTTCTGACAACCTCCAGACTCTTTTTTAGAAACTCATAGCCATATGAACTCATTTGTCTTTTCCATTTCCCCCTTACTTTAGGTCAAACAGCATTTTTAACCCCTGTTATTATATGTAGACAGGGATATTCTGCTGGTCTGCATTGAACCTTTAATTTAAGGTCATTTTCTAGTTATATCATCAGCTGGTACTTGGTAGTGATCCCTCAGTGCCAGGGAGGCTTATCCCCGGGTGTCATGTCCCACGCTGGGGGGAAGGCATTGCATTTATATGCTGAGTTTGGCTTCGAGACTGGCCACATTTGAGTAACATGGAGGCTGTCAGGAGGGAACTCTTAGACACAGTGCTGCTCTAGGCCTTGTTCTTATTTCAGGTGTATAGGCTCACAAGCATAGCCATTAGTATCAGGGGCTCACTGTTGGACCCTCATTCCTTCCTGGTCCTTACCGTTGCACCTGGGGGACTGCCGCTGCTCCCCTAGGGACCACGACAGAGCCCCCACCCGGCCAGGAACCCAGTACCTCCCCAGCTGCTGTTTTTAATTATTTCCACTATGAGTATATCCAAACATTTCCATGCACCCTGGATACATGCCCTGTATAACTCCCTGTCTACCATATATCGCCTGTCAATAACATCCCATACCAGTATTCCTTCACTGCCATTGTTGAACCACTCTGTGATCCAAAACTTCCTGAAAAGCGAAGCCCAATATAATGTCAGGTTCCCTTACTAGTAAAATGGAATATAGCGATGAGTTTAAAGGTTAGATATAGAATACATATTGATTTGGAAAAATTCTACATCCTATCTTTTTCTTTTCTTTTTTCCTAATTATTGAGCTTCTCTTCACAAGAGCCTTAGATCACAGTAATTCATATATACAATATACAGTACTCCCACACATCCACCATAAAACCTTTTCCCTTCCACAGCAATAATCTTTTACCTTATTCATATCATATTTACTAAAACTGATGGACAGACTCTGAGACAATAGCTTTCAAACGAGGTGACATCTGTGCTTACATTGTGGTCCATACTTTAGGATATACAGTTTTCTAAATTTTTTAGTTATCCTATGTTTTACATTATGGTTTACATTATTAGTCTGTCGTCCCCTATATGTTTTTGGTGTAATATTACATGTTTTATATCCATCCTTGTGTACTCTCACAAAACTCCTCTCTTGCCCCCACATTTACCTTGGTTCCATCCATTCAACATCCATTTTCCCCTCCCCTTGGGGCCCACAGCGATAGCCAATCTCCATTTCCCGAGTAGCCACGTCCAGAGATACTTGGAACAGTAATCAGGGCCTGACTTGCTCAACTGCCCTAATGCCCTGGGAGCCACCCTTTCTCTCGAGAGATACAGTTTCCTCTATTTGATGGCATTAGTCCTCCCCAGGATGTGGGTCCACCCCCACTCTCACTACTTGGGTCTCTACCTAATGGTACAACCCACCCTGGCAAAATGAGCATTCAGACATTCCCCAGGAGTCCGTCCCGTGTCAGACCATCCCCTCCAAGCATCCTAAACAGGTAACCCTCCTAATTATATTTTGATACGGTTTTCTCAGCATTTTACTCTCAACCAACACCTGACAATCTCCTATGTTCGTATGTTGCCCCTCCCTCCCCCCAATTTTTTGGGCAATATTACCCATCTGCCCATCCCCAGCCCCCCTCAAACCCACAAAGCCCCACCCAAAGGCAACCCCTTATCCCCATTTTATCTCTTCTTTGTGCTCATACTTACCGCCAGCTCATCATAGATTCCACCCCTGCAGACATCATCTCACATCCTTCCTCCACCCCCTGATTTCCTGTTAGCCTATCTTCCAGTCTCTAGCTCTCTGAGGCAGCTTGCTTATTTCATATCATTGAGGTCATGTAGTATTTGTCCTTCAGCCTGGGTTGCTTCACTCAACATAAGGTTCTCAAGGTTCATCCATGTTATCACGTGTGTTTGTAGTGTGTTTGTTCTTACAGCCGAGTAGTATTCCATTGTATGTATATACCACATTTTATTGATCCACTAATCTGTTGATGGGCATTTGGGTTGATTCCAACTTTTGGCAATAGTGAACAATGCTGCTATGAACATTGGTGTGCATATATCGGTTTGTGTCCTTGTTTTCAGTTCTGCTGAGTATATACCCAGCAGTGGTATTGCTGGGTCATATGGCAAATCTATGGTTAGTTTTTTGAGAAACCGCCAAACTGTCCTCTAGAATGGTTGGATCCTTCTGCATTCCCACCAGCAGTGAATGAGTGTTCCCATTTCTTCACATCCTCTCCAGCATTTGTATTCTTCTGTTTTTTTCATAGCTGCCAATCTTATGGGAGTAAGATGGTATCTCATTGTAGTTTTGATTTGCATTTCCCTGATAGCTAGAGATTTGGAGCATTTTTTAATGTGCTTTTTAGCCATTTGTATTTCTTCTTTGGAGAAGTGTCTGTTTAAATCTTTTTCCCGTTTTTTAAATGGGTTGTTTGTCTTTTTATTTTCAAGGTATAGGAGTTCTTTATATATGCAAGTTATAAGTCTCTTATCAGATATATGGTTGCCAAATATTTTCTCCCATTGTGTGGGTTCCTTTTTTACTTTATTGACAAACTCCTTTGAGGTGCAGAAGGCTTTAATTTTGAGGAAGTCCCATTTATCTATATGTTCTTTTGCTGCTCATGCTTTTGGTGTTATATTCATGAAGCCATTTCCTATTACAAGGTCTTGTAGATGCTTCCCTACACTGCTTTCCAAGGTTTTTATGGTCTTGGCTCTTATATTTAGGTCTTTGATCCATCTTGAGTTGATCTTTGTATAAGATGTGAGATGGTAATCCTCTTTCATTCTTCTACATTTGGATATCCAGTTCTCCAGGCACCATTTGTTGAATAGGCCATTCTCTCCCAGTTGAGAGGGTTTGGTGGCTTTATCGAATATTATATGGCTATATATATGAGGTTTTATATCAGAACTTTCAGTTTGATTCCATTGGTCTGTGTGTCTCTCCTTATGCCAATACCATGCTGTTTTCACTGCTGTAGCTTTGTAGTATGTTTTGAAGTCAGGTAGTGTGATTCCTCCAATTTCATTTTTCTTTTTCAATATGTCTTTGGCTATTCGGGGCCTCTGTCCTTTCCAAATAAATTTCATAGTTAGTTTTTCTAGTTCCTTAAAGAATGCTGTGTGGATTTTTATTGGGATTGCATTGAATGTGTAGATCAATTTTGGTAGGATAGACATCTTAATAATATTTAGTCTTCCTATCCATGAACAGGGAATATTCTTCCATTTATTTAGGTCTTCTTTGATTTCCTTGAACAGTCTTGTATAGTTCTCAGTGTATAAGTTTTTTACATCTTTAGTTAAATTTATTCCTAAATACTTGATTTTTTTATTTACTATTGTGAATGGTATTTGTTTCTTGATTTCCTCCTGATCTTGCTCATTATTGGTGTACAGAAATGCTACTGATTTTCGCGCATTGATCTTATAACCTACGACTTTACTAAACTCATTTATGAGTTCTAGAAGCTTTGTTGTAGACCTCTCAGGGTTTTCTATGTATAGGATCATGTCATCTGCAAATAATGAAATTTTGACTTCTTCCTTTCCAATTTGAATGCCTTTTATATCTGGTTCTTGCCTCAGTGCTCAAGCAAGTATTTCTAAGACAATGTTAAATAGAAGTGGAGACAGTGGGCATCCTTGTCTTGTTCCTGACTTTAGGGGGAAGGATTTTAGGATTTCTCCATTGTAAACAATGTTGGCTGTAGGTTTTTCGTATATACTCTTTATCATGCTCAAAAAATTTCCTTGTATTCTGATCTTTTGGAGTGTTTTTATCAAGAAAGTGTGCTATATTTGGTACTAGGGTATGTTGGCATCATAGAAGGAGTTAGGCAATATTCCTTCTGTTTCAATTTTTTGGAAGAGTTTCAGCAGGATTGGTGTTAGTTCTTTCCGGAATGTTTTGTAGAATTCACCTGTGAAGCCATCTGGCCCTGGGCTCTTCTTAATTGGGAGTTTTTTAATGACTGATTCTATCTCTTTACTTGTGATTGGTTTGTTGAGATCACCAATTTCTTCTTTCGTCAATATAGGCTGCTTATGTGTTTCTAGGAATTTGTCCATTTCCTCTGAATTGTCATTTTTGTTGGAATATAGTTTTTCAATGTATCCTCTTATGATAGTCTTTATTTCTGTGGGGTCAGTGGTGATATCTCCTTTCTATTATGAGAATTGTAAGCCAACAAACTAGACAACCTAGATGAAATGGATAAATTCCTAGAAATGCACAACCAACCTACACTGATGCTATAAGAAATACAAGAACTTAACAAACCAATCACATTTAAGCAGATTGAATCTGTCATCAAAAATCTCCCAGCAAAGAATAGTCCAGGACCAGATGGCTTCATAGGTGAATTTGAAAAGAAAGCCAAGCATTTCAAAAAGAATTAATACTGTATTAGCCAGCCAAAGGGGTGCTGATGCAAAATACCAGAAATTGGTTGGTTTTTATAAAGGGTGTTTATTTGGGATAGGAGCTTACAGATACCAGGACATAAAGCATAAGTTACTTCCCTCACCATAGTCTATTTTCACATATTGGAGCAAGACGGCTGCCAATATCTGTGAGGGCTCAGGCTTCCTGGGCTCCTCCCTTCCAGGATCTTGCTTCTCTCTGGACTCAGGGTTCCTCTCTTCCCAGGGCTTGCTTCTTCCTGGGCTCAGCATTCCTCTCTTCCTGGGGTTTGCTTTTCTTTCCTCTGTGAGCTTACTGCCCAGGGCTCCAGCTTAAGGCTTCAGCATCAACCTCCAACATCAAAGCTCCAATATAAAAAATCCTCAACTCTATCCTTACACATATGAGTTCCCACCCACCAAGGGGTGGGGACTCAATACCCTAATGATGTGGCCCAATGAAAGCCCCAATCATAACCTAATTACGCCCAGGTACAGACCAGATTACAAATATAATCCAATATCTATTTTTGGAATTCATAACCATATCAAACTGCTATAAACACCAATCCTGTTTAAACTCTTCCAAAAAATTGAAGAGGAGGGAAAATTACACAAAACATTTTATGAATTCATCATCATCCTAATTCCACAGCCAGATAAAGGTACTACAAGAAAAGAAAATTACATACCAATCTCACTAATGAACATAGATACAAAAATTCTCAGCAAAGTATTTGCAAATAGAATTCGACAGCATATCAAAAGACTTATACACTGCAAACAAGTGAAATTTATTCCTGGTATGCAAGGCTGGTTCACATACAAAAATCAATCAATGTAATATACCACATTAACAAATTGAAGGAAAAAAACCCACATGATAATTTCAATTAATGCAGAAAAGCATTAGACAAAATCCAGGATCCTTTGTTGATAAGAACACTGAAAAAGATAGGTATAGAAGGAAAATTACTCAATATGATAAAAGGCATTTATGAAAAACACAGCCAACATCATACTTAGTGGGGAAAGTTTGAAAGCTTTTCCTCTAAGATTGGGAACAAGACAAAGATGCCCACTGTCACCATTATTATTCAGTATTGTACTAGAAGTTCTAGCTAAGGCAATTAGACAAGAAAAAAAAACAATTAAAGACATCCAAATAGGAAAAGAGGAAGTAAACTCTCACTGTGGATGACATGATCCTGTACTTCAAATAGCCTCAATATCCATGACAAAGCTACTTGAGCTAATAAATGAGTTCAGTAAAGTGACAGGATACAAGGCCAACATGCAAAAAACAGTAATGTTTTTGTACACTAGTATTGAACAATCAGAGGGGAAATCAGGGGAAAATTCCATTTTCAGTAGCAACAAAAAGACTCAAATACCTAGGAATTAATTTAACCAAAGAAGTACAGGACCTGTATTCAGAAAACTACAAAACAATGCTAAAAGAAATTTTAAAAGACCTAAACAAATGGAAAGACATTCCATGTTCATGGATTGGAAGAATAAATATGGAGATGTCAATCTTATACAAACTGATTCATAGATTCAATGCAATACCAATCAAAATCCCAACAGCTTACTTTACAGAATTAGAAAAGGCAATCAGCAAATTCATTTGGAAGGGAAAGTGGATCTGAATAGCCAAAAGCAGTCTAAAAAAGAAGAGCAACATGGGAGGAATTTCACTTCCTGACCTTGAAACATATTACAAAGCTACAGTGGTCAAAAGAGCATGGTACTGGCATAAAGACAGACATATCGATCAGTGGAATAGAATTGAGAACCTAGAAATAAACCCTCACCTATACATTCAACTGGTTTTTGACAAACCTACCAAGTTAATGTTAAAGTGACAAAACAGTCTCTTCAACAAATGGTGCTGGGAAAACTGAATATCTATAGCCAAAAAACTGAAAAGGAGCCTATCTCACTCCCTATACAAGAATCAACTAAAAATGGATCAAAGACCTAAATATAAGAGACAGGACCATAAAACTACTAGAAGAAAACGTGGGGAAACATCCTCAAGACCTTGTAGTAGGTGGTGGTTTCTTGGACCTTACACCCAAAGCACAAGCAACAAAAGAAAAAATAGATAAATGAGACCTTATTAAAATTAAACACTTGTGCACCTCACAGGACTTTGTCAAAAGGTTGAAAAGGTAGCCAACTCAATGGGAGAAAATATTTGGAAATCACATATCCAATAAGGGTTTAATATCCTGGATATATAAAAAGATGTTACAACGCAACAATAAAAGACAAATGACCAAATATAAAAATTGGGCAAAAGACTTGAATAGACATTTGTCCAAAGAAGAAATACAAATGGCAAAAAAAAAACACTACACAAAAACATGAAGAAATGTTCAACATCACTAATGAGTAGGGAATAGCAAATCAAAACTACAATGAGGGAAGCAGACATGGCTCAACTGGTAGAATGTCCTCCTACCATGTAAAGGGTCCAGGATTCAGTACCCAGGGCCTCCTGACTCATGTGGTAAGCTGGCGCAGGGCTGCTGTGTGCAAGGAGTGTCGTGCCACGCAGGGGTGCCCCTGCATAGGGGTGCCCCATGCACAAGGAGTGTACCCTGCAAGGAGAGCCACCCCACGTGAAAAAAAGTGCAGCCTGCCAGGAGTGGCACTGCACACAGGGAGAGCTGATGCAGCAAGATGACACAATAAAAAAGAGACACAGTTTCCTGGTGTCGCCAGACAATGCAAGTGGATACAGAAGAACACACAGCAAATGGACACAGAAAGCAGAAAACAGGGGGGAAGGGACGGGAAATAATAAAATAAAATAAAATGAAATGAAATTTAAAAAACTAAAATGAGATATCATTTCACACTTATCAGAATGGCTACTATTAAAAAGACAGAGAACTACAAGTGTTGGAGAGGATGTGGAGAGACAGGAACATTTATTCACTGTTGGTGGAAATGCAGAATGGTAGTCACTGTGGACAACTGTTTGGCAGTTCCTAAAGAAGTTGAATATAGAGTTGCCCCATGACCCTGCAATACCACTACTGGGTATATACCCAGAAGAACTGAGAGTAGTGACACAAACAGACATCTGCACTCTGATGTTCACAGAGACATTATTCACGATTGCCAAAAGTTGGAAACAACCCATGTGTCCATCAACAGATGAATGGATAAATAAACTGTAGTCTATTCACATGAACATTATGTAGCTGTAAGAAGAAATAAAATAATAAAGCATATGACAACATGGATGAACCTGGAGGACATTTTGAGCGAAGTAAGCCATACACAAAAGGACAAATACTGTATAATTGCATTACTATGAACCAAATATGTTGTGTAACATATTGTATGATTTAAAAATTTTTAATAGATATCCAATACATTTAATTGAGAAATGTATGCTTTTATTCAACTGTGTTTTCTTAGTTTTTAATTGTTTATATTTTCAATTATTAAATGTACAAAATAAAGTTTAAAAAATTTCCCTCCCAGCACTGCTTTTGCTATATCCCATAAGTTTTGATAAGTTGCATTTTCATTTTCATTCCTCTCAATATATTTACTAATTTCACTTAGAATTTCTTCTTTGACCCCATGATTGTTTAGGAGTGTGTTGTTTAGCCTCCACACATTTGTGAATTTCCTCTTCTCATCTATTTTTTTAAAGACTTATTTTATTTATTCCCTGCCTCCCTCATTGTTTTGTGCTCTCTCTCTCCTCTCTTTGTCCATTCACTGTGTAGTTTCTGTGCCTGCTCGTCTTCTCATTAGGAGGCACTGGCAACCAAACCTGGGAACCCCCCACATGTGGGAGGGCGATGCTCAATCACTCGAGCCACCTCAGCTTCCTGCGTGTCTCTCATTGTCTTAACTCTTTGTGTCTCTTTTTGTGTCATCTTGTGTCAGCTCGCTGTGCCTGCCCATCATGCCAGCTTGCTGTCTTGCTTTTCTTCTCCAGGAGGCACAGGGAACTGAACCTAGGACCTCCCATGTGATAGGCAGGAGCTCAGTCACTTGAGCCACATCCACGTCCCTCTCATCTATTACTGATTTCCAGTTTCATTCCATTATGATCTGCAAAGGTGTTTTGTACAATTTCAATCTTTTTATATTTATTGAGAGTTGCATTGTGCCCTAACATGTTGTCTATCCTGGAGAAAAATCCATGAACACTTAGAAGAATACATAACCACTGATTTGTCATGCAACATTGTGTATATGTCTGTTATGTCTAGCTTGTTTATCATGTTCAATTTCTCTGCTTCCTTTTTGGTCTTCTGTCTAGTTTTCTATCTAATTATATGAGTGGTGTGTTGAAGTCTCCAACTATTGTTGTAGAAATGTTTATTTCTCCATTCAGTTTTGATAGAGTTTGTCTCATGTATTTTGGGGCACCTTGTTTGGGTGTGTAGATATTTATGACTGTTATTTCATCCTGGTGGATTGTCCTTTTTATTAATATGTATATAATGACCTTCTGTTTCTCTTGAAACATTTTTGCATTTAAAGTTTGTTTTGTCCAATATTAGTATGGCTATCCCTGCTCTTTTTTGGTTACTATTTGCATGGTGTACCTTTTTCTAACTTTCACCTTCAGCCAGTTAGTATCCCTGGGTCTAAGGTGAATTTCTTATAAGCAGTATATGGATGGTTCCTTTTTTAAAAATCCATTCTTGCAGCCTCTATCTTTTGATTGGGGATTTTAATCCATTCATATTCAATGATATTTCTGTAAGTGCATTATTTATTTCCACCATTTCATTCTTTGGTTTTTATATGTCATATCTTATTTTTGTCTGTCTTTTTATTTTTTTGGTTATCCTTTCTGCTCTTTGTGCCTTCTATACTCTCCTCCAAACCTCTCTCCTGTCTTTCTTTTGGACTGTAAGGCTCCCTTTAATAATTCCTGCAAAGGCAGACTCTTTTTTATGAAACCTCTTAGTTTCTGTTTATTTGTGAATATTTTAAATTCACCTTCATATTTGAAGGACAATTTTGTTTGATAAAGAATTCTCAGTTGGCAGTATTTCTCTTTCAGTGTCCTAATTGTATCATACTACTGTCTTCTTGCCTCCATAGTTTCTGAAGAGAAATCTGCCATTGAGTCTTACTGGGCTTCCCTTGTATGTGATGGTTTGCTTCTCTCTTGCTGCTCTCAAAATTTTCTCTTTATCTTTGACATTTGGCATTCTGAGTAGTATGTGTCTTGGTGTAGGTCTATTCAGATTTATTCTGATTGCAATACACAGTGCTTCTTGGACATGTAAATTCATTTATTTCATGAGAGTTGGGAAATTTTTAAGCATTATTTCCTTAAATACTCTTTCTGCCCTCTTTCCCTTCTGTTCTTCTGGAACACTCATGACACGTGTTTTGTTGTGCTTCATTTTATCATTCTACTCTCTGAGCCCCTGCTCAATTTTTTCCAACCTTTTCACTCTCTGTTCTTCTTTCTCTTCAATTCCAGCTATTATGTCTTCTGCATCACTTATTCTTTCTTCTATCATTTCAAGTCTGCTGTTGTATTCCTCTAAAGTGTCTTTTATTTCACTTATCATGTCTTTCATTCCCATGGGCTCCATTATTTTTCTATTCAGGTTTTCAAATTCTTCTTTGTGCTCACTCAGTGTCTTCTTTTTTTTTTTTTTAAGATTTATTTTATTTATTTCTCTCCCCTCCCTCCCCACCAGTTGTCTGCTCTCTATGTCCATTTGCTGTGTGTTCTTCTGTGTCTGCTTGCATTCTTGGTGGCACTGGGAATCTGTGTCTCTTTTCTGTTGTGTCATCTTGCAGCATCAGCTCTCTCTGTGTGTGGCACCACTCCTGGACAGGATGAGCTTTTTTCGTGCAGGGTGGCTCTCCTTGCAAGGCACACTCCTTGCACATGGGGCTCCCCTATGTGGGGGATATCCCTGTGTGTGGCATGGCACTCCTTGTGCATGGCAGCACTGCGTGTGGGTCAGCTCACCACATGGGCCAGGAGGTTCTGGGTTCAAACCCTGGACCTCCTATATGGTAGGCAGATGCTCTATCAGTTGAGTCACATCTGCTTCCCAATTCAGTGTCTTCTTGATTTCCTTTATCTCTTTGGCCACATTGTTTTTCAACTCATTAATTTGATTTTGGAAATTTGTATGAATCTCATTGATTAGTTGTCTCAAATCCTGCATCTCTTCTGGGACTTTGTTATATTCCTTTGCTTGGGCAATTTCTTCCATTTTTTTAGTATGGTGTGTAAGTTTTTGCTGATTTCTAGCCATCTGATTATGATAATGAGTTTATTCGGATGCTCGATTGTTCTCTCTTTCATAGGGATTTAGTGGCAGGAGTCTGTGTGTTACTGCCATTCTTTGATTTTTTGGTTCAGCCTGTTCTGAGTCTTTAGGATTGTCCTGTTAGTTGCTTAGATCTGGGCCTTAGACCCAGTATTGGGTTACAGACCTGCTTCCAAGGACTTTAGAGAGGGAGGCTGTAATGGCCAGAAAAAGCCTCTCTTATTTACTTTTAATTTCCTCACATGCACTTGCTTTGCCTGCCAGCAGATGTTACTCTTCAGCAGGCTTCTCAGTTCAAAGCCTGGCCAGAGTGTTTGCTGCAACAAGGACTGCAACAATGTGGCAAATGATCCTGCCTGGAGGCTATTCAGAGCCTAACAATTCAATTCTCAGAGCCTCCTCCTAAAAAACAAACAGTAGAGCAGATATAGCTCAGTGGCTGAATGCCTGCTTCCCATGTAGGAGGTTCCAGGTTCATTCCAGGGTTCCTCCTTGGAGCAGTTTGATATGGTTATGAATTCCAAAAATAGATATTGGATTATGTTTGTAATCTGGTCTGTACCTGGGCGTGATTAAGTTATGATTGGGGCTTTGCTTGGGCCATGTCATTAGGGCATTGAGTCCCCACCCCTTGGTAAGTGGGGATCACAGATAAAAGACATGGCAAAGGACAGAGTTGGGGATTTTTGATGTTGGAGTTTTGATGTTGGCATTAGATGCTGAAGCCTTAAGCTGGAGCCCTGGGAAGTAAGCACACAGAGGAAAGAGAAGGAAGCCACAAGAAGAGAGGAACCCTGAATGCAGGAAGAAGCAAGCCCTGGGAAAAAAGGAACTTTGAACCAGAGAGAAACAAGACCTTGGAAGGGAGGAACCCAGGAAGCCTGAACTCTCACAGTCATCAGCAGTCATCTTGCTCCAACATGAAAAATAGACTTTGGTAAAGGAAGTAACTAATGGTTTATGGCCTGGTATCTATAAGCTCCTACCCCAAATAAATAACCTTTATAAAAGCCAGCAGATTTCTGGTATTTTGCATCAGCACCCTTTTGGCTGACTAACACGCTCCTAAAAACAAGCAAACAGGAAAAAAAAACACCTTTGTCAGAGGCTGTTCTCCAGCCTTGGCTGGCAGCCTCCTCCCTTTTCCCAGGTAGGAAAGAATTCCACATCCCTCTGTGTCCTCAACAGCCAGTCCTAGGCCGGAGGAAGGGGCAGCGCATGACAGTGCATCTAGTGTGAGTTACTGAGGGGGCGGATGGGTGCATGCCACATCTTCCCGACAGCCACCTGCACTCTGACTTGAGCCAGTGCTTCAGGACCACACGCTGTGGACTTTTCCCAGCTCAGGGGGAGGGAGGGGATTGTGGTGATGGTTTATCTATGCCGGAAGTCCCTTGTTCTTGGTCCAGTGGCTTGAAGTCAAACCTTTACAGGTTGCAGAAATCCAGGAGCCTGAATATCTTGGGAATTGGTTGGCACTGAGGAAAATTGTAAGGATGAGTTCTGGCCCTGCCAATGAAAAAGCTATTTAACCTGGTGTATCTTTTATCCTCATTTTTCCTCATAAGGATAGTAGTATTTCATAGAGCTGGTGCCAGAATTAAAGGACATAATGGCATAATATTGGTAAACTACACAATGTTGTACAAACTTAAGTCATGACTTGAGTCAAACTTAAGGGCTGGTTTTGCTGAGAGGGGCTCCATGCTTGGTTTAATGTTCTGCTGTTATCAGCCTTAAGAAAGTTCAGTTTTGTTAGTAAACATCAGAACTTTGTCTCATTATGGAGCTTTCCCTAAGCCCCCATGTTTAAACTTATGTAACAAATTATTTCTTAGTATCTTTGAGTGAGAAAGGAAATCCTTCCCTAGAAGAAGCTGCTCATTTATAAATAAACATACCAAGTAACTCTAGAATCTCCCCCCATATCACTCTACAGAAATGTCAGCTAGATGCTGAATTTCAGGTTTGGTTTTTTTAGATTTTGTTGTTTATCACTCAAGAGTTGCATTCCTCTGGTTCTTGCTATTTCCTTGCTGACATTTAAGAATCTTAGCTTTTGATGTTCTCCAATAATTTGCTGTAGCCCTGTCAGACATTTGAGGGTTTCATTTGTGATTTGAAATTTGTCTTCCACAGTAGCCTCTTGCACTGCTCCTGTGACATATTCCCTCCTTTCAGCCAGCATTGAGGAAGGTGCCTGATTTGGAAATCACATGCAAAGCATGGACTCTCAGTCAGGTGGTCGATGGCAGTGCACAGGGAATGGTTTTAGCCTTTCTGGCTACCGATCAAATGATAGCTCAGACTCTCACTGCATCTATTCTGTATCTGGTCACTGGCCCCCTGATGCAGCCAGGCCCTTTCCTCTCAGCTGCAGGAGCCTCTTGTGTGATTACATAAGAGGCACTGAGGATTGAGGGTTGAATGGGACACATACCGTGTGAAGCTATGTGGAACCCCAGTAAAATCATGTTCTTAAAGCTAATCTATTCCTGAGCGTGTAAACCTTTCATGGACAGGACCTTTTGATTAGGTCACTCCAGTAAGGTGTGGCCCAGCGTGGGTCTTACTCCTCTTACTGGAGTCCTTTATAAGAGAATGAAATTCTGACAAAGAAAGAGAGAAAGCCACAGAAACCAGAAGCTGAAAGCAACAAAATAGAAGAAGAGAAGAGACCAGCAGATGCTGCCCTGTGCCTTACCATGTGACAGAGGAATCCAGGATCACTGGCAACCAGTTTTTGGGGAGAAAACATCGCCTGATGATGCCTTTATTTGGACATTTTTCTCAGCCTTGAAACTGTAAACTAATAAATTCCCATGTTAAAAGCCAACCCATTTTTTATATATTGCTTTCGAAAGCTCAACAGACTAAAACACTGTGCTTACTTTTCAGGAGCTTGCATTCTGGGGAGGACACAGACAATAACCAAAGAAGCAAATGAGTCAACTAGCTAATTTCAGACTGTGGTCACTGATTTTGAGGAAAAATAGAGAGTGATGAGATTGATGGGGTGGACAGTGATGCCTCTCTATGATGGGCCAGAACAACATTGTTTTAGTATCCTGGCTGCTGAAACAAATACTGCATAATAGGTTGGTGAAAACAATGGGAATTTTTTAAAAATCAATTTTATTGATACATATTCATAAAGCGTACAACCCATCCAAAGTGTGCAATCAATGATATTTGGTATAATCAAAGAGTTGTGCATTCATTGCTTCAATCAATATCAGAGCATTTTCATTACTCTAATAATAATAAACAAAACGCAAAAAAACCCACCTCTTTCCCTTAATAATCACCGACTCAGTCTCTCCAGCCTTCCCCTGCCATACATTGCTGCTCTTCTATTTCAACAATGGGGGTTTATTAACTTATGGTTCTGAGGCTAGGAGAAGTCCAAAAGCTGAGGCATCAGCAAGCTGATGCTTTCTCCCAGAAGACAGTGGCGTTCGAGGGCTGGGTGCCCACGATCCTTGTTCCTTGGCTTTTTGGTCATATGGCAGATCAAGAAATGAAACATCAGCATTTGGCCATAAAAAGAAATGATGTTCTGATACATGCTACAGCATGGATGAATCTTGAAAACACTATGCTGATTAAAATAAACCAGACAGGGAAGCGGATGTAGCTCAAGCGGTTGAGCACCGGCTTACCACATACAAGGTCCCAGGTTTAATCCCAGTACCTCCTGAAAACAAACGAAGAAACCAACTCTCATGGGGGAGTGGATGTAGCTCAGGGATTGAACGCCCATTTCCTATGTGCAAGGTCCTGGGTTCAATACCTGTTACCTGCCCCCTCTCCCCCCAAAAAAGCCAGACACGAAAGGACAAGATATTGTATGATTCCACTTATATGAAATATATAAAATAAGCAAATTCATAAAGGCAGAAAGTAGACGAGAGGTTTCCAGGAGTCAGATTAGAGGTCACCAGGAGGGGGAAATGGGGAGTGTGATGGCTAGACTAATGTGTCAACTCGGCCAGGTAATGGTGCCCAGTTGTTTGGTCAGGCAAGCACTGGGCTAGTTGGTGCTTGTTAATACCAGAGCATTTCATGGACTTTAATCATCAGCGAGTTGATTGCATAGATGGGTGGTTACATCTACCATCAACTGAGGAGTTTGCCATCAGCAATGAGTGATGTTTCATCCAATCACAGTTGAAGGCCTTAACAGGTGAAGGGGTTTCAGCATTCAGAGAGAGAATTTTCATCTCTGCTTGGGACAGTTAGTGTCTCCTGAGGCATCGAGGACCATCACTGAGCCCTGGTGTGCAGCCTGCCCTGTGCAATCTGAACTTGTGCATCACCATGGCCATCTCCTGTCAGTTCTGTTTCCCTAGGGAACCCTGACAAACACAGATAGCTACTGCTTAATGGGGACGGAGTTTCTGTGTGGGGTGATAGAAAAGTTTTGGTAAGGGTGATGTGATGGCAGGACAACATCGTAAATGTAACTAATGCTGCTGAACTGTAGACTTAAAGCTTGTTAAAATGGCAAATTTTATGTTGTATAAAAGTTACCATAATAAAAGTGGTTTTAAAAAAAGATTTATTCTCATTTATTCCCCCACCACCTCATTGTTTTGCACTCGCTCTCTGCTCTCCATGTCCATTCACTGTGTGCTCATCTTCTCTTTAGGAGGCACCAGGAACTGAACCTGGGACCTCCCATGTGGGAGAGAGGCACTCAATTGCTTGAGCCACTTCAGCTCCCTGCTTTGTTGTGTCTCTCCTTGTCTTTCCTCTTTGTGTCTCCTTGTTGTGTCATCTTGTTGCATCAGCTCACTGCACCTGCCCATCACACCAACTTTCTGTCTTGTTCGTCTTCTCCGGGAGGCACCAGGAACCAAACCTATGACCCCCAAGCGGAAGGCAGGAGGGCAATTGCTTGAGCCACATCTACTTCCCTAAGAGTGTTTTTAAAAGGTTAAAAAAGAACATTATTGGGAAACGGACTTGGCCCAGTGGTTAGGGCGTCCGTCTACCATATGGGAGGTCCGTGGTTCAAACCCCGGGCCTCCTTGACCTGTGTGGAGCTGGCCCATGCGCAGTGCTGATGCGCGCAAGGAGTGACCTGTGGGGTGTCCCCCGCGTAGGGGAGCCCCATGCGCAAGGAGTGCGCCCCGTAAGGAGAGCCGCCCAGCGCGAAAGAAAGTGCAGCCTGCCCAGGAATGGTGCCGCCCACACTTCCCGTGCCGCTGACGACAACAGAAGCGGACAAAGAAACAAGATGCAGCAAATAGACACAGAGAACAGACAACCGGGGGAGGGGGGGGATTAAATAAATAAATAAATCTTTAAAAAAAGAACATTATCAATACCCCAGGAAGGAAGCAGATTTGTTTCAACTGATAGAGCATCAGCCTACCACATGGGAGATCCAGGGGTCAAACCCAGGGTCTCCTGGCCTGTGTGGTGAGTTGGCCCACCCATAGTGCTGCCGTGCTCAAGGAGTGCCGTGCCACACAGGGGTGTCCCCCACGTAGAGGAGCCCCACACGCAAGGAGTGCACCCCATAAGGAGAGCCGCCCTGCACGAAAAAAGTTCAGCCTGCCTAGGTGTGGCGCCGTATACACAGAGAGCTGATGCAGCAAGATGACGCAACAAAGAGAGACAGATTCCTGGTGCTGCTGACAAGAATGCAAGAGGACACAGAAGAACATACAGTGCATGGGAACAAAGCAGACAATGGCAGTGGAGGGGAGGAGGGGAGAAATAAATTTTAAAAAAATATCCCAGGACCACTCCCTTTCCCAGGAACTATCTCCCTCCAAGAAAAACTACTGTCCCCTTTACCACCATATATGACCTTTGTCTGGACCATCTTTATATTTTTAAAGGGCTGTACAGCTAATAACAGCAACAACAATGGCTGCTTGCCAGGCATAATGCTACGTGCTTTTTATGGATAACACTACCGTGCAAGATCTATTTTTATCTCCACTTTAAAAATTGAGGCTCTGGGAAAGTGGACTTGGCGCAGTGGATATGGCGTCCACCTACCACATGGGAGGTCTGCGGTTCAAATCCCGGGCCTCCTTGACCCGTGTGGAGCTGGCCCATGCACATCGCTGATGCGCACAAGGAGTGCCATGCCACGCAGGGGTGTCCCCTGCACAGGGGAGCCCCACACGCAAGGAGTACACCCCGTTAAGGAGAGCAGCCCAGCGTGAAAGAAAGTGCAGCCTGCCCAGGAATGGCACCGCACACACGGAGAGCTGACACAGCAAGATGATGCAACAAAAAAGAGACATGGATTCCCGGTGCCACTGATAAGGATAGAAGCAGTCACAGAAGAACACACAGAGAATGGGCACAGAGAACAGACAATGGGGGAGGGGGAATATATAAAAAATAAATCTTTAAAAGAAAAAAAATTGAGGCTCTGGGTAAGAGACTTGCTCAAGATCACACAGAGTCTGTTCATTTATTCTGACACTGCCACCTACTAACCCAATAAGTAGCCCCTCTCTTACTGGCTTGTAGAAGTTTCAATTTTGCTTTTTTTAGAATTCCCACCTTCTTATGTTAATTCGTAAGAAACTTGCTTCACCACAAGTTAAGTTTCAGTGTTCCTCTTCCCCTGCAGTACCTGCTAAAGCCCTAATCTGAAGCTACCTGTACTTAATTATAATAGTAAAAATCACACCCACTCATCATGCTAAGCTGCCATTTTTTTTTAACATGCAATGTGTGAACTAGCATGATTTATAACAGTGCAGGCTCCATTTCACACTGCCCTGACACACATCATCTTACCGTATCCTGCCACTCCCTTCAACCAGCCCACTCTAAACCATGTCAAAAATCCCAAACCTCTTCAGCTCTGGGAGACAGATCTGAGCTCCCCTTAAGCTCTTGTCTCTTGCTAGGCTAGCCTTGCAATAAACTCTTCTTTTCGCTAAATCCTGGTGTCACAGCACTGGCTTCCATGTGCATTGGGCAACGAGCCCACTTGGATGGGAACAATTCCACAAATGAATTTATTAAATATCTACAACGTGACAAGGAATGTTCTAGGCACTAGGGCTTGCAGGGTAGGCAAAGAGCAAAAGCATATACCTGCCCTTTCGGGTCTTATTGTCCAGTGGACAGAGACACTGTTGAAGCAATCCGAAGTGGAAACTCGCAGCCGTGATTCTTGTGTAAGAGAGAGGGCGCAGTGGCTCAACAGCTGTCAGGGGGGGATCTGACTTAGTCTTAGGAGTCAGGGAAGGAGCCTTGGAAGGAGGAATGTCTGAGTAGAGATGTTAAGGCTGAGTATGAGATAACTAAAAAGAGACGAAAGAGAAGAGTGTTCTAGATGAAGAACATAGCATATTTAAAAGCCCATGACTGGAGGAAGGGTGACAAATTCAAGGAACTGAAGGGCAAGCTAGTGGGAGGATGATATGAGGCTAGGAAAGTCAGCAGGTTTTTCAAGGCCGTGTGAAGGAATTTTGTCTTTAGTCTAAGAATAAACGGGAACCAGTGATAGGCGTTGGGTAATGAAAAATGTTAGTGATATGCTTGGTGCGACGGTTTGCTCAGTCGGTAGAGGTGGGGTCTGGCTGCGGACGAGGGGTCGGTCCCACTTGGGACGAGGGGTCAGTCCCACTTGGGACGAGCGGTCGGTCCGGCAGCAGACGAGGGGTCGGTCTCACAGGGGTTGCGCGGTTCAGCTGACGGGGTCGCCCGGAGAAGCCGGCGACGAGGGGGTCGCCCGGAGAAGCAGGCGATGAACTGGGGACAAGGGAGGCCAGGCCCTTGTCGGGGGCTCTCAGGACTGGAGGGTGCACAGCAGAAGAACTACCGCGGAGACAAGGTAAACACGCAAGTCCACTTTATTGAGGGAGAGGCAACAGTTTTATAGGGGCTGGGGAAGGCTGATTGGTCGAAGCCACACCCTGCTCTGATTGGTTGCCGGAGAAAGGTCAGTGGGAGGTGCTGGACGGGGGAGGGGTGGTGGTTAGGGATTGGCTGTCGCTGTTGCTGGGGGAAGGGGCAGGGTTTAGGGATTGGTGGCTGCCGTTGCTGGGGTAGAGGGCAGACTTGAGTTTCCCACCCACGCCTGGCTTGTTGCTGCTGTCGGGGGGAGGGAAAAGGGCAGACTGGATTTTTCCGCCCACGCCTGGCTGTTGCTGCTGTCGGGGGAGGGGAAAAGGGCAGACTGGAATTTTCCGCCCTGCGCCTGCGCAGGGAGAAAGAAGAAGAAGGGTGCCGCCCCACAGGCATCGTGTGGCGCCATCTGGGAGGAGGGGCGGCCGCGGAAGCATGGCCGCCGAGAAGGGGAGACCCGAGGGCACTCTGCGCCCATGCCGAGCTCCCTTCAGGGGTGGCGGTGAGTCCGACCAACCACCCTATTATGGGGGCAGCGGTTTGGAATCGGCCTACCGCGGCCGCCGCCCCTCGCCAGGCCAGCAAACCACACTTCAGCCTGAGGGGTGACCGCAGCTTGGGTTTTAAAAAGATCCATATGGCTAACTGGTCAACCCTTCCAACCTAGCCACATGGATCTTTCCAAAAGAGATGATGGTGGCTTGGGCTAAGAGGTTGAAAATGGGGAGTGGAGAGAAGATGAAATGGAGAGATGTTTAAGAAGTGACATCTGTTGACTGGATCAGCTATGCTTCCCCCTGGTCCCCATGGCTCCCTTATCTGTTTGCTAGTTGGTTTTTTTTTGCTCATTGCCTGGTCATTGTCTGCTCATTGTCTGTTTGTTTCTTCTTTTTAGGAGGCACTGGGAACTGAACCGGGACCTCTCAAGTGGGAGGTGGGCATCCAACTGCTTGAGCCACATCTGCTCCCTGCCCATTTTGTTTTGCTCACTGTCTTCTCATTGCTTACTTGCTGTCTTGCTCATTGCCTTCTCATTGCTTTTTCCTTTTTTTCTTTTCTCGTCTGTTTGTTGGTTTTTGCTCATTGTTCTGCTTGTTGTTTGTCTTCTTTAGGAGGCTCCAGGAACCAAATCCGGGATCTCCCATGTGGGAGGTGGGTGCTCAATTACCTGAGCCGCATCCACTCCCCAGCTATGCTCTTAACCACATTATACACTCTGGAAAGTGAGTCTCAAATGCAGTTCAAGAGATTTGTCACCAACAAGAGAGCCAGCATTAGGCATAGACAATGATGACACCTGGAAGAGAAGTCATAGAGCTACATAATCAGGAGGTGACCAGTGTAAGATCTGGGTAGAGAAAAAGTAAGAGGCCCGGTGGGGTTTTAGAACAGGTGATTAATCGGGGACAGCATGAAAAGGCCAAAAATGTGGTCGAATATACAGGACCACTGGCAAAGTCCAGATACATAGCCCAGCCAGGGTCATCATGTTTCCTGCTCCCAGGCTGCCACTCCTCCTCCCTGCAGACATTACTAATGGATCCCAGCACCCCCTCCCTCTCTGCCCAGACAAAGCCTCATGATGGTTCTTAGCACAAAATTCCAGGAATCCCCTACCAATTGAGTGGAACAGACATAGGAGATGATATCCTCTTGTAATCTGAGTAAGACGTGGATTCTTGAATCCTACAGGGGAGACCCCTCTGTTTGCAGAGTATTTTGTGTGATCTTCAAAACAATCATGGGGAGGTGACAGAGAAGGTGCTTGCATTTCTCCTATTTTCTATTATTCTTATTTCCCACTTTTTTGGGAAACTGAGGCCAAACATTTTCTAGTAAAGACAGAGCTGGAGTTCAAATTAAGGCCTTCAAATTCTAAATCTCCCTCCTACTCTTTCT
Source organism: Dasypus novemcinctus (assembly GCF_030445035.2). Classification (NCBI taxonomy): domain Eukaryota; kingdom Metazoa; phylum Chordata; class Mammalia; order Cingulata; family Dasypodidae; genus Dasypus; species Dasypus novemcinctus. The sequence goes on along the minus strand of NC_080695.1, from coordinate 12,819,126 downwards.
TGAGAATGGTTCTAAATTGTTGGCTAAAATAAAGAAGAAAGGCTACAGATAACTGTGAATGAACATTTTGACCCCCACATTGCACATGATGGAATTTGGGTCATAATCTTGGGTGCATCTTTGATTCAGATGACATGTTATTGGGTTTCTGCTATCTTCATTTCTGCTAGATAAATGGCATGAAAATTTTAAGTATCTTGGTTTAATCCATATCTGATTTTTATTTAAATGGGCAGATTTTATTTTTTAAAACGTCTTTATTTCTATGGACAATTTGCAAGCCCTTTGATGGAAAGAGAGGGCTCAGCTAGCATCTATGGCAACATGTCAGAAACCTACTTCAAAACTCTTGAGACTTATTTTCCAAAACTTTCTTTAAGGGCTGGACAAGTTGGCACTGGTTGGTAATAGTGTTTTTAAGTTCTTTTTGCTGTTTTCATTTATTTGTTCATGAAATCATGACTGACCACCTAAATCTAGGTTGAGTGCCAGGCATTGAGGTATAAAATGCGAGCAAGATGGAAATGGCACTGGCCTGGGGTTTGGTAAATTAAGAAATATCTGGGAAACGGACTTTGGCCCAGTGGTTAGGGCGTCCGTCTACCATATGGGAGGTCCGCGGTTCAAACCCCGGGCCTCCTTGACCCGTGTGGAGCTGGCCATGCGCAGTGCTGATGCGCGCAAGGAGTGCCCTGCCACACAAGGGTGTCCCCCGCGTGGGGGAGCCCCACGCGCAAGGAGTGCGCCCGTGAGGAGAGCCGCCCAGCGTGAAAAGAAAGAGCAGCCTGCCCAGAAATGGCGCCGCCCACACTTCCCGTGCCGCTGACGACAACAGAGGCGGACAAAGAAACAAGACGCAGCAAATAGACACCAAGAACAGACAACCAGGGGAGGGGGGGGAAATTAAATAAATAAATAAATCTTTAAAAAAAAAGAAATATCTTAAGTGTTCTCAGAGAAACTCTTCATTGATGACATCAGGAAAAGGTCACTGCTAGCGTGGGAATAGGGCAATATATTTGGGGACAAACTGAAGATGAGCAACCAGATTATGTTACGCAGGGAAGAGTCTAAATCTCCTAAATTGTCTACTCCTAAATTGCTGTATGTTGCAACATGGGGTGTGTTTTTAAAAACTTGAGGTCTCAAGTCCTAGACTCAGAATATTTTTTGTAGCAAATTATAGTTTTAGGGTTGGACATGGCTCTTTGCTTCCCTCCTTTTGGCCTTTTGAGTGTGTACTATTTAAGATATATATGGTAAATGTCAACCTCAAGAGGATTATAGGAAAATCACCTAAGCAGTTATATTTTCTTTGCTAGATAAGTCCCGGGTGTCCATCTAGTGACAGTGACTTTGAGTCTGTCATCTTTGGTGAAAGGTCAGTTTCACGTGTTCACGGTTTCAAAAGCTGAAAACTGTCTTGTTCATTATAGCAGTCACTAACATCTGGGGAGCCCTTTTCGGTTTCCAGAGCACCCCCCGTACCTGTTTTTCTCATTTCGGCCACCTCCTTCTCTTTACCAGGCAGAACTGCAACCTTAGTTAAGGTTTGTTGAGGTTTGTTTTTAAAAATTGGCTGTTCCCACCCACATTCCCTTGAGACATAAATAGAAAAAAAGAGAGGTTTACTTAGTGAAGCGAGACATTTGAGCTACCTCCACTTGATCGCCGAAAAAGAAATCTAAGAAGTTGTTATCAATTTTTCAATCCTATATAAGGTAGGCTGGTAAGGCAGCAAAAGTATATCTGTTTTTTGCCTCTTCAGCTCTTTTTCCTGATTCTTCTTGAGGAAAAATCTAAAAAGGTGAGTGGGTGGTGAATCTCCCTCGGCTCGCCTTCCCTTCATGCATTCACATCAGTTTTCTTCATGCTGTGCTCAAGTTTCTCTTATCCCATGGAGTTGATACCTGGAAAGATTTTGATCTCTGATAGACAGCTTTTCAAGCCTCTGATTCCCATCCTTTGGGACCGATAGCATCTTTCCCACAGAAGGTCTACAAGCAGCCCTGGCTGTAGCTTTTCCCAAGTAGAATTTGCAAGACCGCATTTCTCTGGCTGGTGTATAAAAATGCAGTTGGGTTTGTAACACGGTTTCCTTCTGAATGGTTTGCAGGGGCCTACATCAGTGATTGATTTCGTAGACATTTTCTTACAGGAAAACAGAATCAAACACTTTTTTGGGTTGTATTTTTTTTATATGTCTTTGGAGTGAATTCACGAGAGGGCTCTGAAACAAAGAGGTCTGGAGGTTTTTCAGGATTGGCTTTTTATTTGTATATTCTGTCCCATTTCTTAATGCCATACTTATCAGTCTGTAAAAATTCCAGACAAATCTACAGTTTCAGCGGGCCCTGGGAGAGTGTAGTCCTCCTGGACATGCACGTTGGTGCTTATCAGCCACATCTCATTTTTTCTGTGTGAACAGGTGGAAAATGAGCATCACAGACTTCCTTAGTGCTGACGACATCACCGCCGCCCTGCAGGAGTGCCAAGGTAAAGGGGCGGCAGGCCCAAGGGGCAGGGGTGGCTGGTCCTCGGGTATGCACACTCCCGGTGAGGGGCTTTGGTGAAAATTCACAGCACCAGAGAATTAACTGGATGACTTGAGCACGTGGTGACATTATCGTAAGACTGAAGAAACTCACTGAAAGTGAACAGAGAAATTCAGAGTCCATTTTCCCTGTTTAAATCTAATGACTGTAATCCCTTTCCCTGCTAATTAGACCAGTGATGTTGGGGCCTTGGATACACCTGTAAACTGGGCAGGGAGGCATAGAGGAGAAGAGAAAAGGGGAGATGGACAAAATCAAGTGGAGGAGGAAAGTTGGGCAAAGGGAATGGGAGATGATATCCCAGGGTCATCTAGTCTTTTGGCTGCCTCAAAATCCTGGACCACTCGCAGCCTTTCTCTCTCTCTCTCTCTTTTCTTTAATTTAGAGCAACCTTATAGTTCAGGGATATTATTAAAAGTGTTTTAATAATCTTTATTTTCAGCACCTTGGTCCAAATATCGAATATGCACCAATGAGCTTCAGAATAACCCATTCTCTGTTCTTCAGACCCAGATACTTTTGAACCCCCCAAATTCTTCCAGACGTCAGGCCTCTCCAGGTTGTCGGCCGGTCAGCTGAAGGATGTTTTCCGGGTCATAGACAACGACGAGAGCGGATACCTGGATGAAGAAGAACTTAAGTAAGCTCTGTCCTTAGCCTGGCAGGCACCCCCCGCGATGCTGGGTGGGGTGGGAGGTGATGGTGGAGGCCAATTTGCTCAGTTTTTCACGACCTGCCTTGGTGCTGGTCATCCAGGAGAATCTTATTAATGCAAAGAGCATGACTCAGATGGTCACACGTCTATCCACGCGAGACACTAAACAAGGGTGCTAGAGATCGTAGGCGCAAAAACTCATTAGTTTAAAGGGTGTTCTTTGGCAATTGGACTTACCAAAAGCAGTGAACAACTCTTAGCAAAATGACCATCATTGGTTTCTCCAATGAAGGGAAGCCTTCGCTTGCTAAAAAAAAACCCTGACTGACGACTGCACCTGCTTGGAAAGAGACAGTTTGCTTAAAAGAAGAAAAAGACAGGGTAAGCACAGAGAGGCATGGTCTTTCAGAAAAATTCCCTTTCATCTTTATCATCCTGCAGGTTTTTCCTCCAGAAGTTTGACAGTGGTGCTAGAGAACTGACCGAGTCAGAAACCAAGTCCTTGATGGCCGCTGCAGACAACGACGGAGATGGGAAAATTGGGGCTGACGGTATGCTCTCAACTGTACATAGCATAAGACACAGCTGGTCGGGGAGCGTCTTGGGATCTTGGGCCATAAAATCTTGCACATGTGGGTTTTAGTCCCCTTTCTTAACCTCGCTGAGCCTCAGTCTGCTCATCTGTAAAATGGTACAAAAGTGAGGATGCAAATGGTATTTGTAATGACTGAGGCATGATGCCTGGGGATGTACATTAAAAGCTGGTCCTTCTGGCCATTGTCTGTGAGTTGAAAATGTCCTTCACCTTACTAGGGGACTAGCCAGCTCCCTAGCCAACTATTTGCAAGATGCCTTGATGTACCTTATAAGTAATGCTTGGAAGTCCCACCTGTGGGAACTGAGCCCACATAAACAAGGGACAGGTATGTTCTCAAGTGTATCTCATACCAGAGAATCAATTAACTTGAGTAGGAAAAGTCTCTTAGCTTCCAAGCATTTAAACAAATAATTTGTATTGGATGATAGCCTACCAAGTGGACAACATTAGTCCAAGGGCAAATAAGTCAACCCCCATTGACGGAGGCTTCTTTGAGCAGAGCCCTATATTCAAATTTAAGTGCAATCCCATGGCACGGGATTATTTCCATTTGATTTTGTCCTGTTGCTTATGTGCTTTGGGGCTATTTCGTGCACACCAACCCAGAAGAACTTTCATGTGGTCCTTATGGTGGTGCTAACTTGATATTAAAACCTGCTGCTTTAACTCATTTTTAAAATCTATTCAAAATTATACCACTATATCTTGCTGCACAGGAGTTAATGAAGCTTTTATATACAACTCAGAGGAATAGTTTAGGTAATGGGGGTTGATTTACTTAAGCATAACCACAAAAGACTTCCCAAAAGGCAAAACTTGATAATAAATATATTTTTAAAAAGCTCGAGTTTTCAATTTCACTCTGTAGCATCCACACCTTATTGGGTTTTGGTTTGCTGGTTTTTAGTAAACCTCCTATGTCTGCCTTAAATTAACGAGACAAAAAAGTTCGATGTTCACCAATTGTGAGGGGCAATGATACTGAATTCATTCCTTGTCAGAGGGAAATCCTCGGGCTCAAGAGTTCTAATGGAAGGGGCTTTATTGCACAGCTCAAGAAGTCTGTCAGGTTGCACCGATGATGCAGAAAGATGGATCGCCATAGACCACCCTGGCTTGCATTCTGGACAGCCACATTTTTTTCTTCCTTTTGCACTGGGGGTGGGTGCCTGTCATCTGGCAAGTTGCTTCCTTTCCTCTCCTCGTCAGAACTCTCATTGGCCACAGCATGTCTTTAAAACACTGACCCTGCTGTCACCTCTTCTGTTCTAGAATTCCAGGAAATGGTGCATTCTTAAAGGCCTCCGTCTACGGTGACAGAGAAAGGAGAGAAGGAGATGAACAGCTGGAAGCCTCCAGAGCCCCAAGAAGGGGGAACCCCACCTCCTACCCCAGATTCATTTACTAACTTTCCCTGAAAAGCTTCTGCAATGTGCTCGTTTGTTTTGGCAAGTCATCCACTGCATATGTCCCGAAGACTTCTGTAAGGCTCTTGGCTCACAATGCCTTTTAAAAAATCATCCAATAAAGAGGCATTTCTCATCATTTGCTGCTGTGCGGGTGTGTTTTTTTCACAGCTGGGTAAGGGGATGAAAGCCATTTGGGGGCTGAGGACTTTTTGAAAGCTTTCTGGTCCTACTAAGTGTTGAGTGAAGCCACACTGGTGGTGTATATAAGCCAACAGGGAAACCAGGTTTAAGGGAAAATGTCACAAATAAATGGCATTGTCATGCTAGGATTTTCTCAGCAAATCATGACTGTGAAATTTTTTTTTTTTAATTTCTCTCCCCTTCCCTCTGCCCCCCTCCCCAGTTGTCTGCTCTCTGTGTCCATTCGCTGTATGTTCTTCTGTGTCTGCTTATATTCTTGTCAGCGGCACTGGGAATCTGTGTCCTTTTGTTGCATCATCTCGCTGTGTCAGCTCTCCATGTGTGCGGTGCCACACCTGGGTGGGCTGCACTTTTTTCAGGCAGGGCGGCTCTCCATATGGGGCGCACTCCTTGCACATGGGGCTCCTGTACACGGGGACACCCCTGTGTGGCATGGCACTCCTTGCACGCATCAGCACTGCACGTGGGCCAGCTCACCACACGGGTCAGAAGGCCCTGGGTTTGAACCCTGGACCTCCTATGTGGTAGGCGGGTGCTCTATCAGTTGAGCCAAATCCGCTTCCCTGACTGTGAAATTAATATGAAGAGATTTTGGCCAGTATGAAAAGCATTCTTAGGTGTTCTTCTTTATGTTAGGCTGCCATAAAACAGAGAGTATGAGACAGAACCGAGTGTGCGGTTCTATGCTACTTAGCATAAACAGACCCACTTTCAAGCCTTTTTTTTTCCTTAGCAAAACAAGCTATTTAGAGACTTGCCTGCTTTCATCCAATCTCTTGCTGCCTCCCCCTTCCCTTTCTCAGCTACTACTTTCCTGGCATTCACTTGATACGACTTAGGCCAATTACACCCAGAATCGCCTTAGCATCTGAGGCTAGCTGGAGGGGTCCCGTTACAGGGTTTTCATTAGGGCTGGGCAGCCTCGAGCTAGGAAAATCTCGTTAGGCTGATCTCCAGGTGGCAGTTAAAAGCACTTTTTGCTGGCTGACCCCGAGTTGAGGACGCTCAGGAGTAAGTGAGGCATTTTCCTGGGAGTTGCTTAAAAGCTCACACTCTTTACCCAAACTCCAAGCTCTCAATGTCTTGGGATCTCCCAGGTTTCCACACAAAATAGTTCGCAATTTCTGAACCCTCTTTTTTCGGAGGGTCACGTTAAAGCAGTTTTTCAAAGCATGGGGCATGTGCTACAAGAGGGGCTCAAGATGGCTTTAGGGGGCACGGGGATCAACATTTTTAATAATCATGTATTCATTTTAATAGGAATTAGAAAAACTAAAACTAGCATGAACATGTGGTTTCAATATTGTTGCTCAGGACGAGGTTAAAGGAGGTGTCAGGCTTTTGAAAGTGCTTCGGTTTGAAGAAGGCTATCACGGAATAGGAGGGATGGTATTTGGATTGACAAAAACGAGAAATGTACTTTTCAAATACGCCAAAGTTGGGAAATATGGTTCTAAAAGGAAGAACTCTTTCGGGAGGGTCAAAGAACTAAAGCGCCTAATCTGGCGGCGTTCTTCCCCGCTGCTTCTCCCTGCCCGCGCCTCCACTCGCTCATCCCCCACAAATGCGTCCCCTTCCTGGCAGGAATAGGGCTTGTTCCTCCCAGCACGGGCCTCCCCACGTGGGTGACAATGCCGCCTTCCAAAGCCGGGCAGCAACAAGCCCTTTCCGCTGCAGGCTGATGCCCAAGGGGCTCGACTCTTAAAACCACCTGCCTGGGCCTCTCCCGGCTGCCCTCCAGGCAGACGTTGGAATCAGCTCTTCCTCGCTAAGGGTTCTTTCTCCCAAGAAAATTCTAAAAAGGAAGGTGTTGTATCCCCATCCTGGGGAGACCCGAAGTTCTCAAACAGAGGGGAGAATGTCTCTTGAGAGCATGGGTGGCTCCCAATGGGGGAGGACACACTAGTGTGTCAAGCCCTCAGCACTGCTGCAAGTATCTATCAATCTTGCCCTTCAAGCAGTGAAGCTTGGTTGTCACTGTGGGCCCCGAGGGGAGGGGGAGAGAGGAATAGAATAGATGGAAGAAGGGGTAACTGGGGGGCAGTGAAGTGTTCTGCAGGATTGTGCAACAATGGGTACAGGCCATGTTAAATCTCACCAAAAATATATGAAAGTGTAAGATCGCTCCACGTGATCATCCTGTAGCACTCACAATGTGGATGACGAGGCTTTTAAAATAATGCTTGTGCCTGTGAGCTTTTAATGGTCTGCGTGCTCCACCACCCTGATCCAGGTTGAAGATCGAGGGTTTTTCTCCTGTTAGGAAGGCGGCTGCAAGAATGAGGGGAGGGGTTTTATGGGAAATTTGGGGAACACGGTGTCACGGGATCTTTGCGATGTTCTGAATGCCTTGGGGAAAATTGATGGATGTATAACAAGGGGTCAAGTGTCATGATTTTTCCATAAAAAATATGAATATTTCCATATAGGAAATAACCTTCTCTGGAAGGCTATTCATGAATTTTGTTCATTCTGTTTCAAAAGGACGATTAAAATTATTTTTGTCCATTTTTCCAACCCTGTCTTAGAAATATAATTTCAGACTCATATATTCTAGCAGTCAAAAGGTGCCAGTCCCCCTGTATTTAGCACTCAAAAGTACCAGGTGGCATGCTTAAATGAAAGACACTAATCTTGTCTTTCCTCATTCTAATTGGTGAGTTGGCCCATGTGCAGTGCTGCTGCACGCAAGGAGTGCCATGCCACGCAGGGGTGTCCCCCGCATAGGGATGTCCTATGCACAAGGAGTGTGCCCCGCAAGGAGAGCTGCCCTGCACGAAAAAAGTGCAGCCTGCCCAGAAGTGGCACCACACACACGGAGAGCTGACGCAGCAAGATGATTCAACAAAAAGAGACACAGATTCCCAGTGCTGCCTGACAAGAATGCAAGCAGATAAAGAAGAACACACAGCAATGGACACGAAGAGCAGACAACTAGGTGCGGGGGGAGAAGGGGAGAGAAATAAATTTTAAAAAATAATAACTCTTAAAAAGAAAAAAAACTTCATTCTTCTTTATTGCCCAGTAATATCCCATTGTAACTCATACCAATTTGTAAATATGTCGTTTGGATTTTGTTTGGGTGGGTGTGCTCTCGGGAAGGGTCATCCCACCTGAGTCAGGCCACAGTACTTCTACGGGTGTTTGTGTGTATTTGTTAGTGTTTTTTTATTTTCCTAAGTTAAAATTTCAGGGAAACATTAGCATTTAAAAATATTTGGGGGCAAATTGGAAATGTTTTAAAAAATTATCTAAGTTTAGTCATTATATAAATTTCAAACAAAACAATTAATTGGTCCTATTCAAGATGTACCTCACAGAAAAAAAAGACAACGGATATATAGCAAAAGGTTAACAGCCTTATCTCCAGCTGGTAGGATTACAGAACAATGAGATAAGACTGCAGCCCTTTTTAAAAATGGAGCATAGTAACTAGAGAAAATGAAACATCTATGTAAAATGTACCCAGTTATTCTCTCTAAGCAAAGTAGCAATAAATTCTGACTTTAAAAACATATTCACGGAAAGGATGTGTTCTACCCTCAAATTAATGAAAGCCCTGCGTCCTATTCTCCTAAAATTTTCTACCCATTTTTGACTCATTTGCATTTTATACACAAATATACAAAGTTTAAAATATAACATATCCAGAGTCTACTCAAAACTGGAAAAACTCTAAAGAAAACGGAAGCACGTAAATTTTGTGACTGTCTTATTTTCACTGGCTTTCAGATAACTATGGACAACCCTTGCTGAGAGCGTGTTCTCACTGTGGATGATCCATTTCTGACAGGAGGCCTCGATTGCATCACAGATTACAGAGCTGGTAGTGTTCTAACTGCTTAGAAGATGGGGCTGCAATGGTGCCTTTAATTTAGACTGTTTTTACTTAATTATAATTTCAGCCTATAGTTTGGCAGAGTAGTTTATAACTTAATGAAATGTGATCTCAAAGTCAGTTCCATGAATGTGCTTAATTGTTGAGTCTAATAAGTGTTAAAACACGGTAAATATTATCTTGTCTTTTGCTTCAGCATCTGCACATTTTGAAATATTTATAAGATTTAAAAATATATTGTTTATCAAAGTAGTTCTTTCCAGCTCGATAAAAAAAAAAAGGAAAAGTGTATAGCAAAACAGCAAAGATGCAAAATATTTGTCTATTTGTTCAGCTACATAGTTAAGTCCGTATAACAACTGCAGTTTAATTTTGTGTAATGAGTACTCAGGAATCCAATTTCAAGCAAAAACTATCTTGTATCTCCTCTGCTTCTGTTAAGGTATGGTATTACTGTGCAAACACTTAAGAAGACAGATGAAATTGGAATCACCAGGATAGTTTCCACCTGGTCTGCTAATTTATTCACTGGGAGGACAATTGTTTACATAATGTTTTAACTTTTCAAAACTCAACTTTTTTTGGTAGGGGATACATTTTGACATTGTTTTCCTAGGGGTTCTACAACACTCTTAAATTTTTAAAAATTATCAACTATTGCAAACATGGGTGAGAACAAAAGCAACATCACAAACACCTGTGCTACCGCTGCACTAGCAAATCTTGGCATTGCTTAAGTGGCAACTTTGTAATATGTCAGCTTGCTTGCGCTGTATGTAGTCAGTTAAATGGGCCACAGGAGAGATTTCGCCTGAGATTTGGAGGGTGGAAGTGAAGCAACAGCCATTGTATTTTACACTCGGAAGGTCGGCGCAGGGTGGTGGTTTATCTGCTGGCTGACCTTGCTGGCTCGGCTTCCTCCTTCATCTCTCGGCTCCAGGCAGGTGTCTGCCTCTGTGACAGAGGACACCAGCTTTTCCTGGAGGACATCCCCATCATCACAGTTGGAGGCAGTGAGAGACGGATGTGAGTGCCAATCTGTCCTCATGGGTTCCAGCTTGTTCCTGCTTTCCCCCACGGTACAGCCATCTTCTCCTCCTGACTTCCAGCCTTGCCGACTTCAAGCTTAAGCGCTGGATGTGAAGGCAAGAGCCTTACAACCAGCTTTCACGAGTACATAACACCTGTGAGTTATTTACATTATATGTTTACATAATTCCATAATACTGGTAATTTATATATAACAATTACATCATATATATGCATACATTTGTGTTTCTGCTTGTCTGACTGAACTGTGACAGACAGAACTTGCCTCAGATTTTAAAATTTTTAATGGAAAGAATCACACATTTTGGAGATCCTTTACAGGACCTTATACAATCATAAAAGATGAAGACTGATGACAGTTTTAACTGCAGGAGACAGATGTGCCCTCGTGATGAAGGTCACCTCTGAATGACAGAGCCTCTGGGCTCCAAATCAACAGAGAAAGGATCGGCTCCTCGACCCACTAGTCTGTTATTTTGCCCAAGAAAGAAGAATGAAGTGGCCCTTTGTACAGATGACCTTCAGGTGTATTTTACATCCAAACCTCTACCCAAAAGCTTCCTCTTTTTTTTTTTTTTAAAGATTATTAATTTATTTCTCTCCCCTTCTCCCCTGCCCCGGTTGTCTGTTCTCTGTGTCTATTTGCTGCGTCTTCTTTGTCCGCTTCTGTTTTTGTCAGCGGCACGGGAATCTGTGTTTCTTTTTGTTGCGTCATCTTGTGTCGGCTCTCTGTGTGTGTGGTGCCATTCCTGGGCAGGCTGCACTTTCTTTCGTGTTGGGCAGCTCTCCTTACGGGGCACACTCCTTGCGTGTGGGGCTCCCCTACGCTGGGGACACGGGGGGCACTCCTTGCGCGCATCAGCACTGCGCATGGGCCAGCTCCACACGGGTCAAGGAGGCCCAGGGTTTGAACCGCAGACCCCCATGTGGTAGACGGATGCCCTAACCACTGGGCCAAGTCTGCTGCCCACAGCTTCCTTTTAAAGGTTAGAACTGAGCAGGTTATGAGAGGATCCCCAAGAATATCAGATCAGCTGTGACTGAGTTCTGTGCATGACAGGGGCAGGCAGAACTCTGAAGAAGGAAAATTGATCTCCGATGTCCCTTTGTCTACCGTTGCTCTTCCCTGCCTTCATAATTCATTCATTCAACACATTTACTATGTCCTTTGAGTCAAGACACTGGCAACCAGAAGATAGCTCCAAGAGTCCTACCACCTAGGAGCTCAGTTTCTTGTTGGGGGGTGAGGAGGGTGGTATGTACTTAAAAATTTGTGATAACTTGTCCAGAACCTCTCACCCTGGAACTGTGGCTTTCTACTTGGAGCTGTGCTCCCTTTCCACCACAAAAAAATATTGCCTATCCTATATCTCATTCCCTTGGAATTTTAAGTTCATAAATTTTTTGTGCAAAAGACATAACTCTTTCTTTCTTTACGACTGAACTTACTTTTGAGTCCCCATTAGCCTAGGTGACAGAATCATAATTCAGGATTATGATTCGGGCTCCTTTGTTCCCTTTGCCCCTAAGCTGGGCAGGGTGCTGGTGGTGGTGTGCTATAGGAAGAGAGGATCTGTTGCTCAGTCCACCCTAGTCATCACCGAGTCACCCACATTCATCTCTCATCTTGTGGTCTTGAGTGGTGGATCCTCCCTGACCACAGCGACCTCCTTCCTTTTTTTTTTAAAAGATTTATTTATTTATTTAATTGCCCCTCTCCCCCGGTTGTCTGTTCTCTGTGTCTATTTGCTGCGTCTTGTTTGGCAACCTCCTTCTTGTGTGGTGTTGAAACTGCTCAGGCCTGGCTTTTCCTGAATTACTTCTATGTACAAGTAAAACATCTGGTTGCTTCCTGGACCATATAGGGGCTCACTACCTACTCATGTGGCTGGGACTTACTCTATTCCAGCTGCATCATACTTGACGGGGGCGGAAGGGGAGGCGATCTCTATAAGGTTTGCTCCACTGGGAAGCAAGGCACACATTTTCTCTCCTCTCAGATCTCCAAACCTACATGGGTGTCTATCATCACTACACGCCAACTTAGTCACAGCCTGGGGCTGGGATAGGTGAGGAGGGGAGCACAGTATCTAACGTTTCCTTCTTCTGTAGTTTCTGAAACCCAGAAGAATTTTTTTTTTTTCACTTGTATGATCCTTTCTCTTTTTTTATCATTCCTCTCCTATGGCAACTAATGCAACTGACTGGGAGGAAAGTCAAAGTGTAAAAGCAAATAGACATGCTGGGGAGAAATCTTGATTGATACTATAAAGTTATCTTACCATATTTATAAGAGTACTTGGTACTTTGCAAAATGCTTTCATTTGTATTATATGAGTGAATATTTGTAATAACTCTGTGAGACAAGTACTAATAACGTCAATTTACCAAGGTGAAAACAGGCTAAAAGAGGTTAAATGATTGGCCAAAGGTCATATACTGGTAAACAGCAAAGCCAGAACTCAAATTCAGGTTCCCCGACTTAAGTCCTGTTGTCTTTCTATTCTCCTTCCAGAATCATTTGCTTCAAGACAGAGGAAAGAATTCTTTAAACTGGAGTTTTCAAACTCTGTTCCTTGGAGTCTCAGGGTTCTGTGCAGACGGATTAGAATCCCCCGCCCCAGGGGGCAAGGGGGGCGGGGTTTGAGAATGGTAGCTCCTGGAAAGGGGCCAGGGGAAGGCACAGTTAGCCCTCAGTCTACCACCTGGGCCTTCATTCAACCATAGTAGCTCTTATGTCTATTTTATATATTAGAAGCGCCCCATAAGATGTAAGGGGAAAAAAATGGGGAAGGGGACCACTATCTTAAAATTTTGTAAAATTACTGCTTTAATTCCAAAATATTTTCACTAAAAGAAGTTCATGCACCAAGCAAGTTACTTGGGAAGGTCTTTCAAGAGCAAGCAATGATAGTAATTTATTGAATAATGATTAAGTGCTGGGCAATTTATATGCATCACATTTAATTCTTACTGCCTAGTGCCTGGGAATTTCCTCCTGTCAGCCTTCATGTTACTCAAATGTGGCCAGTCTCGAAGCCAAACTCGGCATGTAAATGCAATGCCTACCCCCCAGCGTGGGACATGACACCCGGCGATGAGCCTCCCTGGCACCGAGGGACCACTATCAACTACCAACTGATGATGCAACTGGAAAATGACCTTATACGGAAGGTTCAATGCGGATCAGCAGAATATCCCTGTCTACATAAAATAACATGACTTTAAAATGCTGTTTGACCTAAGGTAAGGGGGAAATGGAAAGGAGAAATGAGTTTATATGGCTACGAGTCTCTAAAAAAGAGTCTGGAGGCTGTCAGAAGGATTGCCCTTGTGCACAACTGAGTGGGGTCTGAGAGACAGATAGAGCAGATACAACCCCCAGGTATTGGTTCCTTTGAGGGCTAAAGAGACCCGTGGGAGTTATGGTCATGGCCGATGGGGTTAACTACCAGGTCAGATGGCCCCTCTTTGGAAATGGTGTTTATGTGTGATGAATCTGGATTCAAATGGGATCTCTCTTCATGGGACTTTCATGCTAATGTGCTGGAGGTGCAGTTGGTGTTGGGGTTTGGGATATATTTGGGGGATTTGAATCTCTGGACTGACAGTGTGATGGCCAGGTCCTGAGCCTCAGCAGACTCCAGCACCTACAGTCTGATTCATTGGACTCACCACACTCAGCTAAGATGGAGTTGAAGAGGGACAACCACCACACCATGGAGCCTAGAGTGATTACAACTGAAAGTGGGAGGATTGCATCCAGCATCCATGTGGAATCTGAGCCTCCTCTTGACATAGAGGTGCAATGGACACAACCAATCCAGTGTCCACATAGAAAAGGTGGCATTGGATTGAGAAAAGTGGACATGGTGGCTGATGGGTATGGGGAAAGGCGGGAGGAGATGAGAAGTTGAGGCGTCTTTGGGATATGGAGCTGCCCTGGATGGTGCTTCAGGGGCAGTCACCGGACAGTGTAAATCCTCACAGGGCCCACTGGATGGAATGGGGGAGAGTATGGGCCATGATGTGGACCATTGACCATGAGGTGCAGAGGTGCCCAGGGATGTGCTTACCAAATGCAATGGATGTGTCATGATGATGGGAATGAGTGTTGCTGGTGGGGGGAGAGGTGGGGTGGGGGTGGTGGGGTTGAATGGGACCTCATATATATATATATTTTTTTTAATGTAATATTATTACAAAATCAATTAAAAAAAAAAATTCTTACTGCCTAATTCCCATGAGGCAGGCGTTTACCATTCATCATTTTACAATCAAGAAATAGACCAGAGAGAGGCTAGGTAGTTGGCTCAAGGTTTCACCCCTGAGTGATCGAGCCAGGCTATGTACCCTGAGCAGTCTCAAATCCAGATTCCACTGCATGCCTCCCTAAACGTGAAAGTCCAGTCTGTTAGACTGTATCAAAGGAGTCCTGTTTCTGAGCTTACCGTGTGACTCAAAACAGCCTAAACCATAGTATTCTTGAGTTTGGCCAAGCTGCCTGCGGCAAGGGATTGGGTTCCAAATAACTGACTATCAAAACCCCCACAGCTCAAAGCAAGTGAAATCCTGAAAGCTGGAAAGGGCAACGCCTGGTGCGAGGAGGATGGCCTGGGAGAGAGCGCCCTGTTCCCTGCTCTCTGCCAACGCAGCTGAGGCCAGAGTCGTCAGTTCTGCTTTGAATCTTTCTACCCCGGGCCAAAGAAACTAGGGTAAGGAGCAAACGCCGTCAGTTTGGTATGACTCAGAGGTAACCTGAAGTCTCTCGAACTGGGGTCAAAAACCTTGTAAATGTCCGGAGGAACCCCGCAGGTAGATGATGTAAATAAGTAAATCCGTGCTAAATGCCTGGCCTGGCCTAAACGTGTTTCCTTCAAGGCACGTGCTTCCTTTTTGCCTACACACTCCCTTCTACCAAATAAAAAACTATACTTGTTCCTAGTTTTCTTTAAACACACAGTCCTCGTGTTTCGCCATGACAAAAGTTTGAGAGCAAATAAAAATTATTTCACTTCTCCTGATCTCTGTAATAAGAAAACACCACGGCACGGGAGGCCTCGAACCCGTTTGGGCAACCAGTAGGGGAAACTGGGCTGCGGGTTCTTCTTCCGGGCCAGCGACGACCACTTCCGGGGCAACGGCGAGCGAGGCGGAAGTGCGGTCTCCCGGCGTCTGCTGTCTCTGGGAGGGCGGAGGGAGGCTCCGGAGGAGGGGGCCGGGCCGGGATGGCGGCAGCGGGGGTCGGAGCAGGGGCCGGGGCGGGGGCCGCCCAGGAGAAGCAGTTCCCGCCGGCACTGCTGAGCTTCTTCATCTACAACCCGCGCTTCGGGCCGCGCGAGGGAGAGGTAAGCGGAGCGGGGCGGCGCGCGGGCGTCAGCCGGCGGCCCTGGAGGCCTGAGGGGAAGGAGGGCCGGCCGGCGTCTGTCCCCGGGGAGCGCCCCGGGAGGCGCCCCAGGACCCGCACTGCTGGGCCAGCCTCTGTCCCGCCAGCCTCCGCGAGCGGCGTTTGCCGAGCGCCTGCCTAGTGCCCGGTGTGCACCCGGGCGCGGGGGATGGATGCGGCGGGGACCAGCAGCGCAGGCAGGTGTTTCATTCTAGTCCTGGCTGAATGCTTGTCTGTTGAATGAGGGTTGCTCAGCTTCATCGCTCCATACGAGCTGAATCTCTTTAGCTCTGCGTGAATTCTTAGTGATTAGAATGGAGCTTACGCCTTTGTTTTTGGAAGTCCTTTACCTAGAATCTGCTCGAAACAAGAACCGTGGACTGTAGCCCCAAAACGATGCAAGCTCGGAGGATCCTCGGAAAGTTTTTTTCTTCCGAATAGAAAATAAGTAAATAACAGGAGATGTTTCTAATGTTATTTTATTTTAAGGTGGGAGCGGTGACGGCCTTAAAGAATGTCCGGAGTTTTGTTTATTGGCAGGAAATCACTGGACCCTTTAAAGGCTGTCAATCCAAATGCCTGTGAACCTACTGGGCTTAATTTACAGGAAGGCGGATGTCTATGCACGTGATTCTTATTTCTTAAAAGAGTTGGTGTTTTACAAATTAACCTGAGGAAAGAAAGCTAAAGATTGGGTTTTTAGAAAATTTGTCTAGTGCTACTGCACATGTTCACTGAATGTCAACGTTTGCCTTTCAGGCTGGTGGACGATATTTACACAAAAATGAGATAATTCCTGGCTTTTGAAAAATCCTTCTTAAGCCTTTTGTCAGAGAAGTTGTAGGTTTACCGGAATACAGAAATACCATGCATAAAATATATAAAATACAGGGGTTTTTGTTTTTTTAGCATATATGATATGGGAGGTTGACATTAGCATAGCATTTCCACAACCAAGGAAGAAATTGTAGCGTTAATGTGGAGAAAGTGGCCGTGGTAGCTGCTGAGGGTAGGGAGAGGGAAGAAGATATGATGTGGGGGCATTTTCAGGACTTGGAGCTGTCCTGGGTGGTACTGCAAGGACAGATGCTGGACATTGTTTGTCCTGCCATGGCCCAGTGGGTGGACTGGGGGAGAGTGTAAACTACAATGTAAACCATTATCCATGTGGTGCAGCAGTGCTCCAAAATGTATTCACCAAATGCAGTGAATGTGCCATGATGATGAAAGAGGCTGTTGATGTGGGAGGAGTGGGGTGGGGGTGGGGGGTATATGGGGACCTCTTATATTTTTTGAATGTAACATTTGAAAAAAAAAAAAATAGAGAAAAAATTAAAAAATAAAAGTTTAATAATTAATGTTGCATTTTTATTTCTTCATGTTCTAGGAGGAAAATAAAATTTTATTTTATCATCCAAATGAAGTAGAAAAGAATGAAAAAATTAGAAATGTTGGCTTATGTGAAGCTATCGTACAATTTACAAGGTAATGCCTTTAAATGCTTTTTTGCAAAACTCATATATTCTTAAAACTTAAAGTGGTAAGTTGTCCCCATTGTATTCTTTTAACCTTTTTTTTTTTTTTCTTAAAGAACGTTTAGTCCATCAAAACCTGCAAAATCTTTACATACACAGAAGAATAGACAATTCTTCAATGAACCAGAAGAAAATTTCTGGATGGTCATGGTAGTTACATATACAGTATATCTTTTTGAAGTTGTAAAATAAAGTTATGGGTGGTATTTACTGTTAGGAATTTAGAAAAGTTTTCTTGCTATTATATCAAAATAAAATTACCGGGAAGTGGATTTGGCTCAACTGATAGAGCATCTGCCTACCACATGGGAGGTCCAGGGTTCAAACCTAGGACCTCCTGACCCATGTGGTGAGCTGGCCCACACGCAGTGCTGATGCGTGCAAGGAGTGCTGTGCCACGCAGGAGTGTCCCCTGCATAGGAGAGCCCCACATGCAAGGAGTGTGCCCTGTAAGGAGAGCCACCCCATGTGGAAAAAGTGCAGCCTGCCCAGGAGTGGCACTGCGCACACAGAGAGCTGATGGCAGCAAGATGATGCAACAAAAAAACACAGATTCCTGGTGCCACTGACAAGAATGCAAGCGGACCCAGAAGAACACATAGCAAATGGACAGAGAGAGCAGATGGGAAGGGGGAGGGAAAATAAATCTTTTTTAAAAATTACAGTAAAGTTGGTTACAATTTTAAAATCAAACTTATTCAGGGTATTTGTTCTTGGGGCTGTTTTAAGAAATTATTTCTGGTTATTACATCCAAATTTTTTAAATTAGGGAAAAATTAAAAATATATTATCCATTTATTATATAATTTCAGTCTATCAAACTTTGTAGGTTGTTCGAAATCCTATAATCGAAAAGCAAAGTAAAGATGGAAAACCAATGGTTGAATACCAAGAAGAAGAATTGCTGGTAACATGTTACTTTTTATTTCATATTTTCAGAAAAAAGTTTATTACTGAATGCCGAGTGACCACTTTTGCAGAAGATTCTCAAGATAGATAGCAAAGTTTTAAGTTTGTTTTCATTAGTACATTCTTAAAAAGGTACATGAACTTGTCTCACTAATACCATCTACCAATTATCAGTGTTTAAAGGCCTCCCAAATTAGGATTACCGGTTCATAAACTTGAATTTAAATATCCCTTATTTTCAGCACACAATATTGTTGTACTTAATTATAAGCATTAAACTGCTTTGCCCAGAGTTGTTGTACCTTTGCTATATAATAGACATTCTTTTTTCTTTTTCTCCCCTTGAATTGAATGCCATGCAATATTTTTGTGTTGTTGTAGGACAAGGTGTATAGTTCAGTGCTACAACAGTGCTATAGCATGTACAAGGTAAGTATGACATTTCTTTTTAAATTGAGAACCTAACCAGTTACCCCTATTTTCAAGCTCAGGGGTCTTTTAAAAACAATTCCTAATTCTTTAGATGACTGCAAAGTGGCTGTGCATCTGTTGGGGAGGATATAATGGAGCCTATAAAACAGGTAGTGAGATTTATCCACAAATTTATTCAATAAGTATTTACTGAGTCCCCTTCTTTGTTCCAGGCATCATAGTAGACGTTGTATTCCCATTGGTAAATAAGGGCAGGCTGTGTTCCCAAGGAACATACAGACTGCAGGTGTTTTTATGATTTAGAAAGTTTGGCAATGCTATTTATGCAAAGTGAAACTTAGATGTGCATTTATAGTTGAAAAAAAAGGCAACTGGCCAGAGCAATCAGGTTTCATAAAAATGACAATGTCATTTAACAGTGTTAACTTTTTTCTAATTATTTTATAATTCAGGCTCTTTCATATAGATATTTTTCTATATTTAAAAGGAACCAGAGAATTAAATGAACTGAATTAATCTAACAGGAAAAGAAGAATTTGTTATATTGGGAAATTGAGGGGCATAGAAAATAGACTTTTAAAAAAAATCTTTTATACCATTAGCTTTTTAATGGTACATTTCTGAAAGCCATGGAAGATGGAGGTGTCAAGCTCCTAAAAGAAAGACTAGAAAAATTCTTCCATCGGGTAAGTATTTCAAATTTTATTTGCAATATTAATAGTGTTCAAACAGATTTTTAGAGAAATATGGATACAGACAAGTTTCTTACATGCAAAAAACCCAGAACTTAAAAGTGACAATGAGCCTATTGCTTATTGTGGCAAAACCAGACAAATGAGGACATTCATTAGGCTTGAATTCTAGAGGCTCTCTTCTAAACTTTTGCATATGATCAGAGAATCCTGCTGTTTGCGCAGCTCTGTAAAAAACCTTGGAGGCATCTTCTATCTTTATTCTTGTTACACCTGTGTCTGTCAGTGTGTGCTTACTTGAAAGCAATTTTACTGTGTAGTTGAAAGGCTTCCTCTCAGTTTTTTTTTGTTTTGTTTTGTTTTTAAAGATTTATTTTTATTTTATTTCTCCCCCTCCCCCTCATACTTCCCCTTTCTGCCTATTCTCTGCTCTCTGTGTCATTTGCTGTGTGTTCTTCTGTGTCTGCTTGTATTCTCATTAGGCGGCTCTGGGAACCAATCCCGGGACCTTCCAGAGTGGGAGAGAGGCGATTACTCTGTTGCACCACCTCAGCATCCTATTCTGCTAAGTCTTCTTATTTTTTCTCCTCTGTGTCTCTTGTTGCATCATCTTGCTGTGCCAGCTCTCCACCTCGGCAGAGTGCGTGTGGGCCACTTTACCATGTGGGCCAGCTTGCGCTTACCAGGAGACCCTGGGCATCGAACCCTGGACCTCCTATGTGGTAGATGCAAACCCAATTGGTTGAGCCACATCTGTTTTCTGGCTTCCTCTCATTTATTGAACTAAATTTAAATTCTTTCAGGAGTTGTACATTCTTAGGGATTGATTCTGTTTCTTAAACAGTCACAATCTATATTGACTCCAGGTAAATGTTCTTGGCTATGACACATACTTACGATTTTAATAGTTAAATTAATATGATTTATCCCAGGTCATAAATGAATATCACTAAATAGTTCTCAGTCTCTTTCATTGTAAATTGAATTTTGCATATCTCACCCTACTTCTGATCAAATTCAGTTTATCTTATTTAGAAAAGTCCTAGAGGAATAATTGTCAATTTATTTTCTCCCAAAAATATCTCTTTGATATCTTCTTTTTTTTTTTTTTTTTTCGGAGGTATTGGGGATTGAACCCAGGACCTTGTACATGGGAAACAGGCGTTCAACCACTGAGCTATACCTGCTGCCTAATCCCTGATAAGAGTTGGTTTTTTCATTAGTTTGTTTTGTTTTTAGGAGGTACCAAGGATCAAACCAGGGACCTTGTACGTGGGAAGCAGGCAGTCAGCCACTTGAGCTACATCCACTCCCCTGATAACCTGCACTTGAATGCAATTTATTTTCTCTCTAAAACACCTTTGATACCTGTTTTTTAATAATTTTGTTTTTATGCATTACTTTTCTTTCTTGTTTGTTTCTTTAATGACCATAAGTATTCACTCATTTTATCATCTGATTGCATTTCTTATCTTCGTTACTCTCCACAGACTGTTCTTTCACTGTCCTGAAAACTCCTTGTCTGTGTCCTTTCTATATAATTTTAATGTAAGTTGGCTTTGTCTGTCCCTGACATTACTGTTTATACCGTTTGGATTCCTAAACAGGTTAATCTAATTTGAGGAGCACTGATACTTAATATTTGTTTAAAAAGACAAAACAACACTGACTAAATATTAACTAGTTAGATTTGATCTTTATATTCTGAAATCGGTGCTGGTTTCAGATCCAGCCCTATGGTTCACCTACTTATTAGTCTTGTCAGTATGCTGTTTGCCAGTGTGTAATTGTACCATAAATATTCACTATCATGAGAACAATTCTTTTCAGTTGTCCAAGTACTTTATTGAGTGTCCTCTTGTAAGTTGTAATGTTTTATATTTTTCCTACAGTATTTGCAAACATTGCATTTGCAGTCATGCGACCTACTTGACATTTTTGGTGGAATCAGTTTCTTCCCATTGGACAAAATGACTTATTTGAAAATCCAGTCCTTTATTAATAGAATGGAGGAAAGCTTGAATATAGTCAAATACACTGCCTTTCTCTATAATGATCAACTCATCTGGTAGGTACACCCTAAGGCTTGGCATGTAAAAGAAGAAAGTCTTTTAAGTAATAGAAACAGCAGTGGCTGGACTGATAGCAGGTGGCCAAATGGGATGGATGGGAAGCATCTTTATAGATATTGTCCAAATAAAACTGAATCCAGGGTAATTTTTGGTTAAAATTACCAAATAGGGGTTTAAAACTGGTTTTATAGAATGTGGAGAAAAATTTCCCATCAGGTAAGATTTAGGAATTTTAACTTTATTTTGGTATTTTTCCAAAAACATTTTCCAAGAGATGATGTCGTAAATGTGGAAAGCATAATTTTTCATACTTTTTCTTAAAAAGCCAGATTTTTAAAAAGCCAAGAAGTCAAAAGTATTATATAAACCAGGAAATTAGTTTATTGTCATTAAACTATGTCTGTGTTCTGTAGTAATAATGAAAACAATTCCTTTGGAGAAAGTATCAATGCTCAAGAAGAAAAGATAAATTATTACTAAATGCTGTCAATTACCCGAGACTAAACTCTGGGGCAGTCATGCGAGCATGCCTAAGAATGCCTAGAGGAAATTGTCGAAGAGCTGGATTTCAGCACAGGCTACCTGCGTCGGGCCAGGAATGGGCTATGTTTGCAATGAGCTTCTGAGCTGCAGGTTCAGCAGGGCTGGCTGGTTGGGAACCCCACAGCAGTTGCTCCATGGTCGTCTAATGCATTCCAATTTTGTGTTTGCCTTCATCTGTCCTGCTTTCTTTAATTAGGAGTGTGAGCATATTTTACCACTAAAACCAGAGTTCCACCAGTAGAACTGGCAATAATAACGCTAGGTCCTCTGAAACCCATCCTTTCCCCTGCCAAAATCCTGTAGCTCCATTTTAGGAAGGGAAACAGGCTAATCTAAAGAAATTTGAATCTCTTTATTAAACGAGTTGGTGGATTTACATGTGGATTTGGTTTTCACATATGAAGACATTACATTCCATATGAAAAGCCATCTACTTGTTAATTTAACAAACTCTTTACAGGCAGTGTCACACTATGTTAATTGCCTGTGCTCTGGCTGCTTTCTGCGATGTTCACTCTTGTGTTGAAATGAGGCTTGATGCTGTAAAAGTTAGGAGGAGGGAACCGAAGGGATGTTTTTTGTTTTCTTAGAGGAAAAAAAGTATATTAAATAACTATATTTGAGAGACTTAGAGAACATCTGTACCTCTGAGCATGAGTGTCCTGTTTCCTTTTTTAAAAATATATTTATTTTGCTTTTTTTATTTATCCCCCCCCCCTTGTTGTTTACACTTGCCGTCTGCTCTCAGCTCTCTGCAGTGGCACGGGCCGTCAGTTCTCTGCGGCAGCACAGGCCAGTTTGCCTTCTCTAGGAGGTCCCGGAATTGAACCCAGGGCCTCCCATATGGTAGATGGGAGCCCAGTTTCTTGAGCCACATCAGCTTCCCCTGTTTCCTTTTTGATATGAGCCATTGATGGACTCTTGAGTTATTTGGACCTGTCAATGCAGAGTTTTGCTTTATGTATATATCTATTTATTTGTTTGTGTGAGGGAAGGAACTCTTGTTTTACCTTCATAAATGGAAGGTACAGGAAGGTGCTGGGAAAGCTACACTCATCTGTAGCAATCGGGAGGAATAGGGGATGGGCCAGACTCCAGCAGCAGGGACCCATGGCCTTGGCACCCTGTCAGAGAAGCGTACCTCAGGTTCTGATCTCCTGGATCCCAGACAAGCCCTGGTATGGACCCAAAGCAAGAGGGGTCCTCTTGCCATCAGCAGCTCCTGCAGGGAGACCCTGGGGCCAGCTTGCCACCGAGCTATGTTCTGGAAGCATGGGCCCCCAGAGCAGCCTATAGACTGTGCCAGGGCTTCCCCTTTCCCTTCCTGTGTTATCTCTGTGAGTGACATCCCCAGGAGCTGAGCTGCCTACAGCTCTGCCCAAAGACCCTCTGTGTTCCCATCCCAGAATGCTGACTGGAAGAGGTTTTTTCCAGACAGTAGCAAGAGAGAAACTTCAAGAAAAATAGCATGTTTGAGGGGCAGTTGTTTGTTAGAAAGCTGGTACATTTAATTACTAGTATTTTCTACTTCCTGAGTGGTGTCTGTAATTCTTGCTGTATTGTTTTGAGATGATCTGATTGAGAATAGAAACATGGCCTGTGTCTCCCAGGATGTGGCCAGGAGAGCCCCAAGTAGGTGCTCAGTAAATGTTGGACCAGGTGCCTCTGGGAGGGCATCCAAAATGAGTGTATTGATGGTGATCTCAGAGCAGAGCTCAGTGTAACACCTTACAATTTTGTTTGGACCATGCCACATTTAATGGCTTGCTTTAGTTTTTGAGGTGGCCAATGATAGAGTAAGACATTTGCTGCTCTTGGTAGGGGGATGTCAGTTGACTTTCCTGTTGGGATTTTTTCAGCCTATATTTTGAGAGATTTTTTGTTGTTGTATTGATTTATTTTTCAGGAGTTAATACTTTTATGAGTCAGTTACTTGGATATTGTTACTCGAAGTTGACATTCTTTTTTGCTAGATTATTTTATATCCGCTTTCAGTCTGGGTTCTGGACTAAACTGATCCTCATGTGAAGGCCATCTCATTCTTAGTTGTGGCTTCTGCTAAAAGAAGTTCTCAAACTAAATAACTTTGCGTCTCCACCAGAAACAGAAGTGGGTGCCATAGTGAGATGCCCAGGCTCCTGACCACAGCTGCGTGTGGCCTGCAGCTTCAGAGTCGTTCTTGCACTGAGCGTAGATGTGGAGATCTTAGAGCAGAACAGATGAAGGTTCATTTTAGCATTGAAGTAAAACCAAGGCACAAAGAGATACAGAACTCTCGTCTATTTTGTTTTTTCTTTTTCAACTTCTAGTGTTGAGATTATGGAAGATTCACATGCACTTGTGAGAAGTTTCCCCAATGGAAACATCTTGCACAACTGATACAGTGCTGCTTCCTTTTCTTTCACAGGGGAGGAGGAGTAGGAGTGGGAGGTGCAGATATTAGAGAGGGGGTTGCTGAGGTCAGGGTTGTGGAGCTCTCCCAGCTGGGAAGGCCTCCACAGGCCGCGTGGGGCTGGGCCTGCTTGGGCCTTTGTGCTCTGAAGTGCTGGCTTCAACCCTCCTCTTGGTGTTTTGTTTTTGTCTTTAAATTTTCTACCCTGAAAATAAACACTGAAGTATTTAAGTGCCTAGCGTCTTAAGTGAAATAATAGAAACAAAGCCCTGTGCACAGTGTACATAATAAAGAGTTAACAAGTACTGGCTTCCGTTTCCTTTCTTAGGTTGCTCTCAATGCCCTGTGGTCTAGACCAGCAGGTCCAATGGGAATATAAGGCAAGCCCATACATAGTTTTCCATTTTTTAATAGCTGCGTCAAAGTAGAAAGAAACAGGCAAAATAAACACTCGATTTAGCTAGCCACATGAGTGCTTTTTGCCACACATGCCTAGTAGCTTTTGTTATTAGACAGCCCAGTAATTCTTTATAAGCTATATCATCTGCCTCCTTCCTGCCCACCCCGTACTTCTTGTTTATGTCTAAGAAGGAAACTAGCATCTAGAACTTTTGTTTTTGTTTTCTGCTTTCTCTTCCCTTATCTCAATTATTTCTGCAAGAGAAAAAGGCTGGTAATTTTCCATATGCTTGATTTGGAAATTCACTTGGCTGCATGATCCTTCCAAGATCGGTATTATTATAGAACAAATATTAAAAGTTGTGAAGCTCTTCTTAACTTTTGGCCTTACCTTTGAACCCAGAACTTCTACTTCTACTTGGCAGAAAAGAAGCAAACTTGCTTAAGGGTATAGGTCTCCCTTATAGTTTCAGTTGTGAACAAGACATTAGGAAAACTGAGTCTTGAAAGAAGTGTAGTACAGAAAGAAAAGAAGGTAAGACAGAAAATTGGAAGTGTCTAGGGCAGTGGGCACCATTTATTTGCCCACACAGACCACTTTTTTCTAACATACTACCTTTCTGGGAAAAGAAGAGAGAGCCTCTGGAATATAGTGTAAAGACCCAATTTATATCAAGTTAGAGTTCCTCCCGTAGGAGACTGATAATCTTGACTAGAAGAAAGCCCACATACAGACTTATAGTATATCCCTACCTACAAAACTGATTTCAAATAGAGTCTGAGGCCTGTAGTTTTTCATCATTTTTCCCACATGTTTCTTATTCAGTCCTCATTTCAGATTAAAAAGTTTATTTCTTTTTCTTCCTCCTCCTTGCCACACCGTAATGCAGAGAACAAAATCCACATAACATTGGGAGTTATTGCTTAATGGGCACAGAGTTTCTTTTTGGGGTGATGAAAGTAATTTAGTAATGGATGGTATTGGAGGTAGCACAACATTGTAAATGTAATTAATGCTTCTGCATTGTACACTAAAATGGTTAAAATGCTAATTTTGTGTTAAATGTGTTACCACAATTTAACAAAGTTCATTTCTGGGACACAGCAGGATCAAGTTCCCTGTCTACAGTGTGCCAGTATTTTTCTAGGATCCCAGGCAAAAGAATGTGGCATTACTTCTAACCAGGCAGCTCAGAGAAATCTTGTGCTCCCTGAAATGGAGTGTTGTGGTTATTAATGCTCTCTAAATAACCTGACGTGGAATTCAACCAGAGAATCAAGTCTGTTTGACTTTTTAATTTAAAATGGCATATAAAATACAGTACATAGGGAAGCAGATGTGGCTCAACTGATAGAGCGTCCGCCTACCACATGGGAGGTCCAGGGTTCAAACCAGGGCCTTCTGACCCATGCGGAGCTGGGCCACGCACAGTGCTGATGCGTGCAAGGAGTGCCCTGCCACGCAGGGGTGTCCCCCGTGTAGGGGAGTCCCATGCACAAGGAGTGCCATGCCATGCAGGGATCCCCTGCGTAGGGGAGCCCAAACACAAGAAGTGCGCCCCTCAAGGAGAGCCGCCCCGCATGAATAAATGCGTAGCCCGCCCAGGAGTGGCGCTGCACACGAGGAGAGCTGACACAGCAAGACGACGCAACAAAGAGACGCGGATTCCCAGTGCCGCTGACAAGAATGCAGGCGGACACAGAAGAACACACAGCGAATGGACACGAGATCAGACAATGGGGCGGGGGGAGAAAGGGGAGTGAAATAAATTAAAAATCTTAAAAAACAACACAAAAAAACTACATAGTAGCAATCTTTAGCAAGTTGGAATAAACTTCTCAAATTTAGTTAATTCCCTTCTTGCATTTTCCAGCCAAGGAAAGTCCTTATTGATATAATGTAAAAGAACTTTAGCATAGTCAGAATAATGGAAAGACAAGACCAATTTTAGACCTTTTAACACAATGCTTTTCTGTTTCAGGAGTGGATTAGAGCAAGATGACATGAGAATTTTATACAAATACCTCACCACATCGCTATTTCCAAGGCACATTGAACCTGAGGTATGATTGGATATTAAAAGAGAGAGAGATGTACAGTCACACATGTATCGAGAGCAGAAAGATGGTAGTGAGTTGGGGCAGTTCTGATATATATATTTTACATTAGTGGAATTATATTTAGTGATATTTATTTAGTTGCATCTCCATTAGCACAGAAAACCACATATGCCAGCTCTTTTCCAGTTTGTTAATTGAAATGCAGTAGCAAAGGTGTTTTGTTGTTGTTTTTGGAAGTATCAGGAATTGAACCCAGGACCTCGTACATGGGAAGCAGGTGCTCAACCACTGAGAACATCTGCTCCGAAGGTGTGTTTTTAAGAAGAGTTGGTCTTTGAGTAGGGGGGGGGGGAAATTGGGTTTTTCGGTCAAGTTCTGGGAACTTTGAAAATGCCAGAATTCTTTGATAAAGCTGAGGTTAATCCCATAGTCTCTTTGACCAACATGAGATCTAACTGAGTAGTTTTATATGGCCTGCCTACCTATCTACTCTGGTACTGAATTTCCTACTTCTCTGCAGAGAACTTCAGATAGTAAGGCAATGTTCTCCCCAAAGTATCCTTTTGGAGGTTTAATTAGATTGGAAGTGAAAAATGTTTGTACCCTAGAAACCATTTTAGTTGAGGTATCTATAGGAGCCTTTTCTATTTTTTTGCTCTGACTTTAAAAAAAAACAGGAAAAAAAATTTTATAAGAAGCAATCTTTTTAAAAGGATTTAGTTTCTTTCTAGGTACTTTGGATGCAGTTGCTAACATTTCTTGAGTACTTTCTATGAGTATTTTTACTAAATGCCTGGTGTACATGCACAATCTCATTACATTCTGACAACATTTTTTAAGAGTTGGGTAATTTTATCTCCATCTTGCAGGTGAGGATACTCAGGCTGAGAGGGTGTAAATGACTTACCAAGATCTCCCAGCTAATAAGTGTCAGAGCCAGGACTTGATCTCAGGGTCTTCCTGATACTACAGCACATGCTTATAACCACACTGCCTGTTGTGTTTTATAAGGGCACCTGTCCAGAGGATCACTTTAGGAGGCTTTTCGGTGTGTGACGGCACTGTTGCCACAACAGAAAACTCTTACTTGGTACTTTATTATATACCTAAAGAGCTAGACTTATGAATTAGAAAAGCACAGTATGAAAAATGGCAGTGTGAAATGGATACGTGCAGGTATTCTTTCAATAAATACTGCATATATGAAAGTTGGATTGTACATTTTTACCATTGGATTTACTATATTTTTAATCTTTCAAAAGTTTATATAGACTTAGAAAAATTGTTTTTAGCTAACATGACTTGAATTTGGATTTTTTTTTTTTCTATTTCCTATGTATGTTCAAATAGTATAGCTTCAGCAAAAGGCACTAGGAATGTGCTACAAATATAAATCTATAAGGAGGCACGATGATGGCTAGAGACTGAGGTTTTGACATCAGATAGACTTGGGTTTGATTCCTGGCTCTGCTGCTTAGGAGTTCTGTGCATTGGTGGAACTTTTATGAACTTTGGTTTCCACATCTAGAAAGTAGGGAGAGGATATTCCTGATAGGAGATATCAGTTGAGTGATTTGTATCATATGCTTAGCACATTGTTTAACAATCATTAATTTATATGGGTGATTGTAGTTATTATAAAAGGAACTAAATCAGAATATGGAATTTGGGGTAGGGTAAAGTTATGTTATGACAGTTTTGATTAAAATTGGTAAGTTCTTTATGTACTTCTGCAATCACCCTCTACTTTTTTAGGAAGTTGGGGAGGATATGAGGAATTGATATAGAAAAATGGCATGGAAGCAACTATGAGATATGAATGCAGTTTTTCAAATCTTTGAAAGTAAAAAATCTAAGTCATTTCTCAAATTTGTTTACAGTTGGCAGGAAGAGATTCTCCAATAAGGGCAGAAATGCCAGGAAATCTTCAACACTACGGAAGGTAGGACTTTTGTTCTTTGATATTCAATATTGAGTTTTATTATCTTTTTTAGTAAAGATAATATCATGAACGCCAAATTACCTTTGTATATTTTATTGCAATAATCACAAAGGAAATTCTTTTATTTCCAATGAATTAAAGTATTTGACTTTATCATATTCTGATTTGGTGTTTTCCAAGTGTCTAGCTTAAAAAAAAAATTGATATAAAGTAGGAAGGTACTCTGTTCGTATATTTCTGTTTATAATTTCCCTAATTGAATTGAGTCATCTCTGTGCTTACTTTTAAGATTTCTTACTGGACCCTTGAACCTTAATGATCCAGAAGCAAAATGCAGATTCCCCAAAATTTTTGTAAACACAGATGACACTTATGAAGAGCTCCATTTAATTGTTTACAAGGTAACAACTGTTTTCCCTCCTGTGTTACAGATTAATACTGATTCTTTGTTGCATGTGTACTTGCATACATATGCAAACCTCTTAAGTGTTTTTTAGGAAAGATGTTGAAAGTAAGTAAAACTCAAATGAGTGTTCTTCTGGAGCAGTAAGTTTGTTTTCAGCTCTTTTTAAGCAATTTCATTATTAGTCAAAAAGTAACTGTCTGAGGCTGTGGTTATTAGCAAACATTTGAAATGTTATACTCACAAATCAAAAACTGTCAAAGGTCAGTGTTGTCTGTTGATGAAATGCCTTCTGGGTGTGGGCCTTGGCCATACTGCAGTGAAGCTGGCTTTTACTCTAATTTTAGAATCGTGGACTCACTAATTCTGTAAGGATAGTATATAGTGCCTGTCAGGATAGTATCTTGTAAGGATATATGTTTATTTGGGTTGAGTTTTTTTTTAAGGTGATTTTTAGTTTAAGACAGAAGATTGAGCTCATGTGTTTGTCTTCCTTTCTGCCTGAGAGGACAATTAAATTTTTTTTGTCTTTATTTTTTTAATATTACATTCAAAAAATATGAGGTCCTCATATACCCCCCACTCCCCTCACCCCACTCCTCCCCCCATAACAGCAACTTCCTCCATCATCATGAGACATTCATTGCATTTGGTGAATACATCTCTGAGCACCACTGCACCTCATGGTCAGTGGTCCATATCATAGCCCACACTCTTCCCACATTCCACCCAGTGGGCCATGGGAGGACATACAATGTCCAGTAACTGTCCCTGCAGCACCACCCAGGACAATTCCAAGTCCTGAAAACGCCTCCACATCTCATCTGTTCCTCCCACTCCCTACCTCCAGCAGCCACCATGGCCACTTTCTCTACACCAATGCCACATTTTCTTCAATTACTAATCACAATAGTTCATGAATAGAATATCAGTAAGTCCACTCTAATCCATACTCTATTCCTCCATCCTGTGGACCTTGGAATGGTTGTGTCCACTCCACATCTATATCAAGAGGGGGCTTAGATTCCACATGGATGCTGGATGCAATCCTCCTGCTGTCAGTTGTAGGCACTCTTGGCTCCCTGGTGTGGTGGTTGACCTTCTTCACCTCCATGTTAGCTGAGTGGGGTTAAGCCCAATAAACCAGAGTGTAGGAGCTGAAGTCTGTTGAGGCTCAGGGCCTGGCTATCCCATGGTCAGTCCAGAGATTCAGAACCCCTGGGTATACATTAAACCCCAGTACCAACTACAGTTCCGGTAAAAGTAACAGGAGAGGCTTGTGAACAAAGATCACATCTAAGTCCAGCTCCATCACACAGAAACACCAACTCCAAAGTAGGGCCAACCGACATGGCACTGAACTCCATCTGCCATCACCATAGAACCTGTGGGTCTCTGCAGCCTTCAGAAGAACCAATTAAATTTTATTGTCACGGAGGCTTAGAAATGAAACCTTTAGAGAACAAGAAGGAGGGGGAACATCGGGTTTTGGTATTAGGGTAATACTGGTATTCTAGTTTTTGGAAGAGTTTATGAAGAATTGGTGTTACTCTTTCTTTAAATGTTTGGTAGAATTCACAGTGTACCATCTTTACCTGGCTTTTCTTTGGGGGAAGTTTCAAAATTACGAATTCACCCTCTTTACTTCGTTATATAGGGCATAGGATTATTCTTATTTTCTGTTTCTTCTTGAGTCAGTTTCAGTATTTTGTGTCTTTCTAGGAATTTGTCCATTTCATCATCTAAGTTTTCAATTTGTTGGCATATGAAAGTAAAGTTTCTAGTATTGACTTGAAATCCTTTTTCTGTAAGGTCAGTACTGATGCCCCTTTTTTCATTACTGATTTTAGTAATTTGAGCCTTCTCTCTTTTTTTTCTAGTTCTAACAGTCTAAAAAATATTTTCCCAATTTTTTTTATCTTTTCCCACAACGAACTTTTTTAAAAAGTGGTTTTATTGAGATATATTCATATACTACACAATCCATCCAATGTCTACAATCTGACTTCTAGTATAATCAGAATTATACATTCATCATCACAGTCAATTATAGAACATTTTCATTATTCTCCTCTTAATTAGGCTCCACCAAAATAACCATTGTTTTGACCATACCTTTAGGCTTGAATTCCCCCACATTCTGTTACAAATAAAATCAGACCCCTTAGGGAGCGTTACTGAGAATATCTGTTGTAGGCCTGCCTCTTTCCTGGGGAAACTGCTGTAATGCCGCAGGCAGGCGGGGCCTCTAGGAGTGACCCCTGCTGTGGCACAGGGCAGGAGCAGAAGCACCTAATCTTCTCCACTTAACTCTCCTACATGGAACCTCTACCGGGTAAGCGAGTTAGGCCAGGAGTGACCAGGGCCTGGGGTAGAGGCAGGTGTGAGTGGGGCTGGGTGGAAGTACCCCAGTCCTCTTGGCCGCTCCTGCCTGGAGTGGAGCTTCTGTATCTCGAAACTGGGGGAGATGAGGAAAGCTCAAGGCCTGACCCTCCTAGGTGGAAAACGTAGCCCTAGAGTGGGACCTGGGGGTGGGGGGAGAAGGCACCCTGTTTTCTTGGCTGCACCCATCTGGAGTATAGCTTTGTCACGCTGAACTAAGGGGATCAGGGGGAGCAGGTCATGGCTCAAATGACAGTCATTCATACCAAGGTTAGTAGATTTTATTGAATAAATATTTCTTCATTTGCTACATGCCCTGAGGACTATTTCCCTCTGAAAATTAAATTGCTGTTTTTATAATTTTCTCCAATTATGGTTGTTTCGCTGGAAAGAGGCTCAGTGGTGCTCCTCACGCTGCCATTCCAGAAGTGCCTTCAGGAATCCTTCTGTTAGGGGGTATAGCGACATGCGGACGTACTAAGTGATGTTCCAGCTGAGATGAGGGCCTGGGCCGGGGGCGGGATTGCCCGTGCGCCTGTATTCACGAGGGATGTGGTGGTTCACGAGGTTCCATACGTCATTCTGTGTACTTTGTAACATACGTTTGAAATTCTTCTGGAGCTTTGATACATTCCTTTTCTTGGGCCATGTCTTCTATTTTCTTAGTTTGGCTTGTAATATTTTGCTGATGTCTAGGCATTTGACTGGGATATAGTTTACTCAGTTGCTCCATTTCTTTCTCTTTTGTAGGGATTTAGTGGCAGGAGGCAGTGTTCTTGGCTTGACCTGGGTTGTTAGGATTGCCCCTGCCTAGCTGCTCAAAACTGGGCACTAACTCAGTAATTGGTTGTAGACCTGCTTCCTAGGGCCTTGGGGAGGGAGGCTATAGAAGCCCGAAAAAAGCCTCTCCTACTTATTTTTAATTTTCTTGTGTGTACTTCTTTGGTCTGCCAGCAGATGGTGCTCTTTGGTGGTTCTCAGTTCAGTGCCTGGTTGGAGTGTATTTGTTGCAACAGAGACGGGATCCATGTGATAGAGCTTCCTGCCCGGAGGCTAAGAGCCTTGTAATTCAAGCTTTCAGATACAGTTCTCTAGCTTTCTCTGGCAGCCCCTCCCTTTTCATGGCTAGGTCAGGTGAGTGAAGAAGGAGATTGGGAAGGGGGTCAGGTCTTTAGTCCCTTGCTGGCTCCAAACCATGGGGGGAGGGGGGAAATTCCATGGGGGGCTCCCCATGGACTGTAGCTCTATGCGGAGCCCCCATGATCTGTAGTGGCAAGTCCAGAGGCCTGAGAATTCTGAAGTGTCTTTAGCGTGGGGGAGGGTGCCAGCAGCAGAAGCTGCCGGTTTCAACTCACAGTTCTGCTGTCACAATTTCCCACCTTTGTCCCACTCTCCTCTGGGCTGTGTCCAGCCTTCACCTGGTATCCTAAACCTTAGATCTTTTCCAGGCTGTTTTAGCTTTTCCTCTAGTTACTTTTCTGGAGAAGAGAGTTGCATACCTTTCTAGCCTGCTGTCTTCCCGCAGGAGACTGAATTTGGACTTTTGTATGAAATTAGTTGGCAGCTACTAAGACAGACTTATTTTACACATAAACAAAACACATCTTTGATTGGATGATTCGTAAGCCACCAATTTTGCAACCTACCTCTAGGCAAATCATAATTGTGATTTGATTACAAAATAGAGTAAATGTTACTAACTTTGATGGTGTAAAAATGAAGCGATAGCTGATAGAATGACAGGGAGGTTGTAGTGGGGAAACGTAGAGGGTCAGGTGGGAATGCAAAAGGCCTCATTTACAAAGCAGCTCAGGAGCGTGTGCCTGTGACTGCCGGGATGAGAAAGGAGCTGTTTGAAGGTGTCAGGTGACCAGGGAGGAGCTAGGATAGCTGAACGCTATTGGGATGAGGGGCCACATCCATGACGACAGGAGCAGGGAGTCAGTACAGTGTCTGACGGTGGTAAAATGGCGTGGCTGTGGCCCAGAAACCGCTCAAAGTGCTCGCTGTTGGGAGCAGGACTCAGGGAAGGAAGCTCTGGCTTTTTCTTTACAGGGCTCTATGTTCTATTTGACCTTTCTACATTGTTCTGATAAAGTTAAACATTTTAGGTTATTTTATTTATGGTTCTGGTTGCCCTAGTATGTGTTTTACTTGTTCATGTCCTAACTGCAATCATTTATGGTAGTTATAAAATGAGATAAGTAGACGTTAATTTCTAGTTTTTCAAAAAAATTTGTATTAATAGAAATTGTCAAATATACACAAAAATAGAATGATGAATTCCAAGGTACCCATAACATAGCTTCAGTCAGTAACAACATGCCAATCTTTCATTTGTTTCCTCCTACTTTATTTTTAAGAGTTTGTTTGTTTTGCAGTACCAGGACCAGGAATTGAACCTGGGACCTCGTGTGTGTGAAGCTGGTGCTCAACCACTGAGCCACATCAGCTTCCCTGAGTTGGTTTTTTCATTTGTTTGTGTTGTTGTTTGTTTTTTTGTTTTTAGGAGGCACCGGAAACTGAACCCAGGACTTTCTCATGTGGGAAGCAGGCGCTCAACTGCTTGAGTCACATCTGTTCCCTGTCTACCTTTATTTATTTACTTATTTAGCCAGAGAACTTTAAATCATGTCATTTCTCTCACAAATACTTCAGAGTTTGTCTGTCTAAGTGACAAGGACACCTGCTTTCACGTAATCACCATACTATTACCACACCTGACAAAATAAGCAGTAATTGCTTCATGTCATCTGATATCCAGTCTCTGTTGAGGGTTCCCCAGTTGACTAAAAAGTCTTTTTGTAGTAGGTTAGTTCAAACCAAGGTTCAAGCTAGGTCACTTTGATATACCATGTTTAAGTCCCCTTTTCTGTACCATCCTCTAATCCTTGGTTTGTTTTCTCTCCCCAGGCCATGAGTGCAGCTGTGTGCTTTATGATTGACGGTAAGTACACACCTATATATGACCTCAGCGCAATGCCATAAGCCTTTTCTCTTTATGTCTGCTCATTTCCATTCCTAAATTATAATGACGTCGTCATAACAACACAGAAGCTCCAGCAAGACAGTGTTCTCCCCTGGGACCGCTAAGCAGTGTCTAAACCCTTGGCTTCTGCCCTTGTCGGCAGTCTTGGCACCTGCCGGGCCTCCGTGGCTGTGAAGTGGGCGTGGGCGTGGGCGTGGTAGCTGCCTCAGAGGGCTCCCGGGGGTTGAGCAGTGCCTGGCCCGTGTGTGCTCTTTAATGTTTGTAGGAAAAATACTTGCCCTTCTGAGGTCTACTTGGGGTCGGCAACCAATTTGCCAACCCACAGGGGTGTGTAAATCTATTTTTCACTGTGGGATAGGTCTTCTACTTTTTTTCTTTTTTTAATTTATTGAAATACATCACTCATACATAAACATACATAAACAATAAATGTATAATAGTTGTGAACTTACAAAACAAACATATATAACATCTCACCCTACCACCAATAACTTGCATTGTTTTTAAACCTTTTTAACTAATGATTAAAGAGCATTGTCAAAATATTACTACTAAACAAAGTATTTTCTCCTTTACCAATCTGATTATTATCATCTTTATATCGTTTATATATGAACATACATAAACAATTAAGTGTATAGTAAAAGTTGTGAACTTACAAAGCAAATACGCATAACATCATACAGGGGTCCCACACATCAGCCCTCCACCAACACCTTGCATTGTCATGAGATGTTTGTTACAAACCATGAAAGAACACTGTCAAAATCTTACTACTAATCATAGTTCTTTTCTTACATTTGGTGTGTTTTCCCCCAACCCACCCTATTATTATTATTAAAATATATTTCTTTATGAGAGAAGTTGTAAACTTATAAAACAATCATGCACACGTGTCTTCTACTTTTTTTCATCTCAAATAGAACTAATTTTGACTCCTCTCTCCTGCTTGGAGGTGAAGGGTATCATTGTGTTTTATTCCCCAAATCAGTAGAATTTTCTTTGGATATTGTTATTAAATACTGGAAAGGAAAATAAGTATTGACCTTTTTAACACAATGTATTATAACACTTACTGGTATCTTTTAAATTCCTTGTTAGCCTCCCTACAGCCTACGTTGGATTTTTGCCGAAGACTGGACAGCATTGTTGGGCCTCAGCTCACAGTGCTGGCATCGGATATTTGTGAGCAATTTAACATCAACAAAAGACTATCTGGGTTTGTACTTTACTTCATGTTTCCTTTTAAGCATGTAGCTGGTTTTGGAAGAGTAAGGGTGGTTTTTAATTAAGAATAGGAATAGTATGAACAGCCGTGTGCTTTATCTGGGTCTGGAGAGCCATAACGTGCTGGGAACCGTCCCTGAGGTGTTCTGGCCCTTGGGGACAGTCTGGGCTGGGACTTCTAGCCACGCGTTCCCTCCACGCTCCTTCTGGTTGGTGGCATGAAGGTGTGGGGCTGGGTGTGCTGTCTGCGGCCATGGGCTCGGCCTCCTGAGCACCCCGCAGGCTTCCCTGAGAACCAGCCTGGATCGTTGGGGCTGGTACATTTCACGAAGTCACGTTGGCACCAGCGGCCAGCATGGTTTTGCTCTGCTCAGCCTGAATGCGCTTTTCCTCTTACTGTGGGAAATGTGTAGGCGAGGCTGGTTGTGATGTAGCCCCTTAGGCTCTGGTCCTGCCCGAGTGGTGGCTTTAAAGGCTGGAGGCTGAGCCCCGGGAGCTTCAGCTGAACCCATCTCCGTCTGAAGAACACTGAAAAGGAGTCGAGCGTGCTCTGCCTCTCTTTTCACCAGGTAAAATAGGATGACTGTAAAATCAGGTGAGTCAAGGGAAAGCACTTGGAGATTAAAAGCTCTGCTTATGTGGCCTTTCCTCATGTTTGAGAAATTAGTGACTAAAATGCTATGAATATATATAACCTTGTATTTTTAATGTTCATATATTAGATATCCATCCCCTTATGTAAGTCTCAGCCTAAAGAGAACTCAAAAAAGTCTCCAGATGGAAATATTTTTGGATTCTGTGTTAGAGTGTATGGATCACTACTGTTAACAACTTAGTTGTAGAAGATATAAAGTGAAGAAATGAAAGTGCCAGCCTACCTATATTTCAACAGTGCTGCTTCATCATTTAGGTTTTGACCTTGTAACTATCAGATTTTCTCTCTGGAAGGTGTCATGAGTGAGTTAAATCTGGTTTGAATCATACAAATTATGAACTAATGGAGAGTGATAAGGTTGTAAGCTCAAGGCATAAGTAATCCACAGAATATACATATACCTCTCAAACCCTTGGTAAAGGTAATGAATTTTAAGCAACTCATCAACAAATACCCAAGGGTAAAATTCACTTTTGAGTACCTTCTATTCTGCAGATAAGGTTAAATCTCCTTGGGATTTTTGCAGAAAAAGACAAAAGGGCCCTGGGTATTACTCATTCTGTCAATTAGAATGCCATTTTCTCTGACATTTTATTATGAAAGTTTTCAAATACAGAAAGTTTGAAAAACTTGTACAGTGAGCCTGCATATACCCACCACTCAGATTCTACGAAGACATTTTTGCTTTGTTTTATCACATAGCTCTGTATCCTAGGGAACAATTTTCTTAGCTGTTTAAGTAACTACTGCACGGTTCCAGTAGCCCACTGAAAGCTAGGGTACCTGGAAAACTTGATGATAAAATAAACCTGGCACAATTTAGGGGCATGCTCAGGAATGTTCTTGTCTTTGAGCTGGCTCTTGACACAACTGAGATTTTATACATAAGGAGCTGTTACAATAAAATCAATGAAATATGCCTCAAAAGATAATGTACTTTTCTTCTAGAATCCTTCTGGACCATTCTACATGCCAGTCCTGAGACACACACTCACTCTCACTCCTCTCTCCAGAAACTCAGATCCCAGAGAAATCAGGATGACATGGAAAAGGGCAGCCAGGGAGGAGGAGAGCAGACCCAACAGTAGCACCAGGGAGGTGGCAGGGGTGGTGGTGGCATGGCTGGTGGTGGTAGGTGCTGGTGGTGCCCTCCTAGACAGCCACCCTGAGCCTCCAGGCCAGTTCGAGGGCCTGCGTATCCCCCTGTTCTTTCAGCTGCAACCTGCACTGGGAAGTACCCAAAGCCGATGTCAGGGCCTGTGCTCCTTCAGCCTTGGCCAGGGTTCACTCGGCCTGGGCACTACTGGAAGCTTCTTCCTGATCAGGCTCTCTAGAGGCTGCCATAAAAAGTCTGGTTCAAGGGATAACAAAAACCCATCTTGTTTAGGGACAGCACCTTGAGAATTTGGTGCCAGCTTACCTCCTGTAGTGTTGTCCACATGTGGCTCCTGCTTCTGAGGAGCATGTTATGAATATCTGTCCGAGGAGCACAGTGCCCTCGTGTTCCCGAGGGGCCAGAGGGGCAGGGTGGGTAGCTGGAGCATGCCCGTTAGTGATGAGGGTGGACTCCACCAACGTGGTGTTAATGAGTAACTTCGCTGTGAGTGCTCGCTCCTTCTACGGACATGAGACATATCTTAATATGTGGGTGCCCCCACACTGCAGAGGAGCCCACCTCCCGGCCTTGCCCCACCCTGCAGTGAGCCTCCTTCCCAGTCACCCCATGCCCACCTCCCACGGTGGAGCCCACCTCTCAGCCACAGAAGGGTCTCTGCCCCAGAGGGCCCTCCTGGCCTTGCCTTTCCTGGAGCCTGCAGCTGGGGTGCCGCAATTGCCTCCTCCTCCACAGTGGGTCACCCCCAGCTAAAATCCCAGGAAGGCTTTGGGTGCTGTGGGGTGAGAATCACAACCGTTACCAGGAAAGTCACCCAGGCCTCTGCTGTGCCACTAGTTTGTAAAGAGACTTGGAGGCCCCCCTCTGCCCCAGAGCATGCCAGGGCAGGACATTGGAGGTCACGGATTTCCTGGAGCTCCAATGCACATCCTGAAGTTCTAGCGAGATTGCAAACAATTTAAAGCTCTTTACTTAGCAAAACATAGAGGATTACAAATCACCAGGTCCCTTTTAATTGTAAAAGCCTGAGATGAAATGTTTAAAATTTTATTTTATGTACATTGACTCCAATACATTGCACAGTTTAACAAAGGATATTAAGTATGAATCCATATTTTCCTTTAATAAATATCTTAATCCTGAAAGTAACATATATATTTTTTAAAATCAGAGCAAAAAATGTTGTCATCTACCTGGCATTCAGTTAACCTGGCACAAGAAACAATGATTCTAGAGCAGGGGTTCTTAACCTTTTTTGTTCACAGACTCCTTTCCCAGGCAGGTGAAAGGAATACAACTGTAACTTATTTATTGCATACATTCAGAAGTGAAGGAAATGCTAGATTTCAGGTAGAGGTCAAAGAAAATAAAAGATAATAAGTTGATTTTTTTCAATTCAAGGTCACCGACCCCCTGAAATCTTTCCACGGATCCCGTGGGGGGTCTGTGGGCCCCTGGTTAAGAACCCCTGGTCTAGAGTCTGAGGGCGTTTTCTCTAAACCTAGACAAGACAATGAACCCTCGTCAAGTGAAACTCTAATTCCAACAAGCAGCAGCTCAGGTTTTCCCTAATACTGACTTGTGTGTAAATGGAGACTTAGGCCATAAAAAAGAACCCAGCTCTGTAGCAGAGCTGTTGAAAGAGGAATTGATGGAATTCTCTCTTGCTTTTCTGCAGTTTATTTTAAAACTATCTCTTGAAATTTGTTCTGTTTTGGTAAGTAGTTTACAAGATGTTTATCTGCATAGTGAAACAGTCTGCCAAGATTCCTACTTATGTAAAGCAATGGAGCCTTACTGCAGTGCTCTTGAGACTTTCTGGATCATACACACTTGTCGGCAAAACACTTATTAAGCTGACTGTCCTCCAAGATCGCACTGTTGATCACAAATTACATTCATGTATTACTGTATTGATATGGTATATTATAACACACTTCTTAAAGGCCATGATAAAAATAATTCCTTCATATGCACTGATGCTTATCCGTATTAGCCCCACTTTGGAGACCGTTAATCAGATATATGAAAACCAGACATTAAAAAACCGAAAAAAGCAGTGAATTCTATTACAGCCAGCTACAGGTTTATCTGATAACAGAAAATTTAAAATGCAGACTATTTAGTCCTGAGTTGTCTTTTTTTTTTTTTTTTTTTTAAGATTTATGCAGTTTATTTCTCTCCCTGCCCCTCATTGTTTTGCACTTGCTGTCTACTCTCTGTGTCTATTCATTGTTTGCTCTCTGTGTCTGCTTGTCTTTTTAGGAGGCACCAGGAATGAACCCTGTACCTCCCATGTGGGAAGAAAGCACCCAATTGCTTGAGCCACCTCTGCTGCCTGCTTGTCTTGTGTCTCATTGTGTTTCTTTGTTGTGTCTCCTCATTGTGTCATCTTGTTGCTTCAGCTTGCCACGCCAGTCTGTTGCGACAGCTCACTGTCTTGCTTGTCTTCCTTAGGAGGCACCAGGAACCAAACCTGGGACTGCCCATGTGGTAGGCGGGTGTCCGACTGCTTGAGCCACATCTGCTTCCCCTCCGGGAAGTCTTAAAGCCAGATATAAAACTGAGAGCATATATTATTATATATGAGGGAACATTTTTATCATTGTACTACTAACTATAGTCTATGGTTTACATTAGGACTCCCTGTTTGTGTTGTGTAATCCTATTTTTTTTTTTTCATTTTTCTGGTAATATACATAAAACCTAAAATTTCCTCTTTTATTACTTCAGCTGCCTTTTTCTTTAGGGGAAAATTTTTTTTATTTTTATTTTTCAGAAAGTTTTCCATCCCTGAGTTGGTGAAACCATGTTTTTCAATTTAATTGAGTTATTTCACAAATTCAGACACTTGAAAACATGAGGCTTCTATTCATTCCCCAGAGGGAAACATTCCAGGGTGTCCTGCTCTCTCGGTTGGCCAGAAGACAGTCGCTGGATATTTCCACACAGGTTTTTAAAAAACAAATCTGTAACATTTTAGGAAGTATATGGCATGAGCATCACTTTAAGTCAATGTGAATGGATCTGCCTTATTTTCTTCAATGACCTTGTGGTCTTTAATTGGATCGATGTGTTCTGGTTTGTTTAAGCATTCTCCCATTTAACGGAGTAGTCTGGGTTTGCTTATTAGTAGTATAAACAGTTCTGTATTGAACCATCTGGTTCATATATCTATTTCCTTAGGATAAAACCGGAATTGAGTTCTGGGGCAGAGGGCACGTACACTTCAGATGCAGTGTTGGTTGCCAGGTCCTGTCCCAGGAGCGGGGTATACTTTGAAGAGTGCCACCTGCCACCTGTTCTTCAGACTCTCTATTTTGACAGCCTGACAGGTGGAGCTGAGGGTCGGCCTCTTCTCAGATGTTCATTGGCTGGTTTGTTTTGTTTTTCTTTTTTGAAGTGTTTCCTTACCTTATTTTACAATAGGGAATTAACCTTTAGTCATATAATTTTTTCCTAATTTACTTCTTTAACTTTGATTTTACCACTTCTTATAATATGGGAGTTTCAGCTTTACATGTAGTCTGTTTTAGTAATCCTTTCCTTTTGGTTTCTATCTGTGGTATCATCGTGGACCTCTTCTACTCCAGTATTATAAAAATGGGACCCCGTTTCACCCCTGGTACTTTTATGGTTTTATTTTTTGTGTGTTTAAATCTTCCTTAACCAGGAATTTTTCAGGGCTTGAGGAGTATTTTTCCCCCAAATCAGCTTTACCCGTCTGGGATTTCAAGTTCTCTTTCTCTCACATAGCCTTGTTCACCAGCCAATTCTAACATGAGATTTGAAGTGGTATGGGAAGGGGGTAGTAGAAGGCATTAGAAAAGGAAACTCTTTCCTGTGAACGGTTTTTCTAGAATCCTTTTATATCAGTCCTTTTGACTAAGTGAGTAAAGTAGCCCAGTTGCTTAGGAGGCCGGCTACACTGGGATTCCTCCAGCTGTGGCCTTTAACCATAAGGGCTGGTGGTGACTGGACACTGGACACAGGAAAGGGGCCGAGAGGCCATTAGACACTGTACCCAGGAATGGGGCAGAGTGGTGACTAGACACTGGCCACGGGAAAGGGGCTGAGAGGTAAGCGGGAGGTTGGCAGGGGAAGTCTTTTCATGGGGGAGTTAACATGCGTGGTACAAGGTCCCAGCTCTCTCACTTCCTACCTACTCTAAGAGGTAAGAGGAAGAACTTGAACTCATAAATTAAGGCCAGTTTTCCTTTTCATAATACCCAAATTTTATCAATTCAAATTTTTTTTAACCCTAAGTTATATATAAATGAGGCATTGCTTGCAGTCATAGTCATCTAGAAATGATATTTATGGCAACTGTATCTGAAACACAGCCAATAACAAATAAAGCCAATTGGATTGTCTCTTCTCCCAAAGTAGACATTCAAGTCCACAGTGAAACAGGTGCTCACTGAGCACCTGCTGCTTCCTTCTACTGGTTCAGAGTTCATAGTGACCTTTCTTGGCATGCTTTTAAAAATCTTAGAATGGGGAATTGGATGTGGCTCGAGCAGTTGAACTCCTGCCTCCCACATGGGAGATCCCAGGTTCAGTTCCCAGTGCCTCCTAAAGAAGATGAGCAAAAACAGCGAGCTGACATGACAGGCTAGCACAGCAAGATGATGCAATGAGACACAAGGAGGAAAACATAGTGAGAGATACAACAAAGCAGGGAGCAGAGGTGGCTCAAGCAGTCAGGCACCTCCCTCCCACGTGGGAGGTCCTGAGTTTGGTTCCTGGTGCCTCCTAAAAAAGGAAGGCAAGCACACAACAAGAAGGAGTAGAAATAAATAAATCTTAAAAGAACAAAAAAATCTTAGAATGTTATTCACATACCTGGTCCTTAAACATTTCCATCTCTGGCATCAGTCAGATGGGATGCTGTTCACTCATGGGAGAGCATTTCCTTTATCTTGTGTTAGCAGTTTAGCATGGTTATGGCAATCACAACTATTTGGGAATTTGGCCTACTGTAGAAGAAAAGCATAGTGGGATGTAAAAACAGTATTGATCAAGAGGTGTTAATTGCAGAAAGAAAGAAAAAAGTGCAGGTAATTCAGAAAGCAGAAAATCTTTTTAAAAAATTAGTGGGCACATAAACTGAAAAAGCATAGATTATAACCACTTAAGACAGACCGCAGCCTCCATCTGCTTCTGAGCACAGCACCATCGTGCTATGGTGTCTCACATACCAGACTCCATGAGAGGTCATGAAGGAGAGCCCTGTCCAGACTGTTTTACTCTTGAGTGTATTCTATCTTGACTTCGCTAATTACGTTTAGAATGTTCTTTTTTATCTTTTTTTTTTTTTTAAAAGATTTATTTATTTATTTAATTTCCCCCCCTCCCCCGGTTGTCTGTTCTTGGTGTCTATTTGCTGGGTCTTGTTTCTTTGTCCGCTTCTGTTGTCGTCAGCGGCACGGGAAGTGTGGGCGGCGCCATTCCTGGGCAGGCTGCTCTTTCTTTTCACGCTGGGCGGCTCTCCTCACGGGTGCACTCCTTGCACGTGGGGCTCCCCTACGCGGGGGACACCCTTGCGTGGCGCGGCACTCCTTGCGCGCATCAGCACTGCGCATGGCCAGCTCCACACGGGTCAAGGAGGCCCGGGGTTTGAACCGCGGACCTCCCATATGGTAGACGGACGCCCTAACCACTGGGCCAAAGTCCGTTTCCCTAGAATGTTCTTTTTTAGAAGGTGGAAAATTTTATTTTTGTATCAGAAAAATGTTTTGGTGTATAAAAGGATTAAGTTTTAGTTCTTTGGAAAAGATACCTGAGAAGTGCAGCTTCTGTTAATTCAGAAAACTAACATACTGTTAGATATTACTTTTTTTAAAAAAGATTTACTTTTTAATTTCTCTCTCCCTACCCCCTCATTGTTTGCACTTGCTGTGTCTATCTGTCTTGTTTCCTTAGGAGGACCTGGGAACCAAACCTGGGACCTCAGATGTGGGAGGGAGGCACCTAATCACTTGAGCCGCCTCCACTTCCTGCTTTGTTTTTTTTGGTCTCATTATGTTTTCCTCTGTGTGTCTCTTGTTGAATTATCTTGTTGTGTTAGTCCACCATGCCAGCCCGTTGCATCTGCTTGCTACTCTCTTGCTTATCCTCTTTTGGAGGCACTGAGAACCAAACCAGGGACCTCCCAAGTGGTAGGCAGGAGCCTAACTGCTTGAGCCACATCTGCTTCCCTAGATATTAATTTTGATAAAACTTACCATGTTGCAGAATGAAAATTATCCTTGCTAATTTTGAATGTAAGTGGGTCTTTTTATATTCTCATTTATTAACACTACGTTGCAAGTAACTATTTTTCTATTCTGTTTTTACATTATCCTTCATCAAGGGTGGAGTAGAAAGAGCCCACAGTTGCCCCTGTAGTTAAAATTATTTAAATAACATTCGCTAATGTAAATTTCAGTCTGGGAGCATAAAATAAATTAGTTTTGTAAAGGATGGAGGAAAGTCACAGAGACTATTTTGGGGTCAGACAAAATAAGCAGAACTTTAAACCTGATTGAAGTTACTCATCTACCGAGACCACTAGATTTGCAACTCTTTCCAGATATCTTTTAAAATTCATCATCTTTCCAAACAGTTTTTACTTGTTATACTATATTTTTCTTAGTTTAGGGGTCTACTAAAAACAAATCCTGGTTTTATAAGAATTTTTTTTTAAATTTCCTGGAAACTGAATCATCCACATTGTTTTTGTGCCTAGATTTAAAGTATTATGTAGTAACTCATTTATCCAGAGGTTGGGTTTCTGGAACCCTCAGCCCTCCAGAGTATGACTGCTAACCCTGAAGAGCAGAGCGGGGCTGTGCTCAGGCTCTCCCCAGGCCCCCAGTGGTGAACGCAGGGTCCAGGGTGGGTGAGGCGGAGGGGCTGCCCAGCTGTTGGGCAGTGCCGCTGAGGAGGCTGTGGACGCTAGCCATGGGAGGCAGCACAGTGGCATGGCCTAGAGGCATTTTAAAAAGGAAAAGCTACATCCCACTTACAATGGTTGTGACTCTTGCTTAAGTATGCTGCTCAGGGAAGCAGGAAAGGATAATACATTTGACAATGGTTTCCATTTAGGATGATTCCAAGTTTTGTCGCTTACAGTGGTAAGCTTCAGTTATGTGGCAGAGTCACTTGCATGGAGCGCCTCGGTAATTCCCTAATAGCACCTAATAAAGTGGTGCTCTCCTAAAATGGGGCCAGCAAACTTTTCTATATAGGGCCAGATAATAAATATTTTAGGGTTTGTAGGCTATGCTATTGCAGTTACTCAACTCTGTCATTTTAATGTGAAAGCAGCCATGGACAGCTCCTAAGCAAATGGGCATGACTGTTCCAGTAAAACT
Source organism: Dasypus novemcinctus (assembly GCF_030445035.2). Taxonomy (NCBI): domain Eukaryota; kingdom Metazoa; phylum Chordata; class Mammalia; order Cingulata; family Dasypodidae; genus Dasypus; species Dasypus novemcinctus. The sequence continues at coordinate 12,774,329 of NC_080695.1, read as the reverse complement.
ATTAGAAAAACAGGGCCAGGTTTGTTCCCAAGCCTGTAGTTTGCTGACCACTCTCTTAGACGATAAATTGCCTGTATAGATTTATTTTGCACTAAAAAAAAAACTTTTTATTATGGAAATAATTACATAATGGTTAAAATATTTTGCTTAAAAAAAAATGAAGTTCAGTTCTCTGGAAAATTCCATCATATTTGAATACCTAAATCCCCATGGATATCAAATAAGTTAACCACTGAATGAGTAGGCTGTTAACTAACAGATTCTTGATTTGAAGTCCCAGCCATTAAAAATACAAGGCCTTAGTGATAAGGTTTAAAGTTTTAATGATGTAATTGTATAGTTTGGATAATTATCCTTGCAGAATATTACCCTTTTTGTTTTTTTTGGATATTTTCACAGGTCTGAAAAAGAACCCCAGTTTAAGTTTATTTACTTCAACCATATGAATTTAGCAGAAAAAAGTACAATTCACATGAGGAAAACATCTAGTGTGTCACTTACATCTGTTCATCCGGATTTAATGAAGATCCTTGGTGACATCAACAGTGACTTTACTAGGTAATTGTAACCACCTCCCCAGAGGGTCAGCCGAGTGACCCAGGAGTGCCTTCACAGTGCTCCAAGGTTTCCGCCTTTGTAGGGCCTGCTCTTAGCAGAGATCCAGGAGGAACTGGCCACTCACAACGGCAACGCCCTAAATAGCCTAGCGATGCCAGGTTTCCTGTTTCTTGTTTTAGAATGTTTGTTTTTCACAATCTAGCTGTATAAATTAATAAACACTTGAATTTTGAAACTCTTGTTTTACAGAGTTGATGAAGATGAAGAAATCATCGTGAAAGCAATGAGTGATTATTGGGTTGTTGGAAAAAAGTCTGATCAGCGGGAGCTATATGTTATTTTGAATCAAAAAAATGCAAACCTAATTGAAGTAAATGGTAAATAAGATTTGGTATTTGAGCAGAATTTTTTTTTAAAGATTCATTTTTTTTATTTTTCTCCCCTTCCCCGCCACGCCTCTCCCCTCCCCAGTTGTCTGCTCTCTGTGTCCATTCGCTGTGTTCTTCTATGTTTGCTTGTATTCTTGTCAGCAGCAATGGGAATCCATGTCTCTTTTTGTTGCGGCATCTTGCTGCATCAGCTCTCCGTGTGTGCAGCACCATTCCTGGGCAGACTGCGCTTTTTTCGTGCTGGGCTGCTCTCCTTACGGGGTGCACTCCTTGCTCGTGGGGCTCCCCTACACAGGGGACACCCTGCATGGCACAGCACTCTTTGCGTGCATCAGCACTGTGCATGGGCCAGCTCCACACGGGTCAAGGAGGCCCTCCCATGTGGTAAGCGGGCTCCCTATCCATTGGGCCAAATCCACTTCCCTGAGCAGAATTTCGATGCTCCTGATATTTTAAAACTTACCTTATCAGTGTATTAAGAAACATAATAGAACGAATCATGGCTTGAGATTTTAAGCAGATGCCTTTCGTGCCTTTTTAAAGGAAACTAACATTTGATCTCTTTTATGTTTTCTGTAACAGTTCTTTGAAAAAGTATATGACATACTTTCCTGCATCATGGGAAACTTAACAGTGGCCAAAGAAAGTTTATTATCCTCAGAGCTAAAAGAAAAAAATTCCCATGGTTTTATATAAATGGATAAAAATGTCCTTTAAAAAGATTTCCTCTCATAAAGACACGTTCTGTATACAGAACTGCCAGATTCATTTGGCAGTTTACAACTCTTCTCTGTCTGTGCATTAGCAGCATGCCAGTGCAAAATTTTCCTTCCACTTTGGGCTGGTCCTCTACATAAAGACCTAAACAGCTGCTTTGTTGCCATGGAGAAAATGGGGACGTCACCCTCCCTGGGGCTCCTTGCTGCCATGTACTAGGCCTGGAGCCAGCAGGGTGCCGTGAGGGGAAACCCACCACGTGCAAACTGAAAGGCAGATAGGAACCTTTTTTTTTTTTCCACATTTCTTTTCTTGCATGTTTTGTAGATAAATGGAGGGGGAGTTTTCTCTTTACATTAATAATTGAATTAATAAGTTGTATGCATTAGAAACATCAGTCGATATAGCTCTTGCTTAAAATGGGAAATTTGGTAAAATCAAGATAATTGTACCTCTCTGTGGAGAACCTGATCTACAATTTAAAGTCACAACTAGAGTTTTTTGCATCAGATTTTCCCAGAAAAACTACATTTGAGATGCTGTGTTCCTAATCCCCTAAACTTAGGCATTTTGGGTGCTGGATTTAAGCTTTCTCAGGCTACGAGGAAGTGCTGTTTCAGTATGTTACGTAGTATTGAAGTCTTGTTAGGTTTTTTCTCCTCCTTTTTTTTTTTTTTTATTAATTTCTTACTAGACTTCTGAGATTTAAGGTAAAAATTAATGCAGACATTTATTTATCCCCGACTTTATTCCAGAATAATTTAAAGTACCACTATGTATCATATAACCTTTTATATTATTCCTTATTCACTGTTTTCTGTTCTTTTTGCAGAAGAAGTAAAGAAACTTTGTGCAACGCAGTTCAATAATATATTCTTCTTGGATTGACTAATAAATGACTCACTGAAAATAACTTTAAAAAAAACAATTCAGCAAAACATTCTGTTCACTGAAAGTTAGTCATATTATTGACTGGATGAGTGACAAGAGTAAAGCAATACTTGCTTTGAAGAATCAAATTTCTACTCAGTCTCTAAACCGATCCCGAGATTTTTAGATTTTAAATATTTATGTGGAATTAATTAAAGGTGATCCGCTGCATCTTTATCATTCCATTCTTTCAACATTATGTGAATATTTTACTGGAAAATAAGATTAATAAATTGTTAAAGTTTTTAAAATCGTGTTTTGCGTTTTATCTCACCCCTTGCTCGTCCACTGTGTCCTTGCTTGGCTCCTGCCCTGCGTTATGTCCGCCATGCATGTTCCAGCACTAACGCTGCTCTCGGTTGGGGTGTCTTCCCCAGTCACTAGACCTGAAGTGGTGAAGAACATGGCATTTGCCCAAACTCATTGTGAGACTTGCTTTTGATACTGAATTATAGAGTGATTTTTAGACCCCATATGATACAAATAACTTAGTAGAGTGCCCCAGCTATGGCACTCTTGGTTCGTTCGGTACAACTCCTGGGGCAGGCCATCTTCACGGCTGAGATTGGCTGGCTGAATTTTATTTCACTTAACGTGATTTCTGGTAGTCTGGCCATCCCAGGAATTGGGTGAAAACTAGCCAGGAGTATTGGTGACAGCTTGCCCATGGTCCAGAAGAACTGTCTTGGCCCGCGCTCCAAGCCAGCTCCCCTGTTGCCCTTCACAGAACCTGAGTGGGAGCCTGTGAAGCTGCTTGGGGCGGGGGGTACTTAATCACCGTGCACTCTTTTCATCCTGTGATGGTTTCCTCTGAACCCATGAGTTACTTAAGATTGCATTTTTAAGTTTCCAATATTTGGCTTATTTGCTTTAAAGTCTGTTTTGCCTGTTTTAAACATTGCTTGTATTCCAGTCATCTTGACTAGATTTGCCTGGTATATCTTTTTCTTTCTCTTTATTTCAACCTTTCTGTGTGTGGTTTTAAGAGATTTCTCTTGTAAAGGGTAACATTGAACTCAATATTGTTTTTTAATCCAATCTGGTTATTTCTGCTTTTGGTTTGGTTTTAGAGTCTGTGAATTTAATCTGTTTGGATGGTAACTACTGGTGGGTGTACAGTTTTCCCCACCATCTTCTGTGCTTTCTGTTTACCATTCTTTTCCTTTGCTGTTTCCTTTTTTCCCCAGTTTTATGTTGGATTGATTGTTTTCTCTTTTCCTTCTCCTAGTGTGGGCTATAGATTGTATTGTTATTCTTTTAGTGGTTACCCTTAAAAATGTTAACACAAATTACTAACTATAAAGTGTTCTTAAAGACTGAACATTTCCATTTAGCCAACGATTCAACGCCGGCTCTTCATTTTACTGTTGTGTGGAGTTGCCATTGTTTTGCCTTTTAAAACCCTACAGGCTGTGGTAACAGGACTTTGTGGGGAAGGCCCAGGCAGAGAGCCACGGAGGAGGCGGCTCGTGGCGGTCAGGTGGGATTTGGCCCCAGGGTGGTGAGGGGGAGGGCAGGCATCAGGAGAGGAGGGGGGAGGCCTGCCCAGGTACCCAGGGGACTTCGTGCAGACCCCCTGACCGCTGTCAGCCTCACTGTGGCGCGGCTTCAGCAGCGCCCCCTGCTGGACTTGCCCAAGATCTCCATTTACTAGGTACTCATTTAATAGCATATGCCTGTATTTTCATTCCACTGTTTTCAAAATGCAGACGTTTCAGAAATCCAACCAGATAACAAACCAGAAAGGCAGTGGGCCATGCCCCTAGTACCTCAAAAAGACTGAGATAAGTAAAATATCAACCATTTTATTGGCCATCAACTTGTTACAGTGCTTGTAGGTCTCAGCCTCTCTGACATTTTCATGTTCTTGTGGCTACTTGCACGTTCCCAGGGGACCTTCACTTTTTCTTTTTCCTGCTTGTCATGAACTTGCTGGATTGGGACACCATCGTGTCCTCCTTAGGCGGGCTCGGGGTGAGATGGGAGGAGGGGGCCTCCACCGGTTCCCGTATCATGGTGCCCTCTATCTCGTAGTCTTGTCTTCTGGCCTCTTCCTCTCTCAAGATACTCAGCCTAAAAGTAAACACAAGAAAGAATCTTTTTTTTTTACCATTGACATTTCAAAAACGGTGTGCCGTGTAAAGTAGTCCATTCCTGTACTTGAGCTTTGCAAACAAAACTGTAAAGTGATAACACTTTGCCTGAAATGTGACACTATCTAGACCAGGAGTTCTTAACCAGGGGTCCCCTTGGGGTCCGAAGAAAGATTTCAGGGGGTCCGTGAGCTTGAACTGAAAATTTAAAAGAAACATTCTTGTGGGGACATATTGGTGCAGGTGTGACATATTTATTAAATAATACAGTATAGCGTGGGCTTGGTAAGGGGTCCGTGGTTTTCACCTGACTGGCAAAGGGTCTGTGGAACAAAAAAGGTTAAGAATCCCTGATCTAGACAGTCCAAAATAAAATTATATATATATATATATATATATATATATATATATATAAAGTGATGTGTAAACCACTTCTCTGTAGCAACCTGACAGCTAGTGAGTGACCTTTTAAAGTACCTCTTGGGTTTTTCAAGTATAGTATCTTGCTTTCTTCAGTTGATACTTTCAAAAGGGCAAGCATTTGCACACTGGCCGGACAGGTCAGTGGAGGACTGAGCCGCTGCCTGAGGTCTGGAGAGATGAGAGCACGGCATTTACTGAGCGCTCACTGCGTGCCAGTCATCCTTCCAGATGGCTTCTCACAGCTCAGCTCGTTCAACCCTCCCAGAAGCGCTCGGGGGGTCTCACCCCCTCCCACAGCTGAGGGAACCAGGGCACAGCGAGGGGGCCCTTGCCGAGGCCACCCAAGCACTGGTGGTGGAGCTGGGACTATAGACCTGCAGCCCTTGCTGCACATCTCACGCATTCATCTATAAACCAGACGTCACCGCCACCCTATGCACCGGGGAGCAGAGGGCACGCAGGCATGACCTCTCAGGAGGTCGTACAGCTGGAATGAAACCATGTGGTCCCTGCGCTTCTGGCAGCTACAAAAGACAGGAAAGAAAGGTAACTGAGTTTTACAGAATTACTTTGCTTCCAGTTCGTCGTCTTCAGTTTTCCTCTGTTGAGCCATCGCTGCATAATGTAACCTATTTTCCTTTATTTTCTCCTTTAGAGTTTCTTCGTGTTTATATGCTTGGAAAAGTGTGTTCACAAAAAAGATGTACATATGACTGACCCACACACTGAGTTTTTCCTTTGGTTCATCCTTGGATTTTTCCAATTTCTCTGGAATAAAATTTAAAATGAGAATTAATACAAACCTGCAGTAATTTTGGAGTTTCTGCTTCCCATGCCAAGGCTTACTTAACCTTTGTGTCATCATCTTCTGAAGATGGGGTGATGCTGTGAGGACTCGACTAACTTAAAACGCTTCGGTGACCACCTGGCGCCAGGCAGATGCTCAGTGGGCCGCAGCCAGGACTACTAGCCTTTCCTTCGAAGCTTCGAGACTGTATTCTAAACAGCTAGAGTATTTTCCATTTTCAGAAACACTTTTGGTTTTGGCTCACATTGTCTGAAAAGCAGTTTTCATTTTAAAGTAAAAAAAAAAAAAGGATTTAAACTCAGACGTGAAGAAGAAGATAGGTAAAATTACTGACTTGGGAAGGAGTGGCTTCACATCTAAGGCCAAAAATTGAATTTGGATTGTGCTTCAAATAGTTGAATCTGGGGAAGATAATGCTTCAGAGAGTTCTGTTACATCAGCAGGACCTGGAGCCTTTTATGGGATGGTCTTCTGGGCACACTTTCACTGTGGGTCACTTACTCTTTTCTTTTAATAACACCGCAGCCTTATTTGTTGTTGAAATAAATCAGCTTCACTGAGTTTTTAGGAAGGGAGGTGGGTGGGTCATGACTTTTTCAGCCTCTTCTATTTTGACAGAAGGAAAGTCCACCTCTCCCCTCTACGCGCTACTCCCATTTAACTGGACCCTTCCTTGCCCCTCCTGTCCTATCCTGTTTGACGTCTACTCCCAGCAGGTTCTCCCCAAGTCCGGCTGCAGAGAAGGAGCCCTGGCTAGCAAGCCCGCACCCCTGAGGCCCTTGGGGCTCCCTCCTGCAACCAGGAAGTACACAGCCCCCATCTCAGCTGCTCTCCCAGGCATCCCCACGAGTTCTTGAGGGGGATTTTGGGCGCTGCTTCTCAGCCCTGTAAGAAACCCCATTGCTTCCCTCAGTCATTTTATGTATTACTTTCTTGGCAGCCTTTTTACATGCTGGTACCAGGCAGGTTTGGTCCCTGTCTACTCACAGTTTGGCTTTCGTGGTGACACCTCGTCCACAAGTTTAGTTGTAGATGTTGTGTATGGTATTTTGGTTTTGCTCTCTTAGTTGTTCTGTCTTTGGGGGGGGGGGTGTGGCAGGGAGGATCTAGGGAGACAGAATATCTGTACTTTGTCCACCCCCACCTTCCCAGAAGTCCCGCTCCATAGTTTTCATGTGATCCCCGCTTTAACAGTTGAAAACCAGTGGTCTGGTATTTTTTTTTTTAATCTTTATCAAGTTTCCCTGTCTTGGTTATGCTAAATTTGTTAAATAAACTGAAAGGGTTATCTTATTTCATACTTTGATGTGTTTTCTTTTAAACCTTGATTTATTGCTTTCTTAAAATTTTTCTCCTAAAAAACTTTTTCTGAGATAATTTTTGAGTTTTTTTCTCACAGCTATTGGGCTATTCAAGTTTTCTGTATTCCTTCTAGTTTTGTTATCATCTTCCTAGAAAATCATTTGTTTCAAATATTTCCAGTTTATTGGCCTAGAGTTGTATGTAACATTCTTTTACTGTACTTAAAAACATCTTGTCATTGGTTATCACTTTTTCCTTCCTAATTGGAATGTGTGTTTTATCACTTTTATTCTGATCATACTAGGTATGTATCTTTTTTCCTAAAGAAGCTTTCAGAATGATCAGTTTTACTATTTTTATTTTTTGATATATAATTTATAGGCTTATTTAGTAGGTCTTCCTCCTGTTTTCCTTGTGTTTTATTTTTCTTTCTACCATCTTTGGTTGAATGTTTGGGTTGTTATGTTTTCTCATTTAAAAATGAAATAATTTAATACTAAGAATTTTCTCCAGTTACAGTTTTGGCCATGCCTTTTAGGTAATGTTTAAGCTATTTCAATTTTCTAAGTACTCTTAGAAATGTAATTTGATTTTCTCTGAGAATTATTTAGAATAGAGGTCTTCAGGTTTGGCAGGAGTTTGTTATTGCTGTTTATTTTGTTTTTAATTTCCAAGAGGTTGGCTGATATTTTACTTTTAGAGTCAACATACCTGGTCCTTGTTTAAAAGGGGCATCATCTTCCTCATAAATGGTTTGTGATCCATTGTCATCTTTGACATCGAATTTTGAGAATGCTTCCATATTAGCTGCAGGCACTGAGTTCCTGTCAAATGTTACACTGCGGGCTACAAGTTAATGAATAAGTTTTACATTTTATGGAATTATTTTTGGAGTTCAAGAATCACTCAATATATGATTTTGCCAATATAAGTGTCATTTGTTCTATTATTCCTCTTGAAATTAAGGCCCTCCAAATTAGCTTTATTGATCATTTTATGATGTACAACTGAAGGCAATGTAGACAAAAAAAATGGGGAAAAATTTTAAGAGACATTTTTTTTATGCCACTCTTCAATCTTGGATAAGACTACAATTAAAATGTTGAGACCTCTGGAACAAAATATTTGGCAACATCTGTCTTTTACGGATTCAAGGTTTGAAATGCCTTAAAATGAGGATAGCTATGTGCTCGTGGGAATTCTCTCGTCTAGACAGCTAAAAATCTGGTTATTCTCTCACAAAACATAATTTCCCTGAGGTTAGCTCTCTTTTCCCCCTCCTTGCCTACATTAAATCAGCTGTCACTCCTTGGAATCACCATCATTTTTTCCCTCCTTTTAAGCAGTTCTGATTCTCTAGTTACTAATTTTTTTTTTAATCCAGAGAACTGAATTATATACACTCCGGGGCTCTCATTAAGGCCTGAACAGGACAGAACATGGGGAAAGATTGCTTCCTGCTTTCCCCAATAAACTCTCCACCCCACTGGACCCTCATGGCCAGAAATGAGAACTGGAAGGCCCCGCTGCTGGCGTGGTTGCCAGGCCGTGGAGGGGACACCCTGCAGCCCAGCAGAGGAGCAGGACCCAGCCCCAGGCACCTCGGGGGTGCCCGATAGACGCCGGAGGAAAGGCCAGGCAGACCAGGGGCAAAATGGAGGTGTAGCTGGAGCTACAGCGCAATTACCAGCAAATGACAGCAGCAGTGAAAACACATGAGTTAGGGACCCATTTATAGTTTTATATCTGTGGGAAAGGGTTAAGTTTAATTTTCACAAAGGGGAAGCGGAGCTGGCTCACCTGTTGGAGGAGGAAGGGCAGGGGTTCCAGGGCTTTGGCACACCAAAGTGGTGAAAAGTGGTGCCCAAACAAGGGAGAGCCAATGGTGAGTGCTGGGGCGGGGCTGGGGCAGGGAGAGCCAATGGTGAGTGCTGGGGTGGGGCTAGAGCAGGGAGAGCCAATGGTGAGTGCTGGGGCGGGGCTGGGGCAGGGAGAGCCAATGGTGAGTGCTGGGGTGGGGCTAGAGCAGGGAGAGCCAATGGTGAGTGCTGGGGCGGGGCTGGGGCAGGGAGAGCCAATGGTGAGTGCTGGGGTGGGGCTAGAGCAGGGAGAGCCAATGGTGAGTGCTGGGGCGGGGCTGGGGCAGGGAGAGCCAATGGTGAGTGCTGGGGTGGGGCTAGAGCAGGGAGAGCCAATGGTGAGTGCTGGGGCGGGGCTGGGGCAGGGAGAGCCAATGGTGAGTGCTGGGGTGGAGCTGGGGCAGGGAGAGCCAATGGTGAGTGCTGGGGTGGGGCTAGAGCAGGGAGAGCCAATGGTGAGTGCTGGGGCGGGGCTAGAGCAGGGAGAGCCAATGGTGAGTGCTAGGGGTGGGGCTAGAGCAGGGAGAGCCAATGGTGAGTGCTGGGGCGGGGCTGGAGCAGGGAGAGCCAATGGTGAGTGCTGGGGCGGGGCCAGTAGTGAAAGCGCGCTCAATTTGAACAGCCCACGAGGGGTGAACGGGTTGAGCTGCCCAGCCCCGTGTAGGGAACCCCGATCGGGTAGTCAGAGCAGCAACCCCCTAAGCTAGACCTCTGGGATAGGCTGTAACCCCTGAAGTACCCAGGCAAGGGGAACAGGGGAGGGACCTGCACGTTCGGTTGAGGGTGTAGATAGCTTTGTTTCTTGTTGTTAGGCTCAGGGGCCATTTTATCCAGGTCCAGGGCCACTTTCTTGCAACATCATTAATAAAATTCTTTTCTCCTCCACTATCAGGTGAGCTTTTGTTTTCTTACAGGTGCAGCGTTCTTTCTAACATTTCTGTTCTACAAGCTGCTCCTTGGTTCTAGGCGGCAGGAGAGTCCTGAGTCACCTCGGTTCCCTGCTGGGACGCTGCCCCTAACGCGGGAGAGACCTCTCCACCTTGGGGGCTCGGGGTGCAGACCAGAGGGAAGAGGACAAGGAGAAGACAAGGAGAGGTGGGAGAGACGAGTGGAGGGGAAGAGGATTTCACGGAGGTGCCAGCAGAGGAGGGTGGCCTCTGCCACGGGAGCAGGGGGCCGCTGTGAGGAGCAGGGGCAGGGGCAGGGGTTGTGTGGGGACCGCATCAGGATAAGTGTGATGGAGGAGGGGCTGGGGGGCTGGAGGGGCTGGAGGGGGGGTGGGGAGCTGGGGGGCTGGAGGGGCTGAGGGGCTGGAGGGGGTGGAGGGGGTGGATGAGCTGGAGGGGCTGGGGGGCTGGAGGGGCTGGAGGGGCTGGAGGGGCTGGGGAGGCTGGAGGGGGTGGAGGGGATGGAGAGGGTGGGTGAGCTGGAGGGGCTGGGGGGCTGGAGGGGCTGGAGGAGCTGGGGGGCTGGAGGGGCTGGAGGGGGTGGATGAGCTGGAGGGGCTGGGGGGACTGGAGGGGCTGGAGGGGCTGGAGGGGCTGAGGGGCTGGAGGGGCTGGAGGGGGTGGATGAGCTGGAGGGGCTGGGGGACTGGAGGGGCTGGAGGAGCTGGGGGGCTGGAGGGGCTGGAGGGGCTGAGGGGCTGGAGGGGCTGGAGGGGGTGGATGAGCTGGAGGGGCTGGGGGACTGGAGGGGCTGGAGGAGCTGGGGGGCTGGGGGGCTGGAGGGGCTGGAGGGGCTGAGGGGCTGGAGAGGCTGGAGGGGGTGGATGAGCTGGAGGGGCTGGGGGACTGGAGGGGTTGAGGGGGGTGGAGGCGATGGAGGGGCTGGGAGGGTGGAGGGGCTGGGGGGGCTGGGCAGGACACAAAGGGGCCGAGCAATGAAGTAGGCCGGGGCTGAGAGAGGGGCCTTTCCTAGGGACCTTCGAGAGCACGTGGCGCGCCGACGAGGTGCTGGGTGACGAGGTGCTGGGTGACGAGGCTCTGGGTGACGAGGCAGGCATGCCCGCCCCGAGGAGGGGGGGGGTGGGGCCGAGGCCTTCGAGGCGGCCTGCGGGCCCCCCGGGGGCCTGGGGCGCCCTGCCTGGGCCGTGGAGGGCCGAAGCAGGCGGCCAGGAGCCAGGGGGACGCGGCCGAGCAGGGGGTGGGGACAACCCGAGGCGTTTCCCCACGGAAAAGAAGGGACGGGTTGGGAGGCGGTGGAGGGCCTGGGAAGGCTCTGCTTGCTGCTTCCAGCCTCCGCGTGTTTAAAAAACCCGGGAAGGAGGCTCTGGAGAGGCCGCCTGGGGAGCCGAGCGCGGCGCCAGCCCGGGAAGGGCCACTGTGTCCCCCCCCGCGCACCCGGGCAGTCACGGGAGCCCCCCGCCCGCGTGCAGGCTCGCCTCGCGGGTACCTTAGCGGGTCAGCCACGCGCCGATAGCCAAGATCTGTAATCAGAACACTTACCGTTTTGAAATAAAAAGAGGGAAAAGCCTTTTCCTGTAGGTTTAAAATTAAGTTTGGAAACTCTTTCGTCACTTAGCGACCTCTTGATCTTGGGTTGTTAGGTGAAAAAAAAAAATCATAAAGCAAAACATTATTTCAGTGTCATTTGAACTAAAACCAGTTTTTTTCCATTATAGATAATTAGAAAAATTTCAACGACGCTATTCTCTTGGCGCTAACGTGACCATTTTTAATAGTCAACCTGCATAAAAGACTGACATTTGTACTCTTAAGGAAATGAATAACAGTTATTGCAATTACTCAAAGGCTCTTCCCCTAAAGTCCTGAAGATTTGGATATCTTCCCCGGGGCTGACTGGGAGGGTATTTGTGATACACAATTCCTTGTCCCTGCCACTGCGGGCCATTTCCTTCCTGGGCCTCACCCCCGCACGGAGACGCCAGGAGGCTGGCGGGGCCTCAGCCAGCTGCAGCCGGGGCGGGCTCCGCGCGTGGTCAAGCCCAGGAAGTGTCCTACGTGTTACTGTCCCCTCTCCCCCTCGTGAAAGCCCACGAGAGGATGAGCACTTTGCTATTTCCTTAGTGCCCACAAGACCGCTCAGCACACGGGAGGCGCTAAGTGATGGCTGATACAACCATGGAGCATTACAATTAACACGGTTAATTATCTATACAAACCTCCAATTTCTTTAGCCTGCTGACGTCAAACAACGGTCCTAACTTGCTTGAAGAGGACTTGGGGCTGGTCCCGTGATTATCGGAATCGTGGCTAGTCATGGCACTTGGACTTCTGTTCTGAGTGCTCTAAGCAAAAGACAAACACATAATAGTTCTTCTCTTCACAACACACAGCTGCGCACACACACGGGTTCATGGAGGTATAAATGATTTACAGCTGCACACATTTAAAGGATACGACTTGATGAGTTTTGACATCCATATACACCTGTGAAACCAACCCCTTATTCAAGACAGTGAACAGCTCCATCACCCCTAAAAGTTTCCCTGTGGCCTTTAATACTCCATCCCTCTTCCCCTATGCCCAGGCAACTACTCATCTCCTTTCTCTCACTACAGATTAGCTTCATTTTCTGCAAGATGTATGTGTATATCCTTTCTTGCCTGGCTGTTTTCAGTCAGCATAATTATTTTGAGATTCATCCATATTATTGCAGGTATCATGAGTTCTTTTGTTGCCAACCATTTTTGTGTTGTAATGATTTTCTATAATTTTTCTTGATGGACATTTGGGTTGTTTGCAGTTTTTGACTACTTGACTTGTTTGATGACCCAGGACACACTCTATCATGGTAAATGTTTCATATATACTGGAAAAGAGGGGAAGCAGATTTGGCCCAGTGGATAGAGCATCTGCCTACCACATGGGAGGTCCAAGGTTCAAACCCAGGACCTCCTGACCAGTGCGATGAGCTGGCCCACGTGCAGTGCTGATGTGCGCAAGGAGTGCCGTGCCACGCAGGGGTGTCCCCTGCATAGGGGAGCCCCACACGCAGGGAGTGCACCCCATAAGGAGAGCCGCCCGGTGCGAAAAGAGTGCAGCCTGTCCAGGAATGGTGCCGCACACACGGAGAGCTGATGCAGCAAGATGACGCAACAAAATGAGACACAGATTCCAGGTGCCACTGACAAGAATACAAGCGGACACAGAAGAACACACAGTGAATGGACACAGAGAGAAGACAACGTTGGGGAGGTGGGCAGGGAAGGGGAGAGAAATAAAATATATATATATACTGGAAAAGAGCATGGATTCTGCTATTATCATTTAGGTCAGTTGGTTGACATAGCTAGTCAAATCTGTATTCCTATCGAATTTCTGTGTACATGCTCTATTAATTATTGAGAGAAGGCTGCTGTCTCCTTTCTATCCTACAAGCTTTTGCTACATGTACTTTGAGACTCTTATAACACATGTACCCATTCAGGATTAGCTGAAACCTTTAGCATTGTGATATGGTCCTCTTTAGCCCTGGTAATGCTCTTTGCTCTAACAAAATAACCTATTTTGTCTGATACTGATTTAGCCATCCCAGCTTTCTTTGATTAGTGTTAGCATGGTATATCTTTTTTTGTTTTTACTTTCACCTATTTATGTCTTAATATTTAAAGTGGTTTACTGTAGACAGCTCTTAGGTGGGTCTTGATTTTTTCTTTTCAATATGATAATCTCTACCTTTTATTTGGGATGTTTAGATCATTTACATTTAAAACAGTTATCTACCATCTTGCTGTTTGCATTCTCTTTGTCCCATCTATTCTTTTTCTTTTTCCCTTTTTCTGCTGACTTTTGGATTGAGTATTTTTTATAATCCCACCTTATCTCCTTTGCAGACTTATTCACCACAGTTGTTGATGTTGGTGTTTTAATGGTTGCTTTAGGGTCTATGGCATACATCTTTAACTTAGCACAGCCTATCTTCAAGTAACAATATATTATACTTCACATCCAGTATAAAAATCTTAAGAAAGTATGTTTCCATTTCCCCTCTTCTAGCCTTTGGACTACTGTCATCCTACTGTATATATCATAAGCCTCACAAACATTGCTACTAGTTTTGCTTTAAATGGTCAATTATTTTTTAAAGAGATTTAAAAATGAAGAAAAGGAGTATTTTATATTTATTCACATAGCTATCGTTTCTAATGCTCTTCATTCCTTTGTGTAGATCCACATTTCCATCTGGTATCATTTTCCTTTTGCTTGAAGGACTTCTTTTAACATTTCCTATAAAGGCAGGTCTTCTGGTAATGAATTCTTTAAGCTTTTGTATGTCCAAAAAGCCTATTTCATCTTCACATTTGAAAGATCTTTTGGCTGGGTGTTGAATTCCAGATTGACAATTTTTCTTTTTCTTTCAGTACTTTAAAGATGGTGCTCCATAGCAACAAGTCTGGTGTCATCTCTCTTCCTCTGGGCATTCTTTGTCTTTATCTCTGGATACTTTAGAGATTTTCTCTTTATCACCGATTAAAGAAATTTGATTATGATGTGCCTTGATGTAGTCTCCATCACCTTTCTTCAGCTGGGATTTGTTGAGTTTCTTAGATCTACAAGTCCAGAGTGTTCATCAATTTTGGAAATTTTTCAGCCATCATTTCTTCAAATAATTTTTCTGTTTCCCCCTCCTCCTGGAATGCTAATTACCATATATTAGGCTGCTGAAAGTCTCACAGCCCACTGATGCGCTGTTCATTTATTCCCTGTGTTTTCTTTTGAATCATTGTTATTACTGTGTCTTCAAGTTCACTAATCTTTTCTTTTGTAGAGTCTAATTTGCTGTTAATCCTATTCAGTGTATTTTTCATCTCTATAAATTTGGGTCTTTTTTTTAACATCTTTTTTTTTTTTTTTTAAAGATTTATTTATTTATTTAATTTCCCCCCCTTCCCTGGTTGTCTGTTCTTGGTGTCTATTTGCTGCGTCTTGTTTCTTTGTCCGCTTCTGTTGTCGTCAGCGGCACGGGAAGTGTGGGCGGCGCCATTCCTGGGCAGGCTGCTCTTTCTTTTCACGCTGGGTGGCTCTCCTCACGGGCGCACTCCTTGCGCGTGGGGCTCCCCTACGCGGGGGGCACCCTTGCGTGGCACGGCACTCCTTGCACGCATCAGCACTGCGCATGGCCAGCTCCACACAGGTCAAGGAGGCCTAGGGTTTGAACCGCGGACCTCCCATATGGAAGACGGATGCCCTAACCACTGGGCCAAAGTCCGTTTCCCTTTTTTAACATCTTTAATGTCACTCCTCAACATGCTCATGTTTTCCTCTACCTTTTGAACACAGAGCATATTTACAATAAGTATTTATCTATTAATTCTGTCACCAATGTTATTTCCATTGACATCCTTCTAATTATAGGTCATACTTTCCTGCTTTTTCACATACCTGGTAATTTTTTTTATTGTATGCAGAAATTTCATGTTTTACATTGTTGAGTGCTGCAATTTTTTGGTGTCCTTTTAAATATTTTTGTACTTCCATCTAAGATGCAATTAAGTTACTTGGAAATAGTTTGATCCTTTCAAGGTTTGCCTTTTAGGGTTTGTTAGGTAGGCCAAAGCGGCCTTTAGTCTGGGGCCAAATTGGCCTGAAACCTGAAGCAATACCCTTTTTAAAGTATCTGTCTTAGTTTGCCAAAGGCTGCCAATGAATATACCAGAAATGTGTTGACTTTTATAAAGGGAATTTATTTGGGGTAAAAGGTTACAGTTCTGATGCAGTGAAATGTCCAGCTCAATGCACCATCAGCAATCCTTTCTCACCAAAGGTTGTCTGCTGGCAGTTCCTGGAGTCCTGCCACACAGGCAAAGCAAGATGGTAGCCAATCTCTGCTGTTCCTGAAGGCCTCTCTCTCACATGGCAGGGCAAAGTGGTAGCTGTCTTTCTGCTTTCAGATTACATAAGACTCCAGAAGAGGATGGAGACCTAACCTGGGTCATGCCTCACTGACATAGTCCTGTCAAAGGCCCTAAAGTGATCTAATCAAAGGTCCCTGAAGGAAATCTAATGCAATCAATGGGTATCACTGGGTATCACACCCACAGAAATAGATTCGTTTTAACAACACGATCTTTTCCGGGATTCACAAAAAAACTTCAAACTATCACAGTACCCAACCCAGTGCCCCATATATCATGCAGCATCTCCATTCTGGTTCTTGGGAATGGGAATTATTCCAGCCATGTGTGAGCTCTAGAGATTATTCTACTTCTCCTTTCTGGTGGTTCTCACTTTGGCTTCCAGTAGTTTCCTCACACACATGTGCATAACAGTATTCTCAGCGGACAACTCAAGGGATGCCTTCTGTAGATGCCTGGGGCTTGCTCACTCTCTGTGCAGCTCTTTCTTCTTTGGAGAACATTCTACCACCTTGATTTCCCTAAGTTACTGGAATGTGTGAAGTTGCTGCAAGCTGAGCAAGAAGATCAAGTTTTATTAGGCTTTAAGATGAGCATCTCTGTGGATCCCAAACACCATCCCACAATTACTGGTCAAAACAGAGTAGGGATTCTCTTGGAACATGACACGAACATCCAATTTCCAGAAAATGCTGATGGGAACTAGAACCTGGACCAAGTTATTATTACAAGGCATAAAAAGAACACAGAAGCTACATGGAGTGCCGTGTTGGAAACTAGGAGTTTCTAAGTATGTTCCCTTGACCAGCGTGTTAATACCCACATTCCTGAAGTCTGTGGCAAAGCCATCCATGGGCTCATACACGAACTCAAAAGGGACACCCACGTCCCTCAGAGTGGAGCCCCACACCCACATGTGACCCATGAGCAGAGCTTTGATGTCTTGGAGAAGTCATCAGTCGTAACATATCCTCACCCCGGGGAGGCAAAGCTGGCTAATGTGGGCACTGAGACACTGAAATTGCACATGAGGCCCCAGCACACAGCTCTGGAGCCCACCCAAGGGATCTGTAGGGGAGATGCTCTGAGAGCTTCCCAGCTGTGGCACGTAAATGGCCCCCTGGCCTCTCCTCATGGACCCAAAGGATGATTAGAAGGCAGAAATCCTTCCAACCTACTAACCTGACACCCCCACCAAAAAGTGGGTTTGTCTCAATAGGACCCAGGGCTGGATGCTCCAGGTGACAGGCAATGCTATTCTCACTCCCTAGGTCTCACGCTGAGACCCCGGAGTGTCAGCCCTTGAGCAGCCCAGTTCTCAGTGACCTCGTCAGCATCTTATGTTCACTCAGGACTTCTTTGCTCTGGGGCAGGCTTTCCACTCTTATGACCACTAGATACATACAACTGAACACTCAATAGTAAAATACTTCAAGTTTTCTAAACCGCGTAGGCCATCGAGATACCACTGGCACTCTGAACTTCATCATGATGCTCCACTGCTGTGGCTGGAAGCCTACTTCCTGTGTCATGACAAGGAAATATATTTTCCCTGACTGAAAAAAGGGAAAAGGACAATACACTCCCTTCAAAATGTAGAGGGGGGGAAGAAATCTTTATACTATTTCCTAGAAGCGTTACAACCATTCCAGAAGATCTCCAAGTTCTGAAAATGCTAAGATATTATTTGTTACCTGATTTACTACTGCCTGAATACTTCCATATTTGTTTCCAGACAAATCATCATTTGGAACATTTAAATGTGATTTCGTCATTTCGTCAGTAACAGAGATGAGTGCAAAGCTTAAGAGAGCTTCAAAGAATTCAAGGAACACCAACTGAAATAAAAGCAAACATAGACTCTTATTCATTCTGTCCCACCTCGAGGTGGATGAGAAATGCATTTTGCTGTTCACTTCTATTCTCCAGAGAATACCACCTCATTAAATGCTCCAGCATCATGGTTGTAAAACATTTGCAATGAAGCTACAGCATTTAGAGATTTATTGTGATGTATAGTCTATCGTTAGATGCACAAGTCGTTTTACTACACGATGCAAACATTTTATTTTTTAGAATTTATATTAGCTAAGGAGGAAAGTCTTTTTCAAAAGTATTTCCCTTTTTCTTGAACAACTAGAGCTCAAGATGCCTGTAGCTCAGGGGGCGGATGCAACTCGCATTATGGCCGTTCTTGATCTCCGGCCCAGGGTTCAAGTTACTCACAGGCCTAAGGCCCCTCTTCACCTCTCACCCTGAACCCTCCTGTGCTGCGGACTCCCCTGGGTTGGGGACCCCAGAACCCAGGGCTCAGGAGTACCCCTGTCTTCCCAGAGCGGACTCAAGGCCCATTTAGCCTTCTCACGGGGATTCCCCTCCAGGACCCAACCAGGACTTTCCAAAAGTAGCCATGGGACCTTCCAATCCCCTCAACTTTCCCCCAGGTCTGGCAGCTTTGTTGGAAACTGAGGCATGGTGGTCTCGCAAAGGGAGACGTGCTGTTTCCATGGCTACGTTTTTAACACAGGAATGCAGCAATTAAGCCTTTTGAGTCAGCAGGATAGAGATGTCCGGGGCAGGGAGAAATACGAGCAAACACATGTTGTAGTTTGAAAAGAATACTAAATCTTTGTACTTTGAGATAAGTTCTTTA
Source organism: Dasypus novemcinctus (assembly GCF_030445035.2). Lineage (NCBI taxonomy): Eukaryota > Metazoa > Chordata > Mammalia > Cingulata > Dasypodidae > Dasypus > Dasypus novemcinctus. The sequence goes on along the minus strand of NC_080695.1, from coordinate 12,755,777 downwards.
ATTTACGAGTCTTGTTAATGTGTAGTTGCACTGCTTGTTATCTCGATAGTTTGAGTATATATATATATAATGCCGCAGGTAGAAAATAAAGTTGTCTGAGGAGTGATTACTCGCAGACCCCCTGATCCCAGCTCTCTTTTCTTTCTTTCGTTTCTTTGTTTCACTCTCTCCTTTTCTCTTTCTTTAATTCCCGATACCCTTCGGGTCCAAATCTCCAACACAGCTTGACATTCAGAAACCGAAGGAGAAGAGGGAACTGCTGGACAAGGAGATCTCCCAATTACTATCTGCAAGCGACAATGTAGATGAGTTGGAGGACACACCTCTCAGCTCCACGAGTAGAAGCATCAGGGCTGTAGGCCAGATGCTGCTGGGGTCACTAGTTGTGATCCGAGGTGGCATCACAAAGAGCTGTATCCTGAATTTGATCTGAACAGGAATGGACAATGGGCTGTGAGCAGAAGTCTCACGGCCCATTGTCCGTAACCACCGGGGACTGGTGGATGTGGACATGAGGAGCGGGGAGAGCCCGCCAGTGCCCCTCGCGGGGTTTCCTGCGAGGAAGCATCAGAAGACATTTTCTCAGCCCAGGCTGGGTTTCTACAAGAGCCCCGGGAAGAGGACAGGGAGAAAGGGGTGCTCCCAGCTCCCAGGTTCCTGAAATGTCGGGTATATGTGTATTTAGAAATATTTGTGGTCTCGGTGAAAAAAAAGATGCCTGTGGATCCAAAGGACGAGCAGGCGTTTTGCCACCTAGCAAGCCCTGCCGGCGGGCCTGGTGCCAGGGGCCCTCCTGCGCCGGCCACAGGGGCCTGCCGCTGCCCGGGGGTCCCTGTGTGGGGACCGCTGGGCAGAGACCTTGTTCTCCCACCTGTCATGGCCACGAGGTCTGGACCCTCAGCCTGCTGGGCTTACCCCGCAGCCCCGTCCTCCCTGTTCTAACAGCTGGCTGAGACCTACGTGAAGATGGCAAAATGGCATAAGCATAGTAGAGGAGGACATTTCTAGTCTCTTGGGCCCCTGCCCAAACTTGACCCCTCCTTCACCCAGCCCTCAGTCATACACCCCCAGGTCACCCAAATCCCCCTCCCAGCAGCTTTCACCAATTTGCTGGCTCTCCCCTCCCCAAGGCATCAAAATCTCTCAGCTCTACCCTGGAAACACACAGACCAAACTGGAATTCTGGCTCTGCCATTTACCAGATGTGTGGCCTGGGACAAGTGGCTAAACCTCCCCGAGCTTCATGATCTTTATCTGTAAAAATGGTATTAGTGTCACATATTTTGTCATGAGGATAAAATGAGATAATGGTTATAAAGTGCCTGTTGTCTTTAGTGTTAAATAATTAGCAAAGTCTCTGCCCCACCCAGGCACCTGTTGTCACTGACCTTGAAACTACTTTCACATTAGAAATGTGACCTGGGAAGCAGATGTAGCTCAAGGGATTGAGCGCCTGCCTACCACCTGGGAGGTCCTGGGTTTGGTTCCCAGTGTCTCCTGGAGAGGACAAGCAAGGCAGCAGAGCTGGCATGGTGAGCTGACACAACAAGCTGACACAGCAAGATAATGCAACAAGGAGACACAAAGAGGAAACACAGTGAGAGACACAATAAAGCAGAGAGCGGAGATGGCTCAAGTGATTGAGCACCTCTCTCCCCATGGGAGGTCCCAGGTTCAGCTCCTGGTGCCTCCTAAAGAGAAGACAAGCACACAGCAATTGGACACAGAGAGCAGACAGCAAGCACAAACAATGGGGGAAAGGGATAAATAAATTAAATCTTTAAAACAGAAAACAAAATGTGACCCACAACAAGGTCGTGGGTTTTTTTAGTAATCTTTTTTGCTCATGCTGTTCCTACATCTTGTCTCTCTGAAATTTTTCTATGAAGTTTTTGTTCAAGGTGATGGATGAGTTTTATTAAGAGATGAAAGGGGGGAAGCAGACTTGGCTCAATGGATAGAGCATCTGCCTATCACGTGGGAGGTCCACGGTTCAAACCCCGGGCCTCCTTGACCCGTGTGTAGCTGGCCCATGCGCAGTGCTGATGCGCGCAAGGAGTGCCACGCCACGCAGGGGTGTCCCCCGTTTAGGGGAGCCCCACGCACAAGGAGTGCGCCCCGTAAGGAGAGCCGCCCAGGGCAAAAGAAAGTGCAGCCTGCCCAGGAACGGCGCCGCCCACACTTCCCGTGTAGCTGACAACAACAGAAGCGGACAAAGAAACAAGAGCGCCCCGTAAGGAGAGCCGCCCAGGGCAAAAGAAAGTGCAGCCTGCCCAGGAACGGCGCCGCCCACACTTCCCGTGTAGCTGACAACAACAGAAGCGGACAAAGAAACAAGACGCAGCAAACAGACACAGAGAACTGACAACTGGGGGGGGGGGGGGCGGGGAATTAAATAAATAAATAAATAAATCTTTTTTTTAAAAAAAAGAAAAAGACAGGGGAGGAGCAAATGCAAATGTCCTGAGGCAGACCCGTGATTGATATATTCAGGGAACAGCATGAGAGTGTGGCCCCAATAAGGGGGCTGGGGAGGAGCGTGGCAGGACAGGGACTCAGAGAGGCGGCTGTGCTGCCACCATCACGGACTTGGCCTTTATGCTGAGACCAGAAGCCCCGAGGAGCTGTGAGCAGGGGGACGGCATGAACCGCCTCGGGCTGCCTGGAGCGCGGCTCGTAGGACGCGGACGGCTCGGGGAGCTCCAGAAGGCGGCCACGCCGCTTCCAGGGAGAGTGGCCCGTGGCGCTGGCCAGGGTGGTAGCAGAGGTGGGAGCCTGGGTGCCTTCCACAAGTGGGGCCCCGGGGTTTCCTAAGGATCCGAATGGGGGTGTGAGAGAAGGAGAGGAGTCCAGGGGCGCCCAGGTTCGGCTGACACAGCCGCAGGGCCGCACTGCTCTCCGCTCTCCACAGCGGTGTGAGCTGAGGGTGGTGGGCTGGAGGAAGGGGCCAGCACCTCGGCGAGGGGCGCTGAGCTGTGGGTCACCCAGAGGAGTCTCAGCGCAGGCGGCTGGGTGGACAGGCAAAGACGGGAGGCCGGGCGAGCACGGTGAGCGGAGGGGACCCAGCGGCGCCCAGGTGCTCGGCAGTGAGCGTCTGGCAGAAGATGAGTCAGAAAAGAAGTCTGAGAAGCGTCGAGGAACACTGAGAACGTGGGGCCTGGGAAGCTGAGGCAAGGATGTGTTTCAGGAGAGAGGGATGCACTGTTTCAAATGCTGCTGCGAGGGCGTGGGAAGTGGGAACTGACAAGGGACCGCCGCATGTGTCGACGTGGAGGGCCCCGGAGACCGCCACGCAGGACTGGGGGGACAGGTGCCTGGCTGGGGTGGGGCAACAAAAGAAGAGGCGTCCTTCCACGGAAGGCCACGGATTGGATTATTCCGTTTTTACGAAGTATCCAGAAGAGACAAATCTGGAGACACAGCAAGTAAATTAGTGGTTGCCTCAGGGATGGAGGGAGGCGCTGATTGGGGGGTACTGGGTTTCTTTTGGGGATGACAGAATTGCACATTTCTAAATGGTTGATTTCATGTTAAATTTAATCTCAATTTAAAAAAAAAGAATGGGAGGAGAGGAGTTGGAGATAAACTGTGCAGAAAGCTTTCCGAGAGTTTTGCTCCAAAGGTAAGAAGAGAGAGCGGGGAGATAGCAAAAAAGAAGGGTTTTTGTTACGGCTGTTTCGTTTGTTTTTAAGATGGGAGAAACGAGCATGTTTGAATGTGTCCAGTCGAGAGAGAAATTCTGCTCTAATGACAGAGGGTCTCAAGTCCCCAGGGGAGGGACCGGCCCCGTAACAAGCAGAAGGTGTGTGTGGGCAGCAGGCACAGGCGGGTGCAGAGTTGGCAAATGCTCTTCGAATGGCTTCAGTTTTCTCGGTGCAGTTAGGAAGCCACAGCAGAGTGAGGATGGGGGAGAAGGTGCTAGAGTTGGAAGACGGAGAAGAAAGTAGGAAAATGTCCCACAGGGGTTGGGAAAGGTAGCCAGCCGGGCAGGGAAAGGCGGTCTACTTACAGGGCAGCCTACCAGTCACGGGGGGAACAGGGCACCAGGCAGGGTGTCCCCTGGGCTCTCCTCCACAGAGTCCGCTGAGCGTGCAGGGTGGGGTAGGCAGAGCGTTTAGAGGATTTCAGCAGAGCTTTGATTTTGCCTGGGGACGCGTGAGGTCAAGCTTGCGGAAGTCACGGCAACAGCAAGGTCTGGCTGTGACTTTCTTCATGGCAAGGCTGCGGGGGCCTCTGCTCCCTGCCCTCAGCAGATCCCTTCCCAGTCCTGCAGGGACAACTTGGCGGAAGGCAGATGGACACCCAGAAAGAGCAAATACGGAAAACAGAGATCTACTTGTTGCCTCCCATCACTTTACAGACGAAAAGACAGAATCTGAGGGAGTCTGACTTGCCCAAAGCCCCCCAGCAAGAAATATTAAAACTTGAAGAGATTTCTCTCTCATTCATTGGGAGGAGGAGATCAATTAATGTTTTTGACATGTACATGACTTCTATGAAAATACTACGAAAACAATACAAGTAACTGAATTATTGAATAAAGTATCCAAGAAATACCCACATAGTTTTGATTTCATTCGTTATTTCCTAATATCAGAAATACTATTCTTCCTAATTTAATACCTAGTTTTCTAATATAATTTAGGATATGTGTGGGTGTGTGCATTTTGGTTAGAATTCTTTACAATCAAATCTTCGTTCTTGGTACCCAAGGCGGGGAAAAAGTCTGATTTGGATCTGTACAATTTGTGACACCTCTTTACAAACCTCAAGTTCAAAGTTGCTGTCAATTCCATCATGTATAAAAGGATTATCCTCTGCTATGACCTCCACAAATCTGGTTGCTGATAATTCTTTAGTTATCATTTTAAAGTCCTGTAAAAGAAACAACCAACCAAACCGTAAAGGTCTATAGTGATAAACAGCTGTATATATTTATGTCAAATTATATCAGTGTAACACTTTAAAGGAATGTACAAAAATTTAAGATCTTAAAACTGATAATTTCAAAAAGTCTTTTGGATGAACACTGGTCTTTACCTCTTCCCTCTAGGATAACAGCCAAACAACCCTTTAGAGGCATAAACACGCAGCACAAAGAGAGTGGAGAGTAGCAGACCAGGCGGTGCTCTCAGCACAGTTCTCGGCTGGAGAGCGCTGGACTGATGGACTTGACAGATCAGGGAAACAGAGAGCTCCATGCCACAGCCAAGGAGACCAGGCACAAGACTTGCCGAGCTGTAGGCTCTCAGGCCCACCTACAAGCTACAGGTGGAGCTGACCACGGGAAGACTCGCTGAAAGTCTTGGTGGAGACCCTTTCCCCATCTAAGCTGGAGATAATGGACCAGAGAGAATTTGGCCTGGGGTATATATGGCTCCCCTAAAGTCACAGGGCCATACTGAAAACAAGGATGAAGAGAAAGTCAGTTTTGGTGACGCGCCCCACTCCCCACCTCTTCCTTTCATTCTATTCTAAGACCTGTGAAAGCCAGGTTCCTATGCCCAGGCAGCAGTTAGGAGAAACCTTCTCTTGAAAGTTGCAAGGGAGTGAAGGTGGCTCAAGCAGGTCGAGTGCCTCCCTCCCACATCAGAGGTCCCGAGTTCAGTTCCTGGTTCCTCCTAGGGAAACAAGACAGACACAGCAAGTGCAAACAACGAGTGTGTGGAAGAAATAAGTAAAATAAAACTTGGAAAGCTGCACTCCCAAGAGAAAGGATTTATCAATACTGACAGCTGGGGGGCCTGGCTTGATTACCCCACCCTGAGCTGATGCCACTCATCTACGATACACTGCCAGAGTACTGGGGAGGACACGTGAGAGATAGCCAGAGAACAAAACCAAATGAAGGGAAGCGGACTTGGCCCAATGGATAGGGCCTCTGCCTACCACATGGGAGGTCCACGGTTTCAACCCTGGACCAACTTGACTCGTGTGGAGCTGGCCCATGCGCAGTGCTGATACGTGCAAGGAGTGCCGGGCCACGCAGGGGTGTCCCTGCATAGGGGAGCCCCATGCGTAAGGAGTGCACTCCATAAGGAGAGCCGCCCAGCACGAAAGAAAGTACAGCCTGCCCAGGAGTGGCACCGCACACATGGAGAGCTGACACAAGATGACACAACAAAAAGAAACACAGATTCCCAGTACCGCTGGTAAGGATAGAAGCAGTCACAGAGGAACACACAGCGAATGGACACAGAGTGCAGACAACTGGGGGTGGGGGGAAAGGGGAAGGGAAGAGAAATAAATAAAAAATAAATCTTAAAAAAAAAAAAGCCAAATGAAGACAATGGACTTGGAGGGAACAGAGACAAGGTAAAGAGCAGAGAAAACCCCCTCCCTCAGTCATTCATTTCTTTAGTGAGAGAAGAGATATTTTACATTCATGTGAAAACCAGCTCAGAAGCTGGCGGCAGAGTGAGGAGCTCCGGGAGTCAGCTCGTCCTCCAGGGCAGTTTGTAATCAGTCAGAGCTAATCAAATCACCGGTTTGGGGGGGGTCAGGAGACCAGAAGAGCATCCTGCAACATCCTTGAAGGAGTGGGAGGAGGAAACTGCCCATCTACAGAGAAGATTCATAAGTAGAGCACTCCACACTGAGGAGCTGGTGGCTCACGCTGCCTCAGGAGCTACTCCCTGGCTGGAGTTGGAAGCTCCATGTCCCAAAAATGGGGAAGGAAGAGATGGTCAAGCACTGATTCCAGCTAGTGATTAGTAAATTCAGCTGGCTAAAGTCCAGTCCTTAGAACAGGAGATGTTTGAACCTGTCCAACTCGGAAAGAGGCCAGTAGACCCCATTTTACCTCCACCCCCAGGAGGAGGGAAGGCAGGGCTGATTAAGAATCACACTGAAGGTAGGGACTGGCTCCTTCCCACCCAGGTCGGATTAAAGCCCTAGCCTAGGCTCCAGCCCCACCTCCAGCAGGGAAGAGGCTGGGGGGACCTGCGCCAGCCTCTGTGGGGCAACTGCAGGCACTTTCAACCTGCATGGACTAGATCCGTGAACAAACCTGTGGATACATCTCTGTCCCCATTGGATAGGAAGGGGTCAGTGTTCCCTCAGCCTCTCCGGGCAACTGTGGGCACTTTCGGTCCACACAGAATAGAGTCTTGGGCACTCCTGTGGCTCCATCTTCCCCCCTGACAGCAGGAGGAGGGACAGTGCTCCCTCACCCTCTCCTGGAACTGCAGTCACTTTCAACCTGCACGGACTAGATTGCTGGGCATACCAGAGGCTCCGTTCCCGCCCCTGGCAGGAAAGGAGGGGGGCTGGAGTTTCATCAGTCCACCTGGACAACTCCAGTCAGTTTTGACCCACACAGCTTGGTTTACTGCCCAGACCTGTGGCTCCATCCCTACTCCGGGCAGGAGAAGAAGGGTCAGGGAGCTTCATTAAGTCTTTCAGGCAACTGCAGATGGTCTTGGCCTGTGTGACTTGGATTACTCACATGGCTGCAGCTCCGTCCCTACCCCTGGCAGGGGAAAAAGGTGGGAGAAGCTTCATAGGCTCCTGGGACAGTGCAGGATGGTTCAGCCTCCATGACTTCCAGTACCCACCTATCCTCAGCTCCTATTCTGCAACCAGTAAGGTAGAGAGTCCAAGAACCAGAAGAAAAAGAGCTGAAAAAATTCATACTGGCCAAACATGAGCCACTATAAAGTTCCAAATTAAGTTTCACCAGGTATCAAAGGTGGTGGGGGTACTATAGCACAAAGTCAATCATATAGAAAGCCCAAGATTAAAGAGAGAAAAGGGGCCAAGAATATATACATCTAGTAAATCAGATGCCAAGACACCAACAAAAAAATTACAATCCATACCAAGATACCAAGAAACAGGAAGGTAGAACCCAGTCAAAGGAATAAACTAAGCCTCCAGATGACATAAAGGACTTGAGACAACTAATCATAGATGTTCAAACAAATAGCCATCCAAATGAGATGGCTAAAGAGATTAAGGACATTAAGAAGATACTAGGTGAGCACAAAGAAGAACTTGAAGGCATACATCGAAAAATAACAGAGCTTATGGGAATGAAAGGCTGAATAAATGAAATATAAAAGTCACTGGAGGCATATAATAGCAGATTTGAAACGGCAGAAGAGAGAATGAATGAGCCTGAAGACAGGGCCTCTGAATGCAAACATATAAAAGAATGGGAAAAACTGAACAGGTCTCAGGGAACTAAACGACAACAAGAGATATGCAAACATATATGTCATAGGTGTTGAGGAGAAGAGAAGGGAAAGAGAACAGAAAGAATATTGAAGAAATAATGTAGAAAAGTCCCCACTTTATTGAAGGACGTGGAGCACAATGTATTCCCATCCAAATAAATCTAAATAGACCTACTCCAAGACACAGACTAATCAGAATGTAAAATGTCAAAGATAAAGAAAGAATCCTGGAAAGTGGATATGGCTTAAGCGGTTGGGTGCCCACCTCCCACATGGGAGGTTTGGTTCAGTTACTGGTGCCTCCTAAAGAAGACAAACAATGAGAAGACAATGAGCAGGACCAACGAGCAGACAATGAGCAAAAACAATGAGCAGACAACAAGAGAAAAACAAGGAGCAGACAAGCAGACAATGAGCATGAAAGAACAGCAAGCAGGACAGTGAGCTCACAATGAGCAAAAGTACCCAAAATGAGCAAGGAGCAGATGTGGCTTGAGCAGTTGGGCACCTGCTTCCCACATGGGGGGGGTCGTGGGTTTGGTTCCCAGTTCCTCCTAAAGAAGAAACATACAGACAATGAGCAAAAAACAAGTGACAACAAGAAGACAATAAACAAAAATAGTGAGCAGACAGCAGTTGCAGGCAACAAGCAGGAATAGTGAGGAAATGGATGAAGGAGCCAACTCAGGGAAGAGGGAAGGAAGAGAGAGACTCCTGAGAGCAGCAAGGGAGGAGCAAATCATTACATATAGGTGATGCCCAATAAGATTAAGGGCTGATTTCTCACCATGGACGCAAGAAGCAATAATGTATATATTTATTTACTGGTGGAAAAAACAACTGCCAGCCAAGAATCTTATATCTGGCAAGACTGTCTTTCAAAAATAAGGGCAAGTTTAGAATATTCACAGATAAACAGAAACTGAGAGTGCTTGTAATGAAGAAACCAATTTTGCAGGAAATATTAAAGGGAGTGCTACAGCCTGAAAAGAAAAGACAGGATAGAGAGGCTTGAGAGAGTCTACAAATGAAGATTATATCAGTAAAAGTAACTAAAAATGTAAAAAGAATGGTGAAAACAAGATATGACAGATACAAACCAAAGATCAAAATGGGTGAAATAAAAACTGTTAACGGATTAAACTCCCCAATCAAGAAACAAAGACTGGCAGAATGGATAAGAAAATATAAGCCATCTATATGTTGTCCACAAGAGACTCACACTTGACCCAAGGATACAAGTAGATTGAAAGTGAAAGATAGGAAAAAGATATTCCATGCATGCAGTAAACAAAAGAAACCAAAACAAACAAAAAAGCTGCAGTAGCTATACTTATATTGGATGAAATAGACTTTTAAAAAAGTAAATGTTTTATTAGAGATAAGGAAGGTCATTATATACTAATAAAAGAGGCAATCTCCAGGAAGAAATAACAATCATAAATGTATATGCACATAACCAGGATACCCCAAATTACATGAGGCAAACACTGGCAAAACTGTAGGGAGAAATAGATATCTCTACAATAATAGTTAGAGACTTCAATATACCACTCTCATCATCGGATAGATCATCTGGGCAGAGGATCAATAAAGAAACAGAGAAGTTGAATAATGTGATAAATGAACTAGACATATATAGAACATTGTACCCCAAAACAGCACAATATACATTCTTCTCAACTGCTCATGTATCTTTCTCCAGTATAGACAATATGTTGGGTCACAAAGCAGATCTCAATAAATTTTAAAAGATCAAAATTATACAAAGCACTTTTACTGATGATAATGAAATAAAGCTGAAATCAACAACAGGCAGAAAAGGGAAATTTTGCAAATATATAGAGATTAAACACTCAAATAATCAGTGGGTCAAAGACGAAATTGAAAGAGAAATCAGTAAATAGCTTGAGACAAACAAAAACAAAAACACAACATATTGGAACCTATGGGATGCAGGGAAAGCATTGCTAAAAGGGAAATTTATAGCTCTCAATGTTTACAGAAACAAAGAAGAAAGAGCTAAAATAAATGACTAAACTACACAGCTGGAAAAGTTAGAAAAAGAACAGCAAACTATGTCCAAAGCAAGCAGAAGGAATGAAATAATGAAGATTAGAGCAGAAATAAATTGAGAACAACAACAACAAAAAAACAGTAGAGATAATTAACTAAACCAAAAGTTGGTTCTTCAAGATCAATAAAATTGACAAACCCTTAGCTAGACTGACAAAGAAAAAATGGGAAGATGCAAATAAATACAATCAGAAATGAAATTGAGGACATTACTACTGGCACAACAGAAATAAAAGAGGTCATAAGAGCATACTATAAACAACAGTACACTGACAAACTAGATGATGTAGATGAAATGGAAAAATTCCTAGAAATATATGAACAACCTACTGACCCTAGAAGAAATAGAAGACCCAACAAACCAATGACAAGCAAAGAGATTGAAACAGTCATCAAACAACTCCCCAAAATGAAAAGCCCAGGACCATATGGCTTCACAGGTGAATTTCTACCAAACATTCAGAGAAGATTTAATACCAATCTTACTCAAACTGTTCCAAAAAATTGAGCAGGAAGGAATGCTACCAAACTCATTCTATGAACCAATACCACCAAAGTCAGATAAAGATATTATGAAAAAAAGAAAATTACAGACCCATTTCCTTAAAGAATATGGATGCAAAAATCCTCAACAAAATACTCGTTAATTGAATCCAAGAACACACTAAAAGAATTATTCATCATGATCAAGTTGGTTTTATCCAGGCATGCAAGGGTGGTTCAACACAAGAAAAATCAATTAGCCTAATACACAACATTAATAGATCAAAGAAGAAAGATTACATGATCATCTTGATGCAGAAAAGGTATTTGACAAAATGCAGCATCCTTTCTTGATAAAAATACTCCAAAAGATAGGAATCTAAGGAAACTTTCTCAACATGATGAAGAGCATATATGAAAAAACACACAGCTAACCTTGTGCTTGAAGGTGAAAGACTGAAAGCTTTCCCACTGAGATCAGAAACAAGATAAGGATGCCCACTGTCACCACTGTTGTTCAGTACAGTGCTAGCGGGTCTAGCTAGAGCAGTCAGGCAAGAAAAAGAAATAAAAGGTGTCCAAATTGGAAAGGCAGAGTAAAACTTCTGCTATTCACAGATGATATGATCTTATACCTAACAAATCCCAAAAAATCTACAACAAAGCTACTAGTGCTTATAAGCAAATTCAACTGAGAGGCAGGATACAAGATTAAGATGCAAAAATCAGTAATGTTTCTATACACTAGTAATCAACAATCTGAGGAGGAAGTCAGGGGAAAAAATTTCATTTACGATAGTGACAAAAAAGAATAAGATATTTAGGAATAAACTTAACCAAGGATATAAAGCACTTGTATTAAAAAACTACAATGCATTCCTAAAAGAAATCAAAGAAGACCTAAATAAATGGAAGAACATTCTGTGTTCATGAAAAGGAAGACTGAATATCATTAAGATGTCAATTCTACCAAAATTGAAATACAGATTCAATGCATTGTCAATAAAAATTCCAACAGCTTTTTAAAAAGAAATGTAAAACCCAATTATCAAGTTTATTTGAAAGGGTAAAAAGCCCCAATTAGCCAGAAACATTTTAAAAAGGAAGTTGGAGGACTCTCATTTCCAGACTTTTAATCATATTACCTAGCTACAGTGGTAAAAACAGCATGGTACTGGCATAAAGATAAACATAAAAACCAGTGGAACCAAGATGATTGTTGAGAAACAGACCCTCACATCTATGGTCAAGTGATTTTTCACAAGGCTGTCACACCTGCCCACCTGGGGCAGAACAGTCTATTCAATAAATGGTGCTATAAGACCTGAATAGTCATATCCAAAAGAAAGACTGAGGACCCCTACTTCATACCTTATATAAAAATTATCTCAAAATGGGTCAAAGACCTAAATATAAAAGTGAGAACCATAAAAATCCTCAAGAAAATGTAAGGAAACATCTTCAAGACCTGGTGGTAGGTGTTAGATTCTTAAACATTACACTGAAAGCATAAGCAATGAAAGAAAAAATGGGACCTCCTCAAACCTGAACACTTTTGTGCTTCAAAAGACTTCGTCAAGAAGGCGAAAAGGCAGCCTACTCAATGGGAGAAAATATTTGGAAATCATATATCTAATAAAGGTTTGATTTCCATGCTATATAAAAAGATCATAAGGAAGCAGATGTGGCTCAACTGATAGAACATCCACCTACCATACAGGAGGTCCAGGGTTCAAACCCAGGGCCTTCTGGCCCGTGTGGTGAGCTGGCCCCTGCACAGTGCTGTTGCGCATAAGGAGTGCCATGCCACACAGGGGTGCCCTCGCATAGGGAAGCCCCATATGCAAGGAGTGCACCCCCGCAAGGAGAGCCACCCCACGTGAAAAAAGCACAGCCTGCGCAGGAATGGCACCGCACACACAGAGAGCTGACGCAGCACAATGATGCAACAAAAAGAGACACAGAGGGAAGCAGACTTGGCCCAGTGGATAGGGCGTCTGCCTACCACATGGGAGGTCCACGGTTCAAACCCCCAGGCCTCCTTGACCCGTGTGGAGCTGGCCCATGCGCAGTGCTGATGCACACAAGGAGTGCCCTGCCACGCAGGGTTGTCCCCCGTGTAGGGGAGCCCCACGTGCAAGGAGTGCGCCCCGTAAGGAGAGCCGCCCAGCACGAAAGAAAATGCAGCCTGCTCAAGAATGGTGCCGCACCCACAGAGAGGTGACATAGCAAAATGACGCAACAAAAAGAAACACAGATTCCCATGCCGCTGACAACAACAGAAGTGGACAAAGAAGAAGACGCAGCAAATAGACACAGAGAACAGACAACCGTGGAGGGGTTGGAGGGGAGAAGACAGAAATAAATAAATAAATAAATCCAAAAAAAAAAAAAAGAGAGAGACACAGATTCCCGGTGCCACTGACAAAAATGCAGGTGAACACAGAAGAACATACAGCAAATGGACAGAGAGAGCAGACAATGGGGATGAAGGGGAGAGAAAATACAATAAAATAAAATAATAAAATAAAATTAAAATTAAATAAAATGAAGAGATCATACAACTCAACAATAAAAGAGCAAGCAATTCAATTTTTTAAATGGACAAAAGACTTAAATGGGCATTTCTCCCAAGAAGAAATACAAATGGTGAAAAAGCACTTGAAAAATGTTCAATATCACTAGCTATTAGGGAAATGAAAATCAATACTACAATGAGATATCATTTCACACCTCATAGAACGGACATTATTTTTAAAACAAAAACAGAAAACAAGTGCTGGAGAGGCTGTGGAGACGTGGGAGCACGCTTTCACTGTTGGTGGGAATGTGGAGTGGAGCAGCCTTTGTGGAAGACAGTTTGGCAGTTCCTCAGGAAGCTAAATATAGAACCGCCATATGATCCAGCTGTCCCTCTACTAGGAATATATCTAGGAGAAACTGAAAACAGTAACGTGAAGAGACATTTTCACACTGATGTTCATAGCAGCATTATTCACAATTGCCAAAAGATGGAAACACCCAAGTGTCCATCAACCAATGAATGGATAAACAAAGTGTGGTGTATACATATGATGGAATACTATGCTGCTGTGAGGAAAAATGAAATTGGGACACATAGGATAACATGGACAAGCCTTAAGGACATTATGCTAAGTGAAGTAAGCCAGACACAAGGGGGCAAATATTGCATGATCTCACTAATATGAACTAAATATGAAGAATAAACACATGGAATCCAAACCTAGACTGTAGGTTATGGGAGACAGGATGAGCACTGAGAAGGGGTACTGATGCTTAACGTCTGTGGAGTTTTCTATTAGCTTGACTGTTAAAGTATGGAAATGGATAGAGCTGATGGTAACACATTATGGTGAGTAGAAGTAACACGGCTGGATTATAAATGGGATGGCAGCTGAGGGGGTATTCTAGGGATGTAAATGTCATTGGAAGGAAAGCTGGAGAATGATATGGGGACTGAACAGCACAGTGAACCTTGAGGTGGATGATGACTGTGGTTAATAAAACAAATATAAGAACATTCTTCTATGAACTACAACAAACGTATGTCGCTATTACAAGGTGATAAGAATATGGTGATGCATGGGAAAAATACAAATAATATAACTTACGAACTATAATTAACAGCAATATTATAATATTCTTGCATCAATGTCAAAGAAGGTATATCAACACTAAGGGCCAATAATAGAGAAGAAAGGGATTTTTTTCTTTTCAGTTAAGTAAAGCATTCAAAGGTTAACCAGGGTGATGACTGCATGACTCTGTGATGAAAGTGATAGCCACTGAGGCTACACTTTGGATAAACCACACAAGGCATGGGACTGTGTAACACAGTAAACTGTGTGGTGGAAGATGGACTGTGGTTAGCAATAAAAATATGAGTGTTCTTTCATGAACTGTAACAAAAAGGACAGTGCTAATACATGGTGTTAATAATAGGGGGTGTAAGGAAAAACATACCGACAGTGCACTGTGAACCATAGCTGGTGATGGCAGTCTGATCATGTTCTTACATAATCTGTACTAGATGTTCCACAACAGTGCAAGGTGTTTGTGGAGGAGTGATGTGTGTACATTATGAATGATTGTTTTGTAAGATCACAACTTCTCTAATTAAAAAACAAACAGAGTGCTAAAAAAGAACAATCAGAGAATGAAGAGAGCTTTTGGAGATTAAAAATATCATAGCAGAAATAAGATATTCAATAGAAGGAGTTATAGATAAAACAAGAAATCACTCCGAAACGAGAACAAAAAGCCAAGACTGGATGATCGGAGAGAGAAGAAAGAAAAATTAGCTAACTGGTCCATGAGGTTCAACATCTAACTTCCAGAAAAAGAAGATAAGGAAAATTGGAGGGCAGGAAAGACTGAAGAAGTAATTCAAGAACATTTCCAAGGACACAATGTTTCCAATGGGAAGGTGCATATAATAAATTTTAAAAGATCCACATCAAAACCACATTGTCATGACATTTCAGAACAAGGATAAAAGACCTTTCAGCAAGGGGAAAAATGTTCCATAAAAGGTTGGGAAGCAACAGGAATCAAGAGAGTGAGGCACTGGCATAAAGACATACATATAGATGAAAGGACTAGAATTGAGCCCATATATCTATGGTCAATTGACTTTCGACATGGGTGCCAAGACAAGTCAATGAAGAAAGAACAGTCTTTATGCAAAAGAATGGAGTTGGACCCCTTCCTTATGCCATACACAAAAATTAACTCGAAAGAGATCACAGACCTTAAGGAAAGAGCTAAAACTGTAAAACTCTTAGAATACACAGGAATAAATCTTCATGACCCTGGATTAACAAAGCTTTGGTAATGGCATAAAAAAAATTATATTTGGTGCCTTGTCATTTTTGCTTAGTCATAAGATCCCCTTTTGAGTGAATACCCGAGCTGAGCCTGCCCTGGGCATAACCGTGACGAGCAAGGCCCGCACCTCCCTAAGGTTTGGATAAAAGCCGCCCTTAGCTTCTCTGAATGGCCCCTGCCACGTCTGCCTTTCGCATCGTAAAGTTTGAAACTGCCAATCCCCAGCAGAGCGGGAAAGCCCTACCGCTCCCCTTGGGGCCACAATAAAGGCAAGAGCTCGGAACCCATGTGTGGTCCCTCCCGCCACCCGCACAGACCCTCACAGGAACCCAGGTTGGGTAAACCCCCCCCTTCTCCCCTCTGCTCCGCCAGGCTTGTTGATCTAATAAAGCTGTCCTTTCATCCATTCAGCTGGCTAGCTCTCTGTGTTTGTGCCTCATCATCCAAAGAACTTCCACATAACATCCAAAAGAGCTTTCTTGGATATGACACCAGAAAAGGATAAATTGGATTTCATCAAAATTTAAAACTTTTGTGCATCAAATGACATATCAAGAAAGTGAAAAGATAACCTACAGAATGGGGGAAAATATTTGGAAACCATATATCCGGTAAGGGTTTAATATCCAGAATATGTATAAGAACTCCAACAACTCAACAACAAAAAGAAAACAATTCAATTTTTTAAAAATGGGCAAAGGACTTGAATAGACATTTCTCCAGAGAAGATACACAAATGGCCAATAAACACATGAAAAGATGTTCAATATCATTAACCACTAGGAGAATGCAGATCAAAACCACAATGAAAGAGTAACTGCAGTGGATTAAAACATATCAAATTATGTCTAAATCTAGGAGTTAATAACGATTTTTTAAAACCTTATTAGTCACCTTTGAAGAATTGCTAGGATATCGACTCACTATTCTGAAAATTAATAAAGGGGAAAAAATCAAGCATTTATCCCTCTTTTCCCTTACGGACTGTATTTCGGAGTAATGAAATAGCTGCTAAGGTGATGTTCTTGAAAGAAGACTCAAAGCTAATAAATACAGAATGAATGATAAACTTAGAAAATTACCATTGCGCAACTCCTTATGAAATAACGGGCTCTTGCATTGGTCATCAGGGCTGCTAAAATCACTGGTGAAAGGTTTATGGGAAACATTATAATGGAGGGATCGTCCTGACACCCAGTAACATACCGTCACTCTCAACATCACTAAAAGTGCACTATTCTTTTTATCCCTTGGCGGGAGAATGGACGCAGTCCCCCACTACCACAAATTATGCAGTTGAGTTTCCCACATTTGGGGAAATAAAAGTGCTATGTTCTCGATGTGATGTGTAGGAAGTACACAGAACCACCTGCAGTTTTTCCAAAGAAATGAACCTGAACTTAATCCTCTAACTTTAGTGAAGATGTGAGGTAAGGAGAACTATCTGGGAAATGGACTTGGCCCAGGGGTTAGGGCGTCCGTCTACCACATGGGAGGTCTGCGGTTCAAACCCCGGGCCTCCTTGACCCGTGTGGAGCTGGTCCACGTGCAGTGCTGATGCGTGCAAGGAGTGCCCTACCACGCAGGGGTGTCCCGCGTAGGGGAACCCCTCGCGCAAGGAGTGCGCCCCGTAAGGAGAGCCACCCAGCGCGAAAGAAAGTGCAGCCTGCCCAGGAATGGCGCCGCCCACACTTCCCGTGCCGCTGACGACAACAGAAGCGGACAAAGAAACAAGACGCAGCAAATAGACACAGAGAACAGACAACCGGGGGAGGGGGGAATTAAATAAATAAATAAATCTTTTAAAAAAAACAAACTTAAATTAAAAAAAAAAAAAAGAGAACTATCTTATCCAAACTGTAAAGATGCAGTCAACCAAATCCAGGAGCTCTGATGACATTCTCTACAGAGACAAATGACCTACTTTCTTCAAAAATAAGTGACCTTGAGGGAAGCGGATGTGGCTCAAGTGATAGAGCTTCCGCCTATCATATGGCAGGACCTGGGTTCCATCTCTGGGGTCACCTGGTGAAAAAAGAAGAGAAAGCATGCCCATGCGGTAAGCCAGTGCCTGCACAAGTGCCCGCGTGCTGAGCCAGTGCCCTGAGAAAGTGAGTCACGCAAGATGATGACACATCAAAAGAGAGACAAGGGGAGAGTCAAGGTGAAGCACAGCAGAAACCAGGAACTGAGGTGGCACAATTGACAGGGAACCTCTCTCCACATCAGAGGTCTCCAGGATCGAATCCCAGTGAATCCTAGAGGAGAGAAAATGAGAAGAGAAGACAACACAGACAGCAAAAACAGCAGGGCGGGAGGAGGGGAAGGGGGAAAATAAATAAATAAATCTTTTTTAAAAATGACCCTGAAGCAAGGCGGGAAGGTGAACAAATAAATAGCTGAATAATATATCATCTAAAAAGATCACATTTTCAATACTATTTTCCTATAGTTGGACACTAGGTTATTTAGTTTCTTCTGATATACACAATACAATTAAAATGATTAAAGCACTCTATTTTCTATTAGCATTCCCTTTTAGTTTTAACATTTATATTCCCAGAAGTATAAATTAGAACACCATGAAACAAAACCACCAATAATTATTACGAGAACATTGTATGGATTAGATGTTCTCACTATTTTTGATAATTACTTACTTTTTAAAAATCACTTTTTTGGTGAAGCATAATTTTTAAATGGCATTCACCCTCCCCTTTTCCTTTCAACAGCCAGGTATGCGTTAGCAAAGGTAAGCAGGCCACTGCCTGTACGCTCCAGCCATGGGGAAGCACGGTAGGCAGGCACTCCCTCTATTTCTGTTCCTTCTGCTATCACAGACCTTTTGAATTACTCTCTCACTTCCCTCTCTTCTGCCAAAAGAGACCAGTGAACGTTCAGTGGCCATGAAAATTCATCCCAGATTCTCATCTTATTTGCATATCAAAACTAGAATATCTTGCCTTTCTTTAATTAAAATCAAATGCTTATAAATATAAAACCAACATGAAACTTAGGAGATTACTTTCAACATCCAGAGGAAGTGCCTCATCCGCATGGTAAGCTCATACGGAGGAGCTGTGTTTGGTCTGCAGTAAGCCGCGTAAATCTCCCAGCACTTATCAATGTAGTTCATTGAATAGAGCGTCCGCTGCTGCTCACTGAACAAGCTGCCTAAAAAGATCAAGGGAAAATAAAACACTCAAAAAATGACGACAGGGTTTCTATTTTGAAACAAGTGATGGTGTCTCTAGTCCTGTTTTTGCATTTACCTTTCACGTGGCAGGCATTGGGATGGATGTTCTCAGTCATCAGTTTTGTAAAGCACATGAAGAGCGATGGGCTTCTATTTCTACAATTAAAAAGTTTTCATAATTACTCCTCCCTCTAGGAAGTGGAAGCTTAGTTCCCCGCTCCTTGAATGTGGCTGGACTCGGAGTTGCTTCTAACATACAGAGTATGGAAATGGGGAAAACAGTGAGTTCACAGGGGAGAAATTGGATGGACGGCACTTTACCCAGTGACCATCGACATCGTATGGCCCCTGATACCAAATGGTGAGAAGGGCAGGTCACCTCTGCGGTCTCTTCCCCAAAACCCAGAATGTCCCTCCAGTCAGGAGAAAACACCAGAAAGCCAGTATCGTGAGGTGTTTTACAAAATAATTAGCCAGTATGCTTTACAATGGTCAAGGTCACGAGAAGTCCAAACAACGATCACAGACTGGAGGGGACTGAGAAGACAGGACAGCAAAATGCAATGTGGGATCCTGGATTGGATCCTGCAACAGAAAAGGCACATCAGTGGGAAAACTGGGGAAATCCTCATAAAGTCTGTGCTTTTGTTAATAGTATTGTAACAATGTTAATTCTTTAGTTTTGACAAATTTACCATGTTCATGTAAGAGGATGCTAGTAGGTGAAGGGTATATGAGAACTCTCTAATCGGCAACTCTTCTGTAAATCTAAAATTATTTCAAAATAAAAAGGTTTTTTTTGGTAAAAGACATAATATTAATTTTGCCCTGAGAAATATAGGATATTCTGCCCTAAGAAGAAGGAGTCGGTTGTGGCTATTTCTGAAAAAACAAAACAACACAAAGCCTCCAAGAGCTAGTTGCAGTATGACATGGCTCAGATCTGAAGGGTTTTGAAGGTTTTAATCTAGGATCTGACAGCTTTGCGGTAAACACTGGTGGAGAAGTTTTGTTTCTAGTCCTTCATTTCGAGTTTAAGTCAAAGTAATAGTGAATACAGAAGAAAAGAGGACAGCGTGAGAAGCGTAAAACGGCGAGCTCCGCCCTCATCCTGACAAGGTGCGGCAAGCGCCATGGGGGTCTGGAAACAGTACTCACTGGTATTCTTTGTGATGAATGTGGTAAGCCAACTGCAGGAGGAAGTTCAAAAATGTTCGCAGAAGTATCGTTGTGAATGGAGAATGACTTTCTTCAACTGGTATGTCATTATTGGCTAAAATAAGAGAATTGGAGAGGACGCCTAGTATTTTCTGAAACCTATTTTATTTGCTCCTGGTATACAATTTTGAGAACTGATTTTGATGGAGTACTTTACTTCCTAGGGGATACTCTGGACAGTATATAAGACTCCACTAAAAGGAACCACCAGACGAAAGGTCTCCATCTGGTCAGTTTATCAAAACTTCAAAGAAACACTGTCCCAGTGTTTCTGAAAGTGGCGTGAGCCCTGTTGAGACTAATGCTGCCAGCTGTAAATGGATTGTAAGTAGGTTTTCAAACACTTAAGTCTGAAGAAGAAGAGTATTTTTTCCTAATATTTTACTTATCGAGTAGATAAACTGAGGTTTTCTGTGCTGTGTTCCAGATTTCCCCTGGAAGGAATGGCATAATGACTCTAACAACCTTCAAAGTTTTAAATTTATTGCATGCAATTTCTAAAGCACGACCAAGACTACAACCACCTAAAAGCCTTTTCCTAGACTATTCAAGCTCTCCCTAATCCTGCTTCTGACCTGCCAATTTCGTACTTTTTTCATATATGTTGGAGTGAGCGAACTTTTCTGTAAAGAGCCAGAGAGTACATAGTTTAGCGTTTGAGGGCCAGTCTCTGTCACAACTAATTAGCTCTGGTGCTATACCAAAAAAGCAGTGATAGACAATACATAAATGAATGGACATGACTATGTTCTAATATTTATTTACAAAAACAGGTGGTGGCTGGATTTGGCCCACGGGCTGTACTAGGCAGACCCCTGCTATCGATGGTCTTTGTTGGCTATTAGTTCCTGTGGTTGTCTCTTCAAGTATACAGTAAAGACCTTGAGAGTAAGACCATCTGCTAATCCGTGGAACACCTCTCTCAAGAGATGCCTTCCCCACTTCCTCAATGTTTCTTAACCGGTTTCAAGGTGACCTTGTGTTGTATCATCCTTTAACCTAAAAGATGAGACAGACCGGGAAAGCTCACCATTTAATATCCTGTCCATATCAGCAAGTGTTATTTTATGGTGATGAAATTTGCAGTCTTTTAGAAATCGCCAGAACTGAAGCTTTGTCATCAGAAAGGTATTATCCAGAGAGTGATCACACCCTAGGCTGCTGTAAAAGCTATAGATTCTTCTTAATTCTGTAATATTTCTTAAGATAGCATATTCTACCTGAAAAGAAGAAAACCACACATAAGTTAATTTTACCTAATGAGGATAAAAGTAAAAGAAACAATACCTATATTCAAAAGCAACACATGTAAAAGAACCACATAGGGCTAGCACAATGTAGACAAATTCAGGTCACATCAATAAAGTACAATTTCTGATTAACAGTAAAAACACATGCTGGTATCTGGAGAATGGAATTCCTTTCATATTGCCATGTGACAGTCTCCTATCTGAATGGCAAAAATAATGTTCTGTTGTCTTATCAGTCAATATCCCTCATGAACACAGATGTAAAAACCCTTGACAAAATATTAGTGAATCGAAGCCAGCAATATATTCATAAAAGACTAATATAGCAACACCAAGAATAAACACCAAGGTTTTTTCTGGCATTGTAAGGCTGGTTCAACATTTGAAAAATGAATGTAATTCACTGTAATAACTACAGATAAAACAAAACCACATGATCGTATCCATCAATGCTTTTGACAAAACCCAACGTCCAGTCGTAATAAACAGCCTCAGACAATTAGGAATAGAAAGGCACTTCCTTAAACTGATAAATGGCATGTACAGCAAGCATACAACTGCTGTCACGTAGAAAATGGTGGAGTAGGGTGCCCAAAGAATCTGTCCCTCCGCTGAAACAACCATATGATAGCAAACACTGACAGAGCAACTTTTTTGGAACTCTGGAATCTAATCCAATCTTACAGCAACAAGGAGCGCTGCTTAGTGAAGAAAAGGACAGCTGAATTTCATTAAAAGAGCATATTATGAACCAAATATATTATGTGAAATATGAATATGGGTAAAACTGCATATTTAAGACCATGTTTCTTTGAAGCTGAACAAATGTATGTTAATATTACAAAATGTTAATATCAGACCAAAAAAACCATTATGCCAAGTGAAGGAGACTAGACACAACACTACATATTGTATGATTCCATTTATATAAAATGTAAATATAAAATCAATTTATAAAGATAAAATTAGATTAGTGGTTATGTATAGCTAAGGAAGGAATGCTAAGGGGTGTGAAATCTTTTTGCAGTAATGAAATTGTTCTAAAATTTTTGAGATGATGAATGTACACTGTGATTATACAAAAAGCCACTGGTTATACACTTTGACTAGATCATATGGTGTGTGAATATATGTCAATAAAACTGCTTAATAAACAAGTAAATAATTGTGCAAGAATAGCCAGAAATAGCAGCTATGTACAGCAAGGGAACTAGAGACACTGCGAGGTGAGGAATTTTCTTATTTTTTTTTTGTCTGTTTTTTATTATTGAAATAATAAAAATGTTTTAAAAATGATTGAAGTGATGAACGCACAAATATGTGATTATACCAAATACCATTGATTGAACACTTTGGATAAACTGTATGCTTTATTAATATGTATCAATAAAATTCATTTATTTTCAAAGTATATAGCACCAAAACTAAAAAAAAGAGAGCATTGTGATGGAAAAGATGTGCCTCAAGCACCTGCTTCCTGGGTTTGGTCCCCGGTGCCTCCTAAAAAAAGAAAAAAGCAAACAAATGAAAAAACCGACTCAGGGGAGCTGATGTGGCTCAGTGGGTTGAGCGCCAGCTTCCCACTTATGAAGTCTGGGGTTCAATCCCCAACCACAGTACATAAAAAAAATAATAATAATCAAGAGAGCATTGTGGTGCTTTTGTTCACCAGCCCACAAACCACTATTCCTGGTATAACTTGCATATTAGAGGGCTAATTCACTTGTTCTTAAAGTACATTGGTGGTTTGGTTTTGTTTTTAAGATTCGTTTATTTTATTTTTAATTTATCCCCACCCCCAGATGATTCTCTTATCTGTCTACTCATTGTTTGCTCGCCTTCTCCAGGAGGCACTGGGAGCTGAACCTGGAACCTCCAAAACGGGAAGGGACTGCCCAACAGCGTGAGCTGCATCCACACCCCGTGGGCTGCAGTGTCTGCTGACGTGTGGCATCTGCTCACTTAGGTGTCTGCTCATTGCTGTAGGGTGCAGCGTCTAGCTCTTGTTACAGCAGGGTGCAGCACCTAGCTCTCACTGTGACGGTGCAGGCACCTGCTTCTCTTCTTTGGAAGGTACAATGACCCAAACCCAGGACTTCCCATGTGGGAGGCGGGTGTCCAACTAGTTGACGAACATCTGCTTCCCTGACCTTGGTTTTGACTTCTCCCTTCATGACAGAACAGCTTTCTGGGTGACAACATATCCCAGGAATGCAAGGGTGGGTCAGCATAAGAAAATCAGTTGAGGGAAGCGGACTTGGCCTAATGGATAGGGCGTCTGTCTACCACATGGGAGGTCCAGGGTTCAAACCCCAGATCTCCTTGACCTGTGTGGAGCTGGCCCACGTGCAGTGCTAATGTGCGCAGGGAGTGCCGTGCCACGCAGGGGTGTACCCCATGTGGGGGAGCCCCACGCACAAGGAGTGCGCCCTGCAGGGAGAGCCACCCAGTGCAAAGGAAGGCGTAGCCTGCCCAGGAATGGCGCCGCACACATGGAGAGCTGACACAACGAGATGATGCAGCAAGAAGAAGCACAGATTCCCGGTGCTGCTGATGGGAATGGAGGCAGTCACAGAGGAACACACAACGAATGGACACAGAGAGCAGACAACTGGGGGGGAGGGGGAAGAGAAATTAAAAAAAAATTTTTTTTAAAGAAATTCAGTTGATATAATATACCATGTTAATAGAATGAAGGGTAAAAAACCATGATCATCTCAATTAATGTGGAAAAGGCATGACAAAATCTGGCACCCTTTATTAATAAAACTGCTCAGAAAAATAGCAATAGAAGAGAACTCCATCAACATGATAAAGGACATATATGAAAAACCCACTGCTAACACCATACTCAATGGTGAAAGACTAAAAGCTTTCCTCCTAAGATTAGGAACAAGACAAGAATGCCTCTTTCTACCACTTCTATTCAATATAGTATTGTAAATACTAGCCAGAGCAATTAGACAAGAAAAGGAAATAAAAGGTATCCAAATTGGAAAGATGACATGCTCCTATATATAAAAAATCCCAAAGAATCCATAAGAAAATTAGTAGAGCTAATAAACAAGTTCAGCAAAGTTGTGTACAAGATCACAAAATTCAGCTGTGTTTCTGTACAATGGCAATGAACAATCTGAAAAGGAAATCAGGAAAAAGTTCCATTTATAATAACATCTAAAAGAATAAAATATGTAAGAAAAAATTAAAGCAAGGACAAGAAGGATTTGTATATTGAAAACTATGAAACATTGCTGAAATTAAAGAGGGCCTTAATAAGTGGCTAGACATCCCGTGTTCATGGACTGGAAGACTTAGTATTAAGTAGTCAATATTACTGAAAGAAATTTACAGGTTCAATGCTATCCCAATCAAAATGCTAGCAATCTTTTGGGCAGAAATGCTAAAAGCAGTTATATGCCATAATAAGGGGCCCCAAATAGCCTGAACATCTTGAAAAAAGAACAAAATTGGAGGGCTCACACTTACCAATTTCAAAGCTACAGTAATCAAAACAGTGTGATACTGGCATAAGAATAGACAAACCAATGGAAAAGAATTGAAAGTTCAGAAATAAAGCCACATATCTATGGTCAATTGACTCTCAGTAAGGTACTAAATGCATTCAATGAGAAAATAAGTCTCTTAACAACTTGTGTAGGTAATACTGGATATCCACATGCAAAAGACTGAAATTGGATTCATACCTCACACTATATACAGAAATTAATTCAAAATGGGTCAGTGACTGAAATATAAGAATTCAATCTATAAAATTCCTATAAGACAACATAAAGGGAAACATCTTCAGGACCTTCTATTAGGCAATGGATTCTTAGACATTACACCAAAAGCAAGAGCAACAAAACAAAGTGGATAAATTGAATTCCATCAAAATTTAAAACTTCTGTGCAACAAAGGACATCAAGAAAATGGAAAAAAGAAAATGAAAAGACAATATCTGCAAATTTTTGCAAATAATGTATTTGATAAGGGTCTAGTATTTAGAAAATGTAAAGAATCTTACAACTCAATAGCACAAAGGCAAACAATCCAATTAAAATATGGGCAAAGAACTTAAACAGGCATTTCTCCAAAGATAAACAAACGGCCAAAAAGAACATGAAAAAATGTGCAATTCAACATCATTTATTTTAAGGCAATAAATGTTTTTTTATTGTCCTTTGTAAGTATTTGGTACTATTTCTCAATTGCAGATGTATCAACATCATTAATCACTGCATTAGGGAAATGCAAATCAAAGCCACAATGAAGTGCCACTAATATCATTATAATAAAAAAGTCAGACAACAGCAAGTGTTGGTGAGGATGTGAAAAAATTGGAACTCTTGAACATTGCTGGTAGGAATTTAAAATGGCTCAGTCACTGTGGGAAACAGTTTGGCAATTCCTTAAAAAGTTAAATGAAGAATTACCACATGACCCAGCATTTCCACTCGTAGGTATATACCTAATTGAAAACAGGTACTCAAATATATGTACATGCATATTCATAGCCAAAAGGTGGAAACAGCACAAATGTCTATCAACAGAAGAATGGTTTTAAAAAGTGTGGTGTATCTACACTATGGCTTTCAGCCATAAAAAGGAACGAAGTGCTGATACATGCTACAATATGGATGAGCCTCAATAATATTATACTAAATGAAAGAAGCCAGACACTAAAGATACATATTACATGATTCTATTGATATGAAATAGGTAATCCATAGAGATAGAACACAAATTGGTGGTTACCATGGACAGAAAAGAAGGGGGAATGGGAGGCAACTGCTCAATGAGTACAGGGTAATAAAAATGCTTTGGAATCATATAGGGTGGTAGTCGTACAACACAGTGAACATACTAAATGTCAACAAATTATTCGTTTTTAAAATGGCTAATTTTATATCACTTGAACTTTACCTCAGTAAAGTAAAAAAACATAGAACTAACATCATACTTCATGCTAACAGTCTGCAATAAACAAAGCTCAAATTTATTCCCTAACCTCCCTTTCTGTTCCAATTTCACTTTCTACTCTTTTTCAGGCTCCCAATGTCCTTATGCTGCCCAAGTTCCCCTCACATGCTAACTCTGCAGCCCATACAGTATCCAGTTCTCAAAACCATGTATTCCATGCTTCACCCTTTAAGTGAAAAATCCAGAGAATGTGAAGAAGAGTATCTGGGATTCCATGAAACAGAAAAGCCCCACTCAGCAGCTCTATCACGTATCTTTTACTCTCACCATTAATTCCTGATTTTTAAAATTCAATTCAACTGAGTGAATATTTGTAGTTTTTCCTATAAAGCACTCTTCCAGAACAGAACAGCATTTGTCATCATGAAGTTTAAAATCCAGTAAAGATCACAAGACATTTATACAACTAAGGAAGCACCACTGCTAGAACAGAGACCGGGAGGAAAGAGATAAGGATTAATGAAGGAGGCTCACTGGAGGATGCTGTACTTGAACTGAGCCTTGTAGAATGGAACAATGAGTAGGATTTCATGGAGGGCAGGAACCCCAAATGGAGGCCAGGGCCTGGGAGTGAAACAGTGTGGGGTGCTCCAAGAATACCAGCAGGGCTGCTTGGCCTGAAGCGAGACCTTCCTCTCTCTCTGCCCCAGCTCTTTCATCTGCAAAGTGGGACAACAATAGTCCCTGCCCCATAGACCGTTGGGTGGATTCAATTAATTATCTGCATTGCCTGGGGCAGAGCTCATGTCACCTATGCCCAAGCTAGCCATTATCATCATGCAAGTTCATGGTAAGGACAAGGCAACATGAGAGAGGCAGGTGGGGAAGATGGGCTGATGTCAGCCCATGGAAGACCCTGTATACTAGGAACCTGGACTGGAAGGCAAAGGCAGCCACTGGATGAGACTGCACGTAGCTTGAAGGCATAGAAGACCACTGCATGCTTGCTGAGTTTGTTCAGGCTAAAACTAGAATAACCCAGAACCCCTGCTCAAAAAGACTCCCAATTTTTAATAAAATAATGCCAATAATGGATGATAAATAAATGTATATAATTATGAGAAAACATCAGATTAACCTGTAACATGGGATACTCTACAAAATAATTGACCAGGGCTCTTTAAAAGTTTCAAGGTCATAGAAGACAATGAAAAGACTGAGGGACTATCACAGATTGGAGGAGAGTGGATGCAACGTGTGATCCTGGATGAAAGCTTACATTGGATCCTGGAAGAGAAAAAGATATAAGGAGAAAACCAGTTGTGACAGTTGGAATTTTGTGCATCCCAGAAAAGATTATGTTGAATTAATCCATTCCTGTGGGTGTGGGGTCCTTTGATTGCATTATATTCAGTTAAGGGATCTTTGATTAGATCACTTGATTAGATCACTTTGGGGCTTTTGATTGGACTATGTCAGTGAGGCATGATCCAAGTTGGGTCTCCGCCCTCTTGCTGGGTCTTATATAAACTGAGAACACACAGAGAAAGAGACACAGAGAAAGGGAGCACTGCCATTTTGACCCTGCCATGTGAGAGAGAGAGGACTCGAGGGTCACCTACAGCTGCAGAGAGACGAGAAGCCTCAAGCGGCTCAAGGAAATTAGACCCAGCGGGAGATGCCTGATGGCCCACAGCCAAGCTGGAAGTGAAAGTAGAGAGAGACTGGCAGACTCGCCATCCTGTCTTGCCCCATGCTAGCAACTGACCTTTGGTGAGACAGCATCTCAGAGAATGCCTCGATTTGGACATTTTTTACAGTCTTGGAACTATAAGCTTTTACCCTAGTAAAATTCCCATTATAAAAGCCCCCCCCCCCCCAAAAAAAAAGAGACCAAAAAAAAAAAAAAGAAAACAAAACAAAACAAAAAATAAATTAAAAGACAAAGAAGAAAAGAAAAGAAAAGCCAACCCATTTCTGGTAATTTTGCATTGGCTGCTTTAGCAAAGCACTGGTGAAATTCAAATAAGGTCTGCAGCTTAGTAAATAGCATTCTCACGAGGTGGACTTCCTAGGTTGATACTGTACCTGGCTATGTAAGAGGTTAATATTAGAGGAGCTGGGTGAAAGGTAGATGGACACTTTCTGTAAATCTAAAATCATCTCAAACTTAAAAATGAAAAAAAAAAAACTATCAAAGATTTACTAACTAAATTGCAATCAATCCATATTATGGAATATTGCACAGTCATTAAAAAACATAACTATTCTAAAGTAAGAACATGTGTTAATTTGTAATTATAAAATAGTCAAGATATATTTTAAAAATCCATAATTTTTTTAAAGACCCACATGTTTTGACATATAAAGAACTCCAATGTGGAAAAAAATGAATACAAACAATGTGATCCCTTCCTTTTGGGAAATCAATATATATTAATCAGTTAATGTATTTATTTAAAAATTATATGGTAGAATAGAGATATTGCATTTAACTATCATTAAATATTATGTGAAAATAGAGATTATATGAATAGAATGATCCCATTTCTATGTATGTATGCACAGGAAAAAACTGGAGAGTCACAACATTTTTTTTTTCTGGGTGGAGATTCTTTTTTATTCTTACCTGTATTTTTTAGATTTTCCACAAGTATCAATTACTACACCTTTGTAATCAGAGAAAGTAAAGGTTCTGATTTTTTAACATGAATCTTGCAGCAGGTGGAGTGGATCATAACAGGAGAGCTTGAATTAAATGGTGGCCAAGAGAAAGACAAGGGCAGGACAGGGGAAGGGAGGCTGAGGGGCAGAAGGGATGGAGAGAGTCAGGCTTGTGAGGTCCAAAGGACCGGGGGCCTGCTGAGGGCACCATGAGGGAGCAAAAAGGGGCAAAGACGCTTTGAGACTTGGCTTGTCAGTGGTTCTCTTATAGTAAAAACCCAACAGAAGAGCAAACCCCTTCCGTGACAGCTTCACGGAAGAAACGCACCAAGCCTTGGTCAAGGCTGGGGCTGGGATACGAAGACATACCATGATTGTCAGGTGTCCTTTGCCGGATGCTAATCAGATGAGGTCCAGGGACAGACCGCTTTCCGCACCGCTGATGACTTAGAGCCTCGCGGCACTTAGTCAAGCCCTGAGCACCTGACGTGCTGCAGGGCCCCGGGCTGGCCATAGCTCCAGCCTCAGCCCTCCGGAGCGTGAGCATGGCCTTGACCCCTTTCTGAGGTACCCCCCGAGCCTCGCTCTGGGCTCCCATTTTCCCGGAAAGCCAGTTCACGCCCTGGGTGGCCGTGCCAACTCAATGGGACAACGTCTGTAAAGCATCTGTCAGATAAACTGGAGACTCAACATATGATAGGACTTACCAAGTGTACTTTCCCAGGACTTTGAAGCCTTTGTTAATATTTAAGCCTAAATTATAAATTTTCCGTGAAAAGGGTTTTCTACCTGTTTCTTTTCTTCTGGCCGGTCTTTCTCAGGGTACATGTACAGCAGCAAGTTTAGATCCAGTTCAATGCTTGAGCCTAACACAGAATTGCTTTCACTGCCATCAAGCTTTCGGATAATTTCTAGCAAATGAAAGTGAATATATGGAATAATTGTGAAAAGCAATGTCAGAATTTGTCGGTGTTATTTCAAAATGCCTTGCCACCAAAGTGTGGTAGGCGAGTATTAAAAAACCTAGGAAAAAAGCAGTTAGGCACAGGGAACTTCTGTTTTCTGAACTATTGGGAGTGTTTTGAGGAGTGGCCACTGTGGAAAATATCCACGAATTGTTTTCAAGTGACAGCGAATGCCTCCTACCAGCACTAATAGCCGATTTCCGGGTGTTGCTCCTGAGGGCAGCTTTTGAAATGTCCTGCTGACTTACTAGGTCCAACTCCAGCTCTGGGAACTCTGCTATGTGGTCATTGGAAAAGGGGCCTTCATACACACGCCCATTCTTGAAAGTTAATCGGCCCTGCAGAGAGAAAAAAGAACTTTTTGCAATTTAGAAAAAGCTTTCTTCAAAAAACCTTGCTAAATATGCATCCATCTTTCAAGGTTTAGAGTTTTTTGTTTCATTACTTTTAAGATACATCCTTAGTCCACATAAAATCAGGCTAGAGTCTCACGTCACTATGAAAATTCTCTCTCTCTCGCTCGCTCTCCTCTTCCTCCTCCTTCCCCTTCCCTCCCCTCCCTGCCCCCTTCTCCGCCCCTCCCCTGCTCTCTCTGCATCTGCCCCTGAACCTCTCCCCAACTTGAAGTGCCTCTATCTAGGTCACAGACTATGTCTGATTAAACTATGCTAGTGACAAACAGAGTGCCCACCACAGAATAGAGACTCTCCTGATATTTGTCAAACCAGGCCAAAAGCCAGTTACTGGCTCAAGGTGGGCACATGACTCGGTTGAGCTCAATGAAACTGAAGATATTGGTAGAAAGCATCTCAAAGAAGAGTTACTTCTCTCCTTCTAGCTGGTGGTAAGTGGATGGGAAGCCTGGAACCGCAGCAGCTATTTTGCAATCATGAGGGAGGGGTAGTACAAGGGTGAAGCTCACATGAGGGGAGGCAGGGGAGACGGATGGGAGAGAAACCAGGTGTCCCACTAACATTACTGATTCTCCGAATCACACCAAACCTGAAGCCCACATTACCCTTTCTCATTCAGCTATATTTTCTGTTATTTGCAACCAAAAGCACCCTAACACACACAGACACACACACACAAAAGTAATGCATTCTGATTAAATAATCTCAACTTGCAGGGAATTGATACCATGTTGGAAGTTATTTTAAAATCCACGTCATCATCTTAACAAAACAGCAAGTCATCGTAGGCAAAATAGATACTGCTATTACTACCGCTACGATGGCACACCTTTGACTGTAATCTCTAAAACGTGACGTTCCCAGGTCTATACGCACCGTGCCGTGCTTTTTATTGGAAACCCATCCTCCCTCGTACACGGCTCCGCTGGCATAGTAAAACTTTCCATGTCCATGGCGGTTTCCATTCACAAACTCTCCGACATACTCATTTCTCAAAGGATATTGGGATTTGGGGATTCTCTTTAGAAACCACGTGTGCGTTCCAAAGCCATTCTAAAAAGAGAGCACGTTGCCATCAGAAATGCTCAAAATAGTTCCTCTTTTTACCTGAAACCATTTAAATTAGGTATGACTCAATACAATGACTAGGGAAGCGGAGTTGGCCCAGTGGTTAGGGCGTCCGTCTACCACATGGGAGGTCCGCGGTTCAAACCCCAGGCCTCCTTGACCCGTGTGGAGCTGGCCCATGCGCAGTGCTGATGCGCGCAAGGAGTGCCCTGCCACACAGGGGTGTTCCCCCCGTAGGGGAGCCCCACGTGCAAGGAGTGCGCCCCGTAAGGAGAGCCACCCAGTGTGAAAGAAAGTGCAGCCTGCCCAAGAATGGCGCTGAACACACAGAGAGCTGACACAAGATGACACAACAAAAAGAGACACAGATTCCTGGTGCTGCTGATAAAGATAGAAGCAGTCACAGAAGAACACACAGCGAATGGACAGAGAGAGCAGACAACTGGGGGGGAGGGAAATAAATAAACAAATCTTTTTTAAAAAGTTAAGGAAGAAGTAATATCAATTTTACAAACTCTGCCAGAAAATTGAAGGGAAGGGCACATGTCCTACCTCACTTTATGAGGTTAACAGCTCCCCAATTAATAAAGCCTGATGTATTAGTCTGTCAAAGGGCTCCTGATGCAAAATACCAGAAATTAGTTGGTTTTTTGTTGTTGTTGTTGTTGTTTATTTCTCTCCTCTCCCCCCCAACCACTGGGCCAAGTCTGCTTCCCTGGTTGGTTTTTATAAAGGGTATTTATTTGGGGTAGGAACTTACAGATACCAGGCCATAATGCATAAGTTACTTCCCTCACCAAAGTCTATTTTCATGTTTTGGAGCAAGATGGCTGCCGACGTCTGTGAGGGTTCAGGCTTCCTAGGTTCCTCTCTTCCCAAGGCTTACTTCTTTCCAGGCTTAGGGTTGCTCTCTTCCTGGGGCTCCAGCTTAAGGCTTCAGCATCAAACTCCAACTTCAAAACTCCAACATCAAAAACCTTCCAATTCTGAGAAGTGGACTTGGCCTAATGGATGGGGCGTCTGCCTACCACATGGGAGGTCTGCGGTTCAAACCCTGGGCCTCCTTGACCCGTGTGCAGCTGGCCCATGCGCAGTGCTGATGCGCGCAAGGAGTGCCCTGCCACGCAGGGGTGTCCCCCGCATAGGGGAGCCCCATGCCCAAGGAGTGCGCCCCGTAAGGAGAGCTGCCCAGCACGCAAGAAAGTGCAGCCTGCCCAGGAATGGAGCCGCACACACGGAGAGCTGACACAGCAAGATGATGCAACAAAAGGAAACACAGATTCCCGGTGCCAATGATAAGGATAGAAGCGGTCACAGAAGAACACACAGCGAATGGACACAGAGAGCAGACAACTGGTGGAGGCGGGGGGCAGGGAGAAGGGGAGATAAATAAAAAATTAAAAATTAAAAATCCCTCCAATTCTGTCCTTTGCCATGCATTTTATCTGTGAGTCCCCACCCTTTGGTGGGGTAGGACTCAACGCCCTACTGGCACAAGAGGTTTACATAATTACTTAATCAAGCAAACCTATGAATTCAATGTAATCTAATATGCCCAGAGGAAAAGATCAGTTTACAACAAATATAATCCAATATTTCTTTTTGGAATTCATTAATATCAAACTGCTACACCTGGCAAAGACTTGTTAGGAAAAAAATACTATAAATCAATATCCCTCATGAATATAGATGCAAAAATTCTTAACAAAATATCATCAAACCGAATCCATCAATTTATTTAAAAAGGATAATATCATTATGACTAGGCAGCGTTTATCCCAGGAACACAAGGTTAGTCTACCATTTGAAAACCAACCAATATAATTCAACGTAGCAACAGATTAAAGAAGAAAAACCACATGGTTATCTGAATAGATACAGAAAAAGCTATTGACAAAATTCAACATCCATTCATCATAAAAAAAAACTGTAAGCAAATTAAGAATTCAAGAGTTTCGTCAACCTATTAAAAGGCGTCTATGAAAAACCCACAGCTGGAGGACTTTCTGCCAAGATAATAGAGAAGGGGGCTCCGGGACTCAGTGCTCTCATGAAAAACAACTATTCAACAGGGAAGAACTGTCTGAAGCAGCTATTCTGAAACTCCAGGGGCCATAAGAACACTGCACAGCATCCAGGAAAGAGCTGGAGGAAGAGGCAGATAAATTATGGTAAAGAACTGTAAATTGCTCTCTCTGGGCAGTGGCTACCAGCGCTTATCCCCCACTCTCACAGAAGGCCACTGTGGGCCCTTTCCCTGGCTAGTAACTAGTGACAGAAAGGAGCATAAAAATCCTCCTGCCCAAGAACAGGAGTGGGCACAGCTGATCACTGATCGTGGCTCTTTGTTAGTGAATTCCAGTCACTGGTTCCTGGCTCTGAGGATGGCTGTTGTTTCAATCTGCCCCTTGTGATGTTGGCAGCAGCCATTGTTTCACCCACGCCTGAACGGAGGTAGAGGGGATGGAGATGTAAAGCCGCAGCAGTTCTTCAGGGCTGCAGGGCAGTTAGCCGCGTGGCGGCATTTGCTGGGCAGGCTGGGAAAGGTCGGCTTTGGGAGTCTGTCCATTGGAGAAGCTTTCGGCACCCTTCCCGATCCCCTCCCCAGGGCACTTTGGAGCTGGTCAGTGTCCCCTCTGTGGGCCCCTGGCCCTGTTTTGGCTGTGAATGACTGACTTAGGAAAGTCTTCTGGGTGACTCTCCTCTCAGAATTGGCCCTCAAGGTAAGAGCAGCATGAGACAACAAAAACAGTATGAAAAACTATAGAGGTGGACAGTCTGGGACAAAGTGTCAAATACCCAGGAGAGGGAGATCTGTCTCCTGAGAAACAGAGGGGACAGCCAAATCCCTATAAACAGAGGAACTCAAAAACAACTAACCAGCAAAAGCCCAGGATAAGAGAGAGGCTCAGAAAGACAGGGAAAACACTGCTCACTGCATTCACCTTAGGCAGACCTTCTGGGTAGGAGAGCTGAAGCTCAGGAAAATCTGTCTTATTAACAGCTGGTTACAAAAACAAGGAACAGAGATCACAGGGAGTAAATCCCAGAGTTGATGTTTTAAAATATTAAAATGTGCAACAAAAGAATACAAGACAAACAGGAAATGATGGCCTATCCAAAAGAAAAGGATAGAATTACAGAGAACAGCAACAAAGAAGATGAGAATGTGCACATACTGAACAAAGCCTTTAAAAAATGCTCTTAAAAGTGCTTAAGGAGGGAAGCAGACTTGGCCCAATGGATTGGGCATCCGCCTACCACATGGGAGGTCCGCGGTTCAAACCCCGGGCCTCCTTGACCCGTTTGGAGCTGGCCCATGCGCAGTGCCATGCCATGCAGGGGTGTCCCCGTGTAGGGGAGCCCCCATGTGCAAGGAGTGCACCCAGTAAGGAGAGCTGCCCAGTGTGAAAGAAAGTGCAGACTGACCAAGAATGGCACCGTGCACACGGAGAGCTGACACAGCAAGATGACACAACAAAAAGAAACACAGATTCCCGGTGCCACTGATAAGGATAAAAGCGGTCACAGAAGAACACAGAGCAAATGGACACAGAGAGTAGACAACTGGGGGGGTGGGAGGGGAGAGAAATAAAAAAATAACAAATCTTAAAAAAAATTTTTTTTAAGTGCTTAAGGAGATGAAAGAAGGTTCAGAAAAAGGAAGGATATTAGGAAAGCAATGAATGAACAATATGAGAGTCTAAGTAAAGAGACAGAAATCTTAAAGAGACCAAACAGAACTACTTGACCACAATAAGTGAAATGAAAAATGATGCCCAGGAGGGTTTCAAGAGCAGTTTGGAGTTAACAGAATTAAAAATCAGTGAACTTGGGGGCAGATGTGGCTCAAGCAGTTGGGCACCCACTTCCTACATGGGAGGCCCTGGGTTGGTTCCCAGTGCTTCCTAAAGAAGATGAGCAAGACAAAGAACTGATGCAAAGGGCTGGCGCAGTGAGTTGATGCAATGAGATGACACAATGAGCTGCCACAACAGGATGACACAGTGAGATGATGCAACAAGATGTAGCAACAAGATGATGCAATAAGATGAAGCAATAAGGAGACATAACGAAAGACAAAACAAGCAGGGATCTGATGTGGCTCAAGTAATTGGGTACCTCCCTCCCACATGGGAGGTTCCAGGCTCAGTTCCCATGCCTCCTAAAAGAAGACAGGCAGACAGAGAGAGCACACAACAAACAGACAGAGAGAGCAGACAGCAAGCACAAACAATGGGGGGGGGGATAAATAAATAAATAAATAAATAAATACTTTTTAAAAACTCAGTGAACTTAAAGACAAGACACTTGAAATGAGTCAAGTTGAGGACCAGAAAGAAAAAAGAAATATTAAAAGCAAAAATAGACGAACACAGCTATGAGACACCATCAAGTGCACCAATATTATACATTATGGGAATTCCAGAAGGAGAGGAAAGAGAAGAAGGGGCAGAGGGGATAGTCAAAGAAATAATGACAGTGAACTTCCCAAACTTAGCAAAAGATGTGTAAACAAAAAATGTGAATATGCATATCCAAGAAGCTCACAGAACACTAAACAGAATAAAAATGAATAAAAATTGATTACACTATCAAATGCAAAGAACAAAGAGAGAGTTCTAAAAGCTGCAAGACAGGGAAACGGACTTTGGCCCAGTGGTTAGGGCGTCCGTCTACCACATGGGAGGTCCGCGGTTCAAGCCCCGGGCCTCCTTGACCCGTGTGGAGCTGGCCCATGCGCAGTGCTGATGCGCGCAAGGAGTGCCCTGCCACACAGGGGTGTCCCCCGCGTGGGGGAGCCCCACGCGCAAGGAGTGCACCCATGAGGAGAGCCGCCCAGCGCGAAGGAGGGAGCAGCCTGCCGAGGAATGGCGCCGCCCACACTTCCCGTGCCGCTGACGACAACAGAAGCGGACAAAGAAACAAGACGCAGCAAAAAGACACAGAAAACAGACAACCAGGGGAGGGGAGGGGAATTAAATAAATAAAAATAAATCTTAAAAAAAAAAAAAAAGCTGTAAGACAATAGCAATGTGTTAAATACAAGGGAGTCCCAATTAGATTAAGTGCCAGTTTCTCATCAGAAACCATAGAGGTAAGAAGGCCATGAATTGAAATACTTAAAGTGATGAAGGAAAACCAAGCCAAGAATTTTATATCCAGTGAGACTTTCAAAAATGAGGGCGAGACTAAGACATTCTCAGATAAAAGCTGAGGGAGTTGATCACCACTAGACCAGCCCTACAAGCAGTGCTAAAGGGAGTTCTTCAGACTGAAAGGAAAGGATACTAGACGGTGGTTCATAAAGAAATAATGACCTGTGGTAAAGGTAACCACATTTACAATAGCAGTATTATTGTATTATTTGGTATATAACTCCACTTCTTACTTCCTACAGGTGCTAAAATGCAAATGTATAAAAATTAATGATAAATATAGGTTTTTGGACATATAATGTACAAAGATGTAAGTGGTAACTAGTACCAAAAAAATGAGGGGGGGGGGCAGAAGGGTATAGGAAAAGTATATGTGCATTCTATTGAAGTTAAGTTGGTTTCTAACCAAATATAACTGCTTTATATTTAGGATGTTAAATGTTAACCCCATGGTAACCACAAAGAAAATAGATGAAAAATATATCCAGATAGAAGTAAGAAGACACTTAACATGGTACAACACAAAAAAGTAAACAAATATAAAAGTAGGCTTTAAAGGAAGTGAGGGACAAAAACATTATACAGCAAAATGGCAGGGGAAAGTCCTATATTATCAGCAGGACTTTAAATGTAAATGGATTAAATTTTCAGTCAAAAGGCAGAGACTGGCAGAATGAATAAGAAGCATGATGAAACTATACACTGTCTGCAAGAAACTCTCCATAATGTCAAAGATACAAGTAGGTTGAGGGTGAAAGGATGGAAAAAATAAACCATGCAAGTTGTAACCAAACGAGAGCTGGGGTGGCTATACCACAATGGATAAAATAGACCTTAAGTCAAAAACAATTATGAGGGAAAAGGATGGTCATTACATACTGATAAAGGGGACAATTCAACAGGAAGATATAACAATTATAAATATATATGCACCTAACAGCAGAGTCTCAAAATATATGAAACAAATACTGACAGATTTGAAAGGAGAAATTGATGGTTGTACATTAAAAGTATGAGATTTTAACACATCGCTCTCCATTATGGATAGAACATCTACTGAGAGCATTGATAAGGAAGTACAGGACTTGAATGATACACTAAACCAACTAGACCTAACAGACATATATAAAACACTGCACCCAACAAAAACAGAACACACATTCTTTTCAAGTGCATATGAATCATTCCCTGGATTAGACCATATGTTGGGTCACAAAACAAGTCTCAATAAATTAAAAAAATATTGAAATCATACAATATATATTCCCGAACCATAATGAAATGAAGCTAGAAATCAGTAACAGAGGGAGAAAAGGAAAATTCACAAATATGTGGAAATTGAACAACATACGCTTAAACAACCAATGGGTTAAAGAGGAAATCAGAAGTGAAGTCAGGAAATATCTTGAGGTGAATGAAAATATAACATACCAAATATAATATACCAAATATAACATACCAAAACTTAAGGATGCAATGAACGCAGTGCTGAGAGGGAAATTTATAGCTCTAAATGTTTACATTAAAAAAGAAACCAGTGTCTGACTCTGAAACCTATGAGATTAAATACCACACTATACCACCATTCTCATATGAAGAATAATAAATATTAATGATAATAAAAGAGAAGAAAAAGAAAGACTTCAGATCAGAGATCTAACCCCAAAACTGGAAGAACTAGAAAAAGAAGAGCAAACCCAAAGTGAGCAGAAGGAAGAAAATAACAAAGATTATAGTGGAGATAAATGAAATAGAAAACAAAACAAAACAAAACACAATAGAGTGGGAAGTGGTTGTAGCCCAAGTGATTGGGCTCCTGTCTACCACATGGGAGATCTGTGGTTCAGTTCCCCATGCCTCCTAAAGAAGACAGTGAGCTGGCACAATGGGCAGGCTCAGTTAGCTGACACAACAAGATGATGCAACAAGAGACACAGAAGAAAAGCGTAATGAGAGACACAACAAACCAGGGAGCAGAGGTTCCCAGTGCCTCCTAAAGAGGACGAGCAGGATGGCACACTGGTGCAATGGTCAGGTAGTGAGTTGATGCAAGAATGCAAGCAGACACAGAAGAACACACAGCAAATGGATGCGGAGAGCATACACATGGGAAGAGGGGAGAGAAATAAATAAAATAAATCTTAACAAAAAAAAATGATGCAAAAAGAGATGCACGAGGAAAAACATAACAAGAGATACAACAAAGCAGGGAATGGAGATGGCTTAAGTAATCAGTTGCCTCCCTCCCACGTCAGAGGTCCCAGGTTTGGTTCCTGGTGCCTCCTAAAGAAACAAAGAAGACAAGCAGACACCAAGTGCAAACAATAATAGGGTGGAGAGAGATAAAAAATAAAATAAATCTTTAAAAAAGTAGAAAGAATTAATGAAACCAAAAGTTGATTCTTTGAATAAATTAACAAACTCGACAAACCTATAGCTAGACTGACAAAGAAAAAAAGAAAGATGGATACAAACAAAAATCAGACATGGAAAGGGGGATAGTACTACCAACCCTGCTGAAATAAAAAGGACTAGAAGAGGATACTGTGGACAACTATATGACAATAAATTAGATAACCTAGATGAAATGGACACATTCTTAGAAACACACAAGCTACTTACATTGTCTCAAGAAGAAATAGAAGGGAAGTAGATGTGACTTAAGCAATTGGGCTCCTGCCTACCACATGGGAGGTCCCAGGCTCAGTTCCCGGTGCCTCCTGGAAAGATGAGCTGATGTGACTGGCTCGCACAGCGAGCTGAGGCAACAAGATGATGGAACAAGAGACACAAGGAGGAAAACAGAGAGACACAAGAAAGTGGGGAGCAGAGGTGATTCAAGTGATTGGGCACCTCCCTCCCACATGGAAGGTCCTGGATTCTGTTTCTGGTGCCTCCTAAAAAGAAGACCAGCACACAACAAACAGACACAGCAAATGCAAACAATGCAAGGGTGGGGAGAAATAAATAAATAACAAAATTTTTTTTAAAAAAGAAGGGAAATGAATGTGGCTCAACCAATTGGGCTCCCATCTACCATATAGGAGGTGCAGAATTCAATGCCCAGGGCCTCCTGGTGAGGGCAAGCTTGCCCACGTGATGAGTTGGCCCATGCGGAGTGTCAGTCCACATGGGAATGCGGCCCCAGCAAGAGTGCTGCCCTGCATGGGAATGCTGTCCCACACAGGAAAGTTGCCCTGCACGAGAGTGCTGGCTGACGCAGAGAGCTGATGCAGTAAGATGACGCAACAAGAGACACAGAGGAGAGAAAATAAGAAGTAGCAAAAAAGGGAGCTGAGGTGGCACCAAGAGAGTAATTGCCTCTCTCCCACTCCAGAAGGTCCCAGGATGGGTTCCCAGAGCTGCCTAATGAGAAGACAAGCAGACACAGAAGGACACACAGCAAATGGACACAGAGAGGGAAGAGGGGGGGGGGGGTCCATAAAATAAATCTTAAAAAAAAAAAAAGATGAAATAGAAGATCTCAATAACCAATTACTAGTAAAGAAATTGAATCAGTAATCAAAAACCTCCCAACAAAAAAAGGCCAGGACCAGATGTCTTCACAGGAGAATTTTACTGTGGCAGTTTGATAGGGTTATGAATTCCAAAATTAGATATTGGATTATGTTTGTAATCTGGTCTGTACCTGGGCATGATTAAGTTATGATCAGGGCTTTGATTAGGCCACACCATTAGAGCGTTGAGTCCCCACCCCTTGGTAGGTGGGGACTCACAGATAAAAGGCATGGCAAAGGACAGAGTTGAGAGTTCTGTCCTCTTCAACTGCTGGTGCAAACTCACCCTTTCTGTACACAGGGGTGGGTTCCTCCCTTGGCCCAAGGCAGTATCTTTTTTTTTTTTTTTTTTGAGTTTAAATGCATTTTTATTTTTAGACAACCTACATGACATGTTTTTTCCTCAAAAACAATGCTTCCACTCCAAATAAATCAGGATCAAAATAAATGATGAGTTCAAGATGGCATCAGTTCATCTAAATTCTGTTGTGGCGTGGATGAAAAGCAGCAGCCAGTTATGACAACAGGTGGTAGATCCAAAGCAATTACCGAATTTGTTAACAAGAAATCATATATGGGGTCCAGGAGAGCAACCATACCATCTGGATTCATGTTTTCACCAATAACGAACTGACAGTTGTTGAAATGAGTAAGGATGTGCTTGATTTGTTCTGCAACCCCTGTCATAAAAAATTTTACTCTTTCTGGTTTCTGTTCTTCAAGTTTGCCTTCGGTTGATTTCATGTAATCTTTGATGTACTTCTTGTAGGCTTCTTTTGTAAAGCTGGTTTCCTGCAAGAGATGGTTCATGACAATATCTACACCAGGCATGACTGTGCTTTCAGTACCTTCACCCTCAGGGCCTTCAGCAGAGGCATTTCCACCAATGAGCGAGTCATCAATGCTACCCTCCGTCCTACTGACCGTCTTCGCTTCTACTTCCAGGCACAGCCCATCCGCGATCTCCCGAATCTTGTAAATGCCAGAGAACATCTCATCATGGCTGACGAGGTCCCAGTAGCTGATCATGATGGCGGCTGGAGGGAGGAGGCCACGGCGGCGTGGCAGGAGAGCGCAGGGCAAGCGCTGAGCGGCGCTGGGGGGAGAGGGGAGTGGGCGGAAAAGCCAAGGCACTATCATAATTTCTGATCTCAGCTTCCATGGTTTTCCTCCAGAAGTCATTTCCCCTTCAATCTCTCCTTTCCATGTCCCTTTTAGTCCAAGCTAACTAAGCGGTTTTTGTTCATACAGTTCTCTCGAAAACTCATTGGCTTAGCATGTGTAGCAGTTGATGTAATTGATGAATTCCAAAAAGAAATACTGGATTATGCTTGTAAGCTGATCCGTACCTGGGCATGACTGAGTTATGATTAGGGTGCTGCATCTCCATCCCTTAGTGGGTAGGGACTCACAGATAAAAGGCATGGCAAAGGACAGAGCTGAGGGTTTCTGATGTTAGTTTGATGCTGAAGACCTGGGAAGTCAGCACCCAGAGGAAAGAGAAGCCAGCACCAGGAAGGAAGGAAACTTGAACCTAAAGAAAAGCAAGCCCCAGGAACATAGGAGCCCAGGAAGCCTGAACCCTCCCAAACGTCAGCAGTCACCTTGCTCCAAAGAGACTTTGGTGAGGGAAGTAACATATGCTTTATGGCCTGGTATCTGTAAGCTCCTATCCCAAATAAATACCCTTTATAAAAACCAACCAGTTTCTGGTATTTTGCATCAGCACCCCTTTGGCTGACTAATACAGCATGTAAGAAGCAGGGGTCCAAGCCATCAGAGAGCAAGACTTTCCACAAGTCTTCCTGAGATAACTGGATCTTCAATCCTGATTTACAAGTTCCAAGTTTAGTTAAGTCCTCCAATGAGGCACTTTCATCTGGGAGCTTGATTTCCAGAGGCTTGGAATTTCCAGAATCAGTTTCTGTTTTCTTTGTGTCTCACAGTTCAGTTCTCAGTATATCTCTCTCATCTAGCATTTTGTTACAAGCTGCAAGAAGCAGCCAAGCCAAATTCTCCAGGTTTACTTTGGAAATTTCTTTAGCTAAATGCCCAGGCTCGCCATTTTCAAATTCTGCCTTCCATAAAACACCAGGAGTTAATCTTGCTAAGTTCTCTGCAACTTTAAAACCCAGATCACCTTTCCTCCAGTTTCCAGTAATAGTTTTATCATTTACTTCTAAGGCATCATAAAAAGTCTCTTTAGCATCCATATTACTATCAACAGTCTCTTCAAAGAACCATAGGTCTTTTCTTCCAAGCATTTTCACATTCCTACAAAAAATACCCCTTACCCATTTATAAAACCATTCCAGCATTTTGGTAATTGCAAAAGCGCATCCCCACTCCTCGGTACCAAATTCTGTATTAGTCAGCCAAAGGGGTGCTGTTGCAAAATGCCAGAAATCTGCTGGCTTTTATAGAGTGTATTTATCTGGGGAGGAGTTTACACCAGGCCATAAAGCAAAAGTTACTTCCCTCACCAAAGTCCATTTTTACTTGTAGTCCCAAGATGGCTGCTGACGTCTGCAAGGATTCAGGCTTCCTGGGTTCCTCTCTTCCCAGGTCTTACCTTC
Organism: Dasypus novemcinctus; assembly: GCF_030445035.2. Taxonomy (NCBI): domain Eukaryota; kingdom Metazoa; phylum Chordata; class Mammalia; order Cingulata; family Dasypodidae; genus Dasypus; species Dasypus novemcinctus. The sequence goes on along the minus strand of NC_080695.1, from coordinate 12,713,246 downwards.
TCTCTAGGCTCAGGGTTCCTCTTTTCCTAGGGCTTGCTTTTTTTCAGGGTTCCTCTCTTACCAGGGCTTGCTTCACTTTCCTCTGTGTGCTTACTTGCCAGGGCTCCAGCATCAAACTCCAACATCAAAACTCCAACATTAAAAACCCCTAGCATCAAAAAGCTCCAACTCTGTCCTTTGCCAAGCCTTTTATCTGTGATTCCCCACCCACCAAGCTGTGGAGACTCAATACCTTACTGACAGTGGCCCCATCAAAGCCCTAATCATAATTTAATCATGCTCAGGTACAGACTGGTTTACAAACATAATCCAATACCTATTTTTGGAATTCATAATTATATCATAATTCATAATTATATCAAACTGTTACACCATGTAACCAACAAAGGATTAATATCCATAATAAATAAAGAAATCCTTCAACGTAACAACAAAAAGACAAACAACCCAATTTTTAAAATGGGCAAAAGACTTGAACAGACATCTCTCCAAAACAGATATACAAATAGCTCATGAAAAGATGCTCAACATTAGCCTTCGTGGAAATGCAAATCAAAACTATAATGAAGTACCATTTCAAACCCATTAGAATGGCTGCTATTGAGACTTCCAGGAAGATGGCAGATTAGAAAGACATGGGACTCTTTTCTGTTCTAGAAAAATAGCTAGAGGCAGGCAGAAACGGCCTGGAAAAAAAATGTTCTAGGATTTAGGACACCAGAGGAAGGCTGGGCACCTCCAAAAAGAGAGAGGGGCACAGGGGGGGAAATTCTGGATGTTAAGACTGCTCATAGAACCTGAAGCTGCAGCTGCCAAAACCCTTCCCCACCCCCACCCTTGGAGCAGATAATTTTGAATTCTCTGGTCTCGGGCTGGTGGCTACAAAGGGGGCCACAGGGATACCCCTCCCCAGGAAAGTGGAGAGAGAGGGACACAGCCTAAAGCTGACTTAACTTTTTTTTTTAAGATTTATTTTTATTTATTCCACCCCCCTCATTGTCTGCTCTCTGTGTCAACTTCCTCCATGTTCTTCTGTGCCTGTTTGCACCCTCAGTGGCACCGGGAAACTGTGTCTCTTTTTTTTTGTTATGTTGTCTTGCTGTGTCAGCTCTCCGTGTGTGCGGTGCCACTCCTGGGCAAGCTGCACTTTTTTTTTCACATGGGATGGCTCTCCTTGCAGGGCGCACTCCTTGCTTGCATGGCACCCCCGTGCAGGGGTGCCCCTGCATTGGCACGGCACTCCTTGCACACAGCAGCTCTGCGCATGGACCAGCTCACCACTCGGGTCAGGAGGCCCTGGGGATCGAACCCTGGACCCTCCCATATGGTAGGCAGACGTTCTATCAGCTGAGCCATGTCCGCTTCCCTGACTTAACTTTTGACCCACATACTTAGTCTACTGTGTCCAACAAGCCCTTGCAGACTGGTTGGGGATGTGCCATTTTACTTAGGGAGCCAGCATGGGACTAAAGAGATCCGACGCTCTCAATCACCCTCCCTACTGACCAGGATTAACTGCTGAGAACAGAGAGGCGAGTAGAATTATTTCCCATCTGCACAAAGGGAGGGGGCTGCCAGCAAAGGTTGGAGTACAGACTCTAAAAAAGTTTGAATTGCAAAGCTATGAATAGTTTCCAGGCAGGATCCTATTGTAACAAACACACTTCCAACTGAGAGGGCTGCAGAAGAGTGCCATCTTCTGGTAGACCAAGGAAGTACACAGGAGGAAATCAGTAAGTAAGAGGCTTTTTCAGGTCTTTACTGCCTCCCTCATCAATGCCCTTGGAAGTGGGTCTGCAACCCATTACTGGGTCCACGAACCAAATTTGAGCAACCTGCAGGCAATTCTAAAGAGACAGAACCAGTTGAATCAAGAATCAGAGAACAGCAATAAAACAGATTCCAATCACTAAATCCTTACACAAGAGAGAAATTAAGCATCAGAGTAAACTCTTTATCATGATCAGATGCCTAGACATCAGCAAAAAAATTACAAGCCATACTAAGAAAAATAGAAGAAATGGCCCAAGCAAAGTAATAGATTAAAGCCCTAGATGAAACACAGGATTTGAGATAGCTAATTAATGAGATTCATACAAATTTCCAAAATCAAATTAATGAATTGAAAGACAATATGGCTAAGAGATAAAGGACATCAAGAAGACACTGAAGGAGCACAAAGAAGAATTTGAAAACCTGAATATAAAAATAATTGTTCATGGGCATGAAAGACACAATAGGTGAGATCAAAAACACATTAGAGGCATATAACAGCAGACTTGAAATGACAAAAGAAAGAATAAGTGATACAGAAGACAGAACAGCTGAAATTGAAGAGAGTGATAAGAATGGAAAAAATTGAGCAGGGGTTCAAGGAGTTAAATGATAACACAGAATGCAACAATATATGTGTCAGGGGAGTTCCAGAAGAAGAGAAGGGAAAGGGGGCAGAAAGTAGTTGAGGAAATAATAGCTGAATATTTCCCAACTCCCATGAAAGAAATGAATTTACACATCCAAGAAATGCAGCATACCCCAATCAGAAAAAGTTCAAACAGACCTACTTGAAGTAAAACATACAACTCAAAATGTCAAATGTCAAAGATAAAGAGAAAATTCTGAGGCCAGCAAGAGAGAAGCAAACCATCACATACAAGGGATGCCCAGTAAGACTTAGTGCAGCTTTCTCATCAGAAACCATGGAGGCAAGAAGACAGTGGTATGGTATAATTAGGATACTAAAAGAGAAAAATTGCCAACTGAGAATTCTTTATCTGGCAAAATTGTCCTTCAAATATGAAGGTGAGTTTAAAGTATTCACAAATAAACAGAAACTAAGAGCGTTCATAAAAAAAGAGTCTGCCTTAGCAGGAATATTAAAGGGAGGCTTATAGCCCAGAAGGAAAAGACAGGAGAGAGAGGCATAGAAGAGAGTATAAAAGGCAAAAATAGCAGAAAGGATAAACAATAGAGTAAAAAGACAGTCAAAAATAAGATATGATGGGAAGCAGACTTGGCCCAGTTATCACATGGTGAGGGCATCCATCTACCACATGGGAGGTCCACGGTTCAAACCCCAGGCCTCCTTGACCCGTGTGGAGCTGGCCCATATGCAGTGCTGATGCGCACAAGTAGTGCCCTATGCACCTATGCACCTCTATGCACCTAACCAGGGTGTCCCCGCGTTGGGGAGCCCCATGCGCAAGGAGTGCACCCCGTAAGGAGAGCTGCCCAGCGCGAAAGAAAGTGCAGCCTGCCCAGGAATGGTGCCGCCCACACGGAGAGCTGACACAACAAGATGACACAACAAAAAGAAACACAAATTCCCGGAACCGCTGATAAGGATAGAAGCGGTCACAGAGGAACACACAGCAAATGAACACAGAGAGCAGACAACTGGGGGTGGGGGGGAAGGGGGAAGGGGAGAGAAATAAATAAAATAAATCTTTAAAAAAATAAAAAGAAAAATAAGATATGACATATGAAAACCAAATAATAAAATGGTGGAAATAAATAATGCATTTACAGTAATATTATAGAATGTGAATGGATTAAACTCCCCAATCAAATGATATAGGCTGACAGAATTTATTTTAAAAAATATATGAAATAGACAAATAAACTGTAATAGCCAAACTATTCGCCATTTTGTAAGCTCTCCTTTATAATAAAGAAGCAAACTCTTAACCAATTATTGGAATTTACCCTTTGGAAATCTCCTAATTGTTTTTAAAAGCTAACGTAATTTGCTAATTATTTTGAGACTCTTACCTTGGTTCAAAATCTCCTTGAATGAGCAGTTTCTCTATTAATAAACCCATTTAATGATTATTAATATATATATATGAGCCATCCATATACTGCCTACAAGAGACTCACATTAGACCAAGGGATACAAACCAGCTGAAAGTGAAAGGCTGGAAAACAATACTCCATGCAAACAGTAAACAAAAAAAGAGCAAAGATAGCTATACTAATATCGGACAAAACAGAATTTAAATGCAAAAACATTACAAGAGATATAGAAGGCCGTTATATATTCACAAAAGAGACAACCAACCAGGAAGAAGTAATAGTCATAAATATCTATGCACCTAACCAAGGTGCCCCAAAATATATGAGGCAAACTCTGGCAAAACTGAAGGGAGAAATAGACATCTCTTCTATAATAGTTGGAGACTTCAACACACCACTCACATCATTAGATAGAACAACTAGACAGAAGATCAACAAGGAAATAGAGAACTTGAACACTATGATAAACAGGCTAGACCTAACAGACATATACAGAATGTTGCACTCCAAATCAGCAGGTTATACATTCTTCTCAAGTGCTCATGGATCTTTCTCCAGGATAGATCACATGTTAGGTCATAATACAAGTCTCAATAAATATAAAAAGATTAAAATTATACAAAGCACCTTCTCAGATCATAATGGAAAAGTAGCTGTAAATCAGTAATAGATGGGAAAGGGGAATATTAGCAAATCTGTGGAGGCTAAACATCATACTCTGAAACAATCAGTGGGCCACAGAAATTGTAAGTCAAGTTAGTAAACATATTGAGAGGAATGGAAACGAGAACACAAGTTATCAAAATTTATGAAATGCAGTGAAGGTAGTGCTGAGAGGGAAATGTATAGCCCTAAACACCTGCATTAAAAAGGAAGATCTAAAATCAAATCCAATGAAACAACTAGAGAACTAGAAGAAGAACAGCAAACCATTGCTAAAGCAAGCAGAAGGAAAGAAATGATAAGGATTAGGGCAGAAATAAATGAAATTGAGAACAGAAAAAAGAGAGAGAGAGAGAGAGAAAACCAACAAAACCAAAAGCTGGTTCTTTGAGAAGATCAATAAAATTGACAAACTTGTAGCTAGACTAACAAAGAAAAAAAAGGGAGAAGACACAAGGTCGGAAATGAAAGGTTGAAGTTACAACTGACCCCACAGAAATTAAAACCATCATAAAAGGATATTATGAGGAAGGAGCTGTGGCTCAAGCAGTTGAGCTCCCATTTATCATATGGAGGACCTGGGTTTGATCCCCAGGACCTCCTGGTTAAAAAAAAGAAAGAAAGAAAGAAAAAAGGCATCTCAGGCCTGTACAGAGGCATGGCGAAACAAAGCACCAAAAAGACAGTGATGCAACCAGATAGGAAAAAAAAAAGGATATTATGAGAAACTGTATGCCAACCCTACACTGCCTCTACAAGAAATACAAGAACTTAACAAACCAATCACATTTAAAGAGACTGAATCCATCATCAAAAATCTCCCAGCAAAGAAAAATCCAGGACTAGATGGCTTCACAGGTGAATTCTACAAAGCATTTCAAGTAGAATTAACACCAATCCTGTTTAAACTCTTCCAAAAAATTAAAGAGGAGGGAAAATTACCCAACACATTTTATGAAGTCAGCATCACCTAATACCAAAGCCAGATAAAGACACTGCAAGAAAAGAAAAATTACAGACCAATCTCTCTAATGAACATAGATGCAAAAATTCTCAGGAAATACTTGCAAATAGAATCGAACAGCATATCAAGAGACTTATACATCATGATCAAGTGGGTTTTATTCCTGGTATGCAAGGGTACTTCAACACAAGAAAATAGTTAATGTAATACACCACATTAACAAATTTTTTAGAAGATTTATTTTATTTATGTCTCTTCCCTTCGCCCCGTTGTCTGCTCTTCGTGTCCATTCGCTGTGTGTTCTTCTGTGTTCATTTGCATTCTTGTCATGCAGCACCAGGAAACTGTGTTGCTTTTTTTGTTGTGTCATCGTGCTGCGTCAGCTCTCTGTGTGTGAGGCACCACTCCTGGGTGGGCTGCGCTTTTACCGCTCAGGGCGGCTCTCCTTGCAGGGCACACTCCTTGCACATGGGGCACCCCTACGCAGGGGACACCCCTGGGTGGCACGGCACTCCTTGTATGCATCAGCACTGCATGTGGGCCAGCTCACCACATGAGTCAGGAGGTCCTGGGTACCGAACCCTGGACCTCCTATATGGTGGCGGACACTCTATCAGTTGAGCCACAACTGCTTCTCCACATTAACAAACTGAAGGAAAGAAATCATATGAGCATCTCGATCAACACAGAAAAGTCATTTGACAAAATCTAACATCCTTTATTGAAAAAAATACTTCAAAAGGTAGGAATAGAAGAAAAATTCCTCAATATGATAAAGAGCATGTATGAAAAACCCACAGCCAACCTCATACCCAATGGGGAGAGGTTGAACGCTTTCCCTCTAATATCAGGAACAAGACAAGGATGTCTACTCTCACAACAGTTATTCAATATTGTGCCAGAAGTTCTACCTAGAGCAATTAGACAAAAAGAAAAGAAGCATCCAAATAGGATAAGAAGTAAAATTCTATTTGCAGAAATAATCCTGTATTTAAAAAGTTCTGAAATGTCAACAACAATGCTAATTGATCTAATAAATGACTTCAGCAAAGTGGCAGGATATGAGATCAATATGCAAAAATGAGTAATGTGTCTGTACACTAGTATTGAACAATCTGAGGAGGAAAACGGGAAAAATTCCGTTTACGAAAGCAACAAAAAGACTCAAATAGGAATAATAATAATAATAGGAATCAATTTAACCAGAGAAGTACAGGACCTATACTCAGAGAACTACAAAGCAATGCTAAAGGAAATCAAAGAAGACATTAACAAATGAAAAGATACCCTGTGTTCATGGATTGGAAGACTAAATGTTGTGAAGATGTTAATTTTACCCAAAACGATTTATGGATTCAATGCAGTACCAATCAAATATCCAACAGCCTACTTTACAGAAATAGAAAAAGCAATTACCAAATTCATTTGGAAGGGAAAGTGCATCCAAATAGCTAAAAGCATTCTAAAAAAAGAAGAGTAATGTGGAAGGACTTTCACTGCCTGAACCTGAAATACATTACAAAGCTACAGTGTCCAAATAGCATGGTACTGGCATAAAGAAAGATACATTGATCAGTGAAATAGATTTGAAAGTCTAGAAATAAACCCTCACCTCTACATTGGGAAGCAGCTGTGGCCCAAGCAATTGGGTTCCCGTCTACCATATGGGAGGTCCAGGGTTCGATTCCTGGGGCTGACTGGTGGAGGCAAGCTGGCCCACGTGGCAAGCTGGCCCAAGTGGAGAGCTGGACCATGTGGAGTGCTTGCCCGTGCAGGAGTGCTGGCCCACACGGATAGCTGGCTCAGCAAGATGACACAACAAAAAAGACACAGAGGAAAGACAATAAAAGACACAGCAGACCAGGGAGCTGAGGTGGTGCAAGAGATTAAGCACCTCCCTCCCACTCCAGAAGGTCCCAGACTCGGTTCCCAGTGCCACCTAAAGAGAAGACAAGCGGACACAGAAGAACTCACAGCAAAAGGACACAGAGAGCAGATAGCGAGCCCAAAACGACGAGGGGGAGAAATGAGAAATAAATAAAACTTTTAAAAAAACACACAAAAAACCCTTACCTCCACAGTCAACTGGTTTTTGATAAACCTACTAAGTCCATATTACTGGGACAAAACAGTTTCTTCAAAAAATGGTGCTGGTAGAACAGGATATTCACAACCAAAAGAATGAAAGATTATCCCTATCTCACTCACTATATAAGAATCATCTCAAAATGGATCAGAGACCTAAATATAAAAACCAGGACCATAAACTCCTAGAAGATAATACCGGGAGACAGCCATAAGATCTTGCGGAAGGTGGTGGTTTCTTGGATCTTACACCTACAGCACGAGCAACAAAAGAGAAAATAGATAAATGGAACCTCCTCAAAATCAAACACTTTTGCACCTCAAAAGACTTTATCAAAAGGGTGAAAAGGCAGCCAACTCAATGGGTGAAAATATTTGGAAATCACATATCCAATAAGGGTTTAATACCCATGGTATATAAACAGATGTTACAACTCAACAATAAAAAGCTAAACGACCCAATTTTAAAAATGCGTAAAAGACTTGAATAGACATTCATCCAAAGAAGAAATACAAATGGTGAAAAAAACACATGAAAAAATGTTCAAAATTTAGGGAAATGCAGATCAAAAGTATAATGAGATATCATTTCACACCTATTAGTACTATTAAAAAGCTGGAAAACTGAAAATGTTGGAGAGAATGTGTTTATTCACTGTTGGTGAAATGTAGAGTGATACAGCCACTGTGGAGGACTGTTTGGCAGTTCCTAAATTAGTTGAATATAGACTTGCCACATAACCTGGCAATACCACTGCTAGGTATATTCCCAGAAGAACTGAGAGCAGTGACATGAACAGACATCTGCACGCTGATGTTCACTGCAGCATTACTGATGGCCAAAAGATAGAAACAACCCAGGTGTCCATCAACTGATAACTGGATAAACAAACTATGATGTAAACACACAATGGAATATCATGCAGCTGTAAGAAGAAAGGAAGTCTGAAGCATATGACAACATGGACGAACCTGCAGGACATTATGTTGAGTGAAGCGAGCCAGACACAAAAGGACAATCAGTGTATGATTGCACTATTATGAACTAAATATAGTGTGTAATCTCATGGAGATAGTAACTAGAATATTGGTGACCAGAAAATTGAAGGAAGTTAGAGAATGGAAAGCTGAAGGCTAACTTGTACAGAACTGGTAAAAAGGTTGTTTATAAATCTTTGGAAATGAACAGAGAAGGTGAAAGTACAACATATTGCTTGTAACTGCCAGTGGTATTATAAGGGTATGACAGTGGTTGAAAGGGAAAGTCTAAGGTCATGTACATTACTAGAAGGAAAGCTAAAAAATGTAACATGGGACTATATAACATAGTAAAACCTAATGTAAAATATGAATATGGGTAATATTTCATATACAAGACTGTTTTTCTTTGAAACTGAACAAATACATGTTAATGTTATAAGATATTAATATGGGCACACAAAAAAACCCATGATGCTAAGTGAAATAAACCATATACAAAATACTATATATTATTTGACTCCATTTTTTAGCTTTCCTTCTAGAAATGTACATGACCTTAGACTTTCCCATCAATTTCGCTTAAGCAGCGCACTAAAGCAAGAGAAAAAAGTCCTACAAATTGGAAAGAAACTGTTTTTGCAGGCATTATGATTGTCCATGTAGAAAATTCCAACAAATCTATAAACGTTAGTAGAAATATGTGTTTAGCACGGTTGCCAATTACCAGATCAAAATATATGATAGCATCAGAAAATCTTAACTGTACACACTATGTTCAATTGACTATTATTTTCTGTGTAGAAAATACATAGCTTCTAACGTGTAAATAACAGTCTTGTTCCTTGCAGGAGTCATATGCAGAGCCTAGTTTGTTGTGGGACTGTTAGAGAAGACTATAAACAACAGCAATGGAAAAGGTAAGCTTTAGACCAGTGAAGAGAGAACTTTAGCAGAACCTCGACTTCAGGTTAGCCCTGTGCGCCCCGGTCAGCAGAGCGTGCACCTGTGGGCATGGACGCCGAGTCCCGGCGCGCCGATACCTGGACCCCCTTCTCCCATTGACCAGTGTACTCTTCATTTGTCGTCAGCCACCGCATCCTTCCTTCCCCGTGGCGCATGTTGTTTTCCCACTGGCCTTCGTATATATTTCCTGATTTGTAACTAGGAAAAAATAAACAGATTAAAAATAATCAGCTATCTTGCATACAATATTTACTTTTAGGACATTCTTTTGAACTTTCTCCCTGAATATCCTTTAAGAAATCCAACCTTTGTGCCCTTACAATCTTTAAATTCAGTGACAGACGTGTTTGGAAAAAATGACCATCTTGGGGATTAGAGGAAGTCATTTTGTTAAATCTTCCGGCTGTTTAATAAGGTGACAAAGTGGGTAAGATTTAATCTTCTAAATAATTGTATTGTTTCGGAATTATCTAATATCTTACCCCAAACAGCCTTAGAATATTTCACCCCATCTGCCCAATCTATTAATCAAGCAAATGTGCCAACATTCTCCAGAAAACATACACTAAGTAAATAGTGTAGATTCATGACTGATATACAGAACAAAGAAAGACAGTTTCTACATATAATGAAGTGGAACAGTGTGATAACACATCGCTGAATACGGTGTTTTTCTAAGTTTTCCAGGAGAATATTTCCATCGCAGTGAAGATGCTACTGGGGCTAAGTTAACTTTTCCACCCTGCTTACGTGGGCCATGTGTCGTTCTCGGGGGGGTCTGCCGCTATCTTACACAGCCTGACTGGGCTCGGGTGAAGCCCACAAGTGCGTGCCTCCCACGCCCCGGCGGTGGCCGCCGCACCTACCATCTGATCCCCCAGCCCTTTTTGAGGTTGTCGACCCAGTCTCCTTCGTACCACGAGGTGCCCTCTTGATTGTAGTAAATGGAGCCCTAAAACAAATAATACAATTTTTAAAAATCACCCCTTGTAAACCAAATGATTGTTTTCATTGAAAGATAAAAATAAATGAACTTAAGAAGTATAAATTATGCAGAAGTCAATACCATACTTAGGCAAGACACAAAATCCACGTTATGCTTCTGGTTTGCAAAGAAGAAAATGGTAAACTCTCCATCAAGGGAGAGTAAGTTAATGTCCTAAGTCAGTTACTCACAACAAAGTGCTGCACTGAGGCCGCTGCAGCAGCTTCCGGTCAAATGAGCGTCTCGGAAATCCTGCTTTGCTGTGGCCTAAACTGAATAGCAGCGCTTTCCATATAACGTTTATGTACCAAAACCGTGTTTATTTTATCCATTTTTATATCTTACTCTTTTTTTTTTTTTTTTTTTTGCCTCAGAGTGTAAGTGCACACAGTGTGGCCTTTTCTTGATGACCGCTGGGGCTGGCGCTAGCCTCTGTGCAAACCGATTAGGATCTACACTGAATGGCCTCGAGCTGCTTGTGTGCCCACTTGCTTTTCTCTCGCTGTGTGTGCAGATGTGATTTTCTACATTCTTCCTCATTATCAGTCAACTTGCTCCTGCTTGTGGCTGCCTGGGAGCCGACATCTAGAAATCGCCTTCCCCAGCCCCTCCAATATGCCTGGCCTGTTCTGCTAAAGCCCACAACCCAACCCAGCGCCCAGTTCTGGATGACGTAGGAGGGTCGGGCGATCTTGGCGAGGCCCCGAGCAGCTTCCCCTCGCTGAAGGGAGAGCAGAGCAGTCGGCGGTTGGGTGCTCAGGCCGGCCCAGCCCCCTGCCCGAGCTAACCTCTCCTGGCTCTCTGGGCCTGCCTGGGTTAAGGGAGAGGGCTGGACCAGATCTCTAGGTCCCTCTGCAACTCTAAAATCCAGGTTTGCTTTTAGGCACGGGCTGTGGAAATCCACCTTGGTCTCTCAGAGGTGCTTTGGCTTACTTCCAGTAACTCTGGCATACATCTCATGAAAGGAATTTTTATTCCAGTTTTATCCCATCTGGTCATTCTATTTATACGGGAAAATCAGCACATAGATCAGGGCTCTGCAGAAGTAAAATGGAAGATGAGTTTCATTACCTGGGCTGTTAAGGTAAAAAAGACAGCTTTAGCCAGAATCCGCAAACGCTTAGGGCTGGCCCCAGATCTGCTTCGCCCTTAACTCTGCCTTTTAGAGAGCACTGCCTGAGTTAGAGGCATTGATTTCTGGAGAGCACCTAAATAATGTGTTCAAGTCCATCCATCTACTTTTGTGGATTTGACAATAATACCTTTTTTCCCTTTTTAAAAATTTATTTATTTCTCCCTCCACCTCGTTGCTTGCGCTCGCTGTCTGTTCGTCTTCTCTTTAGGAGGCACCGGGAACGGAACCTGGGACCTCCCATGTGGGAGAGAGGTGCCCAATCACGTGAGCCCCATCCACTCCCTGCTTGCTGTATCTCTTATTGTGCTTCTTTGTTGTGTCTTTTTGTTGCGTCATCTTGTTGCATCATCTTATTGTGTCAGTTCGCCATACTGGCCCGTCACTTCAGCTTGCTGCCTTGCTTGTCTTCTTTAGGAGGCAATGGGAATGGAACCTGGGACCCCCACCATGTGGTAGGCGGACACCCAACTGCTTGAGCCACATCCACTTCCCGTGACAATAATATCTTAGTAGGCAATGTTATAAGTCATTTAAAAAGAAAGAGTTCCCAGTTGTTTAAGAAAGCACACAGGAATAAGGGCCCAGTTGCAGACTTCAGGAAAGTCACAGAAGACTTTGTGACAATACCCTTCCAGGGATACGTTCCAACCTATCAATGCTCAGCCCATAATTATTCTTTTCTTCTCTTACGACATTTGCTAAAAACATTGCTACAGTATTTTATCATGCTATATAAAGGCAAAATAATAATAATACCAAAAATAGCAGCCATAGTTACTAAGTATACCCCAAATTGCTGGTGGGAATGTAAAATGGTGCATTTTGGTTCCTCAAAAAGTTAAACACAGAATAACCATATGACCTGACATGTCTACCTTCAACTACACGCCAAAGAGAATTGAAAACAGGGACTCAAACAAATCCTTGTATATGCATGTTCATCACAGCATTATTTACAAGAGCCAAAAGGTGGAAACACCCCGTTTTCCATCAGCCAATGGATAAACAAAATGTGGTCTATACATACAATGGAATATTATCCAGTCATAAAGTGGAATTCTGACCCACGCCACAATGTGTGAGAACCTCAAGAACATTATGCTGCATGAAAGAGTCACAAAAGATCTCAAATGTTCCATTTATATGAAAAGTCCAGACGGGTAAATCGAGAGACAGAAAGCAGATTGTTGGTTACCAGGGGATGGGATGGGAGTGGCAGAATGGGAGAAACTGCTAAAGGGGTAAAGGTTTTATTTTGGGGTGATGAATATGTCTGGGAACCAGACAGAGGTGGGGTTCCATAAAATTGTAAATGTACTAACTGCCTCTCCAATGTTCCCTTTAAAATGGTTAATCTTGTGATGTGAATTGCATCTCAATTTTTTAAAATGCTGGCTCTCTACCCTTAGCAGCCCCCACTTCTGTACCGCCTGTCCACAGATGGGACTCTGTCACGGGGCTGCCTTCGGGGAACCCCAGGCTTGCCTCACCTACCTTCCCATGTCTCTTGCCGTGGCACCAGTGGCCGACGTAGGACACGGGCTGAGTGCTGCATTTGAACATGCCAAAGCCGTTCCTCATGCCGTTGACGACTTCTCCTTCGTAGGTGCTGCCGTCCGGCCACGTGTACACACCGTGGTTCATGGGGATGTTCTTCACAAAGTCCCCCTAAGGCAAGACGGTCCTAATGGTGTCAGCGGGAAGGCACTGGGGAGAGCCCAAATCCCGTGGGCTGTTCCAGACCCCGCCCTGGCGACAGCGCCTACTGTCTTGACTCCTCCCAAGTCCCACCCTTGACTCCTCCCACCTCCCCCCTTTCCTTGTCAGCACTCCCCTTCTATGCTCGTCATAACCTCCACTGGGAAAAACCTGGAAGAATAAAAGATCTGCAAGGCTGTGGGTAGACCAAGCTCCAAGAAGCAAAGCTGATGACTTGGCCACATGGTGGCTTCCAGTCCTGACCACGGCACTTAAAAAAAAAAAAAAAAGACATATTCCTGGTACCTACCGTAAAGAGCCTAAGACATATTCCTGGTACCTACCGTAAAGAGCCTAATTCACTGGGGTCCAAAGTCCCTCCAGGGGAGTCTGATGATCCGCCAGGCTTGGCGATCACTGAAGGAAACTCTTCTATCTGCCTGGAGTTCATCAAAATTCTCTGCAGACATGTCAATCACTAAGGTCCCACCTGGAGACATCTTCTAGAGAACCTGCTCTGCTCGGGCCCAGGGTATCTGCTGAGTGGGCAGCTCTCAGTACAATGCACCAGCCAGCCAGACCCCCGTCAGTTTCCCTTTCAAGAATCTGAACTCATTGGAGGCAGCCAGTAGGCCAGAAAAAGTGACAGACTATGCGGCCTTGCCAGCAGGACAGCAGTGGCCTGACCACCGGTCAGATCCCAGGAGGGCCAGCTGACCTGCCTGAAGACGCTTTGCTGGGAGCCCAAACTCTGCCCACAGACCCTGTAGCGAGGCTGCTGGGGCAGTTCTGTACCTACAACCAAATGACGCCCACCCAAGACTCAGTGGAAGGTGAATTTCCAGTGACAACCCGAGGGGACTCTGCAAAATTGCCACGGGGGGCCCAGAAATCTTAAATGCTGGAGAAAGGCTGGTAAAGGCACTGGAGGGGCCAGTCGCCGGGCACCCCTGGGCTCAAGGCTCGCTCGCTCCCGACAGTGCAGGGCGGTCCCTTCCCGGCTCTCCCTGTGCCTCTGCAGCGCGTTGCCCACTGTCCTGCTGCAGGCAGCTGGCCCCGGCCTGCCTCTGTCTTCTTTATTTGGAGACACATATTTCCATTTCTAAACACCGACCGCACATGAGTAGCTCTGGAATTGTGACTTTTAGAATAGCATTTCAGGCGCTCCCACCTTTCATGGGTGGGAATTTGTTAAGGGTTGAATTGTGTCCCCCAAAAGATCTGCTCAAGTCCTGACCCCTAGACTCTCAGAATGTGGCCTTATTTGGAAAAAGGGTCACTGCAGATGGAATTAGTTAAGGTGAGGCGGGAACAGGGTGGGCCCTTGATCTAGTGGCTCGTGTCCTTGTAAGATGAGTAGGAGAGGCAGAGAGATGGGGAGGAGGAGGCCATGTGGCAATAGAGTCAGAGGCCGGACCCAGGCAGTTACAGGCCAAGGCATGGCAAGGAGGGCTGGCAAGAGCAAAAGCTAGCAGAAGCCAGGAAGGAGTCTTCCCCTGCCGCCATCCTGATTTTGAACTTCTGGTCTCCAGGACTGGAACCGTGAGAGAACAAATTTCTATGGCTTTAAGCCACCAAGTTTGTGGTATTTTGTTATGGCAGCCCTAGAGCTGATACGGAACTGCAACTGGTGAGCAATCTGGTTCTAGCGGTCAATTGAAAAAATAAACATTCCCCTAGACCCAGCAAGACGGGTTGAATGGAATCTGCACGTATGAACCGATTATGGCTGGATCTCTTTAAAAAAAAAAAAAAGTAGAGAAGAGAGCAAATAATAAATTATTTGTGCTTTTTACAAATTGGAGGGGCTGAACACAGGAAGGGGTGCTTGATCATGCCCCGAATACATACTAGATTCCCAGAACCACCACCCCCGCAACAGCACTCCAGAGGCCCACGGTGGCCACGGATTGCTTTCCGCCTTTCACCTTATTCTTTGGTTCTGTGAATTTTTTAAAACCCATGTGCTGAATTATTTTTTTTGGAAATAGTGTGTTTAATTGTGGACACCTGGGCACTAATATTCCTAATTACAGCTTGCAACTATCATTATTTGCTTTACCTCATATTTCAATCCATCGGCCCAAATATAAGTCCCTTGTCCGTGCATGAGTCCTTCTGAAAACATGCCCTTGGAAACAAAACAACAAAGAAACGCCTTAGAATGTAGTTATTCAACCGCCCAGCAAGGCTCCCGTGCCCGGCCCGGAGCCTGATTCTCCCTTACATACGTGTGCACAGGCTTGTCTACGCAGTCGGCCACGCCAGGAGACAATTGCTCAAGCTGGCGCTGCACCCTCACCCATCCTGTTACACAATCTGAGGGAGGGGTCCAAAAAAGTCCAATTCCCTGAAACCTACCCCAGACAGTTAATGAGCTGCAAATTCTATCCAAGTCTTCCTTCCTAAGCTATTAGAAAACTCTGTATTTCAAAAGACGTCATATACTTTTGGTGTTGCCTTTCAACATCTAAGGATTTTTTAAAAATTATTAAACTAGATAAAACTGATTAAAACCATGATTTGCACAATAGCCAAAAGGTGGAAAGAGCCCAAGTCTAAAGGCAATCAGAGTAAAAAGTGATAAAAACCACACCCAGTTCCTTCTCGGAAACAGTTTAAAGAGGCAGGGTGGGTGCAGGAAAGAACAAGACCAGACCGAGTCAGAAACCGGGCCCTCACCCAGCGGCTCTCACGCTCTCCTGGAGCACGTTACAGCAGATGGTTGCATTGCTGGTGGGAATGTAAAATGGGGCAGCTGCTGTGGGCAACAGTTTAGCAGGTCCTCAAAAAAGCTAAACAGTATCACCTGGTACTGTTTACCATTATCACCTGGTAATTCCACTCCTAGGAATTGAAAAAAAAAAATCTAAAATGACCACTTCAGCGATACTGAGCCACATAAATACAGGGTCAGGGTTCGAAGTAAAATCAGCATGACGTACTTCCAATTTCTTTGGAGTAATCAGTGGACCTTACTGAGTAGGCAAATCTAAAACAATCACCCGCACTTTCCTGTCTGCCCTGCCGGCTCCCAAAACACCGAACTCACGTGGTAGGTACAACCTCCTTGAAAGACTGCAAAGCCTTCTCCCTCATACAAACCACGGACTTTTTCCCCTTCGTAGCTGAAAAGAAATAGAGCTCAAGATAACAACTGATGTGAATAAACCTAAGCGACAGTGGGTTAGGCATATAAATAACATTAGTGAAGAGGTACAAATAATATCCCACCCTCATTTACTCAATAAACACACACACCACCCTCAGTGTGACTAGTATGTGCTGAGGACAAGCCTGGAAGTCCCTTCCCTCAGGAGTGTATAGTACACTGAGAGGAGACAGAAAATAAATAAGGAAACAAGTGAACAAGGGGATTTCAGATGGTGTTCAAATTCACACTGCAGCCTTCTGTGAAGACCTGAGATTTGTACTGAGACCTGCAGGGTGAGAAACAGATGGCCACGAGGAGAATCCTGGGAAGGGGATCCCAAGAAGAGGGACAAAAGAGCCGGCCAACTCGAAGCCAGCAAGAACGTAGTGGGGCGAGGGAGAGACCAGCACAGGAGGAAGCTGGGGACGGACCAGGCCCAGCACGCTGAGATTTGTGGGCTATGAGGAAGATTTGCGATAAAATCCAGAGCTCTGTGAGGAACCACTAGAGGGTTTTAGGAGGTAAATTGGACAAGATGAGATTTCTCTCTTAAAAAGATCACTCTAGCTGCCGCAGGGGACTAGACTGTGGGGAGCCAAGTTGGAAGCTATTGTGGCTGTTCAGTGGATGCTCCTGGGATGCTGGCATGTTACGGTGCCGGTGGAGAGCAAGAGAAGGTTTAGGTACATTCTAGCATGGAGCCATAGGGCTGGCTGAGGGGATGGCTTTGGGGAAGGGACAGGGTCTAAATTCAAGCCCAGAACCAGTGGGATGATGAGAGTGGCGTGAGATTTAGCACCGCCCATCTCCAGGCCCTCCAGAAGGCGAGCCGACGAACAAATGGAACCTGCGATAGCCACGGCCAAACTGAGCTCAGTCTGAGAACCGAAGAAGAGCCAGCTTCAGAAAACCCAGGAATATAATACTTTGCATCAGCAAATGAAAGAAGAAAAACCATGTGTTTATAGCAAGATGACAAAAAGATACGTGATACCATTTCTGAAAGTAGTCTCAATAATGAGGAAACCACTTAAACATAATAGCCTGTTTATGAAAGAGCAACAGCAAATATGATTTGTAAGCGTGAAATAATGAAATAAATTCCATTAATATTAGGAACATGAAAAGGATGCCTGTTTTTTACTGCCATTACTTAGTATCGTCTTAGAGGTTCTAGTTGATGCAATAAGTCAAGAAATTTAAATAATCAGCATAAATACTGGAGATACAAAATTACTTTAATTTGAAGATATGGTTATTTACCTATAAAACCCCAAAGGTTTTATTATAATCACTGAGAGAGTATGATAAACTGGTGGAAGGGGAGAGAGGGTAAAATTATAATGGGGTACAGGAAAATGATTTTTTTTAGGAGGTACCAGGGAATGAACCCAGGACCTTGTATATGGGAAGCAGGTGCTCAACCACTTGAGCTACATCAGCTCCCAGAAAGCAAGTGTGGGAAGCAGTTTTAGATGTATTTTTTTTTAGTAGGTACCAAGGCTTGAACCCCGGACCTCACACATGCAAAGCAGGCACTCAACCACTGAGCTGCACCTGCTCTACAATTAGCTCTTTAAGACAGCTTTACATTACTCCATTTGTCACAATGAGCATGTCCTACTTCAGTAATTCAAAATGACGAAGAGGCGAAAGAATCAATCTGAAGAGAAACCAGAGCAAAATAATGACTAAAGACAAGGTAAAGGGTTTCTTAAAGAATCCAAACTAGCTCCACACCTCCCCCAAAGACACCCATCCACGGTCCCCTGTGCTCCCTGGCAGGAGACTTTGCCCGCTCTGCGCGCCATCATTCGACTCCTCTGGTTCCACTTTGGATCGTTATAGGACCCACCTTCTAAAAACTAACTCAGCACACACTGAAGACATCCTGCTGAGTTCTTC
The DNA here is from genome assembly GCF_030445035.2 of Dasypus novemcinctus. Lineage (NCBI taxonomy): Eukaryota > Metazoa > Chordata > Mammalia > Cingulata > Dasypodidae > Dasypus > Dasypus novemcinctus. The sequence goes on along the minus strand of NC_080695.1, from coordinate 12,694,918 downwards.
TAAAGATAGTCCATCTTAGAACATAATCGTATACTGCCTATATAGACCTATTTCATACTTTTATTTTTTAAGATTTATTATTTATTTATCTCCTCCCCCGACCCCCAGTTGTCTGCTCTCTGTGTCCATTCCTTGTGTGTTCTTCTGTGACTGCTTCTATCCTTATCACTTGCACTGGGAATTTGTGTTTCTTTTTGTTGTGTCATCTTGTTGTGTCAGCTCTGTGTGTGTGGCACCGTTCTTGGGCAGGCTGCACTTTCTTTCACGCTGAGCGGCTCTCCTTAGGGGGCACACTCCTTGTGCCAGGGCTTCTCTACACAGGGGACACCCCTGCGTGGCACGGCACTCCTTGTGCGCATCAGCACTGCGCATGGGCCAGCTCCACAGGGGTCAAGGAGGCCCGGGGTTTGAACTGTGTACCTCCCATGTGGTAGGCGGACACCCTATCCATTGGGCCAAGTCCGCTTCCCTCATACTTTTTAATATCCCTCTGTAGTGCCCAGCCTGGAGCTGGTATTTAGCAGGTCATTAATCAATACCTGCTGATAGCAATCCAACTACAGATACTCTGAGCGAGTCCCTGCCATCCAGGACTGGTCAGCCTGGTGGAGAGGATGAGACTGGTAGGCAAATTACAGTGCTACATGACAGAAATAAGCAGTATAGTAAAAGGCTTTTAAAGGTTAAAGAAATTTTAGGAAAGTTTCTTCCTATGGGAAGAATTAATGGAAAAAGGGAAGCAGTTGTGGCTCAACTGATAAGAGTGTCCGTCTACCATATGGAGTGTCCGGGGTTCAATCCCAAGGGCCTCCTGATCCATGTGATGAGCTGGCCCACATGCAGTGCTGCTGGCCCACATGCAGTGCTGCTGCCCCACAAGGAGTGCGATGTCACACAGGGGCACCCCTGCGTTGGGGTGCCCCATGCAAGAGCCACTCCTCGTGAAAAAAAAGCACAGCCTGCCCAGGAGTGGGACCACGCACACACAGAGCTGATGCAGCAAGATGATGTAACAAAAAGGAGATGCAGTTTTCCCAGTGCCGCTGGATAACGCAAGCAGACATAGAAGAACACACAGCGAATGGATACTGAGAGCAGACAACGGGGGGAAGGGGAGAGAAATAAATAAATCTTAAAAAAAAAAATCTGAACTTTATAAAAAAAGAATTAATGGAAAAGGCTGGACCTTGAAGAGTGGGGTAGGATTTGTTCATGCAGAAATGAGGGAATAACATTCGAGAAAGGGTGATCTGTCAGCAAAGAAATAGGAACTTGCAGAATTTGTGGGGAGAGAGGGAGACTGGGGTCAGAGTGTCAGGGTAAGGAGTCATATTCTGTAAACAGTAGAAGGAAACAAGGGTAGTCAAAGAAGGGGACTGTGGTATCCAGCCTCCAAATGACCCCTAGGGATTGCCCCTCCTGGTTCTCACAGCCCTGTGCAGTCCCCACGGTGAATGGTGAAAGGGGCTGGCCGGTGTGACCACCTGGATCTTGCCGACATGATGGAGAGTGACTTCTGCGGTCATAAAAGACACCGCAGCTTCGGCTGCTCTCTCCGGGGTTGCTCACTCCAGAGGAAGCCAGCAGCCCCATGCAGAGGCCCACGTGTTGAGGAACTGAGGCACAGCCATGGAGGGAGCCTTTCTGGAAGCAGATCTGCTGGCAGCTCCGATGGACATCTGGGCTGCATCCAATACGGCCCAATACGGCCCAGCTAAGCTGTTCCCAGACTCCTGACCCCCAGCAACCACAGGAGGTCAAGTTTTTTGTCTTGAGCTGCCAAGCTTGGGTCTAATTAGCCACATAGCAACAGATCACTGACACAGGGAGTAATGTGAACCAAGCCACGCACAGGAGGCCTGGGGAGAGAGACACTTAGGAAACAAACCCAATAGCCCAGTCAAGAGGCAATGAAGACCCAGTGAATAGGGAAGAAGAAATATGAAGAGCCCCAGGGAGGAGAAGGCCGAGTTCTAAGTCTTCAAGCTTGGGTAAGAAGGGGGATGAGGGTATCCTTACAGCAACAGGCCCCAGTGGAGGCGGAACAAGCAGCTGGGAGGGACAGTGATAGCAGAAGACCCTCCGAAGGTGGGTGTTCTCATTTACGTTCCCCGATTAAGAACCTGAGACTCAGAAAGGCTCAGCAATGAGCTTGATGTCATAGAGTCAAGACTAATGTCCAGATCTTATTTCCAGTCCAGGGGTCTTTACTTTTGGACCTGAGGGGTTTGAAGTCCGGTGGAGATGTCAAGGAACCTGAAACCGTAGGAGAGAGAACAGTGCTAAAGGCATGGATTTTGAGTCATCTAGGGAGATGGTAGGTAAATTTACACCAAGAGAAGAAATTGCTAGGGGAGTCAGGACAGGGAGCAGGGAACGGGTAGAGAAGGGGGCTTGGCCAGCGCAGCCTCCACGGGAGCAGGGCCAGCAGCCCCGGGACCCGGCTCCCCAAGTGGGAGAGGAACACTGTGATGATAACTAAAACCCATGAGGCATCAGCCTGGCACCATTTCAAAAGATGGCTGATGCAGGGCACCAAATGGCACTGCCCGCTGACCTCACCTCTGCACGATCAGTTTGGTCAGAACAGGCTCTTCATAGTGAGTGGCACCCTCGCTCTGCCGGTTCTCTTTTTTTGAAGCTCGTTTGGGTCCTGCTTCTTTGAGAGAGATTTCCAGTTGTGGGATATCACTCGGGGAACTCTCTGGCCTGGAGATGTTGCCATCTTGTTTAGAAAACTCCGGATAATCGGAGAGTGAGGAGGGAGAACGGACAAACTTATCTCCTTTTTTGTCAGCCTTTTTCTTCTCTTTCCCCATTTCCCTTAGAAGGCAAAGTTTATATATATAATATGTATATATCTCAAATGATTCCTTTGCTTAAGAGCTGTTTGTTTCAGGGCACTGATGAGTTTTATCTGAAAAATAAAAATTACGTCACCTAATACTTGAGTTTTTACTTGTAGCTAATTTTTAGCTTTACCTCACATCATTACCATTCTCCTACTAAAGCTTTAAAAGTTAACTACAAGTACCAAGTATTACCAATTTATAAAAATAGTACAATCTCCATATGGCTTTGGCTGCTTCTAATTGGAACTACCTAACATTATTTCCTTCCCCAATTAGTGTTGCAGTAAGAAAGGTGGCCCTCTACATGGAAAATGGCTACTTAACCTCTAAGACCCTGCATGCTGCCAACTCACACTTTCAATGCCCTTCTCTTAATATGTAGCCTAGTAAAGAGTGCAGGAGCTAGCTGCAGCCTCCTGGTTTGCCACTTACCAGCTGTGGGTCCTTGGAGAAGTTACTTTTAAACTCCCTGTGCCTCAGATATCAAATAGAAATAACAATATCTCGCTATAAGGATTAAATTATAGGATACACAGAAAACCTCTCAAGTGTAGAATATGTTGCACAGTCAGGGCTCAGTAAATGACTATTTTATGTCACTTTGCTGATTTTGAACTTGAAATCATTGGCTGGCTACTCCCTAATAAAGGTACATTTATTAACTATTCTAAGCCAGACCAAAAAAAATGTGCTAACAATTTGCCCAAGGTCGCAGAGCTGAGGAGCCAGGTTCCAAAGCCATGGATGTTGTGGCCCTCTCAAACCTACCCACTGAAAGCATCGCAGTCCAGCAAGCGGGACGCAGGGTGCGGGTAAGGTCTGGCCCATCCTCCTGCAGGTGGCCCACATTCCCTCTCCTGGGTGGCACCCAGGCCTCTGGATACCCTGATAGCCAGCCCAGTCCCTGCCTTAGGCTCTGTTCTCTCTGACTGTGGCCCTGCTTCTCTTTTCAAGATCCAATTGCTCTTTCCAGGCCTGCCCTGATACTAACGGGTAGTGATTCTGTCTGGGTGGTCTAGTCCATGCGCTTCTCTCCTCTGAACTTGGACCTTTACAACGTGCTTTCTGGTCCTCCTATCAGTGAGACTTAAAACCTGAACTCTAAATAAAGTAGATTTCGCTTCCCACTGTTCCCTAATAACTTCTGTAATGTTTCCCGTTCTCCCTGGCTCTAGAGTCGTCTTGTATTTCCGTGTGCCACCGGCCTTCCGTGTGCCACCGGCCGTAGTTACTGTGAGCAGCCCGCGTTCCCTCTTCCCTCAGGCCACCTCTAGCCTTGGGCTCCCAGCACCGTCCTACGCCCTTAAGGTCCTCCTCGCCCACCACGTACGAGCTCAGGAGGCCGAGTCCGGCTCAGGAGGGAGCTGGCCCTGGTTGGAAGGTCCCTGCGGCGCTGGGACCCCGCGGGACTCTCACCTCCTCCGGGGGCGCCTGGGGACGGAGGTGACGCTGGGCAGCAGCCGCCCGGCTCACAGCCCGGTCTCCAGGCAACCGCCTCCGCCGCCAGCCCCGCCCCCGCTCTTAAAGGCGCCGCGCTGGGCAGGGTAGGGCCTGAAAATTGGTGGGGTCTCAGAACTTTTCCTGCAGGTCCAGGGCTTAGCTCTCCACGCTGTTTGCTGTTGACCTGGCTAATTCCAGCTGTGCAAATTGCTGTGTGCCCCCCCCCCCACATTTCTTCACTGTAAAACTGGAATAATCCATGTCTTAGTTTCCCACTGCTGCCCAAACAAATTAGCACAAATTTAGTGGCTTAAAGCAACACAAATTTATTCTCTCACAGTTTTGTAAATTAGAAGTCTGACGGGGCTGGTTCCTTCTGGAAGCTCTAAAGGAGAATCTGTTTTTGCCCCTATTTCAGCTTCTAGAAGCCTCCTTGGCTTGTGGCCCATTTCTTCACCCTCAAGCCAGGAACCGAGCAGCATTGCTGGGGCCATCCCTCTGTCACAGCTCTGACCCAGCTGGGAAAGGTCCTCCACCTTTAAGAGTTTGTGTGATTAGGCAATCCAGGCTGATCTCCCCATTTCAAGGCTCTTAACTTAACCACACCCTCAGAGGCCCTTTGTGCCACGCAGGGTATCACGTGAGATAGTCACAGTTTCTGGGGTTAGGATGTGGCAGTCTTTGGGGAGTCATTATTCTGCCAGACACAATTCCTGAACTGCAGTTAGTGAGCTTCTTTACAATGAGATTCTGCAGGTGAATTACAGCAGCAGAGCCTGGAACAATAAACAGCAGAAATAATTACTCTACTGTCTTGTTACATCCAAGGAATTCTAAGTTTGGGAATGGACGCCTCTCTCCCAGGAGGCCTGGGTCTGGACGGCGGGGGGCAAGGACAGTGGGGTGGCCTGCACCAACCCCTCCTGGGGCGCCACGGGGCACTTTTTATTTCAATTTTGGCACAGTTCAAAACAACAGGATTCCATGAAAAGTATTTCACAAGATGGACAGGAATTACATCTCCCGTACCACTGGGGGCCAGTAATTAGAATGCCTTACAGCTCACACCCCAACGAAACCAAATCACAGCATTAAAGTTATGGAAAACTCAGAATCTTTTATTTCCCCTTTGCCCCACCAGCTGTACTGGGGAATGTTTTAAAAGTTAGCCAGGTCCCATCCAGTCATTTTCTTCCAGCTGGACAGCATAACACCCTCCTTAGGTTTTTGTTGTGTTTTTTTTTAACTTACTGTGCTTCAGGATTGAAAAACAGTAACCCAGAAGGACCATGATTTTACATTCATGAAACTGGTTAAACCAACATAAATTTAATCATCACTAAAGGCAGGTTAAAAATACATCCAGCCAGAGCAGAGGCCTGGGTAACTTCCAAAGTGCTCTTATTTTTGTAAAATGTGTCCTTGACTATACACATACACAATCATTCAAATGTGTTAAAAAAAAATGTCGTCAGCAATGTCCCATATGGTTTGAAAAGGTTCTTGGGATAATTTTTAAATGGATCTGCTACATTTTTAAAAAAGGAGCATGTTAATTTTGAAAAAAAAAAAAGGTTATTTAAAATACTGCCTTTCAAAGCAGGAAGATGTGCAGTAAAATCCATAATTTTATCAAAGGAGAAGTTTGGTCAGTTTTGAGCAATGATGTCCAAATTGGCCACATGTCGCATAGTCGGCCTTCCGTGGGGGCAGTTCCAGGGCTGGTCCATCTCGCCCATGTGGGTGATGAGCTTCTTCATCTCGCTGGTGTTGAGAGCGGTTCCAATCATCACCTGAACACAAGGCACAAGGGTTATAGTTTTCACTGTTGGGTTGTTTTGTTTTGTTTCAAATAACAACTCTTCAGAAGCACTTTTCTCCAGACAAGGCTAAGCCAGAATACAACTCAAAACATTCCCTGAACAACCTTCCAGGAAACAACCCCACCTTCTAATATCTCCACCTTTTTGTGAAATTCATCCCCTCCAAGGCTCCTTCACAGAGGCCCACCTTTACTAGAAATGCTAACCAGCCTTACCCAGGATCTAACCATACTCAGCACCTCTAGCACCTCCTTCCCAGCCTCCCTGGCAACTGCAGCAGCTTCCTAACAGATCCTCTGCTGCCCCCATGGCCCTACCATCTGTTCTTCATTCATTCAGCAGCAGCCAATGGTGCCATTTAAAGTTATGTCTAATCATGTCATTCCTCTCCCTGGCTCTCCCCTCTCACTCGTTGCCTGACCTGGTCCCCACCACTGTACCTGCCCCTGCAAGCAGGCATCCCTCACTCTCTCCCGTGCTCCAGCCAAACACATAAAGAAAGCATCAGCCTCAGGACCTTGGTACTGGCTGTCCTCTTTAGCCAGAACACTCTTCCCAGGTATTTGCTTGACTCACTTCTCTCCCCCTTCAGGCTTCTGTTCAAATGTCCCTGCCTCCTCTCAATGAACTGGCACTCCCAGTCTACTGCCCACTAGCCTGTCTTCCTGTTTTTTTCTCCATAGCATTTATCACCATCTGATAGGCAGGTGGAGATGAGCAAACTTCCCAGGAAGGACAGAGAAAGTGAGACCCAGAGAAACAAAAGATAGAGAGAGGTGAAAAATCTAAATCTGTTACCTTCTTCCTTCCTATGGCACGCAAGTGCCCACCATGTGCCAGACACAGTCCTAGAGATGGGTACATGCAGAGACCTGCCATGCTGGAGGAAGACAAGACAGTATGGAGTTCACAGAGAACCCAGCCACGGCAACCAGAGCGCTGTGGCTAAGGGCCCAGGAGAGTCTCTGTCAGCAAGGTGCCTGCTAGGCCCTGAGCCTGGGAAGGACCAGGCCCTAGGGCCCAGGAGGGCAGGGCAAGAGGTTGGGGCCTTGCAGAGCCCACAGCTGTCAACACAGGACGCCAGGCAATGAGGTGTGGCAGCAGGAAGGGTCTTCGTGAGAGCTGGTGCACTGGCCACAGGGGGCACCAAGGAGCAGTCTGTAGCTCCAAAGCCTTAGGCGTCACAGCAAGAGGCAAAATTTTAACACGATGGACATTCCAATAGGTCAGTCCCAGCACCAACTCTGCCACAAACCCCAAGGTTGAAGGTCGGTATTACATCTGGGCCTGGAAGTCAAACCTTACCCTTTTCTGCCTTTTCCAAGCTTTTCCCTTGAGCAATTTCATGCAGTCCCATGGCTGTAAATCATACCTAAAATTTTATGTCCAGCCATGACATTTTCCGAAAGCCCTAATTCACTTATATGACTGTTTCCAGACACCTCCACCTGGATGTCTAACGAGATTTCAAAGACAACATGCCTGAAATGGAACTCATAACCCCCAGCCACCTCCAAGTAAGAGAAGCAGCTGCTGTTTCCACCCCTCTCTTATTCAGTTGTGGCACCTCCTAGACTCTGCTCTCCACCAGGACAACCCTCCAACAGCACACATCATACCATAAACCCCAAGTCCTGACATGGACAGCAGCCAAACAGGTCTGACATCCCAAAAGCTCCTGCTCTTGTCCCATCTCCTCTCCAGCCACAAGGACCAATCTGTCTTTGCTCAAACACTCGAATGGGTCCTCCGAAATTCATGTCCACCTGGAACCTGTGACTGTGACCTTATTTGGAAATAGGGTCTGTGCATCTAATCAAGATGAGGTTGTACTGGAGTAGGGTAGGCCCTTAATCCAATATGACCAATGTCCTTATCACTGACAGCAAGACACACAGAGAAAAGACAGCAAGTAATGACAGAGGTAGTAATGACGCAGCTACAAGCCAAGGAACGCAAGGAACACCGGCCACCACCAGAGGCTGTACAGGCCAGGAAGAAGCCTCCCCTAGGGCCTCTAGAGCAGGGTTCTTAACTTTTTTTGTTCCACGGACCCTTTTCCTAGTCAGGTGAAAACCATGGACCCCTTACTAAGCCCACACTAGACTGTGTGTTATTTAATAAATATTTCACATCTGACCAATACATCCCCGCAAGAATAATGGTTTGAGTTTTCAATTTAAGCTCACAGACCCTCTGAAATTATTTATTTTTGTTTATGTCTATTTCTCCCTACTAAAATATAAACCCCTCGAGGGCAAGGATCTCATCTGTCTTGTTAGCTCCATGTCTGCAGCATCTGGAAGTGTGGGGCACTCAGCAGGGGCTCAAGAAGTATTTGTTGACTAAGTGAAGAGCATCCTGGAAGTTTCTACTGGCCACTCACTTTACTTTGACATCACCACCTACTGCTACCATTTCCCAGGGTCACCTACTACTGCTACCACCTACCATATAAACTGACCAAATGCTAAGTAATGCCTGGCACAGGGCATGCCTGTGAAACACCTGAAGAGTGGATGGGCTCTGCATAACCTGGGACAGTGCTTCTCAGGCCAAGCAGCCACATGTTATTACAACCCATAAGGTTCAAAGATGAACAAAGGCATAATTAGCAAATTGTGTTTGTATAAACAAAAGCCCTTGTAAAGAATGCTTCTTAAGGGAAGTAGAGAAAGATTAACAGTCATGAGCTAGAGGTCAAGGCTAATGCAGATATTGTGAGTTGCATGAGTTGCTGTGTTATACAGAATTTGAGCACTAAGTGTGTAAAACAACATGTGCAATCAAGACAACATTCAAGAAGGGTGACAGTATCAGGAGCTGAACTGAAACCTTCAGCTCAGGTCAACAAGCTTGAGCAAAGCTTCCAGGCCCTGGCACATAGCTTACTTCGCTGCACTTACAGACTTCCGGCAGGCTCGTGAGGCAAACATCTGCCTGACTCGAGAAGGGCGGCACATAACACCAGGGCAGTCGCTTAGCATAAAGATCAGCTCATCTATATCCTGGGGTCCAAAGGTCCAGTTTTTACTAGTTGGCAAGGAAATCAACTTAACCCTTTCAGTGACTGGAGCTAAATAAAAAAAAAAGAGAAATACCCATTTTTTGAAAAATGCATTAAAAAAAAAAAGATTTATTTATTTATTTCTTTCCCCTTCCCCCTCCCATCCCGGTTGTCTGTTCTCTGTGTCTATTTGCTGTGTCTTCTTTGTCTGCTTCTGTTGTTGTCAGTGGCAAGGGACTCTTTCTTTCTGTTGCGTCATCTTGTTGTGTCAGCTCTCCGTGTGTGCTGCACCATTCCTGGGCAGGCTGTACTTTCTGTCGCACTTACAGGGCGCACTCCTTGCGCGTGGGGCTCCCCTACACGGGGGACACCCCTGTGTGGCAGGGCACTCCTTGAACGCATCAGCACTGTGCGTGGGCCAGCTCCACACGGGTCAAGGAGGCCCAGGGTTTGAACCGTGGACCTCCCATGTGGTAGATGGACGCCCTAACCACTGAGCCAAGTCCGCCACCCATGAAAAATGCATTTCATTTGAGTGCTAACTATGATGAGGATTTGAAAGAAAAGGCAGAAGCAAGATTTTGGAATCACTTTTATCTCTTATAAAATAAGGAGAGAAGCAGATGTGGCTCAAGCAATTAAACTCCTGCCTACCACATAGGAGGTCCCTGTTCAGTTCCCAATGCCTCTTAAAGGCGGCGAGCTGGTGCGACAGACTGGCACAGCAAGCTGACAGAACATGATGATGCAAAATGATACACAACAAAGGAGGGAATGGAGGTGGCTCAAGTAATTAGGTACCTCCCTCCCAAACGGGAGGTCCCAGATTCGGTTCACCATGCCTCATATAAAAGGAAGACGAGCACACAACGAAACAGCGAGTGCAAACAACAAGGGGCTGGGGAGAAAAATCTAAAAAAACAACAAGGAGACTGATCTATATGATCTCAAAGACTTTCAGATCTAAGACAACAAGATTCTATAGTCTTAATTAATAACTTACCATCTTCATCAATAACAAAATCAAAGCCATTCTTCCTGAATATTTCTAGATTTTCTATCAGAACAGCTTCATTGATAGCAGTTAAGTTGAGAGTCTGAGGTCTGAAAAGCAAAAGAGAGATTCAAAACATGTTTTAAGTCAAGCATTTAGGTATAATGCAGAAGTGAAACTAAAACCACTCTATTAGGCTATTTTGAATTCATTTAAAAGCAAAGCATGTAATGCTTTATTCAGCTACATGTCCTTCCTGCACAAAACTTTGAGAATTTCCTTTTAATTTTCTAAGCTATTTTCAATTTTTGAAATTTTTAAGATTTAAACATTTTAATTTTCTAAGTTAAAGTAGCTGCAGAAGCAGTTTGCTCTTTCCTAAATAGACAGAACCATGCAGTTCTCTTTCCCAATATAATATAACGCAACCCCAATAGCCCAGTCTCATTTTTTATCCTTTCCTGGTTGATATAACATTAAAAAATAGCATTTTCTCTCCTTACAATAAAGGTATTTTGAAAAGTTGGCTTATGCCATTACAGGTATATGAAAACAGAATAAAAGATAACATTTGCTTTGCTATTTTGCTCCTTCCTCTGCTTATATTATTTATCCATCCTTCCATCTATCCATCCATCCATCTTTCCTCCTGGATTTACTGAGTGCTTAATAAGGCAAATACCACTCAAGACAGGTGTGATGGTTACACTATTGTGACAACTTGGCCAGGTAATTGTGCCCAACTGTTTAGTCAAGCAAGCACTGGGCTAACTGTAATACAATGGCATTTATGGACTTTAGTCACCATTGACTTTACTGCAGTGGTAAATCATAAATAGCTGATTACAATTTACATCAATCAGGGAGATTGCCATCAGCAATGAGTGACGCTTAACCCAATCAGTTGAATGCCTTAAAAGGGGAAGTGATTCCAGCATTCAGAGAGAATTCCCCAGCTTGTCTTTGGACAGCCAACATCTCTCGGAACTCTATTATTTTTTTATTTTTTAAAGATTTATTTATTTATCTCCCCTCCCCCCCACCCCAATTGTCTGTTCTCTGTGTCTATTTGCTATGTCTTCTTTTGTCCGCTTCTGTTGTTGTCAGCGGCACAGGAATCTGTGTTTCTTTTTGTTGCGTCATCTTGTTGTGTCAGTTCTCCGTGTGTGTGGCACCATTCCTGGGCAGGCTGCACTTTCCTTCACGCTGGGCGGCTCTCCTTACGGGGTGCACTCCTTATGCGTGGGGCTCCCCTACGTGGGAGGTACCCCTGCGTGGCGCAGCACTCCTTGCGCTCATCAGCACTGCGCATGGGCCCCAGAACTCTAAGAACCTTCAATGCACTTTCACTGGAGATCCTGGTTGCGGCCTGCTTGCGGAACCTGGCCTTGTGCATCCCCACGGCTGCATGACAGACTCTGATAAATCTCTTACTATCGACAGATATCCTTTGTTGATTCTGTTTCCCTAGAGAACTCTGACTAATACAGCAGGATTATCATGGTGAGCAAACACAGTCTCAGTCTCTGCCCTCATGAATAATCTAGTGGGGAAAACATTAATCGGACAGCCATACAAATAAATTATAAGTACAAACTACAAGTTAGGAAGGAGGTTTCTCTGAGGAAGTGACCTCTGAACTGAGACTTGGAGATAAACGGGAGTTAATTAGGCAATAGGGGAGGGGAAAAGAGAAAGTGTTCCAGGCAGACACAACAGCTGTTTAAAAGCCCTATGACAGTCCTCTGAAGTTTCTGGACCCATGCATATATATCTACTTCTTTTTTAAACAGATGTCTAGGAATTCATCAGGTCAATCAAGGGAAAACGGAAGATGGCCAAAATAGCAAGAGGAGGGATCACGAAGAAGGGTTATGAAAGGGTCAAACCATGTACAGCCCTACAAGCTAATATGGAATGTTGGTCTTTATCTATTAATCTTCAAGAATGGTCCATATGGGATCCAATATGGCCTATGATTCTGAGTCAATTTGGAAATGTCACAGAAAGAGACCTTATTTATGCAAAATGGCAAAACTGCAAAGTCCCTCTTTAAAAAGGGTGGGAGTATTTCAGTATTAAAAAGTAACTTACTAAATGTCTTTATTATTACCATTTACTCCTACTAAAAATTAATAACAATGAATGCATTCCATAGGAAAGAGAGGAAATAAATTTCTCAGTAAATTAGGTATATTTTCCAAGCCTAGCGATGCTTTAGTGGTACATTTCTCCACACTGGGATCACCTTCTGTTGGGATCTGAGTTTATTTGCCAATGTAGTTTAATTTCTCAATTGAAAATCCATGACTTCTAAGAATTTTTTAAAGTCTTCTGGCTTACATTATATACTATCACACCACCTTGTAAAGAGATCAAATTAAAGTGTTCAATTTGGCAAAGGAGAGAGAAATGCCCAATTCTGCAGTGAAGTTCCTCTACTATAGATGAAAACCAAAGTACAGGCTGGCGTAACAAATAAATTCTACATATTTTAAATAAAAAGACTACACATTGCCCCCCATTAAAGGATTTTCTGGCCAACCAGAGATGAACACTTTTTTTCCCCATGTATCTCTATATATTTTCCTCTCCCCACTATTTTTGCTGTCTGTGTCCATTCACTGTGTGATCTTCTGTATATATTTCTCTTTTTTTCTTCTCTTGTCGTTTTTCTCCTCTAGTATTCACCGGGATTCGATCCTGGGGACCTCTTATGTGGAGAGAGGTTCCCTGTCACTTGCACCACCTCAGTTCCTGGTTTCTATTGTGCCTCACTTTGACTTTCCCCTTTGTCTCTCTTTTATTGCGACATCATTTTGCTGCATAACTCACTTGCGCAGGCACTGGCTCACTGCACCACAGGCACTCGGCTCACTGTATGGGCACACTTTTTTTTTTTTTTTTAACCAGTAGGCCCCAGGGATTGAACCCAGATCCTCCCATATGGTAGGCGGAAGCCCAATCACTTGAGCCACATCCACTTCCCTGATCAACACTTTTTAATAGATAAAATGATTCAATACATTAAAAACACACTGAAAAAAACAAGGGAAAAAACCACACTTTGTTGTTAAACCTCTTTGGATGAACCTCAGTTTCACCACCTAAAAATGAGGATGGTTAACTACCTTATGAGATTTGTGAGGGTTCAATAAATTAAATACACCTAAACTGCTTCAATGGCACCTGGCACATAAAAGACATTCAATAAATGCTAACTAAGACTATTATGAAGTAAAAAGATATAAAAAAGTTGATAGAAGATTTAAAAAATTGCTTATGACAAAAAAAAAAAGCAATAATTATATATAAACAGATACATACCTAAACTATTAGATCTTAAATTTCTAGGGGTGAAACAACAATGAAAATTCTGAACACCGAAATGAACTTACACTATGAGCCTTTGACCCTGGAGAACAGTGTGCTGTTGGAGCATCTCAAAGTTGTACTTCTCATCCGTAGCATGCTGGTCCACTATGAAGATATCTGCATTCAGTTTGGTTATTATAAATCCCAAGTTAAACTGCCCAATGATTTCCATGTCGGCAAACATTGTTTTACTGCATATAGAAATATAATAGTTACAAAACATTTTGAAGGATTATTTGCTGATTATAAAACAAAACGATGTAATAAAAATATTAAAACAATTCAAAAACATAAAATAGTCTCTAATAATCCCACTTTCTAAAGATGACATTAGTTATTCATTCATTCATCTGATTCTCCAGAGACAGCATTGCTTATCACTAGTAATAATTTGGTGTATGTTTAACATACCAGACCTTTGTCTATACACTAATTTTTTAGAAATTAAGAAATAAAAAATGGGGAAGCAGCTGTGGCTCAACTGACAGAGCGTCCACCTACCATATGGAGGGTCCAGGATGTGATACCCAGGGTCTCCTGACCCGTGTGGTGAGCTGACCCACATGCAGTGCTGCTGCACATAAGGAGTGCCATGCCACACAGGGGTGTCCCCAGCATAGGGGTGCTCCATGAACAAGGAGTGCGCCCTACAAGGAGAGCCACCCTGCATGAAAAAAGCATAGCCCGCCCAGGAGTGGAGTCACACACACAGAGAGCTGATGCAGCAAGATGATGCAACAGAAAAAGTGACACAATTTCCCAATGCCCCATGACAAGAATGCAAGCAGACACAGAAGAACACACAATGACTGGACACAGAGAGCAGATAATAGGGGGAAAGGGGAGAGAAATAAATAAAATAAATCTTGAAAAAAAAAAAGGAATCATACTCTTCATATCATTCATTCTGCTTGTCATTAACGCATCTTAGATGTTTTTCCAGATCAATACATACTTTATTTTTTTTTAAGACCATCTAGAAATTCATTAGCAAATGTACCACAAGTTGTTCAATCAATTCTTTAGTGAAGGACATCTAAGATGTTTCCAATTTTATTAATACAGAAAAAGCAGCAATAGACATTCTTGCACATTTATATGCACACTTGTGGGAGAATTTCTGAGAGATAAACTCCTAGAGGTGGAATTAGGTGTGTATATTTTCACATTTTTACTTAGCGTTATCCTAGGCAATGCTTTTGAACTCAAACTTTTGACAATATGCCATTCTAATTTTTTCCTAAATAACGAGGCCAGAAAAAGATATCACAAGAAAATTACAGACCAATATCCTTTATGAATATAGATGCAAAAGTCAACAAAATACTAACAAATCAAATCCAACAGTACTGCACATTAAAAGGATTATATACCATGGTTAAGTTGGATTTATCCCAGGAATGCAAAACAAGAAAATCAATGTAATTTACCACATAATAGAATGAAGGAAAAAAACCCAAACAATTATCTCAATTGACACAGAAAGGCATCTGACAGAATTTAGTACACTTTCTTGATAAAATGCTCAGAACACCTGGAATAGAAGAGCACTCCATCAACATGATAAAGGGAGTATCTGAAAAGCTCACAGCAAACATCATACTCAATGAAAGACTGAAAACGTTCCCCCTAAGATCATGAGGAGGTCTAGGATGTCTGCTCTCACCACTTCTACACAACATAGTACTGGAAGCTCTAGCCAGAGCAATTAGGCAAGAAAAAGAAATAAAAGGCATCCATATTGGAAAGTAAAATTATCTCTATTCACAGGTGACCATGACCCTACCTATATATAGAAAACAAGAAAGTTATTAGGGCTAATAAATGAATTAAACAAAGTGGCAGGGTATAAAACCAACACAAAAAAATCAGTGGTGTTTCTATACATCAGTTACAAACAATCCAAAAGAAAATCAAGAAAAACAATTCCAATTACAATAGCAACTAAAAGAATCAGAAGTCTAGGAATAAATTTAATCAAGGATGTAAAGGTCCTGTATATTGAAAGCTATAAAACACTGCTAAAAGAAATTAAAGACCTAAATAAATGACAAGACATCTCACATCCATGGATTGGGAGACTTAAAATTGTTAAGATGTTAATACTACCCAAAGCAATGGACAGATTCAATGCAATCCGAATCAAAATTCCAGCAGCATTTTCTTGCAGAAGTGGAGAAGCCAATCATCATATTCATATGGAATGACAAGGGGACCTCAACAGTCAAAACCATCTTAAAGAACAAAGTTGGTGGACTCTCACTTCCCAATTTCAAAACTTATTACAAACATACAGTAATCAAAACAGTTTGGTACACAGAGCAGGTGTAACTCAGTGGTTGAGTGCCTGCTTCACGTGTACAAGGTCCCAGGTTCAATAACCAATACCTTCTAAAAAAAAAAAGAAGACCAATGGAATAGAATTGAGAGTTCAGAAATAAACCATCACATCTATGGCCAGTTGATTTTCAACAAGGTTGCCAAGTCCACTCAATGAGGAAACAGTATTATCTTCAACAAATGGTACTGGGGGAAAAACTGGATATTCACATGGAAAAGAATCAAAGTTGACCCCTGTCTCATACCATATACAAAAATTAATTCAAAATGGATCAAAGAGGCAGGTGGCGTTCTCATCTCCAGACTCAGCCACCTAGCAATTTGCAGTTGCAGGAACATGGGTATTTTAGGACAGATCAGACATATTATAACAATGCCTGAAGCAAACAACAATAATTTCAATGAGCACCAGGTTCAACTTCTGGCAGAGATGTGTATTATTCTTGATGAAAATGATAAAATTGGAGCTGAGACCAAAAATAACTGTCACGGAATGGAAACAATGAGAAAGGATTATTACATGGAACTTTTAATGTCTTCTTATTTGATACCGAAAATAACCTCCTACTATGGTAGAGATAAAATGCTAAAATTACCTTTCAAGGTTGTTTTACCATCATTTATTGTAGTCATTCATTAAGTAATCCAGAAGAACATGAAGAAATGATGCAAATGGAGTAAGACAAGCAGCACGGAGGTGTTTAAAAACTGAATTCAGAATTTCCACAGAAGTAGTTCCTCCAGAAGAAATTAATTACATAACACAAATTCACAAGGCCCAATCTGATGGTATTTTGGGATGAACACAAAATTATATTTTGTTTGTGAGGAAGACTGTAACTTTGGATCCAGATCCAAATGAGATTAAAAGCTATTGTTATATGTCAAAGGAAGAACTAGAAGAAATTCTGACAAAAAGCAGTCAGTGGTAAAATTAAGATAATCCTATGGTTTAAAATTATTGCAGAAACTTTTCTCTTTAAATGGTGGGAAAACTTAATCATTTGAATCAGTTTGTTGAACATGAGAAAATATATAGAATGTGAATATGAGGATGAATGATTAGTAAAGTACTGAGAATTTCCATAATAGTAAACTCAGGATGTTGTGGGATTTTTTAAAAAATTTGGTTCTCTATTAGTAAAACTGATTTGCTACACTGATACTTTTATGTCTAGAATTTGGGTGGAAAAGGCAACAGACTTCTTAATTTTATATCATATATCCCATATATAACAATTGTTCTTTGTAAAAGAAGACATTTATGAGCCATTGCAAAATAGAGAATACAAATAAATTTAACCTGTTGTAAAACATGCGCATGACAAATTTGAATAAATGAAACTTTTCAGTGTTGACACTGTTGTGATAAACATTTTTAGAACACTCTGTAGAGCACTTTGCTATTTGCCAGATACTTTATATATCAGGATTTTTTTTAAGTCATGGTCCAGAAAAATGTGCAAAGAAGCTATTTGCTTGGCTACCTCAAAACAGTGGTAATTCACTTCAGCATCAAAAGATTAAATTAGTAGAGCAGATTCAAGGGAAATTAAATGGTATATACTCTAATCTCTGTCATTCTAAATCGATTTTGTGGCTTAATCAATCTGAAATATCAGTTGATATTTAAAGTTAATCACTGCTTTTGGTAATGAGCAGGCATTTATATTGATTAGGTTAAATCTTTTAATAGGTCTTGGCAATTAGTAAAGTATATGCTTTCAGAATTACAGTGGACAGAGGGCTATTCATAAAATGGGAATTTTGTCACACTCTATAACAGGTTTTCTTAACCTTGGTACTGTTTACATTCTGGGCCAGATAAATGTTTTGGGGGTTGTCCTGTGAATCGTAGGATATTTAGCAGCATCCCTGGCCTCTACCCGTTAGGTGCCAGTATCACCTTTCTCTCCCACCCAGGTTGTGACAACCAAAATAATGCCAGGCATTGCCAGATGTACCCTGGGGGAGTCAAAGTCACCCCCAGTCAAGAACTTTCTGCTCTACCAAGTCAGGCCATATTATAAGAAAAAAAAAAAGAGAGAGACAAGGCTAATGTATGTGTTAAACAGATTGAGGTTACAGAATATGTGCATATTAATATTTAAAAGTGTACCTTAACTAAGTTTTTAAATTCTTACCATGATTTCTTAGATTTGAAATCTTAAGACAGTTTTATTAATGTTATATAATAATGAAAAAAAAAAAAAAGGTTTCTTACAAAGCTAAATGGTACATACATTCAATAGAAAAATTCATTCTTTAACCCCAAACAATGTATTTATAATTCCAGGAAAGACTACCTTATGTAGCAAATATTTATTTTATTGATAAGTAGAAGCAATAAAAACTCTGCACATTTTTTTAAAAAATGATAAAAGAAATAAATATAAGAGCTAAAACCATTAATTCTCAAAAGAAAATATAAGGGAACATCTTCAGGACCTTTTATAAGGCAATGACTTCTTAGATACAACAACAGTACAAGCAAGAAAAGAAAAAAACAGATAAACAAGACTTCATCAAACCTTTTGTTCTTCCAGAAAAGTAAAAATACAACACATGGGATAGGAGAAAATATTTCAAAATCATACTTCTGATAAGGTTTTAATATCTAAAATGTATGAAGAATTCCAACAACAAAACAACCCAGTTAAAAGAAACAGGCACCCTACCTCACACAATATTGAAAATTCAACTCAAAATGGATCAAAGATCTAAATACAAAAGCCAGAACTATCAAACTCATTAGAAGAAAACATAGGGAGGCAGCTTCAGGACCTTGTGTTAGACAATAGTTTATGTTACCCCCAAAGCACAAGCAACAAAAGAAAATATAAGTAAACGGAACATTATCAATATAAAAAACTTTTGTTCCTTAAAGGACTCTATCATTAAAGTAAAACAACAACCTAAATAATGACAGAAAATATTTGGAAACCATAAATCTGAAAAGGATTTAGTATCAAAAATATATAAAGAAATCCATCAACTCAACAACAAAAAGACAACCTAATTTAAAAATGGGCAAAAAACTTGAAGAGACATCCCTCCAAAGAAGATATACAAATGGTCAGATGCTCAACATGATGAACCACCAGGGAAATGCAAATCAAAACCACAAAGGGATACTATTTTACACCCACTAGAATGCCTGTTATTAAACAAAAACAGAAAACTACAAGTATTGGAGAGAATGCAGAAAAATAGGAATAACCAATTCATTGGTGGGGGAATGAAAAATGGCGATGCCTCTGTTGAAGACAGTTTGGTGGTTCCTCCGAAAGTTAAATATATGACCCAGTAATCCCATTACTAGGTCGATACTCAAAAGAACTGAAAGCAGGGACTTGAACAGACATTTGCACACCAATGTTAATAGCAGCATTATTCACAATTGTCAAAAGATGGAAACAACCCAACTGTCTATCAACCAATGAATGGATAAACAAAATATGGTATATGTATGCAATGGACATAAAAAGGAATGAATTTCTGTTACATGCAAAAACATGGATGAACCCTGAAAATACATTGAGTGGAATAAGCCAGACCAAAAGAACAAATATTGTACGATTTCACTGATACTAAATAATTAGAAAAAGCAAACTCAAAGAGTCAGAATCTAAAATATAGGTTGCCAGGAGATGGGGTGGTATAGGGAACAGAGAGTTATGGCTTAAAATGTACAAGGTTTCTATTTGAAATGATGAAAATGTTTTTAAAATGAATAGTGGTGATGGTAGCACAACATTGTCAATGAAATTAACAGCATTGAAATATACATATGAATGTAGTTTAAAGAGAAAATGTTAGGTGGTATATATGAAACTGGAATAAAAATTTAAAAATTCCATGGAACTGCACAACACCATGAACCCTAAGTTAAAGCATGAACTATAGTTTATAGAACAAATATAATAATGTGCTTTCATCAATTGTAACAGCTGTACCATACCAGTGCAAAGTGCTAATAATAGGCGGTATATGGGAATCCTGTATTTTATGCATGATGGTGTTTTTGTAAACCCAGAAATTCTCTAATAAAAAATAAACAAAAAGTTTTTTAAAAATATGCAAAAGACTTGAAGCATTTCTCCAAAGATACACAAACGGCCACTAAGCACATGAAAAGATGCTCAACATTATTAGCCATTAGAGAAATGCAAATCAAAACCACAACAACCCCCTACTTCACACCTACTGGGATGATTATTATTATTTTTAAATTGAAAATAAGTGTTGGCAAGGATATGGAGAAATAGGAATAATTCCTATTTTATTCCTATGTTGTTGGTAGAAATGTAAAATGGTACACCCACTGTAGAAAACACTGCAGCAGTTCTTACTTCTAGGTATATACAAAGAATTGAAAACAGGGACTCAAACAGATATTTGTACATCAGTATTTGTAGCAGATTATTCACAACAGCCAAAAGGTTGGATAGCCCAAGTATCCACCAACAGATGAATGGACAAACAAAATAGGGTATTCAAATAATGGAATAGTATTCAGCCATAAAAAAGGAATGAAGTTCTGATACAAGCTACGACAGCTGAAACCTGAAGATATTACGTTGAGTAAAAAAAGCCAGGCACAAAAGGACAAATACAATATGATACCTACTTATATAAAATAATTAAAATAAGCAAATTTATAGAGTCAGAAAACTGATTAGAAGCCACCAGGGGCCAGGGGAAGGAGGGTATTAGGGAGTTATCGTTTAAGTGGTACAGAATTTGTTTGGGGTAAGGAAAGAGTTCTGGTAATGGATGGTGGCAATAGCAGCACAATATTGTGAATATAACTAATGTTATTGATTTGTATATACAATAGTGGTTAAGATGGGAAATTATGCATTATCTATATATTAACATAACGAAAGTTTAAAAAAATAGCACAGTGAAAACACTATTCAAAGAAAAATAATTTGAGAGAATGAGAGGCAATGAATAGAAGTTGGTCAAGGTAAAAAACGTTCCCAAGGATGCATACTGGTAGAACACAAGGAATCTATGGAATCAACTGACTCCAAAATTAGAATCTGGGAGAGGGAGCTAGGAGTAGGGAGAAAGGATCAGAGGCAGAAGAAGAAGTACAAAGGAGTCCTTTTTGGGGTACATTGACCCTGCGATGAAGGAAGATCCCAAGAGAACTATCTGGACAGACAACAGGAGCCAGTTCAGGGAAGCACAGAGGCAGAAAAAGTGCCAATCTTTTAAAGCAGAGTGAGAAGGAAAAGAGCAAAAGACACCCAACAGGGCAAACCCTGAGTTTTGAAGGTTCAGCCTTTGAGTCATTCAAAGAAGGTCACTAAAATAAGTAAAATGCTCTTAAGGAAAGACTTTACCTTATCTCTTTTCTTAGCTCATCTTCTGCTGCTTGATTTTCTCCAGGGCAAATCTTTGCCCTAAATTTCCTATAATTCTGTTCACCTTCTCTTTGCTGTTCTTGCTGATATAACTTCTTCATCCGTTTAGCTAAAGCACTCATAGAAAAGTCAAGACGCACTATTTTCTTACTAATTTTAACAGCTATATCAACCAGAGATACTGAAATGTTCTGAGGATTAGTCAACTTTTGAGGAATGTCAGTATTCGAAGAAATTTTTTCCTTTTTAAGACACTTTGTTTTTGAGGATGAGCTATCAGATGACTGAGGCAAAACTCTAAATTCATATCCGATATCCCTTTGGTCTAAATGACACTCTGTTTCTGAAAAATGATGGCCAGTTTCAGGTAATTTCTCACAAGAGCCCCCCTCCTCTTGTGAAGATCTGTCTTCAGGGGAATTTGTAGTATGGCCGCTGCTGATGCACCTGCCTGTCGACGGGGTACAGAGCTCCTCCTCTGAGCCCACTGGGGTGCTGCTGTGCCCCGAGTCCTCTTCCACCTCCAGTCTGTCCGACCCATCGCAGGGCCCCTCATCGGTACATATCACTTCTCCCTGAGGACCTGACACATCTCTTCCAGAGATGCACTTCTGGGAGGGCAGGGACTCTGAAGTGCTAGGCGGTGGTATGTGTGCTTTTTGTCTTGGAGAAATTTGTCTCGGTCCAGGCGTTTTCATGTGCTGATGAAGAGAAAAGGCCTCTCTCAGTCTGGTAATGCTCACTGCCCTCTTTTCTTCTCCTCGAATTCTTAACACAGGAGGACTGGCCTGCTTTTCTGGCAGGGGCGTTTCCATTTCTGTCGAACGCATTTTCATTAAATTACCTAAGTAAATATGAATGGAGGAGAACACAGGTACTGTACTGAAATGGAATAAAAGGATATTTTTACTTGAACAGGCACCTCCCTAATGATATCTTTGGCTAATAAACATATGAAAATTGGCCAACATTAGTCATAAAGGAAATAAAAATTAAAGCCCTAATATGATGCCACTGTATACTCACCAGAATGGGTAAACTTAAAAAAACACACAAGGAAGCAGATGTGGCTCAAGTGTTTGAGCACCTGCTTCCCACATGGGAGGCCCCAAATTCAGTACCCCCCCATGCCTCCTTAAAAACAAAAAACAAAGTTACAAGCAAACAAGCAAAAAAAAAACCAACTTAGGGGACCCAAGTATCCATCAAAAGATGAACAGATAAATAAAATGGGGTCTATCTGTACAATGGAATGTAATTCAGCCATAAAAAGCAACAAAGTTCTAATACATGCTGCAGAATGGAAGAACCCTGAAAACAACACGTTGAGTAAAGTAAGTTTCAAACAGAAAAGGACAGATATTGTATGACTCTCATACAAAAATGTCTAGAATAGGGAAATTCCGCAAAGTAGACTAGAGGTTACAGGGGATGCAGTGGAAGGAGAATGAGGTGTTACTGTGGGGACAGAGTTTCTATTTGGGGGGATGAAAAAGTTTTAGAAGTGGTGTTGCTGATGGTTGTGCAACACTGTGACACTGTGAATGTAATTAATGCCACCAAATTTTGTACTTAAAAATGGGGGAAACATCAGAGGTATCAGGTTTAGTTCCTGGTGCATCCTAAAGAAACAAGGAAGACAAATAGATACAGCAAGTGCAAACAATGGAGGGGATAAATAATAAAATAAATCTTTAAAAAATAAAAAATGAGATTAAAAAGGGGGAAATGGCAAACTTTATTTTTTATATATATTTTTTATGTTCTACATTTTTAAGACAATATAAACAAATGAACAACACCAGGGGTTCACAAGAATGAGGATCAAATGAAATGCTTAAATAATGCTGGCAGCAGTGAAAACACTACAACCACTTTGTAAAACTCTGGTAATGTCTCCTAAACCTACACACACCTGTGAGCCAGTGTCATTACTCCCATTAGCAATGCCTACATATCCTCACCAAGAGATGTGCACAAGGAAGTTCAAGGAAGTTTCATTCAAACAGAAAAAAACTAGAAACAACTCAAAGTCCACTAACGATAATATCTGAATACAATGGAATACTAGACACAAATGAACAAATTAATGAACTGCCACACGTGACCTAGATTAATCTCACAAGTAAAATACTGAAAGGAACCAATCACAAGAACTGCATACTATTTCAAATTAAAAACACAAAACTAATGTATGATGTTAAGTTAGGAAAATGGTTACCACTGTGGGGTTAGAGTCTGAAAAGGGGATCAAGTGGTCTTCTATGGATTCCTTCTTGATCTTGGGACAGATTTCAAAAGTTTGTCACTGTCAAAATTAATCAATCCACCCACTTATATGTTTGTGTCTACATGAATGCAACACATCCACGAAATGGTTAAAAGAAGGGCATTGATTCAACTGTGTTTCCAGATATTTAGATGTTTTGGGCACAACACCGTGAATGTAGTTAACACCAATGAACTCTATACTTGAAAGTGGTTAAATGGGAAATTTTATGTTGTATGTTACCACAATAAAAATATTTTAAAAACCCACAACTCTGTGTTGTACTAAAAAACTGTACAGAGGGAACCTGAATGTAACGATGGACTTTAGTTAATATTTTTCATCAATTGTAACAAATATACCGCACTGAAACAAACTGTTAATAATAAGAAGGGGAGTGGATGTGACTCATGCAGTTGAATGCCTACTTCCCACATGGCAGGTCCCGGGTTTGGTTCCCGGTGCTGCCTTAGAACAAAAACAAATAAGCAAACAAACAAGAAAACTGACTAAGGGGAGCCAATGGGGCTCAGTGCTTGAGCGCTGGCTTCCCATGTACAGGGTCCCAGATTCAATCACCAGTCCCGGAGCCTCAAAAAAATTAAAAATTAAAAAATTAAAAAATAAATTAGGGAAAACTGGGAGGGCCAGGGGTAGGGAATAATATGGAAACTGTACTTTCTGCATGATTTTGCTGTAATCTACAACTGCTTTAAAAAATGTTTTTAAAAAAGGGCACTATTAAGACATTCCAACATTCCCAGACAACAAAAACTGAAAGAATTCACTCCTAACAGATCTACCCTATAAGAAATACTAAAGGGAGTCCTTCATGCTGAAATGAAAGGATACCAGACTGACTCAGATTCACAAGAAACAAAAAGCACCAGTAAAGGTAACTAAGTAAATATATAAAATAAAATATAATAAAATACAATATAAATGCAACTTTTTCCCTCCTATATGATTTAAAAGACTGAATTAAGCTATAATTATAAATACTGCGCTAATGGGCATAAAAGTATAAAGATATAATTTGTGTGACAATAACAGTACAGAGAAGGTGGCAAGGAGATGAGCTATATAGAGGCAATGTTTTGGGATACTACTGAAGTTAATGTTGATACTAATCTGAACTAGATTGTTATAAAATGTAAACTGTAATCCCCAGGGCAACTAGTAAGAAAGTAACTCAAAAATATATAGTAAAAGAAATGACAAAGGCGTTAAGACTGTACAGTTACTGTAGACTTCTGCTCACATTATCTGTTTAAAATTTAGAAAAACTAAAGGGACCAATATCTCCTGAGACAGACCATACTGCATATCTGTGTGTGCTAAATGTGGTCACTCCCACCTTTTTCAACAGATTACCTTAAATCTGTAGCCAGACACTTTCTAGCAAGAAACATTCACTGTCTAAAAGAGAAGATACATTTCATGTTGAAAACTTTACCTTGGCAAAAATAAGGAAAGTATTGCAGTAGCTAAAAGTTTTAATAGCTGTTTAAGCCCTTGTATTTTTCTTACCTTCAATATTTAACAGTGGCTGCTGATTGATATTAAGTTTGTTCACATCACTATCAAACATTCCTATCAAAGAAGTCTTTAAAACTGCCAACAAAAGCTTCTCCTCTTGTAGTAAAATTTGCCGTTTATCTGGGGTAACATTGATATCAACACATTCTAAGGCAAAAAAGAAGACACTTATTATTTTTAAGTTAACCTTTAGTTACAGAACTTTCCCTACTCTACCATCTTACCCACTTGTACTTACAAAGAGTACCATTAAAAACATTACCACATCCAGATTAATATCCATAAACTCTAAAAGTAGGCTTTTAAATAAACAAGAAAAAGAGACCAATTTCTTAAGTAGATAAAATATGTAAGAACTGGAATCGGTAAATTGCAAAAGAAAAATAAATGTGAATAAACACATTAAAAACTGCAAACTAAAGTAAGATATCGTTTTAATACCTAACTGAATTTGTTTTAAAATTTTTAAGACCTAGTAAATTAGGGTAGATGTGTAAATTGGTGCGATACAGAAAAAGCCTTGAAAATCATATTCACCGTCCAATTAATTACATTTCTAGGAATTTATCCTGAGATAATCAAAGATAAGTATTTAATTATAAGTAGAGATTTATAATTTCGAAAAACTAAAAAATAACTTAAATATCTAAAAATAGAAGAATTAAAAACCAAGGCATATCCATACGCTGGAATATAATGTAGCTACTAAAATCATGTTTCTGAATAATTTTTAATTACATGGGAAAAGAAAATGTTCATGTCTAAGGATAAAAAAGGAAATATAAAATTACCCCAAAATTATTTTCTCTACACATATTTTAAGGTGTGCATAAATGTAAGTATTTAGAAAAAATACTAGAATGGCAATATACCAAAATTTTAACAATGCTATTATTACTAATAAACAGCATGTATATGAAATCAGTTTTTTCAAAACCAAGAACACTTTAGTCTTACGGAACTTCATGGCATCTTTCTAGTTTCTTCTTTGGTTGACATGAAAAGTCCTATTTTCCTTAACATAATTATGTCGTTTCAAGTAGAAAGCAGGAAAGTTTGCATAAAAAAATAAAATTACCTTACCACAAATTATTACCACAAAAGTCTCTTTCCAGTCATATCACAACTTTATAATTTCATTTCATCCTTTTAGGAGTAAATCACCAATTTTACTGAAATCTCAGTGGAACCCACCTGAATCAACAGAAATGTTAAGAACAACGAATGGATATTGATGTCGATTATACATGTGATAGACCTCATTTACAAGCCTGGAAACCTATATCAAAATAAAGAAATTAGAAAAGAATATAAATGTTCTCTTTCTCCAATGTTCTAAAAACATGCTATTCTAACCAACCTCTCAAAGCTTTATTGAGGTATAACTGACATACAATAACCTGCGCATATTTAATAAAATTTCCTAAGTGTACAATTTAATAAGTTTTGACATAAATATACACCCATGAAACCATCCCCAAATCCAGATGAATATATTTATTACCCTAAAGTTTTCTCATGCCCCTCAGAAGGACAGTTTTATTCATGGATTCCTAAAACTGAATCTTTTCCCAATTCACGAAATTTCATGAAGAAATTTCATTTCAGGGGTAGTTTAAATGTTCATAAAACATTCACATATACGTAGAAATGTATTTAATGACTGCAATGAGATTATTTTAAAAATTGCTCTAATTGCATTATAGGTTAAAAAAAAGTTATAAGTTGAACAATAAAGGTGTATTTTTTTTTTAAGATTTATTTATTTATTTCTCTCCTCTCCCACCCCCACCCCAATTGTCTGTTCTCTGTGTCTATTTGCTGCGTCATCTTCTTTGTCCGCTTCTGTCAGCGGGACGGGAATCTGTGTTTCTTTGTATTGCGTCATCTTGTTGTGTCAGCTCTCCGTGTGTGCGGCGCCATTCCTGGGCAGGCTGCACTTTCTTTTGCGCTGGGCGGCTCTCCTTACGGGGCGCACTCCTTGCGCGTGGGGCTCCCCTATGCGGGGACATCCCTGCATGGCAGGGCACTCCTTGCGCGCATCAGCACTGCTCATCGGCCAGCTCCACACGGGTCAAGGAGGCCCAGGGTTTGAACCGTGGACCTCCCATGTTGTAGACGGATGCCCTAACCACTGGGCCAAGTCCACTGCCAATAAAGGTGAATTTTAAAGTGACACCAGTCCCTTGCTGAAGATGCAAAGTCAAAACTGAACCACTAAAACACATGCAGCTCTCACATGGCAGGATCAAAATGGCAGCTTCCTTTCTCTGTGCCTCTGTTTATATAAAGTTCCAGTAAGAGGGCAAAGACTCAACCAGAGTCAAGCCTCACTGATGTAGTCCAATTAAAAGGGCCCCACCCCCACAGAAATCGATTCGTTCAAAAAACATCATCTTCTTCTTTTGGGGATTTATAGAAGAACGCCCCTTCCTCCCTCACTTGTCCATGTCTACACTTCTTGATGCTGTCAAATCAGTTAAAGATCATAACCTTACAGAAACATAAGGAATTCTTTGTCTTATCTGAGTTCTCGTGCTAGAATCATAAAGCAAGTACTCTACATTCAACTGTGTGGCCCTTAATCAGGCTCTCAGCATAGATACTTGTGATAATAATAACAGGTGAATGGAGACCAAAAACAATCTAGGAGAGGTCAAAACTACAAAATGAAGATGTCTGGGACTCTAAGAACCCTTGGAGGAATGCTGACCAGGCCTGCATGGCCAGCCCCCTACCCCAGTCAACCAGTTGGGTGTGCAATGTGAGAGGGAGGAGTGGAAGCATCCTGAAACAGCAAAGCCAGCAAAGGTGAACCATGTGGAAGTGCTGATGCTATAGGCTGATTTGTAGCACAATGAAAACAGAAGAATAACAGCTCACAGGAAAGATGGAGCTCAAATATGACAGATGTCACCTCTACTCTTAGATGTATCCGGGACTAGAATCATCAGCAGTATTCATCAATAAGGAAGAAAGACAATGGCATTCATTTTGACTGCCTGGCCCAGGAAGACAAATTTCTGTCTACTAAAAGAGATAGATTCTAAACTTAGATATATGGAAAATCATTTGATATTTACTAGAATTCGAGACATGCACATATGCTAGAAAATTTTAATTGAAAACAAGGAATATAAATAACTGCATATCTTTAAAAGAAATTCTTAAAATAAAGGAATTAACTGCTGCTATCATGTTAGTATTACTCAGTATTAATGACATCAAGATAGACCTCTAAAGAATCTTCATTCCATTATCTGAAATGTGATGCTACTTCTAAGATTTTAGAAGTAAATCATGAAATGAGGACACTAAAAAAGCATTAGACTATGCAGATTCCTATTAAATAATACTTTTATTCCATATTAGTAATTTAACCACAAAATTTGTCAAAATATTCTACTTCCAAAATATTCAATAATTATCTGAAACTAAATCTGGTTATCTCAAATATAACTGGAACTTGGATATGGGGTTAAAAAAAAAAAAAGTGCTTCCTTCAATCCTGCCTGCCTGCCTTTTTCACTCTTAAGGCCTTTGGATGCTCCTCATCTATATCTAAGTCAACATTTCAATGGTAGGAGTACCTCAGGGAACAATGTGCTAACCTGCTGATGTGGTGACATTCAGACAAAGAAACACATCTGCAAGGCAAGATGCTGTCATTGCTGCCTCTCCCATACATCCAGTATCAAGCTGGTTTTGCCTCAATTGTTGATGCAAACATAGTAAAATAGTATCTCGTTAATTTTTAATTATCTAAGTTAATACATACCGTTTACTTTTCAACAATGTCAATGTTAATATAAACCTTTTAAATTATAAACCTTTAATTTTTCACATCTTCAAAGTTCATATAAACCCCACTAATGCTTCACTGTTGCTCAAACACAGAAGTGACCACTATGAACTAGTTGTGTCAGTTTCTCTAGTAGGTGACCCATACATTTTTAAAATAATGCTACTCTTAACCATCATAACTACCTTAGAGCACTTATTTGTTCATAAAGTACTCTCTCACAAACACGTTACACACACACACACACACACGTAAAAACACATGCAACCATATCAAGATGAAATCAGTTTAAAGTTGAGGCAAAAAAAAATCTGGGCCCTTATTTTCCTGGAAAATGGACAGAAGGAAGAGACAATATAGACACCCACATGCATGTGCATCAGTCTATACTGAAAAGTCTAATTGATGGTGAATGTTCTGAAATGTCTACCTTCTTCAAATGGGGCAATTACTAAAACAAATAAATACATGGGCTATTAATGAATGTATGTACATACACATAAGATGAAACTGTAGAGATGACCTTTAAAAAGGTGTAACAAGATAATTTTAAACACTGAGTCAAAATCCAAAGTTCATGTAAATTGACTGTATCAGAAAAGGTTATTAAATAACGAATAAAGAAAATTAAAAAAATAAAAAAGTTAATACCTTGGCTGGGTCACAAGGCCGTCGATTGATAAAGAAAAATTGTCTCTCAGTTGAACTCCTTCCAACACCATGATCACAGTGTGAAATGAAACCTGAGATACTAGGCAATGTTAATATGATAAGCTCAGGATTCCAGAATGAAAAGAATTAGAAACACTTATCATATGGTATCCCCTTAAAGTAAATGAAATAAAAATAAAACACCTGGTGACATGCTTATTAATAAGTATTAAAATTTGTTACTGTGTGTCTGTGTACCATAAAATGGAATCTAAGATTTACGAATTATAAAAAGAATTCAGACCCTACAGAATGCTCTAAAGCTCCTACAATCAACAAATCCACCACAGGCAAAGTAAACTCATTTGTTTCAGCTCTCTCACCTTCCCTATTAAATCCTTGGCTGCCACTTGCCCCACTGGCTGTTCAGGTAGTCTAATCTTGTCTTCTGGATCTTTACCCATACCCCATACCCTTTTAAAATCTGCTCTCAGTTAGTAAACTTTTGTCTACTAAGGTGCTGGTAAGGGCTTGTTCTATTTGAGATCCATCTCAATTACTATACCTTAACATAAAGAAATGAAATTCCATCTTTCTCTTTTCAGGCAGCAGCCAATCCTGCTGGTGGAAATTATATATTTTTCTTACACTAAAGTAATGATACTGGACTGGACTATGAGTAAGGCAAGAATTAAAGGAAAAGCAGCCTTGAATGCCTTCTACCAGATTCCAGTCAAGCGAAACATTATACATTAAGTAATTGAAAAGTTATTCTAATTATTCAACAAATAGCACCTTTACTAGAAAGACTAATTCAAGAAGAAACCCCCTCAAATGTACAGTTACCCAGAATACTTTTTGAAGTTAGTGAGTCCTTACCACAAATTCTTTTTCAACAGTAATACTGCCCACAGTTCTATAATGGGCATATGAAACTCTTAAGCCTTAAAATCACTATCTTGAGCTTTAAACAAAAACAACAACAACAACAAAAAACCAGCACAAGAAAATGCTCCACTGTAATTTTCTTGGCAGCAATCAACTTACCAAAACAGATTATGTAGCACACTGGAACAGCTCAGCCCATACTCTTCACAGACGGACTCACTAGGGGGCAGCTGAACAAAAGGAATGAGGCTCTGCAACTAAAAGAAACCATAATTCACAGTTATTTCCTAATAAAGGCAGAGGAAACTGACTTAAGAAAGATATGAGAGTCTGTTTTCTTTTCTGGTCAAGCTATCTTCATTAAAAACTCAAAGAAACGTGAAGAATCTCAATAATTGCTTCTTGGAATGCTATAATTTTGACTTTTAGTTTTTTTTTGTTTGTTTGTTTTTTAAAGATTTATTTATTTTTATTTATTTCTCTCCCCTTCCTCCCCCACCCTGGTTGTCTGTTCTCTGTGTCTATTTGCTGTGTCTTCTTTGTCCGCTTCTGTTGTTGTCAGCGGCACGGGAATCTGTGTTTCTTTTTGTTGCGTCATCTTGTTTTATCAGTTCTCCGTGTATGTGGCACCATTCCTGGGCAGGCTGCACCTTGTTTTGCGCTGGGCGGCTCTCCTTACAGGGCACATTCCTTGAGAGTAGGGCTCCCCTGCGTGGCGGGGCACTCCTTGCGCGCATCAGCACTGCTCATGGGCCAGCTCCACAGGAGTCAAGGAGGCCTGGGGTTTGAACCGCAGACCTCCCATGTGGTAGACGGACACCCTAACCACTGGGCCAAGTCCGCCACCTAATTTTGACTTTTGATTATGCAGATGGAACACTTTAGCTCCTACGATTCATAATCAATACTCAGCCCACAATAATACTTTTTATATTCTCTTAGACAGACAGTAAAAGGATGCATTATTTCATTCTCTTTAAGAATAAAATAAAAAACATTCAGCTCTCACATATTAAGCAATTTTCATAAAAGGCACTACCAAAAAAATCAATGATTGGATTTTCTTCTCCAAATATCATTCTATGGTAAGGACAAGAGAAACCAGCCATAATCATGGGAACAATAAAATGTTTTAATGAAACTAGCCACCACTACCTGTTTCTGCCCAAACACAGATCCAATATTTTCCTTTATGCTGGAGCTTCCACTTGTGCATACCACAGGCTGTCGTTTTCCTTGTCCAACCTGATTGGTGCAATTTATACGAATGCCTGCTGAAATGATACAGTATGCATGTAAGACCTGTACCATTTTGGCATACTCCTGTTTATAAAACACAAACAAGATTCAACATTAATCGTTTAGTGACTACATAATTCAAGTCATATCTAATTTAAAGTTCTCATATCACCATTTATGAATAAGGGGAACTATTCCTGATTGAGTGATCCCTGAAGGGGCATCTTCCAATACAGTATAAAACGGAGCTCAAGGGCTTTGGCTCCTGTTCACATGCCTTTCATTTCTAAAAGGTCCGTGCCCACTGCAGAGAAATTGAAAAGTACATTCCCTTTGGACTTGTAATCCCACTTCTAGAAATTTATAGCCTTACAAAGACTGGCAGAAATGTACAAAGATAAATTAGAAAAACAGTCACCAAAATAAGTTGCAACTGTAAAAACTCAGAAACAACCAAAGTGATCACCAACAAATAGGCTAATTAAATTATGGTACGTCCACATAATGATACAGCAAGATAAAGAAGAGTGTCACTGACCAAAAAAGAGATCTACAATACACTGGAAAAAGTCATATGTAATGCAATCCTCATTGTTTTAAAAGAGAAAAACTGTATATATGATATGAACCTATTTGGGTTTTTTTTAAATCTAAGCATTTGTATAAAAATTGGATATACATGTACACACTTAAAGTCTAAAAGATATAAAACAAACTTTGGAGGGTAGTCAGAGACTATTTCAATGCCCTACCACATATAATTCTATATTATATGAATGCTTTACATTCAATATTACTTGCTTTTACTCTAATAATTTATCTGTCTGGAAATTTTTTCAAATACAAACAAATGAAACTGAAAACTAAAAGGAGTCTGAAAAGACATACATCAACTGTTAATAATGGTTATCTCTGGCAAGTAAGTTTTTTATTCCTGTATTTTCTGAGGTGCTAATTTTTCACAGCATGAAAAAAATAATAAAAAGTTTTCTCTGTATTAAACACGTTTTTGTGAAATGTAATAAAGTTAAAACTAAACAGATTACTTAACAAGAAAGTTTTCAGCTACATGTTTGAGTAACTGATTAAAAATAAATAAATGTTCACAGCAGTATATGCACATAACAGAGGTACAAGGAAAAAACACAAAGAATAGGTGATTGCACATCCCAGGTAACCACTGGTAGCATTCATGCACCTGTACTTCCAGGTTTTTTTCAGTGCATATTTAGACTGGATGTTTTGTTTTTACAAAACTGTAATCATACAGGATATTTTATAATCTGCTTTTAAATCATAACAATTATATAGCTTTTAGCTATATTTTTATTGTTTCATTTTCACTCATAAAGATTGTAATAAATCATCTTCAGGAAAATAAGAGCAATAAACTTATTAAAAATAAGATTAACCAAGATGGCAGTGTAAGATGTTCCAGAGTGCCACCTCCCCACAGAAGCTTTCAACAACTAGCAAAAACTAGCAGAGCCATCTTCCTCAGAACTCCGGAAATCTGTTAAAGGGTTGCAGTAACCGGGCAAACTGGGCAATGAGAGAAGAAGCTCCTGGATTCCTTGCTGTCCCTCTCTTTGCCCTCCCCAGCGTGGTACAGAGGCAGCCTGTGCTCCCACCATGGGGTTCTAGCCCTGAACCAGAGGGAGCAGTATAAGCCCTAAGAGCATAGGAGGGTGCTGTATGTCGATGTCAACCTATCAGGTGGCAGCCTGAAAGAGTGAACCAGGAAACTCGCCCCAGAACTTGCCTGCCAGTCAGAAGCAGCTGGAGGACAGCTAAAGCAGTATAGGAAACAGAAGTTAAAGTGGCCTGGGGCAAAGTATATAATAGAGCACCCAGGATGGGCAGAAAGTATATTTCATAGGGAATAGAGGGGCATTCGGATTCCTGCAAACATGGGAAATTCTAAGGCCATGACCAAGCACAAGCCCAGGACAAGACTCAGGATCAGAAACGACATAGAGGATCCTGCACGGCACATTTGCCTCAGGCTGGTCTTCAAAGGAAGGCTACATCTACAAGACAGTACCAGCAACAGAGAGGCAATTTGCAAACATCCTGAAAAGTGGTTTTTTTTTTGGCATCAATTTGTTTTTGTTAGTTGGCACTCAAGGAAATCTCTGTCACACCATTAGTTGGAGACAAACTTAAGGAAAAGCTCAGGGACTAAATCCCAAAGTTAACACTTTAAAATATTAAATGTACAGTATACAACAAAGACTGCAAGAAAAGAAAGAGGAAATGATGGCCACCCAAAGGAATAAGAGAAATATCCAGAAATCATCAACGAAGAGAACCAAACTCTTGCCTTACCACAGACTTAAAAAAAAAGATCCTCAATATGCTCAAGGAGATAAACAGGGACAAAAAAACACTAACCAACAACAGCAACAAAACCCAACAGAGACAGAACTAAAGGATACCAGGAAAACAATAAGTGAACAATATGAAAATCTCAATAAAGAGATATAAATTTTTAAAGGAACCAAAAAGTAAAAAGAGTTGAAGACCACAATAACTGAAATGAAAAATTCCCTGGGAAGCAGATGTGGCTCAAGCAGTTGAGTATCTCCTTACTACATGGTTCGGTTCCCGGTGCTTCCTAAAGACAAACAAAACAAACAACCCAACAAGCAAACAAATGAAAAAAACAATTCAGGGGAGCTGATGTGGCTCAGTGGTTGGGCACTGGTTTCCCACTTATGAGTCCCGGTACCTCAAAAAAAAAAAAAAAATCCCTAGAGGAGTTCAAGAATAGATTGGAGCAGGCAGAAGAAAGCATCAGTGAACTCCAAAGACAAAACAATAATAATGCAGCTTGAGAAGAAAAAAGAATGGAAAAAAAAAAAGGAACAGAGACTAAAGAGATTTGTGGGACACCATCAAATATACTAATATATGCATTACGGAACCTGCAGGAGGTGAATAAGAGAGAAAGGGGCAGAGGGAATGCTCAAAGAAAATAGTGGCAGATAACTTCCTAAATTCAACAAAAGACATAAATATGCACATTTAAGCCGCCCAATTAACACCAAACAGGATAAGCTCAAAGCGAACCACACAAACACAGAGCAATAAAATCTGTTAAATGCCAAGGACAAGAAGAAATTTCTGTAAGTTCCAAGAGAAAAGCAATGTGTTATGTACCGGGAGTCCCAATAAGATTAAGTGCCAACTGCTTATCAAAAACCATGAAAAAAATAATAATAAAAGAAAAGAAAAAACACATGGAGGCAAGAAGAGAGTGGGATGAAATATTTAAGGTGCTGGAAAAAAAAACAATTGCCATCCAAGAATTTTACATCCAGCAAAACTTTCTTTCAAAAATGAGATAGAAATTAAGACATTCCCAGATAAATAAAAGTTGAGGGAGTTTGTCAGCATTAAACTTGCCCAATAAGCAATGCTAAAGGGAGTTTTTCTTCAGACTGAAAGGGAAGGACACTAGTCAGTGGATCAAAACAGCATAAACAAATAAGGTAACCATATGGATAATTATAAATGCCAGTACTTATTTTTTGGTAAATAATGCCATTATTCACTTCTTAGGGGTTATAAATCACAAATGCATAAAAAGTAACAATCTATGGTTCTGGACATAGAATGTGTAATAAAATATAATTTTTAGCAAGTACCAAAAAAGGTGGGGAACAGAGGGATATAGGAACAGTATATGCATATGCTATTTAAGTTAGGTTGGTATGAAATCAGATTGTTAGGGACTTCGGATGTAAAATTTAGGCCCCGTAGTAACTGCAAAGAAAATACCTGAAAAATATATACAGAAATGAAAAGGAACTCAAAATGGTACACTACACAAAATCAAATAAATATGAAAGTAGGCATTAAAAGAACAATTGGGGGGGGGGGCAGAGAATAAGACAAAGACCAAATAAATAAAATGGCTGAATAAAGTAGTGTATTACCAGCATTTTAAGTTTCTAAAGAAGTTGAATATAGATTTGCCACGTGGCCCAGCAATACCACCTCTAGATATATACCCAAAAGAACTAACAGCAGTGACAAGAATAGACATTTGCACACCAATGTTCAGAGCAGGATTATTAACAATTGCCAAAAGATGAAAACAACCCAGGTGTCCATCAACAAATGAATGGATAAAATCGTAGTGTACACATAATATAATATATGCAGCTGTAAGAAGAAATGAAGTCATGAAGCATATAACACGGATTAACCTGCAGGACATTACGTTGAGTGAAGTAAGCCAGACACAAAAAGGACAACTAGTGTATGACTGAGCTATTATGAACTAAATATATTGTATAAACTCATGGAGTTAATAAACAGAATATGGGTCACCAGAAAATAGAAGGAGGTTAGATAATGGAAAGCTGAGGGTTAATTTGTACAGAATTGGTAAAAAGGTTGTTTGTTATCTACGGAAATAAACAGAAATGGTAATAGGACATCGTAGTGTCTATAACTAGCAGTGCTATTATATGGGTATGACAGTGGTTGAAAGGGAAAGTCTGAGGTCATGTAATTACTAGAAGGAAAGCTAAAAAATGTAACATGGGACTATAGCATAGTGAAACCTCACATGAAATATAAGTATGGGTAATACTGCATACATAAGATAGTTTTTCTTTGAAACTGAGCAAGTGTATCCTAATGTTACAAGATGTTAATATCAGGCAAAAATACAACTAAAGCAAACTATGGACAGTAGTGTACAGTTATATATTAATAATCCTCCATTAAGGAACACTTGAATAGACAAGGGTGGAAAAAAGAGAGGGTATAACTAAACTAGAAAAAAGGGGTACTACATATTGCTTGCCTCCATCTATACAAAATATTAATACAAATAAGCTGGAGAGACAGAAACAGAATAGGAGGGGACGCATAGAGTGAGAGGTGATGAGTTTCTTTGGTCTTTTTGTTTTTTATTATCATCATCATCACTGGAATAATGAAAATGCTCTAATAATGTCTGAATTGAATGCAAAACTATGTGATTATACCAAATTGCACTGATTCTACACTTTGGATGGATTGTATACTTTATTAATATGCATCAATAAATTAAGAAAAAAAGATCTCAAATCAGTAATCTAACCTCACAAATGAAGGATCAAAAAAAAAGAAGAGCAACTACACCCAAAGTGAACAGAAGGAAGGAAATAACAAAGATTAGAGCAGAGCTAAATGAAACAGAAAATTTTAAAACATAAGGACAATCAAAGGAACCAAAAGTTGATCCTGTAAAAAGATCAACAAACATTTAGCTGAACTGACAAAGAAAAAAGAGAGGGTATAAACAACTAAAATCAGAAATGAATGGGGGACTTGACCACCGACCCAACAGAAATAAAAGGATAGCATGAGAGAAGGGGTGCTGATGCTTAATGTACATAGAAATTTTAATTCCTTGGCTGTAAAAGTGTGGAAATGGATAGAGCTGATGTTAACACATTATAGAGAATATAACCAAGACAGCTGGTTTATAAATGTGATTGTAGCTGACAGGGGAACCTTAGGGACATAAATGTCAAAAAACTAGAAAACTAAATACAACAGCATAACTAAAGAATTATACACCATGACCAAGTGGGATTTATCCCCGGTATGCAAAGGTAGTTCAACATAATAAAATTAATGTAGTACACCACATTAATAGAACATAGAGGGGAAAAAACAAATGATCATCTCTGTTGACACAGAAAAGGCATTTGACAAAATTCAGCATCCATCTTAATAAAAACACTCAGGAAACTATGAATAGAAGGAAATTTCTTCAACATGATAAAGGGCATCTATGAAAAGTTCACAGCTAACATCATACTCAATGATGAAACACTGAAAGCTTTTCCTCTATGATCAGGAACAAGACAAGGATGCCCACTGTCACCACTATTATTCAACACTGTACTGCAAGTTCTAGTAAGAGCAAATAGGGGGAAACGGACTTGGCCCAGTGGTTAGGGCGTCCGTCTACCACACGGGAGGTCCGCGGTTCAAACCCTGGGCCTCCTTGACCCGTGTGGAGCTGGCCCACGCGTGGAGCTGGCCCAGGTACAGTGCTGATTCGTGCAAAGAGTGCCACCCCGCGTAGGGGAGCCCCGCGCACAGGGAGTGCACCTGTAAGGAGAGCCGCCCAGCACAAAAGGAAAAGTGCAGCCGGCCCAGGAATGGCTCCGCCCACACTTCCCTTGCCCCTGACGACAACAGAAGCGGACAACGAAACAAGACGCAGCAAATAGACACAGAGAACAGACAACCAGGGTGGGGTGGGGGGAATTAAATAAATAAATAAATCTTTAAAAAAAAAAAAAAAAGAGCAAATAGGAAAGGAAAAGAAATTAAAATGCACTCAAATTGGAAAGAAAAATAAAACTCCTTCTATTTGTACATGGCATGATCTTATATACAGAAAATCCTGAAAAATCCACAACGAAGCTGCTAAAGTTAACAAATGAATTCAGCAAAGTGGCAAGTACAAGATCAAAAGAGCCAAAGTCAGTAGAGTTTTTATAAACTAGTAATAAGTAATTGAACAGGAAATCAAGAAAAAATTAAATTTACAGTAGCATCTAAGAGAATAAAATATCTAGGAATAAATTTAACCAAGGCTATTAAGGAGATAAACACTGAAAACTACAAAACGCTGCTAAAAGAGAGTAAAGAAGACCACAATAAATGGAAGGACAGTCTGTGTTCATGGATTGCAAGACTAGATATTGTTATAATGTCAATTCCACCCAAAACAATTCACAAATTAAATGCAATCCCAATCAAAATTCCAGGACTCCTTGGTTTATAAATGAGACTGTGGCTGAAAAGGGCAATCTAGAGATGTAAATGTCAATCGAAAGAAAGCTAGAGAATAATCAAGGGACTGAATAACACAATGAACCCAGAAGTGGATAAGAATTGTGGTTAATAGTACAAATTCAAGAATGTCCTTCTGTGAACTAGAAGAGATGTATGTCACTATTCAGGGTGGTGGAAACATGGAGAAGCATGGGAAAAATACAATTAATTTAATCTATGGACCATTGTTAACAGCCATACTATAATATTCTTGCATCAATGCCAAAGATGTACTCTGTTAAGAATAGGGGAGTAGGAAAAAAATATGCCAAATGTATACTAAGGACCATCCGTTAATGGTAACAGTCTGTTGATATTATCTCATAATCTGTAATAAATGTCCCACAATAGTGTGGTGTATTGGTGAAGGGTTATTGTATGGGAATTCTACACGTGTATGATTTTTTGTAAGTGCACAGTTTCTGTAATAAAACGATATATATATATATATTTTTTTTAAATTCCAGCAGTCTTTTTTACAGAAATGGAAGCACAATCATCAAATTCATATGGAATGACAAGGGGACCCAATTGCCAAAACCATTTTAAAAAGTTATAAGACTCTTATTTCTCAATTTCAAAACTCATTACAGGGAAACAGATATGGCTCAAGCAACTGAGCTCCCGTCTACCATATAGGAGGTCCAGGGTTTGATACCTGGGCCTCCCGGTGAAGGCAAGCTGGCCTGTGTAGCAAGCTGGCCCACATGGAGTGCTGCCCCACGCAGCCCCACGCAGCAGTGCTGGCCAACGCGGAGAGCTGACAGAGCAAGATGCAGCAACAACAACAAAAAAAGAGACACAGAGGAGAGACAATAAGAGCTGCAGTAGACCAGGGAGCTGAAGTGGCACAAGGGAATGATCGCCTCTCTCCCATTCTGGAAGGTTCCAGGATCAGTTCCCAGAGCTGCCCAATGAGAATATGAGCAGACACAGAAGAATACACAGTGAATGAACATAGAGAGCAGAAAATGGAGGGAGGGGGGAGAAATAAATAAATAAACTTACTACAAAGATACAACAAACGAAATAGTGTGGTATTGGCATAAGGACAACAAAAAAGACCAATGGAATAGAATTGAGAATTCAAAAATAAACCCTCACATCTATGGCCAGTTAATTTTTTTTTAGGTACTGGGGCCAGGGATTGAACCCACGACCTGGTATGTGGAAAGCTGGCACTCAACCACTGAGCTACATGGGTGCCCCTAAGTTGTTTTTTTCCTTTGTTTGCCTTTTTCGTTTCTAGGAGGCACTGGGGGTAGAATCCAGGACCTCATACATGCGAAGCAGGTAGTCAACCACTTGAACTATATCTGTTCCCTGCCAGCTGATTTTCAACAAGGGTGCCAAGTCCACTCAATGGGGAAAGAATACTCTCTTCAACAAATGATTCTGGGAAAACTCGATATCCATATGCAAAGAATGAAAATAGTCCTATACCTAACACCATAAACAAAAATCAACTCAAAATGGATCACAGACCTAAATATAAGAACCAAAACTATAAAAATCCTAGATAAAAACAGGACCTTGTGTAAGGCAACAGTTTCTACAACTTTATAGCAAAACCTCTAGCAACAAAAGAAAAAATAAGTGGGACTTGAGCAAAATTTAAAACTTTTGTACATCAAAGGACATCATTGTGAACATAAAAAGACAATCTATAGAATGGAGAAATTATTTGGAAACCTCATATCCAATAAGGGTTTAATATCCAGGCTATATAAAGAAACTAAACAAAAAGATAACCCAGGTAAGAAAAAATGGGCAAAAGAATTGAACAGACATTTCTCCAAATAAGATATAGAGATGGCCAATAAGCATAAGAAAATACGCGCAACATCACTGGCCACCAGGAAAATACATATCAAAACCATAATGGTATTGTTTCATACCCACTAGAATAGGTACTAATAAAAATTAAAATTAAAAAAAGGAAAATAAGTGTAAGAGAGGATGTGGAGAAAAAGGAACACTCATTCATTGTTGGGGTGCGGGGAATATAAAATGGTAAGGCTACTGTGGAAGACAGTTTGGTAGTTCCTCAGAAAGTATAAAATCTTATGACCCGGTAATCGCATTTCTAGGCATATACCCAAAAGAACTGAAAGCAGGGACTTGAACAGAGACTTTCACACGAATGTACACAGCAGCATTATTCAGCATTACCAAAAAGTGGTGTCCATAACCAATGAATGCACACTCAAAATGTGGCATAGACATACAATGGCATATTATTCAGCCATAAATAGGAATGAAGTTCTGATACATGCTACAACATGAATGAACCTTGAAGATACCATGTTGAGTGAAATAAGCCAGATACAGAAGGTCAAATATTATTTGATCTAATATGAAATGACTAGAGTAAGTAAATTCATGGAGTCAGTTACTAGAATACAGGTTTCCAGGGATCAGAGTGGGAACAGGGAACGGGGACTTGATGCTAAAGGTACAGAATTTCTGTTTGGGGTGATAGTAAGTTTTGGTAATGGATGGTGGTAATGGTAGCACAACATTGTAAATGTAATTACCACAACTGTATTACATATTTGAATGTGGTCAAAGGGGGAAATTTTAGATTGTATATGTGCTACCAGAACAAATTTTTAAAAAAACTATCAGAGTAACGTACAACACAAACAGGGAGCCTTAAGATAAACTATGGACTACAGTTAATGAAAGAAAGGAAGGAAGAAAGAAAAGAAAAAATCATCCTAAAGTTGTCTTTGATGGGAATAAACTAAGTACTTCTCAAAAAATTAAGGGAAGAGGATCAACTGAAGAGTAACCACTTTAGCAGAAATTTTAGTACATGTTTATTACACCTCAAGACTCATGAAAGTTGCAATTTACTGTACCTTTTTAATATTTTTTTGAAATTCCTTATGGCGCACGGGTAGCGTATAAAATAACTGCTGCACACTGACCGTCGTTCCTCTTGGTCGTGGATAGGGGCTTTTAAGAACAATCTTCCCATTGTGATCAAACACCAATCGCTTCCCAACCTTTGCAGACTTGTGACAAGTAGATATAGTGACATCACTGTAAAAGAATACACGGCACAGTATGTTCATTTAGAGACCCACAGAGGTTGGACCTCACATACTCATTTTCTCATTTTTCTTTCTCTCAAAAACTCTTAACAAAAAAATGACCAGACGATCCACCCTCTGAGATAATGAAGAAGGTTTAAATGGGGGCAGAAGCATCATAAATATGTTTGGCACTTACTAGATAATGAGACAAAGAGCTCTGCAAACACTTTGTTTTGATAAAAATTTTTGATATTTTTGTTGTTGTTGTGGAACTGCAAAATAAAAAAGGATCTCACGATTTACTTATTCTTAAATAAAGATTTCTCAATTTCATTATTAATGTTAACCAAAGTTTTAAAAAGAACTCAAAAGATATTATAGTTCATGCACATAAAAATTACTTACAAAAATTTGGACTCTGTTGAGTAAACTTAAATAATTGCTCAGGTTAATTTTTTTCCTAAAATTTGAAAACAAATTAAAACAAATGGTACCTATAATTTATTACCTATGTATTTTTTAATTGAAAAGTGACTGCTTTAATAAGGGTAATAATTTTTTTACAATACTGTTTGCTTCACTGGAACTTACATTTCAGGAATATTACTTAAGATTGGTAGTAAGAAAAAACAGAATTCAGAACTTAGAAATTCAGTCTTCAGATTAAAAAGTATACACAATAATGATTCTACTAATACTTCTGATTTTCAGAGAGATTTTTATGAGGGGTCAAGTCTATCAATAAAAAGATTGCATCACCTCAGTGCACAAAGTGAACTCAAAGCTTCCCCCCGAAAGCCAAAGGTTTCAACATGTGTGAGATCAGCAAACTCTTGAATCTTAGATGTATGATGTTTCAGAGCTGAAAAAAAAGATGTAAAATTAGACCTAAAATATCTAAAGTGACATATAAATGAATATATATGTAATACCTAGTAATAAATTTTAAAAGCAGTATCTGTGTTTTCTAAGATCACGTTACTTAATTCTGAGATACTTTGACCAAATATTTAAAAATAGTCAGGGGGAGTGGGTGTAGCTCAGTGGTTAAGCTCCTGCTTCCCATGTATGAGGTCCTGGGTTCATATCCCAATTCTTCTTTATAAATAAATAAATAAAAATAGTTCGAAAAATTCAACTTACTTAAGCCTTCAAAGTTTTCTTCTTCTACCCCGCATCCATTGTCTGAAACTTCGATGAGATCCACCCCATAGTCTTTAAGCCTTAAATCTAAAAAGTT
Organism: Dasypus novemcinctus; assembly: GCF_030445035.2. NCBI lineage: Eukaryota > Metazoa > Chordata > Mammalia > Cingulata > Dasypodidae > Dasypus > Dasypus novemcinctus. Next base: position 12,652,191 of record NC_080695.1, on the reverse strand, counting down.
TAAAATATCTATTTCTCAAAGAATTGACCCATATAAAGCCTTGACATTCACATTATGTATACTCTATTTAATACACATAAGAGTTATAACTGTACTTTAACTTAAGCATACTATTGCCATATTGTTTTATTTTTAAATACTTTTTGGCTATTTACAAGCCCAGATGAAGTAATTTTGGTTTCCTTCCTTCCTCCCTCCTTCCCTCCCTCCCTCTCCCTCTTTCTTTCAAAAGGAATAATTTTAACACAGTCAATAAAGAGGACAGGTTCTGGAATCAGATTTCATGGGATCAAATTTTACTAGCTATATAATCTCAAAAACAGTAAATTCTCTGTTCCTTAATTTCCTCATCTGTAACATGGAGACAATAATAATGATCATAATAATTCCTATCTGCAGATTAAATAAAGCATCCCATCTGTAGTTCTTAGTACAATGCCTACCTAGCACACAGTAAGAGCGCAATAAAAGTCAACTGCTACTATGATTATGATCACTTAGCTAAGTGCTAGGCACATAATAGGTGCTAAATTTAATTTTTAAAAAATAATAATTTACTGATATACTGAACTTCACTGTCCTATTACACTAACAAATATTTCTTGAAAAAAAAAACAGCATAAGCTGATTATTTCTTGTGGTTTCAGGTTCTCACAAACTTACCAATATTAGTGGCACCAGCATCCACACTATTTTCTACCAATTCTTTCACAGCAGTACTTAGACTCAGAACCACTTGCCCAGAACAAATCTGATGGACTGACTTCCGATCAATGGGTTTGATGGCCTTAGCAAGTTCTATGCTAAAGAAATCAGTTATGAAAAACAAAGTAAGTATCAAGTCATATATTTTCATGCTGATTTTAACTGTGGTTTCAACTGTTAGTAGTTTTAGTTTTTTATATTAGCAAATCTAGTCATCATTTTCATGAATGTTGTTCTAGTCCTTAAACATCTGTCAAAAAATACTGGTGAACAGATACTTCAAATCTAAAAGATACTTAAAATCTAACTATAGAGGGATCCAAATGGAGATCTGGAGATCCCTTGTATCTCTTCAAATACCAGTCAATCATCTTTTTCAACAATAGGATGTTCTTTCTTGAAAAGGGAAAACAACATTTCCCACACAATTTGAAAAACCAAGTAGGATGGGAAATTCAGGGTTCATGTCAAAACCATCTTGGAAGCTGGGTGCCAAGTGCGTAACTATTCCCAGTAGCTGCTTCTGAATCCCCATTCAAATCAAGTCTGTTGCTGCCTTAGCAAAAGACTTCAAAGTTCTTGATGTCCCTGCTTTAAGTTTTCTAACTGGTTTGTCTCCACTTCCTCCCTAATCCAATTCACCAGGATTATCCTTCTCAATCACAAATCTGGTCAAATTAATATTCTGCTTAAAAACTTACTAGTGTGCCACTGTGTACCGTAGGAAGTTTAAAATCCAGTCCTCGTTCAGTCTCAATTTATCCTTTTCCAAGTTGCCCCTCTAGTCACAGTAAACGACTGTTTTCTGAATATCAGAAGTTATTTTAGACACTGGGCCTTGACTATGCAGGTCCCTACGGCGGCACTACTCCCCTCCTCCTCATCTACCCGGCAAACTCCTATTCATCCTTCTTGATACAGTACCTACTGGATAAATTTTTATTTAAAGAATGTATTGTATATGTTAATTCAACAATTTCTACTAAATGGCTTAGTTAATAACATGCATGTAACAGAACACTGGAGGTTCCCTGGACAGAAATCTTTGGTTATTACCCACCGCATGTAACATAGAGCAGACCTTCAATACACCTTTCTGAAATAAACGAACAAACATCTTCAGTCATCATTTGACCTTGCAAACAATTCTCGTTTGTCCTCAATGTGCAGGAGCTCTAAAACTGAGTGTATTTGGCAACACACCACAGGCTAAAAGGTTCATTCCCGATACTTAAAAAGACTGGAGTTGCACATTTAACCACAGGTGGCGAATGTGTGTTCACCAATCTGAAACTGAATTCAACAGAGCATTCCATATGCTACCCGGAATTCGGTGTAACTTAACTAACCAGAAATTACATATTCAAAGAGATATACAATCACTTCAATTTTCAAAAAATGTGCGACCGTGCAAATTAGCACGTGTCTTGAAACCCAAGAAAAGTTAACCTCGAAAGCGAAAGAGGAAGAAACAAGGTAAAAAAGACCTGATTTCAATCTCTTTGGAGTTCCTGCTCCGGGAATCAAGCCCACGGACTTGTGAACGACGTCTGGGCAGAGGCCGCCTGGGAGCGGGTGGAGTTCAACCCCTCAAAGTCCCCAATTCCTACGCCCACAGCACCATGGACAGGAGCAGGGCTCCGACGGGAACGCCAAAGGGCCAAACGCGCAAGGGCACCCGGGTGACACTAGGCCACAGGGCCGGACTCGGGGCCTGCTCGGGGCCTCCGCGCCGAGAGCTCGCCGAGCGCCTCGGTCACTTCCCCCTCCTTTCCCGGGGGATGGAAGGCGGGGAATTCGCCGGGGCGGCAGGGAAGGAGGAGACTGGCGGCCCGGCTCACCTCGGCTCCTCCACACGTTCCATGGATCCAGAGCGCGGCCCGCCTCCCGGACAGCTGGAGAATTCCCGCCGCCGCTCTCCCGAAGGCCCCGCCTCCCGAATGCCCATTGGCTGCTGCCGCTCCTGAGCCCCACCCCTTCCTGGTGGGAAGGGAAACGCTTCCCTCATCCCCTTCTCGCTGATTGGTTGGATCAAAGGTTGCGTCCGTGATGAGAGAGGGCCTAGGCCAATCAAGGTGCACGGACTGCACTTTCCCGAAATCCCGCAGGAGGGTCGCGAGCCGGGAGGCGGCAGTCGGTCGTGGCCTTTGACGGCTTCTGTGCGTGCGCGCTCCTCACGGGCCACCTTCCCTCCTTGGGGTCCCGCAATGCCGATGTACCAGGTAAAACCATATCACGGGGGCGGCGCATCTCTCCGTGTAGAGCTTCCGACCTGCATGTACCGGCTCCCTAACGTGCACGGCAGGAGCGGCGGCCCCGCGCCTAACTCGGGCCCGGTAGGCCACGTGCAGGTACGAGCGTGCGCCGCGCCCCGCCCTAGCCCCTCCCTAGCCCCTCCCGCGCCTGCGCATGCGCCCCGGGGGCCTCCGCCGCCGCCGCCGCCGATCGGCAGGGATGGCGTCAGGTCTCGACGGTTCGAGTCCCGGCTGCGAGGGGAACCCTGGAACTGGCGGCTTCTTCGATCTGTAGTTTTTTTTCTTAGTTTTAGGCTACTTAAACTCTTTTATTACAATGTTCTACCCATAGAAAAGTGAATAACACATGCTCATTTTGAGCAGTTACAAACGAGTCCCAGCGATAGTACCACCCAAGGTCAAAACACCCGACATCATCAGCACCCCTAACGCGCCCCACCCCTCCCTGTTACAACCTCTGCAGCCCCCTTAGAGACCGCCACTATCCTTCCTTTTATGATAATTATATCCTTGCTTTTCTCTGATTTTATCCCTTAGGTTTGGATCCCTAAACGATATATATAGTCCTGCTTGGTCTTGAAAATATAAGTGGAATCAGTGTGTGTGCTCTTGTGTCTGGCTTATTTTCCTAGACATTAAGATTTTAAGAATGATATTGCATGTAACAAATGTTCACTTCCAGTATGGTGTTCCATCCGCATGACTGTACCACCACTTATTTATCCCTTCTGCTGCTAGTAGACATAAGGTTGTTTTCCACATTGTGCTGTAATAAATAATTCTGCTGTGAATATTCTTGTACGGGTGGATATATGTGCAAGAATAGGGGACTCAGTGGGCATATTTGTCTTCAACTTTGCATAAATTGTTTACGAAAGTGGTTATGCCAGTTTATGATTTCATTAGTAGTATATATAAGAATTTCTGATGCAAGCACCCTCCCCAAAGCTGCTGTGGTATCCTAATGTAATTCTATTTTTTTTTTTAAATAACATTTTTAAATTAAAGTTAATAGATCACATAGAAAATTACATTAAAAAAAGAGGTACCCATATAACTCACCCCCCATCCCCCACCCCATCATTTTTATAAATTGTATTTTTTGAGGATACATACATCACAAAAAAGGTTACATTATAAAAAACATAGGAGGTTCCTGTATACCCCCCATCCCCCCACCCTACTCCTCCCACACCAACAACCTCCCCCATCATTGTGGCACACTCATCGCTCTCAGCAAACACATTTTGGAGCACTGCTGCACCACGTCCCAGTACATTTATGGTAGGATATATGCTGTCCAGCATCTGACCCTGCAATATCATTTAGGACAACTCAAAGTCCCAAAAATGCCCCCTCATCACATCTCTTCTTCCCACTCCCTGCCCTCAGCAACTACTGTGGCCACTTTCTCCCTGTCAATGATATAATTTCTTCTATTAGTAGTCACAATGGTTTTATAGTAGAATATCAGTAAGTCCGCTCTAATCCATATGTTATTCCTGCAGTCTGTGGGCCCTGGGATGGTGATGTCCACTCCACCTCTATATTGAGAGGGGACTTAGATTACACATGGATGATGGATGCAGTACTCCTGCTTACAGTTGTAGGCACTCTCAGTTCCCTGGTGTGGTGGTTGACCATCTTCACCTTCTTGTTAGCTGACCTGCGTAAATCCAACGAACCAGAGAGTAGGAGTTGCAACTCTGCTGAGAGGCTCAGGACCCAGCTGCCACGTGATAGTCCAGAGATTCAAGTCTCTTGAGTATACACCAACCCTTAGCACTAACCAAAAGTTCAGTAAAACTGACAGAAGAGGCATGTGTAGAAAGGTCACATCTGAGTCCAACTCCATCACACTCAGGGACACAAATTCCAAAGTAGTGCCCACTGACATGGTACTGAACTCCAGAGCTATCTGCCATAAACATGTCCCTGTGGGTCTCTGTAGCCCTCAGGAAAACCAGTACCTGGGGTTGTATCCACTTCGGCTGTTTCTGGGGTCCTCCTGAGGAGTGTGTAAGCGTGACCCCTCTGATGGCCTGACTTTTTTGAAGACTCTTAGCCATATAAACTCATTTGTCTTTGCCATTTCCCTCTTTGATTCAAGGACAAAAAGCAATTTTTAACACATGATCCTACATGTGGGCTGAGATATATTCTGCTGGTCTAAGTTGACCCTTTTATTCAAGGTCTTTTTCTATTTATATTACCAGCTGGTGCTTGGTAGTAATCCCTTGGCACCAAGGAGGCTCATCCCTGGGAATCATGTCCCACACCAGTCCTTCTTTTGTAAAGTACCTGCTCAAGTCTTTCACTGTTGATTGCAAATGCACACCTTAGCTTTCCAGCTCAAGAGACTTCCTGTCCGTGAAGATGGGTAATTAAAAGGTAACTTTCCTGATCTGTTTTGCTGTTACTATCCTTCACTTGTGGTAATGGCTTTCTGTCTCCATTGAAAGAGAGATGATTAGGTTCTTTTGAAACCAAAAGACATATAACTGTTGTCTTACCACAGTTTGAAGACAAAACTGTGTCTAACTGACATAGCCGAGTTTTGGTTTTAAAATTCTGTTGCTGCCTTCCTAACAGATGGATTAGAGGGGTGGACCAGAGTGGGTACAAGGTTAGGAGTAGGTCTGTGACAGTGGAGATAGATGTGCTGAGAGGCCAGTGGATGCGAGGAATGTATAGGAGGTGAAATTAACAGCACCTGGTAATTGACTGAGTGTTGTGTTGAGTGACTGAGGTTCCTGAGAAGATGAAACTTAACCAGAATGCAAATGTAAACAAGTATTTCTTTTGCATTATCATGGTTTCCTCCTTGGACATGTTTATAATAAACTCAAGATCGTCATATTCTTCACTATTCTTTCTAGTTATGAACATTTTTCTCATGCTTAATGTAGTTTTTATTCTCTCAACTCAAAGTGGATTATCTACTGTAGGAGCCCATAAATCTGGAAATGAATTGCACAATGCAACTTTAGTGGGATTTGAGATTTATTCATCAGCAAATACTATTGGTCATTTACTGTGTACCAGACACTATACTGGGCAAGAAGGATGCAAAAATTCAGTGAATTGAGAGTGTAAGTGTTCTCTATTTATGAAGTTATCTCTCTCAGTAGTGAAAAAGTTCTAGATGATTTTAAGATATGAGAGTGCCAGTACTGCCTCGAAAATGATTTGGGCAATTGATCATTTGACCCCATGGACATATTTACAAGTCAAAGGAAACTTTTTTACTTTTCTGTGCTCCTTTTTCTACTCATTTAAGAAAAGTATTTTAAATTAGTTTGATATTAAGACTAAAGAAAAACAATTTGTATTATTTCCTACACCTCTTTGTTCTTTATTTCAGCCAAATTTCCTGAAATAGGAATCATGCAGTTTTAAACTGGTTTCAAGATTTTTTCTTGTTTTAATGCATTTTTGGATCAGTATGCAAGACGTATTGGACTTTTGGGGAAAAATAGATGATTCTGCAACTTCAGTTTGTTTTTAAAAAAAAGATGGGCGGTTTTATAAATGCATGAAGTAAAGTAGAAATGAAGAATTTTAAACAGACCATTGTTTAAGTATGAGAAGAAATGAACACTTTGGTGTTGGTTTATTTAGGAAGAGTCTGGCCCATCTCTTGAAGCCCTTGAGTCACGCCAGGATGATATTTTAAAACGGTTGTATGAGCTGAAAGCCGCAGTTGATGGTCTCTCCAAGATGATCCAAACACCAGATGCAGACTTGGACGTAACCAACATAATCCAGGCCAAGCCCACTGCCTTAATGACAATTGCATTGGACTTAAATTCAGTTCTCGGAAAGGTGAGTTCATTTTGAAAGCTGAAAAACGTTAGTGTGACCAGGTGTTGTTAGAGCCAAAAGATTGTGCTAGTGTGAAAAAATAGCCTTGATTTTCTAGTTTTCATAGGCATGGTGCAAGAGGCAGGTTATTTTTTTCTTTCTCTTAAATGATTATACCTTTGCACAGAACCTCTTCACAGGGTTTGATGAGGCGGAAGCAAGTGCTAAAGCTGATTCCTGATTTCCTCAGACCTGGTGGAAAAGAACAGAGGAATCAGAGAAACAAGTCGGGCGGTGCAGCTTCCTGTTCCTGGTAGAGGCTGGTGCACGCTGGACAGGGCCATGGTTCCCATGGCCTCTAAGTACTAGGGGGACACCTGGCTAGTTTGCTCAGTGGTTCTTGACAGTTCTAGTGTCAACCCTGACCCTTTGAGAGCAGCCTGATTTTCAGAGTCTTGGCTGTCCAGGCTCACAAATCCTACTAATCTCCCATTGCCCCCCCCCCATTATCAAAAAACTTTTAACTTTGAAATACTTTCAGACTTAAACAGGACAGTTAAAAATAATACAAATTCCATACAGAGAACCCCAACATACCCCTATTCCCCTAAATACCCAGATCACCATATCTAACATTTTACCACATTTGCCATATCACTGTGTCCATTCATCTATTTTTTAGTCAGTCCATTTTCTGAACACTTGAGTATTGGTTGTATTCATCGTGCTCCGTGAACACTTAATACTGCATGTACATTTCCTAAGAACAGGGATATTCACTTATGTAACCACCTTACGTACAGTTACCAAGTTTAGGAAATTTAACACTGATATAAAACTTGCAGTGTTAATTCTACTTGGGCATATAATGTCCTTTTTTTTCTTTTTTAGGAGGTACTGGAGGTTGAACCTGGGACCTCATTCATGGGAAACAGGCACTCAAACTGCTGAGCTATACCTGCTCCCCCAATAATGTCCTTTTGAGCATTTTCTCCTGCCTTGATAGATCCCATCCAGGATAATATATTGCATTTATTTTTATTTTTTATTTTTTATTCATTTTTTTAAAAAATATTACATTCAAAAAATGACCTCATCCTCATTCACCCCCACCGCCCCCACCCCACCACTCCCCCCACAGTAACACTCTCCCCCATCATCATGACACATCCATTGCATTTGGTGAGAATATATTGCATTTAATTGTCATTGTCTCTTTAGTTGCTTCTTTTTTTTTTTTAATTGTGGGCACATATGTACAGTGTGAACTTTCCCATCTCAGCCACTCCCAAGCATACCATTCAGTGGGAAGAATCACATTCACAATATTACAGTATCCTCACTACCTTCCATAACTGCAACTCCCCATCTCCCCAAACAGAAACCCTACACCCACTTTCCATTAACTCCCCATTCTCCCTGCTCCCAACCCTGGCAACCTGTACTCGATAATTTCTGTTTCTGTGAGCTTGCATGTTCTTCAGTCTTTGTAGTTACCATAGGGCTTAAATTTAACATCCTAAATCTATAATAATCTCATTTGGTATCAATTAAACTTCAATAGTATACAGAAATTATTCCTATACTCCCCAAACCCCTACCCTTATTATGTTCTTACCGCAAATTATAAGTCCATAATCACTGATTTATTATTACATTTTCTGCATTTTCCTTTTTGATCCTGTAGGGAGTAAAAAGTGGAGTAACAAACCAAAAATACAATAGTAGTGGCATTTATATTTATTTACCTATGTTGTCACCCTCACTGGAGGTCTTTATTTCTTCATGCAGCTTTGCTCTATTTTCTATTGTCCCTTCCTTTCAACCTGTAGAACTCTCTTTTGCATCTCTTACAAGGCTGGTCTAGTGATGACTAAGTCCATCACCTTTTGTTCATCTGGAAATGTCTTAATCACTCCATTCTGGGTTGGCAATTTTTTGCTGCCAGCACTTTAGGTCTTCCCACTGACTTCTTGCCTCCATGTTTTCTAATGAGAAACCAGCACATAAACCTTTTTGAAGTTCTCTGGTGTGGGGTACCTTGCTTCTCTTGTGGCTCTTTATTGTTGGCATCTGACAGTTTGATTATATGCCACATGACTATATTTGGGTTTACCCTGTTTCAAGTTTGTTGAGCACATTAGCTGTATATAGTCATATTTTTTGTTAAATTAGTAAGTTTTCAGCCATTATGTCTTTGAATATTCTCCCTGTCTGTCCCTTTCTTTCTTCTCCTTGGACTCTCAGTGCATATGTTGGTACCCTAGCTGGTATCTCATAGGACCCTCAGGCTCTGTTCACTTTTCTTCTTTCCTCATTCTGCTCCTTAGACTAGATGTTTTCACTTGTCTGATCTACAAGTTCACTGAATCACTTACTGACTGCGATTTGTTGTTGAACTTTTCTAGGGAATTTTTAATTTCGGTTACTCTGGTCTTCAGCTATGTTTGGGTCTTTCTCATAGTTTCTATTTCTCCTTGTGTTCATCTATTGTTTTCCCCAATTTTCTTTAGTTCTTTGTGTTTTCCTTTAGCTCTTTGAGCGTAAATTTAAGACCTTTTTTTTTTTTCCCAGCCTTTTGTCTGATATGTCCCAGGTCTGATCCAGCTCATTGATGACTTCCAATGCCTTAATTTTCTTCTTTGCCTGAGCCATTGCTTCCGTTTTTTAATGTTTTGTAAACTTTTTCTTGAAACCTGGACATCTTGCGAGAATTTAGATTCTGAGGCTTCTGTTCCTTAACCTCTGATCCAGATAGTATTGTGACAGAGCTTTCCTTAAATGCTAACAATAACAGGTGGAAAAGAGGCCTTTTTTGTCCTTGCAGATTGACCTCTGTGAGTGCTTTTTTCCAGGGCTTATCCATACAATGAATTTAGAGAATAGCTGTAGGCTAAAGTTTTGGAGCCTCCCTGTTGCCTTCTGTACTTGGGTCTTGTCTTGAGTATGTGCATGTGCCCTAAGAAACTTTAAAATTTTTTTAAAAAGATGTATTTACTTTATTTTATTTATCCCCTCCCTCCCCCAGAGGGTTCTCTCACCTGTCTGCTCATTGTTTGCTTGCCTTCTCCAGGAGGCACTGGGGAGGCACTGGGAACAGAACCCAGAACCTCCAACATGGGAGATAAATGTCCAACTGCCTGAGCTACCTCTGCTCCCCACGGGCTGTGGCGTCTGCTCTTCTTTAGGAGGCACTTGGCCCTCCCACGTGGTTGACCTCCCAACTGGTTGAGCCACATGCTTTTCCCTGAGAAACTCTTGATTCTTTAGCTATCACCTTCCTATCCCCTTCTTCACCATGTGCAACCACTAATCTACTTTCTATAGATTTCTATATTATTTTCCTATTTTGAACTTTTCTATGAATGGAATCATACAGTATGTGGCCTTTCGTGATTGGCTTCTTTCACTTAGCATGTTTTTAAGGTTCATCCATGCTGTAGGCTGTATTAAAACCTCACTGGTTTTTCTGGCCAGATATTCCATTGTATGGATATACCACATTTTGTTTACCATTCATCCCTTGATGGACATTTGGATTGCTTCTACCTTCTAGCTCAAAATAATGGTACTATAAAAATTCATAACAAGTTTCTGTGTGGGCATATATTTTCATTTCTCTTGGGTATATATCTAGGCTGGAATTGCTGGGTCATGCAGTAACTCTGTTTAATCATTTGTTCACTCCTTCATCCAGTACATTTGCATGCACTGAGGACTCAGTCAAAGGACACCTGACCTGGCCTCCAGGGACGAGTCAGACAGCACACACAGCTGTGATAGTGTAGTTCTCAGGATGGGGGAAGGCCTCCCAGAGCAGGTGGTGGTGTAGGTGAATTTTGATCTATCAGAAGGCACAGTGTCAAGTAATGTGGTATGTTCAGGAAAACTGCCAAGAAGTCAGCTTAGTTGAGGCCATGGTTGGGAGTGGCAAGGCTTTGTATAGAAAGGCAAGGAATTTGACCTTGATTGTATTATATCAATTGCATTCATTATCAGGAGGGAAGGTGTATAAATAAGGAAGTCTACATGTAAAGAGACACATGTTTTGGTACTTTAAAAACACCGCTTACCACCAATGTTTTGAACCAAGTCCCTTTTTTAATTAACACATGAATTGGTGAACACAGATTGATGTAGAAACTAAATCTTGTTACATACTGAAGGATTTTGTAAATGGAATAATTGCATGTGTGATTTTTTTTTTAAGTTTATCTCAAAGGTAAATGGGACAAATACAAGTTTCATGGCTAATGTTTTACTAATTTGGCAACAAAGTCAACTCCTTATTTGTTGGTAGGCAGCACTGTAGGGGTTAAGGAGTGAAGTCAGCACACATCCGGGCTCCACTTCTCACTGAGTTGAGTGACTATGGACAAGTTATTTAAATTCCCTAGGACTCACTTGAGTTTGTTCAACTGTAAAGTGTGGATAATAACAGTACTTTCTTCGTGACCTGGAGGAGCAATTAAACCACGCTGGTTAAGGTCTTAGAACAGCACCTGGTATAGCTATAAACACTCAAATGGCTGTTAATAGCTTCATTCCCTCCTCCTGTCCCCCAGGATTACGGAGCACTGAAAGACATCGTGATCAATGCAAATCCAGCTGAGCCTCCACTCTCCTTGCTGGTGCTGCACAGACTGCTCTGTGACCACTACAGGGTCCTGTCCGCCGTTCACACACACTCGTCAGTCAAGAGTGTGCCAGAAAAGCTTCTTAAGTGCTTTGGAGAGCAGACTAAAAAACAGCCCCGTCATGAGTATCAGTTGGGGTTTACTTTAATTTGGAAGAATGGTAAGTAGAGAGGATGGGTTAGACTTACATACCTTATAACAAAATGCACACGAACAGGGTGATTATGAGGGCAGAAAGTGCTTGGCCTAGGAGACGGAGGCCTGGTTTCTAGTCCTTATCCTCCAAATCCTTAGGCACAGAAGATGGCCTGAAGCCCCTCCCCCCTTTAAAAGTGGATTGCGTAATCAAATACTCAAAATGGTTACTTTCCTAACATACAGTTTGCATTTAATCCCTCTTATTAAACATTTTACGAGACACACCAGTAGCATGATCGTCTTCTTGAAAATGTTTTCCCTTGTCATCAGTTCATGATTATTCCACATGGTACAAGTACTATGTAAGTACAATATGATGCAGTGTTTGTTTTTCCTTTCAGTGCCAAAGACTCAAATGAAGTTCAGTGTCCAAATGATGTGTCCCATTGAAGGAGAAGGAAACATTGCACGGTTTTTGTTTTCTTTGTTTGGGCAAAAACATGATGCTGTAAACTTAACCCTCATAGATAGCTGGGTGGATATCGCTATTTTTCAGCTGAAAGAGGGGAGCAGCAAAGAACAAGCTGCAGTTTTCCGCTCCATGAACGCTGCTCTCGGGCAAAGCCCCTGGCTCGTTGGCAGTGAACTCTCGGTAGCAGATATCGTGCTGTGGTCCGTGCTCCAGCAGATCGGGGGTCCCAGTGCAACGGTGCCAGCCAACGTGCAGAAGTGGGTGGAATCCTGTGGAAACCTTGCCCCTTTTAACTCTGCCCTCAGACTCCTTAAGTGAATTTCAGTAACTGATTTTAAAGAGTTTGGAAATTAAAAGAGTGGTGCTGTTTCATGCCCATTGGTAAAGGGACTTGTGCTGAAATCCAGTCTTTTTATTTAGATCCATTGTCAAGTAACAATAAAGCATCATGTAATTTATGGCTTTAATTTTATTTAAAATTCAACAAAATCATATGCAATACACCATGACAATTGCCAATTACGTGAAAACGTTTTTAGAGAACACGAAAGTGCATCTATCAGCCATGAGCCCACTATCTTGGAGGAATGTACAGGTTTGGCAAGAGAGTCGAGATATGTAATGATGGGCCAAGGACTGTGGGGACAATGCGGGAGGCAGAGGCAGGAAGGATGGTTGGGCTGGTTTGAAAGTAAACCATTTGAGGGGCAAGAAGTACAAAGCTCTGAAATGACACCACTTTGGAATGATGTCAGGTTGAGGGTGGAAAGAACAGAAAAATGGTTTGGATCTTGTACATTACGCTAAGAGGTTGAAATGTTAAGAGGCAGGACAGCCGGCACAAGTTACTGACCGGGGCATGAACTGGTCATGCCTTGGTAGTTCACTTCAGCAGCAGTATGAAAAGCCATCTGCACTAGAAGACTGGCAGCTGCAAGAAGGCAGCAGTCTAGCTAGTCAAGTGCAGGCCTGAACCTGGACAGACTCTGATTTCTACAGGAGGACCTGTTAAAGGAGGAATTGGTCAACAGGCCTCGCGTTTAGAGGAGAAATAATTGAAGATGTCTAAGATTTTAGTTTCCGAGACTGGGTGGACAGTAATCGTAAAGTAGGGAGGGAATCCAACAAAAGTGTGAGGAAAAGAGCTCAAAATGCTCAGTAATAAAAGAACTACCTCAAGATAAAGCAGTTTTAGTGTAACATTGCAACTTAATTTTAATAAGTCTTAACAGGCTTATTGAATACAAATTAAGAATTATATATACTCTAATACAAAGTTTGTAACTGTACAATCCAGTTGACTAGCTTAAAGATGGAAACTTTTCTTAGTCCATTATTTATATAGCCCAATTAAGGCTAGACAGATAAGCCCCGGCCTTTTATGTCATCCTTAACCCCTTTGTCCTGAGAAAGAAGGCTTAGCTGCTTCTTTAGTTCTTCAATTTCTCTTTCTTGCTCTATTACCTTCATCTGGAGGGTAAGATTAACCTGTAAAGAAAACATTGTAAGTTCCATTAAAATTGCTACTTGCCTTATAAATATACAGGCATTCTTTACAACGGTGCAATTTGAATGAATTTCAGTTATCATGGTTTAATCAAATAACCCAGTCATCCGAAAGCTTGGTTCACAGCATATTAATGACAATTGTGTTGAGCTCTTCAGTCCACAAATCACTAAATAATTGATGCACATTGTGACCAGTGGCCAATCTCATCACTTCTTCCAAAGTTGCTCAGTCACTGGTCACCAAAGTCGCCTGCACAGTGTATATACTTGTGTCACCTTGTTGTTTCCCAGTGATTAACCCATGTGACATTTTTAAAAAATGGATAACTGAGAGGGAATTCGCCAATAAATATGAAAGTGCAGCAACAGACAAAAAGTGATAATGCTGGAAGTGAGATTTGAATCAAATGTAAATCGGGAATGCTGACGCTGCTGCCTTTTCAGAGACTCCAGATATGCAGCACAAGGGAATTCCTGAAGCAACTCATGGACGTAAATGAAGAAAGTGGTTGAGCTGAAAGATGAAGCAGCCCCAAAGAAAGTTACACCAACAAAAAAAACTTAAACCTTTTTTTTTTTAAACTTCACCTTGAAAAAGCCTTGGAGATAAAACATTGTCTAAAGAAGCTGCTCCACACTTAGAAAGGAATGTGGCAATTGGCCAAGGCTGACATGATGACAAGGCGGTAGCAAACAATTCAAACCACTCTAAAGTTTTTTACAGATAACACTAATTCTCAATGTTTCTGATGTTTTAAACTAGCATACTGAAGTTTTAGTTTTTTTCTATTTCCCCATTTATAATTGATAATAAAAGCTTCTTAATGTTTTAATAGACATTTTTAAGGGTCCTTAAGACCTTCGTGCCACCTTCTCCTCAGAATATTGCTCTTTTACCTTTTAATCTGTGTCCCTTTTTACTAGTAAATAACCATACTTCTGTAGCAGTTTATAGATGGTTACATACCGTAATTGGAAAGGAAAAAAACCTTTTCCCTGACTTGGCAAGGTAAAGCTAGAAAGAGCCTAAATTTCAGGTTTTAGAGTAGATAGTTGGAAGTGACTCGTCTTGCTTACTTGGACTCTGAACACAAGTGCACCACTGATATTAAATTCAGTATTGATACACTCAGTGAACTCTGAGAACGGGCTTAAATATTTTGTTTCTATAATCCTTATTCGAAGATCAACCTTTCTTCATGACAAAGGATTCATAATCTAAACGAATTCTTTTCTAAGCTTCATATTTTTCCACCATTAAAAAAATTTACATACATTTCCAGAATTTTGGAAAAGTTCACTTTGCAGCAGCTGAACAGCAGATGGTCTCTGGGATGAATTTTTTCTTGTTAAGTGCTGGACATACTTGGCTTGTACTGGACACCTTCTACTGAGGGATTCAGGAATCTGACCAGTTCTTAAGCCTGTTAAAACGTCTGCTCGCTCCATTTCTGTTCCAAATGGCTGAAAGAGCTCTAGCAGAATAACACCCAAGCTATACATATCTGACTGGAAAAAGAAAAAAAAAAGATAATTGAGTAATGAAAGATAAAGTAGAATAACATTTCCATTTGAATGTACCATCCTTTCAAACAAGGATTTGTAGGAATGAGGATTTATATTCACCTCCAACTAAGGGAGCTCCTCTCTTGCAGAGGCAAGTATGTCTGCCAAGTCTACTGCCCTGAAGTAATTAATACCGAAAAGGACCATCTGTGGGCAGAAGGATTGTCAAGTGAGGAGCAGGGATAATTCCCCCTCTCCCCCTAGGCACTACCTTACAACTAACTCTTCACCACTCCCTAAGAATCCAGCCTGGCCCAATCAGGAAAGCAATGTGAGTGCGCACGTGCTAGTACCAACTACGGGAGTGTCACTGGGTCCTGTGCCAGTCGCACCTCTGCCTCACCTCATAACAAAGCTTTCTTATTGAACAAAGTTTTTGCATCTCTTTGCTGCTTTCCCTCAAAAATCTTTCTAGAAAGTTCTTTAGACATTTTGGGGGCAGCCACAGTTTTATCTGGCAGCTCCTTCCTAATCACTAAAAAGCTGAATGATTCACCAAAAACAAAATTCACTAGGATATTCTTCTGAAAAAGGATTTATTTTAACATTCTCAAGGAACAATGGATTGTGTTTTTTTGTTTTGTTTTCAAGATTTATTAATCTCTCCTCATCCCCTCGTTGTTTGCACTTGCTGTTTCTGTTTGTCTTCCTTGTTTTTTTTAGGAGGCACCAGGAATCAAACTAGGAACCTCCCATGTGGTAGGCAGGAGCCCAATCACATGAGCCACATCTGCATCCCTATGTTTGTTTCTTAACTCATTAAAACTTTTCAGTATCTTGTCTCTATTTCAAAGCATGTCAGTCAATAATGTCAAGCTTCTCTGTAGTATTTATTTACCTAAGCTTGAAAACAGAAGAATGAACAGGTGAAAACAGGTTTCCATGAATTCTAGCTTCCCATGGTCAAAGGTGACATCTTAAAAGGAAAGCGTTGGGGAAGCAGACTTGGCCCAATGGACAGGGTGTCCACCTACCACATGGGAGGTCCAAGGTTCAAACCCCAGGCCTCTTCTACCCGTGTGAAGCTGGCCCAGCGCAGCTGATGCACGCAAGGAGTGCCCTGCCACATAGAGGTGTCCCCACGTAGGGGAGCCCCATGCACAAGGAGTGCACCCATAAGGAGAGCCGCCCAGCACAAAAGAAAGTGCAGCCTGCCCAAGAATGGCACTGCACACACGGAGAGGTGACACAACAAGATGATGCAACAAAAAGAAATACAGATTCCCAGTGTCGCTGACAAAGATAGAAGCGGTCACAGAAGAACACACAGTGAATGGACACACAAAGCAGACAACTGGGGGGGAGGACGGGAGAAAAATAAATAAAATCGAAAAAAAAAAAAGCAAGCATGGGAAGCGGACGTGGCTCAACTGATAAAGCGTTCACCTACCATATGGGAGGTCCAGGGTTCAATCCCCAGGGCCTCCTGACCCATGTGGTGAGCTAGCCCACATGTAGTGCTGATGCTCGCAAGGAGTGCCATGTCACGCAGGGTGTCCCCCGTGTAGGGGAGCCCCATGCGCAAGGAGAGCCGCGCTGTGCAAAAACAGCACAGCCTGCCAGGAGTGGCACCGCACACACGGAGAACTGATGCAGCGAGAGGATGCAACAAAAAGAGACACAGATTCCCAGTGCCGCTGACAAGAATACAAGCGGACAAAGAATACAAAGCAAATGGACACAGAGCAGACAACTGGGGGGAGGGGGAAGGGGAGAGAAAGAAATCTTAAAAAAAAAAAAAAAGGAAAGCATATTTCGAAAATATTTTGTAACACCCAAAGATTTAAAAATAGAAAAGCAGCCGAAAATGCAATGCAGCCCCCTTCAGCTGAAAAGATCTTTTGGGACAGTTTGATATAAGAGATACCTCCAGTACACAGTTATCTCCTGAAACACCTCTACATATGGAACTTCTATTGCATCTGTTATACTTTTTATTTACTACTATAGAATAAGTCCAGTAAAAGGATAAAATGTAACAAATATTACCTTGGCATCATACTCTGATCCTTCCAACTGTTCAGGAGAAGCATACAGACAAGTACCCACTCTGGAAGTGTGTGTTGGTATTCCTATCATTTGGAGAGCCAAATATTAGACAATGTTAACACTCAACATTAGAGAACATTTACTAGGAACAAGCAATGTCATTCCTAAGGATGCTTTTTGTCTCGAGCTTACCTTTGCTTACTCTTTATGACACTTTTTTAATACTAACATGTTCAAACATGTCTTTTTTTTTTAATGCAAAAAGAATAACAAAAAATGAAAAAACCCTTACCCTTCCCATTTCCATTGGTCCAGTCTGCGTTTTTCTGTATGATGTCTGTGCAGGCCAGACCAAAGTCGCCTATTTTTACTTGCTGATCAGGGCCATGAAGAAAAATATTTCTCGGCTGTAAACAAACAGAACAAGTCAATTCCTTGCTTTTCTTAAAACAAATAGTAAAAACGTGAATAAAAGAATTTTCAATTCAGGAGCAAGTTGCCCCCTCAAAAGGAAAAAATTAGAGCGTGGTTCTCAAACTCAGCCACACATTAGAGGCACCAGGGAGCTTCAGAAACTCAGTGTCTAAGCTATTTCCCAGAGCAATCA
Organism: Dasypus novemcinctus; assembly: GCF_030445035.2. Classification (NCBI taxonomy): domain Eukaryota; kingdom Metazoa; phylum Chordata; class Mammalia; order Cingulata; family Dasypodidae; genus Dasypus; species Dasypus novemcinctus. The sequence continues at coordinate 12,634,509 of NC_080695.1, read as the reverse complement.
ATCATTTCTGGGGGTGGATACAGGCAACAATGTTACATATGTTATTTAAAAGTCCCCAGGAATAGAGTATGGATTAGAGTGGATTTACTGGTGTTCTGCTGGGGAACGACTGTGATTAGTAAGGGAAGAAATTGTAGTAGTGATGTGGAGAGGGTGGCCACAGTGGCTGCTGATGGTCGGGAGAGGAAAGAAAAGATATGGTGTGGGGGCATTTTCAGGATTTGGAGTTATCCTGGGTTGTGCTGCAGGGATGGATGCTGGATGTCGTGTGTCCTGTCATGGCCCACTGGGTGGACTGGGGGAAAGTGTGGACTACAATGTGGACCACTGTCCATGTGCTGCTGTGGTTCTCCAGAATGTACTCGCCAGTGCAGTGGATGTGCCACGATGAGGGAAGAGTTTGTTGATAGGGAAGGGGTAGCGTGGGCGGGGTGGGGGGATATATGGGGACCTCATATTTTTTTAATGTAACATTTAAAAGAAAATAAAGAAAAAAATAAAGTCCCCACGTTATTCCAAATTTGAGAACCACTAATTTACAGCATGCGTTAAACAAAAATTCTTGTCAGCTCTGACTATATATCAGAATCACCCAAGAAAAAGCTTTTGAAACTACCATTCTCATCAATAAGTCAGACAAAAAAAAATTTTTTTTAAAAGGAAAAAAGCAAGGACAGGGGCCTGCCTACTAGATTATCTAGAATAGAAAAGTTTAAGAGACATAATGACTTGGATTCTCTCTGAATCCTGATTTGCCCAAACCAATAAAAAAAAGACTTCTGGGACTTAGGGGAAGCCTAAATATGGACCTGATAGTAGATGATCTGAAGGAATGATAGCTAACTTTGTTAGGTACGATAATAACTATATAAGAAATGCCTTCAAATTTTGGAGATGTACAATGTCTGGGATTTACGATATTTAAGCAAAACAAAAAGTTGAAGAAAATACCAGCATGTTAATCATGGTTAAATTTGGATCATGGAAATATAAGTGTTCATTATGCTATTTTTGCTTTTACCTATTTGAAAATTTTTGCAATCAAATATTTTTAAAAATACTGATGTGGGGAGCAGACGTAGCTCAATTGGTTGAGCACCTGCTTCCTGTTACGAGGTCCCATGTTCAATCCCTGGTACCTCCTAAAAATAAACAAATCAACTCTAACAGGGAGTGGATATAATTCAGTGGTTGAGCACTTGCTTCCCATGTACAAGGTGCTGGGTTCAATCCCTTTTTAAAAAAAAATTGATGTCAAACCCAATGCGGTATTTTTAATGGTTCTAAAATGTTAGCCAGGGTTGGGAATGACTAGGTCACACTGTGAAGATACATAGTGGGCTCTAATTAATTATCACAGGCCCAAAACATCTCCCAACTGAACCATTCCTATGTCAGCAAAAAACTGCAGCTGCATTTGGGGTTGGCTTGGGAAGGAGGGGAGAGCAGATTCCACTAGAAATGTAAATGTATTTAAAAATTGTGTTTTCTTACTTTAAATGTAATAATGTTTTTTAAATTTTAATATATAAATCCCCCATTTTAGCTTTTATAGTTTTTTGAACTATAGCTGAAATGGAAGAAAAAACAAATAATCTCACAAATAAGATGACAGTCTGGATTTGATTTTGCCAGCTCACATTTGACATTACAGCAGCAGAGAACCATTAAAGAGTGACCAAATACAAAATGTTTGGTTCCAGCATATTAATGAATGGTGTTCACGGATATGGCTTTGAAGCAACAATTCTAAAAACCAGTTCTAGAATTGAATTGAAGGAATTCATCACAAAGAGTCAAACCCACCAATTCCAGGAGGCCAGTTTCCCCTGAACACTCAAGTTCCCACTCTTCAGTTTTTCTCATGGGAAACATAACCCAGAGAGGAGCCAGAAGTCTGGCAGTTAGCAGCACCGTGCCGGCAGGCGGAGCTGCATCCGCAGCACTTCATGCCAAGCTCTACGAAGCCATCATGAGAGAAGACTGCCCTGCAATTGAGGTGCTGCTGAGAACCCACCCCATCAACCAGCCCATGAACATCCTGGCCAACTCCAGCAGCTACAGGCTGCTTCTGAACCAGGTACCCCTCTTTTCTGCTTGATCACTGTTAGAACAAAGCTGTGCTGCTCAGGAAGGAACAGTGGCTAATTCTGGGAACTGACTAAGCCTCCTGGTTGCCCTCACCGTGTGTGAGGCTCAAGAGTACACCCGTGGCATCCCGCCCTAGAGCAGACTTCTCCTGAGTCTAGGTTGCTCCCTTCTGGTCATCACACACAAAATGATGCCAGAAAAGACTAGAACCTGCTTGGCCGGGAGAACATTACAGCCACTCTCTCAAATACACCAGTGGTGGTTACAGCTGTGTGATGGAACAACAGTTTTCCCCTTTCTAACATATTTTTTTTTAATTTTCATGCAGTGAATATTTTATAATTATTTTTTCCCAAAAGAAAGTCAACCTCTCCTTTTGCCCCACCCCTTATCTTGCAGTCATACTGTAAAGCTCCTACTTACATGAATATTTTTAAAACTGGCATAAACAGCTCTGCTAATCATAGACAGAACATGTGCTGCATTATCTTTGAATACCCTGAAAATGCAGGCTTTTCATGATACCATGACTTTGGTAAAGCCATCAAAAGCAAAGCATCTTATTGTCAATCATCCTATGGGTTAATTTAAGGATTACCTTAAGAAATGTAAAAAAAGTAATTTTACACTAAAGGACTCTTCACAAGAATCAACTTTCAAAGCTCAGAATAAGTTATTTCTGTTACCTCTAAATCTGCATTTCTGTAAAATACAAACTTTATTTGTAATTCACTGGGTTTTTGGTCACTTAGGCAAAAAGAAAAAGGAAAACTTCAATCCACAGAACAGAAAAATACTAAACCAACTAGATGATATGTGCTCTTGTTACCTTTGACATAGTAAGCCAGCACAAATATTATTTCTAACTATACAGGGCTACTTGTAACATCTTTTGCTGTTTTTTTCCCCTGAGAAGCAGACAAAGTCCATCATCCCTATTCACCTAGCTGCTGAATATGGCAAAGTACAAAGTTTGCTTTGTTTGTTAGAACACGGTGCTGACCCTGAAGTAAGGTAAGTTAACTCAATGGGCAATCATTTCTAAACGAGGATGTGCAGAATCTGAATGTTACTTTTTCCATTTATGCCTGGAGTCATTAATTCCTCACAGATTATGTACTGCAAATCATGTTTTTGAATAAAGCAATTTCTTTATGGACTAGATGAGAAACTGAATAATTAGAAAAATTGCAAGAACACAAATCAGTCAACCAACAGTGGGAAGCCCTGGCCACTGCCCTCAGGGGTTTAACCTCAGTTAAGTGTAAGAAAATTAAAATTGGCAATAGACTTTCTTGTTTATTAGCCTCCAGTAGAAATTAAGCTCTGTCAAAGGGACTTCAGTTTATCTTGCTGACCGCTATATCCCCACCTCCTAAACAAAAGCCTGGCACTTAGTGAGTGCCCAATAAATGCTATTTGAACATATGAAAGAATTATATGGTATAGGAATGAAAGAACTTCTTGCCCCACCCTCATTATTAAAAGGAAGTCAAGTCCCAGATCCTCCCACCTGATCTGCCTTGCTCTGCACCTTCCTCCCCCGCTGAGGCTTTGCAGATCCCAGACTTGCCCCATCCTTCCCTGCCCAGAGCACTCTTTCCTGTCCCCCCAACAAGCCATCCCTGAGTGAAGCTGCCATGCCTCTCTAGACGCTGTCATTTGCTTAGATGTTTAAACATGTTCCCGTACCATACTACAAACTCTCCAAAGGCTGAGGCAACTTGCTGTTCCATCATGGCCCTCGCACTTACCCTAAATAAATACATGTGAGATGAAAACCATTTTCTAAGGTCAGTGGGGCAATCAGATTTTCATAATAGACCATCCTTATTCTCTGCCAGAGTAAGGGGATTCTGGAGGCAATCCTGAGAGCTTTCAGTAATGGGGCAGATGAGGGCCAAGTTGTAAACTCCATCCATGTTGGAGCAAGGACTTAAGATTAACCATCCTCACGAACTTCCAAAAGACTATCTCCAGATTCGACCCTTCCACTTACACTACTGCCTCTGCACAAGAGGGAAAACGTTGGGCAGAGGAGCAAATGCAGAGCACTCTGAACCGAGTAAACAGATGTTCTAACCATTTATGGCTCAGTTCTGTGCTAATATCAGATCATATCCAAATGCGGTATTTTAATGAACTATTTTAATGAATGCCTACTAATACAGCCCAGCACTGTGCACAAGTTCTGGGGAAAGAAACAACTAAGATACAGCTTTCAAGGGGCCTGCAGCCCAAGCAGGAGCATCAAAGCTGAATCAGGCAGGTAGAGGAAGCGGCCCCCAACCCCTGTCAGAGCTGAGAAAGTAGAGAGCAATGCAGACTCTGAACACTTCTTTAAAGGGGTCAGAGGGAATACCTTAAATGAATGTTGCCTTCTTAAGCACTGATTCTTCACGTAGCGCGCACCCATTGTGACCTGTGATCAATACCTCTTTCCAGGGACCCCCGAGGCCTCACCACCCTTCACTTGATGCTACTGCACTGGCCGATCATTTCTACCACATGGACAAAACCAGGGAACAGAATCCAAAGAATCCTGACAGACATCCAGAATAATGCTGTAACGTGTCTCCGCATTTTATGTGAACATGGAGCTCAAGTTAACGCTCGAGTAGACAACAGCATCAAACATTCACCCCTCCACCTGGCGATAACATATGGGACCTATCCGGTTCTCTCCATTTTGACCCAAAATGGTGCCCAAGTCAACGCTATTAATGAATCCAGCATGACACCCCTTCACATGGCTGCAGACACACTGAACAAGGAGATGATGGAAACACTAATTGCCTGTGGAGCAAATGTTAACTGTGCTATCTCTTCTACAGGGAACACAGCCCTCAAGCTGGCGGTGTGCACAGCGTCAAGCAAAGCGGGCAGACTGTTAGCAGCCGGTGTGAGCTGCATCCGCTTGCTGTTAATTCATGGAGCTAAAGCCAACGCCCAGGACCACGAAGGTCAAACAGCTCTGCATGAGGCATGTTTTGGAGGCAGAGAGGCAATAGTCAATCTCCTCCTTGAATTTGAAGCAAATGTTAATATTTTAACAAGAAACGGGGAATCTCCGATACACATGTATCTTCAGCGTAGTTCCAATGTAAGGGATAGAGCACTTCTTGCCAGGCTACTTTGTCAAGCTTATCCTCTGCAACTGACCAATAACCAAGGAATTCTACCTGCAGGAATCATGCTACCAGAATTCCACCTCCTAAGGGAAACGCTAATAAAGTTATCTCAAAATCCTTTATCCCTAGAGGACATCTGTAAAAGAAACATCAGAAATATATATGGCGAGAAATACAAACAACACTTGAAACAACTTCTCCCTGTGAAGATGTGGAATTCTGTGTACAGCTACTATGACTTAGCTTGCCTCTTAAAATAAGACTTCAAAGTTGCACAGTGGCACAAAACTTCGGTAATTCAAATCACACTTTCTGGATAGACACATACCGAGAAAATACTGTGTCACCTTATACATCCTGAATGTGCAAATTATTGATTTTTAAACCTTTTGCGAAAAATAAAATGATTTGCATGTTAACTTTTCTTTTGTTTCTAAATTTTCTTTTTAAATGCATTTTCCACAATTCAGTTTTCTGCCTGAAAAGTAAACTAATTTAAAATGCTTCAACACGGGAAACGGACTTGGCCCAGTGGTTAGGGCGTCCGTCTACCACATGGGAGGTCCGCGGTTCAAACCCCGGGCCTCCTTGACCCGTGTGGAGCTGGCCCATGCGCAGTGCTGATGCGCGCAAGGAGTGCCCTGCCACACAGGGGTGCCCCCGCGTAGGGGAGACCCACGCGCAAGGAGTGCGCCCCGTAAGGAGAGCCGCCCAGCGCGAAAGAAAATGCAGCCTGCCCAGGAATGGTGCCACACACACTTCCCGTGCCGCTGACGACAACAGAAGCAGACAAAGAAAGAAGACGCAGCAAATAGACACAGAGAACCGACAACTGGGGGAGGGGGGGGAATTAAATAAATAAAAATAAATAAATCTTAAAAAAAAAAAAAAAAAGCTTCAACAAAGAAGTAAATAGATTTCCTCTCTTTCTTGACAGTCTTTTGTGTAGAAAAATTGGAATATTCATTATTTAATTCAGTGAACCAACATCGGCATCTCTGGTAAGAAGCTACTTCAGTGGCTCACTGCTCTCAATGACTTCGTCAACCCCGCTCACCTTCAGATCTCTGTGAACAACGCCCATGTTGTGGATGTAAAATACACCTGCCAACAGTTCTTGGAAAATTTTTGTTGCAACACTGGCCATCACATAAGGACCTTGAAGAAAAAAGAATTGTGTTTTATTTATCTAATTTTTTTCTGAAATGCATTACTATGAAAACGTTAACATAGTTCTAAATGCATTAACATCTAACATTTCTGCAACATTCAGATTTTCATCAAGTCAACATTGCATCAAAGTCTCAAACCTAGCTATCAGCAAGAAGGGCTCCTGAGCTAGCAAAGCAGCCATCACAGACTAACGCTGAGCAGTTTAAAGACTCTGTATCATCAGAAAGACAGTACCACTCATGCCACTCAGAGTCCCTTTACTATTTGTAAACAATTCTTAGGCAGCAGCTGATGAGATTAGATGATGTTTCAATCCTCTTCAACCTGTTATCCTGGGATTTCATGCTAAGAATCTACTTTCCTAGCCCAGATTAAAGATTAAAAAAGGGGCAGGATGAATGGCAAGAAACAGGCAACAGAAAAGCAGGGAGAGCAGGAAACAGGAGCCTCAAGAAAAGGAGTTTTTATTACAAATTGAATAATGGAATTAGAAAAAAAGTAAATTATGCTAGCTTAAAGGTAAACTATCATCTGGAAAATTTGAAATAACTCATTTTCCATAAAAAGGAGTGATAAATATAGTATATGGCAAAAAAAAAATTAAATGAATTCATGTATTAATATGATGACGTAAGTAAATGTAAAGGTAGAAAAGGTTTTGTAGGACTAAACCAGTGTTTTCCCTTTAAGTGAATCTAGAATCTCCTAAGAACATGATGGCTCTCCCTGCTCAGCCATTTTACACCATAAATCTATTGTTCACCTGTAAGTGCCTTCCCTTCTCTCCCAGAATGAGCCTACTTTGTTATAAAGTTCAAACATATTCTATACAGAGAACAACTTGTATCCTTTTATCTAGCTGGTATAGAACAGAGCTCTCAAGTACTCAGGCCAGTAATAGAGAGGACAGATAACTGTGTGCGTGTGTAATGTGTATGAAAACAATGGTTTCACTTCTACATGTCCCTACTGCGACCCCCCCTCACAGTGAAGTCACCACCTCTTGTCTGGGTAGAGATGCCAATAAGGCTTTTTGACTTTTGCAACTCTTAAGTAACTGCAAAAAACATACGGTCTGTCTATAAAATATGGTTCTCACTTTAACCCATCTACTACAGCCAAGTGATGACAAAAGATTCAGTGATCATAAACCGACCTGCACCAGTGACAACAGCATTGTTCACTCAGTGCCTTCTCTAAGCCTGGCACTGGGCTATGTCCTCTACTACATTTACTGCTTTAATCTACACCACAACCCTTTAAAACAGGGCTAATCCACATTTTACAGAGGAAACAGACTGAGAGCAGTTATTTTTTTTTTTTTTTAAAGATTTATTTATTTATTTAATTTCCTCCCCTCCCCTGTTGTCTGCCTGGTTGTCTGTTCTTGGTGTCTATTTGCTGCGTCTTGTTTCTTTGTCTGATTTTGTTTCTTTGTCTGCTTCTGTTGTCGTCAGCGGCACAGGAAGTGTGGGCGGCGCCATTCCTGGGCAGGCTGCACTTTCTTTTCACGCTGGGCGGCTTTCCTCACGGGCGCACTCCTTGCGCGTGGGGCTCCCCCACACGGGGGACTCCCTTGCGTGGCACGGCACTCCTTGCGCGCATCAGCACTGCGCATGGCCAGCTCCACACGGGTCAAGGAGGCCCGGGGTTTGAACCGCGGACCTCCCATATGGTAGATGGACGCCCTAACCACTGGGCCAAAGTCCGTTTCCCGAGAGCAGTTATTGATGTGCCCCAAACCTCACAGCTGGTGCCTTCATGAGATTGTTGGGAATAAAAATGCAAAAATATCACTATAATGTGTTGATATCGGGTCTGTTCATTTCCACACTTGCAATGAACCTTATTGAAAATTCTGCATGTATTGAGGGTCAGCTCCCATTCTCAATCCACATTCTATTTCCTGGTAGCCTGTGCTCTGGAGTTTGCCTTCATAAGTTTACACAGCACAGTTTATTATTGAGGCCACACAATTAGAGTTGATGGTAATGCATTATAATGAGTATAACTAACACTGCTGATTTATAAATGTGATTGCGGCTGAAAAGGGTAGTCTGTGGATGTAATGTTTATTTTTTATTTTATTTTTTATTTTTTCTAGGTACAGGGAACGGGGTTTGAACCCAAGACCTTGTATGTGGGAAACTGGCACTCAACCACTGAGCCACATTGGCTCCCCAAGGACTAATATAATATTTCAGTTGAAAGGAAGCTACAGAATAATCTAGGGACTGTATAACAGTGATTTTGTCTTCTACCAAGCATTAAGAATATAGTGAGGGAAGCGGATTTGGCTCAATGGATAGAGCATCCGCCTACTACATGGGAGGTCCAAGGTTCAAACCCAGGGCCTCCTGACCCATGGGCGGTGAAGCTGGCCCATGCGCAGTACTGATGTGTGCAAGGAGTGTCATGCCATACAGGGGTGTCCCCCGCGTAGGGGAGCCCCATGCGCAAGGAATGAGCCCCATAAGGAGGGCCGCCCCATGCAAAAAAAGTGCAGCCTGCCCAGAAGTGGGGCTGCATACATGGAGAGCTGATGCAGCAAGATGATGCAACAAAAAGAGATACAGATTCCCGGTGCCGCTGACAAGAATACAAGCAGACACAGGAAAACACACAGCAAATGGACACAGAAAGCAGATAACTGGGGGGGGGGGGGGGGGGGAGGGGAGATGAAAAGAAGAAAGAAAATATAGTGATACACAGGAAAATTACCACTAATGTAACTTATGAATTATACTTAACAGTAATATTGTAATATTTTTGCAGCAATGGCAAAGATATTATATCAATTCTAAGGGACAAACAATAGGAGGTTATAAGGGGGTATGAATTTTTCCTTTTGGAGTAATGAAAATGTTCTAAAATTGTCTGAGGTGATGACAGCACAACTCTGTGATGAAAATGAAAGCTGCAGAGTTTACACTTCGAATGGACTGTCCAAAGCACGGGACTGTGTAACACAGCGAATTCTGTGGTTGATGAACTGTGGTTAACCAAACAAATATGAGAACATTCTCTCATGAACTATAACAAGTATATAATATTAGTACAGAGTGTTAATAACCCCAACCCCAAATGTAAGATACTGGCTATAGTTAGTAATAATATGTTGATGATGCTCTTTCATAGTTTGTAACAATGTTTCACAACAAAACAAGATGTTGGTGGTGGGGTGATGAATGGGAGCCCTGTATGATGACATGCATGTTTGTTTTTTTAAGTTCACAATTTTCACTATACACTTATGTTTATGGATGTTCCCGTATCAATGATAAACTTCAATAAAATTTTTTAAAAAGTTAAGAAAAAGACAAAACAAACCTGCTGTAAAGCTAGAAACCATGCTGGAATACTACAAAATTAAGACATTTTTAATTTTAAAATATTTTAGAAAGAAAATCAAACATTATGCTAACAGTGCCATGCATGTTTGCCTTTGTTGTTTTGATAAGTTTCTTGTACCAGACGGTTTAAATTAAGAGTTCTCATCCCATACTTCAGGAGGGGCTCATTACTTATTTTCCAAATTGTAAATCTAAAAAGCAATAACTACAAATAGGGTGTTAATGCACCATATTCCTTTTCATAAAGACATCTACACATAGCACGACAATGCCCATGTAGCAAAGGATAAAACTTTACAGGGCACTGCAAAGGCCCAACAAGGTGCTGTCACAACTGAACCGCACAAGAGCCTTGTGTGTCCTAATGACCTGGTAAGCTAGAGAAGCAGCCCTGGAGGTGTCGAGGAGCTGCTGGAGGAGACATGCTATGATCTGCCTTTCCCCTGAAAGCCACTTTTAAGATTCTGAGTATGTTAAACTGACCTACATTTTAGACCCAAAAAACCGGTCAGAGTGTCATTTGGAATGAACAGGAAATTATAACAATCAATATTTAGTTGACTCTTTCCTTAAAATCGGGTCACTCTGATCTCCTATCTTAATCCAATACAATGATTTTCAACTTTGGCTACACATCAGGATCAACAAGAGAACTTTCAAAAAATACCCAAGCCTGTCCCAGACCAATTATATAAAAATAAGAGTGTGGCCCCAGAAAATACCTGTTTTATTTTGTTTTAATATAGTTTGTTTTTTAAAAGCTTCAGATTTACAGAAAAATTGAGAATAGTACAGAGTTCCCATATACCCCACACCCGCTTTCACCTATTTCTAACATCTTATATTAGTGTGGTAGATTTGTTACAATTAATGAACCAAGGTGGATAAATTACTATTAACTAAAGTCCATATTTTATGCGGATTTGCTTAGTTTTTACCTAATGTCCTTTCTCCATTCCAGGATCCCGTCCAGGACATCACATGACATTTAGTCGTCATGTCTCCACAGGCTCCTCCTGGCTCTGACAATGTCTCACACACTCCTTGTTTTTGACGACCTTGACAGTTTTGAGCAGTACCAGTCAGGCATTTTGTACAATGTCCCTCTATTGGGATTTGTCTGATATTTTTCTCTAAGATTAGACTGGGGTTATGTTATTTTTGGGAAAAAGACCACAGAAGTATACTGCTTTTTTCATCACATCACATCAGTGGTGCAAACTGTGAGCATGATCCATCACTGCTGGTGTTAACCTTGGAGGCCTGACTGAATCTCTCTGCAATAAGGTTACTCCTTTGACAACACCTTTTTAGAAGTTCCCCAGATGATTATATTGTGCAGCCTAAGTTGAGAACCAGTGCTATAATAGAATATGTTTTAAATATTAGCCAAACAAGCAGTATTTGTAGAAGAAAATATACACAAAGGGGGAGGTGACAGAGGGGTCTGGGTCTGGATCTTGAGGGAGACAAACTTTTCACAATCCACCCTTCCATAAGGAATTTCTTGATCATATTTTAAGGTCAAAAAATAATAATAAAACAAATACTTAAATGTTTCCCCTAAAAATTAAAAAAAAAAAAAAAAATCTACTCAAAATCATTACCCTAAATTCCAGTAATGATATTGCTACTTCATTATCTATAAACTATATGTCTATCACAGAGAAAATTAACTTTCAAATACCTATGCTTTTTAAAAATACTACAGAAGAGCACTTGTTTCTTTATTGTTTTTTATTAAATGGTTTTTCCTTTCATCTAAAGCACCTGGAGGCAGTTCCTACATTGGATGAAGAAGATTTGACTTTATCATTACTTCCTAACACAATATTTATAGATTTATATGGTACTTACAAGAAGATTCGTCCACACATTCTCGGCCCCGCTTGTTTCTCTCGGTTATCCAGTCCCACAGGGAGAGCTCACACAGCTGCATCTGGATGTGCAGCATCAGATGGTATGACACCTAAGGGAGGACACACCGCTGACCCCATCATTTCACCATTTGCTCACTTTACTCAGTAGGTCAACAAAAACTTGCCTGCTCTAGGTACAGCCCTGAGCTAGATGCTAAAGACAGAGAAGAAGGACACAGGCCTGCCCAAGAAGCCCAAAGTGCAGGGAAGGATACAGATAAGTTAAGCAGCAGATAAACACAGCAAGTCATAAGAAAAGCAGGCAGGGACAGGCCAGGCTGGCATGGGGCAGGAGTCAAACGATAGACACTCTTGTATGTGACACTGAGTAATTGATTCTGAAACTGATCTGCTCATGATATAATCAGTTTTGGGTTTTTTGCATTTTTGTTTTTTTTAAGGAGGTACCATAGATTGAACCCAGGACCTCATACGTGCAAAGCAGGTGCTCAGCACCTGCTCCCTTATAGTATTTTTTTCAAAGATTTATTTTATCTTCCCCACCCCTCATTGCTTACACTCCCTGTCTGCTCTGTGTCTTTCCGTTGGTGCTCTGTGTCTGCTTGTCTTTTTTTTTTTTTTTTAGGAGGCACAGGGAACCAAACCTGAGACCTCCCATGTGGGAGGGAAGCACACAATTGCTTGAGCCACCTCAGCTTCCCATAGTTAGTTTTTAAAGCTAAGATCAAGCATCAAAGAATGGCCATGTGTCATCCAGTATGGTAATCTACTCCTGTATGTGCATGGAGTGTTCACAATGTACACAACTAATACCTTGTTCAGAAGAAAAGAAGCAAAACTTAAAATTCCCTGAAGTTTATTTATTTAGGCATCCAAGAAAATTTTCCAAATGTAACAGAGAAATGAAAAAATTCTGATGAAAAGTTCCCCAAATATCAACTTCTTTACATTCAGGTGATCCTGTTCGGTTTTGTGCTCCTTAAAAAAATAAAATAAAAAAAGTGCACAGGGAGTGGATATAGCTCAATGGTTGAGCTAAATACTAATATTCATTATAGTAAGAGTATGGTGGGAGTCTCACCAACACATTGGTATGACCCTCAAAAGAGTATCCTGAAAACAGATCTGGTAATCCTATTAGGACTCTCTCCTAATGTTACTATTCAAAATGTAGAAAATCTTTGTGCATATATATATTTTTTATAGCATTATACAACAGAAGCAGAATGTGAATGATGCTTCCAACATCAGGGCACATACATGAGATTATTTGTGGAGGAAATGGCCCAATCAAGGTCATAAACGTATCTGTAGGGGTTAGCTAAGTGAAAGAGGGAAGAGAAACTCCAAAGTCCACATGGCGAGACAGAATACAGTGAATGATCTACTGAACACAGGGCAAAAGAGCTAGAGCAAAGCGGGAGAGAGGACATGGTGGGAAATCAGCTGAGGAAGAGAGAAGGCCATGCACAATCATGGTCCTTGATACGATTCATATAAGGTGAACATCAGACTGGCGGGTGCTGGGCAAGTACTCTACCTCTGTCTGCCCAAACAAGTTTAAGTTTTCTTCAGAAGATTCTTCAGTGGATGAGAAATTCTCTTCTAGGTCTGGATTATGCCTAAGTGGCAAGTGAGGTTCAACAATCGATCTAGTAGACAAATTAGCCAAGCCAGTTTCTAGATACTCAATGGAAGATTCAAAGTCACTGGCATCTCTTCTAGCTAATTTTGTGGTATAATTTACCAATCTGTTATTTTGATTTTCAATGCTGGATTCTCCAAAGGATTTTTCTTTTTCTGGAGTAAAGTCAGCAAAGATAATGGATGAACTGCTACTTCCATCGTTTTTCATACCATATTGTGCTCTGGAGGAAAAATAAACATAAAAATCCGTATAAATACTACATCATGGATAAACCTTGGAAACATGCTCACTTTAAGTGAAATAAGCCAGACACAAAAGGACAAATATTTTATGATTCCATTTATATGAAATATTTAGAATAAACACATTCACAGAAACAAAAAGATTAGAGATTACCAGGGATTAGGGAAAAGAGGAATGAGGATTTATTGATTAAAGGGTAAAGAATTAGAGTGAACTTACTGGTATTCTGCTGTGGAATTATTGTGACTCTAGCAATGAAATAAATTATATCATTGATGTGGAGACAGTGGCCACAGGAGTTGCTGGGAGCAGGAAGAGGGGAAAAAAGTGTGATACTGGGGCATTATCAGGACTTGGAGTTGTCCTGAATGATATTGCAGGGACAGATGCAGGACACTGGATATCCTGCCATAACCCACTAAATGGTCTGGCAGAGAGTGTAAACTACAACATAAACTATAATCCATGCTATGTAGCAGTGCTCCAAAATTTACTCATCGAATGCAAAGAATTTGATGATGAAAGAAGTCGTTGATGTGGAAAGAGTAGGGGATGTGGAGAGTGGGGTATATGGGAACCTCATATTTTTTAATGTAAGGTTTTGTGTGATCTATGTATCTTTAAAAAAAATGATTTAAAAAGATTAACATCCCCCCAAAAAAAAAAATCTCAATAGAGCATTCACAAAAAAATAAATAAAAAGAAAGGGTAAAGAATTTGTTTTGGGTGATCAAAAAGTTTCAGTAATGGGAGAATGGATGTAGTTCCAGCAGTTGAGCACCTCCTTCCCACATGGGAGGTCCTGGGTTCAGTTTCCAGTGCCTCTTTAAAAAAAAAAGAAAACAAACAAAAACATGCAAACAAATGAAAAAAAACAGCTCAGGGGAGCCAATGTGGCTCAGTGGTTGAGCAATGGCTTCCCACATAATACAAGGTCCCAGGTTCAATCCCTGGTACCTAAAAAAAAAATTTTTAGTAATGGAAGATGATAATGGTAGCATAGCATTGTAAAAGTAATCAATGCTACTGAATAACACATATAAAAATGAATATAATGGCAAAATTTATGTTATATGTCACCATAATTTCTTTAATGTAAAAAATATCAAAAGTGACAACTCTTCCTTTAAGCCTGTAATGAATCTCATAGATAAACTCTTGGAAAAAAAATAGCATTAACTCTGTCTATAGGCAAAATTAACTTAAAATACTGACAGGAAATACCAGAGAGGAAAAAACAATTTAGCATTTTATAATGACAATAAGCAAAAGAAAGTCTAAAGCTCTCCTCCCAAGCCTCTATCAGGAAAAGGAAATGGCAGTCCGACACGAGTGACAGCAGGTCATGGCTAAGATGCGGAGCAGCGGCTACATGCCTGTCCTCTTCCTGGTCGGAGATCACTTCCAGAGATGGCAACTGAAGAGAGACTCTGTCTGCTGAACAAAAACAACAAAAATCTTCAAGCAGCCCAATTTCCCAATTTACAGTCTCAAAGGCAGAGCTAAGCCATATAAATAATACCAAATGAGATCACAAATCTAAAACTGTCGTGACCTTCACGCAAAATACAACACAACAAGCTTATTCAAATGACTGGCACGTTTGAGGAACTATAAAAATGGGGCAGGGGAAGCCAGCATTTTCTGTAGCGCACCTGACCGTAAAGATTTCTGGCTGTGCAGGCCCTATGGGACTCTGCTGCAACTCCTCAATCCTGCCACTGCAATGCAAGAGCAGCCAGACACCATGCATGCACAGATGAGTAGAGCTGTGTTCCAATAAACTTTATTTACTGACACTGAAATTAGATTTCATTTCATTTTCACAAAATAGCATTCTTTTAATTTTTTGAAACTATTTAAAAACTTAAAAACCATTCTCAGCTTGTGGAAAGTACAAAAAACAGGCAGCAGAATGGGTATGACTTGCGGGGTCAAACACACCAACAGCTGAACTGTTTCACTAAAAAACGCTCACCTTGTGGGTGGGCCACATGAACATGCTCTATCCAAGCCGTGTGATAGCCTACAATATTCGGATGCTGAAGACCTGCCAACACCTTCACTTCCCGTAGCACCTAAAAAAGAAACATTCTTAGATCCACCTTTTACTGACAATTTGCTAAACAATCATGGTACCAAATACTGTTTGTTCCAGAGCATAAGATAATAAAAATCGCTCTTTAATCAAACCATGTTAAGATGATTGGAAAATTTTTGTGAGAAATAAATGGCAATTATTATAGCAACTAAATAACGTCCATTTATATAGTACTTTATACTTTCCACAGTCCATTTATAACCATTCTCTCATATGATTCCTACACCAGTCCTCCAAGGTAAGTAAAACCGCTAAAGATAACACTATTTCAAAGGCAGGAGACTAAGCGGCTCAGAGGACAAGGTAATTTGCTAGAATCAAACAGCATATCAGGGAGAAGACTGGGATGAGAATTTGGGCTTGCTTTTGGTTTTTGATTTTCATAAGTTGTATGTATATCAGTAGTTTATTTTTTAAATTTCCCTAGCAATGACCCTGAAATGCAGTCAGTCTAAAATACCTATCAAAAAAATAAATCAAATATAAATTTAGTTTTGAGCTTTACTATTATTTACTGTAACCTGGTTCTTAGTAAACTGGCAAATATATACACATTACTCTTTTAAAAGGATTTAAATGCTCAATTATTCAAAATAAATTTTTAACTATTTTAATAATCTTTCTCAATTGTAACAAAGGTAACTACTGTTAAAAACAGTTATTTTTGAAAGTGATATCAATAGTAACAAATGTTCCACACCAGTGCAAGGTGTTGGTGGGGTAGTGCAGACAAATCCTTTATTTCATGCATGATTGTTTTGTAAACTCACAATTTCTCTAATTAAAAAAACAAAACAAAAACAAAATCATACCTTCATGCAATCTGTTTTAGTTGCACCCTTAATCAGGATTTTTTTAATTGCATAATACTGGCCATCTAATTTATTCCTGACCTAAAAAAAATAGAGGAAATAAACAAAGATACAGTATGCTATTAAATTTCAACTGAATAAAAGAAATTTCTTTTAAGTTGAGCTTAGATCATCCAAAATAGCAAAAGAGATAAAGTTAAAAAAAGCACATATGTGTCCTCTTTACTATGTTCAGGAAGTCAGCCCAGGTGTCTTTTAGCTATAACAGAAGCTTTTCATAACTTCATAGAGTCCAATGCCTAGATGTAAAGATTGGGAGCCTTAGCAAAAGGGCTATGTAAAGCCCAAACACAGTAGCACAACAATTTTCAGTAACAGATTTTTAATAAAAATAAACTATGAAACAAAAACTCAAAAGTTTCCAGAGGGAAACGGACTTGGCCCAGTGGTTAGGGCATCCGTATACCACATGGGAGGTCCATGGTTCAAACCCCGGGCCTCCTTGACCCGTGTGGAGCTGGCCCACGCGCGGTGCTGATGGGCGCAAATAGTGCCATGCCATGCAGGGGTGTCCCCCATGTAGGGGAGCCCCACGCGCAAGGAGTGCACCCCGTAAGGAGAGCCGCCCAGCACGAAGGAAAGTGCAGCCTGCCAAGGAATGGCGCCGCCCACACTTCCCCTGCCGCTGAGGACAACAGAAGCAGACAAAGAAACAAGACGCAGCAAAATAGACACAGAGAACAGACAACCGGGGGAGGGGGGGAATTAAATAAATAAATAAATCTTTAAAAAAAAAAGTTTCCAGAATCCACCTGTACAACCAATATGATGAGGAAAACTATAAAACCTGCTCACTTCCCTGTAAACAACAAATCTTAATGAAAAATACACAGTTTCTAAAAATTTCCCTGATTATTTTCAATAATAATGAAAACTTCTCAAAAGACACTTATTTACAGAGCAGTAAGTCAAAATGAATATGTAAAAAACAACCTTGTATACTCTTCCATATCCACCTTTTCCTAAGATGGCAATCTCTTCAAATTCATTTAAGTAACGTGAAGTTTGGGCTTCAAAGGCTACTTCCCTTGATCTAAAAGTTAAATACAAACACTTAAATCAAAATTAAGACATGAGAATCAAAACTTGTCTAGGATAGTAATGTTTATTATATTACAAACCTGCTAAACCTTGTTAATTTGAATTTTACTAAACTTTGATTTTAGAAAAATGAAATTGTTTATACTCTATGAAGAATATGTTTGCTAAGCAAATCAACAATGTAATAAAGACACCAAGGAATCATTAAATTAATTTCAAATGTATCACCTGTAATTAATATTCTAATCAGAAATTACAATCAATTTTTTAAAAGGAGAAATTCTAAAGATGATTAATAGGCAGTGGTTAATTAGCTGAGCTCAGTAATACTTAAATTTCCCAGTGATCCAGACCCATTACAGATTTCAAACTAGCATTTCATAATTGTACCTGTAGTTTCAATATTGCTCCCCTAGCAGAAACTGGGTTATCAGTTCTCTGAATTAAGGCGGGGGGGGGGTGGGCTTTATGGAATCCACAATGAATGGGAACGCAATCTTGGAGCAGTAATTAATTGCTGAGAGCAAAGTTTTTAATTTTCATAAACTACCCTAACTATATTTTTATAAACCCCAAAACTAGTATATTCTTAATTCTGATTTCTGGATGGTTTACAATTTGGATAATCAAAAAAGCTCTTAACACATACCTAATTTTCTGAATATGAGAACTGTCTTCACAAGGATCCTAAAACCAAAAAAAAAGAAAAAAATTTTAAAAGCACTTTGAAAAGTTTCATGGAATAAAGAATCTATCAAAATTCAATGTCATGTTAAAACATTGCTCCAACAGTCCCAATGCTCTGACAATGTTAAAAAGAAAAGGTCAATGGCATTTCAGTATTATTTGGTTTACAATTGAAAATAGATTAGATTTCTTTCTTAACCAAAAGATCATTACAAAAAAGCTATTTCCTTGCTATCCATTGACAAAGCTGAGAGTTAAACAAGGAACTCCTTCAACAAATAATGTTGACTATCTTCAAAATATATCCAGAAACTAAATATGCGTCACACCTCCACACTATACCCCATTCCAAGCCACCATCATCTCGTTCCAACTGATCTCCCTACTTCTGCCCTTGCCACCTTCAGTCTAGTCACAGCAGCTGGTGTGATTCTGTTACTAGAAGTCACATTATGTCACTCTATTCAAAACTCTGCAATGCTTCCCACCTTACTCTGAGTCAAAAACAAAGGCATTGCAATGGCCTCAAGGTCTGGCTCCAACCTGCCTCCTACCTCCCCTTCTCCCTTCTTCCATACTCGTTCTCCAGCAATATGGCTGCCCTGCCATCCCTCAAGCATGCCAAGGGCACTGCCACACGTGGGACTTTGCAATTGCTGTTCCTCTGCGGTATCCACATGGCTCGGTCTCCCAACTTCAGATCTTGACTTAAATAGCACAGTCTTGGTGAGCCCTTCCTGGCCATGTTAACATTTTCTAAACCCAGCATTTTCACTGCTTTATGTTTCCTCTTACCACCACCATCTAATACACTATGTACTTTTATATGTGCTCACTTATTTCTATTGTTTACTGCCCCACAGAATATAAGCTCTATGAGGGCAAGGATTTTTGTCTCTTGTTCACTGCTTTAAACCCAGCACCTGCAACAGCCTTGCACAGAGTAGTCAATAAATATTTGTAGAATAAACAAATTTAAGTTTATATTTTTACAAAGCTGTTTTATAGTTAAGATTTCATAATGCTTTAAAATACAGTTTTCTTGAAATTGAAATGTACTTTTGTCATCCACAAAGTATGTTTTTTCAGCGCTTACCTGACGAACTCTCTCTTTAGCTGACCTCATTAAATGAGTAATAGCTCTGTTGTGATGGAGTCTCAAGGAGCTAAACTCATCGCTACAAGTGAAAGAAGACAGTAGTCCCATTTTGATGAAGGTTTGACAAAGTACTACAAAAAGAATACGGGAAACTAGTATTAGAATGGCCATCAATCAAAAGGCAATTTTAAATAGTACATGGAGACTAAAGAGTACTAAAAGCACTGCAAGCAAAACTTCTAAGAAAAAAGAAAAGTTTATATACACAACAAAACTTGGGGACTGATGTCTCTAAAAGAGAGAGAACAACTGATCTGGAGCAAATCTATAATTACTTATCAGATACATTATAGTCATTTGTCTACCATGCCTAGTCAGCCATTTTTAAAATGGTTTTAAAACCAGTAAGCTCTGTTTTTTAAAAAGGCAAGAAAAAATATAAACAAACTCTTCTGATATCCAAACATTTCAGTTTGCTGACAGGCAAAAAGATGAAAAAAGAAAAAAGGCAAGAGAGCTCTTGATGCTAATGACTATGCTTGTGGGCCTGTGGGCCTGAAATAAGAACTAGACCTAGAGCTGCAGGGTGCCTAAGAGTTACCTCCTGAGAGCCTCCATGTTGCTCAAATGTGGCCAGTCTTGAAGCCAAAACTTAGCATGTAAATTCCCCCCAGCATGGGACATGACTCCCGGGGATGAGCCTCCCTGGCAACGAGGGATTATTGCCAAGTACCAGCTGATAATGTGGCTGGAGAACAACCTTGAATAAAAGGGTCAACTCAGACCAGCAGAATATTTCAGCCTACATGTAATATCAGGAGTTAAAAATGCTTTTGACCCTGAATAAAAGGGGGAAATGGAAAGGACAAATGAGTTTATATGGCTATGAGTCTCCAAGAAAGAGCCGGGAGGTCATCAGAGGGGTCGCCCTTACACACATCTCAGTAGAGTCCCAGAGACAGCCTAAATAGATACAACCCCAGGTATTGGTTCTTCTGAGGGCTACAGAGACCCACAGGTTCTATGGTCATGGCAGATGGACTTCAGTGCCATGTCAGTTGGCCCTACTTTGGAGTTTGTGGTCCTGAACGTGATGGAGTTGGACTCAGGTGTGATCTTTGTTCACAAGCCTCTCCTGTCACTTCTACCGGACTTGTGGTTGGCACTGGGGTTTAGTGTATACTTGCGGGACCTGAATCTCTGGACTGTCCATGTGATAGCCAGGCCCTGAGCCTCAACAGACTTGCAACTCCTACCCTCTGGTTTATTGGACTTACCCCAGCCAGCTAAGAGGGAGGTGAAGAAGGTTAACCACCATACCCGGGAGCCAAGAGTGCCTACAATTGCAAACAGGAGAATTGCATCCATCATCCAAGTGGAGTCGAGGCACCCTCTCAACAGAGGGGTGGAGTGGACACAGCCATCCCAGGGTCCACAGAACGGAGGAATAGAGTATGGATTCGAGTGGATTTACTGATACTCTATTCTGGAACTAAGGTGATCAGTAGTGGAAGTAAATGTAACACTGAGATGGAGAAAGTGGACATGGTAGCTGCTGAGGGTGGGAATGGGAAGAAGAGATGTGATGTGGGAGCATTTTCAGGACTTGGAGGTGTCCTGGGTGGTACTGCAGGGACAGTTACTGGACATTGTATGGCCTCCCATGGCCCACTCGGTGGACTGGGGGAGAGTGTAAACTGTAATGTGGACCACTGACCATGTGGTGCAGCAGTACTCAGAGATGTATTCAGCAAGTGCAATGTATGTCCCATGATGATGGAGGAGGTTGTGGTTATGGGAGGATTGGGGTGAGGGGGTAGGGGGGTACATGGGGACCTCATATTTTTTTAATGAAACATTAAAAATTAATTAATTAATTTAAATAAATTGATACTATTTACCATAAAAAAGAACTATAATTGATATGTAATGAGTAGCCTCCTGATTTTAACTCTTAATATTAAAAATTCATAGTACCCTTGGGAAAAAAAAAAGAATAAAGGCAAGAGTGGAGACAAATAACTACAAAAGTTTTAAATGACAACAAAAGTGAATATTAATTGTTCTTTTCTAGTATGGAATGTCTTAGCCAATATATAAAGAGAACATCTGATATTCTATATTATATTAAAGTTCAATCATCTAAAAAAGCTGTATATAATTCAAAAATATCTTAAAATCAGTAAGATTCCCAGATTTGCTTTAATTATAAGATCGCTGTATTTAAAATCATTTTAATCTACTTTTCAAGACAATGAGCCCAATACTATAATCCCCAGATACCAAGGCTTTGGAACCTATAGAACACCCTCTTTGGTAAATCCCACATCCCACCACATACACCACCACTTAGAATGGAGATTATAACATTTGTTTTATTAAAAAACTCAGTAAATATACACGGTACAAATCATATTTTTACCATTTTTCATGTCCCATCAAGCTCACCAAAATGATAGTCTTTAACTAAAAACACATTAAGTTCTAAGTGCATGTAAAGGTATCCATAAATTGAAGGATTTCTAATACCAAGTCAGACTTGGAGAGACATTTTTGATAGAAGAGACTCAGAATCTATGGTTGGAGCTAGTAAAGTGGCCACGTGGTCTTAACTAATGAGCTGACCCAGAAACCTCATCCATAATTGTGCTCACTTCTGTGTTCAAGTTTCTTGTATGAGTAACCCATGACTGGAACACAAAAAAACATTAATATAAACATGATATGGCACTGTTCCAGTCCTCTCATCAAGGACTGGTTCAGATGAGGAGCTGTGATTTTCTTTTACCTGCTTGCTAACTAAACCATAACAAATTTCAAAAATCATATTACAGCTACAAAAGAACTACCTTTTATTTATTTAAGTACACATGATTTTGCAGTTATTAATCTATTGGGATACCCAGTGATTATATTCACAAGGGATTACCCAAAGGAAAACATAAAATGAACATTTAACCCACATCAAATTTTTATATACCAGCTGTTTCTCAGACCAGGGCATTTAACAATATAGTTTTGAAGATTTATAGATTAATTTATTCTTACTAACATTTAAACACCTGTCTTGAACGAAGTAGATCTGGTTCATGCACATGGCTCAAGTGCTCCAGCAAAGAGACAAGCAATAGCTGGTTTGCCACTGCAAAGGGGAAAGTCGGCTGTTGTAGGGGTCCCTTTAATACTTGGAGTTCTGCTGGAACATCAGATTCTAAAAAGTAAGGAAAGGATAAGTTAAAATTAATTGTAAGTATTTCTTATAATGACAAAACACCATGTTCTAATTAATGGAACACTGGCTATTTAAATTTAAGGAAATAAAGAGTAAAAGAGTAATTATGCGGCATGGGTTTAATCAAGAAAGGCTTTCTGGAAGAGAGTTTTTTGAGTTGAATTCTCAAGTTGGAGGACAAGCAGAAAGATGCCATGGGGGAGGGGGAGCTGACTGGGTAGCAATGAGGTTTGCAATGGTACAAATAAATGAATAAGCAAATATTCAAGCAAGCAAAGGGGAATACGATGGCTTCCTTCCTTTGAGAAGATAGTCTAGGACAGGCGTAAAGAACAAAGTTGGCAGAGGAAAGAAGGAAAGGGGAGAAGGACAGAAACTTTTCGCAGAGCGCTTATTACATACAGACCAGGTGATTTACATGCAGAATCTTTTAATCCTCATTTTACAGATGAGGACATTGATGCACACAGTAGGTAAAGAACTACTGAATGAATCAGGAAGATCCAAATGACTCCAAACCCATCTTTTTTCTACCATGTAGAGGTAGAACCTCAAGAAAGAGGTTCAAAGACCACGCAGAGAGAGCCCGCACTTAAAGCTGCAGTTCTCACTTTATTTAATACACTATGGAATGGGTCAAAAACACAATGGACAAAAAGGTTTGAGGAAAACTATTCTGGCAGCATGTGGCAGGAAGCCTAGGAGGCATACTGTCCAGAGGGAGGTTGGCAGGAGCCCAATAAAGGAGAGGGTAATGAAGTAACAGGTCCCAGAGATATCAAGAAAGAAACAGCCAGGCTGAGGAAACTAGAGGAGAATAATCAAAGATAAGGCCAGGATTTAAAACATGAGGAGTGGGAAGCTGGAGGTTCTAAAGAGTGTGAAAACTGGAGTGAGAAAAGAGAAGTTGGGAAACGGACTTTGGCCCAGTGGTTAGGGTGTCCGTCTACCACATGGGAGGCCCGCGGTTCAAGCCCTGGGCCTCCTTGACCCGTGTGGAGCTGGCCATGCGCGGTGCTGATGCGCGCAAGGAGTGCCCTGCCACACAGGGGTGTCCCCCGCGTGGGGGAGCCCCACGCACAAGGAGTACACCCATGAGGAGAGCCGCCCAGCGCGAAGGAGGGAGCAGCCTGCCGAGGAATGGCGCCGCCCACACTTCCCGTGCCGCTGACGACAACAGAAGCGGACAAAGAAACAAGACGCAGCAAAAAGACACAGAAAAAAAAAAAGAGAAGTTAACTTTCAAGAGCGCGGTTCACCTTTCAATTGGAAATGTCCTGCAGAACAAGACCTATGTATCCTACACTTTCTAAAACTGCCCCTATTTCAAAATTCTAGTCCATGCTCCTCTACAGACTAAAAGGCCCAAGATCCAAAGTTTTCAAATTCTAACTACAATCACCAACTTCTTCTCTGACATACAGGTGCCCCTCTCCAGAAAAAAATCTGTGTGTATGCGAAGTGCTATTCATTGTAAATGAACTTTATTTTTGGGAAGTACCAGGGATTGAACCCAGGACCTCATACATGGAAAGCAGGCGCTCAACCACTGAGTTATACCCGCTCTCCAAGGAGAGTTGGTGTTTTCATTTGTCTGTTTTGTTTTGTTTTTAGGAGGTATGAGGGATTGAGACTGGGACCTAATACAAGGAAATCAGTCTCTCAATCACTTGAGCTATATATCTGTTCCCCTACTATTATTGTATGAAAAAGGCCTATATGCATGACACCAAAAACCATAGAGAAAAAGAACAAAAAATTTGTCCATAAAATACTGGTACTGCTGCCAGCTGTGGCTGCCTCGCTTGGCACCAGTGGCTGCTCCTCCCTCTGGGAACCCAGAGGCCAGGCAGGAGAGTGGGGGCGAGGCAGCTGCAGAGCAGCTCAGAATATAAAATAACAGTACACTTTATAAACTGAGATGGTGAAGCATTAAAAAACAAAGGAAAAGTTGGTGACTGCTAGATGTTGTGGTTGAAAATGATCTCGATATTGATGGTTTAGGCATATGTGAGAGACCCCTAGCCTGCTGTACCTGGCACCTCAAAGGGAAGAGCACGTGTTTGAGAAGTTACAAGCAATCACTGATGAAGCGAGCGACATGCTTAATCTGGCAAATGGATTAAGAGGCACATCAAGGCCGGGCTGCCAAATCTGTTGACAAAGTCTATGGACAACATGACTGACTGAATACCTGATGCAGTGGCCAAAGCGAGACAATCCACTAATATGGGCAAGAACTCCTAAGCTAGAATATATAGAAAAAGTTTCCTGAAATTGTACCTCTTTTTATAATTTTTTAAAAAGATTTATTTATTCATCCCCATCCCCCCCCCCCACCCCACTGCTTGAACTTGCTTTCTATTCTCTGTGTCATTCACTGTGTGCTGTGTCTGCTCATCTTCTCTTTAGGAGGCACCAGGAACCAAGCCCGGGACCTGCCATATGGTAGGCGTGAGCTCAATTGCTTGACTCACATCTGCTTCCTTAATTTTTTTTTTTTATTTTTCCCCCATTGTCTGCTCTGTGTCCATTCGCTGTGTGTTCTTCTGTGTCTGCTTGTATTCTCATTAGGCGGCTCCAGGAATCAATCGTGGGAACTTCCTGAGTGGGAGAGAGGCGATTACTCTCTTGACCCACCTCAGTTCCACTGTGTCTCTTGTAGCGTCATCTTGCTGTGCAAGCTCTTCGTGTTGGCTGGCACTCCCACATGGGGTGGCTTTTCCCGCACCAGGCAGCATCCCATGCAGGGCGGCTCTTCTGCACAGGGCCGCATGCCTGCATGGGCCAGCACTCTGCGTGGGCCAGCTCGCCACATAGGTCGGCTTGCCCTCACCAGGAGGCCCTGGGCTTCGAACCCTGGATGTCCTATATGGTAGACAAGAGCCCAATTGGTTGAGCCACATCTGCTTCTCTGCTTCCTTAATTATTATTTCTTAATGTAATTAAATGAGAACATGGATGAATGGATTTATTATTACAACTAGCTTTACTATTTTAATTCACCTTGTTTAACTACTTGTGATGGTTAGACTATTGTATCATCTCAGTCAGGTAGTTGTGCCCAATCGTTTGGTAAGGCAAGCACTGGGCTAACTGTAATACAAGGGCAATTATGGACTTTAGTCAACATTGACTTTACTGCAGTAGTAAATCAAGATAGCTGATTACAATTACATCAATCAGGGAGACTGCCATCAGCAATGAGTGACACTTAACCCAATCAGCTGAATGCCTTAAAAGGGGAAGTGATTCCAGCATTGAATTTCCCAGCTTGTCTTTGGACAGTCAACGTCTTCCAGAACTCATCAAGAACCTTCATTGGGGGGGGGGGGGGGTATGGGGACCTCATAGTTTTTGAATGTAACATTAAAAAAATAAAGACAAAAAAATTTTTTAAAAAAAAACCTTCCCTGGACTTTCATTGGAGCCCCTGGTTGCAGCCTGCCTGTGGAACCTGGACTTGTGCATCCCCACAGCTGTGTGAGAGACTCTTATAAAATCGCATACTATTGATGGATATCTCTTGTTGATGTTTCCCTAGAGAACCCTGACTAATACACTACTGGATTTCGTAGTTCTGAAAAGTATGCAATCCTTATTTGGTTAAATTATAAAAAGGCCAACCAAGTGACATCAGCAAAATGTTTTCATATAAATATTATGTCTTCTTACCTATAAGGTAGATTCAAAAGCTGTGATTATCCCTGTTTGCCTGGGTGAAGGTAGGCATCTAAAATGGTTTGTCTAGGGCCAGAGAACTAACTAAAAGATTTGGTACTAGAACCTATATCTTGTCACTACAAGTTAAATGTTCAGACTAAAACTGGAAAAAATATGAATATCTTACTTAAGGCAGTAATTAAACATGAATGGACAAAAATATTCAATTACTCCATGAACAATTTCAAAGACAGTTAACCTTATAAAGAAATATTTCTAAGTTGTATTCATTGAGAACTCTGAACAGGTGCAATAATCAAAAGAAGTTTGATTTCTGTTCTGCCAATACTGAGGAATGAACTAAACATTAGATATCTTTATTCTTTTCCACTCTAAGCAGAATGCTATTCCTTTGTAATCTTTTAATAGTGCTGAATTGTACATCTGTCTGCAGCAGAATGGGAATCTTAGGAATTAGGTTTTCTCCATCCCGACCAGAAAAAGAAATGAACAGGCTGCGCACTGCACAGCTCCAGGGGGCGCCATTCCCTTAAGTAAAGCTAAAGCTGCAGAGCAGTAGGCATGGCACCAGAAGTGAGGGGATATTTTATTTTTATTTTATTTCTATTTTAGGCAAAGGAGTAAAGTGTTTATTAAGAAACAAGAAAACTAGAAATAAGTACACAACCCGAGACATGGCCTGAGGGCTTCCTACAGGGAGAAACACCAGGGGACGGCCTGGAGTACCACAGATCACCAATTACAAATGGAAAATATCTGCATCCTTATTTTTACTAAAATTAATTTGTACAAGTTAATAAAGGGGTAGATAGTTTGCTTTTTGGAAGTATAGTAAAACCAGGACTAATTAGTGAAAAAATGTGAACTGAATTAGCTTCAATTACATCATGCAGTGTGAGCATGTTTACAAACATTTGGCATAAAGCACCAAATTATGCTCACTGGGAAATACAGAGCTTAACAAGATAAAGAATACCCTCAGGCAGCTCACCTTTTATCAGCAAAAATTAGAACATAAGCACAAATAACCTGCTTGAACTAAAACGACCAATTTGCCAAATAAGGATTATTTTAAAGTACTTAATACATGAATCATGATCAGGAAGAACTTGAGGTTTCTAACGTTCATTAGGGTATTTAATAATTATTGTGTGCCTTCTATGTGTAGAGAGCGTAAATGTAACGTGCTCTCTTAAATAGCTTCAATATTCTCTTTGTACTCTCACATGGATTACCTAAACTTTCCTTTCCAGAGCTACATGGCTTTAGATTTTAAATTAGAAAAGTTCAAATTAATCAAGTTGAATCGTATTACTTAAATAAAACCTACTAAACTTAAATATATATGTATATATCAGTCCTATATATGACAAGAAGAAAAGGTTAATAAAACTTATATAGCACTCTTACAAGCTATTAAGAAAATGAACCACAAATGAAAATACATATAGGTTTTACATAAATAGTAGCTAAAGACATACACATTAAAATAACTAAGGTACCAGAGTTTTCCCAGAGAACTGGTAAATATTTATATAACTAGAATACTTAGTATTGTCAAGGGCATGACAAAGCAGGCATTTTCAAACACAAGGTTTGCAAACTTTGGAATACATTGTAAAAATGTTAATGTGCAAACCTTTAGAAGGATGATACTAGCTGCTGTGACAAACAGGCCCCTAACATCTAATGGCTCAAACACCATAAAATTGTATTTCTCACTTAAAAAAAAAAAAAATCAAATGTGCAAACCTTTGACCCCAAAATTCTATTTTTGGAAACACACACCAAGAAAATAATTAACAAGGCACACAACAGAGATGTATGTACAAGATGTTCAGCATAACATTGTTTAGAACATTAAAAAAATCACTAAATAAGTTACTATTCAAATGTAGCTGTTAGAAATGATGGTATACAGAAAGGTAATCGTGACTAGTCTATTATAAAAGATGTAGGCTATAAAACAGTAATACTATATATATACTTTAAAGATTTATTTTATTTATTTATTTCTCCCCACCCCCTTGTTGTTTACGCTTGCTGTGTCTGTTCCTCTTCTTTGTTTCTTTAGGAGGCACCGGGAACGGAACCCGGGATCTCCAATGTGGAGGGAGGCGTCTAATCTCTTAAACCACCTCCATTTTCTGACTATTTTTTTTTAAGATTTATTTTTTATTTATTTCTCTCCCCCCCCCCAGTTGTCTGCTCTCTGTGTCCATTCGCTGTGTGTTCTTCTGTGACCACTTCTATCTTTATCAGCGGCACCGGGAATCTGTGTTTCTTTTTGTAGCGTCATCTTGTTGCATCAGCTCTCCGTGTGTGCGGCACCATTCTTTGGCAGGCTGCACTTTCTTTCACGCTGGGCAGCTTTCCTTACGGGGCGCACTCCTTGCGCATGGGGCTCCCCTACGCAGGGGACACCCCTGCGTGGCACAGCACTCCCTGCGCGCATCAGCACCATGCAAGGGCCAGCTCCACACGCAACAAGGAGGCCCAGGGTTGAACTGCGGACCTCCCATGTGGTAGGTGGACACCTTATCCATTGGGTCAAGTCCACTTCCCCGTTCCCTGACTTTGTTGTGTCTATTATGTTTTTCTTCTTGTGTCTCTCATTGAGTCAGCTTGTAGCACCTCCCCATCGCATCAGCTCACTGCCTTGCTCCTCTTCAGGAGACACCAGGAACCTCTGCTACCTGCTTTGTTGTCTCCCATGTTTTCTCTCGTGTCTCTTGTTGCATCACCTTGTGTTAGTGTGCAGCAGTTGCCTGTCATGCCAGCTCGTTGTCTTCTTTAGGAGGCACCAGGAATCCAACCAGGGACCTTCCCTAAAGTAGTAACACTACTGAAGGGAGGTGAGATAGATAGTGTGACACACAAGACTATAAAAATCAGCAGAGCCTTTCTGCGATCAATTTAGCAAAATGTAACAAAAACCTAAAAACAAACCTCTTTGACCCAACAATCCAACTAATCCAACTAATCCAACTAATCCAACAAATCTATTCTAAAGAAATCAGAGATATTGGTAAAGATTTATGTATATAGGTACATATAGTTATAACGGGGGAAAAAACTCAAACCTAATTTCCAACACTAGAGCAAAGATTAAATTATACTACGAATATTATGCTGTTTTAATGTTTTATAGGCTAACTTATCAAAAAGGAAATGCTAATAAAGGAAATTTTAAAAGAACATAAAATGTTTATTATAATACTATATCATAACCTTAAAATGTTTATTTTATAGCTTAGCCAATATTTTTTTAAAGCTGGAACAAAACAAAACATCTGCCCCTGTTTTGAATGATTTACACAAATTTTCAGGAAAAAATGGAGCTACAGTATACATGCAGTTTTAGAGTCTGCCAATCTGACATAGCAGATCTTCCACCAATGATCAGTTGGTTCCTTAGCACCTAGGACAGTGCCAGGCGTACAGCAGCTCGCCATTAGTATTTGTAAATGGAAGCAAACGTTAATAGTGAGTTCTCTTCTGGGAGGTGAGTATCCCTTACTTTCCCCTTTTTCTTTACACATTAAAAATTTTGTAAATGTTTTCTCAAAAAATTTTATAGTATTTTGACCAAATCAGATGGAAATCTTTAATCTGTTCACAATACCTTTGGCAATTTTAAATGCAAAATTCATCAAATCTCTAAATATACCAAAATGCAAACAGTAATCTGTGGGTGATAAAGTTTTGGATTTTTCTTCATGCTTTTCTATATTTTCCACACATTCTGTAATGTGAATTGTTAACAGTAGTGGGATTATGGGTAGAACGGTTTTTCTGTTTCTTTATATCACTTACGTGCTTTCCTACTTTCTACAAAGAGAAAATTCCACCTTTTAATAATAAAACACAAAAGAATGCTTGGTCAGTGGAATCAAATGAAGCTAATAAGTCAAGAGAAATGACAACTCTAAGAAAGACAATATCCCAAAGATGTAGTTTTGCCAGACGGAAAAGGACAGATACTCAAGTTGCAGGAAAGAATAAAGCAGAAAGGAAATGAAGGCTGAAGCTGAAAGCTTCCCATTTCACAATTCTAGTCAAGAGCAAAAGAGTGAAAGGAAAGTAGTTACAAGAAAAGATGAGGTCATGTTCCCTCACAAAATAGAAAGAAATAAGATATAGGTCCTAGATGAATTAAGAGTTCTAGACTTCTGCCAAGTTAGATTTAGGTTTTGAATTTTCTGGCTCTCCAATAAGTGGCATAGTGACCTCCTCACATCATGTGGGTGGCCTGTGAGAAACCATTGAACTATTCTGTTTTTACACCTGTTAAAAATGAAATTACATTTTCAACTGATCTTAATTTTCATGTATTATGCCTGGGCCTCTCAGAAATAATAAAACATAAACACAACAATGTTATTAATAACTCAGAAAATTTTAAAAGCTTATCCAAGATCACACCCTTCAAGAATAATCTTTAGTTTGCAGAAAAACCTTATCACAATACTGCAGAAAAGACAGACTTGTATGTTTACCACTGGGGGGAATTTTCCTACAGCATAGTATTTTATGTACTATTGAGCTGGTGTGTGTGTGTGTGTATAAATTCTGCCTAACATCTGAGAAAAAAATCACTTTCTCCATAAAAAGATAGTTATTTTACAATTTTCTTTTGTAAAAGACTGCTTAAATTACCACCAGAGTCTTTGTTTCCCTTTATGGTCAAGAACTATAGATGGTTTAAGAAATAAATCAAAACCTTTTCAATTGGATTTGCATCTTTAAATCCACTTGCAACATATTAATATTTCTTTCATACTTCAACTGAATGTGTATTCTCTGTAATCATTCTATCAGAACTACTGTATGGCAAACTCTCCCTGGTCAATGTATTCCGTTTTTTCTTAAGCTTTTTATTTCGATATTATTTCAAATTTACAGGTCAGTGGCAAAAATATATAACCATACAGACAACTCCAACATAACCCTCCAGATAGCCAGACTCATCAACTTTAACATTTTACCACATCTGCTGTATCCTTCTATCTCCATCCATCCATCCATAAACATTCATTTTTGTCAGCACAGTTTAACTTTTTAAATGTCAAAGCAACTAACAGCAATTAAGAAGCCTACTGCATTTTCATTAAAATACTGGATACTGTGAAATGGTTAGAGTCAATTATTAAACACTTCTCGCTTTATATTGAATAACTGATAATTCATGCCATATCTCCTAGTAATCAATAGCCTTAAGAAAACTTAGGCATTTGGGGTGGGGGGAGTGCAACAAAAAGGATGATTTTCAAACTGCCTCGCTATGAGAAGCCTTTAGTTACTCTACAATGAAGCAAAAGACATGACTAACACTTTTAACCCAAACTGTTCAAAGCATACAGTCTCTAAAGTCCCATTCGAGTAATGAACAAAGATCATTCTCATCGACTGACAAAACCGCAGGGCTTGAGAGCTGGAAAGTGGACCTCAAGTCCTTAGCACGTCCAAAGACCTCAGAACAGAAACGTAAACAAACGAGCGAGCCGCAGACCATCCTCGGTTCAGTAAATCCGGACGTCCCGCCCGCAGCCCCCCGCACTGCAGAGCCGGAGCCCCGTACGAGACAGATCCGGTGAATTCGAACCTCGCTGCTGCCCAGCCAGCCCGCTCGCGGAATTCCGGGCCGCTCACCATCATACTTGGGGTCCGAGCTCTCGGCGGGGAAGTCGATGGCAGGCGGCGCAGGCAAAGCCGCCGCCCCGCCGCCCTCCGCTTCGCGCTCCCGGGCCCCAGAGCTGCCGCCGAGCATCGCCCGCCGCGCGCGCGCCGCAGCCGGGACAGCCCACTCTCCGGGTGGCCCCAGCTCCGCACCCTCAGCGACCGCCACCGGATCCGGAAGTAGCGCCTGGCGAGGTGGAAGACCCGCTTCGGACGCCGCGCACGCCGCGCTTCCGCCCTCGGGGGCGGGTCCTGCCCAGGAACTCCACCCCTTTCCCGGTGCACCCACTGCGCACGCGCACTAGGGGGCTGGTCCTTGAGGCGGGACTAGCCGGGTGGAGGACGTGGGATCTCCCTGGCCTCTACGCCCCCGGACCGACCCCGACCTTGCGCCCCGGCCGCTCCCACGGGCTGTCCTCGCAACTTGAGTATCTGCAGGCGCGCGAGAGCCCTCACCTTTAACGCCAAGTCTCTGGTACCCGCGCAAGCTTCAGTTATCTGCAGAAACCATTCCAGATGTTTACATTTTCCTCTTCCAACCGGTGTTGGTTTTTGTCATTTATTTTGAGCCAAAAAAAAAAGCAAAATTAAAGTAACTACAGGACCTGTCTCAACGAGTCCTGAAATTTTCTGTCAGCCGTTAAACCAGAAAAAAATGGGATGTGACAGCTAAATGCGAAATGAATGCAACCTAAGAAAAATCCCGCTGATTTGAGACTGAATTTTTAACTGAAATGTTTCCGAACTGGAGACAGACTTTTGCGGGTGGCCCCCTGGCCGCTCTGGATCAAATTTGGTCTGAAGCCCTCAGCTTCAAAAGCCCTCCTTTGCGCCCTGGAGGTGTCCTGGATGAGTCGGTGGCTGTTTGTCTCCGTCTAAACAAAGCTGTTGAAAATCATTCTTCAGAGATCACAAATCAACAACGGCTGGAATAAAAGCCTTTCAGGTTTTGGGCATCAACTCTAGTGCAATGTGGGAAGATGATATTATTTTAAGAATTATTTGAACATATTTTTTATATACAGTCACACTGCATGCCTTCAGAGACAATTAAGGATGTCGTTTTTCAGATAACGTTCGAAGATTAGGAATAACCCTTCCATCCCCTGCTCGTGGAAGAAGCATAGCCTTTCTGGAGAGTGTTTTATCTGTTGCAAATACTTTTGACTCAGCAATTCCACTTTTAGGAATTTATCCCGAGAAAAAGATTAAAATGAGCAAAAAGATTTAGCTAAAAAGCTAATAATTGCAAAATTGGTTATAACACCAAAAGCAAGGAGACAATATACATTTCGAACATTGGAAATTGGCTAAATCAATAACAAACATTATAAATGTTTTAGTTAACTATGTCAATAAACGTATGTTACCACCAGACAATGGCGCTCTTTGCAGCCATTAAAAATGGTGGCGGTGGGATGGATGTGGCTCAAGTGATAAGGACTCCACCCACCATATGGTCGGACTTGATTCCATCCCTGGGGCCTCCCCATGAAAAACAAGAAGAGAAGGCGTGCCTGCACAGTGAGCCAGTGCCTGGGTGGGAAAATAAATAAATAAATCTTTTTTAAAAATGTCGGTGGTAGTGGATATGGCTCAAACCACCTACTTCCCACATGGAAGGCCCTGGTTCAGTTCTGGTGTTTCCTAAAAACAAACAAAAAAACAAACCAACAGAAAGAAAAAAAAAACTCAGGGAGCCCATGTGGTTCAGTGGTTGAGCGCTGGCTTCCCACATATGCAGTTCCAGGTTTAACTGCCAACCTCAGTACCTAAAAAAAAAAAAAAAGTTGGTATGCGATATCTGGTTTTCACCAATTTTCCACCATCATCAGAAACGATCAGAATTGTTAAGGATTTGGGGGGAAATATAAGTTGGTACAATCTTTCTTGAAGGCAGTGTGGCAACTTGTAGTTAAAGCTTTTACATGGGCATACCCTTTGACCTACATATCCAAAGAAAATAATCAGGGAAGCAGATTTGTCTCAACTGATAGAGTGTCTGCCTACCATATGGGAGGTCCAGGGTTCAAACCCAGGGCCTCCTGACCCGTGTGGTGAGCCGCCCCATGCACAGTGCTGATGCGCGCAAGGAGTGCCATGCCACACAGGGAGTGCTGTGCTACACAGGGAGTGCTATGCCACGCAAGGGTGTCCCCCACGTGCAAGGAGTGTGCCCCATAAGAAGAGCCGCCCCATGCCAAAAAAGCACAGCCTGCCCAGAAGTGGCACCACACACACGGAGAGCTGACGCAGCAAGATGACGCAACAAAAAGAGAAACAGATTCCCAGTGCCGCTAACAAGAATGCCGGCAGGCACAGAAGAACGCACGTTGAATGGACACAGAGAGCAGACAAGGGGTGGGGGGGCATAGAGAAATAAATAAATAAATCTTTTTTAAAAACACAAAGAAAATAATCAGAGTGGTGAAAAGAGGAAACTACAAGAATGATCATTAAAGTATAGCTCATAATAGAAAAACACAGATGTGAACCCATGTGGGGGTCCAGTGGGTCCCCTCCCTGAAGGAAACTCAGTCTGCAGTAGCAGCTGCCTGCATGACCCAGGACACAAGGTAAAACGCAACAGTCCTCCTCACAGGAGAACAATGTATATATGGTATTGTAGATTGTAATGCTCTCCAGGCTATACAATTCCTCCCTACGGTAACAGCGTCAATCCCTTTTATGTGTCTCATGTAACCCTAGCAGAAATGCTCTTATGAGATGTCTTTGTTCTGTGACCCCATATTTTGCCCCTCATTTTCCCAGTTTCTTTGCAAAGCGCTATCTTCATTCTTCGGATCACCACCACCAGAGTGAATCTCTCCTATCCCTAAGTCCCAATAAATAAAGCTTATGCCTGATACTGGGCC
The DNA here is from genome assembly GCF_030445035.2 of Dasypus novemcinctus. NCBI lineage: Eukaryota > Metazoa > Chordata > Mammalia > Cingulata > Dasypodidae > Dasypus > Dasypus novemcinctus. The sequence goes on along the minus strand of NC_080695.1, from coordinate 12,599,719 downwards.
AAGTACTTCCTCTGGTCCTGCAGCGACCCCATCCTATGCCCTCTAGGAGCTGGGCTGTAACAATCCAAATTCCCAATAGAAGGGCAGTTGAGATCTATCCATGTAATGACACTTCTGCAGCCATTACAGAAACTGAAAAAGGGAGCATGTTCCTCTCTTGGCTTCCATGAATCACGTTCTTCTGGTTGTTCTGTGTTTTACTGTATTTTATCCCGGTATCCCTTGCTGGATCCTCCTCCAAGCATGTAAATTCTGTAGGGCTTCCTTGCCTCTGTCCACATGCTCTCAGGAGATAACCACAGGCACTGCTATCGCTTTAAATACCATCTGTAGGCTGACAGCTCCAAATGTGTCTCTACAGCACACATTTGTTCTCTTGGATGACTCAAAAACACCTCAAATTTGTCTAAAAAAGAACTCTTGATATTTCCCTCTAAAACTTGTTCTCTGCTACTCTTCTCAGTGTAAATGGTATACCATCCACCCATTTGTCCAAGTCAAGGATTTAGGACTCGACTTTTATTTCTCCTCTTCCTCATCTCTTCACACTCATTTCATCTAGCAAACTCTGTCATCTCTACTTCCAAATGCACACACACACATACATATATTATATGTGTGTGTATATTATATGGAATATGCCCTGGCTATCTAACAAAAAAATAGAAACATAATATAGCATATACACATGCAGTATTACACATGCAGTTAACTGAAGAGGAACCCCAAATGGTCAATAAACATAGGAAAAGATGCTCAAATTTCACTAGTTACAGGTAAATGCAAATTAAACAATGAGACATTTTAAACTGTCATATTTGCAAAATCAAAGTTTTTTAAACCAGCTGTTTTTCAGGATATGGGGAAAGAGGTCCCACACATTGCTAAAGAGTTTGGTAACACTGAGTAACACTGACCCAGTAATTCTCCCTAGCTGTCCTTTGGACAGCCCCATGTGTCCAAAGAATGTATGAATAAGGCTGTTTATTGCAACTCTGTGTGTAACAACAAATTTGGAAGGGACCTGATATCCATCAATAGGGAAGTAGATAAACTTATTATATATGTATTCCATGGAGTACATTATTATGGAACAGTTAGAATGATCAGCCAGGTCACACATATCATCAAGGACAATGAAAACAAGCTTGAGGGACGGGAGGTGGCTCAAGGCATTGGGCGCCTCCCTCCCACATGGGAGATCCACATGGGTTCAGTTCTGGGTGTCTCCTAAAAAGAAGATGAGCACACAATGAACAGACACAGAGAGCAGACAGTGAGCACAAACAAAGGCGGGGGTGGGGGGAGAAATAAATAAATAAAAATAAATCTTAAAAAAAGAAAAAAACAAGCTTGAAAACGTAAGGTGTAGAAGGCTATATATATAATAATAATAACAATTGCTAATGTTTACTAAGCACTATGCCAGCCTTCCCCTCCCCGCCCCCGTTTTAGGTGCTTTTACACATATTAACTCATTTGATCCTTATAACAAATATACGAGCCTGATGCTATAATTTTTCCGTTTTATAGATGAGAACATGGAGGCAAAGGGAGCTTTTTAAATACCTTGCCCAAAGTCACACGACTAGTAGATGGTACAGCCAGGATTTTTTTTTCACAGGCTGCCTTTTATTGTTATCGATATTTTATAACTGCGTTATTGATTCGTAATTCATATGTCATAAAATTCACTCTCTTCAAGTGTATATTTTGTGCCTTTTAGTATAACGCAAGTTGTGCAACCATCGCCACTAATTTTAGAACATTTTAATCACCCCAAAATATAAAATGGATGCCAAAATATAAATCCAGATTGTTTGGCTCTAAATTCAGTCTGATAATGTACAGTAAGATTCCATTTATGTAAGAAAAAAACGAGTATGCAAAATACTGCATAATGTTTATGGGCACATACATTTGTAGTAAAAATATTAAAATATAGATGAGAAAGATACCTGACTACAAAACAGAGAGCTCCTCTGGAGAGAGAGCAAGAATAGATTCAGAAAGGATTACAAACAGGAATTTAACTGTATCTGTAAATTTTGTTTCTTTAGGGGAAGAATTTCTCAAGCAAATATAGCAGTTCAATTTGGGTACAATAACATAAGTGTTTCTTTACATTATTCTTTGTATCTTTTTACATGTTTGGAGTATTTTACTTTTTTTCTCTTTTTCAAGAAAGCAAGATACTGAGAAAGGGAGTTCGTTAGGGAAGGGGGAGAGGAGGTACATTAGATTGGGTGACCAGAGAAAACCAAAGGAGGCTCTTAAAAAAAATTTATTTTGAAATAATTTCAAACTTGTACAACAGTTGCAAAAATAATACAAAACCCAAACAAAGAGTCCTGACAACCCCCCCAGACACGAAAATCCACCAACTTTTAACATTTTGCCACATTAGCCTTAACATTCTTTCAACCCATCCATCTACCCATCTATCCACCTATCCACTCATCTATCTATTGAGGAGGCTTCTTTTGAGCCTTCACTTGAATTATGAGAAGGTGTCATTTGTGCGAAGATGGGGGGTGAAGGTGTCCTGAGCAGAAAGGAAGTGCAAGGATCCTGGGTTGGGCAGGGGCTTAGTGTATTTCAAAGAAAGAAGGCCAGGGGAGAAGAAAAAGGGCAGTAGTGGAACTAGGAAAATCAGTGAGGTCTTTTGGTGGGTCACACTTTCAATTCTGCTTAAAACAAATTCCTGGGGTGCAAAGTGTAAATCATAATGTAAACTATAGACCACAGTTAGTAGCCATGCTTCAATATGTGTTCATCAATTGTAACAAATATACCACACTAATCAAAGAAGTTAATGGAGAAGAGTGTGGGAGGGGGAGGGGGTGAGGTATACGGGAATTCCCTATATTTTCTTTTTTTTTTTAATATTTTATTTTATTTATGCCCCCCCCTTGCTGCTTGCTTGCTGTCTGTTCTGTGTCCATTTGCTGCACTTTCTTCTGTGTCTGCTTGTCTCTCACTGTTGCGTCATCTTGCTGCACCAGCTCTCCGTGGGCGCAGGCCCTCAGCTCTCCGCCGGGTGCATGCCATCTTTCACAAGGAGGCCCTGGGAAGCAAACCCAGGGCCTCCCATATGGTAGAAGGGAGCCCAATAGATTGAGCCACATCCGCTTTCCTCACCAGTATTTTCTTTTTTTTTTTTTAAGATTTATTTATTTATTTATTTATTTATTTATCTCCCCTTCCCCCCTACCCCAGTTGTCTGTTCTCTGTGTGTATTTGCTGTATCTTCTTTGTCTGCTTCTGTTGTCAGCGGCATGGGAATCTGTGTTTCTTTTTTTTGTTGCATCATCTTGTTGTATCAGGTCTCCGTGTGTGCGGCACCATTCCTGGGCAGGCTGCACTTTCTTTCGTGCTGGGCGGCTCTCCTTACGGGGCGCACTCCTCGCGGGTGGGACTTCCCTACGCGCGGACACCCTTACGTGGCACGGCACTCCTTGCGTGCATCAGCACTGCGCGTGAGCCAGCTCCACACGGGTCAAGGAGGCCCGGGGTTTGAACCGCAGACCTCCCATGTGGTAGATGGACGCCCTAACCACTGGGCCAAGTCCGCCTACCCCCAGTATTTTCAATGTAACATTTATGTCATCCAAAGCTTCTTTAAAAATAATAATAAAGGAAAAAAAACTCTCTAGGTGATTCCTCAGGTTTAGGGAATGCTGCATTAGACTGTGTGAGTTCCACAAAGGCAGATGTTAGGTATTGTCTACCATTGTATCCTAAATCTGCCTAGAACTGTGCTTGAGCATAGTAGGTGTTCAATAAATATTCACTGAATGAATAAAGTCTTAAAAAAAAATTCCTGGCTCCTCACAAGGTCTTTCAAGAGCTGGTACTTGCCTCTTTTGCCAGTCTCAGATCTCAACGGGATCACCCTAGCAAATGAACAAGGAAAGTAGGACCCATGACTTCAGAATTCCCAAAAGAGCCAGAGTAGACATGGAAATTGTTCTTTTTTTCTTTAAGAGGTACCAGATTTTGAACCCAGCAACTTGTACAAAGAACAGCAGTAACACAGACTCCTGACACTAAATCCCTATGAAAGAGAGAGAAATTGAGCATCTGAGTAAACTCATAATCATAACTGGATGCAAAAAATTACAAGCCAGCCCTGAGGACATTGCTACTGTACCACCAACCTGCCTGAGGAGTTACACTGAATGCATTCCCCCCGAGCACTTGGAGTCTGAGCTAAGAGTTCTTCCAAAGAGTATAATCTGCTGACCAGCCCAGAAAAGTACAGGAAAAATGAAAAAAATAAATAAATAAACAAAAGAAGCAAAGAGGTGCCTTTACTGCCACCCTCTCCAAGGCCCTTAGAAACTGACCTGCACCCCATTACTCAGTCCTTAACCCTGGTTTGAGCAGTTAAACAGGGGCAATTCTAAATATATAGAACAAGTTGAACCAAGAGTGCTAGCACACAGCTACTTAACAGTAAATCCCTAGGCAAGAAAGAGAAAGTAAACATCAGAGTAAACTCAGCATCAGAATCAGATACCTAGACATCAACAAAACCTTCACAAGCCATACGAAGAAAAAGGAAAATATGACTTAGGCAAAGGAACAAATCAAAGCTCCAGATGTGACACAGGACTTGACATAGCTAATCAATGAGGTTCATACTAATCTCCTAAATCAAATCAGGGAGCTCAAGGACAACATGGCCAAAGAAATAAAAGATATTAAGAGGACATTCAGTGAGCACAAAGAAACATTTGAATTCTTGGATAGAAAAATAACAGAGCTCATGGGAATGAAAGATGCAAAAAGATTAAAAATACAATAGAGGGGAAGCAGCTGTGGCTCAATCAGTTGGACTCCCGTCTACCATATGGGAGGCCCTGGGTTTGCATCCTGGGGCCTCCTTGTGAAGGCAGGCTCGCCCTCATGCTGCGGAGAGCTGCCAGCCTGGGCACCATGGAGTGCCACCAGCCCGCAAATGCCACAGAGTGTGCCCGGCCCACAAAGGCCATGGAGAGCCAACTCAGCAAGGCGACACAACAAAAGAGGGAGACAAGGAAAAACACAGAAGAGTGCATAGCAAATGGACACAGAGACCAGACAACAAGCAATCTACAAGGAAGTCGGGGGGCAGATAAATAAATACAGACAAAGAAGAATGCACAGCAAATGGACACAGAGAGCAGGTGGGAAGCAAGCCACAAGGGGGGGGGTGGATAAAAAAATACACTAGAGGCATATAACAGTGGATTTCAAATCATGGAAGAAAGAATCAGTGATACAGAGGAAAGAACAACTGAATGAAGAGAAAGAGAAAAGAATGGAAAATATTGAGCAGGGACTCAGGGAGTTGTATGATAACACAAACCACACCAACATACATATTATGGAAGTTCCAGAAGGAGACAAGAAGGGAAAAGAGGCTGTTTTAGTCAGCCAAAGGGGTGCTAATGCAAAGTACCATAAATCTGTTGGTTTTTATGAAGGGTATTTATTTGAGGTAAGTGCTTACAGTTACAAGGTCCTAATGTGTCCAACTCAATGTACTATAAGAGGTACTTCCTCACCCAGTCTGTTGCTATATCTTGAAGCAAGATGGCAGGCGATGTCTGCAAGGGTTCAGCCTTCTTCTCTCTCTTAAGGTACCGTGGGCCTAATTTCTTTCCTTGCTCAGCTGCTCTGTTCTCTTCATGAGGTCAACTGTAAACTATCAGGCAAATGGCTCATCTCTTCAGTGGCCCCAGGATCAAGTTTTCTCCTCTGCCATGTCTAGGGAGCTCTCTCTCTATTCCTGTGTATCTGCTCTTGTGTATCTACTTCCTTGATTGAATGTTCATTTATATAGCCCACCAAGGGAGTGGAGACTCAACCCTGCATTACCTAATGACATGTTCAAATCAAAGCCCTAATCCTGATTTAATCAAGTAAATGTAAAACCTTTGGATTTAAATCAACCAAATGGTAACATGACCAGAGAAACACACTAGTTTACAAACATAATCTATATCTCTTTTTGGAATTCATAAATAATACCAAAGTGTCACAGGAGCAGAAAGAGTATTTGAGGAAATAATAGCCAAAAATTTCCCAACTCTCATGAAAGACATGAATATACACATCTAGGAAGTGTAGCCTACTCCAGTTAGAATAAGTCCAAATAGATCTACCCCCATATGCAGAATGTCAAATGCGAAAGATAAAGAGAAAATTCTGAAAACAGTAAGGGAAAAATGAAACATCACATACAAGGTAAGTCCAATAAGGCTTAGTGCTGATTTCTCTTCAGAAATCATGGAGGCAAAAAGGCAGTGGTATAATATAATTACAGTACTGAAAGAGAAAAATTGCCAGCCAGGAATTCTTTATCCAGCAAAATTGTCCTTCAAATATGATGGCGAGCTTAAAACATTCACAGATAAACAGAAACGAAGAGAGTTCAAAAACAAGAATCCAGCTCTGCAGCATACAAAAAAGATAGTTCTGGAACCAGAAAAGAAAGGACAAGAGAGAGAGAGGCTTGGAGTAGAGCATAGACAGGAAGACTATCAGAAAGGGTAACCAAAAATGTACAAAGATGGACAAACATCAGGTATGATATATGAAAGCCAAAGGATAAAATAGCTGAAGTAATGCCTTTACAGTAATAATGAATGTTAATGGATTAAACATCTCCATCAAAAGACATAGGCTGACAGAATGGATAAGAAAACATGAAGCATCCATATGCTTTCTGCAAGAAACTTATCTTAGACCCAAAGATGCAAATGGACTTTAGGTGAAAGTAAAAGGTTGGAAAAATATATTTCATTCAAATAGTAACCAAAAAAAAAAAAACAACCAGGAATGGCTATACTTGTTATATAAAAATAGATAATCCAATATCTATTTTTGGAATTCATAACCATATCGAACTGCTACACTCCACCCTCTGAATTCCAAAAAGACATTACAATATTTGAAAAAAACTTAAATCAGTAACAATGCAAGTACTAAATCATATCACAATCAATTTAAAGAAATACAGTTTGTCTTAGGGCAAAGTCCTGTTTGCTATAGACCTTTGAAACTTACAAAACAATTCATCTACTTCCAATACACAAATGGACAAAGGATAAACATTTTCATTACAATAAGAAGAAATTGGGAGGGAAACATGAGTCATGGGTCCTCCACAGTTCAGTAAAACTTCAGGGTATCCTCCATTTAATAGACATAGCCCCATCAAAGCCCCAATCCTAACTCAATCATGCCCAGGTACAGACCAGATCACAAACACAATCCAATATCTATTTTCGGAATTCATAACCATATCAAATTGCTACACTGGTGTCAGTCAATATAGACTTTAAAAATGTAAAAAATTGATGAAAGATGCAGAAAGTCATTATATTTAATAAAGGGGACAAACCACCAGGAAGGAATAACAATCATAAATATCTCTATGCACCTAACCAGAGTGCCCAAAATACATGAGGCAGCCTGAAAGAAAACATAGTTGTCTCTACACAATAGTTGGAGACTTCAACACAGCACTCACATCAATAGATAGAACAACCACACCAAGTATCAACAAGGAAAAAAAGAACTTGAATATGATAAACGAGCTGGATGTGACAGGCATATACAGAACATTGCACCATAAATCAGTAGTTTATACATTCTTCTCAGGTGATCATGGATCTTTCTCCAGTATAGACCACATGTTGGGCCACAACACAGCTCTCAATACATTCAAGAAGATTGAAATAATATAACGCATACTCTCTGATCATAATGGAATGAAGCTGAAAATCAATAATAGGCAGGAAAGGGAAAACTTTCCAAACATATGGAGGCTAAACAACATACTCTTAAACAGCAGCAGGTCAAAGAAGAAATTGCAAGCGAAACTAATAGATAGCTGGAGACAAATGGAAAAAAAAACCCCAACACTTCAAAACTTATTACAGTGAAAACAGTGCTGAGATGGAAATTTATTGCCTTAATTACCTATATTAAATAGAAGTGGGAAGCGGACATTGCTCAACTGATAGAGCGTCTGTCTACCATATGGAGGGTCCAGGGTTCAATCCCCAGGGCCTCCTGACCCATGTGGTAAGCTGGCCAGCTGAAGTTCTGCGGCGCTCAAGGAGTGCCCTGCCATGTAAAGGCACCCCCACATAGGGGTGTCCCACATGCGAGGAGTGTGCGCCCCGTAGGAGAAAAGTGCAGCCTGCCTAGGAGTGGTGCCACACACACAGAGAGCTGACACAGCAAGATGATGCAACAACAACAAAAAAAAGAGATGCACTTTCTCAATGCCACCGGAGAATGCAAGTGGATGCAGAAGAACACACAGCAAATGGACACAGAGAGCAGACAACAGGGGGAAGGGGAGAGAAACAAAATAAATCTTAAAAAAAAAAAGTGGGGGAAGCAGATGTAGCTAAAGCGATTGAGATCCCACCTACTATATCTGAGGTCTGGAATTCAGTTCCTAGTGCCTTCTGGAGAAGATGAGCAAGACAGTGAACTGGCATGATGGGCAGGCATGATGAGCTGACACAACAAGATGACACAACAAGGAGACACAAAGAAGAAAGATAATGAGAGAAACAACAAAGCAGGGAGCTGAAGTGGCTCAAGCAATTGAGTGTCTCTCTCTTATATGGAAAGTCCCAGGTTCAGTTCCCATTGCCTCCTAAAGAGAAGATGAGCAGACACAGAGAGCACACAGTGAATGGACACAGACAGCAAATGCAAACCATGGGTGTGGAAGGGATGAATAAATAAAATAAATATTTAAAAAAGAGAGAGGGAGAGAGAGCTAAAATCAAAGAACCAACTGAAGAAACTGGAGAAACAGAAGAGGAAACCAATCCCAAAGCAAACAGAAAGAAATAACAAAGGTTAAAGCAGAAATAGATGAAATTGAGAATGAAATAAAAAGCTAATTCTTTTAGAAAATCAATAAAATTGACAAACCCTTTGTAGCAGTTTGATATAGTTATGAATTCCAAAATAGATATTGGATTATGTTTGTAAACTGGTCTGTACCTGGGCATGATTAAATTATGATTAGGGCTTGATTGGCCATGTCAGTAGGGCATTGAGTCCCCACCCCTTGGGGGGTGGAAACACACTAAAAGACATGGCAAAAAAGGAGAGCTCAAGATTTTGATGTTGGAATTTTAATTTGGAGTTTGACACTGTAGTCTTTAGCTAGAGCCCCAGGGAGTAAGCACACAGAGGAAAGAGAAGCAAGCCCCAGGAATAGAGGACCTGAACCAGGGGAAGAATGCAGAGGAATAGAGACAGCTCCTTAGACACAGTAGAAACCCCAGGGAGAGAGACAGAGCCATTCACCTGATAGTCTACAGCTGACCTTGAGGAGAGAGGCAAAGCCTAGAGAGCCTCATAGTCTATAGCTGACCTTGTGGAGGAAACAGAGGACCTGAGCCCAGAGAGAAGCAAGACCTGGGAAGAGAAAAACCCAGGAAACCTGAATCCTGGCACACATCAGCAGCCATCTTGCTCCAAAAGGTGGAAATAGACTTTGGTGAGGGAAGTAACTTACACTTTATGGCCTGGTATCTGTAAGCTCCTACCCCAAATAAATACCCTTTATAAAAGCCAACAGATTTCTGGTATTTTGCATCAGTACCCCTTTGACTAATACACCCTTGGCTAAACTAACAAAGAAAAAAGAGAGAAGATGCAAGTACATACAATTAGGAATGAGAGGGGGACATTATGACTCACTGTGCAGAAATAGAGAGTATCATAAGAGGATATTATGAAGAGAACCAGCAAGATGGCGGCAGAGTAAGGTGCTCCTAGAGTCAGCTCCTGCTACAGGACAGTTAGCAAACACGCAGAGCTCTCTGCAGCTAGCTAAAGCATCTGTTTGTGGCTCCAGGAGACCAGAAGACCATCCTGCAACGTCCTTGGGGGAGTGGAAGGAGGAGACTGCCCGTCTGCAGAGAAGACTAGTAAGTAGAGGCTCTACACCCCAGAGGCCTGTCCATCCTCCACGGCAGGCACAAGCCGCCTCGGGAGCTGTTCTGCGGCTGGAATTGAAAGCTCCATTTCCCAAAAATGGGAGAGGAAGAGACCGTTGGGCATCGGTTTCAGCTATGATGAGGAAATTCAGTGGCGACAGTATGATCCTGAGCACAGCTAAGGTTTGAGCCTGTCCGGGTCAGAAAAGGGCCTGGAGCTGTCATCTCAACTCCGTGCCTGGCACGAGGGGAAGCGGGACAGACTGAGGATCCCAGTGCTGGTGGGGACTGGCTTCTTCCCATCCAGGTCAGACTGCAGCTCCAGCCTTGGCCCCAGTGCCACCTCTAGCAGGGAGGAAGCTGCCGGGACCTGCGCTAGCTTCTCCAGGAAATTACCTGCCAAGCCGCGGAAGCTGGTGATTGTCCTACTCTGGCGGCATGAGCCGCCCCAGGAGCTGCTCCGTGACGGGAATTGGAAGCTCCATTTCCCAGAAACAGGGGAGAGGGAGATTGTTGGCTGCTGATTTCAGCTACTGATTGGGAGACTTGGCTGGCTAAGAGGTAACCCTGGGAACAGCTGAGGTGAGAACCAGCTCAAATCAGAAAGAGGCCAGTAGCCACTGTTCTGACTCCACCCCCAGCCTGAGGGCAAGGTGGGCTGACAGTTTCTTCCACACAGATCAGCCTGCAGCCCTAGCTAGGCTTCAGTCCCGCCTCTGATAGGGAGGAGGCTGAGGACCCCTGCACCAGCCTATACAGGTAACCGCAGGGAACTTTGGCTGGTATAGACTGAAAATCAGAAGTCTACCAGGGGAACTGTGGTCATCTCAGGACCCGCACTGCATAGATTGCTGCCCATACCTGCAACTCCATCCCTGCCCCAGGTAGGGGAGAAAGGGATGTGAAGCTCCATCAGTCTCCCTGGGCAACTGCAGTCTAGGCCTGCATGTGGATTATTCCATACAGCTGCGACTCTGTCCCTGCCCCTGGCAAAGGACAAAGTTGGAAGAAGCTTTATTGGCCCCTGGTGCAATGAGGGCAGCTTGAGCCTCCACAGCTTACAGCACAAACTACACGCTTGGTTCCTACTGCATAACCAGCAAGGGAGAAACGATAAGAAGCACTAAACTAGAGAGAAAAACTGCACCCAGAAAAAATACTCTAGTAAGCCAGATGCGAAGACACCAATAAAAAATTACAATCCACACCAAGAATCAGGAAGCTATGGCCCAGTTAAAGGAACAAGATAAGCCCCAGATGACATAAAGGAGTTGAGACAACTAATTATAGATGTTCAAACAAATCTCCTTAATAAATTCAATGAGATGGTTAAAGAAATTAAGGCTATTAAGAAGACATTGGATGAGCACAAAGAAGAATTTAAAAGCATACATAGAAAAATAACATCTTATGGGAATGAAAGGTGTAATCAATGAAATTTAAAAAACATTGGAATCATATAATAGCAGATTTGAGGAAGCAGAAGAAAGGATTGGTGAGCTTGAAGAAATGACCTCTGAAAGGAACATACAAAAGAAGAGATGAAGAAAAGAAGGAAATAATTGAACAAGGTCTCAGGGTACTAAATGACAGCAAAAGGCATGCAAACATACATGTCATGGATGTCCCAGAAGAAGAAGAGAAGGGAAAAGGGGCAGAAGGAATATTTAAAGAAATAATGGGAGAAAATTTCCCAGCCCTAATGAAGGACATAGATATCCCTGTACAAGAAGCACAATGTACTCCCATCCGAAAAAATCCAAATAGACCAACTCCAAGACACATACTCATGAGAATGTCAAAGGCCAAAGACAAAGAGAGAATTCTGAGAGCAGCAAGAGAAAAGCAATGCATAACATATAAGGGATATCCAATAAGATTAAGTGCTGATTTCTCACCAAAAACCATGGAGGCAAGAAGACAGTGGTCTGATACATTTAAGATACTACAAGACAAAAACTTCCAGCCAAGAATCTTATGTCCAGTAAGACTGTCTTTCAAAAATGAGGGTGAAATTAGAATATTCACAGATAAACAGAAACTGAGAGAATTTCTAAGCAAGAGACCAGATTTTCAGGAAATACTGAAGGGTGTGCTAGGGCCTGAAAAGAAAAGACAGGAGAGAGGGGCCTGGAAGAGAGGCTAGAAATGAGGATTATATATCAATAAAAGTAACAAAGTGTCAAAAGAGTGGTGAAAATATAATACGACAGATAAAACTCAAATAGTCAGGAATAAACTTAACCAATGATGTAAAGCACTTGTATTCAGAAAACTGTAACTCAATGTTAAAACAAAACAGTCCTAAATAACTGGAAGAACATTCCATGCTCATGGATTGGAAGACCAGATATCATTATGATATCAATTCTACTCAAATTGATATACAGATTTAATGCAATCCCAATAAAAATTCCACCAGCATTAAAGAAAAAATTGAAAACACAATCATTAAATTTATTTGGAAGGGTAAGGAGTCCTGAATAGCCAGAAACATCATAAAAAGGAAAAGTGAACCCTCATCTCCAGACTTTAAATCATAATATGTGTGTATAATGGTAAAAACAATATGGTACTGGCCTAAAGACAGACACAAGAGAAAAATGGAACCAAATTTATGGTTCAGAAACAGACCCTCACAGATATGGTCAAGGGATTTTTTTACTAACCTGTCAAACTCACACAGCTTAGGCAGAACAATCCATTCAATAAATGTTGCTGAAAAAATTGGACATCCATAGCTGAAAGAAGGAAAGAGGACCCCGATCTCACACCTTATCCAAAAACTAACTCAAAATGGATCAAAAGACTAAAAATAAAAGCAAGAACCATAAAACTTCTAGAAGAAATTGTTGGAAAACATCTTCAAGACCTGGTGGTAGGTGGCGGATTCTTAAAGGAGATAAGAGGACTGAGTGGACTACTGATGTTTAATGTATGTAGAAGTTTTAATTAGCTTTACTGTAAAATTGTGGAAATGTATAGAGCGGATGGTAACACACAGCTAGTTTATAAATAGCGATGTGACTGAAAATGGTAGTCTAGTTATGTAAATGCCAATTGACAGAATGCTTGAGAATAATCTAGGAACTGGATAGCACAGTAAACCAAGAGGTGGGTAAGAACTGTGGTTGATGGTACAGATGCAAGAGTGTTCTTTGTTAGGTAGAACAAATGTACATCGCTACTGAAGGGTGTTGGGGATGTGGAGATGCATGGGAAAAATACAACTGGAGTGACCTATGGACTGTGGTTAGTAGTAATAATATAATATACTAGCATCAATGCAAAAGATGTGTCAATACTGAGGTAGTATGGAAACTGTGAGCCAAATGAATACTATGGACATGGCAATAATCAGATGATATTATGCTATCTGTAGCAAATAACACACCACATTGTGGTGTGTTGATGGAGGGGTGTTGTTTGGGAATTCTACACATGTGCATGATAGTTTTTTACGTTCACAACTTATGTCATAAAAATATATTTAAATAATAATAATAGGGTGGGTTGGGGGAAAACACACCAAATGTAAGAAAAGAACTATGGTTAGTAGTAAGATTTTGACAGTGTTCTTTCATAGTTTGTAAGAAACGTCTCATGACAATGCAAGGTGTTGGTGGAGGGTTGATGTATGGGACCCCTGTATGAGGTTATGCATGTTTGCTTTGTAAGTTCACAACTTTTACTATACACTTAATTGTTTATGTATGTTCATGTATAAATGATATAAAAATAATAATTGGATTGGTTAGGGGAAAAATACTTTAGCAGAAATATTTTGACAATGCTCTTTAATCACTGGTTAAAAACGTTTAAAAACAATGCAAGTTATTAGTGGTAGGGTGAGATGTTATATATGTTTGCTTGATGTTATATATGTTCATTTTGTAAGTTCACAACTATTATACATTTATTGTTTATGTGCGTTTATGTATGACTGATATATTTCAATAAATTTTTAAAAAAGGATATTATGAAAAACCATATGCCAACAAATTAGACAACCTAGATGAAATGGACAAATTCCTAGAAATGCATAAATAACCTACACTGACTACAACTACACTCAACAAACCAATCACATTTACAGAGATTGAATCAATCATCAAAAATCTCCCAAAACAGAAAAGTCCAAGACCAGATGGTTTCACAGGTGAATTCTACCAAGCATTTTGAGAAGATTTAACACTAATCCTTTTAAACTCTTCCAAAAAATTGAAGAGGAGGGAAAATTAACACGTTTTATGAAGCCAACATCACTCAAACACCAAAGCCAGATAAAGACAATACAAGAAAAGTACAGACCAATCTCTCTAATGAATATTGATGCAAAAATTCTCAATAAAATACTTGCAAATCAAGTTGAACAGCACATAAAAACTGTTATACATCATGATCAAGTGGGTTTTATTCCTGGTATGCAAAGGTTCAACATAAGAAAATCAATTGATATAACACACCAGATTAACAAATAGAGGGGGGAAAAAACACATACTTACCTTGACTGATGCAGAAAAGGAATTCAATAAAATCCAGTATTCTTTCTTGATAAAAACACTTTGAAAAATAGGAATAGAAGGAAAATTCCTCAACATAGTAAAGGGCATATATGAAAATCCTACAGCCACATTGTACTTAATGTGATGAGGTTGAAAGTTTTCCCTCTAAGAGCAGAAACAAGACAAAGTGTCCCACTGTCACCATTGTTAATCACCACTGTGCTAGAAGTCCTAGCTAGAGCAATTAAATAAGAAAAAGAAATAAAAGACATCCAAATTATAAAAGAGGAGTAAATCACTATTCTCAGATGACATAATCCTATATTTAGAAAATTCTGAAATATCTACAACAAAACTACTTGAGCTAATAAATGAGTTCAGCAAAGTGGCAGGATCAACATGCAAAAATCTGTAGCATTGCTATACAGAAGTAATAAGCAAGTTGAGGAGGAAACAAGAACTAAATTCCATTTACAATAGCAACAGAAAGACTCAAATACCTAGGAATTAATTTAACCAAGAATATAAAGGATCTATATTTAGAAAACTATAAAACATTGCTAAGAGAAATCAAAGAAGACTTAAACAAATGGAAGGATATTCCATGTTCATGGATTAGAAAACTAAACATAATGAAGATATCAATTCTATCCACATCTTATATTTATAGCCAATGCAATACCAATCAAAATTTCAACAGCCTACTTTATAGAAATAGAAAAGTCAATTTCCAAATTTATTTGGAAGAGAAAGGGGTCCTGAATAGCCAAAAACATCCTACAAATGAAGAGCAAAGTCAGAGTACTCATGCTTCCTGAACTTCATGTGCATTATAAAGCTACAGTGCTCAAAAGAGCATGAATTGGCATAAAGATAGACACAATTATCAATGGAATAGGATTGAGAATTCAGAAATAAACCCTCAACTCTATGGTCAACTGATTTTTGATAAGTCTACTAAGTCCACTTTACTGGGACAGAATAGTCTGTTCAACAAATGGTGCTGGGAGAACTGGATTTTCATAAACAGAAGAATGAAAGAGAACCCCTTTCTTACTCCCTATATAAGAATCAACTCCAAAGGGATCCAAGACCTAAACATAAGGAAGCAGATTTGGCTCAATGGATAGAGCATCCACTTACCACATGGGAGTTCCAAGGTTCAAACCCAGGGCCTCCTGACCCGTGTGGTGAGCTGGCCCACGCGCGGTGCCAATGAACGCAAGAAGTGCTGTGCCATGCAAGGTTGTCCCCTGCGTAGGGAAGTCCCACGTGCAAGAAGTGCTCCCTGCAAGGAGAGCCTCCCAGTGTGAAAAAAGTGCAGCCTGTCCTTGAGTGGCGCTGCACACACAGAGACCTGATGCAGCAAGATGATGCAACAAAAAGAGACGTAGATTCCCGGTGCTGCTGACAAGAATACAAATGGACACAGAAGTACACACAGTGAATGGACACAGAGAGCAGACAACTGGGAGCGGGGGCGGGGAGGGAAGGGGAGAGAAATAAATAAAAAATAAATCTTAAAAAAAAAAAAGACTTAAACATAAAAACCAGGACCATAAAACTCCTAGAAGGAAATATCTACAAAAATTTGTACTAGATGGGGGTCTCTTAAACCTTATACCCAAACCACATGCAACAAACAGAAAAAACAGATAAATTGAGCCTCCTCAAAATTAAATACTTTTGTTCCTCAAAGGACTTCGTCAAAAGGATGAAAAGGCAGCTGACTCAATGGAAGAAAATAGGTGGAAATCACATATCTGATAAGGGTTTAATATCCATGATATATAAAGAGATGCTACAATTCAACCATAAGGAGACAAATGACCTGATCAAAAGACTGGCAAAAATCTTAGACATTTGTCCAATGAAGAAATACAAATGGCTAAAAAACACATGAGTAAACGGACTTGGCCAGTGGTTAGGGTGTCCGTCTACCATATGGGAGGTCCACGATTCAAACCCCAGGGTCTCCTTGACCCGTGTGGAGCTGGCCCACGCGCAGTGCTGATGCACGCAAGGAGGGCCGTGCCACGCAAGGGTGTCCCCCGCGGAAGGGAGACCCACGCACAAGGAGTGCATCCCGTAAGGAGAGCCGCCCAGTGCGAAAGAAAGTGCAGCCTGCCCAGGAATGGGGCCGCCCACATGGAGAGCTGACACAACAAGATGATGCAACAAAAAGAAACAGATTCCCGTGCCGCTGACAACAACAGAAGTGGATGAAGAAGACGCAGCAAATAGAGAGAACAGACAACCGGGGTGGGGGGGCAGAGGAGGTGGGGGAGAAGGGGAGAGAAATAAATAAATAATAAATAAATCTTTAAAAAACAAAAACAATAAAAGCACATGAAAAAACAATTCACTGGCTCTTAGGGAAATGCAAATCAAAGCCACAATGAGATATCATTTCACACCTATTATAACAACCACTATTAAAAAGTCAGAGAACTACAAGGGTTGGAGAGGATGTGGAGAGAGGGGAATGCTTATTCACTGCTGGTGGGAATATAGAATGGTACAGCCACTGTGGAGGACTGTTTGGCAGCTCCTAAAAGTTAAATATAGATTGGCCATGTGACCCAGAAATAGCACTACTAGGTAAATACCCAGAAGAACTGAAAGCAGTGACACAAAGAAACATCTGCAAACCGATGTTTACAGAGGCATTAGCCACGGTTTCCAAAAGATGGAAACAACCCAGGTGTCCATCAACCCATGAATGGATGATGTACAAACTGTGGTGCATACACATGATGGAATATTATTCAGCTGTAAGAAGAAATAAAGTCGTGAAGCACATGACAACATGGATAAAACTGGAGGACATTGTTGATTGAAGCAAGACAGACATAAAAGGACAAATACTGTATGATTGCGCTATTATGAACTAAATAAATTGCGTCAATTCATGAAGTTAATAACTAGAATATGGGTCACCAGAAAATAGAATGAGGGTAGAGTATGGAAAGATGAGAGTTAACCTGTGCAGAATTGGTTCGAAGGTTGTTAATCTTTGCAAATGAATAGAAAATGTGAGAGCAGAACACAGTGTTTGTAACTCGCAGTGCTGTTACATGGGTACGACAGTGATTGAAAGGGAAAGTCTAAGGTCGTGTATATTACTAGAAGGAAAGCTAAAAAAATGTAACACGGGACTGTGTAGCATAGTAAAACCTCAGGTGAAATATGAATATGGGCAATATTGCATATATAAGACTTTTACTTTGAACAAATGTATGTTACTAGAAGATGTTAATATCAGGCAAACATTATGCTAAGTGAAAAGTTAATAAATAAATTCACAATTGTTTTTTCTTCTTTTGAGGTCCTTGGGGCGAGGGATTGAACATGGGACCTCATATGTGGGAAGTCGGTGCTCAACCACTAAGCCACATCAACTTCCCTGAGTTGGTTTCATCATTTGTTTTATCATGAGGCACCAGTAATGGAAGCCAGGACCTCCCATGTGGGAGGCAGGTGCTCAACTGCTTGAGCCACATCAACTCCCAAAATTTTTTTAAAGTTAAAAAAATAAATACGGAATATACAATCCCAAATACAGGAGAATCTTTTAAACTGGAAAAAAAAAATTATGGGTAAGTTCAAATGTTAGTTTTAATTTGAATTGTAATGATGTTTTCTGGTTTGTAGTGGTTTTTTTAAATAGTTGCCTTCTTTTTATGGGGAAAAAAAGAACATTAAAGAAAAGAAATGGACAATAAAAAATAAAAAATAAAAAAAGAAAAGAAAAGAAATGGAGGGAATTGGACATGGCTCAATTGATAGAGCATCCGCCTACCATACGGGAGGTCCAGGGTTCAAACCCAGGGCCTCCTGGCCCGTGTGAACTGACCTGCGCAGTGATGCCATGCGCAAGGAGTGCTGTGCCACGCAGGGATGTCCCCTGCGTTGGGAACCCTACATGCAAGGCGTGCACCCCGCATTAAGCTGCCCCACGCAAAAAAAGCGCAGCCCACCCAGGAGGGGTGCCACATACACGGAGAGCTGGCACAGCAAGATGACACAAAAAAGAGACACAGATTCCCAGTGCCGCAGAGAATGCAAGCAGACACAGAACACACAGTGAATGGACACAGAGAGCAGACAACGGTGGGTGGGGAGAAGGGGAGAAAAATAAATAAGATAAATCTTTAAAAAATTTAAAAAAGAAATGGAAACTTTACGGCAGGGGCAGGGGTTCTTGAAGCTGGAGTTGGCATCCCAGAGCAGGGTCTCTTCTTTTTGGCAGTGTAGTTGCATGTGTGTGTGTGTCTATGTGATGTGTCTGTTTATCTCTGTGTGCATGCGCGTGTATCTACATGTCTTTGTTATATGTGTCTCTGTGTATGTGTGTACATGTTGCCTACCCAGCCCCTAACGTAAGACCTTCCCATCCATATCCACACAGACTTCAGTAGATATTGATTAGTCGGGAGGTCAGTAAGACCAGAGGGAGTCCCCACCAGCTACCTTTATTAATCATCATGACTACATGAATACTTAATTATGCTTACCCAACTGATGATAAATGCTATAAACCTTAGTAATATAAAGGTAATAGAATATTCATACATGTTTGGAATGAATGAGATGGGAACAGGTAGATATTTCTCATCTATTTAATAGAGGGTCAAGAGATACTGTCTCACTCTAAACAAATATTTACAACAATTATTTAAGGTAATTAATAATGTGTCCAAGTATATACCTGTGGTTGTATACATTTTATCATCTTTCCTAAATACTTAGACTGATGTCAACAAAATAGTACAAGAGTAATTTTGGGACCCAATTTTCTATCATTGAATAGTGCCTCTGGTTCCTTTTTCTATGACAGGTCTAGAAACCATGTAGGCATCCAGTTATCAGTGAGAATGTGGGAAACGGTACCCTACTATGACAACTAGCCTTCAGTTAGCCCCGTGATCTCCACTTCCTGGTCTTCTTATCCTGTTTAGTTCCCTCTCACATTGTGTCAGGGTTGGTCTGAGTGACCATTAGGATACAGGGAAGTGATGGTATGCCACTTCCAAGATTAGCTTATAAAGACTGCGGCTTCCATCTTGGTTTCTCTCCCTCATCTCTCACTCTGGGGACAGCCAGCTACCATGTTGTGAGCAGCCCTATGGCACAACCCCAGTGAACTGAGGCATGCCAACAACACAAGTGAGCATCAAAGCAGATTCTCCACCCCCAGTACAGCCTTGAACTTGCTGCAGCCCTGGCCAAAAGCCTGACTACAACCTCAAGACTGAGCCTGCACCAGCAAGCAAGTTTTCTGACGTTCAGGAACTGTGGGAGAAAAAGAAAAGTTTGGGAGTAATTTGTAACACTGTTATAGGTAATACACATGTTAAACCAAATTTCAGGCATATTGTGAAGGTGATGAATATCATAAGCCAAGGCCCAATGAAAATGCTGAAGTGGCTTGCTACCAAGCAACAGTTTGTGATGTCAGCAGGACTAGAACACTCACTTAGTGAGGTCTTGCCAACCATGTAGTGGAAAGTCCCAGATGAAAAGGATCTTGGCAGGTAAGCACACATACTTCAGCTGTCCTCTTGACTTTCCCAAATAAGGTGAATAACTAAGGAATCCTCAAACCAAAACTGTTCTTAGGTCAACTACTTATCTTTTAATGTAATTCCCAGTGGTTACTGCCAGTTAGAGCAGCAACAACTAGTCTCATCCCTTCTGATTTCTGGGCCTCAACCCCAGTACAATGGGCAAAAGAGATGTTGTGAAGATATTTTTTAAACATAAGTTTTATATAAGGTCACCAGGCTTGATTTTAGCAAATCTTTAATAATTTTATTAAAAATGAAAAACTATAATAATAATCAACTTTTTATAGTTACATTACAAAATATTTTAACTGAAAATATTAGGTTTTATCATAAATAACTCCCATAAATCCCTGACTATCCTCCCTTCTCTATTCACTGTTGTCAGTTTAGTATATGTTTTTCCAGCTTTTTCTACTCCTTGGAGAGATAAATATGTACCACAATAAAACAGTTTTAAGGAGCTTGTTTTTGTATAAAGGAATCACTTAACATTGTTCTCTAACTCGGATTCCCCCCTCCTCCCCTACCGCCCACTTAAAAATATGCCTTCGGGGAACTTTCCATTTTAAGATAGTATAATGGGATAATCCATAGTTAATTTAGACATTCCCCCAGCTGATGGGAATTGTTTCTTACATGTCAATATAATAATTCGAAAACTGTCATCTGTAATGTTATTACAGTATTTAGAAAATTGTCGCTACCGGCTGCGATTTTGAGCAAGTTATTTAACCTCTGTCCTTCAGTTCCTCAGCTGTAAAGGAGACTCTACTATTACCGAACTTAGAGGACTGTGTTGAGGAGTAAATAAATTGGCATGCTTATGGTAAACTAGTATTTTCTCTTTGGTTAGCGCTGACCCTTTAGGCGTGGCTCCTGGGATACTTGATTCTAGCTGCAGAGCACTGATCGTCAACTTTCATATCATTGTAACTCGGAGCCAGGTGGGAGAGTCTGCTCTGACATCCCTTGCTCTCCCATTTTGAAGTGAGATCATTTTCTGACGGTTGTGGCTTTCCTCTACAGCGGTTAACTACTGGACACGCGTTCTCTTAGACCGTTCTCGTGCCTTCACTCTGCCTAGAAACCCAGCACGGTCCCTCACCACCGCCCTGGGGGCCCGAGCCCTCGGCTGGGAAGTCGAAGGCAGGAGGCCCCAGAGCTGCCCCGAGCACCGCCTGCCGAGCGCTAGCCGCAGCCGGACCACTTGCCGGGCGGCCATAGCTCGGCAACCTTAGCAACGGCCATTGGATCCGGAAGTGGCTCCTCGCCAGCCGGAAGACCCGCCCCGGACGCCACTCGTCCGCCCTCGGGGGCGGGTCCTGGCCCGGGGTTCCGCCCCTCCCCTCTCCCGGGCGGAAACAAAGGGCTGGTCGGCCGCGCGCGGCGTGGTGGGCTCGTCCTCGGGCGGCGCGGGTTGGGGTGCCGGGTCTTCGCCCTCGGCCTCTCCCGCGGGCTGGCCTAGATAAAGCCCAAAGTCTCGGGTTTTTACCCTCAATATCGGTCTATTTCTCTCCCCAGAGGAAGTGGTTTATCATTTGAGGGGCCTGCGGAGTTTTATATTCATTCACACACACGTTGTGTTCCTACAGAAAATGCATTTTGCTATTTGGGCTTTTTTTTTTTTTCCCTTAATCATTTTTATTTCACTTAATTGATAAATACCAGAGAAATGTTGTGAAACGTCTGGCAATACAGTAAATTTTAAAGAATTTATTTCAACTTCACTCACGTATTATGTTTCTTGGAATGGGAATATGTAGATTATTCACCAGTAAATGCTAAATGCTTTAAATTTTATAATTACTCTGCAGGAACTTGAAAATCATTCCAATTTAATGAAAAAAAAATGTACCAAAAGTATCTTTTCTTTGGACCTTAGAATTAAAAATACATTCAAAATCTATTCAGTAGCCAAACCTTCAACCAAAAATTCAGGGCTGCGGTCTCGTAAGCTTAACAGGCACATTCTAAGTTTAATTATCTTACCATTAACACTGAAAAATTAAAATATGGTGACTCCTAAAGCAAGACAGACTAGCAACTGGTACAGCTTTCCCTTTGAGACACTAAAAGCTTTGCCCTTGATGGCTTTCGTTTTCTCAGTTCAAACAGACGATTGGGGGTTGTTGTTTTTGATGTCTTATGGAATACTGTTTTGCGAATTACTCTGCATTTTACTTTTCCCCCTCTGTCTTTGAGAACTCTCCAACTTGGGTTACTCTTGGGCAAGGTTAGGGAGCAGTTGGATATATTTTGGGATCCTCCAGCAAGAGTTGATTTGTATCATAGTTTCTTAACCTCCTGCCTCATCTATTTTCCTAACTGTGAAATGGAATTATTAATGCAATGGAACTCCCAGGATTCCAAGACTTTAAGTCATTCAGTGAGGTAACTTAAATAAACAACTTATAAGTCATATGGAAGAGGTGATTGTTAAATTGTATCCTTTCAGTATCTTGCTAGTATTAGTAAGTCTTGCTAAGGCTGATGTTCTCAACTTTGCCCAGTGTCCAGGAATCCTGGAAACAACCACTAAAATTTTGCATTACTAAAATCACTTTTGTATGCCATCTTATGGAATTTCCTCAAAGCATTTTCTTTGTTATACTCACCAGTGCTTTAATGGTGCGTTTCTTTCTGGAATCAAACATGTCTTCGAGAGGCTATTCTAGATGAAAAGTGAAAGCTAAAACCAAGTAATAGATATTTTGGGCAAAACAAAAATTTTATTATTAATATGGTTACACAAGGGATAGGTCAGCTCTTTGAGGAATTTTTTTTTTTCATTAAACTATTTTAATGGGTCTTGAATTTTTGTGACAGATTTTTGGTCAAGTTGTTTCCATTTAGAAAGTACTGATTTTAAAATCTAATTTACACTTAAAACTGCCATACAAAAACAAATTCCTTTCCTTTTACGAAGCATTTCTTAGTAACCAGTCCTTTATTATATTAAACTTAAATAACCAACTGACATTTCTGGGAAATTTTAAAACATTTCATTTAAGGGTCAAGTTCCTTTTGACCATTATACTCCATCTTCTTCCCCCTCTCAAGATTTAAACACCTTTTCCTTTTCACTTTCTATTGTCTGTCCAAAACTTTTTCTATTCATTTACACACATAAGCATGTACCCATAGAAACTATACAGTATTTTGGAGTCTATTTTTTGGATCTTACAGTATGTCATAGAGTTCTATAACTTTTTTTTTTCTTCTTCTTTGAACCATTCAAGAACTTTTTCATTACTGCATTTTAAATATCACCTATATCTAGAGCTTCTATGACAGAATTTGGGTCCAGGTGAAACATATTTTTCAGATCACCCAGCAAGACTGGATTAGTACTTAAGTGCAAGATATTTTTGGTCACTGTTACCATCATTGAATGCCAGTCTCCCCCACCCCGTCTGCTAGCCTGGTGGATCCTTCATCATGTTGTTTGTTTTTGTCTTTTAGTCATTTCCCCTTAGTCAATGGAATCTGTAAATCAGAAATCTAATTATATCTTCTCTCATGGTGTTACCCAACATAGCTATTGAGAGTAATTCATGCTGATTACATGAAGAGGTACCTGGCATACAACATCACATTAACAGTTTTTATTAGTATCTTCCTTTGTTGACCCTGATGTGTTTATTGCTCTATAAGCAGTTCTTTCTTAGAGCCTTTGTCCCTCCACAGACACTGGCAGCATTCAGATCAGGGAAACCACCCTAAATGCAGCGACACTTCTTTAATTCTCTTTATTACACCAAACTGATATCATGTTCAGAGAGTTGGAATTTGCTCCAACTCCTTGAGATAAGTTACACACTGAGCTTCCCTCTCTCATTCTCTTACTCCTTTCTTTCTGATCTTCCATACCCTGTCCCATCTGCCTAGAAAATTCCCGTCCCTTGTCCACATTTCCGGCCTTGCAGGGAACATTTCGACAAATGCCTTGATGCTGAGGAGCATCTGTTCTCACACTTATTAACTGTGAGACCATGAGCAATGTACTTGACCTCTGATCTGTCAAATGGAAATACTAATTGTACCTACTGCATCATCTTGTAAACAGTAAACGAGTTAACGTATATAAATCATTTCAAAGAGACATCTGGGACAGAGTAACCTGTCAGTGTCAGCTGTATTGATTTCTTTTCCTGATGATGACTTTTCCCCCTTTGCTTCTAGGAGCCTGATTCTACTGATCGAGAGCACTCAGGTCAAAATTTCTGACCCTGGTGCTAGCGTCTTTTCATTGGTCTTTCACCATTAGAATCTTCCTCAGCAGAAATATTTCTTCTGAAATTGTGTAACATTTTATCTTCATCAACTCATGGAGGTGAGTGTAACTCTTTGCTTTCTTTCTCCCCACTTCTCTGCCTGCCTGCTCCTTGAAATGGGCCGATTCTTTCCTTCTGCCCAGAACACTGCCCCGCTCCTGTCCTCATTGTCCCAGATGTTGACCTCATCCCTCAGGTCTCTAAAGAAATAGGCTGGGTTGCAGAGACATTACCAGCTCCACACTTGATTTTCCCTCTCGTCTCTGTACCTCCAAAGGTCTTCACCTGCCGCCCCAATGCCTAGCATTTAGTATCCTCTACTGTAAATGCTACTTTGCTTGAACACAATTCCTCTTCCTCCCTTCAATACCCCCCATATAAACACACTGAATGTCCCATTAGTAAAAGGACCTTTAAAAGTCTCTTTTGCAGAAATTGTAGCATTGATGTGGAGAAAATGGCCACAGTAGTTGCTGAGGGCAGGGAGAGGGAAGAAGAGATGTGATGTGGGGGCATTTTGGGGACTTGGAGTTGTCCTAAATGATATTGCAGGGTCAGATGCTGGACTTTATATATCCTGCCATACCCCACTGAATGTACTGGACGAGAGTGTGAACTACAGGGTAAACTATTATCCATGTGATGCAGCAGTGCTCCAAAATGTGTTTGCCAAGTGCCATGGGTGTGCCACAATGATGGGGGAGGTTGTTGGTGGGGGAGAAGTGGGATGGGGGGTATACGGGAACCTCATGTTTTTTTTTAAGGTAACATTTTTTGTGATGTATGTATCTTTTAAAAAATACAATTTATAAAAATGATGGGGGGGAGGGGACTAGGTTATATGGGAACCTCTTATGTTTTTTTAATGGAACATTCTGTGTGATCTATTGACTTTAATTAAAAAAATGTGTTGGGAAGCAGCTGTGGCTCAATCAGATGAGCTCCCGTTTACCATATGGGAGGCCCTGGGTTTGTGTCCTGGGGCCTCCTTGTGAAGGCAGGCTCACCTGCAGGTGCCACAGGCACCATGGAGGGCCGACTCAGCAAGGTGACACAACAAAAAAAAGAAGGGAGACAAGCAAGGACACAGAAGAGCCCACAGCAAATGGACACACAGAGCAGACAGCAAGCAAGCCGCAAGGCGGGGAGGAGAAATAAATAAATACAGACACAGAAGAACATACAGCGAATGGATACAGACAGCAAACAGCACACAAAAAGCTGCAAGGGGGTGGGATTAAAAAATGTGTCAAAAAAAAAAAGATATACAGTTGCTAAAAATACAATAACATTCTGTCTCTGAAAAAAAAGTCTGTTTTGCATCATTTTTCTCTGACTCATACACACTTGCCTATGTTCAATGGACACTCAATGGAAAACTGGTGAATGAATTTAAGAGTGAACTGTTTGTGGGGAAAGATGACCAGTATACACAGATATAGGTGTTTTATGTGTTCTCTAGCCACAATAAACATTTTACAAAATTCCAGAAGGAATCCTCTTGGGATACATTATATTATACTTGTAAGTGTAATGTAAAAGGTATTATAAGCAATTTGCTGTGTTCCAGAAAGAATCCCAATGGAATCCATTTCATTATACTTACAGTCTATTTTAGGGGCAAAAGATGCCTAGTTAGTAAGTCTGCCTCTTTTATGTTTGGTCATTTTCTTCATTTAAGTACTACAAATTATTTAAGTTGTTTATTATTTAGTTTGTTTCAGCTTGATGACAAACATGTGACTGTTTATAACATTTTCTAAGTAATAGAGATAAAATGACTTTACATACATATTTCATAACCCACCCTTTTGAAGTCTAACTGGATCTTCCATTGATTATATTGATGTTCTCTTCTACTGTATTTTATTTTTTCTTGTTTTGTACATTAGCCTGAACAATGGAAACTATATTTAATCATTATGGTAATAACAGGCATTCCAGTTTGTTCCTAAATTTATAGAAATTATTTTTAATATAAGACACTGTTCTTTCTTTGTATGTTCAGACAGCCAACCAGATTTTTGCTTTTCAAGGCTCAATAAATGTGTTTTCATTGTTTCTCCTCTCTAATTTGAAACCTCAGCTTCTTAAATACTTAGGTCATTAGGTACTATTTTCTTTGCTTTCATCTTCTGACCTCCTTCTCCCTTCTTTATGTTCATGAGAAGGTGATACATCCCAACTGTTTTATCTTTCCTAACCTTATCATCACTCTCAATTTCAACATCCAGATGGATGATAAAACAATACTAAGTCACCATGATATATTGTTGCCATCATTTTTCCAAGAGATGTGGGAATAATGAAGTATTTGAATACACAAGAGAATAGTAAGTGGAGCTCTTTGAGTGACTCTTTGAAGACTCTAATGGCCATGTTTCCTGTATTTTCCATGCATAATGCCATTTATATGATGTCCAAACAAAAAACATGACAGGGAAAAAAAAATCTTAAGAGCGATTTCAGCAAAAATGACAGAGTAGGGACGTTCAGGGGCCATCCCTCCCAGAAGCATCAGAAAACAAAAAACAAACCTGACAAAAACAGAATCAACATTATCAGAACTCTGGAAGATAGCCAAAAGTTTACATCAAATAAGCGAATACTCAACCAGGAAAAGACCTCTTAACAAGTGAGAGAACTTTGTGATGTTTTAACTTGGCCTTACTCCATCACCAACTTCAGCATGGCAGCAGTCTCAAAGATAGAGCCCACATTCTCGGTATGGGTAACTGGTCCAGGGGCAAGCAGAGTGGATCCTCTTCCCAAGGAATTAAGTTTGTCTGTGAGTTCCTTGAGGGATTGACACAAGGGCGGGCTTTTGTTTTGCCTAACTTGGAATTGTCTCAGGGCAGAGCAGTGGCTATGCATATATGGAAGACATTCCTTGAAAACACTGAAAACCATGAACAAGCTGCTGCTACCTAAAGCAAAAAAATAATGGTTGGGGTAAATAATGGATATTCTGAAAGTTGAGGAGTGAGAATCTTTGGGAATAAGGGCTTTGAAAACCATCCACATATACCAGGGAACCTAGACAACCACCTATATGTCAAGGACAGGACTCATGTGCAAAGAAACCTGGGAAGAACCTAAGCTTTCACTGATGGGAAGAACATAGGCTCTGTACAAGCAGGAACTGAAGGCCAAGAAAGTTTTGTAAATGGACTGGCTAAGCATTGAATAGTGCCCCAACACAGAGCCAATCTACAAGGACCTGGAGATTATGTTTTCTTTTATTTCTTGTCTTTGTTTCCTTTTTCTTTTTTTCTTCTCTTCTTCTTTTTTTTCCACATCATAATATTAAAAAGATCCAGTTTTCAACAAAAGTTTACCAAAAATGCAAAGTAGCAAGAAAATATGGCCTATTCACAGGTTTAAAGAAGAAATTAACAAAAACTATCCCTGAAGAAGCACAGACATTGGACTTACGAGACTAATATTTTAATAAACTATCTTAGATATGCTGAAAGAGCTAAAGGAAACCACAAAGAATTAAAGGAGATCAGGAAAATATTGTTTCAAGAAATGGAGAATATCAATAAAAAGAAATCATTAAATAGAACCAACAGAAATTCTGTAGCTAAAAGACACAACAGAAATGAACAGTTCACTAGAGGGTTCAACAGCATATAAGCAAGAAAAAGAAAGAAACAGCAAGCTTGAGAATGAAGTGAAATTGCCCACTTTGAGGAGCAAAAAGAAAAAAGAATGGGGAAGTGGATGTGGCTCAACTGATAGAGGGTTCGCCTGCCACATGGGAGGTCCAGGGTTCAAACCCAGGGCCTCCTGACTCATGTGGTGAGCTGGCCCATGCACAGTGCTGATGCATGCAAGGAGTGCCCTGCCAAGCAGGGGTGTCCCCCATGTACAGGAGCCCCATGCACAAGGAGTGTGCCCCACAAGGAGAGCCGCCCTGCGTGAAAAAAGCATGGCCTGTCCAGGAGTGGCGCCACACACATGGAGAGCTGAAGCAGCAAGATGATACAACAAAAAGAGACAGATTCCTGGTGCCACTGACAAGAATCCAAGCGGACACCAGAGAATATACACAGTGAATGTACATGAGAGTAGACACCGGGGGAGGGGAAAGAAATAATTTTTTTTAAAAAAGAAAAAAGAATGAAGGAAAATGAACAAAGCCTCAAGACTTGTGGGGGACACCAGAAGCATATCAGCATACCCATAATGAGAGTCACACAACGAAAGAGAAAAAGGGGCAGAAAGAATATTTGAAGAAATAATGGTTAAAGATTTCTGCAAATGATGAAAGCCATGCATCTGCACATCAAAGAAGCTCTACAAACTCTACAAATCATAATGTTAAGCAAAAAACAAAAGATTGCAGAAGGGTATATGTTTCATCCCACTTATATAATGTTTAAAATTTAAAAAAAAAACAACTATGCAGAGACATTAATCCAGAAACAAAAGGACAAATGCTGTATGATTCTGTTTATATGAAATACCTAGAATAATCAAATTTATGGAGCCACAAAGTATATTAGAGGTTATTAGGGGTTCAGGGAGAACTTATTGCTTAATATAGGTGTAGAGTTGTTTGAGTTGATGAAAATGTTATGGAAATGAATGGTGGTGAAGGTAGCATATTGCCAATGTAATAAATACCATAGACTTATATACCTAAAAATGGACAAAATGGAGACTTCTTGGAAGATGGAGGATTAGGGAGACACAGGACTCACTTCACTCCCAGAAAAATAGCTAGAAGACAGGCAGAAACAGCTTGAAAATTTTTTTTTAGGGTTTAGGAATGATAACATGAAGTGTAACAAAATATGTGTCATGGGAGTTCCAGAAGGAGAAGAGAAGGGGAAAGGGGCAGAATGAGTATTTGAGGAAATAATGGTTGAAAATTTCCCAACTCCCATGAAAGCAATGAGTTTACCTGTCCAAGAAACACAACATATCCCATTTAGAATAAATCTGAATAGACAAACTCCAAGACACATGCTACCCAGAATGTCAAATGCCAAAGATAAAGAGAAAATTCTGAGAGCAGCAAGGGAGAAGCAAACTATCATGTATAAGAGATTCCCAATAAGACTTAGTGCAGATTTCTCATCAGAAATAATGGAGGCAAGAAGACAGCGGTACAATACAATTAGGATACTGAAAGAAAAATACAGCCAGCCAAAATTCTTTATTTGGCAAAATTGTCCTTCATTTATGAAGGTGGGTTTAAAATATTCACAAATAAACAGAAACTGAAAGAGTTCATAAAAAAGAATCTGCCTTTGCAGAAAGTATTAAAAGGGAGCCTTATAGCCAAAAGAAAAAGTTGGGAGAGAGAATCTTGGAGGAGAGTGTAAAAGGGAAGACTATAGGAAAGAAAAAGAGTATAAAAAGATAGATGAAAATATGAAAACCAAAGAATAAAATAGTGGAAGTGAAAAATGCATTTATGGTGATATTATTGCATATGAATGGATTAAACTCCACAATCAAAAGATATAAACTGACAGAAAGGATAAAAAATATGAGCCATACATATGCTGCCTACAAGACTCACCTTAGATCCAGGAATTCAAATCATCTAAAAGTGAAAGGTTGGAAAAAGGTGTTCCATGCAAACAGTAACCAAAAAAGATCAGGGGTAGCTATACTAATATCAGACAAAACGGAGTTTAAGTGAAAAAATGTAATGAGATACAGATATATATTAATAAAACAGACAATCCACCAGGAAGAAGTAACAGTCATAAATATCTATGCACCTAACCAGGGTACCCCAAAATACATGATGCAAACTCTGGCAAAACTGAAGAGAGAAATAGACATTGACATTTCTACAATAATAGCTGGAGACTAACACAGCACTCAT
The DNA here is from genome assembly GCF_030445035.2 of Dasypus novemcinctus. NCBI lineage: Eukaryota > Metazoa > Chordata > Mammalia > Cingulata > Dasypodidae > Dasypus > Dasypus novemcinctus. The sequence continues at coordinate 12,569,557 of NC_080695.1, read as the reverse complement.
ATCATTAGATAGAACAACTAGACAGAAGATAAAAAGGAAACAAAGAACTTGAATATGACAAATGAACTGGATGTGACAAATATATAAAGAATACTGCACAGCAAATCAGCAGGTTTTACATTCTTCTCAAGTGCTCATGGATCTTTCTCCAAGATAGACCACATGTTGGGCTTCAAGATAGCTCTCAATAAATTCAGGAGGGATGAAATTATAGAAAGTATAATCTCTGATCATAATGAAATGAAACTGGAAATCAATAATAGAGAGAAAGGAGGAAAATTCACAAATGTGTGGAGGCTAAACAACACACTCCTAAACAATCAGTGAGTCAAAGAAGGAATTACAAAAAAAATTTGTAAATATCTCTAGACAAATGAAAACAAGAACACAACTTATCAAAACTTATGGGATATAAAAAAGGCAATTCTGAGAGGGAAATTTATAGCCCTAAATGACTATATTAAAAAAGAAGAAAAAGCTAAAATCAGAGACCTCACCTGGAAAAACTAGAAAAAGAAGAGCAAATCAATCCCAAAGCAAGGAAAAGGAAAGAAATAACAAAGATTAGAGCAAAAATAAATGAAATTGAGCAGACACAAAAAAAAAAACTAGAGAAAAATCAACAAAACCAAAGGTGCATACTTTGAGAAAATCAATAAAATTGATTAGTCTTGGCTAGACTAACAAAGAGAAGAGAAGATGCAAATAAAATCAGGAATGGGGGGGGACATTACGACTGCACAGAAATAAAAAGCATCATAAGAGGATGTTATGAGAAGTGATATGCCAACAAATTAGACAATTTAAATGAAATGGACAAACTCCTAGAACAACCTATACCGACACTACAAGAAATACAAGAACTCAACAAACTTATCACTTTAAAGAGATTGGATCAGTCTTCAAAAGTCTCCCAACAGAGAAGCATATGTGGCTCAAGCAGTTAGGCTCCTGCCTACCACATGGTAGGTCCTGGGTTTGGTTCCCAGTACCTCCTAAAAAAGATGAGCAAGATAGCAACCTGATGCAATAGACTGATGCAAAAGATGATACAAGATGATGCAACAAAGAGACACATGAGGAAACACAATGAGAGACACAACAAGTGGGAGTGGAGATGGCTCAAGTCATTGGACACCTCGCCCCCACATGGGATGTCTCAGGTTCAGTTCCTTGTGCCTCTAAAAAAGAAGATAAGCACACAATGAACACAGAGCAGACAACAAATACAAAACAACGGAAGGGGGGAATAAATAAATAAAATCTTAAAAAAAATCTCCAGGGAAGCAGATGTGGCTCAACCGATAGAGCTTCTGCCTACCTTATGGGTTTGATCCCTGAGGCCTCCTGGTGAAAAAGAAGAGAAAGTGTGCCCGCGCAGCAAGCCAGTGCCCACATGTGTGCCTGCGTGGTGAGCCAGTGCCCTGAGAAAATAAGTCATACAGCAAGATGATGATGCATCAAAAGAGAGACAAGGGGAAATGCAGCAGAAACCAGGAATTGCGGTGGTGCAGCTGACAGGGAGCCTCTCTCCCCATCAGAGGTCTCCAGGGTAGAATCCCCGTGAATCCTAGAGAGAAAATGAGAAGAGAAGACAGCACAGACAGCAAACACAGCACAGCAGGAGGAGGGGAAGGGGGAAAATAAATTAATTAATTTAAAAGATAAATGAAGTAAATATATAAAAAACAAAAAACAAAACAAAACAAAAAAACTTCCAACAAAGAAAAGTCCAGGACCACTGGTTTTATAGGTGAATTCTACCAAGCATTTTGAGAAGAATTAGTACCAATCCTGTTTAAACTCTTCCAAAAAATTGAAAAGAAGGAAAAATTACCCAACACATTTTATGAAGCCAACATCACCCTAATACCAAAGCCAGATAAAGATGCTACAAGAAAAAATTACAGACCAGTTTCTCTAATGAACATAAATGCAAAAAATCTCAACAAAATACTTGAATATAAGATCCAACAGCATTTTAAAAGAATTTTACCATGATAAATGGGATTTATTCCTGGTGTGCAAGGGTGGTTCAACACAAGAAAATCAATTAACCTAATAATTACACCACATTAACAAATTGAAGGAAAAAAAGCATATGATCATCTCTATTGATGCAGAAAAGACATTCAACGAAATCCATTATCCATTCTTGATAAAAAATACTTTGAAAGTAGAAATAGAAGGAAAATTCCTCAATATGATAAAGGAAATATTTGAAAAACCCACAGCCAAGATTGTATTCAATGGGGAAAGGTTGATCAGATCAGGAACAAGCAAGGAATGCCCACTGTCACCACTGTTATTCAACACTGTGCTAGAAGTTCTAGCTAAAGCAATTAGACAAGAAAAAATAAAAATAAAAGGTCTCCAAATAGGAAAAGAGAGGAAGTAAAACTTAGTATTTACAGATGACATGATCCCATATTTAGAAATTTCTGTAATATCTACAACAATACTACTTGAGCTAATAAATGATTTCAGCAAAGTGGCAGGATACAAGATCAACAAACAAAAAAATCAAGGTGCCAGCAGGATCATGTTTTCTCTGAAGTCTGTACTATCCTGGTGGTGGCTTGTCAGTAATCCGTAATTCAATCTCTGCCTCCATCAGGTGGTCATCTGTGTCCTTCTCCCTCCTTCTCCTGTCCTTGTCCAAATTTCCTCTACTTATAAGGACTCCAGTTATACTGGATTAAGGTCCACCTTAATAAAAAATTCTACTTAAAATTGTGTTCTTATCCACAAGACCAGGAGCTAGGACTTGAACATGTCTTTGTAGAGGACATGATTCAATCCATACCACTGAATTGTACATTTGAAAGGGGTGGAAATGGGAAATTCTGAGTAGCATATAAGTTAAAATAGTTTTGTTTTTTTTTTAAAAAGATACCATTAAAGAAAGTGAAAAGATAAGCAAAAAATTGGGAGAAGATATTTGCACCATGTATAATATCCAAGGATTTGTGTGTAGAATACATATAATGTACTCCAGCAAATAAAAGGAAAATGCCAAACAATCTAACAGGAAAATGTGCAAAAGACTTGAAAAGCCATTTCACAGAAAAGCAAAACCCAGATGGTCAATAAACATATGAAAAGAGGCCCTACTTCATGGAAATGCAAATTAAATCAACAATGAGTTACCATTTCAGCCACCTGATTGGTAAAAATCTAGAAATTTGACCACACTGGGTACTGGTAAGAATGGAGAACAACAAATACACACATCCGTTTATTAGTGGGAGTGAGCACTGGTTCGTCCACTTGAGAAAACACTTCAGCATTACTGATGCATCTGAGCATCTGAGACCCAGTAATACAACTCCCAGTCACATATCCTAGAACATGTATGCAACAGAAAACATCTAAAAGTCTATCGGTAGTAAAATTAATAAATAAATTGTGGCAAATTCATTCAACAGAATATTATGTTGGCCAGAATTATTTTACATGCATCAACATGGATAAATCTTAAAACATAATGTTGAGGAATGACGCAAATCTCAGAAGAGCACAAAGAGTATACAGCCAATAAAGTTCAAAAAGGGCAAAGCTAACCTCCACTTTGTTTAGAGTTGTATTTAAGAAAGAAACTTATTAATAAAAGTAAGGAAATGGGGAAGCAGATGTGGCTAAAGCAGTTGGGTGCCACCTACCACATGGGAGGTCCCGGGTTTGGTTCCTGGTACCTTGAGCAAGACAGCAAGCTGACGCGATAGGCTGGCATGGCAAACTGACAAAAGATGACACAATGAGACAATGCAATGAAGAAACGCAATGAGAGACACAACAAGCAGGAGCTGAGGTGGTTCAAGCCATTGGGCGGGCATCTTCCTCCCACATGGGAGGTCCCAGGTTCGGTTCCTGGTACCTCCTAAAAAGGAAACGACCACACAACAAACCCACACAGAGAGTAGACAGTGAGTGTAAACAATGAGGGGCAAGGGGAAATAAATACATAAAATAATCTTAAAAAAAAAACAAGTAAGGGAATGGTTCACAGAAGTCAGTATAGAGATAACTTCTTGGGGGTTATGATCAAAAGAGGGACACTTGGGTATTTCTAAGGTCTTGACAATTATATTATCCTGAGTGGTAGATATATAGGTGTTTATTTAAACTGTACATGTTTTATAAACTCTTATGTAAGTATGATATATGTCAGAATAAAATCAACGGTGGAAAAGAATGAGTATGAGTGTGAAGTTAGGAAGTAGAGACTCTTAAGTGTGGCTGGGAAGCAGAGAAGAACAATGAGACAATAGTTATTTAAGTGGGGCACAGGGAGGTAGGGGTAGATTAGTCCTGAGTGTGTCTAAATATCAATGAAAAGGTGCCAATAGTGTTAGAGGACTTTACACCATAGGAGATTGAGGAAATAATTTTTAGAAGAGGTTTCTAGAAGGAAGGTAGGGATAAGATTCAGAGCACATGTGAAAAAAGGATACTTCTCCCGCTTTAACTTGCAGAAACAAACCAAGGACTCTCTCCCCAAAAACTATTATCCCCTTGAAGTTCAGGCATTTTAGAACCTAGCACAGTGCTAAGGGCAGAGAAAACTGCATCAGGCAGTTTCACAAAATGCCAACTGGATTCCTAAGAAGAGAACATAGTTAATATTTAACAAACATTCAGATCAACTATTAGCTAACTTCACAAATACTCAAATCACCAATTAGAAAAAGTCCATAGTAAATTTTGATTATCAGATAAATTCAAAACAGTAAAACTTTAAAAGTCCAAACTGTACTTTTTTATGACATACTAAATATTTTATATTGACATTAGGAATCTTTTACAGTTAATTTCCGAATATTAATTCTTACTTCACTTATAAAAAATAGGAAAAAAATCAACTACTTACTTGAGTTTCTAAAGTGGTCTTTTTTGTTAGTTTGTTAAATGTTTGTTTTTGAAAGATTTATTTTATTTATTTCTCTCCCCTTCCCTCCACCCCTGCCAGTTGTCTGCTCTCTGTGTCCATTCACTGTGTGTTCTTTTGTGTCCGCTTGTATTCTTGTCAGCAGCACTGGGAAACTGCAACTCTTTTTTGTTGCATCATCTTGCTGTGTCAGCTCCCTGGCACCACTCCTGGGCAGGCTATAGTTTTTTTTGCGTGGGGCTGCTCTCCTTATGGGGCACACTCCTTGTGTGTGGGGCTCCCCTATCCCCATCAGCACTGCACATGGGCCAGCTCCACACGGGTTAGGAGGCCCTGGGTTTGAACTCTGGACCTCCCATGTGGTAGGCAGACGCTCTATCAGGCGAGCCAAATCTGCTTCACCTAAAGTGGTCTTTAGCTGGGTTTTTTACAGTACAACTATTCAGAGTCATAAATCTGCATCTGATGCATTGTCTGTAATTTTGCATCCATCAGTTCGCTGTCCAGCCATATATTCTCCATCTGAATTGTTATGAGAACAACCCCATGTTCATATCCATATTTTCTGTATGCCTGAAATAATGCTATCACTTGGTGGAGTAGTTTCCTCTTGTAAATATTTTTTTATTATTTTGCCTTTGCACCTTTGGAACCACATGCTTTCTTGCAAATTTCTATCTTGTGGCATTGAATCATCCTGTGATACAGTATCTTCTGTGCCATGCAACAGTGTATCACGGGATGCAGAAGTCTTCCTCTCTTGATTGTCTGCACTTAGACTCAAGTCTTCTTTTTTTTTTTTATTTTTTTTTATTGACTTTGTAATAATATTACATTAAAAATATATATGTGAGGTCCCATTCAACCCCACCCCCTCCCTTCCCCCCCCCCAACAACACTCGTTCCCATCATCATGACACATCCATTGGATTTGGTAAGTACATCTTGACTCAAGTCTTCTTGAAAGATAAGTTGGTTCAAAGAAAGAGATTCAACATGCCACTCTCCAGAAGCCACACATTGAACATACTTAAAATAATTGATTCAAACTCTTTTAGTAATATTACAGTGTATGAGCATTCTCAGGGATCGTTTCTGACAAATTCTTTTTTTTCCTGTGACTGGGCTATACTTTCCCTTTCCTTGTTTGCGTTGCAGTTTTTTTTGTAGAGATCTGGGCATTCTGAATATTATGTTGCTCTGGAAATCGAGTTCTCCCACACTTCTGGAATTGCTAGGATTTTGTTGTTGTTGTTGAGAGCTAGAGTCATCAATTGGTGACTTTTCCAAAATATTTTTCTTCCCAAAGGGGAATGGAAAGTTTCAAGAGGAGGGGAAAAAATGTGCTTTAAGATTCCTCTGCAGCTTTTGCCTGAGGGTAATTAGAACTGAAGAGGGGCATGGGTGGTCCGCGGCTGGGTTCCTTTCCTGGTAGTGAAATAGGCACACTGAACTAGGTTAGGAAGGAAAGATTTATTTGCCAGCGGGAGACCGAAGATGTACAATCTCAACTCAACCTCCCCGAACTGCAGAAATTCTAATATTTTGTACCATCGGGGTGCTAATGGCTAGTTGGGGTGGAGCTGGACACGTGTTCTTCATTAATAAACATTAAGGGATTGAACATGGTGGATGGTTACCAAACTAGGGTGACTTACAAGACTGCAATCATTATCAGAGATCAAGATTCTGGGATAGGAAAGTACAGAGTAGAGGTCAGTCACAAGGTGGTCCATATGGAGACCAAACGAGAGTGGAGTGGTTATCCTCAAGGGAGAGGCTAGGTTTTGAGTAGCCATTCACAGGGATGAGACCTGTTTAGGATGGCTCTGGAGAGTGGCAGTCACTTAGAAATAAGATGTGGTAGTTTTACGATAATGTGCTTGTGAGGCAGGGATCAGTTGTGAAGGGACAGCAATTTCGAGGAACAAAATGAAGGAAGCCAGAAGCGATGTGGCGCAAGCTGTTGAGCACCTGCTTCCCACATGGGCGATCCCGGGTTTGGTTCCCAGTGTCTCCTAAAAACAAAGAAAACCAAACAATGAGCAAACAAATGAAAAAAACCAACTCAGGGGAGCCAATGTGACTCAGCAGCTGAGCGCCATCTTCCTACATACAAAGTCCCAGGTTCAATCCCTGGCTCAGGTACCTCAAAAAAAAGGGGGGGGGGGTGCTATGTTAGTATTTAGTGGGGTTGGTTTATGAGGAAAACCCAAAAATCTAGGTGCCAGACGATCCCTGCCACTGGGAGATTAGAACAAGAAGGCAAGGTTGGCACTGGTGTCAAGTTAAACATTCAGGTTGAGGTTTCCCTGGGCATTGAGGGTGTTTCCTAAAAAGTCTTTTTCAGGGTTGCACCCAAAGATTTAAAATAGTGGATAATGGTTCACTAGCATGCATGTTACTTTTTTTAAGAAATGGCCTTCTATGAATCATTTTATAAGAACTTCAACCAAGTCCTCTTTGGGGAGCAATTCTTACTCTCAGCAGGGCAACAGGTAAGGCTTTATCTCATTCAAGGTGAGCCACTAAACACATAACCCTGCACAAGAGTAACCTCCAGAATGACCTCTTGACTCTATTTGAAATCTCTTAGCCACTGAAGCTTTCTGTGTCCTATTTCTTTTTCTCCGCACATTGCCAGGGAAACTCATCCCTGGGATAGTCAAGTCCAAATTGCCAGAAAAATCTCTGGAAGTCTAGTCCCATGTTTGCAAGGCAAATTATTCCTAGAAGTCCTGTCCCACAGAGCGGGGAGGTGGAGAGAGTTGGGCTTAGAAAGGTAGGCCACAGTTGAGTAAAAAAGAGGTTCTCTAGAGGTCACTCTCAGACTTAGATTATAGTTAAAGCTTTATCTTTACAGAAATAACTTTCATGAGTGCAAACCTCAAGACCAAGGACTCAGCTCACTAGCATGTTTCTTTTTCAAGGGTTTACTTGCAGAGTTTTACCATTTCAATAAGTTGGGAGTTTGTTGTTTGAGAGTGGTAGGAATTTCCCCGATGAAGAAGTTTATTTCTACATTTTCCCTAGATTTCCAATGGAATAAAGATTATATTTCTAACACCTTGATAAAAATTCTGATCAGAATAAAATGTGGGGAGGTGGATGTGGCTCAGGTGATTGGGCTCCCATTTACCACATGGGCCCATATGGGAATCGAACCCAGGGCCTCCTGGTGAAGGCAAGCTGACCCGCACCGCGGAGAAGAGCTGACAGCCCATGCTGCCACAGGGAGCTGGCAGCAGACAGTGAGCACAATCAACAAGGGGGAGGGAATAAATGAATGAAGGAAAATAAATCTTAAAAAAAAAGATTAGTTTAAAAAAAATAAATGAAATGTGACTAAAATTCAAAACATTGTCAAAATAACATCCCATTTAAACTTTTCCACAGTTTACACAAGTATTATGTAAAGTGTTTTCAGTTTTGGAATATGTTTTTTTATTGTGAATTAAAATATGAATATATATTTATAACATTAATTTTCATAAAATATATATTTAGCACCTCACTTTTTACAAGGTGAAAGAACAAATTCTTTTAAAACAGTTAGAAATTAGATATATCCTTAAGGGTTTTATTAGAACATTAAAAGGTGCCTCAGGTTTGAACATTATATTTAAACATGCCTAACAGGCCTCCATCACAGTGACAAATTAATAAAATAGTTTGGAGAACTTCCAAAATAGCAGCAGCTTTGTTTTTTTGTTTGTTTGTTTGTTTTTAAACTATTAAACTTGTGGTAAGGTCAACATGCCTAGTTAGTACAGATCATAACAGAGTAAGGGGGTACCTGACAGGTTTTTCTACTACAAAGTTACTTTTTTAAATTCAGTATCAACTCCTAGATTTCCCAGAATCGGTCATTTACATTGTAATCTTGCAGTTTAGAAAATGCTTTTTAACATATTTCCTGTAACCATCCATAAACACATAGACTATTACTTCATCTCAAGAAAAATTTCACCTTTAAATAAGTTTATTGAATTACAGTCAGAAAGAAGCAAAATTTGCTTCTACTAACCCGTCTACAAATTTCCATATCTGTTCAAGTCTTGTCCTATATATATCCACCCTGATTTTATGAAAACCAGCCATCTTATCTTAGGACGAAACATACTCCTTTAAACAAACTTTCACAACCCTTCTACTTTTTTCCATAACCATTTAAGTCTCACATCCCTCATTCTAGTCTGTGAAAAACTAGTCATTTTAATTTAGGCAAAACAATTATTTTCAAATGAGACTTGTAAAAACTTCATTAACCAAAAACTTACAATTTTCATCATCTTAAAGATTTAACAGACTTAATGCTACCTTATTTTATTAGTATTCGTATAAATCAAGGGAGATTACACTAAAGTAGAATAAAATAAAAGTGAAAGTTTACATAAGAAATGTTTTCTTTTTCTTTTCCTTTTTAGGAGGTTGTGACAGTTTGATATTACTTATGAATTCCAAAAAGAGATAAAGATTATGTTTGTAAACTGGTCTCTTCCTCTGGGCTTGATACCCTTTGATTGTATTAGATCCAGCTGAGATACCTGTGATTCAACCACAGCATTAGGGCAACTCTGAGTCCCCGCCCCCCCCTCACCCCCTTGGGCCATATAAACAGACTCTCAATCAAGAACACAGAGACCTACTGGGTTTGGTATAAACTGCCAACTCCAGTTTCCCATGGTGATGGTTAGGACTAGGACAGCTAGGAAAGGTATGAGGAAAGGCACTGCCCTAGATATACATCACAAAGACAGTATAGACAACAACAAGGCAACCATACAGCAAGCAAAATTATTAGGCACATTCATTAATTACTTAGAAAATGAATTAAGTTTACCAAGACTTTTATTAACATGTTCAATATCCCTCTGCATATGATCTAGAATTGAAGAGATATCATATTCATCAGGTAAATAGTTACAGTACTTAATACTAATTTATGTACAAGTTCTTCTTTGAGCTACAGTTAAGATCTAAGCTCCAGGTTTGCAGTACTATACATATTTTCTCTCCATGGGAATAGGTCATAATACCAATTGGGTTTGTTTGTGTTCTTCTTACATTACTCTTGTAATTATTGCTCCATTTGGTATGTCCTTCACACATGCATGCTGCAGCACTGTTGGCCCTAGAGAGAGGTTCCAAGTGTTTCCCCAGCCTGGTGCATAGTGACATTTGGCACTATGAACAGAGCCAGTCTGGAGGCAATGTCCATTGCAAATGTGGCCATATCAAGTCATTGCCAACTGCTGCAGGAGCAGGGGTCCAAAACTGCAAAATACTTTCCATCCACTTCAGGAGCATGCCCAGATGTGGTAGATACTTATATTGCTTTATGGTCGTAGTGACTGGCCTAGCCAATAACTCAAATAGAGTGGCACCATGCAGGGTACTGAAGGCCTGGTTTGAAATGCACCAAGGGAGTTTTACAATACTGAAATCTCTTAATTTGTATACACTTTCTAAACATTTCCAATGCCATCATCTTAAAGATTTATATAGATTGTATAACATATCAAATGAACTTAACTATTTTAGTACCTTGCTTTTTACTTCTACAGCTTTACCATGATGATATTAACAGGTATTTTACTTTGGCAGTACAGGAGGAACTACTTTCTCCATTATTTTATGAAAACCGAAGATTCCCAACAGAATCAAGATTGTCTTTCCTTACCACCCACTTTAATATGCAAGCTGAGGTGCCCTCTGACAGGTTTCTCTGTTATGAAACTACTTTGATATCAATATCAATTTTGGTTTCTAATTAATAATGGCTTCCTGCAATTAGCCATTTAAATGCTTCAGTTTAGAAGATGCTTTTACAAATGCCTTATAATTAACCATAATTTACTTTGCCTTTAAATAAGCTTGTTAAATTATAATTAGCAATCAATGAAATTTATCTTTATCCATTTTTTTTGTAATTATTTTTAAAAATTTATTTCTACCCCTCCCCTTGTTGTTTGTGCTCACTGTCTGCTCTCTGTATCTGCTCATCTTCTTTTAGATAGCACTGGTAACCAAACCTGGAACCTCCCATGTGGAAAGGAGGTGCTCAGTCACTTGAGCCACATCTGCTCCCTGCTTGTTGTCTCTCTCATTGTAACTCCTCATTTACTTCATCTCATTGTGTCAGCTCCTTGCACCAGCCCATCATGTCAACTGCTATCTTGCTCATCTTCTTTAGGAGGCACCAGGAACCAAACCTGGGACCTCCCATGTGGCAGGCAGGCACCCAAAGGCTTGAGTCGCATCTACTCCCCACCTTTATCCATTTAAAAGTCTTGTCTTAGAGTCCTCATTCTGCTGTGAAAAACAGTCATTTTACTTTAAGACAGATCATTAAACACAAACTTAAAATTTTCATTATCTTAATTTAATACATATGTTAATTTATTTAATTAGTATTCTACAAACCTAGGAAGATAACACCCAAGGTAAATAAAATTGAAACCATTATAGTTTATGCAAGGAATGTTCTTTTTTCCTTCCTTCATAGGAGGCTAAAACCTATTTTATTTAATGAAATTCTAAAACTGTGAATAATCTTAAAAGCATACTGACTGCTAGGTTCTGGAATGTATTGTAATTGTTTAATTTGTTTTAATCATAATTTCGAAAAGATCTTTCCGTAACTTTCAAGGACTTCCTTTTCTTACTGAAATTTGGTAATAGGATTATTAACCACCCTTATTTTAAGCCTTTTAAAAGGTTTAAGTTGGGGAATTACAGGACAAACTATGATTCCTAATTCCCTATCCTAGAAGATAGAGTTGTAATCTTCCACACCTAGCCCCTCTATCATAGCTCTGGGAAGAGAAGACCCTAGGGGCTGGGTAGGTCAAAAAGCTTAGGAAAACCTTTTTCCCCTTCCCAATAGTTTCTATATTCAGATATCTATATGGCCTTTCCATCCTACTTAGCCTAATTTGGGCTCCAGGAATATACATTCACATATATGAGCACATATTTAATTTTTAACAATTTGAATAGAACTCCTCTAAGAATTTTCATCTGTTACTTTGATATTACCATCCCAATGTATGAAGAAGATCATACACTGCAAAAGATCTCTTTGAAGGCTATTTCTAAGTAACCTGCACTGTGACCATGCAGTTTTGTACAAGAATTTCATTCCTTTTAATTATTGGCTTATGACCAAATTGTTTCCAATAGTTTAAAATACAATTTACAACATTTTCCTTTACTTCAGAGCTTTGCTTATTTCCCATTTTGACTTTGACAGACCTTGGATGAGCAACACTAATTCAGTATATGCTCACTGAGGACACTGAGGTCTCAGGGAAACCTGGTTTTTCACATGACCTGCTGCTTATAGAAAACGCAACCCTTGAGGCGGGAGGCCCCCTACTGCCCAGTTAAGTGGACATCTAACCTGGAGGGTTGAGAATTCCATAAGGCAGCCATGTAGTCCACACCTGGATAACCATGAGAGAAAGCAGGGCTATTAACACCAGTGGAAAGATGGGAGACAGGCTTGTCTCAAATTTGCCTTCCCGTGAGCCACAGGGGGCAGAACTTGCCATGCTTCAAACAGCGGAGAAGAGAGGAGTCACCATCACAATGGTGAGAGTCTACCCAAGGTAAGGCCAGTCCTGCAATAACCAGAAGCAAAGGTAAGCTCAGTTTAGAAGTTACCATCACAATAGCAAGCAAAAAGGGTGAGGCTTGACTTGAAGTAACCATGAACAAAGGTAAATTAGTCTAAGATTGCCATCACAATAGTAGGTCTAGGGTAAATCCACTCAGTTATAGCTATTTCAGCATTTGCTGTTTTATAATATAGAGGCATCTATATAATGATCTTAACTCTTAATTACAGTTTCTAGTAAGTTTTTACTTCAAAACAAATTGGGCATTTTTCGTTTACTAACTAAGCAACTAGAACAATTTCATTAGTAACAAATTTGCTAAGTTTTTCTGCTTTTCCAGCAGTTGAACCAATTCCATTTATGATTCCTTTATACATAAAATTCAATTCCAAGATAGTATTGACATTTAAAACTCATCTTTAGGTTACCTTTTACCATTATGCAATTTGTAACCAGTGAACCCTATGTCTGATTTATGAGTTCCTAGGCACAAGCAGACTTGTTACTGGATTTTACTCAGGTTTTTGACTTATGCTGCAAAATTGAATTTCAAGAGCACGTGGGTTAGGCCAGTAGTTTATTCAGGTAGGGAGGTATGCCATGGCAAGGGTCATCTGAGGGTCCCCCCCCCCCCCCATGGCTCTTGCGTGGCCTCAGGTCTTTCCATCCTCCCCTGGGGCAAAGCCCCATCTGGGTGGTGAGGCAGCTCTGGGCCAGGTTCCTGCCGACCTGGAGCCTGGCTTCAGATTGCCCTGAGGTGACAAGCCTTTAATGGCAGCAATGAAAAGGTGAGCCTGTTTCTAGGCCCTGTGCCTGCCCGCTCCTCACCTGCTTCTCCTCGGCTGCTGGGTCTTGATTGTTGAAAACTGCGAAGGCTGTTTCTAAAAGGGAGTTAATGGAAGTTTGGGGGGCCATGGAAAGTTTCTGTGGCTTTCTATGGATATCTGAGACAGATTGGAGTTCCTAGGAGGATCTGCTCTTCTCTAGAGTTAAGATCTACGGGATCCTACCAGCTTTCTTTGAAATAAGGCTAAATTTCTAGGTTGTGCCTCCCTGAGCTTTTAATTGACCCGTTTGGTAGTACGTTTCCTCATCCCTTTAAAGAGACATGGCCATGTGGTCTCCGGCCCTCAGATCTGTCCTTTCCTCTTACACAGGTTTAACTGGAATTCAGGGTCCCATACAGAGCCCACTCTTGGCTGGACTGTGGCCATGTGGTGTGGAAGGAAAAGATTAGCCTCTTCCTTTTTAGGCCATGAGTTGGCAGGTTGTCCCGATTAGAAGCCACCCAGTACCCTAGGGGAGGATAAACTCATTCATCAGTCTCGGTGGTGTCCCACTGCGAGACCTGGTTGAACAGATTGCTTGCCAAACCTGCGTCCTGGAGGTTGGGAGAACTGCTTGCTGTCCCCACATTCTGGGGATTGGGAACCTCATATCTCTGGGCATCCCCAGAACCTTAGATATATCTGGGTCCAGTTTCCAGACCAAAGCTCCCAAGCCAGGCTTTCCCACTAGGAAAGGGAGAGTTTATTAAAAAACAAGAAAAGAGTACACAATCTGAGACATAGGCTGCAGGCAGGCTGTGGGGTGAGATGCACGTGTGGGGCCCCAGGTTAGGCCTTTATGAAGTCTTTCCTCCTCTCCTTACCTAATTTTGGGGAGGGGTCCCAGCTGTTTGCTGTTCTGATTGGTTTCCCTACCTGTTAGCTCTCAGGGGGCCAATGGTGAGACCTTTTGTTTGAAGGTATCCAGGGCTTCCCCTTGACCCAGAAAGAGTTCCAAATGGGATCTTATGGCCAGAGTCTCTTGGGATCTTTCTAGCTTGGCTCTTCAGAAGCAGCCTCAGGAGGTTTCTGGGCGGGGTCTCATAGCCATGTTCTCTGCCGGGTCAGAGCCGCCTTGCCTCTTTCACTAAACTAACCCACCTCATAAGCACTTATTTAATTTTTAGCAGTTTGAATTTTCATTTATTAATTTGATATTACCTTCCAGAGGTATGAAAAATATATACCAAACAGACAGACACAAATAGAGTTAAACACACCTAAAGAAACATGAAACTCACTAATATGGTTCATCAGGGTGCTAATGACAACTGGGGCAGAGCTGGACACAGGCTCCTTCATTAATAAACACTGAGGGTTGAACATGGTGGGGCACGTACCAAACCAGGGTGAGTCACAAGGTCATCATCATTATCAGAGATCGAGATTCTGGGACAAGAAAGCACAGAGTAGAGGTCAGTCACGAGGTGGTCCATATGGAGACTGAACAGGAAGGTGGAGTGGTTATATACAAGGGAGAGCCTAAGTTTTGCATAACCATAAACAGGGATGAGACCTATTTAGGATGACTTTCACAATAGCAGGTCTAGGCTAAATCCAGCCAGTTTCGGCAATTTCAGATATTAATCTTTCTCTTTTATTTTTAATACTATAAAGGCATCCATATAATTCTTTTTTTTTCTCCCCTCCCCCCCCACACCCATTGTCTGCTCTCTGTCCATTCACTGTATGTCCTTCTTTGTCTGCTTGCATTCTTGTCAGTGACACCGGGAATGTTTCTCTTTTTTGTTGTTGTTGCATCATCTTGCTGCATCAGTTCTCCATGTGTGCAGTACCACTCCTGGGCAGGCTGCACTTTTTGTTTTCAAGTGGGGTGGCTCTCCTTGAGGGGTGCACTCCTTGCACATGGCGCTCCCCTACATGGTGAATACCCCTGTGTGGCACGGCACTCCTTGCACGCATCAGCACTGCACATGGGCCAGCTCACCACATGGGTCAGGAGGCCCTGGGTTTGAACCCTGGTCCTCCTATGTGGTAGGCAGACGCTCTATCAGTTGAGCCGAATCCACTTCCCAATCTATGTAATTCTTAACCCTTGGTTACATATGTTCAGTATGCCTCAATATTTAAGCTCTACTTGGTTTTTCTAGTACTACAGAACAATAGCCAGCCTCCCAGTGAGGGAAGTAGCTGATCCAAAGCAGTGATCACTGGTTAGAGCACCCTTCCCTGGCTTTTGGAGGACTAGGTCTTCACAGCTCATCCTGACACCGGCAAGCTGCACCAGGGGCCTGGGCTGCAGTCCCTGCTGCTGCCTGCCACCTGGTTAGGGAATGGTAGATGGTAGCCACTTCATGGAGGGTGAAATTCACCAGTTTTTATTACTATTTACTGGCCACGTCATCTAGCTCTTCCTTGGAGGTTGCACAGTGTTCCGCTAGACCCCAGAGTTGCAAAATAGTTGATTCAAACAGCTCCTGCCAGCTCAATAGTTATTTTGGTGGAGGGGCTGACTCCTGGAGCTTCCCACTCTGCCATCTTCTCACAGTCCTCTCAATAAATGTTATAAGACTGAACTCGTACATAGTATCTTCCCCAATTACAATGGGATGCAATTAGAAACCAATAACAAAGAAAACTGGATAATTCATAAATACGTGGAAATTAAACAACACATTCTTAAACAACCAATGGGCCAAAATAGAGAGCAAAAGGGAAATTAGAAAATACTTGGAAGCAAGTGAAAATGAAAACACAACCGACCAACAGTCATGGGATGAAGTGAAGCAGTGCTGTAAGGAAAATTATGGGTGAAATGCCTACATTTGCAAAGAATGACGGTCTCAAGTTGATGCTAGGCAGGTATACTCAGGGGTGAGGCTACTCTAGGGTTGGACCAGTTTAGCAGTGTCAGTAATTACAGGTTTTAACATTTGGCTACTATATAATATACTGGTAATAGGAAAAGCATCTGTGTAATGATTCAGTAATCATAATCATTTGTTAATTCTTAACCTTCGGCTACAAATTTAAAAGATGAATAAAAAGAATTGAGTGAAGGTGAAATCAGGACACTGAAACAGAAAAAATTATGAAACTTCTGAACAGGAACAACATAAAGACACAACAGCAACGCCCAGAACCCTGATGCTGAAGAAGGGGGTGGGAAAGTGGATGTGGCTCAGGCGACTGAGCTCCTGCCTACCACATGGGAGGTCCCTGGTTTGGTTCCCTGTGCTTCCTAAAGTCGACAACGAGGTGGTGTGACAGGCAGGTGTGGTAAGCTGATACAAGATGACACAACAAGAGACACAAGAAAAAAAATATTGAGAGACACAACAAAGCAGGGAGCAGAAGTTCCTGGACCTTCCTAAAGAAAAAGAAAACAAGCAGGACAGCGAGCTGCTGCGACGGGCAGGCATGGCAAATTAACATGAGAAGATGATGCAACCAGAGATACAAGAAGAAAAAACATGAGAGGCACAACAAAGCAGGGAATGGAAGTGGCTCAAGCAATTAGGTGCCTCCCTCCCACATCAGAGGTTCCAGGTTCAGTTCCCAGTGCCTCCTAAAGACTCAGCACACAGCAAAGTGGAAACAACAAGGGGGTGGGGAGAAATAAATAAATCTTTAAAGAAAGAAGAAGGGTGTGAAGAACAGGATGATAACATTTTACCTTGAACCATTGAAGAGAAGGAAAACAAATCGTAAAATTTTTATTTGAAATTTTTATTCTTATGGGAAAACAAAACAAACCTCTGAATGGACATGAGGCCAATGAACTCCCTGAAGGTCTCATCACTCCTGATAACTTTCCAGCACTGCCGGAGTGCCAAATAAATTCTGGTGAATAAGTTCGGAGAAGCGCTTTGACACAACGGCTGTTAACACGTTCTGTTAGAAAACACAACAGAAGCAGATGCTAGAGGTATGCAAGAGCTGCATTTGGGAAGAAACTCTCAGGGAAGTAAGAGACTCCCACTTCTTTTCCATCATCACTGATGATGTGGTGGACAGAGCAGATTTGTCTATGAATCTCATAACCTGAGAGAGGAATTAGTAGGCTTCCTGCCTTATGAAGCTGATGTAGAAATTTGGCTGTGAAATTTCATGCTGTAATAACTGAGAAGTGGGGACAAAACATGGAGTACTGTTGTGGACAGGCTTACATTGTGTCTAGTGGATTTTCTTCCAAAATGAAAGTTGTTGTTTCTAGACTTCTTGAGAAATCTCCCCAAGCTGTCCACATACTCTGCTCTTCCTGCACCTTAAGTATGTTGTTGGCAAAATCAGTGCCTATGATGGGAGTATCTATTGCATTGGGAACGACTGAGGAAGTTTCTTTTTTCTGTCGATTGCTTCAACTACTTATAGAACCTGCTTTTTCAGAGCAATGAAGAAAGGGGAGAGAACTGAAGGAAATTTGACATCCTCAGTGGACAGGCAGGCATGATGCTTTTGAAATTTTAGTGAATCTCCTGCAAGCACTTGTTTTGTGTCTAGATGGTATAAATAGTGACACAAATGTTAGATGGAATAATCTCCAGAGACAGATTTCTGATGTCTTCTTTGTAGCCAGTGGCCTGATTGCAATGCTGCATTCACTCAATGGAGTGATGTAAAATATTGAGGTTTATCATGAATTTTGGTTTGAGGAAGCCACAAATTAGCAACCAAACTTGATTCAAATGAAACTCCCTGGCAAATTCCACAGGGCTCAGCAAGGTAACCTGGAATCTCAGCTAACCTCTGAGTGTTACTATAAAGAAATCCTAATGTTCCAACAGCGACACATGTTATTCAGGAACTTAAAGACATATCCTCAGAACAGCAGCTCAGCTCTTAAATACTTATCTCTGGTTAACTCTCTTATGGGACAGCTCAAATTCAATACATTGAATGACATGTACTGACATGTATAGAAGTGACTTACCCAATTCTGACACATTCTCAACTGAGCTTCATTGTTGGAGAATCAAGTGGAAACACAGAGGGAAAGGTATATGGCTTCCACCACCATTTACGAAGCCCTCCATCTGCCTGACATCAGACCTCCCTCACACATGGGAGGTCCCGGGTTCCATTCCTGGCGCCTCCTAAAAAAAAAGATGAGCATACAATGAACAAACACAGAGAAGACAGGGAGTGCAAACAAAAAGGGGGAGAGGAGAAATAATCTTTTTAAAAAACTAGGGGAGTGTGGAGCTGGCCCATGCGCAGTGCTGATGCAAGCAAGGAGTGCCCTGCCATGCAGGGGTGTTCCCCGCGTAGGGGAGCCCCACGCGCAAGGAGTGCGCCCCATAAGGAGAGCGGCCCAGCGCGAAAGAAAGTGCAGTCTGCCCAGGAATGGCGCCACACACACACAGAGCTGACACAACAAGGTGATGCAACAAAAAGAAACATTCCCGTGCCGCTGACAACAACCGAAGCGGACAAAGAAGATGCAGCAAATTGACACAGAGAACAGACAACCGGGGTGGGGGGGAGAGGGGAGAGAAATAAATAAATAAATAAATCTTTAAAAAAAAAACAAAAAAAATTGGGGAGGGGGAAGGTGGAGTGGATGTGGCTCAAGTGGTTGCGCTCTCACTTCCCACATGGGAAGTACTGGGTTTGGTTCCCAATGCCTCCTGAAAAGACAAAAATGAACAACAGATGAAAAAAACAACTCAGGGAAGCTGATGTGCCCCAGTGGTTGAGCACTGGCTTCCTGCATACGAGGTCCCAGGTTCAATCCCTGGCCCCAGTACCCACCCCCCAAAAAAAAAATTCTTGGGGATTGGATGTGGCTCAAGTAGTTGATTGCCGGCTTCCTACGTAAAAGGTCCTGGGCTGATTCCCTGGTGCTACTACCATAATAAAACAAACAAAAAATCTGTAAAGCAGCTTCTGGCACCTTTGTACTCCCTGCAGCTTGTACTCCTATTGTGAGTCCCTGTCCAGGTTCCAGAGGGAGCAGAGTGACCTGTACACACATACTGGGGTACATGTATATTAGTGCCAATCTATATGTGGAAGTCTGAGAGCCTGAGCCAGGGAACTTCTCTCAGGCTCACCCTCTCAGAGTCTGTGTCAAGAGCACAGAACTGGCTTGCAGACAGCTGGGATAATGTGAGAAACAATTAAGTTGAAGCAGCCTGGACAAAAGACTACCTACATTAGGTCACACAAGAGAGGACCCAGGAGTAGAGGGAACATTCACTTAAACTTCTGTAAACTATAAATGGGGAATTCCTAAGGCCTCTAGAAAGCACAAGCCCAGAAAAAGAAGAAGCAGGCTCTGCAGCTTCAAGCAGGCTCAGATAAGACAGGAAGGACCCTGTACTTCGCATCTGCTGATCTCCTTGATAGGAGGGCTAAGCTCTGAAGGAGACCCCAGCCAAAGCAGAGCTGATTTGCAAAGACAGTGAAAGGTGCTTGATGCTTTAGTTTGTTCATTTTGATTAGCTCCTGGCATTAAAAAAAAAAAGCTATCATATCACTACCCGGATATAGACACCTCACAGACTTTATCTTTAAGTTAACACTTTAAAATACTAAAATGTACAGTGTGCAATAAAAGATTAGAAGCAAAGAAACAGGAAATGGCCCATGCCAAGGAACAAGATACAAATCCAAAAACCATCACTGAAGAGGACCAGAGTTTGGATTTACCAGACACAGAATTAAAAATATAGTCCTCAGTATGCTCATGGAGATAAAGGAAAACACAGAGAAAAGCAAAAAATATGAGAAAAACAATGAACTACAATGGAATCTCTTTTAGATTCTCAATAGGAACCAAATAAAATTATCAGAGTTGAAGACAACAACGAAAATGAAAAAAATCCCTAGATGGTTTCAACAGCAGATTGGAGGTGGCAGAAGAATCAGTGATCTCAAAGACAAGACAATTGAAATGATTCAGGCTGAGGAACAAAGAGGAAAAAAAATAAAAAGGAACAAATAGATCCTAAGAGATCTGTGGGATACTATCAAGCATACAAAATATGCATAGTGGGAGTCACTGAAGAAGAAGGAATAGAGAAAGAGGCAGAAGGAATATTCTAAGATATAACAGCACAAAATTTCCCAAATTTAATGAAAGACACAAATATGCCCATTCAAGAAACCCAACAAACCCCAAACAGAATCAACTCAAAAAGAACCAACCCTGATACAGTTATCATATTGTCCAATGCCAATGCCAAGGAGAGAGTTCTTAAAATTGTAAGAGAAAAACAACAAGCTATGTACAAGAGAATTTCAAGATTAAATGCCAATTTCTCATCAAATACCATCGTGGAAAGAATGAAGTTGTATGAAATATTTAAGTTGCAGAAAGAAAATAATTGCCAACCAAGAATTTTGATCTGGCAAGATTTTCTTTAAAAAAAAAAAAAGTGAGAGATTAAGACATGCCAGATAAACAAAAGCAGAGAGAATGAGTGCATTACTACCAGACATGTCCTACAAGCAGTTCTAAAGAGTCCTTTAGACTGAAAGGGAAGGACATTAGACAGTGGATCAAAGTGGTATAAAGTAATCAAATGGGTAATTATCAATGCTGGTACTATTGCATTTTTTGGTATTTAACTCCACTCTTTACATCTTACAGGTGCTAAAATACAAATGCATAAAAAGTAATGATAAATCTATGGTTTTGGGCATACAATGTACAATGATCATTTGTTACAAGTACAAAAAAATGATGAAAGAATGGGTGCAAATAAGAACAAAGTATATGTATGCTACTGAAGATAAGTTAATAGAAACAAATATGATAGTTATAGATTTAGAATTTTAAATTTTAACCCTATAGTAGCCACAAAGAAAATACATAAAAAATATATTCAGAAAGAAATGAGAAGGAACTCAAAGAGCACAATTCAGAAAGCCATATAAACATGAAAGTAGACATTCATAAAAGAAATGAGGGTTAAAGATAAATTAACAAAATGGCAGAAGAAAGTATTGCATTATCAATGGTTTCTTTAAATGTAAATGGATTAAACTCTCCAGGCAAAATGCAGATATTGGCAGAGTAGATAAAAAAGCATGGCCAAACCATATGCTTTTTACAAGACTCACTTTATATTCAAAGACATAAATAGGTTAAAAGGTAAGGATGGGGAAAACATTACCATGCAAGCAGTAAACAAATGAGAGCTGGGGTTGCTATACTAATATCAGATAAAATGGACTTTAGGTCAAAAACTGTTATGAGGGGAAAAGAAGGTCATTTTATAATGATAAAAGTATCAATTCAACAAGAAGATGTAACAATTACAAATATATACATGAACCTAGCAACAGAGCCCCAAAATAAAGGAAGAAAATGCTGACATATTTGAAAGGAGAAATAGACAGTTCCATACTAATAGCAGGAGATTCCAATACATACTTTAAAATATGGGTAGAGGGGAGCAGGTGTAGCTCAGTGGTTGAGCGTCTGCTTCCCATGTACAAGGTCCTGGTTTCAATCCCTAGTACCTCCTAAAAAAAATGGATAGACTATCTAAACAGAAGATGAATAAGGAAATAGAAGACTTAAACAAAACACTAAATCAGGTAGACTTACATACATATATAGAACACTTCACCCGATAGCAGCAGAATACACATTCTTCTCTAAGCTAGACCATATGTTAGGTAACCAAACAAAGCTCAATACATTAAAAAATACCTTTTCTAAACCACAGTGGAATAAAGCCTAGGAATCAATAACAAAAGGAGATATGGAAAATTAACAAATATGTGAAAAGTAAACAACATACTCTTAACCAGTGGGTCAAAGAAGAAATAGGGAAATTAGGAAATATCTTGAGGCAAATGGAAACAAAAACATAACACCAAAACTTATGGGATGCAGCAAAGGCAGTGCAGAGAGGAAAACCAATAGCTCTAAACACTTACATTAAAAAAGAACGATCTCAAATTAGTGACCTAACTTTGAAATTGGAGGATCTATAAAATGAAGAGCAGACTAGACCCAAAATAAGCAGTAGTAAGGAAATAACAAAGATTAGAGCACTGATAAAGAATAAAAAATAATAGAATTAACAAAACCAAAAATCGTTTCTTTGAAAAGATCAATAAAATCAACAAAACTTTAGCTAGTCTGAAAAAGAAATAGAGAGGATACAAATAACTAATGTCAGAAATGCAATGAAGGACATTGTATTTAAAATGGGCAAAAGTCCTGAATAAACATTTCTTCAAAGAAGATTATACAAATGGCAAAAAGGCACATGAAAAGATGCTTAACATCATTAGCTATTAGGGAAATGCATATGAAAAACATAAGAAGATACCATTTCATATGCACTAGAATCTAGAATATCTACTATTTAAAAAAAACAAACAATTACTACTGTTCGAGAGAATGTAGAGAAATAGGAACACTTATTCATTGTTTATGGGAATGTAAAATGGTGCAGCTGCTGTGGAAGACAGTTTGACAGTCCCTAAAAATGTTAAGTAGAGATTAACATATGATCCCACAATCCCACTTCTAGGTATATACCCCTAAGGACTGAAAGCAGGAACTTGAACAGATATTTGCACATCGATGTTCACCATTGTCAAAAGGTGGACACAATCCAAGTGTCCATCAACTGATCTTTGGATAAACAAAATGTGGTAAAAACATACAATGGAATATTATTCAGGCATAAATAGGAATGAAGTTCTGATACATGCTATAACATTGATGAACCATGAAGACATCATGCTGAGTAAAATAAGCCAGACACAAAAGGACAAATATTATATTATCTCACTGATATTAAATAATTAGAATAAGTAAATCCATAGTCAGAAACTAGAATATAGGTTACCATGGGCTGGAGTGGTAAAGAATGTGGAGTTAATTCTTAATTTGTAGAGAGTTTCTACTTGGGGTGATGGAAAGCTTTGGTAATGAATGCACAATATTGTGAATGTAATTAACAGCACTGAATTACGTATTTTAATGTAAAGGTAGAAATTTTAGGTTGGATATATGTTACTAGAATAAAATTTATTTAAAAAATAGGACTATATAACACAAACATGGATCCTAATATAAACCATATTTAACTGTACAATTATTAAAAGGTTCTTTTATCAATGTAACAAATATATCACAATAATGCAAGGTGTTAATAATAGGGTAGTATCTGGAATTCTGCATTTTGTGCAAGAGTTTTCATAAACCACAACTTGTCTAATAACAAAAGACAACAAATCCAGTTTAAAAAATGGGCCAAGGAGTTGAATAGACATTTCTCTCAAGAAGTATACAAATGGTCAACAAGTACATGACAAGCTAGTCAATGTCATTAGTCATTTGGGAACTACAAAACTAAAATGAGACACCACTTCATATCCACTAGGCTGGCCATAATTTAAAAGGGGGAAAAAAAAAAGAAGGTAAATGACAAGTGTTGGGGAGGCTGTGGAGAAATTGAACCCTCATACATTGCTTGGTCATGTTATATGGTTCAGCTGCTGTGGAAAACAATTTGGCGGTTCCTCAGAAAAGTTAAACATAGAATTACCATATGACCCAGCAATTCCACTCTTGGGTATACACCCCAAAGAACTGAAAACAGGGTGTCCAAACAAAAACTTATACATAAATGTTGATAGCAACTCACAATAGCCAAAAGGTGGAAATCCTTCGAATACCCATCAAGAGATGAATGGATTGTAGTATACACATACAATGGAAAGAGAGATACTTAGAGGATTTTTGTGAAGTGAATTGTCACGTATCATAGAAACTCAAGGTATCAATCTTTACAAGGCATGGTTTGGGGTTCCTTAGTACTGCAACTTGAGATTTTATTACTTGATAATATGCAGTAGAGAACTTTGCTCATTAGTAGATTTATTTTCTTCTCTTCAATTGACGGGTAACTTATAGACCCAAAATGTCCAAACAGTAATCACTAGCTATGTGTGGCTATTGAGCACTTGAAATGATAATACCTTGGATATCTTGGTTTAAATCACATGTTATTAAAATTAATTTTAAAAAGTCTTTTAAAAGTGATGGCTAGAAAGTTTTAATTTCATATGTAGCTGACATGTACATTTCATAGTTTATTTAGCCATTGCCCCTTTTTAAGTCATTTCTATAATTTTTCAATATTATAAACAATGCTATAGTGAACATACTCTAATGAGAATAGAGTTGCACTGTACAGTAAAATTAAATAAGATTAGAAATCCAATTCCTTAGGCACACCAGCCACATGTCAAGGGCTACTAGCTAGATGTGGCTTCTGGCTACTACATTAGCTCAGGATGTCATCACAGAAAGTTTTACTGGACTACTCTATTGGCTTAGAGCTTTAAGAACAGGGATTCTGCTTCTTTCTAGCTTGTGTGATCTTGAACAAGTTCCTGAACCTCTCTTTGCCTCATTTCACTCATCCATAAAATGGAAATGTCTTTAGTACCTACCCCCACAGGGTAGTTGCAAGAATTAAGTGAGTTAACGTGTAAATCTTTAGAAGGAGTGCCTGGCATATTGTAACCTCTATATAACTGTTAGCATGACTAATAGAACCTTTGTCAACTCCTGGTAACTTCTACTTGGTGTCTGAGAGACCGAGGGCTACCTGTCAGGCACTGGCTATCATCTTTCTGAATGGAGAAACCCTCAGCCTGGTGGTAAGGACTCTTCCTTGGCATCCTTTATTTTGTTCAAGTCTATGTTGAGAAATTTCTCTGAGGAAGCTATAAATTGTTTGCTTCCAACACTCACCCAGGTGAATTAGACCTTGAGTTCTCCTTTCCTCTTTTGTATTTCTCGATTCATCTCTGTCTCTGAGTCTGTCCTCTCTGAATTGTCCAGGTCCCTGCTTCATTGCAGCTCAACCTCCGATTCATCCCCAGTGTACCTTCTCGTGGGCAAGCTCGCACAGAACTTTCCTCTCCCATTTACCTGCTCTCCCCACCCCCATTATATTATTTTCTCTTGCTTCCCTCCTGGAATATTGCCATTAATTGCTCAACAGTTTACCTCGTCTTCTTTGCCCCACCCTATTAAACATACCGAAAGCTCACAGGGCAGGGACTGTTTGGGCCCACCCCATCATTTTTTTTCTCCCTGCCTTACAAGGCAAATGCCTGGTGGCTACTGGCTGAATGGATGTCAGTGTGGAAAGGAGCTAATGCACCTAAGTGTTGAGTATATTACTGAGTGGCTTTATTGCCCAGATAAACATTCAAAACATTTTAGTAAGTGCCAGAAGGAATCCTTTTAGGACTAATTACATTGCATTTGTAAACTAATTTTAATATCCATGCTATAAGCATTTTGTTACTTTCCAGAATCTCTTTGGGATCAATTCATTATACTTAAATTCTTTACAGATTGAGGTAGTCATCATTCAGAAAGTCATTCTATATAGGTGGCTAGGCGATAAGTTTTAGGTATACACATTTCTCATATTTAGGTACTGCATATTTATTCTTTATTGTTTTGACTTAGCTCTTGTGATTATGACTATTTTTATTATAGTTACATAATCAGATATTACTAGTATATATATTTCAATTGATGTTTGTATATTCATCTGTTGATCAGTCACCTTTCTGAAAACTCTTAAATGGGTTGCATGTGTTTTCTCTTTTTTTCAAACAAACGTATAAAATGCAAGTGAAGATAATTTTGTCTCCAGTCTAATAGAAGGCTCTTTTATTAATGGTGGGGGTGAGGATGGGGGTGGAGGTAGGGCAAACTTACAGGATCATGTTTAATCATTGTACGGATAGCATACATTCCTGTCTTGTTCATGAATTGGATAGGAATGGGTTTCCATTATTTAACTCTAGGAAGTGATATTTTCCTTCATAAGCTCAAGCAGCCAGTTGTATATCTCTACTTCTCAGTTTCATAACTGTTTTTTCTTTGAAACCCCCAAGTCCTTTGGACCCAACTACCTGCTGGCCCTTCTTCTTGCAAGTAACTGCATTATCAGTCTTCACTTTTACACATTTCATAAAATCCAAGGGCAAAGGGATTATAAGAGAGGGAGAGATTTAATTTGCTTCCACTTCATATTTCCTGAAATCTTGGCATCCTTTTTCTGTACCTTATTTGCCTGGAAAAAAATTCCACTTAATACTCAAGGAGCCACATCAAATGTCACCTTCTTTGTAAAAAATTTCCTGAACAGTATCCACTTCAGAATTAGACCCACCTTCTGCCCCTTAAGCTTTGCCTTCCTTATCTGGAGCATTGTCACAAGGCATAACTCTGGCTTCCAAACAAAATAGTCTCTGGAAAGTATTCCTAAAGCATGGCTCATTCTCACTTCTAGGTTAATATTAATATTTTGGCAAAATGTAAAAGAAGTGACTTGGGTTCCATCAACTAAAAACAAATTGGGTCTAAGATTTGGCCAGCAGTATCAGGTTTCCTCCCAGTGAGTTAGTAGTTTTCTGAAAATCAAATACATTCCTCCTTGAAAATTTTGGGCTTTAATATCTTATGTTGAGTTGGGGGGGAAGACTGATAATTATCCATTAGAAAAAAGACTACTCTGCTAAATTAAACCAGGCTTTATTTCATGAGAGTCCAAAATAAGGGTTAAAGAACTCAGGTAATAGATAAGAACTGGAGCTGGAATTTACACCTGGTCTGTCTGTCTCCTAACAGCACCCTCTGAAGACTGAGTCTCAGCCCAGGCTGCTGGGACGAGTCTATTGACGGTGTCATCTGAGCATTCCAACAGCTAAAGGTAGGTACTTCTTTTGAAAGTGCCTTTGGACTAACCCAGTTTTTGGTGGTCATCTTATTTCTTTTTTATTTGCTCATAGTCATAATAAGTAAATCTGTAAGAGCTAAAGGGCCTGGTCTATGTTTGCTTTGAGGGACTCAGCACAAGGATTGACTAAGAGATTCTAAGTACTCCTCTGTTCCATTGAGGGGATGGAAGAATTCTAAGGAATGGACTGGCTAATGGTGGAATTAAGCTGGTGTTAGGTGAGACCCTGATGTTAAGTTTGTGGCAGTCCATTGTTAGCCCCTATATCCATCCAGTGGATTAAATGGGAGATGTGATGAGACCACCACCACTGCATCCTCTATAACTTTGAGGGTGGCACTATTCTCTGCCATCTTCCCCCTACCCCCAGGATTTACTCTCTTGGCCAGAGAGGGCAGTTTCAGGGGCTTTTTCTACTATAATAGCTCTTACTCTATAGGTCAAGGAACTTACGTGAGGTGCTGCCAACTGCTAAGTTTGTCCATTTGGATTCTATATGTGGGAACCAGGGAAAGAGATACTGTGGGCCAGGGGGCCCACTGAGGGACCTGGGGCAGGACCCGCTGTATTACATGACCCTATATGTTCTTACTCTCTTACCAGTAAGAGTCTTGAATGTGCTTTAGGTCCCTATAGGTCTGCAGTAACTTGGGTTCTGTTACCAATAACTTTAAAATGTCTGCAAATTCCCCTTTTCTCAATGTACGGTTACCCAAGTGTTGGGAATTGGATCATATCCCCCAGAAAAGGCATGTTTGGGCCCCAACTCCTGGTTCCTATGGGAGGGAACACATTTGTAGATAGGCTCTTTGAAGATGTTATTAGTTAAGATGTGCCCCCCCAAAATGAGGATGGGCCTTAATACAAAATGGCTGAAGTCCTCATAAGCAAAGAAAGTTGGACATGGAAAAAAAGAGAAGCCATGGGGAGCAGCCAGAAGCGGAAGTCAACAGAACCCGGAATAGAAAGAAGATGCTGCTGTGTGCATGGTCATGTGATAGAAAAGCCAAGGAATCCCAAAGATTGCTGGGCAGCCAGAAGATACAACACAGGAGAGGAAGCAAGCCTTCTAGCCTCCGAAACCGAGAGCCAATAAATTCCTGTTGTTAAGCCAACCCATTGCATGGTATTTGTTTTAGCAGCTAGGAAACTAAAACACCGAGTAAATTAAATGGCTAGAGGTCTCTTTGAGGAAGGAGTTGGAGAATCACTATTACATATACTTGCCATGAATCCAGCTTCTCCTTGAAGGGGATGAGTGTTTTGGGTCTGACAACTGGCTCAGGTGGGAAAACTGGGCAGGTGATTGTGATTTTCCATTGGGGAAGCTAATCTCAGGCTTCCGGGCATCCATATCCTTAGAGAATGTATTTTATGCCTTCGTTGACTGTCCATCTGTCTTGCCCCATGTTCTATTAGCCATCTCCGTGGATCTCTGCAGTCAGGTGCCCCTATATCGGACTTTCTGACCTTGCTGCCCAGCACAGCATGTCATGCCCCCTTGCTTTTCCCGTGGGTAAGTGTTGCCCCCCCGTCTCTGCTTCTGGGATCCTATCACCCCCCTGGTAATAGCATCTCCCATGGTCAGCTCTGGCTAGTGGTGCCTCCCTGACTCCCCACGGCCTTGGTGAAGAGTGTCTTCCAGGCCTTCTTGCAGAATGGTCAGCTGGTTGCATTCATTCTATCACAACCACTTCCCTGAGCCTATTGATCCCTTCCTCCACTGCCTGACTTGGAGGTGATGGCACCTGTACTTGATTTCCGCTTTCTGAATGCTGTCTCTACAGCGCATCAGAACCAGCTCCCACCTACTGGTGCCCTGGACAAAGTGGTGAATCTGTCTCCCTTATCCATGCCCCTCCCTTGATCTCCTTCTCAGGATCTATTCCCAAGTTTATTTGCAGTTCCTGCCAGTATATAGGAGCCAGGTCCTGCGGCTCCTCCTACATAAAATCCACCCCCTTCCTAAACAAGCTTAACTCTTCCCCAGTCAGACCAAAGGGAACTTCACCTTGGTGAGTAGTGGGGGGAGCCCCTGAAGAGAGACCGCATTCATTGTTTCGTAGGGTGTCTTGTAGGGTCCCGTCTCATTTGAGTCTTCTTCATAGCCTTCGGGCAGGAGTGGGGGTGGGCGTGGTGCTTTCCTTAAGTGGGAGTGAGCCACTTTTGCAGGCCTAAAGGGCTCAAAGGTATCTGAAGTTCTACCAACATTGAGTCTCATCCCTAGTCTGATGCCCCTTTCCTTATCAGAGCCCTAACCTTGGTCTTGGAGACCGACCACAGCCGAGAATTCCATCTTCTTTAAAGTTCTGCTCCTTTTAAATTAAATCCCGAGCCTGCGCCTCAGCACTGTCTGCCCTCTAACTGCAGAGGATGGTAAAACAGGCTGCTGAGGAGATTCCCTGGCTTTCATAGCGTGCTTTATGTTGCTGGTTGACGGCTCTGAGCCTGTCATTTCTTCTCTTTCTGTAACAGCAACTCCTCTCTTCAGCCCTGGTGAGGATATCATCAGTGGCCACCCAATCTCAGATTCCAAGTATGCAGTTCTTATAATTCGTATTTCCCCTATATCCTCAAACACCAGAGAGAGTGAACAAGCCAAGGCATCCCTTCTACCCGTGGCCCGTCCCAGCTCCCCCAAGGGCTGAGTCTTAGCTGCACAGCTAGGAGTATTCCACATATCACCAGTGACTCTGCATCTTAGGACCCTTCCTGGAACCTGCTGCCTTAAGTCAGGCTACCTAGAAGTAGGGCTTGAGAGAGAAAGTGGGAGCACATGCAGCACTGATGCATTGTCCTGGGGAGAAGGGGAATGAAAGCTGCAGAAGAGGACGGGGAAAGGGGTTGGGCCAGGATGGAGTCTCTCTCAGTGGGAAAGCTTTTGGAGGGAGCGTATGTTGCACTGCAGAACTGGTCACAACTGAAGCACGGCCTTTCTTACCCCTGTGTCAGTAAGTCATCAGAGTGCACTGGGAGGGGAGGCTGGGCCAAGAACATTCAGGCCAGGGGAGCTAGGTAGGGCTTCTTTTTTTAAAGATTTATTTTATTTATTCCCCCTACCCCACCCCCGCATTGCTTGCGCTCACTGTATGATATGTCTGTTCTTTGTGTGCTCTGTGTCTGCTTGTCTTCTTTATAGAAGGCACCAGAAACCGAACCCAGGACCTCCCACTTGGGAGTGGGGCTCCTAATCACTCGAGCCACCCCTGCTCCCGTGGGTAGGGCATTTTTAGCATCCACTGCAGGCTCCCTAAATTCTCTGAGAAAGTCTAATTCATCCCTCTTTTGACACTTTTGCCCTTTGATTATTTGGTCATCCAGACTGGGGGTGGGGAACTTGGAGTCAGTTTGCCTCTAGCACACAGTTTTGGTTACATAATTTCTGTAAATTGTAACTTGTAAGAAAAGAGACAACAATGAAATCCTTTCTCCATGCTCTGGTCTAGAGGAAAACAAATTTGCTTACCATCTCAGCCAAAGGCCCAGTTGTTTGAAGGCAGGAATTTAAGATGCTTCATAACTTCTGCATTTGTATTGTCAGATTTGCTGAATGGCAATCAAAGGTCTAGGGGAAAAGCCCACTGTGTTTACTCTGGGGACATGAGGGAGGCGGGACTGCAAGTCCCCCTCCAGAGCCTGTTCTGGGTAGAGAATTCCAAGGAATGACTTTTTGAAAAACCTCTTTTCTTACGCAAGTTGCTCAGATTCTCTGTTAATATTTAAGAGGCTGACTGCAGAGGCAGTTTGTCAATAGAGCATGAAATGATAAAATTAGAAGCCAAACTTCTCATGTGACTTCCAAGGGAAGCAGTTTAAAATCCCACAAAGCTCAGGTGAAAAATGTTAAGGATTTGGCTTTTTAATTCCTTCTCAATCTATACCTAATCATCTCAAAGTCATTTAATAAGGCAAGCAAATTACTGAGCCCATCCTGACGACTGTCCCTGTAAATCTCTTAATAGTGTAGAAGGGGCCATGAAGGTGAACTTGTGGAACCAGTCTTCATCAGCAAGAAAGTTGTGCTGTTAATCTTGAAAGTGGGTGCTGAATTGTGAAGGTCTGAAATTCACCTTTTCCATTCTTGCTTCCTCAAAGTACTTCATTCAGTGTTGTGCTCCAAATAGACAAATATTTTGTCTCTTCAATGATTTAATTCCATAATAATAGTGAAATAAGCGCTACCAGAAAAGATAAATGCCACCTATTGGGGGAGTAATAAAATTTTGATTGGGGACTCAGGAGGGTTTCATGGAAGAAGCATGGGTAGGATTTGAAGGACAAAGTCTGTAACAGCTGGAACCCATGGAAGAGAAAGGGGACTTGAGGTCTTCCATATCAGGCTGAGGGTCTTTCCTGTGGGTCAAAGAAGTGGCTGAAGGCTCTGAAGAGGGGAGTAACGTGATGCGAACTGTGTTTTCGAGGTGACGCAGGTCACCATACGAAAGGTTGAAAGGGAGCAGAGATAG
This sequence comes from Dasypus novemcinctus, assembly GCF_030445035.2. Taxonomy (NCBI): domain Eukaryota; kingdom Metazoa; phylum Chordata; class Mammalia; order Cingulata; family Dasypodidae; genus Dasypus; species Dasypus novemcinctus. Next base: position 12,538,051 of record NC_080695.1, on the reverse strand, counting down.
ACGAAGTGGAGCATCAGAGGGCGGACTTGGAACGGGCTTGGTGAGAAGAAAGTCGACTCAGGGAGAGGTCAGAATCACATCCGTACGTCAGGATGATGCGCCTTGGTGCCAGGAGTTCGAGCGTGTGGAGACAGCGAGGAACTCAGGCCAATGGACAGTACTGTGCCCTTCGTCGGCGAGGAGCCGACAGCAGGAGCAGGGCCGGAGGGGGGAGAGGCAACGGAGCCAAGGTCCAGAAAGTGGTGGCCAGGAGGGCTGTGGCCCTGGAGAGCAAGAGCTGGCCCAGGTGCCGCCTCAGACCGAAGAATTTGAGACGAACTCCCGCGGGGACGGCCGGGGGGCGAGGCTGCCCCGGAGCCGGATTTAAGGCGCTCTCCTCCCCGCGAGGCGCGGCTCGTAAGGACCGAAGGAGCTCCGGCGCCGCGCGCGCTGCGCCGAGGGCCGCACGTCGGGGCGCGGCGGGCGACGCGCCGAGGGAGAGGGTCGCGCCGGGCGGACGGCCTCCGCGCCGCGGAGAGAGGCGCTTCCGGGCCGCGCGGGGAGCCGGGGCGGGCGCGGGCGGCCGGCGGGAAGGCGGCCCCGGCGCGCCCCGCCCGCTGCCGCCCGGCGCTCGGGTGACGCGCGAGGCCGGCCCCGCCCGCGCCCCGCCCGCGCCCCCGGGCCCGTTAGCCGCGCGCCGCGCCGCTGCTGCCCGGCCCCTGGGCGGCGGCGCGTGCGGCCGCGGCCCTGGCGCGCCCCCTGGCGGCCCGGCGGGGCGCGGCGGGCGCGGCGCTGACCCGGAGGCGGCGGCGGCGGTGCCCGGATGGAGGCACGTCATTGTCCCCCGCCGGGCGGCTGGGCTGTGTGCGGCGGCGGCGGCGGCGGCGGCGGCGGCCGAGGGGGATGGAGCGAGCGCCGGGCCGGGTCAGGTAAGCTCCCGCCTCCTGCCCGCGGCCGGCGTGGGGCCGGCGGGGCGCCCCGCTCGCCGCAGCTGGCCCGGCCGGCCCCGAGCCCGGCCGGCCGGCGCGGCCCCTCGCCCGCCGCCCCCTCCGCAGCCGCGGGCCGGCCCGGACCGCGCCGGGGGCAGCGCCGCACCGCCGGGCCGGGCCGCTGGGGAGGGGGCGGCGGCCGCCGCGGTCGGGCGCCGGGGGAGCGGGGCTGCGCGGGGAGGCCGGACCCCCCTGGTTGCCTTGGCCACTGCGCGCCCACCCCCACCCGGCCCCATCCCGCCCCCTTGCCCCGCGGGCCGGGCCGGGAGGGCGGCTCCGGGGCGGCCGGGCCGGGTCCGCTCGGGTCCGCTCGGGGTGGGCGTGTGCCGGCCGCCGACCCGGGCAGCCCGCCCGCCGCCCCCCGCGTGGCTGCCACCTCCGGCCGCCGGGCGCCCCTCGGAGCTGCGGGCTCGCCTCCCCGCCCCCACCCCGCCCCCAAAAGAGAGACAAAGTTTCCCACCCGCGGCGCCCCCCGCCCGCCCCCGCCCCCGCCGAGCGCCGGGCTCCCCGCGGCCGCCCTGGCGCAGCGGGCACCGCCGGGCGCGTCTCCGGCGGCGAGAGCGCCTCCGTCACGCTCTTCATCTTGGCGGCAGAAGAGCCAACTTACCTGCGAAGGGGGCGGTCGCGGGAGGGGGTCTCCGTTTCGGAGGTTTGCAATGAAAATTTGACGGAACAGAAGTTTTATCATCTAGGACTGTAAACTAGCTGTAATGAGTGCAGTTGAGATTACTTGGGTAGAATAGCTCTTTCATATTCAGGGAGGCTTTAGTGCTTGTTTATGGGGAAGAACGTGCTGGTTACTTAAAGTAAATAATTCTAATAGTGAAACTGGTAGAAAAACTAGTTAACGCCTCTTTTTCAAGGTAGAAACGGTTTTATAGGTTCCTATAACGCTTTTGTGGAGAGCCACACTTTTTTTTGAATTGTGCATTTTAAACGTAATTCCATTCTATTATTCATTCAAAGTGCAAAGTGGGTATGAATAGTCAGTTTCACTTTTTGGATTTTACTTAGGGTCGGTTTCACTTTCTTTTCAACATCATTAAATCAGGTCTTCAATTTTTGGTTTGTTAAGGTTTAAGGCTAATTGTTTTGTTTGCTTAGATAAAGATCAAAGTTATGTCTTTCTACAGCTTGCGTCTGTTTTTCTCTTAAATGGAAATGCTACAAGAACGTGTACATTGTTTACTAAAAGGTAGAATGTAGCAGTTTCTTTTTATATGGGTTGATAATGTTACCTCAGGTGTATGCGGAGTGCCACAATGTCTAAATAGTGACATACATATATATTTTTTGACGAAAAAGAATTATTCATTCTACCATTTGGTCTGCACAAGGATGAAAATACCCGTTTACGGGACTAAGGATTTTAAGTTTTTCAAAGAAAAGATCATACGTAAACAAAACACTTGTGAATTTTCTTACTCCTTCACACACATCCAGTTGTGTCCGTGTACATGTTTTTTTAAAGCATGTTTCTGTAACTTTTTGTATGCCTTCATTAAAAGGTGTTGAAAGAAATTCTAACTTTGAAGTAGTTGTTTTAAAAAGTCCTGATCTTTACAGCAATAATGTCAAGAAGCTTTACTGGGAGTAAAGGACATGTAATTTTATGAATCTTATGTCCTCCACAACCTTGTCTGACTTCTAGAAGGGGTATTTCTGTGGCAGATGGAGTTTAGTTTGAAACTTGAGGGCTTTAGGGTAAGAATTCATTGACTGAATATACAAATGAAAAAGAATGGATGGTTTGAGTTTCTCTTCCCAAAATTATAATGGTTATTGATGACTGAACTGTATGTTTTCCTTAATATATATTTTTTTCATTTAAGAGGCTTTTTTTTCCCATAAAGGTAATTGAAGCAAGTAAACTGGCTTTATTTGATTCTTTGTTAATAATTATCCTGAAGGGATGTTTTTCCTAGAAAAATCAAGGTTTTTGTTGTTATTTAATGTATTGTAAATAAGGCTGGATTAGCCTTTTCTTATTACTCTGGGCCTTCTTCCTTTTCCTTCTCTTCCTCCTCTTCCTCTTTTAGTTTTCTTACTCCTGTCCCCACACTGTTTCATAATTTCTTTTGACTGTTATATGAGGAAAGTGTATACTATATTTAGATAATAAGGCTTAAGCTTTCTTCCTGAATGAGGGTCATGTATCTGAGATTGATTTAACATATCAATTCAGTTTTTTAAAGTTTGTTAAGACCTAATTAACATCGGGTTTTCTATTTCTATATAAGATTTCCAAATTACTTTTCAAGGTTGTACTCTTTTGGGGTGATAATCTTTTCTTAAAGATTGTAAACAACAATATTGAGGCATTGAAAAAAAACAGCCAGTGCACTGTAACAGTTGCTCATTGAGGTGGCCAGTACATGGGTATTTATTTTGCCGTCCTTTGTATTTCACAGTTTTGAGTTTTTAAAAAATATTTGAAAAGGCCATTCCTACTTCAGAGTGGTTTTTTTTAGGATTAAGTGAGATACTATGTATAAATCACAACAAGGTGCAAAAGCAAATGCCATTCGCTTCTTGTCTCTAGAATTTGTTCATTTATTTGTTCAACACATTCAAATAAGGGGATGTGAATAAGAACGTCATGGCGAGCCACAGGGAATATGGCCTGTGGAGTAGGTGCTGAAGTACTACAATCAATATCACACAACGGGTGCTGCTGGAACTCATAGTAGGGACTTTTTTTTTTTTTAAGAAGGTACTGGGAATTGAATCTAGGACCACCTGGTCCATGGGAAGCAGGTGCCAAAAGCTGAGCTACATTTGTTCGTCAATGCAAGTTGGTTTTATTTTCATTTGTTTGGGTTTTTTTTGAAGGTACCAGCTATGGAACCTGGGAAGCAGGCACTCAACCACTTAAGCTATATCTGCTCCTCCATAGTAGGGATTTTAACCCACTTTTGGGCAAGGGGGAGTTGTCAAGTTAAGTGTCAGGAAATGCATTCTAAACTGAGAGGTGCATCATGTAGAGAGAGCTGGGACTGAAGGTGAGCTCAGAATGGCAGGAATGTGACTGAGAGAGTGCAGGGAGGTTACTAGGTCAGACAGTGCCCTGTCTAGCTAGGTGCAGGGATGTTGTGCTGCGGAGTGCCCTCCTGAAAGGTTTTCTACAGAGGAGTGGCATATCTAGATTCTGTTACCAGTTTGGGGGTGGAGGGGAGCTACTATTTTTCAATGCTAGCTGCCATTGAGCGGTTTTAGAAACATTCTTGATAGTGCTCTGTTGACTAGGTAGTGTAGCAAAAGGGAACCCCAGCTGGAAGTGTTGGATCTGGCTCCAAGTCCCAGCTGCTGACTAGCTTGGGTTACAGTTCCTTCATTTTATAGATGCTGTGGATGTAAGCTTATGTGACCCTGGGAATTTTGTCCGAGCTCTCCATAAATTCATTATGAAAAGTAAGCAAGTTAAGGTATATACAACAATTAACATAGCGCCCAGCACATGGAAAGTACTCAATTAGTTGGAGCCCTAAGACTTTAAAATAGGATTCAGAGAGGAAATTATGATTAAGAACTTTTATAACATTTGTGCTCAAGTTGGATGTCATTGTCTTACGGGCTTCATTAAAAAGTCATGCATCCCGTATAAATGAGTCTCTTCAGAAAAATTTGTTTGTTTTAAAGGGGAGAGTTTCTATAACTATGTATTTTTAAAATATATATATATTTCAAACATCATTTTGGACTTTAAGTTCAAAGTTAAAGCTAGATTTTTTCTTTGTATAGTTGAGACTTTTCCCTGAGAAAAATTTAGTCAAATGTGCTAGAGTGTCTAATGTTCGAGTTTTAAGCACTAGAGAGAGAAAAACAGTCACTTAGTAAATATATAGAATTGGAAATTGAGGTGCCTAATTATATATTGAAACATCAGTTTTTGTCGGGTATGGAAGAGAATAAAATCTTCTAATTAAGTGTATCACTGTGGAGTGGGTGTAGCTCAGTGGTTGAGTGCCTCATTTGCATGTACAGCATCTTGGGTTCAATCCCAGGTACCTCCTGAAACGAAACAAACGAACAAAAACCAAGAATAAATATATCACCGAAAGTTTTAAAATAAAAATTTTGACACGTTCAGATTAGCATGATGCTAAATGTCCCCAAAATTATTGCAAAGCTGTTTGAAAATATTATTGATTTTCTGTTTGGATGATTTGTTGAAAAATAACTGAGAATGGCTAGGATAATTTTCCAGGATCTAATAGGAGAGTTGTTAGATTACTTTTCTTACCTTATGAAACAAATCTATGCTTTTTGTCTTTTGCAGAGTTGAACAATGACCATAGTTGACAAAGTCTCTGAATCTTCAGAACCATCAACCTATCAGAATCAGCCTGGCAGTTCTGAAGCAGTCTCACCTGGAGACATGGATGCAAGTTCTGCCAGCTGGGGTGCTGTGTCTTCATTAAATGATGTTGCAAATCACACACTTGCTTTAGGACCAGTACCTGGTGCTGTAGTTTACTCGAGTGCATCTGTACCTGATAAATCAAAACCATCACCACAAAAGGATCAAGGTACTAGTTTTAAAAAGACAGACTCATACCAGAAACTCCTGTATAAATACTGTCAGTGGGTTGGTGGTTTCAGAGAGGGGCTAATTTTGTGAGATATATTGCTGAGTGGCCAGCTGAGTTACGTTATTTGTAATTACATTGTTATCTTGTTGCTTGTGCATGATTAACATGTATTACAGCAGGTAAGGTAACTTTTATTTACTAGGATGTTTGTAGTTAGTCTCTTTTAGTCCTAATTTTTCGAAGGATAAACTTTGTCTTGGTAAGAATTGAGATGGATATGTGAATGTTAACTTGTCGGTTAACTAGTAGTTATTATGGTTTCCTAAGTAATTGTCTGTCTCTTAAAAATTTAAAGATGCTTTTTAAAAAATGGTTGCTGTACCCAACTTGTCTTGCCAGCTAAAGTCAATTGTAAGTAATAAAGCTCTTGGAAAGAGAGCAGATAAAAGTTACGTTTGTTAAAAATATTAGTGTTCATTTGTTAAAGTTTATCCAGATAAATGAAATATTGACACATTTAGTTGATACTTCTAAGACTTTGGGATTTGGAAGCTTTGAAATGCGAAGAAAGGGAATAGATTAGTTCCTACTGTATAAACGTTTGGCTTAGTTTTAGTGTTAGTTTGGAATAATTTTATTTTATTTTTTATAGTTTGGAATAATTTGACCCTTGTTTTGAGTCCTCTTAGTAAGTGTGATATTGTGATTTGGGAGTGAGTAGTATGGTTTGCTGAAGGTTTTTAGGGTGAGAGGAAGACTTTCTATCACAGAACACAAACAACTTAATTAAATATTACAGATAGAGGTTTAAAGTTCTTTGGCTCCCATACCACCAAGAATTTCCCACAGGGTATCTTTCTCCACAGGTCCCAGACTCTTATTGTGTTGCTTGAGCTCCTCTTTGTTTCCCGAAAGACTTAGCGCACATCTTCCCACCTTACCCTTTTCTGGCTCCCTTGCCCCACTCTTTACGGACTCATTTTTCTTTACCTGATGTTGCTGTCTATTCTCTACCACTCTGAAGCCTGCTTTTGCATATTTAAATACTCGTTATTATCTCTGTTAAAATAGCCATCTTTAAAAGCTTTTTACCCTTTAAAAGCATCAAGGAATTAGCAAGCCTTTGAAAAATTAGTCTTGCTGTAATTGATTTTGAGCTTTCCTAAATAAGTTGTTCCTTTAGCATCACCTGACTTTTGTTAGCATATTTAGTCATAATCTGTTAATAATTTGTAAAAATAGGTATAAACCTTTTGGACCAAGGATAGTATACTTAAAAGTGACGTAGTGCCTCACAGCCTGAATTCAAAGCCTGTTTCCTTACTGGTAAAGTGGGTATAGCAACAGTGCTTGCCCTTAGACTTAGCTCTGTGTCAGCTAGTAAGGCCTCAGGAAAGAGATGATGGTGAGGACGACAGTGATGGTGGTGGGACTGAATACAGGCAACCATAGCAATGATTAAAGAATTGACTTATCCTTATTTTTAAAACACTTTATTATGGGAAATTTTCAATAGATATAAAAGAAGACAGACTAATTATAATGAACTCTCATGTTGCCCACAGCCAATTTTGATGTTTATCAATTCATGGCCCACCTCTATCCATTTACTCCTTCCTTGCCTTCCAATTATTTTAAAGCAAATCTAAGACCTCATATTTCATCTGTAATAGTACGTCATCTGAAAAATAAGGATTGTTAATAAAAAATAAAAATGTCTTTATATTAAACATCCAGTCAATGTTCAAATTTCCCTGGTTGTCATATTTTTTTTTTTTTAGGTACCAGGGCCATGGCTTGAACCCGGAACCCTGTGTATGGGAAGCCAGTGCTCAACCACTGAGCTATATCAGCTCCCCTAGAGTTGTTTTTTCATTTGTTTGCTTTTTTTGTTTTTAGGAGGCATCGGGAACTGAACCTGGGACCTTCCTGTGTGGGAAGCAGATGCTCACCCACTTGAGCTACATCCACTCCCCCATATAATTTTTATAACAGCTGTTCAAATCAAGATCCAAAAAAGGCCCACACTTTGCATTTAGTGGATATGTCTCTTAAATTTATCTTGACTAGATTCATATTTGATGTGTTGCTGTGTGTTTAGCTTCAGAAGAGTGCAAAATTTTGTTTTTAAATATTTGTTATTTTTCTAGTCCTAGGTGATGGCATTGCTCCTCCACAAAAAGTTCTTTTTCCATCTGAGAAGATTTGTCTGAAGTGGCAACAAACTCATAGAGTTGGAGCTGGGCTCCAGAATTTGGGCAATACGTGTTTTGCCAATGCAGCATTGCAGTGTTTAACTTACACACCGCCTCTTGCCAATTACATGCTATCACATGAACACTCCAAGACATGTAAGTGTTCTTGTGTTATGGTACGTTTGTTGTATTGTGATATGCTAACTTTTATTTTTCTCTGAAAATAAATGTGAATTGCTAAGCCAAAAACTCTATGATCATTTAGAAGCTGGACTGCAGTCTTTTAGAAACCAAAGAGATACGATTCTTAGGATTCTTACTCAGGTAGATAAAAAGCATTTTGTACCTAATTTGATCTGTAACGTTATTTTAAAAGAAACATTTTATGAGCATTTTGCATTTCTGAACCCCCTGCTGCTTTTCTTCACTTGCTATAAAAAACACAACATAACTGTCTGATGCTAATAGCTTGGGAGCAGGTGTAAGAAATCCTGACTCTCCTGGCTTGATCCTGCATTGTAAGGCTTGATTCATTTACAGTCTTCTAAGCCTTAGAGCAGAGGAGCCCTCTCTCTCCTGTCCCCAACCTCCTAGGACATCCATATAGGACTTCTCCTTTAGAGTTTGAGAGCTAATCTTCAATTGAAAGAGAATGAACTCAGTTACGTATATTCTAGTGTCCTTAATTAGGTGAAAGTCAACTCAGAGGTTGACCTGTGAAATTTGGCATTGAGAATATCTCCATTTTGTGAGATTTTGGCCTTCACGTATTGTAGAAGTTCTTTATAAATCAAATCTCCCTGTTCTTTATCTAAATGCTAAGATGCCTGTGTCTGTGAGTATGTGTTTGTGATTATGTTTTGGTGCTGCTGTTCATTAATTAGTGATCAGGATTAAAAAAAAGCCTCCCTTGGTTTCATTTTCCTTTTGCATAGTTCTTTATTTAATGGTGAATTTAATCTGATTCCCTCCCCCCCAAGAAAAGCAAAGTAATGATTGTAAAGAATTTGTATAGAAAAATTTTAGAAGAAACCAAAGGAAAATCACCTGGAACCTCACCATCTAAAGGTGTTTATTATGCCAAGGGTTTTTTTGTGTGTGTGTTTTTTAAGGTACTGGGTCCAGGAATTTGAACCCAGGACCTTGTATGTGGGAAGCCGACATTCAACCACTGAGCTGCACTGGCTTCCCCAACTTGTTTTTTTCATTTGTTTGTTTGTTTTGTTTTTAGGAGGTGCCGGGGATTGAACCTGGGACCTTTTTATATGGGAAGCAGACACTCAACTGCTCAAGCTACATTTGCTCCTGCCCAGGGTGTTTTTTTTTTTTTATTATTTAGCAAATTTTTAAATTGTCTTTTAAAAAAAATACATAGATCACACAAAATGTTACATTAAAAAATATAAGAGGTTCCCATATACCACACTCCCTTCCCCACCACACTCCTCCCACATCAGTAACCTCTTTCATCAGTGTGGCACAGTCATTGCATTTGGTGAATACATTTTGTGTGTTTTTTTGTTTTTAAAGATTTATTTATTTATTTATTTCTCTCCCCTTCTCTCCGCCCCAGTTGTCTGTTCTCTGTGTCTGTTTGCTGCGTCTTCTTTTGTCCGCTTCTGTTGTTGCCAGTGGCATGGGAATCTGTGTTTCTTTTTGTTGAGTCATCTTGCTGTGTCAGCTCTCCGTGTGTGTGGCACCATTCCTGGGCAGGCTGCACTTTCTTTTGCGCTGGGCGGCTCTCCTTACGGGGCGCACTCCTTGCATGTGGGGCTTCCCTACCCGGTGACACCCCTGTATGGCATGGCACTCCTTGTGCGCATCAGCACTGCGCGTGGGCCGGGTGCACACAGGTCAAGGAGGCCGGGGGTTTGAACCGCAGATCTCCCATGTGGTAGACGGACACCCTAACCACTGGGCCAAGTCCGCTTCCTGGTGAATACATTTTGGAGCACTGCTACACCGCATGGATTATAGTTTACATTGTAGTTTACACTCTCCCCTAGTCCATTCAGTGGGTTATGGCAGGATATATAATGCCTTGCATCTGTCCTGCAATATCATTCAGGACAACTCCAAGCCCCGAAAATGCCCCCATAGCACACCTTGGGGTTTTAAATTACAGAATGAACAGTCTGTTTGCCCTCATTTTCTCCCTTTCTAAGTCCATAATTTATTCCCCACAGACAGCTTTCCTATCACTTTTGTGCTTATTAGAAAGTAGGGTGTGGATGAACACCCAGCCCTGGTACCTGGACTGCAAGAGTGGCCCAAGCCAAAAATTCAGAAGCCTCCCCAGTGTCCAGAATTAGGTGCTTATCTTTTATGCTATTGATAGTTTTTTCTTTTTCTCTTCCTCCCACTTCCCAGCTTTATTGGGGTATAAGTGATATCCAATAAATTGTACGTATTTAAAATATACACTATGATGCTTTTTTTTTTAGAGACCTAGACTAAGTTTAATGGGCATGACACATTGGTAGTGATAAATGAATTGTATGATACGTCTTGACATTTGTATACAGCCATGAAACTATCACCACAATGAAGATAATGAACATATCTGTCACCCCGAAAGTTTCCTCATGCCCTTTGAAATCACTCCCTTATACCATTCCTGCCCCTCATCCCCAGGTAACCACTGATACAGTTTTCCGTCAGTATAGATTAGTTTGCGTTTTCTAGAATGTTACATATGTGGAATCATATTTTTTTATTGTCTAGCTTCTTTGACTCAGCATAATTATTTTAGCATTCTATGTGTGAATAATTCCATATATCAGTAGTTCATTCCTTTTTATTGTTGAGTAATATTCTATTATATGGATATACCACAATTTATTTCTCTGTTCTCATATTGATGAACATTTGAGTTGTATCAGGTTTTGGGCCATCACAGATTAAACTGCCATGAATATTTGCAAACAAGACTTTGTGATGACATACGTTTTCATTTCTCTTGGGTAAATAGCTAAGCTTGATCCTTTGGTAGGTATATGCTTAACTTTTTAAGAAATACCCATACTGTTTCTGAAGGGTATTGTAGCATTTTACATTCTCATCAGCAGGGAATGAAAGTTCCAGTTGTTCCACATCTTCCCCAACACTCGGCATGGTCATTCATTTCCATTTTAGCCATTCTAATATGTATGTGGTATAATATAAAGTATCTTATTATGGTTTAATTTTGCATTTCCCTAATGAATAATGATGTTGAGATTTTTTCATTTGCCATCTTTTTGTTTACTTTGTTCAAGTGTCTGTTCAAACTTTTGCCCATTTTAAAAATGGGTAGTTTTCTTACTGTTGAGATTTGAGAGTACTATATATAATCTGGATATGTCTTATCAAATATGTAGTTTGCAAATATTTTTTCTCAGTCTGTGGCATGTCTTTTCATTCTCCTAACAATGTTTTTTGAAAAGCAGACAGTTTTGAAAAGTTCTAATTTGTTATTTATTTTTTTAATCAGTTGTGCTTTAGGTGGTGTTTTAAGAAATCTCTACCTAACCATAGGTCACTAGATCTCGTGTTTTTTCTTCTACATGTTTTTAGTTTTATCTTTTACATTTAGTCTTTGATCCATTTTGAGTTAATTTTTTTTGTGTGGTATGAAGAATGAATCGAAGTTCATGATTTTGCGTATGGATATCCAGTTGTTCAAACACCATTTGTTGAAAAGACAGTCCTTTCTCCCCTGAATTATCTTTGCACCTCAGTCAAAAATTAGTTGCTCAGGGGAAATGAGTGTAGCTTAGTAGTTGAGCTCCTGCTTCCCACGTACAAGGTCCCGGATTAAATCCCTGGTACTTTCCTAAAAAAAAGTTAATAAATAAATTGCCCATATATGTATGGATCTATTATCTAGACACTTCGTTTTATTCCACTGATTGGTTTGTCTTTCTTGATATCATACCACAATGTCTTTTTTTTTAATTTTTAAAAATTATTTTTATTAGAATAGTTGTAGGTTTACAGAAAAATTATGCATAAAGTACAGTTCTCATCTATCCCCCTCAAGCATGTAGTTTTCCCTGTTAACATTTTTGCATTAGTGTAGAAACAATGTTATTATAATTATGCTGTTAACATTAGCCCACTTTTTTTTTTTAGAATATTAGCTCATTTTTATTTACAAATATGTCTCCTGCATGAGTATGCTAACTTATTTGATCAAATATACACATCAATATTCCTGATGAAACAGTGCCAGTATACTATAACAGCATGCACCTTCAAAAATAACACTGGTAATATAGCCCACTTTTAACATAAGGGTTCACTCATTGTGGTGTTCAGTTCTGTTTTGCGTGTGTGTGTGTGTGTGTGTGTGTGTGTGTATGGTAGTTTGCAAATAACCTGAATTTTCCCTTTTTATCCCTTTTCAAATATAGAATTCATTGGTGATAATTACATTCACAAGAGTTGTGCCTCCATCATCATCATCTATTACCAAAACTTTTCCCTCATCCCAAATAGAAACTCTGTACCAGTGGACATTAACTCTGCATCCCCCTCTCCTGCCCTGCCCCTGGTAACCTGTGTTCTAGTTTCTTTCTCTACGAATTTGCATATTCTGATTATTTCATATAAGTGAAATCATATAGTATTTATCTTTTTGTGTCTGGCTTATTTGACTCAACATGAAGTCTTCAAGGTTCATTCATGTTGTAACATACATCAGAACTTTATTTCTTTTTATGGCTGAATAATATTCTCTTACATGTATATGCCATATTTTATTTATCCATTCATCTGTTGATGGACACTTGGGTTGCTTCCACCTTTTTACAATGTCTCGATAACTGTATATTTACAAATTTTGAAATCAGTTAAGTTCTCCAACTTTTTCAAAGTTGTTTTGACCATTCTTGGTCCTTTGCATTTCCAAATGAATTGTAGAATCAGTAAGTTTCTACAAAAGAACTGGGAATTAATTGAGTTGACCATATGGATCAATTTGGACATCTTAACAGTATTGTCTTTGACTCACAAATGAGGTTTATCTCTCCATTGTTTGTCATCTTTAATTTGTCTTAGCAATGTTTTATAGTTTTATAATGTATGTCTTACTCATCTGTCTGATTTATCACTAAGTATTTTATTTTTAACACAACTTTATTGAGGTATAAGTTGAACAACATAAAATTCATCCATTTATTTTTGTTAACTATTATAAATGGTTTTTAAATTTCAATTTTTAATTTTTCATTGTTAGAATATAGAAGTATAGTTGATTTTGAATATTGTCCTTTTATCCTCCAACCTTGCTAAACTCACTTAATAATTATAGTGCCTATTTTTTTATGATTCCTTAAGATTATATTTGGAGAGGAGTGGGTATGGCTCAGTAGTTTGAGCGCCTGCTTCCCATGTATGAGGTTCTGGGTTCAATCCCTGGGACCTCCTTTAAAAAAAAAAAAAAAAGAAAAGAAAAAGATTGTTTATGTAGACAATCATGTGATCAGTGAATACAGGCAGTTTTACTTCTTTTTCAGTCTTTATGCTCTTTATATCTTGTTATATTACACTGGCTAGGACATCAGTTACAGTGTTGGATTGATGAGGTAAGAGTGGACATCTTTGTCTCTTTCCTAGCCTTGGGGAAAAAGAATGTAGTCTCTCGCCATAAAGAATTAGCTGTAGGTTTTTCATAGGTATCCTTTATCAGGTGGTTGAGTGTTTGAATTTTTTAATGTTAAGCTAACCTTGCATTTCTAGGTCATGATTGGATTTGGTATGCTAAACATTTTTAAAGAATTTTTATTTTTAGTTGTTTCCCCCTCATGTCTTTTTCTGGCTTTGGCATCAGGGTGATGGTGGCATTGTATTAATCGAATATGTCAGGACCTGTTCTCTCCTTTTCTGTTTCCTGGAAGAGTTTGTGGAGATTCAATTTTTCCTTTAAATCAGTATTCAGTAGATTTTATTAGTGAAGCCATTTGGGCCTGGAGTTTGTTGGTGGGTAGGTTTTATAACTACATATTTGAATTTCTTTACTAGATAGAGGGCTCTTAAGGTTCTTTTTTTTTTTCCTTCAGGGAGCTTTGGTAGTTTGTGTCTTCTCTTTTTTACCCAAATAAAGTCTTAACTTGAGGATTATTAATCATATTGTTCTTCTCAAAGAGCCAGATCTTTTTTTAAAAAATGTTTTTAACTTTATTTTGTACATTTAATTTAAAATTATAAACAATTAAAAACTAAAAGAAAACACAATTGAATAAAAACATACCTTTCTCAATTAAATGTACTGGATACCTGTAAATTTTTTTTTGAATCGTACATTATGTTACACAAGAGCTAGATCTTGATTTCATTGTTTTTCTGTTTTCTGTTTCATTGATATATTTTTAATTCCCTTTCTTCAGCTTATTTTGTCTTTAATGCACTTTTGAAAATCTTTTAAGATGGAAGCTTAAAATCATTTGGTTTAAGGTTTTTCTTTTCTAATATGTTTAATGCTGCAAACGTCTTTAGAAGTGCTGCTTTAGCTTCATCCCAAGCATTTTGGTATGTCATGTATTAATTTTTATTGAGTTCAAAATACTTTCTAAATTCCCTTGTGTTGATTTAGATATGTGTTATTTAGTTGCTATATATTTGGGGATTTTCCAGAAATCCTCTTAATAGATTTCTAATTTAATTATATTATGGTAAGAGAATATATCTTATTATTTGAATCCTTTTAAATTTGAAACTTGCTTTATGCACTAGAACAATGTCTGTCTTGCTAAATGTTCATGTGTATTTATTTATTTTTTATTTTGGAACTGGGGTAGGGATTGAACCCTGGACTTGGTATGTGGGAAGTTGATGGTCAACCATTGAGCCACATTGGCTCCTCTGAGTTGGTTTTATTGTTTATTTGCTTGTGTTTTTTTTTTTTAGGAGGCACTGGGGACCAAACCCGGGACCTCCCATGTGAGAAGTAGGCACTCAACTTCTTGTTCCCCCATGTGTACTTATTAAGGATGTGTATTCTGCTGTTGTTAGTTGGAGTTTCAGTAAATGCCTATTACATTTATTTGATAGTGTTTACTGTTTCGGTTTTCTTTGGTCTACTTGCCCTATCAAATTTAAAGAGTTGTTGAAATCAGCCATAACTGTGAATTTGTCTATTTTTCCTTTCTGTTCTATCAGTTTTTGTTTCATGTGCTTTGAAATTCTATCACTTAAGGTTATTATGATCTTTTGATGAACTGACCAAGTTTTGATTATGAAATGTCTCTTTTTACCCCTATTAATATTGTTTGCTCTGAAATCTTTGTCTAATATTAGTATAGCCACTCCAGTTTTCTTATGATTAATATCTTTTTACCTTTAATCTAATTTTGTCTTTGATGTAAAGTGGATTTCTTATAAAGAGCCCATAGTCTTTTTTATCCACTCTGACAATCTCTGCCTTTTATTTGGGGATGTTTAGACCATTTACATTTAATGAGATTAAATGAGATGACTGGGTTTAAGCCTTCCATTTTGCTATTTGTTTTATATTGTCCCTTTTATTCTTTGCTCCCTTTTTCTTTTTTTAAGATTTATTTCTTTATTTATTTCTCTCCCCTCCCACCCCCCCGCCCTGGTTGTCTGTTCTCTGTGTCCATTTGCTGTGTCATCATCTTTTTCTGCTACTGTTGTCGTTGGCACAGGAATCTGTGTTTCTTTCATTGCGTCATCTTGCGTCAGCTCTGTGTGTGTGTGGCACCATTCCTAGGCAGGCTGCTCTTTCTTTCGTGCTGGGTGGCTCTCCTTACAGGGTGCACTCCTTGCGCATGGGGTTCCCTTACGCGGGGGACACCCCTGTATGGTGCGGCACTCCCTGCGCACATCAGCACTGCGCATGGGCCAGCTCCACACGGGTCAAGGAGTCCCGGGGCTTGAACCGCGGACCTCCCATGTGGTAGACAGGCGCCCTAACCACTAGGCCAAGTCCGCTTCCCTTTGCTCCCTTTTTCATCTTTTTCAGTTGGGTGCTTTTATATTTTCTCTATTATTGGCATATATTCTATAACTTTGCTTTCTTTTTTAAATGGCTGCTTTAAGGTTTTAGTGTATGTCTTTAGTTCATCACAGTTTACTTTGAAATAATATTGCACTTCATGTGTAGCAGAGAAAATTGTGACAGTATACTTTCATTTCCCTTCTCCCATCATTTCCTCTATTGCCATATATTACATATTATAAACTGCATAATTCATTGTGCCTTTAAATAAATAATAAAAATTTCTGCTTTAAATAGTCTGTTAAGTTTTTTGAAAATTTCAGTCTTTTATATTTACTTATTTACCATTTCTACTGTTTTTCATTCCTTTGTGTGTATCCAGATTTTCATCTGGTATATTTTTCCTTATGCCTAAAGGATTCCCATAAATTTTTTTGTTGCTGAAGAACTGTTCAGGGGGTTTTGATTTTTTTTTTGGGTCTGAAAAATTTTTATTTCAACTCTTTTAAAAATTAAACTTTTTTATTTTGACATAATTGAAGATTCACTTGACTTGTAAGAACTAATATAAAGAGATCCTGTGTACCCTGACCCAGTTACCCACAATGATAATACTTGCAAAACTGTGATGCAATGTCTCAACCAGGAAATTGGAATGGATACAGTGAAGATACAGAGCATTTTCACCACCACAAGGATCCCTCATGTTGCCCTTTTATAGAACAAACCCACTTCCCTCTCATGCCTACCTACTCTATAACCCCTGGCAACCACTAATCTTTCACAGAGTAAAAACTGTTTAATTTAGATGAAGTCCAATTTATCAGTTATCTTTTTATGTATTGTGTGTTTGGTGCTAAGTCTAAAATTTCTTTGCCTAACTCTAGATTCTGAAGATTTTCTGTATTTTTTCCTAAAAATATTGTATTTTTACATTTTACATCTAGGCTTGTGATCCTTAATTTTTGTATAAAATGTGAGGTGTAGGTTGAGATTAATATTTCTGGCCTATGAATGTCCATTTTACCCAACAGTCTTTGTTAAAAAGGTTGTCTTTTCTCTATTGAATTGTTTTTGCGCCTTTGTAAAAAATCATTTGGGCTTATTTGTGTGAGTCTATTTCTGGCTTTTCTATTTTCTTCTGTTGATGTATGTGTCTTTTCCTCTATCAGTACTACACAGTCTAGATTTCTGTAGCTTTGTAATAAATCTTGATATTGGGTAGAATGATTCCTCTCACTTTATTCTTCCCTTTCAAAATTGTTTTAGCTATTTTAGTTCCTTTACCTTGCCTTTTAAATATTAAAGTAATCTTGTCTACATCTATAAAAAAACTTGCTGGAATTTTGATAGGAATTGAATTAAAGCTATCAATTTATTAACGGTTTCACTATGTTGTCATTTTGAATCTTTGAACATGGTATGTCTCTTTTTAGATCTTTGATTTCTATCATCAGGGTTGTGTAGCTTTCGGGATGTAAGTTCTTTACATGTTGTGTCACGTTTTGTTAGATTTATACCTAAGTATTTCCTTTTTATTTGAGAGATAAAATTGGCATTGCATTTTTAATCTTGGTGTCTACATGTTTACTGCTGGTAGATGGAGATACTTTAGTTCTAGGAGTATTTTTGTAGATTCCTTGGAAGTTTTACAGACAGTCATGTCACATGCAAACAGGAACATTTTTACTTATTCCTTAACTGATGAGTATGCCTTTTATTTCCTTTTCTTGCCTTACTGCACTGGTTAGAACGTCCAGCACTGTGTTGAATAAGAGTACTGAGAGCAGACACACTGGCTTTGTTCCAGTCTTTAGAGGGAAAGCATTCAGTCTTTCATCATTAAGTATGATGTTAGCTGTAAAATTTTTATAGATACATTTTATCAAGCTGAGGATGTTCCCTGCTATTCCTGCTTTTCTTAGAAATGTTATAATGAATGATCGAACCATATGGTTTTTCTTCTCTAGCCGGATAATATAGTAGATTACATTGGTTGATTTTCCAATATTAAACCAGCTTTGTATCCTTGGAATAAAACCCTTGTGTACATAATGTATATATATATTTTCATATATTGCTGAATTCTATTTCCTAATATTTTGTTAAGAATTTTTACATCTATATTCATGAGAAATATTGGTCTTTAGTTTTGTTTTTGGTATTTGTCTAATTTTGGTATCAGCATAATATTGGCTTTGGAAAGTGAATTGGAATGTGTTAACTCCTTTCTGTTTCCTGGTGGAGATTGTATAGAATTGATCTTAATTCTTAAAACACTTGGTAGAATTCTCCAGTGAAACTCTCTGGGCCAGGAGATTTCTATTTTGGCAGATTTTAAATTATAAATTCAATTTCATTAATAGGCATAGGTCAACCTAAAGTATTTATTTTTGGGGAATTACTTGTGATAGTTTGTTTTATTAACACCTTGCTTTCTGCAGTATCTGTTGGTGATACCCCGTTTCGTGCCTGATGTTGGTAATTTTTGTTTATCTTCCCTTTTTCACTTTGTCAGTCTTCCTAGAAGTTTTCCAGTATTATTGATATTTTCAGAGAACCAGCTTTTCATTTCATTGCTTTTTCTCTATTTTTCTGTTTACAGTTTCGTTGGTTTCTTTTCTTTTCTTGCTTTTTGCTTGCTTGCTTTGGGTTTATTTTCTTCTTTTTCTAGTTTCTTAAGGTGGGAGGTTAGACTAATTTTTCTCTTACTGATTTTTACTTTGATTTCATTGTGGTTGTAGAATTCAGTGTTATTTCAATTCTCTTAAATTTTTTGAAATTTCTTTTATGGGCTAGGATATGGGATCTTTTCAGTGAGCACTTGAAATAAGTGTGTCTTCTGTTGCTGGGTAGAGTAGCATAAATATCGATTAGATCTTGTTGGTTGATGATGTTGGGTTCTGCTATATCCTTTGTGATTTTCTGTCTAAATTGTTCACAAATTGTTAAGAATATTGAAGTCTTTAATCATACTAGTGAATTTGTTTCTCCTTTCAATTATATTATTTTTTGCTTCACATACTTGCAACTGTTAAGTGTTATAAACACATTTAGGATTGCTATGTCTTCTTGATTAACTGACCCATTTATCATGATTTAATGTCCCTTTCTCTGGTGACTTTCTTTACTCTGAAGTCTACTTTATGTGATATTAATATAGCCACTCCTGCTTTTTTTTGATTAATGTTTGCATGATACATCTTCACAATAACAGAAATTAAAAGTTCTCCAGAAAACTTTTAATTTCTGTTATTGTGAACTTAAGCTATTGTTTGGTTCCTTTTCTTAGTTTCCATCTCTCTATCAATATTTCCTGTACTCATCTATCATTTTCCTGGTATCCTTTAGTTCTTTGTCCATGTTTTCTGTCAGTTCTTTGAGCATATTTGGCATTTTTTATGTGTGTTTGGTTTTTTTTTCAAGCATTTGTCTGGGATGTCCCAAGTATGATCCTGTGCATTGAAGGTTTCTTAATGATTTAACCTTTTCCTTTGCCTGGGTCATTATTTCTTATGTTTTGTAATATTTTTTTGAGACTTTGACATTTTGATATTTTAATGTGTTATTGCTGGAATTTGGACTTTTGAGGCATCTCTTAAGCTTGTATCTAAATAGTGTTTTGTGTTTTTTTTTTAATTTTTTATTTATTTTTCTTTTTAAAATTTTTTCCTTTTTTCTTTCAAACAGTATTATGACAGATTTCCTTGAATTCCAGGAGCCAACAAAAAATTAAAAAGTTAAAGAAGGAATAAGAGAAATACCTTACCTAGTCCTTGCAGATTGACCTTGGGTATTACCCTTCTTCAGGGCTTATCCATACACTGAGTTTAGAGAAGAGCTGCAGGCCAAAGCATAGGGACCTCCCTGATTCCTTGTTTTCGTGCTTGTGATCCTATGAATTCCCACATTTACACAGTTCTGAGTGTCCCTTCACAATTTGGGTACTGCATTTAATGCCCTACAGCCAGCAATTTCTTGTCCAGGCAACACTACTTGGCTCCTCTCCCCCAGCATTCTATAGGAGAGCTCTCAGAGCCACATCCTGTATGTTTATTTGTATGCATATATGTGTGTATGGGCCAGACATACATGCTTACAGTATGTACACAAGGGTTACAGTCTTCCCTCCAGAACCAGGACCAGGACTCCACACTGGGAATGTGGACCAGCTCTGCGCTCAGTTGGTGAGAGATAATGAAGGGCCTGGACAGGCACCTATAAGATCCACATTTAAGTACCTTTTTTCTTAATATATCACTTGCCCTGTAACTGAAGTTCTTCGCCTGTGTTCTGAGCATTGAGAAATGCTGCCACTTTTTGTTGGTTGGTCAAAGCTTTTATGGATATGGAGCCCTGAAGCTTCTGATTCTACCATCCTGACTGGGGTGGGTCTCTACCTACTTTTTTTTTTTTTTTTTTTTTAAGGTACTGGAGCTGGGGATTGAACCTGGGCAGACCTTGTATGTGGGAAACCAGTGCTCAGCCACATCGGCTTCTCCAAGTTGGTTTTTTCATTACTTTGTTGTTTTGTTTTAAGGAGGTACCAAGGAGTGAACCCAGGACCTCTTATGTGGGAAGCATGTACTCAACCACTTGAACTACATCTGCTCCCTCTTCCTAATTTTTGAAAGTTAGTTTTATCACATATAGAATTCTTGTTTGGCAGTTTATTTTTTTCAGTGCTTTAAATATGTCATTCCTCAGCTTTTTTACCTCCAGGTTTTTGTTTTTTGTTTTTTCCCTTGAGATTTTTTTTCCCCAGTAGCTTTTTTTTTTCAATAAGAGAATTTGTGAGCTTACAAAGGAAGAATGATTTTTATGTTTTTTTTAAGTTGTTTTTAAAAAAAAAAAAGGAAAGAGGAAAAGGAAGAATATGCGACAGAGACCCCACTCTATGTGGCCAACAAAGCGAAAATATTTAC
Source organism: Dasypus novemcinctus (assembly GCF_030445035.2). NCBI lineage: Eukaryota > Metazoa > Chordata > Mammalia > Cingulata > Dasypodidae > Dasypus > Dasypus novemcinctus. The sequence goes on along the minus strand of NC_080695.1, from coordinate 12,517,492 downwards.
AGAGACGTTTTCTAATCCTGGCATAGACTTTCTTTTACTATTTGGGACAAATGGTATAGTATAAGGAAAAGTTATTTTTCTTGCTTAGAATACAGGCTTTGAAATTAGAAAGACTATGTATGATTTGAGTCCAATTTTATGTCTGCCACTTAATAACTACTTGATGTTGGGCAAGTTTTAACTTTCTGAGCTTCCATTTCCTCTCTTGTAAAAACAGACCAATACATATTTATCACTTAAATTTGTTGGACAATTAAGATAATGAATATGAAGTAGATAGCTCAGTTCATGACACATAGTAGCTATTGTTTCATTTCAGGAGTGTGCCCCTTATTTCTGATTTACTGTGTATAGTCATATTTTTGCTAATTCAGAGGATTATCATCTCTTTCAGGTCATGCAGAAGGTTTTTGTATGATGTGTACAATGCAAGCGCATATTACACAGGCACTCAGTAATCCTGGGGATGTTATCAAACCAATGTTTGTCATCAATGAGATGCGGCGTAAGTACCATTCTATAGTTGTTTATATTAATATTTATCAACTATTTGGTCTTCATAGCCTAATTGGTAAAAACGGGCTTTGTGTATTAACAAACAGAAACTTACTTTATTGTACACGATATGCCTTTTTACTTAATGACACTATTTTTAGGAAAGCATATACTTATATAAACATATTTTGAAACCTGAAAGTGAAAGATGACAATATAATAAAGAAGATAGTACTTAATTAATATAAGCAGATTTAATTTTTTTTCTTTTAAACTCAGAACTTAATAAAGTCATTAAGTTTTATAACTTTCTCCCTGGCTATTTGGATTTCTGTGTTGAGTAATGCTAATATTGATAAATATTTTTGCAGTTTTAAAAAAATTTTTACTATGTATATTGTAAAACCCATTCATTCAATAAATGAATATTATACACAGTAACAAATTGTTCAAGTGAAGCTAATTGTAGTCTGAAAGAAAAATTTATACTCATAGCTTAACAAACTTGTGGATAAATTTCACTTTTTTTCTATTTAACTTTTAAATGAATTTTTAAGATTTCTTTTGCTTTGTAATAGGTCCTAAGGTGTTGCTTGAAATTTTCTTTTGTACCTTGAATATGTTTTTTGCAGTAGACTCTTACGTCATCTTACTTTGTCAGAATAAAAAATGCATGCAAATTGAAAAACTAAAACTCTTAATCTGGTATCAGTGGGATAATTCTAGGTACGCATAATGATACAGTGACAAATCATAATCCTTTTTCCTACAAAGTTATGTTGGCTCTTGACATTTTTACAAGCCAGAGCAGCCACACAAATATCTTGAAAACCCTTTGGATCCTGGCAAAATTTTAACCATATATATAGCAATTGTGATTGATTCTTTTAAATCTAATTTTTTAAAAAATGACATTGCTGTGTGTATGTATATTGGAACAAGATTTAGATACGTTTGGACATTTAGTTTTGCATTAACTCTACTGACATGGAGATCTAGCACCAAATTTTAAAATGTGTGCCCCAACCATAACATTTTGGACATGTTTTTGAGACAATATAGTCTCAAATAAAGTTGAATTTATTCAAGTGTAATTTCATTAATTTGCTAAAGACAGACTATTCTGTGTGTAAGACTATTCTGGCTGCTCTGTACTCTCAAAAATGTGGGCTTACAGTGATCTAAAGGGCTTTGTCCTAGTTTTTCTCTGGGCAGCTTGTATTGGTGCTGTTTCCTCATAACATAATTATTCTGGTATTTTTCTAATCAAAGTATTATCATAAGATAATAATAATACTTTGGAAGGGGCCCATCCAATGTGGGCACATTGTAAGTGGTGATTAAACTTTGTCTTTCCTTAAATTTTGTAGGTATAGCTAGGCACTTTCGTTTTGGAAACCAAGAAGATGCCCATGAATTCCTTCAATATACTGTTGATGCTATGCAAAAAGCATGTCTGAATGGCAGCAATAAGTAAGTACAACAACACATCAGTCATTTCTTACATTTGCTTCTCTACTGTATCAGTTTTGCCTTTAATGTTGAAAAATGTGCGGATCTGTTTGCTTCACCTTTGCACTACCTCTTCCCCAACCTAAAGTGAATGATTTTTGTGTACCTAAAATTAAAAAGGTATACGTACTATAACAGTTTGAATTTGTTCAATTATAGGTGTCAGGAAATGAAGGTTGGTCTTGCCTTTATTTAATTTCTACATATCATTTTAACTCTGCAGATCTAAAACCGGCTACTTCTACCTTATGGTCATGTCTGCCGTTTTCTCTGTTTTAACATCGAGCCTTGGAAATCTGTATTCATTCTTTGCCTCTTTCTCAGTTTGGTCAGTTACCAATTTCTATAGCTTAATCCCAAAAACATAATGCAGCCTCCAGAGAGAGATTGGGAAAGCAATTAAATAACAAATCCTAAACCACTTGATATTGCCTAAACATACCTGGTTAACTCTCCTTGACCATTCCCATTGCTGCCGCCACTCCCTAGCCCAGGCCTTCATCATCTGGCTCCTGGCAGACTACAGAACAGTGGAATGTGCTCTGGGTTTCCTGCGAGCACTTTGGACTTGGTGGCACAAGCCTGCTTATGGTGTGTTCCCCTTTCTTCTCAATTCAGGGCCAGATGTCTACCTTGCTTTCATGTTCCTCCATCCACTAGGTCATACTACCCTGCCTCTTTTCCTACCACTCCCCAAACCTTCACTGTGTTCTGGTCAGGCAGGACTATTCTCTGGTAGCCACACATACTAATGTCTTTTCATTTTGTGATTCTCCTGTTGGAATTCTTGTTCAAACATATATGCTTGATTTATAGACATCTATACTTTTAAAATCTGTTCATAGAATCTGTGATTTCCACAGAGTTCTACTATCATATTACTCTTTGACTCTTTTCAGATTAGACAGACACACCCAGGCTACTACACTCGTTTGTCAAATATTTGGAGGATACCTAAGATCTAGAGGTAAACTTTTGCTTAAAAGTTAATAAAGTGATATATGTATGTGGTTTTTAAAATATGCAAATGGTGGGAAAGTTTTAATAATGAAAAGTCTCCTATCTAGCCCATACCCCATTCCCTCTCCTCAGAGGCCAACCACTGTACCAGTTTGTGGTATATCCTTCTAGAAATTTCCTATGCATAAACAAAATGGGAGCATACCTAGATGTATACCTTTCATTTTTCTCTTAGCATTAGAAATCATTTTACATTTTGGCACATAAAGATCTAATAGTCTTTTTTTAATTAGTATTCCATTTATTTATCTAATGCCTGTTGATGGATATTTAGGTTATTTCTAGTTTTTAAAAAATTTTTATTATTACCATCAATGCTTCATTGAACATCCTTGTATACATGCCTTTGTAGTCATTTAAAAGTAGATATTATATATATATATATATATATATATATAGGTAAATTCTTAGTGTTAGAATTTCTGCATCAAAGGGTATATTTTAAATTTAATACTGCTATACTGTCCTTTAGGATGATATGCCAATTACTATTCCAACCAGCAGTGTATGAACAGTACCTCTACTGTGTGTAGTATTCAATATTTTTAAAATTTCCCATTCAGTTTGGGAGAAAAATTGTACCTTGCTTCATTTTTATTTGAAAATAGTATTTGTATTCTGTTATTTTGATAGCTGGTACTGCCATATTGCTTACACTTTGCTTATTTGTTGCATTTTGGTTTTATTTCAGTCAAATGTTTAAATTGCAAGGGCGTTTCAGATACTTTCGATCCATATCTTGATATAACATTGGAGATAAAGGTAAATTTGATAATTGTTGTGGTAGTTAAGTTTTTTAAAAAATCAGTCTTACTTTATATAACTTTATGTATTTGTAGTTAATTTGTAATTTAGATAACCTTTTTAGATACTATGGATTGAAAATTTTAATATGCTCAGGCTTCATTTAGAAGTAGATATCATAAAAAAACTGAAAAAAATCTTTTCACTACCCTCTGCCTTTTCATTTAATACATCTTAATAATACTTGAAGATTTTGATGCCTCTGTTTGCATTTTGGCAGAAGAGTCTAATGTGATATAGATAGCACCTTTACATGTTAGCCAAATTTTGCTGGCCTTTATTCTTTTTTTTTTTTTTTACTTCTAAAAATTTTTATTTATTTTTTGCCTTTATTCTTTAGAGGCTTTTATTTCTTGCATTTTATAAACTCCTTATTTTTTGTTGTTCTTAAGCTTTTGTTTTTCTGCCTACAAATGTAATACATGTTTAGGATAAAAAATGACAAACATTACAGATATATGTAAAATCTAATCACTGAGAATTAGCTCTTATTAAATTTGATATGTATTCTATTATTTTTTATAAAAATGGGATTATACCTTATGTCTGTTTGGCTACCTGCTATTTTCATTCAGTTCTGCTTGGAGATCATTGTGTGTAAATGAGTTGTCAGTTGAGTAGTGGTCAGTGAACGGATATACTATAATTTATGTACCTAATTCCTCTGGTAGATAGTTTCCAGTTTATAGTATTTTAATCACTGTTGCAATGAGCAACCTCTTTACCTATTTTTTCACTTTAACATGCTCATTTTTTAACAGAGTGAAATAACTTAAGATGTGTCTGTATGTAAGTGAACATAAAGGAAAATTATTTTTTTATCATAAACATTCATTTGCTTTTTCTATCTTCTGAGTCTTCAGGGTTTTTGTTTGTTTGAACAAGTGGCAGTGAGTTGTGATGTGGTGTTTATGCTGTTTTTCTTCCTAGGCTGCTCAGAGTGTTAACAAGGCATTGGAGCAGTTCGTGAAGCCAGAGCAGCTCGATGGTGAAAACTCCTACAAGTGCAGCAAGTAAGATGGATGGTGGCTTAGACTTTGCCAGTTGCTACAGTGGGGATGGCAGGAAGGCTTAGTTCGAAAGAGTTTTGTCTGTCTGAATAACTCCTCTAGATTCCCTTTAGCTTCTGATACCCTCTCGGAAGACTCTGGGTCTCTGTTCTCCAAGGGCCAAAGCACGCAGTGTCTAAATGTTTACACCCTTTAGAGATGTACAACTCTGTGCCCTTGGGAAACTTGGTGCATTATTACTATGTGGATTTAGTGGGAGGAGAGCAAGGCAAGATTGTCCATAGTCCACAAATTAATGCTGCCTCCTTGGAGGATACAGCTTTGGATTACATGTTTTTGTCAAGCAGTATTTTCATTGTTTATCCTGTTGGGAAAGGTGTCGGGAGTCACTTTCTCCCAGAATAACTCTCTCTCTCTCTTACGGTGGTTACTCAGGTTTTGGGGTAATATCTAATGTAAATCTCTAATTTTGATTATTCATGATATGTTTCTCAATGAAGTCGAGCAAGCCTATTTTAAGAAAGCCTTGTTTCATATGTTTTAAGTAGATTATCATTTGTAGTTAGGTAATGTAGGTGGTCTTTATCATCAAATATCCATTTTTTGAAGAAGAAGGCTCTCTTCAAGATCATAGGAATTCCTCCTTTGTTTTAAACTCCATCAAGATTTCTTATCTTTATTTTTCTTTCTTTCTCTATATAGGGTGTTATATTCACAGCATTTATAGCAGTTAGAAATGTATTTGTTTTTCAGTCTCTTTTGAATTGAAAGAAACCTATATTAACCTAATTTAAAAATTAGCAGTGAGCCTACATGGTGTGGCATCTCAGAACTGTCCTATCTTCCTTTTTCCTTTCATGCAATAATTAAGCAACCCCTCTCCCATGTTTTTAATTTTAATATTTTCACTGTTGGTGGTGAAGAGGGTGGTGTTTCTCATCTAGTGTACTTCTTTTGGAAACCAATTTAGAATGTTTCAGAGAAACAATAAAATATCAGGAAATATGTATGTTAATCATCTTAATCCTTTGTTTCTGTTTATTTCAAGGTGTAAAAAGATGGTTCCAGCTTCAAAGAGGTTTACTATACATAGATCATCCAATGTTCTTACACTTTCTCTGAAACGTTTTGCAAATTTTACTGGTGGGAAAATTGCTAAGGTATGTAGATAATATTACTAACCTTTTATGTTTAGTCTTTTTGAGGCTTCAGGGTCAGTAACTATGAAGGGATATAAACAACCCAATTGAATAATTTTGTTGACCTGATTTTCTAAGTCTTTCCAGTTTTTGGTAGTGGGAAGAAAAAAAAATGTCAAAAAATTGAGCCAGTAGTTTGATAGGTGTGTGTATGTGTTCTTTCTTTTTTTTTGGTTTGTTTTTTTTTCTCTCCCCTTCCCCCCCCCCCCCGCCCCGCCCAGTTGTCTGCTCTCTGTGTCAATGCACTGTGTGTTCTACCGTGGCCGCTTGTGTCAATGGCACCCGGAATCTGTGTCTAATTTTGTTGTATCATCTTGCTGTATCAGCTCTCCGTGAATGCAGTGCCATTCCTGGGCAGGCTGCATTTTTTTTGTGCTGGGCGGCTCTCCTTACGGGGTGTACTCCTTGCGCGTGGGGCGCCCCTATGCAGGGACACCCCTGCTTGGCACGGCACTCCTTGTGCACATCAACACTGTGCGTGGGCCAGCTCCACACAAGTCAAGGAGGCCCTGGGTTTGAACCCTGGACCTCCCATGTAGTAGGTGGATGCTCTATCTGTTGAGCCAGATCTGCTTCCCTATATGTGTTGTTTCTGTATCCTTTAGTTGGCTAGACTTTCCGATGATAAAATTGGTAATTATTATCTGCATTTGGGCTTCATCATCAACTCTTGATTATTCAATGAATAATGGCAATGAGGGGACACAGGGAGGACTTGTATAATCCAAAGAAGGCTTCCCTGACTGATCTTGCCACTCTTTCTTCAAAGTCCACTTTCTTGTTTGCTTGTATTCTGCCTAGTAATATACTGAGTTTTCATGTTTTCTTTCCACTTTTTTTTTTTTTTTTAAGATTTGTTTATTTATTTATTTAATTCCCCCCTCCCCTGGTTGTCTGTTCTCTGTGTCCATTTGCTGCGTCTTGTTTCTTTGTCCGCTTCTGTTGTCGTCAGCAGCACGGGAAGTGTGGGCGGCGCCATTCCTGGGCAGGCTGTACTTTCTTTCGCACTGGGCGGCTCTCCTTACGGGGTGCACTCCTTGCGCGTGGGGCTCCCCTACGTGGGGGACACCCTGCATGGGGTGGCACTCCTTGCGTGCATCAGCACTGCGCATGGGCCAGCTCCACACGGGTCAAGGAGGCCTGGGGTTTGAACCGCGGACCTCCCATGTGGTAGACGGACGCCCTAACCACTGGGCCAAGTCCGTTTCCCTCTTTCCACTTTTTGAAGAACAGAAGTGGTCAAGAATTCAGTAGCATATAAGAGAAATAAGTCTACTCCTGAATTAAAAATAAAAATAAATGATGATTAAAATTCAGCATTGTCATTCTGTTATCTCCTTTGATGGATTTGAAGAATTTACTTGATGTGGATCTTTATGTTTAAAAGGAAATTAAAAAGTACACTAGGTTGCATCAAGTCCATTTCACTCTTAGATTCATGTGTAATCCATGTTAACTGTGTCCTTTGAAATGTGACTAAATGTGTTAGGTTTCACAAGGACATCACAGTGTGTGCATAGCTCGTGGGCGTGTGCTGCCTACCTGCCCCTCAATATGTAGATTTGTTCTGGACCTTCAAAAATGATGCTCCTCTTACCTCTTTCCATTTCTCTTTAGGATGTGAAATATCCTGAGTATCTTGATATTCGACCATATATGTCTCAACCTAATGGAGAACCAATTATTTATGTCCTATATGCAGTACTGGTACACACTGGTTTTAATTGCCACGCAGGCCATTATTTCTGCTACATAAAAGTAAGCTCTGTGAATTTTGCTAACAATTATTTAAAAAATTTTTAAGATTGTACTTATTTTTCTGGGGGAAAGGGTGGAACCTCCAGTTGAAATGTGAATTCCAATTTTTCCTTCCTTCTACATCTCTTGTTTGGGCTTCCATGTTTATCTAATTTTACCTAATATATCTCTTTCATTGACTCTGTTTTACAGGCTAGTAATGGTCTCTGGTATCAAATGAATGACTCCATTGTATCTACCAGTGATATTAGATCGGTACTTAGTCAACAAGCTTATGTACTCTTTTATATCAGGTATTGTCATGAAACAAATTCTCAGTTTTCTTTAATGTCACTTTTCTTTGTCTCAACATATATATATATTTAATATTGGTTCTCTTTTTTTAAAAAAACAGCTTAATAAGTAACTTTGCCATATGCTGGGGTAGAAAGTAAGGTAGCTTTTGAGTTGGATTATGAGTTTGATTTAGTGTTCAGCTCTTTGGCAGGTTCATTTTTATAAAGATAAAATGTGCAGAGGAGAAAGGAGTAGGTGGGAGCTGAGAAGGGTCGGCTTACACTGTGGCAGTAATTTGGGTGAGCCTGGGGGCAGTGGGAGCTGTCACAGCTGGCACCTCTGCTCATTAGCCTGGGATCCCCCTGTCTCTTCTTGGGCAGGGACTGGGGCAGCTCCAGCATTTGCTACTGCACACTCTACACATTCTGACCTGCTCAGTCTGTTTCTGGAAATGTGGCCTTTGGAAAAAATCTGACATATACTCCAAGGTGCCAATTTTTAACGGCTAAAAATTAATAATATTTAGCCAAAATGTCTAACAAAAGTAGAATAATCAAGTAAATTGTAGTATATTCATTTGTAAAAATGTTACACAGCTGTTTTCTAGAAGTGTTTTTTAGAAAGTTTTTTTCAAACAACATGAGAAAGTGCTCAATATATATGGAGGAAAAGCAGTTTAAAATATTAGGTACTGGTACCGAGAAAAACAGTATAGGTGAAAGCCGGGAGAATGATCCTTCAAATCTGAGTAGTAGGTGCCTCAGAGTGATGAGATGAGGGACAGAGTTCGATTATTTCTTTCTAATTTTTCTTACTATTATAGATTTTCTATAATTGGTATGTATTTATAATCAGAAAATTATAAACAGAAAAGAAAAAATAGCTTTCAAATAGTGGCATCCTCAAAACATAAAAGTAAAAATATCATTTACCCAGTTTCTCTGGTTGTCTCACAATCTGAGTGCCTGGCATTAACCTAAATATTAAGAAGATGCTAAGTGAGATGATGTGTGGAACGTTGTATATATATTTTGATCAGTCTTTTATCTGAGGACTTAACTGTTGAGTTTTTAAATTAATCTCTTCTAAGGAGACTCTGTGACCACATGCAATATCACTATATTTGTCTCCAGGTCCCATGATGTGAAAAATGGAGGTGAACTTAGTCATTCCACCCACAGCAGCCCAGGCCAGTCCTCTCCCCGGCCAGTCATCAGTCAGCGGGTTGTCAGTAATAAACAGTCCGCATCAGGGTTTATTGGACCACAGCTTCCTTCTCACATGATAAAGGTAACGTTTCTTAGGGAAAAGGTAGTTCTTTATGTTAATTAAAAACTATCATCAAACTCTCAAGTTCACATTGCAGAAGTTGCCATCCTTCATTTGCAATGGAACTGTCAGAAAAGCTTATTCAAATCCTTTTATTCATTTATTATAAAATATTTCAGATATATAGAAAATCTCAGAGGATAAATACAATCAAGAAGAAAGTCTGTGTATAAGTATTTCAATGCTAGAGATTTTTATTCCCACTTTGGACTTCCATCATTTTCTGGAGTAAATATTCAGGGATTCATTTCTTCTTTTCTTTCAAAACAATAAATTTTTAATGTTTAGGCAGTTATAAAAAATCAAAAGCTGTACATAATGTTAGAAAACATCCATAAATATGTTCATTTACCTGCATTCTTTCTTTTCCCTCTGAGGTACTGGGGGCCAGGGATTGAACCTAGGACCTCTTATGTGGAAAGCCGGCACTCAACCACAGAGCCACATTGGCTTCCCTGAGTTGATTTTATCATTTGTTTCTGTTTTTTCAGGAGGCACCGGGAACTAAACCCGGAACCTCCCATGTGGGAGGCAGGTGTTCAACTGCTTGAGCCATATTTGCTCCCTCCCTGCACTTTTAGCAATAATTCAGTTCCAAATAATAAATATAGCACCCATGGATATGTATTTACCAAAAAAAAGTTATTACAAAAGGCAAGTACATACTAAAGTCATAATCTGTGTACAGTAATACCACATCCTCAGCCTGAAAAAATAACAAGTTTTGACGCCATTAGACAAAATACATTCACAAGTGTAATGCTTTGAAAAAAAAGTTCAAGACGTAATAGGAGTTAGGCACAGTTTAAGACTGAGAGTTTAAACAATCACACTAAGGAGAAGAAAAATTTCCATTGATTTAACATTACCACCACCACCAAGACATCTTTAACTTTCTCTCAAGAAACAGGACAAGTGATAAAATTAATTGCAGGAGTTTAAGGAAGGAGGGTGGGTAGAGAACAGAGGAAAGGGAGGAAAACACAGTTAAAAGATTTTTTTTTTTAAACCCTTCAAATGCCAAAACATATTTTCATAAGCCATACAATTTAAAATATACAATCAATGGCATTTGGTATATTCACAGAGTTATGCATTCATTACTTCAATCAATATTAGAGCATTTTCATTACTCAAACACAAACCACTATCATAGCCATATGTTAGAGCTACTAATTACAAATCCTATGATGTGTTTTTACCATTTCTTTTCATTTCCAAACATTTACAAATAACTTTTTACCAAGTCTACACAGATTAAACCTCAGCTTTCCATTCTCTCACCATGTTCTTTTCTCTGGTGACTTATATTTTAGTTATTAACTCCATGAGTTTGTGCACTGTATTTCATTCTTAATAGCAAAATCATACATTTGTCCTTTTGTTCCTGCCTTGCTTCACTCAGCATAATGTCCTCCATGTTCATCCATGTTGTCATATGCTTTACAATTTCATTTCTTCTTATAGCTGAATAATATTCCATCATGTGTACATACCATAGTTTGTTTATCCATTCATCTGTTGTTGGACACTGGGTTGTTTCCACTTTTTGCTAATTGTGAATGATGCCACTGTGTACATCAGTGTGCAGATGTGCTTGTGTCACTGGTCTCAGTTTTTCTGGGTATATACCTAATAGGAGTATTTCTGGGTCACATGGCAAATCTATATCTAACTTCCTTAGGAACCACCAGATAGAGTTCCACAGTGGCTATACCATTTTTCATTTCCACCAGCAGTGTGTAAGTGTTCCTATCTCTTCCTATCCTCTCCTGCACTTGTAGTTTTCTGTTTTGTAAATAGTGAGCATTCTAGTAGGAGTGAAATGGTATCTTATTATAGCTTTGATTTGCATTTCCCTAATAGCCAGTGATGTTGAACATTTTTTCATGTTTTTTGCCATTTGTATTTCTTTGGACAAATGTCTATTCAAGTCTTTTGTCCATTTTTTAAATTGGGTCATTTGTCTTTTGTTGAGTTGTAGCATCTCTTTATATATCATGGATATTAAACCCTTATCAGATATATGATTTCCAAATATTTTCTCCCATTGAATTGGCTGCCTTTTCACCCTTTTAACATAAGTCCTTTGAGGTGCAAAAGTGTTTAATTTTAAAGAGGTCCCATTTATCTGTTTTTCTTTTATTGCTTGTGCTTTGGGTGTACGGTCCAAGAAACCACCACCTACCACAAGATCTTTAAAATGTTTCCCTACGTGTTCTAGGAGTTTTATGGTCTTTTTATATTTAGGTCTTTCATCCGTTTTGAGTTGATTCTTGTATAGGGAATGACATAGGAGTCCTCTTTCATTCTTTTAGTTATGGATATCCAGTTCTCCCAGTACCATTTGTTGAAGAGACTGTTTTGTCCCATTAACATGGCTTTGGTAGGTTTGTTGAAAACCAGTTGGCCTTAGAGGTGAGGGTTTATTTCTGGACTCTCAATTCTCTTCCACTGATCAATGTGTCTATCTTTATGCTAAATATCATGCTGTTTTGACCACTCTATAGCTTTATAATACGTTTCAAGGTGAGGCAGTGAAATTTCCTCCCACGTTGTTCTTTTTTAGAATGCTTTTAGCTGTTCAGTTGCACTTTCCCATCCAAGTGAATTTTCTGTTTCTGTAAAGTAAACTGTTGGAATTTTGATTGGTGTTGAATTGAATCTGTAAATCCATTTGGGCATAAATAAAACCCACAGCCAACATCATACTCAATGGGAAAAGGTTGAAAGCTTTCCCTGTAACATCAGGGACAAGACAAGGATGCATGCTGTCACCAGTGCTATTCAACATTGTGCTAGAAGCTCTAGAGCTATTAGACAAGGAAAAAGAAGGCATCTGTATAGTAAAAGAAGAAGTAAAATTTTATTTGCAGAAAACAGAATTTAGAAAATTCTGAAATGTTTACAACAAAGCTACTTGAGCTAATAAACAAGTTCAGCAAAGTGGCAGGATACAAGATCAACACTCAGAAACCAGTAATGTTTCTATACGCTAGTATTAAACAATCTGAGGAGGAAATTGGGAAAAATTTCATTTACAATAGCAACAAAAGGACTCAAATACCAAAGAAGTACAGGATCTATATGCAGAAAACTATAAAACAATGCTAAAAGAAATCGTGAGGACCTAAACAAATGGAAAGACATGCTCTAATCTTTCTGTTTATTTTGGGATTGGTTTACTGTTCTTTTTCTAGTTTCTCAGGTATTGAATTTGGTCTTGGATTTTAGTCCTTTTTAAAATATTGGCATTTAGGGCTGTAAATTTCCCACTCAGCATTGCCTTCGCTGTATTTAATAAATGGTAAATTTGATAAATTGTATCGTTTTCATTCATCTTGAGATATCTACTGATTACTTTTGCAGTTTCTTCTTTGACCTACATTGTATGGGAGTATGTTGTTTAGCCTCTGTATATTTGCAAATTTCCCCCTTTCCAACCTATTATTGATTTTCCGCTTCATTCCATTATGATCAGAGAAGGTGCTTTGTATAATTTCAGTTGTCTTAAATTTATTGAGAGCTGTGTTATGCCCCAACATGTGGTCTACCCTGGAGAAAGATTCATGAGCATTTGAGAAGAATATAACCTGCTGATTTGAGGTGCATTTTTCTATATGTATCTGTCAGGTCCAGCTCATTTATCATATTGTTCAAGTTCTCTGTTTCCTTGTAGATCCTCTGTCTAGGTCTCTCTATTGATATGAATAACATGTTCAAGTTTCCAACTATTATTGTAGAGATCTCTGTTTCTCCTTTCAATTATACCAAAGTTTGCCTCATATTTTGGGGCACCCTGGTTAGATGCAGAGATATTTATGATATTCCTTCCCAATGGATTGTCCCTTTTATTAATATATAATGGCTTCTGCATCTCTTACCACTTTTTTGAGTTTAAAGTATGTTTTGTCCAACACCAGTTAGATACCTGTGTTCTTTTTGGTTAATGTGTGTATGAAATATCTTTTTCCATCCTTTCATTTTCATTCTACTTCTATCCTTGGTTCTAGGGTGAGTCTCCTGCAGACAGCATATGGATGGCTCATATTTTTTTATCCATTCTGTCAGCTTATGTCTTTTGATAGGGGAGTTCAGGCCATTCATATTCAGTGTTAGTACTGTAAAGACATTATTTCAACTATTTTATCCTTTGGCTTTCATGTGTTGTATCTTTTTTTTTTTTTTTTTTAAGATTTATTTATTTCTCCTCCCTCCTCCCTTCACTGTCTGCTCTCTCTGTCCATTCACTGTGTGTTCTTCTCAGTCTGCTTGTATTCTCATTAGGTAGCCCCGGGAACTGATCCTGGGACCTTCCAGAGTGGGAGAGAGATGATCATTCTCTTGCACCACCTCAGGTCCCTGATTTGCTACATCTCTTATTATCTCTCCTTTCTGTCTATTTTTGTTGCGTCATCTTGCTGCGCCAGCTCTCTGCGTGGGCCAGCACTCCTGTACAGGGCAGCACTCCACTTGGGCCAGCTTGCCAAATGTGCCAGCTTGCCTTCGCCAGGAGACCCTGGGTATCGAACCCTGGACCTCCTATATGGTAGACAGGCGCCCAATTGCTTGAGCCACATCCGCTTCCCCATGTGTCATATCTTTTTACTGTCTTTTTAAAATATATATATATACTTTTTTTTTTTTTTAAGAGCAGTTGTCTGCTCTCTGTGTCCATTCACTGTATGTTCTTCTGTGACCACTTCTGTCCTTATTAGCGGCACTGGGAATCTCTGTTTCTTTTTGTTGTGTCATCTTGCTGTGTCAGCTTTCCGTGTGTGTGGCGCCATTCTTGGGCAGACCAGAGCAACTCTCCTTACAGGGTGCACTCCTTGCGTGTGGGACTCCCCTACGCGGCGGATACCCCTGCATGGCAGGGCACTCCTTGCACACATCAGCACTGCACTTGGGCCAGCTCCACATGGGTCAAAGGAGCCCAGGGTTTGAACCACGGACCTCCCATGTGGTAGGCGAATGCCCTATCCATTGGGCCAAGTCTGCTTCCCTCTTTTTACTGTGTTTACCCCTTTTGGTTACCCTTTCTGATAGTCTAACACTTCTACACACTCCTCTAGGCCTCTTTTGCCTTTTTTCTGGCTAAAGAACTCCCTTTAGTGTTGCCTGCAGAACTGGATTCTAGCTTGTGAACTCTCTTAGTTTCTATTTATCCATGAATATTTTAAATTCATTGTCATATTTGTAGGACAGTTCCTGGATTATACCATACCACTGCCTTCTCAGCTCCATAGTTTTTGAAGAGAAATCCACACTAAGTCACTTGTATGTGATGTTTTACTTCTTCCTTGCTGCTTTCAGAATTTCCTTTTTATCTTTGGCATTTGGCATTTTGAATATTATGTGTCTTGGGGTAGGTCTACTTGTATTTCTTCTAAGTGGAGTGTGTTGTGCTTTCTGGACACATATATTCATATCTTTCATGAGAGCTGGGAAATTTTTGGCCATTATTTCTTCAAATACTCTTTCTTCCCCTTTTCCATTCTCTTCTCCTTCTGGAACTACCTTAACCTGTACGATGTACGTTGGTGTGCTTCATGCTATCATTCAACTTCCTGAGCTCATGCTCAGTTTTTTCCATTCTTTCTCTGTTCTCTTTTCCTTTTCAGCTGTTCTGTCCTCTATGCTACTGATTCTTCCTTCCATGATTTCAAATTTGCTGTTGTATGCCTCTGTTGTATTTTTAATCTCACTTATGTCTTTGATTCCCGTAAGCTGTTATTTTTCTACCCAAGATTTCACGTTTTTCTTTGTGCTTGCCCAGTGTCTTCTCAGTGTCTTTTATTTCTTTAGCCATTCTGTCCTTCAGCTCCATGATTTAATTTGGGAGATATGTATGAACCTCATTGTTGAGGTGTTTTAAGTCCTGTGTCTCATCTGGAGCTTTATTTTGTTCCTTTACCTGAGTCATATCTTCCTTTTTCCTAGTATGGCCTGTAGTTTTTTGCTGATGTTTATGCATCTGACTATGATGTTTGAGTTTATTCTGATCAGTTTCTCTTTTTGACTAGGATTTACTGTTAAGCAGCTGTGTGCTACCACTGTTTGTTAATTCTTGGTTCAACTTGTTCTAGATATCTAGGATCGCCCCTGTTTAACTGCTGAAACCAGGGCTAAGGCCCCAATAATGGGGTGCAGGCCACTTTCCAAGGGCCTTGGGAAAGATACTTTCTTTCCTCTCTGATTTATTATTTTTTCCCTTCTTTCTGTGCACTTTTCTGGTCTGCCAGCAGATGGTGCTCTTTAACCTCTCAGTTTAGATCCCAGCCCCTAAGAGGGGATTACAGTCACTGTATCCCTGCCCCAGTGGACAGTGCAGAAGCATTTTCCTTGGGGCAAGCCAAGCCATGCAAACAAACTTGCTCAGAAGCTGTTTTCTTCCCTTGGCCAGCCTCCCTCCCCCTGTGTCCTCAGGAACCGTCCAGGGCAGTAGGGAGGGTGTTTAAAGGCAAATTACCTTTTGTTCCCTGCCAGCTCTCCAGGTAAACAAATGTCATGGCCCCACATGACCTGAATGTGCGGGGCCCCTCTACACAGCAGACCAAGTTTCCTGGCAAAAATGTGCACTTGCAATGGGCTGTGTTGTCCTTTCCCTCTCCTCTGAATGGGGAAGAGGATCCCTGCTGCCCCCTCAGTCTGCAGCCACTGGCCAGGGGCCGGGGTACCCCTTTTTTGCTCTGGAGGGTGGGGGGGTGGGTGCCAGCAGCTACTGCTGCACCTTTACTCGTGGGAATTTTCCAGCCAGCAGAGACCTTTCCTTCGCCCCTCTCTCGACTAGTGGAGTCTTGCCTTCCCCTGGTGTCCTAAGTCCCAGACCAGCCCTTCAGACAGTCTCCACCTGTCCCCTAGCTGTATTTCTAGGAGAGAAGTGATCCCTCTGCCTCTCTAATCCTTCATCTGCCCTCTTTGGGGATTCTTTATTGATGCTGGACCCAGGAAAGTGACCCCTTTACAAGGACACTTTTGTTATGTCCATTTAGCCATTTCAGGAATGTGGCATCTCTCTTCTGCTGTTCAGGTAGTTTCGATCGTGTTCCTTAATGGTCCTGTTTTACCCCCAGGTGCAAAATCTCCCCAGAGTGGGTAGAGGCCTGGCTTTTGCCAGACTTCCTTGGTGACATTTTCTATAGCCCCTCCCCACCTTGGAACAATCAGCATCATTTGTGCTATTGTGTTTTAACAGGTTTTCAGTTTGAGTTTGTTTTGAATTATCAGAGATTGTCTAGTTGAATGATTTTTTAATGGACATTGGACAACATTTGGATTATAGTAGAGTCATAAATCATATGCCTTTGGGCATTCAGCAAAGAGCAGGGACAAAATAACCACAAGTAGACTTCAGAACTAGATTATCGAGTGACGCTTGGCTTAGAGAGGGTGCCTGAAACCACCTTCTGTTTCTGCCCACTGGATTGTTCTCCCAAGGCCAGTGGGAATTCTCTTCTTCTTGGCATTTCCCATTTCTGTCCAATGGTGGGCTCCCAAGACACCCAACCAAGGAGAGCATACCTAACTCCATGCCCGAATTTGGAGCAGAAAGAATTTGGTTTGAGGGTTATGCAAGCATATTTGTCCCTATTTGTTGATTAATTGACAGAAAGATATATGGTGGGCAGGAAGAGAATGAAAGGAAAGGTCTGTGAAACTCGTTATTCATAAAAAGGAAAAACAGACCAAAATGGGAAGGGCTCACAAGGCAGAATGGATTTTGATTCTGTGACTATTAGGGAACTCTAACTTCATTATGGTTTTCTTAATTACAGAATCCACCTCATGTAAACGGGACTGGACCATTGAAAGAAACTCCAAACAGTTCCGTGTCAAGTCCTAACGGTAATTCCAATGTCAACAGGGCAAGTCCTGTTAATGCTTCAACTTCTGTTCAAAACTGGTCAGTTAACAGATCCTCTGTTATCCCAGAACATCCCAAGAAACAAAAAATTACTATCAGTATTCACAACAAGTTGCCTGTTCGCCAAGGTCAACCTAACCTTCATAACAATTCTTTGGAGAACCCTAACAAACCTGTTCCCTCTTCTACCATTACCAATTCTTCTGCAATACAGTCTACCTCGAATGCATCTACAATGTCAGTTTCTAGTAAAGTAACAAAACAGATTACCCCTGGTGAGTCTTGTTCCAAGCCAGTGATGAATGGCAAGTCCAAGCTGAACTCTAGCGTGTTGGTCCCCTATGGTGCCGAATCATCCGAAGAGTCTGATGAGGAGTCAAAGGGACTAAGCAAGGAAAATGGAATCGGTACAGTCGAGAGCTCTCTTTCTTCTGGTCCAGATGCTGAAGAGGATGAGGCTTCTCAGCAGGAGCTTCAAGATCCTGTTACTCTAAATGGTGCTAATAGTACAGACAGTGACCCGAAAGAAAACGGTCTGCCTTTTGATGGTGCCATTTGCCAAGCCCAGCCTGCTTTGCACTCAGAAAACCCCTTTTCTAAGGCAAACGGTCTACCTGGCAAGGTGAGTGGGTGCCGGGTGGCAGGCTTGTCTTTGTTTTCTCGCATTTCACTTGGCACCTTTTCAGTAGGCACAGAGTTGGTGATTGCAAGTGAAATACCTTGTTTGTTTCTTATAGCTGATGCCTGCTCCTTTGCCACCTCTCCCAGAAGACAAAATCTTAGAGACCTTCAAGCTTAGCAACAAAGTGAAAGGCTCGACAGATGAAACAAGGTAAAATAAGAATATAAATAATAAGGAAATGAAACTGCATAGTAGAAAATCATAATAGTGCCTTTGGATGTGTCAGTATTTTAACACTGTAGAAGTCTTACCATGAGCTTTTGAATCCTAGAATGATGTGAACACTATCTATAGAAGTTGTTAATTTGCCTTTTAGAAGAGATGAAAAACGATGAGAGTCCATGAGTACCTGATGTATTTGAGTTAACACTTTCCCCTCTCCTTGGCCAGGTGTTAGTGGCATACTCCTGATTTTGATGCTTCCTGCTGTCTCACTTTTAATGACAAATACGTGAAGCTGTATTAAGGTTGGGGCATGTCAAGTAGCAAGTATTTTGTAATGACCCCTCTACTATTCTAAAATAAGTTCATCACACTTAATATTTTATTAAATCAACAGATGGACCTCACTGTACCGTAACTACCGTATAAAGTATTTTATAATAAAATAGCTCTTCCCATATGTAAATAATCAGTAAGACTACATTGCAAGACTCAGCAAAGCAGACAGGTGCTCGTGCCTGTGCGTAGGCTTGCCGTGGACGTGGTGGTTTGCCGTGGACGACGTGGTCTGCTGTTTACCATGAGCATCACCTTCAGTGAGGTCACGTTTTCAGAGTGAACAACTCTTGGTGAATTTCTGACCACATCATAGTACAATTGTCCCTAAATTTACAAATTCCTAGAAAAAATAGTGTCTTTTAAAACTGTGCAGATAAATATTGTGACCAGGTTTTCACCCACATGAATTTCAGGACATGTGGGATGGGGGCACTTGCTCGTTCTGTGGGACTGCCCTGCCTTGCAGGTCGGTTCATCTGTCGTCCTTGGCCCCTGCTCACTCGTGCTAGTGTAGTTCACTGTGAAAACCCAAAAATGGCCCCCCACCCCATTTTCAAAATTGTTTGTGGCAGATGGGACTGCCCTCATTGAGAACCACTGCCATGAAGGTTTAATGATTAAAATAGGGCAGGGCAAATCCAGTAGGCAAAAAGGGTATTCAGAATGGTTTGAGTGCTCTGTTATTGGTAATGACTTTGCTTCTGTTGGTTTCCTGGTCTAGTTTATAAGCCCTCAGATCTAGCATGCACAGAGCTGTGAGCACCGTGGCCTGCAGCTGTCACCACTCGCACGGCGCTCTCCAGGCCTCCGCTCTCTGGGTGACTTCTCTATAGTGAAATCATTTGTTACTTTCCCCAGATGGGGCCCCTCTAAAAGATGGGGACCCCTGTAGGGTTTCTCCTGTTTTCTGGCAGCTTTTGGTAATCTTGAGGATAAAACAAAAGCTCTGACGCAATCAAGAGCAGAGTTCATTTACTACAGAAAGTTTTTCTAGCGCTTCAGTGATTCCTTGCAGTTTTTTAAGTAATTTCAGGAGCTGGTGGCTCTTTTTGGAGGGACCTACTCACTACCTTTGAAGGGCTAAGAGAAATTCAGAGAAAAGAAATCCAGAGGAAAAGTGCTTTGTCAGCATTTTACTTTTTAATTGTTTAGACTATCTTTTAAGAAGGGTTAGAAACTGGAACTACAGAATTATTGTTGCTGAAAAATGGATAGCAGGTAGGCTTGGTAAAAAATTCTGTATTTTTCTTTAATGAGAGAAGGAAAAAATTTCAAGTTTCCAGAGATGACAAGCCCAGTAATGGGTTTCAGTCAGATATATTTAAAGGTATAAAATAATGGGTTAAATGGATGTTTGGAAATACTTGTCATTGTAAGTCAATGACAAAAGCCTCTTACACAAACCAATTATTTTATTTTATTTTATTTTGGTGGGGGCTACAGTACAACTGGAATAGAAAAAACTCCTAAAGAGGATCATGATGCCGGAGTTGAGGCTGGTGGCAGCAGCACTCTTGATTCCAGTGAGAAACTGGAGGCAGTTCCAAGTCTTAGCAGCAAGTTAAAGAAGGCTTTGCCTCCTCCCTCTGATCCCAGCATCAAATCTACCAAAGAAGAAGCGTCAGAAAACATTTCAGCAAAACCCGATGAGTCTTTGGCCAGTATCAACAATCTTTGTAATGCCAACAAGGATACTACAGGGGATGGTCAACTTTCTCAACTCTGTGACTCTGGAGATTTAACAAATGATCAGATCACACCATCTCAGGATATAAAAGGGACGTTAATAGAGAGTCCACAGGACACAGTGTCCACGGAAACGGCAGAGAAATTGACCCCAACTCCCTCAGTAAAGTCAGATGATGAATGTGAGCATAAACTGCTAGTTTACATCCATAGAGAAAAATGCAAAGAAACGGAGGACCTTTCTAAAAGCAAAGTTCTGTCTGCAAATGAGCTGCCTTCTCTTCAATTGGACAGGATCATAGGAAATCATTCAGAAGGGGGCACTGAGCAGAATAATGGCGATAGAGGTGAAGAAAATAAAGTTGGGCCAAAAGTTCAGGATTCTTCTCCAATTAAGGAAAAAATAAGTAGCCTCAGAAAAGTTGATCGAGGACATTATCGTAACCGAAGGGATCGTTCCTCCAGTGGAGAACACACAAGGGAAAGTAAGACCAAAACAGAGGACCATTATCACAAAAAACGGTACTGCTACATCAGAGAGCGGCCTAAGCAGGACCGCACCAAGCCAGAGCACTGCAGCGGGAGTCAGCACCACCCCTGTCGCGGTGAGAGGGTCAGCTCTTGTGAAAGCCACTCTCTGGGCACGTATGGCCATCGTCACTGTCGTGATGGAAGCGGCTTCGAGCAGGACTGGAGCAGGTACCACCATTCTCAAAGCGAGCCCTTCTGGGGTAGGGAGAAATACTATCCTGATAAAATGCGATGGGACCGATGTCGCTATTACCATAGCAGGTACACCCCTTACGCGGTGCGGGACAGCAGGGATTGGAAGCCCTTCCACAGGGACCGAGAACACGACAAGGGCCAGTACAGCGGACGGCTGTACAAGGACCACTGTGAAAGTAGGAAGGGCTATGAGCTGGCTGCTAAGGAGAAGGGGCGGCACCATTTCAGCAGCCCCAGGGCAGGTCTGCCCCACGCTCCTCTTTACCCAGAGAAATATTCCCACGAAAAAACTGCATTTGTATCTGAAGAAACAAATTGCAATCTCTCTGATCGGTTTCACGAACCTGAAAATGTAAAGTCACGAAAACGGCGATATGATAATATAGAAAATAATGACTGCAATGTAGAAAAGCAAGCCCGGAGAAGTTTACAAAAGGATTATTTAGAAGAGCCGAAAGCGAAGAAGCACAAAAAATCAAAGAAGAAAAAGAAATCCAAAGACAAGCACCGCGACCGGGACCCCAGGTGAGTGCTGGGCTGCAGGTGCGCGGGTGGGGCCTCTGCACTTTACGGCGTTGTCGGGACGGGCTGTCGCAGCTGCTGCTTTCTAACCCAATATAGTAGCGAGCGAAGGGCTATGGCGCTTTTATCTTGGTTTGGTTTGTATTTTTCTTCTGTGTGGGTTTGAGATTTCAGTCTTTTCACAGATTTCTAAAGCTTAGTGACCCTTTCAAGCTATGTCTAACTTTGTGGTACGGTAAAATACCCATCAACCTCATTTTTTAAGGCGGTACCACCATTTTCAGTTAATGCTTTGTAACTCTTCTAGGAGTGTGATGTTCTGTAAATGATAGACTCCCTGAGAGTTTTTGATTTCACAGTTAATACATTCTTACCAGATGTGGTTATTATTTTCTTATCTGTTCTTACCTATACCTTATCGGTTATATTTTATCTGCTTCTTATCAGCGACTCTCAGGTGGGCAGAGAACGGGAGCTCTCAGTCCTTGCCTACTTGTCTACTCAGCATGGGGACCTGTGATTCTTATTTTGTCTTTGTTCTTTGAGTTCCTGACTCCATTTTTCATTTTGATAAGCTACTTGGGAACTTTGTTTTTGTATTTTTAAATTTTGACTATCTTGAAAATGACTTGTCTGTGATGTGGTGGATGAGCATAAAAAGAATGTGTTTCAGTTGACATGTCCCTAAATTGAAACGCTGGAAAAGTGATCAGAAACTGGGAGGTAGAGACATGGCTGTCAAGGGCAGAGGAGACGACGGACCGCTTCCTTCTGTGTGCTGGAGACACCTGGCAAAAGGGCCCTTCGCCGTGAACTGCTAGTTTTAGGAAAAGTTAGCGAGATCCTCCCATCATATTTTGGCTAATAACTTTATCTCCAGTGTTGAATGTGTTCAGTGTGGAGTTGGCGTTAGAGAATTCAACCCTGGACTTAAAAATTATTGAACTGAAAGACAACGCGTGTTAGATGAGACTTTTACTTGTGGTTGCATCATGGGTATGAAAGCCAACACCTCTTTGAGGTGTTTTTTGTTTATTTATTACTGAATTCTGGCTTACTCTTTGCAGGCATCAGCAGGATTCAGATCTTTCAGTAGCATACTCTGATGCTGATCTCCACAGACATAAAAAGAAGAAGAAGAAAAAGAAGAGACATTCAAGAAAATCAGAGGACTTTTTTAAAGATTCAGAACTACACTTACTCAAGGCCGCTGGCTGTGAGACTGTTGACCATGTCCAGAGGCCCGAGGGCGGCGCTCCTCTCACGGGCGGCCTGCCTCTAGAAGGCGCCGGACCTTTCCGTGAGAAAGCAAAACGTGTAAGGATGGAAAGCAGGGATGACCAATTTCATCTTCCCGAGTGTGGCCAGGGTAAGAGGAGATACTTGGAATTAAGAATATAGAAACTTTTATTAATAATTTGTGTGTGTGTGTGAAAAGGTAATTAGCCCATAGAAAGAAAGCCTCAGTGGCATAGAGGGTATTCAGTTAAATCTGGGTCCCCCTTTTGCCCTGTTTCATCTAGCTCCAATTCTTAGACACACAGTGTGGAGTAGTTGCCTGGTCTGCATGTTTATCTCTTAACATTTCTTGAAAGTATTTTTATTAGAAGTTTTTATAGCATTGGACCCGACAAAACCTGTGATATATCTGGAGCCTCTGATATCTGAGTATGTGCCTCTTTAAGGACTAGAACTTTTATTTTAAAACCATGTTTGATAGAAATATTTTTGTAGTATATTCTTTAGTCTCCTAAGTCTGCAAGCCTCTAGTGTTTAGTGTATAATCTCACAATTTGATGGCTTTGGGTCATTAGAAACATTAGCTGGAGGCTTTTGGTGTGCAGGGGGCTGGGGGCTGCTAACGCAGCTGAATGGCTGCAGACTCCAGGTGTCTGGAATTCTAGTTTCTGCTTTGCACTTTGTTTCTTCCCTTGTAATTTTGTAACATTTCCCCCTCTCCTCCACCCTAATTTGCTTCATGGTCTTTGGCCCCAGAAGGGAGTGCTAGGGTCATTAGAACCGCAAATAACAGAAGAGGCGGTCCTCCCCTCGTATGTGAACCGCACGTTAAGAGTGGCTTTAAAACATTTATAATGGTTGGGGGGAAATCCAAATACTACTACTTCGTTTCACATGAAAGTTACAGGAAATTCAAATTTCAGAGTCCCTAAGGAGAGGGTATTGGGGTAGAGCCACACTCATTTGTGTCCGTCTTGTCTCTGACTCCCTCTGGCTCCACTGGAGCTGCAGTGGCAGAGCAGGTGCACCTGAGACCATCAGAACCACCAAGCCAGGGATGCTTCTCTCTGGCCCCTTCCAGAAAGCGCTTGCTACCCCCTGCTGTGGCATGAACAAAGCACTAGCCCAGAGGCCTCTTGGGCCCCCTGGTTCCTGACTGTCCTGGACTTGGCTAAGATGTAGCTGTTATGGGGGAGGCATGGGGAGAAGAGGCAAGGCCTGTCCCTTAGTGGCCCCCAGCCGGCTAGTGACTGTTGGTGGAGGAGGGGCAGGTGGTCCCATCAAGTGCTGGTGTCCGTAGAGATTGGAGGATAAGCACACTGTTAAGTGTTGTGGGGAAATTTGGGTGTGGACAGCAGGTGGAAAGACTTGCCACTGCTAGCAAGAAAGTGAGGGCTAAAGTGGAACAGTTCATAATGAAGGAATGAAGACATTCATTAGATGCGTTTTAAAATTGATTTCACGAGCATTTTGGTGATTTGGGAAGGGGGTTGGTTCGGATTGCCATGGCGTGGCATCTCAGGAGTAACTGATGAGGGGTGGGTGGCCTCTCCACCACTGTCAGAATCATCCTGTTTCAGCTGCCCGGGGACAGTGGTGGCAACTTGACTCATAGCTCCAGACAGCAAGTAGATTAGCCCAGGCTCGTGTTTGGTGGCCCACACGAGTGTTGTGAGGCCACCCGCGTCAGGGATGGCCTGGGCAGCCCAGGGTCCGTCCCATCTCAGCTGCCTTGGGGCTGAGGACAGGCACCCCTCCCTTGCCGTCTCTGTGCTCTTGAAGTCCTCTGTCCTGGGACTTGGACCATTTTCTTGTTCTTTTTCTACAGTTAGTGTCTCTGATTCCGTTCAGCTCTCCGTGAGTTTCTTTGCCCTGACACCTATTCTGTCGGTGTTGAATGCTGGTCTGTTTAATGGGGCCAAGGTGGGCAGATGAGACTGCTCCCCCAGGGGCTGGGCTGTAGCTCCATCTTCCATGGGAGCATTGCCCCTTGGTCCCCACATAAACTACTTTTTTTTTTCCTGTTGATTTTTTTCTTTCCCACATAAGCTCCTTTTCAGGAAAACACTGATAAAAAGCTACGTGAGTCTGTAGTTGCTTATCCTCGTGTAGGTTGATTTCAGGTGACTTACAGTCAACTACAGACAACTGATTTTAGTCATTTAATGCACATAGAGCATAGGCACAAAAACAACAAAACTGTCAGTAAAACCTGTGTCCTAACCTTTGCTTTCTAGGTGATTGAAAACTTGGCCTCAAAACAGAAACTTCACTAGTCATGGTAAGCTGCCTTCCTACCTGTGCGTTTTGTAATTGTTTGTAGAGGCAGGTGAGGGGCCGGATGAAGGTGTTTCCATGTGAAACTGAGGGTGCGCAGCCAGTCTCGCTCCCGCGCCGGGTGCTGGCCTGATGCTGCGTCTGCTGAGCCCCGGGGAGGAGCTGCAGGAGTAGGTCTGGGGAACCTGCCTCTCTGGGTCTCGGCTAGCTCGGGAGGCAGCAAACCCGTTGTATAAAAAGGCCAAATACCCGCAAGCATCTTTGGATCCCCTTTTCCTCGTTAAACCCTCTTCTGTGTTGGTTAGAGATTTGTGCCCCTCCACTCGGGTAGAGTCGCTCTTAATCAGCCCTGAGCAAGGTCAAAGCATCAGGAACACCAGGGTGCTCACCTGACGTGCCCGAGGACAGGGAGGCTCCCAGCTCCCGGGCCTCAGCGCCTCCTGGTCTGGAAGCTTGCAGGGTCAGCAGGCAAAGGGCCACACAGAGGCAGTGACGCCCTGTTGGTGGTGAGGAGTGACTTTAGAGCAGCAGATCCAACCCCGAGTGTCAAGGCTGCGTCCAAGTAACTTAATGCTGGCATTTTATTCAGTGGCCTGGAGAGCGCAGTTCAGGTTTTATATACCCTGCACTTGCCGAGGTAAAGGGGAGAGTCTGTCATTTTGCCCTTGAAAGGGAGTTTCATCCAAATATGTCTTTTAGTGTGTGAGGGGGATTTAAATGGATCTCGATGAATTTTCTCCGTTAGATTAATTTGTAGTTAATTAATACGATGTATCAGTGTGTCCTCAAAAGACACCTCTAACCCTAATTGAGGGCTTCAACTCACACCCTAGTCAAAGAGGTAGATTAAACAGGCAGTTGGGGCCCAGGCTGCCTAAGGTGGCCTGTTTTGAGGGACCCCCAGGGACACACACCCACCCACCCCCCACCCCCGCTACAGGGGAGCCCCGAGGAAGCTGTTGGCGTGGGGAGGGGGAGGCCCTGGTGACAACAGGCCTTGGTTCCGCACCTCCTGCCTCCGCGGTCACTGACTCCTGCGCATCTTATCTTTCAGATTCAACTCGTTCAACAGAAGCCATCCCCAACTCAGCTTAAATTATAAATATAGAAAATAACTTTGTTCAAATCTGCGTGGTGCTTCTTTAGTAAATACTGTACAGATTTTACCATGGAGAACTTTTTTTTTAGTTTTTACCTTTTCTTAATTACCCTTATTCCAAATGGATGAACACTTTCTACAACTGCTGACCATTGTAAAATACCGTGTATATAAACCACATTGAGAATAATGCCCTGGAATAGAACATCTCAAATGCTGCTTAATTACAGACTCAGGTTGATTCCTTGTATTTCATGTAATGTTCCTCCACGTTAGACATCTGGTGCAAGGCCATCGGGAACCATGGAATTATTAGAAGTACAAACTGACAGTGCGTATATTTAATTTAAAGACTTATTTAAAGATTCACGAGCTCTCAACTAGACTTTTGAGAGCAGTCTGTTTTCTGTAATGTCTGATACTAGAAACTAATTTGCTTCATATTTTAGTTGTATTCAAGATTTGAAGATGTATTTTATAGACAAGTTCTGTTTTTGAACTTTGTGGAACTATTCCAATCAATTTACCAGTTATAATGAGTATTTACATTATGAATGTATAATCCAAACATTATTTGTAAAGCCTACAGTATGTTTTTATTACATAACACTTTTTTATACAGTGTCTCTTGTCTTGACTATATGATATTGGAGTCTGAGTTGTCAGCTTGGTCCCTTAAAGTTTCTAGTTACAGACAAATTCATACTGTGATTTTATTTTTAATATGGATATGCTATCAAACTGTGATACACTTTAATTCACTGGTCCTGCATCAGGAGATGGAGTGGGGAAAACTGTATTTAATACAGTTTGTATCTGAATAATCTGTATGGTTTATACAGTTTGTGTTGTTCAGAGATGTCTAAAGTTTGATCTTTGTTTTTTTAAAGATTAAAAAAGCACTTGCCCCACTGTAAATATACAGCATGTAAAATTTATATAGTATATAAATGGCAGCAAATTAAACATTTGGAGTCTTATTTTTTTACTGCTGTTCTCCCCATTCACTTAGACTCTTCTTTCTTCTCCCTGCGGGCCACCCTACCGAAACCAACAGAGAGCGCGGGTTCGCCTGGCCTGGGACATGTGGTGTGGAGATCAGAGCAGGGAGGGGGCTGAACTCAGCAATGTCTCCAAGAACCAAATCTCAGACAAACTTGTTTAACAATAATTTGCTTTTTATTGCATAAGCAAGAGCTTTTACAGCCAAAACCCTTCAATTTTACTAATTCTTTACAACAAAATAGATACAGAATATTTCTTCATGCAAGTTGTGGAGTATATACATTTAATAAACATTTTGGAAATCAAGATATGTACATTATATACATATTAACTACACTTATTGTAAATAGAAATGTTTTCTAAGAAAATGAAAACTCAAGTTGTGGTTCCTGGCTTGCCACAGACCTGACTTCTCAGCAAGCACATCTGTGCAGATATGCATTTGTAACTTGAAAAATAGACATTGCTTTATATGAGGCATTAAATGCTGCCGCGCCTATAAATAGCTTCTATATTGACTTAGTTTGGTACCACGATAAACTGGTCAAAAACACAGGGACCCTAAAGACACTTGCTTTGTCTCGGGCCCACGGTCAGCCCAGTAAGACCTCAGAAAATGCTAGCAGGGCCCAGTGCGAGAGGCCGGCAAGGCCGGGACTGGCGCACTCCCAACCCGAAGCTCCTCCTCACTGCCTGCTCCCTGCTCTGTCTCTGGAGGAAATTTTCTTTGGCCACAGCTGAACTGATAATTCAAGCACGGAGCACAGATATTTGGGGGTGCAATGAACATGACCAGTTGTGCTCAGGTGACAAGACCAGGCCCCCTGCTGTGAGGAGGGGACCGCATTCTGCCTCCAGCATGGAGCAGACCTGGCGGGCAGGTTTTCCGGGCAGCCTGCTGGAGGGCTACACGCCCCTCCTGTTAACATTGCAGAACCAGGAATTAGAGGGCGGCAGGCTCCACGACTCTAAGCACCATGGCTGCAGTGGTCCTGGAGAAACCGCAGTCGGGGGACGCTCCCTCACGTGGGACCCGGCAGAGGACCACTCCCATTAGGTGTTTACTTCCTGCTCACTTCTCCCAAACCCAACCCCAAAAGACAGGAGCCCTGCAGTTCCAGGGTCATACCTGGGGTCAAAGTCAGGAGGAAGAAAAGATGGTTTTTCCGAGTGTGAAATACTGATGGAACGGTCCTGGCCGCGGAGGGTGGCATCGCTGTGGCAGGCCTTGGGGACGATTTCTGTGCTCATGGAAGACGGGAGGCCAGAGCTGCATACAGAGCAGTCAGACAATTCGAGTGCTGACTGGTGCCTTTCTCAGAAACTAAGGTTTAAGATCCAAGGTTTTAGCACAGTAACGAAGCCTAAAAGCTTGGCAGTGAGCCAAAAGAATTAGTTTGATGCATGATGTAGATTACAGGCTTAGACCCCTCTGCAGTCTAGTGTGACTTAAAGCTACGTCAAGGCAAAGGGCCACAGCGGTTCAAGGCAACTCATGGGAATTGTTACGAATAGTTTCTTCTGCTATTCAGAACCAAACGTAAGTACATACAATCTCAGGTTCTTTGATTTTCTTTTTGCACAGAAGTAGTGAATGGCATCTAAAGGGTGCAACTCAAGACGTGTACGCAGGTGGGGCAGGAGCAGGAAGTTCTGTGGGGACAAAAGCCCCCTCTGCACAGACCCCGGTCACAGAATGGTCCTTGTGGCAAGCAGGCCCGATGTGTCTAGTGTGCGTGTCCTGGAGTGGAAATAAGCTCCCGTGGAACAAGAAAGAGGCTCCTGTCACTGGGCCCTTCCGGAGGCCCAAGGCCTCTGGTCCAGGTGCACTCGCCCTTGGCTGCGCACCAGCCCACTGGCTGCCCGACCACCTCCTGGTCAGGGTCCTTGGGTTTTTTAAACTGTTGCCAGAAATCCCTAAGTGCCACACTGTTAGGTCTAAAGGTATTGTATTTTACGTCACGTTTCCATCCCATAGCTTGCTTTTTTCTTCCTCATAATGGGAGATTAAATCTCTGAAAACAGTCTATTCATTACATTAAGAATTTTGGTCAAATTGTTAGGTCAGTAAAATAAAGCATCCGTTTCACCAAAACCTTTTTAAATAGGGCAGAATGTGGTGGGAAGCCAGGCAGCCTGTGGATTCGGGCGAACCTGTGAGACTGCCCCTGTGGGGCTCCATTTCCTGAACTCAGCAGTTAAGAGAATCATATCCCAAACCATTTATATTTAATGCTTTGCTTTTTAGAATATATTAGTGGGCAAAAACGTCTCCACCTGGAAGAGCTCCCAGAGCCCTGGCCCCCAGTGGGCAGGTTCCACCACGGTGGCCGCTGCCTAAGGGGGGCCGCCTGGCTCCCCGACCTGAGGGTGACGCCAGCTTGGTGGAACCGCGGGTGCTCCCCAAGCCCTTCCCTTTGGGTGCTGCATATTTCTTTTTCCAGTGCACAGTAAATGCCTGTGTCCACGAGTTAAATTTATAGCTGCCACTCTAAAAATACTACCATTAGAAAGTATCTTCCGTTATAATTTCAGAATACAAAAAGGCATATAAAAGCTATAATCCTATATATCTGAGAAAAAAATCTGCATAAGAAGGTGGTAGCTTTTCCTATCCTGTTTTGATAATAAAACAGCGGCTTCTAGAACGGCCAGCGCCACTGACTACACAAGCATCAGGCGGCCGAGGCTCCAGCGACGGCGAGCCTGACTCGGCTGCACAGCCGCGTGAACGGCAGAGCCAGCGGGCTGCTGCGGGTACGACTGTGAGGCGCTCGCCGTCACTGCTGTGGACAGCGAGCTGCGCAGCAGGGAAAGAACGTGCCGGCGCGGCCCCAGAGAATGGCCCCTGTGAGGCTTCGGAGCACTCGGTCTGGTCCTCAAAGCTCGACCCGTTCAATCACCCCTGCAAAGCTGCAAGCACCCCTCAGAAAGCCCTGCCTCCTGCTGAGCCTTCCGGAAGGTGCTGCCTCTGGAGGTGTGTCCAAGAGTCAGGCAGGGACGCGGTCACTTGCTGCAGTGGAGTCGGGTTCAGCGTTTACCTTTCGGGTCAGAAAAGCTCTACTTCTTGTTGGCAATCCTCCTCTTCCTCGTCGCCAGCATGTCGTAGAAGGGGTCCCTGCTGATGCTTGCTCTGGCGAAGAAAAAGAAACCAGGTTAGGTCAGCGCTGGCCCTGGGCTGGCGGCGGCACGGGGTCCTGTGCGTCACCAACGGAGCAGGTCCGACTCCTTCAGAGCGGGCAGAGCGGGTGCGAGCAGACAGGTCTCTGCCCGGACGTCCTGGCCCGAGGGTCCTGCCCCGGCCCCAGGAGGCGGCGCGCGGCCCACTCACCGGATGGACTTCATCCACTCCTCCTTCTCCTCGGGGGTGGGGGCGGAGATGCGGTACACCACGTGGTTGCCCTCCACCACGCGCCCGTCCGCCTCGGTCTTACAGGCTTTGATCACCTGCCCTTTGTGGCTCGGGTTATAAAGCTCAAAACAGTTCTGGTGGGGAGGAAGACAAGGGCGGCCGTCAGCCGGGGCCCTGGGGAGGGTCTCGCCCGGGCGGGCACGGCAGCCACGCGGGCCGGGGCTTCGCGCAGGGCTGGGGGGCGCGGGTGCCTTACGGGTTTCCGGGGGTCCTCCACCTCCCGGATGCTGAGGTTCTCCAGCGGGATAATCCCCCGGGGCTCCTTGTCCTACAGAGAAAGGAGCACCTGCAGGCGCTGCGGGGCCGCCGGCGCTGGGGTGGGCTGGGCGAGGGCTGGGCGGCCCCACTTACTGTGGTGTACTCGAAGTAGTAGAGGCAGTTGTCGGTCAGGATGAACCAGCGGCGCTTCCAGGTCTTGACGCGCCCCCCTGCAAGCAGAAGGCCGGGTGAGGCCGCGCCCGCGCCCCAGCCGGCGCCACCTCCCTCCTGCGGAAAGCGCTCCACTTCCCACCGCCAGGCAGGACAGCGCGGCCCGGCCCTCAGCCCCTCTGCCCGCCTGGCCGCAGAGTGGGCGGCTGGGCCCACCGCGGAGGCCCGCACGCCTGCACCCCACGCCGCCCCGCCCCACGTCCCTCTTCAAATCTGCTTCTTGGAGTCAGTCCCAAGAGGTGGACTTGATCTCCCCCCCCCCCGTGGAGATGACGGTGACGAGGTGGCCACCCTCCCCCCCCGGCCTGTCGGGGCGGTGTTGACCGCGAGGCAGGGCCCCGGGAGGCCGGGGTCCTCAGCCATTACCCGCTTGCCGGAGAGTTACCAGGCTGAACTAATCCACGAGAGCTGGGGCACACTGAGGCACACTGAGGCGCCAGCGGCTCATCTACGGCCACTTCCTTGAGCTAAAGGAAGGGAGTCTCGTTTTCCCCCAAACACCAGCAGACTCAGCCCCACTGCCTCCACGTCTAGCCTGGGCTTCTGACGCTGCCAGTGTTTTTAAGAGAAACACACGCTCGTGGTAGCGGATCTGAGCACGCGGGGTCTGGGCTCCCAGAGCTGACGCCAGGCAGGGGATGCTTCTTGGGGAGCCACAAGCTCCCTTGGGGTCACACAGGTCGGGAGTTGGCAGGGGAGCTCAGGGCCAAGCCGGGTGGCAGAAGGCTCAGTCATGACGGGAAGGAGGGACGTCTGTCCATCCACCTGCTGAGCCGAGCAGGCTGAATGCTTTCCCAGGGCGAGGGGGAGGGTCCCTGGCCTCTGCTTGGGCAGCATCCACAAGCGCCGAGGGTGCGATGCAGTGTGGGGCCCAGGGCATTGGCTCAAGGACACCCCAGGAGGGCTGCCCGGCAGCCTCCCAGCTTGAGGGTCTCTACGCACCGCCGGCCCCTGCTCCTGAGACCTCCCGGCGGCCCCAGTCCAGGTGCCTGGAGCACCGCCCTCCTTCCCCAGCCCCTCCTGACTCCTGGGCGGGCCCTTTGCCCCCCCAGCCCCCACGTGCAGCTCCTGTAGCCCTCTCCCCACAGCAGGGCTGGCCGGCAGGACCCTGCTTGCCAGCTCCCTGAGGCTTCCTGCAGGCCCATCCTGGGACTTGTGCCGCCAGCTCCGTGGGAGCAGAGCGGGGTGGCCCAGTCCACACCAGGGACCTGGAGACCCTCAGGCAAGGCAGTTCTGTCCCAGCGTCTTCCAGTGACAGACGCACAAGGACATTCTTAGCGCTGGAGTTGTGAGCCAGGGAGGGAAGGCCGAGCCCTTCTAGGCACGTCCCCAGAGCCTGAGGCTTTGGGACCGGAAAGTCCGAGCCAAAGTGGAGGCGTCCAGTCATCTCGTCAACATCCCCGACACCCAACGGGCCCCAACGCCACCCACCAGGCCCCACAGGCCCCCTCCTCACTCACCCTCCCGCCATCTTCCAAACAGCAGCCAGAGACTCCGAAGGCTGCCACAGCTCCCGTCAAGCCCGGATTCCTCCTGGAACCTTGCGGCCACTTGGCTCCCAAACAAGCCCCCTTTCAGAAAATCCCCCGGGTGCCCCCCCCCCCCGCCCTCCTGGCTGGCACCTGGGCCTCCCCTGTCGCCTCGTGGGACCAAGCATTTGATTCTGGACTGCGCCCTCCACTGACTTGGTCTCACGAGCAACCCTGAGAAGCAGGGTTTGCCAGGAAGGCCCCTTGGCTCTTTGCACCTTGACCCATGCCCCCTGCGACCATACTCAGGGACACGTGGGGGTGCGCGCCCTCAAGCCAGGGGGGCCTCGCAGGCCTGGGGCTCGCTCGCTCCGGCTGCACAGCAGGCTGACAGTGAGGAGGCGTGCGCGTCGCACCGCGTGTGCCTGCAGAAGGGAGCCTGGCTTCCCCGGGATGCCGTCACGCCCACTTCTGACATCTTCCCTACTGCTTTCCTTGCTGTTGCCAGGCATGTGTGCACACACACACAC
Source organism: Dasypus novemcinctus (assembly GCF_030445035.2). NCBI lineage: Eukaryota > Metazoa > Chordata > Mammalia > Cingulata > Dasypodidae > Dasypus > Dasypus novemcinctus. The sequence continues at coordinate 12,484,645 of NC_080695.1, read as the reverse complement.
ACAGACACACACAGACACACACAGCTGCACACGCACACATGGACGCACGTGCCCACAAGTACACATGCAAACGTGCTACCACACAGGCCTGCAACACACTTTTCTCCTACAATAACAGCAACTCTGATGTTGTCGTCTGTATTTTTAATATAATCGATCCTCAAACCTTAAGTTTACTTGGCCATCGCGACACTGCATCCTACAAAAGGCATAAAGTCACTCCTGTGCTCTGGCAAAGCAGTCAGGTGTTTTAAACGTGGCGCCTGTTCTGAAACTAAATTTTCTAGGAGGATGCAGCCAGGCAGGGCCGCATTTGTGACCTCATGTGCCGGCTGAGAGCCCTGCTGTGCAGAGGGTCCTCTGCCCTGAGTGGGGACAAGGGGCCATCCATTTTCACTGGCTGTGGGGTGCCCAAAGCCGTGCAATCTCCTTAGGCCCGTGAACCACCTCTGGGGGCTGGCCTGGCCCCTCCAGCCGCTGGGCTGGGTGCGGGCAGGAGGGCTGGGTGCAGGCCCACCTCGGCCACTCCCACACCGGCTCGCAGGGAACGCTGGCTGCCTGGGGATGGTGGGAGGCCTGTTTCCCGGGGGATGCCGCTTCCTGGCACCCAGCCGGCACTTGGGGTGCTCCTCACACAGGTACACCCCACGCTGGGGGGATGTGGGAAGCAGGCAGTGCCCGAGGGCTGGGGTGCGCCTCAGGCCCGCTGCACCAACTCCCTGGCTTGCAGACCCACTCACCTAAAACAGGCTGGAGAAGAACTCTGCCTCGGCCACCCCTCCTTCCCCGGCGTGAGTGTCCCACCCAGCCAGCAATGAGGCCACGCCGGCTCCCTGCCGACACGCACTGGCCATTCGGGAACCAGGGGGCAGGGTCTCGTCAGTCAACACCCCTTTTCCACCCAAATTGCAACCACTGCTTTCTGGGATGCAGTCCTCCTGCCCCGCACTGTGGGATCACGGGTTCTAGGAGGCTCAAGAGTCCAGGGCCGTGAGCAGGCCAGTCCACCTGCAGGCAAGGAGCCAGAACCCTCCTGGCCACTGGAACGGCCCGAGGAAGCCACGGGGGCGTGGCCCGGGCAGAGCCTTGCCACTGCCGCTGCAGAGCCGGGGGCAGCCCCCCTTCAGCTGTCACCACATGTCCGCCTGTCCTTCCTGGGTCAAGTAAATCACCTGAACTGTCGTGGGTTTTAATATCTTATGTGCTAAAGAGAAACCATCTGTTCTCAGAAGTGCTGACCTGAAACAGCTGGCCATAATAAACAGGTTTTAATGTCAGAGGGAGGCAAAAAACCCCAATCCCCACACAGGCAAAGCACCCCTAAAATTTCCTTCAACAGCCCACCAAATAAACAGCGGCCGCTCTGCTCCTCCGGCAGCGGTCAGGAGCCCTGGTGTGGCCCAGACTCCCCCGGCTGATCCGCGTCAGGGGGCCGGGCTGTGCCAGGGGCGGAGCCGGCTGTCAGCGACTGTGCCCCTGCCGGCGCCCCACAGACCAGAGGGCGGGCACAGCGCGTCCCCACACAGCATTCCCATGCGCAGGAAGACGGGTGCCGTGGCCGCCCTCAGCCCTGCTGGCAGGGGGCCCTCCACTCGCCACACTCTGCGCGGGAGTCTCCAAATCCCCACGAGTCCAAGGCCAACGATCCGGTGGACGGCAGCCGTGAGCACGAGTGGTGCACGCCCGGCAGGTGGAGAGAGCGCCACGAGAAATGCGCAGCCGAGGGAGGGGCAGGAAGCAACGGGGTACGTACCTCCTACCGCAGGACAAGCAGGGGCAGCCCGTCACAGAACAGAAAGGTGGGAGCCACAGGCAGAAGGGAGACAAGAAGGCACATTTAAACCACGCATCGAAAATCACAGCCACACCAAAGCAAGAGAGGCGCGAGGCGCTCAGAGAGAAACGCACTTGCTTCTCGTACAGAAAACTGGCTCGGACTTTTATCTGCCCAGTAACTTGGCAGTTTTCTGGGATGGTTTCGTGCAGCCTGACACACTTCCTCTGCCGTGGAGGTGGGCAGGGTTGCCCTGCTCTGACATGCCACAGCTCAGAGAGGCAGGCACGGCTTCTGGGAGGGGCGGCGGCCCGGAGCGGAGCGGCTCAGCTGCGTTTCCTCCTCAGTGCCGCCGCTGTGGTCGGGCCTCGCTATGCTGACACTGGGGGACCCCGGGGCCACGCAGCCGAGCAGGGGCGGGCCTGCACTCACCCAGCTTCAGGAGCCAGCCTTCGCGGTCAGGGTTGAAGAACGTGTGCGTCAGGTCGTTGCCGTCGTCCTCTGGGATTTTAAATGGCTCGTTCTTAATACTTTCATATAAATTCTGTAGAGAAGGGGAAAAACCCCAGCAAGTTCAGGGACTCAGAGGAGCCCTCGCCTGTCCTTTCCATCACTCTCAAGTCAAGAATAGAGATCACAGACGGGCTGTGGCTGGAAGGACGAACACGCGCGTTCTCTCGTGAACCGTAACAAACGGGCGACGCAGGTGCATGGCGTTAACGACGGGCATGTGCGCGGAGGGCCAGCCAGTGGTGACAGCCCACGACGTGCATTCACACCCTGTAGGGCCAGGTGTTGGTGCAAGGGGGACGGACAAGCCCTCACACACGTGCACGCTTGCTCTGCGAGCACACAACTCCTCTAACAGAAACACAAAAACACGTAAACAAACATCAGCAGAACCAGAGAAGGGGCTCTTTCAAAGTGTGCTTAAATAGTACAGGGGGCCTGGCCAGGCCGCACAGCCAGACCGCGGCAGCCCTGAAACCCAGCGCGAGGCGAGGCCGAGGAAGGCCGCCCGCGGCGCCCCGGCGCTCACCCGCAGCAGCTCCTCAGGCAGGTCCCCGCCCTCGTTGATGCCGCGGTTCATGGTGACGAAGCGCTCGGCCGTGGGCTTGTCCCGCACGTTGTGGTTGTGGAGGCTGGTGTTGAGCATGATGATGGCGAAGGACAGCACGTAGCAGGTGTCTGAAACGGAGGCCCCGGGGCCGGGCTGAGCGCCGCCAGGCCGGAAGGCCGGAAAGCAGCCACACGTGGTCTGAGCATCCCGGTCAGCGAGTGCCCCCGCGCGGGGGAGGGCCACCCCAGGGCGGCGGGAAGGGGCGCAGGGCAGGCCATGCCAGCCTCACCCAGCCTGGGCCCCCAGGGGCAACGCGGGAAGCGGCGGGCGGTGCTGACCTGTGGACTGGAACACCCCAGGGTTGCACAGGCAGTAGCGCGACGCGAAGGCCTCCATCATGCGGTCAATCTTCTGGGCCTCCCCTGGAAGCCGGAAGCTCCACAAGAATTGTCTGTGGAGAAAGGCCTCTGCCATCAAACGCCCGGGGGCCAGAGGGCCCCGCTTTGCGGCCTCGCGAGTGCTGTCCAGTGGGCCGGACGGAGGGGCCTCGAGACCCCTGCCTGGTGCCTCCCTGTTTCGTAACTGCCACCAAGCTGCCAGCAAGGCCTGCTGCCTCCAGCCTGCTCCCGGCCACCCACCTTCAGCCCGGAGGGCTGCCCGGACCGCGCCGGCCCCACACAGCCGCTGGCAGCGCACTCACGACCGCCCCGTCCCACCCAGCACCTGGTGTGACCCTTACCTGGGTACCTGTGCCACCACCTCCGACCCCCCCTGCCTCGCCCTCGGTGCTCCCCGCCTGTGGGTCCTGCTGCGGCCTCGCCTCTCTCCAGTCGACCCCACCCAGCGCAGCTCTCCCAAGCTGCGTGCCCCCCCATTGCCCAGGGGCTCTGTCCTGTTCCCTGCCGGTCCAGGGCTCAGCCAATGCCAGGTGCGTTCACAGAAGGACTAGGGCTGAGGTTAGACCTGAGGGCTCTGGTGACATTTCCGAGCTGACTGCAGTTTCTAGACACTGACCCCCGGCCAGGGAGGCGAGGAGGGAGGGCGGCTGCACCCTGCTCGCCCTGGCTGCTGCTCCGCCCGCAGGCGCTCTGGACACCCGTAGTGGGGTTCTCCCCGAGGCCCCTCTTGGGGGTCCCAGCAGCTCAGTCCACTCCCCTAGGGCCAGCTCCAAAGGCCTTCAAGGGGACCCAAACCTGCTTCTCCTCCCACACAAGCCACTCCCTCGGGACCACCCCCAGGTGCATCCTCACATCCCTCCTCTCCTACCCCTTGTCTGTCAGGACAGCCAGGTGACGCCAACTGAAATACATCAGGACCCAACCTCCTCGCCAGGCCCCTGGTCTCCCTACAGCAGCTGGACGAGCCTCTTCAGCCTGGGGACTGCCCACCCAGACCCGCCCCCAGGCACCCACTTCCCTGGGCAGAGGTCAGCTCCTGAGGGGCTCAGGAGAGGCCGACCAGCCTGCCAGCACCCTCCGCAAAGAAAGCAGCCCAGTTGCTGCCCCGACCTGCCCCTGCAGATGTAATCAAGCATCTCCTGCACCCAAGCGGAGGCCAAGGACCCCAAAGCATTGGAGCTGCAGCTGCAACGACCGCGTCGTGGACGTGCCTCTCTCTGGCATACGTTTTCCAAAACTGAACCTCAAACACTTGAACTGCGGCTCAGAAATCACACCTGTCGCCATCCACATGCTCTAAGCTGCTGACCCTGCCGGCACCATGTCCACCCGCAGCCGAAGGAGGACCACAAGGAAACAGGCCACGTAACAAGGAGCTCGCGCTGGGACACAGGGACTGAGTGGGGAGGAGCAGGTCCAGAATCGAGCCAGAGAGGTGGCCGCCCTCGGTCCAGAGCCCAAGCGCTGGCTGGCAGAGGCCCCTGGGGAGGCGGCACTGGGATGCCACCAGGGGCTCCTGCCCTCGCAGGCCAGGAAGAGACCCAGAGCGCCCCCAGGACGGGGACAGATGGCGCAGGCTTGGGCCCAGGACACAGGGCAGGAGGCGAAACGACCCCCCGTAGTGCTACCAGGAAGGGGAGGTGCCGGGACACGGGGCGAAACTGGGACACGGGACCAGGGCCTGGATCCACCCCAGGACGCCGCTCCCCTTGGCAAGGGGGGACCAGGCGGCCTCTGAGGGTGGGAAGCCTACCCCGGCTGCACTGAGACCCTGGCACGCCGGGGGCATCACGCCGGGCCGGCCGGGTGAGACCGCGCGGGGTGTGGGGAGATGCGGCGCTGCAAGCAGCAGGCTGGGAGGCACGGCCAGAGCAGAGCGCGCCCGAGGGAGCACCAGGCCGTCGCATGGGCGTCCCAGTCCCCACCGGCCTGCCGGGCGCACAGCTGCCTCGGGGAGGGCGACGGGGCGAGCGCTGCCAGGACCCGCAGAGCTGAGGCCGCCAGAGCCTCGACTGCTGGGCCCGCAGCACGGGGCGCTTCTCACCTTAAGGCTTGCACCAGGTTGAGGTCTGCGAACTCATGGAGCTCCACGAAGGCCTGAAGAACTTTGATGTTAAATCCATCCCTGCGGAGGAGGAGAAGAGCGCCCTGAGCCTGCGCCTACCATTTCACCCGTTTTAAAAGGAAGGAAATTCCTCAAGCAGATCTGTGGTATTCTGAGTGATGAAAAATCAGGACTTTTCACTGGAATCTGCTCCTGGGTGGCAGGATAGCAAGTCTTCACCTCACAGCTGCTAAGAATGGCCCCGGCCGCTCCTAAGCGCTGGTGTGTGCTCACTCTCCCCACCCCCGAAGGACCCCACTGCGCTTGCTCCCACTGCACTGACGGGACCCCGAGGGGCGCCTTCCCACGAGTGGCAAACAAGCTGGTGCGGCGCGGCTCCTGTGGCCAAGTCCCGCTGACCGTGGTGCGGCCAAGGGCACATCCGGCGCAGGCGAGGGAGCCTGCCTGTGGCTGAGGCTGAAGGAGGGAGGGCAGCAGCCAGGGCAGGCCTGGAAATCCCGGCCGCCAGGCAAGGGGCAGGCCGTGACCCCCCCTGCCAGCCCCCACCCACTTGGGTGGGCTCTGGAGGCAGTGGTGAGGGTGGAGGTCAGCGTCCAGGCCACCGCTGGGCGCTCGCCACGCAGGGCGCGGGAGGGCCCAGGCAGCGTGCTAAGCGCCGCCCCCGCCGTGGCTCCGCCGCAGCAGCCCACTTAGCACGTGGACCGCGACTTGGGTTCCAATCCAGCCAGGCTCAAAGCCTCAAGACTGTCAGAGGCAAGAGAAGGGGCCCGTGACCCCACCTTTTACCAGGGCCCCTCGCAGGTTCCCCACTGCCCCACGCAGGACAGCCGTGCTCCGAGGCCGTCCTGGGTCTCGCCCTCTTCTCTGGCCTCTACCCCCATGCTGACCTCAGCCAGCCGGGAGTTCTTGAGCCCTCCCCAGCCAGCACCTCCGCAGCTCCTCGTTCCCACACCTCTCCACCTGGAAGTCCACCAGACACGCGAGCTCGCCGCCCCCCTGACCCCTGAGACCTGCTTCTCCCGCAGCTGTCCCATCTCAGCTCGTGGCAACTCCACCTCCCGGGCTGCTCGGGCTCACTCCTGGCATCTTCCCTCGGCCCACAGTCGACACGTTACAAGTCCCCGCCGGTTTGAGGTGGAAACCGGACCCCTCACCTCTGTGGCCGCTGCCTGCCTGGCCTGAACCACTCTCACTTCTGCTTCTGTCGCCGTGCAGCTGCCTCCGGGCCCCCTCCTCGGCTCTCGCTCGGCCTCATCGAGATGGCTCGAGTGACCTTGACACCTCAGAGTCACTGGGGCTCACCCAGCCTCGGCCCTCGGAGCACATTCTCCTAGACCAGGTCTCAGGAAGCCCGAGGACCTGGGCACTTTGTTTTCCCAAGTATCACTACTGAGATATAAGCCACATTCTACACAAGTCACCCCTTTAAAGTGTGAACTCAGTGGCTTTCAGTAATTCACAGAATTGTACAACCAACGCCACCACTTTCATTACCCAGTAAGAAACTTCACAGCCCTAAGTCACCACCCCCGATCCCCTCATCCCTTCCAGCACCTGGCAACCACTACTCTACTTTCTGGCTCTACAGATGTGCCCATTCTAGCCATTTCATATAAAGGGAATCAGATGACGCTTGTACCTTTGTGTCTGGCGTATTTCACTTAGAGTAATGTTTTCAAGATTCTTCCACGTTGTAGCTTGCATCAGAACCTCATTTCTTTCCACGGCTGAATAATAAGCCACTGTATGTACATACCACATTTCGTATACCCATTTGTGTCATAAACAATGCTGCTATAAACTTTCATATGAAAGTTTCTATGTGGAAATGTGTCTATTTCTCACACATATAGACCTAGGAATGGAACTGCTGGGTAAGGCGGTAACTCTACGTTTAACCTTTTGAGGAAGTGCCAGACCGTCTTCCACGGCAGCTGCTCCACTTTATTACATTCCCATCAGCATTGTATGATGTTCCAATTTCTCTGCATCCTCACGAACCTTAACATCTGCCATTTTATTTCGGCCAGTCTAGGCGATGGGAGCAGTAACTTATTGTGGCTTTGATTTGCATTTCCCTGGTGCCTGCTGGCGTCCTTTCGTGTGCTCACTGGCTTCTATAGATCATCTCTGGAGAACTGTCTATGCAGATGCTTAGCCTACTTCATAATTGTGTTTTTGTCTTTTTATTATTGAATTATAAGAGTTCTTTATATATCATCAATTCGTTTATCAGATATGTGACTTAAAAAAATTCTCTCTTCTGTAAGTTGTCTTTTCATTTTCTTGATGATTACCATTAAAGCACAAAAGTTTAATTTTGATGATGTCCAGGTATCTATTTTTTTGGTTTTTGGTGCTTATGCTTTTGGGATCAGAGCTGAGACTCTTGCCTAATCAAAGATACACCTTTCAGTTGTTCTGTTTGGGTCTTTGGTCCATTTCAAACTAGCTTTTGTGTATGGCCTGAGGTAGAGACCCAACTGCTCATGTTTCTGCATGTGGACATCCATTTGTTCCATCACCATTTATCGAAGAAACTATTCTTTCCCCATCGAATTGTCCTTGCACCCCTGTCAAGCATCAATTGACAGTAAATTTGATTACTATAACTTTGTAGCCTCTCATAATTAGGATGTGTGAGTTCTCCAATTTTGCTCTTCTCTTTTAAGACTGTATTAGCTATTCTGGATTCTTGAATTTCTACTGAATTCTCTTCAATTTTAGGATCAGCTTGTCAGTTTCTGCAAAGGAGTTAAAAACTGGGAGTTTGGGACTGTATTAAGTCTCTAGATCAATTTAGGGATTACTGCCATCTGTGATGGTTAATGTCATGTGCCAATTTGGCTAGATTATGGTGTCCAGCTGTTTGGTCAAGCAAGCACTGTCCTGATTGTTACTGTAAGGGTATTTATTTCATGGATTTAAATCTTTAGTAAGTTGACTCCATTAATGGCAGATTATATCTATAATCAATAAAAGAGACTGTGTTTCTCAATGACAGAAGTCTCGCCATCCAATCATCTGAAGGCCTTAAAGGGAGAAGTGAGGATTTCAGCAGTCAGAAATAAGAATTTTTCTCTCTATTCCAGAGAGCCAAGCTTCTCCTAGGGAATTCACCACCACCTTCAATGGAGCTCGCAACCTGAAGCTTGTCCCGGTGAATTCAACCGTCACCTTCATCGAGTTTCCAACTTGCGGCTTTCCCTATGGAACTGAGACTTGCCAATCCCCGCAGTGGTGTGAGCCAATTCCTGTAAGTCTATTATTTATGCATATATCCTGTTGGTCCTATTTCTCTGGATAACTGTAACACACCATCTTAGCACTCTTAAGTTTTCTTTTCATTAAACCCAGGACCTCTTACGTGGGAAGCCGGCTTTCAACCACTGAGCCACATCAGCTCCCCTGAGTTGGCCTTTTCATTTGCCTGCTTGTTGGGTTTTTTTTTGGGTTTTTTGAGGCGGCAACAGGATTAAGTTTTCTGATCCATCAACATGGGATGTCTTTCCATTCGTTTAGACTTTAATTCTTTAAACTATGTTTGTAGTTTCCAGAATTATAAGTTTTGCACTTCTTTTTTAAAATACATTACTAAGTATTTTACTCTTTTTGATGCTAATATAAATGAAATTGTTCTTTTGATTTCCTTTTTGGCTTGCTCATTGCTACTATGTAGAAATATAATTTTGAGTTTTATATATTTATTTACCTTGTGTCCTGTAACTCTGTCAAACTCATTTATTAGTTTTAGTAGTTTTCCAGTGGATTCTTCAGAGTTTTCTAACACATAGGATATCATCTGCAAACAGAGGTAATTTTACTTCTTTCCAATTTGGATGCTTTTTTCCCCCTTGCCTAATTACTTTGGCTAGAACTTCCAGTACTAAGTTGAAGAAACATGGCAAAAGTGGGCATTCCATCTTCCACCATTAAGTATTTTGTTAGCTGTGGGTTTTTAATAGATTCCCTCTATCAGACTGAGGAACTTTCCTTCTCTTCCTAGTTTGAGTGTTTTTATCATGAAGGGGTATCAAAATTTGTCAATTGCTTTTTCTGAAAAATCTACTGAGACCGTCATTTGTTTTTGTTCTTTATTCCAATGACATGGTGTATTACATTTAGTTGATTTTTGTATGGTGAACCAACCTTGCATTCCTGGGCTAAACCCCACCTGGGTCATGGTTTATAGGTCTTTTAAAGTGCTACTGTGTATAGTTTGTTTTATGAATTGAATCAAGTCTACCACAAAGACCTGTTAAGTCCTAACCCAGGTCCTGTAGATGTGAACTCAGAAGAGGCTCTTAGTTCAGAAGAGGCCAGACTGGAATAGGGTGGACCTTCCTGCAGTAGTCACTGTAAGCAGAGGAAACGGGGACACTGTCCGGAGACAGTGGAGAGAGAGTGAGCCGTGGGATGGGGTGGAGACTGAGGGCGCTTGGCCCTGGTGACACTGTGATTTTGGACTTCCAGCTTCCACAACTGGGAGAAAATAAACATCTGCTGTTTAAGCCAGCTAGTCCTGGCAAACTAAGACAGTTTGCTAGTATTCTGTTGAAGGCTTTTGCATCTATATTCATAAGAGATAGTGGTCTGTCGTTTCTTTTCCTGTAATGTCTTTGTCTGGCTTTGGTATCAGAGTAATACTGACCTCTTAAAATGAGTTGGGAAATGTTCCACTTGATAAGAGTGTTTTTAATAAAAAGTTAGAAACAGAAACCATCCTGACTGAGCGACTACTGGTTTTTGTTTAAAGATACTCTTGTCTCTTGACAAAAGTCTACTCTGGCACACATGGGGATGTGACACCTCAGAATTCCTGCTCTGCTAGGCAGAGTAAATGGAAAAGGTTTGGGAATGTAAATCTGACCAGTTAATTTCCATTTTAAGAGTTAATGGTAACTTCCCACCTTTATTCATACCCTAAGGGGGAAAGAAAATCACCAAGAAATCAGGTGTGTATCTGGGCAAAGTCATTCAAAAGATGATTAAGACGCTTTCCAAGATAGGGAGATTTTCAGTTCTGCCGTGGTTTCTTCAGTAGAAGATTCCAAAGGACCACAGATCCTGTCTGATCCCAGAACACCCTGACATTGCTCTACTCCAAAGGGCACAGGAGAGGAAGCAGGAGGGGACTGGGCCAGGGTCAGCTGTACTGGGAGCACCTGTGAGTCCCCACAGCCCAAGGCGAAGCAAGCATGACAGACCCTGACCTGGAGGTAAGCCCAGGTGAGACTGCTCACTCTCCTTCAGCTTACCTTTCACCCAGGTAGTCCCCGATTACGGTCTTATTTAGGCCTTCTCCTTTATAAAGGAACTGGGCTACGTCTTCTGGGGAACTCTGCAGCAGGTCGTTTTCTATTAGAAACTGAATTCCCTGAAGAACACAAGAAAGGAAGCACTGGTTAGGAGGGCTGCACAAATTCATTTTTCAGAGACAGAAATACATTTAGTGTAATGATCTTACTGGCTTATACAAAGCAAAAATAATACCACAGCAAAAATAATTGCCATAGAGACCCATACGACAGCACAATCAGGAGCTGAAAATTCCACACTACATCTTATTCATCAGAGGAAAACACATTCATTACCCCTGGCAATTTAATGGGTTAAAAGAAATAAATGGGTGACTGAACAAACCATTTTAAGTGGTTATTAGAGATTATAAAGGCAGACCTAACAATAATATCAAATTTTCCAAACTTAGGAAAATGATTCATTGTGTCTGAAACAAATTATATGTGGTAGACACTGCTGGGTGGCCTAGCCAATAGCCATTCCCACCCCCTTCTCCTTTGCCATCTCCACGAGACTGTGTTCCCCTAGCCTCCCTAAAACCAGAAGTGACCTTGTAAGACAGATCTGGCCAGGCCTAAACAGAACGCTGTAGGGAACCCCTGGGAAAGCCTGGGACTTCTCAATCAAAGGGAACCCTGTCCCCAGCACTGTTCCTGCCTCTTGCCTCCTCCCTCCTGCCTTGAAAGCAGATGTGGGGAAGCATACTTGGCCCAATGGTTAGGGTGTCCGCCTTCCACATGGGAGGTCCGTGGTACAAACCCTGGGCCTCCTTGGCCCATGTGGAGCTGGCCCATGCACAGTGCAGATGCATGCAAGGAGTGCCCTGCCACGCAGGGGTGCCCCCACATAGGGACTGTAAGGAGCCACCCAATGCAGAAGAGAGTGCAGCCTGCCCAGGAGTGGCGCCGCAAACATGGAGAGCTGACACAGCAAGATGACGCAACAAGAAGAAACACAGATTCCGGTGCTGCTGCTAAGGATAGAAGTGGTCACAGAAGAGCACACAGCGAATAGACAACTGGGGGGGGGGGGTGGGGAGGGAAGAGAAATAAATAAATAATAAATCTTAAAAGAGAAAGAAAGCAGATGTGGTGACTGGAGCCCCAGAGGCACCTTATGAGGGAGAGGCCAAGAGGAGGGCAGAGACCGGAGCTGCCATCTGGGAGTCATTCAGTGGTTCTGGCAGCAGGTCACCTACAGCTAGACCAGGTGGGTGAGAGAAATCATCTCCATTTGCTTGTCTTTAGCTGGATCTTCTGTTATCTGTGTCTGAACATGGTAACTGGTATACTGTGCCACCATCCCTCACCTGGTCAGGACTCGTGCCTGTTTTAAAGACCCACAGGGCACAGCTCTCTGGATGGAAGACCTCAGGGGGCTGCTCCTGGCCTGGACTGCTTGTGCCCTGCCTCATGAGAAGCTTTAGGGACATACAATAACAAGAATTTACCCGTTAGCACTTCTCAGCACGTCGGTAAGGCTAGCAGCAAGTAAGGAAACAGGAGACTGTGCTGAAGGTTACGTCTACAAGCTCAGAGACGCTCTTCCCACTCACACTCGGCACTAAAATCAAGCCCCCGCAAGCGCGACGGAAAAGCTGGAGAGGTTTTTTGTTTTTTCTCTTTAAATACATGAATGTCCATGGAAGTCTTATTTAGAATTTCCAAAAACTGGAATCAAACCAAACGTCAATAACAAAAGAAGCGATCAATACACCCTGGTATCACAGGATGGAACACGAGGCAGCAGTGAATGGGTGACCGGCCACATTCAACAGGAATGACACGCACAGACGTGGTATCAAAAAGAGGAAGGACGCAAGTATATTTTAATCCCATTTATATGACATTTCTTCAAAAAAGGCAAAACTAATTACAAGGTGTTAAGAACATGGTGACACATGGGAAAAATACAATGTAACAGACTATTGTTAACAATACTGTTGTACTATTTTTGTAGCAAAGGCAAAGGTACTTTATAACACTGGGTTAAAAAACAACCAAAAAAAGTATATGGGACTTAGTTTTAAGAAAGATGAATATGAACAAGCTTTGTTTTTGTTTTTTCATTTTCTTCATTAACAAGGAGACCTTGGTCATGTCATTTATCAATTTGTGCTCACTTGTTCATTTTTTGGAACAATGGAGAAACGATGGAGTTTATTTTTAGGATTAGAAACGATAAACGTACCTAGACAGGATTTTTGGAGTAATCCTTCCATGATTTGTTGAGCTGTTGTTTGTCTGTTGTTTTGTTTTTTGACATTGAAATAAAGGTACAGGGGGAAGAAAAGAAAGAAAACCAGGCTACAATGACAGACCAAGGTTGCCCTGGGAAGTTGGTGTTCACTGGGGGGTGTACCAGAAAGGCATCCTTCGTTAATTTATAAAAACCCTTCAAGCTGTACATTCAAAATTTGTACACCATATAGTACATACGGGATTTCCCAAAAAGTAAAAGTTTACCAAAAAATTAATTTACAATCCTACATACATTTCTGGTGGGAGCTAAACTGAGTTCAATCACATGGCTAACATCTTCTAAATCTGAAGATTTTTTATTTTCAGCCTTCCCGGTATTTGCACGAGGTGTCTCTCAATCAGAAGATGGTTGGATTCTGTTGTTGGTTTTCAAGCTAATATGAAAGTGTCTATTTGTTAAGAAGTTAATTTAACTCATTCCCAGTCATGGTGATTACGGACTTACTCCTGACCTCTTACTTTGTGCTCTTTCCCATGCCTTTCCAGCCTTTTGGTGACTTGATCAAGCTTTCTTTTTTGTTTTTTAAAGATTTATTTTATTTATTTCTTTCCCTCTCACCCCCCGCCCCAGTTGTCTGTTCTCTGTGTCTATTTGCGGCATGTTCTTCTTTGTCTGCTTCTGTTGTTGTCAGCGGCACAGGAATCTGTGTCTGTTTTTGTTGTGTCATCTTGTTGTGTCAGCTCTCCATGTGGGCGGCACCATTCCTGGGCAGGCTGCACTTTCTTTCGTGCTGGGCAGCTCTCCTTACGGGGCGCACTCCTTGTGCATGGGGCTCCCCTACACAGGGACACCCCTGCGTGGCAGGGCACTCTGCACGCATCAGCACTGCACATGGGCCAGCTCCACACGGGTCAAGGAGGCCCGGGGCTTGAACCGTGGACCTCCCGTGGGGTAGACAGACGCCCTAACCACTGGGCCAAGTTCACTTCCCCTGATCAAGCTTTCTTTAGTCATTTTTTTCCTAATAATTTAGAAATTCTATTTTATTCCAACTGTTGGCAGTTACTCTTAAAATTTTAACAAACACTTAAACTTATATTTACCTACCAACATCGAGAAATCTTGACAGGCTTCCACTTCCCTCCTTCCTCCCCCCTTGCCCCACTCATGCGTCGAGATATTCTAGGACTTCAATTAAAATCTTTTTTCACCAATCACCTCTTATTTAGACTTTAAGTTTTGCTGGTTTCTTTGCTCATCTTTTTTATTTTTAAAGATTTATTTATTTCGCCCCCCTCCCCGTTGCCCGTTGTCCGTCTGCTCTGTGTCCACTCACTGTGTGTTCTTTTGTGTCCACTTGTATTCTCATTAGGCAGCTCTGGGAACCGATCCTGGGACCTTCCAGAGCGGGAGAGAGGCGATTACTCTCCTGTGCCATCTCAGCTCCCCTGTTCCGCTACATCTTCTTATTTCTCTCCTCTGTGTCTCTTGTTGCGCTGTCTTGCCGCACCAGCTCTCCACGTTGGCCGGCATTCCTGCACAGGGCAGTGTTCCCACGCAGGGTGGCTCTCCTGCTTGGGGCCACATTCCCGCATGAGCCGGCACTCTGCATGGGCCAGCTCGCCCTCACCAGGAGGCCCTGGGCATCGAACCCTGGACCTCTTATATGGTAGACGGGAGCCCAATTGGTTGAGCCACATCCATTTCCCTCATCTTGCTTTTTTTAATCCTACATCTTGCTCTTGGAGCGCTCACTTGTTTGGGTGTTATTATTCCAATTACTCATTACTAGAGTCCAGAGGTCTTAATGGTTAATTTTTTGAGTCCTTGCACTTGAGAAAATGTTTTTACTTGAGTTCTCTCAAGTGATGGTCTGGATGGACAGAATCCCAGGTTTCCAAACCATTTTTCCTACAAGGAAGCAGGTGTAGCTGAGTGATTGAACTCCTGCTTTGCATGTACGAAGTCTCTGGTACTTCCCCAAAAAAGAAAAGAAATCATTTTTCCTCAGACCTTGGAAAATACCGTTGCCCTGTTGCCTTTGAGTCAGTGTTGCTGATGATAAGGTCATTGTGAATCTTATTTCTTCTTAGATAACCTGGTCTTCTCTTCCTGGAAACTTTCACAAATTTCTCTTTATTCATAATGTAGCAGTTTGGTATTATTTATGAATTACAAAAAGAGATGTGGATTATGTTTATAAACTGGTCTGCTTCTCTGGATCTGATAACCTTTGACTGTATTAGAGTCAGCTGAGATACATGATTAAATTATATTAAGACTAGGGCTTTGATTTAATTACGTCAGTAGGGTATAACTCAGGTTAAGTACCCCTTGCTGGGCTGTTGTAAACGGACGGACACTCACTCAAGACGACACATGGAGACACAACCAAGCCAAGGTCCACAGGAAGGAGGAATACAGTAAGGATTAGAGTGGCCTTAATGATATTCTATTCATGAACTATTGTGGTTAATAATCGAGAAAATGTGACATTGGTGTGGAAAAAGTGGCCATGGTGGCTGCTGGGTGCGGGGAATGGGAGGAAGAGATGAGATGTGGAGGCATTTTCGGGACTTGGAGTTGTCCTGGGTGGTGCTGCAGGGACAATTGCTGAACATTGTATGTCCTCCCATGGCCCACTGGATGGAACGTGGGAGGGTGTGGGCTATGGTGTGGACCACAGGCCATGGGGTGCAGCGATGTCCGGAGATGTACTCACCAGATGCAATGGATTGTCATGATGATGGGGGAGAGTGTTGCTGTGGGGGGAGTGGTGGGGTGGGGGCAGTGGGGGTGAATGGGGACCTCATATTTTTTGAATGTAATATTTTTTAAAAAATGAATAAATAAAACAAAATTAAAAAAAAAAAAAGAAGAAGAAGACACATGGAAGATGACAGAAGAAGGTACACACAGGAATAGAGAGAGCTGCATCGATGCCAGGGTAGAGAAGGCTCAAACAGTGAAAGCCTGGGAAGAGCTGACGCACAGACTGATAGAGGAAGCCTGAGACAAGCCCCCTGCCAGCCTAAGCTGCCATCAGAAGTGGGCCCACGGAGCCGCCAGAGGAAGAAGGCCTGAGACACCAGACAGAGCTCGCCCATCACCTTGCTTCACCACACGGCAACAGACTTCGGTGAGGAAGTACCTCTCATGGTACCTTGTGTTGGACTCTTTAGGGTCTTGTAAATATAAGCTTTTACCCCAAAGTAAATACCCTTTATAAAAGCCACCCAAATTGTGGTACTTTGCATCAGCACCCTTTGGCTGACTAATAAACAGAAGTTTTCTGATATTTTACTTTGACTTATCTATATGTAAGGTCTCTAAAACTTATCCTGCTTTGCATCTGGTGGGCCCTTTGAATCTGAGGGTTTTATCTTAATCAAGTTCTGAAATATTCTAAAATCTCTTGAATATTCCTCACCCCCTCCATTTTCTATTCTCTCCTTCCAGGGCTTCTGTCAGATAAAATGTGAGCTTCTAGGTCTGTCTCCCATGTCTTGTTGTTCTGTGTAAAACCACGGGGAGAACTGTTCAACTGTATTTTCTAACTCACTAGTTTACTCTTCAGCTGCGTTCTCTGTATTACGGCCCAGTTCTTAGGTTTTTATTTGACACTATTTTCCACTGCTCAGACATCTAACTGGTTCTTTTTCACAACCCCTGTTTTTGTATCATGGATAAGAAACATTCTCTCATAGCTCGCTGATCTCATTATAACGTATACAAACATCCTACTACTAAGGTTTCCTTCAATTGTTTCTATTTCCTCCATGTGATGGTTTAAAGCTGTACGTACCCCAAAAAGTACATTCTTAAAGTTGATCCACTCCTGTGGGTGTGGAGCTATTGTAACTAGGATCTCTTGGTGAGTAAGATCTTAAATTAAGCTGTAACCCCCCTCATTCAGGGTGGGTATTAATCCTCTTACTGGAGTCCTTTATAAGAGAATGAAATTCAGACAGAGAGAGAAAGAGAAGGAGCTGGATGCAACAAAATCCAGAAGAGGAAAGAGACAAACAGATGCTGCCATGTGCCTCGCTATGTGACAGAAGAGCCAAGGATCACTGGCAGCTGGTCTTTGGGAAAAAGGGGTCATTTTGATGATGCCCTGATTTGGACATTTTCACAGACTCAGAACTGTAAGATTTTAAGAGAATAAACGCCCATTGTAAACCCCAACCCATTTCTGGTATATTCCTTTCAGCAGCCTAGCAAACTAGAACACTCAGCATTATTCTGTTTGTTGGATTTCATGCCTCTTTTATGGTGCTGGCGTCCTCCAGTGTTTGGTGATTTCTGGAGAGGAGTTCACCTTTGTCACAAGAGGCACAGGCTCAATGCTGAGGTTCTGTTTCTTACTTCAGCCTGCCTCCCAGTGACTGGGCAGAGGAGCACGTCACGCAGCTGTGCCAATGGCTAGTCTCTGGGAGCAGGTGTCCCTCCCTCCTCTGCGTGGCACCAGCTACCTCAGGTGCTGCCTCATGTTTGTGGACCGAGTGCTCCCTCTTGCTCCTCCCAGTCGGCTCACACTTCTGCTGGGCACAAGGGCAGCAGGGGGCGAGCAGTCTGGATGGCCCTTGTATTAGTCAGGGTTCTCTAGGGAAACAGAATCAACAAGAGATTGATGTCAACAGAAAGAGATTTTTATCAGAGTCTCTCACGTGACTGTGGGGATGCAGGAGTCCACATTCTGCAAGGAGGCCACAACCAGGGCTCTGATGAAAGTCCAGTGGAGGTCCTTGATGAGTTTCTGGGAGATGCTGGCTGTCCAAAGATGAGCTGGGAAATTCTCCCTGAATGCTGGAATCACTTCCCCTTCTAAGGCATTCGACTGATTGGATAAAGTGTCACCCATTGCTGATGGCAATCTCCCTGACTGATGGAACTGTAATCAGCTATCTATGTAGGAAAGTCAGTGGTGACTAAAGTCCATAAATGTCCTTGTATTACAATTAGCCCAGTGCCTGCTTGACCAAACAACTGGGCACAATTAACTGGCCAGGCTGACACATCAGTCTAACCATCACACCCCTCCTCTGAGTTTCTTGAATCCCTGGGGCAGCTCACTTTCTGCAGCAGTTCTTTCTTGTGTGCAGTTTGGGCTATCATTTCCTTCTTCATTCGATGCCATTTGTCTTTCAGGGATTCCTCAATTCCTATTCCAGAGTTAATACCTTCTCGTTATAGATTTTCCTATTATATTTAAGGCATTTCTTCTAGTTAATTTGAAATGAAAGAGAGGGTTTTCATTTGACTTTCTAGATCTGATCAACTTTCCCTCTTATTTATATGCAAACCTACGTGCTACTTCTGGGTATATAATGTACTCGAACAAACCAACACAATCTTACATTAAAAAAAAAGGAATTTCGGAACTTAAAAGATTGCTTACCTGCTTAAAACTATTTATTCTGACACTATCCTCCTGTCTCATGGTGAAGCATGGTTTGACAGGGCACAGGGGGAGTGTGATGTAATTCTGAGCTGTATCTGAAGCATGTGAGATCGTGCAGTGCTGGAACCAAGCCTACAAACCAGTGGATTCTGGTATTTTTTTCCCAGCAAAAGAGCCATATGCAGACTAAATGTGCTCTTTTTCCAAGCAACATAATTACAAAATAATTGCTAAATATAACCAGTAAATAATATTAAAATAACTTTTAGATGAAGAAGAATGAAAAATTAAGCTTGTTGAGCAATTTGCCACCGCCCAGGTGAAGTAGATTAAACGTGGGCTCACTCAGACATGGCAAAGGATCCAGACAAACTCAGGTCAGCCTGCAGACCAGCCGCTGGGGCTGCGCACATCCTCATGGGACACAGCACTGCGGGCACAGGTTTGAGAGTTGGATCCCATGAGTCTGAATGCCTGCTCAGTTCCTGCAAGCCACCTGAGGTGGGTGAGTTCCGCAGCTACTCTGTGCCTCATTTTCCCCGACCATGAAATAGGAATTAGCGAAGAATCTGCCTAGGAAGACTATGGAGTGAGGACTGAAGTATATGACTTAAGTGCTTCCTTAGCACAGGTGCTGACATATTCTCAGTTCTCAATAAATGCTTGCCCTTATTACTGTAAACCTGATTTGTAGTATATAAAACAAGACGACAAACAAGAACCGACCACAGGACTTGATAAGGCTTAGTGGTAAGCTCAGCTCATGAAACTGAAACCTAATGCAGAATGGGAGCACTTCAAAAGCAAGCAGGGAGAGCAGAAGGGGTCCAAGCAGTTGAGCACATGCTTGCCACATGGGAAGTCCCGCGTTCAGTCCCCAGTGCCTCCTAAAAGCAAAACAAACAAACAAACAAACAAGCAAAACACGAGCAAAGAAAAGGGGGAAAACCTCACGGGAGCTGATACAACTCAGTGCTTGAGGTCCAGGGTTCAATCCCCAGCCCAGGTACCTCCATAAAACTAACAAACAAAAGCCCAAGGAAGTATTTATGTTTGTTTCATGAGCAAGATTTGAATTTATTCATGAACTTATTAGTGTGCCATCCTGGTAAACAAGTGTGTTTTTTTTTTTTTTAAGGCAGTACTGGGGATTGAACCTGGGACCTCATAGTACATGGGAAGCAGGCGCTCAAACCAATGAGCTACCACTGCTACCACCTTGGATCGCTTTAACATAAGGCACAGTTTTTAAAACATCCATTTCTTAAATGAGCTCTCTCCTGAGGTGCTTCCAACACTTAATAACTGCTGATAATTCAACTCTATAAACTCAACTCCAAAACAAAACAAAACAAAAACCACCTCTCATTAACACCAAGTATCAAATCATTACCAAGTTTCCAAAATGACAACTTTGTTTCACTTTGTTCCCACTGTAGTTGGTTTATGCCCCAAAGGCAGAGCATTAGAAAGCAACAGGGCATTTCCACAGTGGCTGGAGAATACCCTCCTCCAGCTGCAGGCCTGCTGGGCCCTACAAAAACCAACTTACAAACCATGAAAAGGGAATCATGACAGGTGGCCCTTTAAATAGCAGCAGCTACTTGCACTTATAAATGTCTGGAGATCACAGGTCTTGCACAAGGTATGCAATCAATAAATATTTATTGAACTAACAAATAATTAACACAGAGGCTCAAACAACTAAAGGCAGAAAGAAATGAAGAATGCTGGCTCTGAAGCCAGAAGCCAATGGGAAAGAGATCACTGCATCCCTTCCCTCCTCTCTTGACCAGAGCTTGGCGGTATGCTCAAGTCTACTCTTCTTTCTCCAAACCCAAGCAATGTCACAACGAAATCACACATTCCAAAAACCTTTACAGATTCTGCTAAATCTTTTGAGTTCAATCTCAAATACAAGCAGTTGCATATTTCCAGTTTCATCACTTCTGAGTATTTTCCTAGAAAATAAAACTTGAGGGAAGACCAAGACATGGGCTTAAACCTAGAGGGACCCCTTGGTCTTTGCACACAGACATCTTCTCTCCAGAAGGAAAGGAATAAAGTCCTCTTACCTGAAGCTTTTCAATCACTGAAGCTATAAAGTTCCTTACCTGCCTGTACACCTGGATCCCACCCCTGCCTCTGCCTCTACTTACCAGGTGATTCCCTGGCTACAGGGCCTGGCTCCAGCAGGAAGCCAGGGGGAAATCGGGCTCCCCCTGGCTGCACGGCGGGGCCTGCATGTCACCCGTGCCCACTCCTCGCTGGGAACTGAAATGAAGGCCTTTCAGTCCAGGGAGCCATTTCAAAGGACACGTGGGTCAGCCCTCACTAAGCAGCCCTTATCCTGGTAACAATTAACAACATAAGCTCCCGATCTCTTCATGAGGTGACAGAACCACCTCTGTCCAAAAGGGAGAGAGCCATTAAAACCAATCATCAATCTCTTGCATGCCAGGGAACTAAAAATATTCTCTTACCTTTTTGGGATCCATGTTGAATTTCTTTCTTCCCATAGCTATTTGCTTGTTCCTCTGAGTAGTTTTGCTGTTCATTTGAAATAATTAAGAAAATTATTACCAGATGTGTTCACAAAGCACAGGGATCTCAGCCTGCCGGCTGCTGTACATTCCTCCAGTTTTCCCCCTCGCAACAGCTCAGCGAGGTGAAAAGGCTATGCCCTCAAGCAGGAGCCTTCCACCCTGGGCTGGAAGCAGAAGTTACAGGGCTGCTCTGATTCCTTTTTGCATCTGATCACTTGAGATTTACTTCTTCAGAAAAAGCTAATGAAAAACAGCAATTTAAAAAATAGCACAGTTCCTTATTATATACAGAACTGTGTCATAAGCAAGGTGAAGCCTAAAGGCCCTGTACTTATTCCTGAACCTAAAAAGTGAATCAGCAAATGTAGGGGGGAAGGAGATGTGGCTCAAGCAGTTGGGTGCCTGCCTGCCACATGGGAGGTCCCAGGTTTGGTTCTTGGTGTCTCCTAAAGAAGACGAGCAAGACTCTGAGCTGATGCAGTAGGATTGCACGATGAGTTGACACAACAAGGAAAACACACAATGAGAGACACAATAAGCAGGGAGCAGAGGTGGCTCAAACCATTGGGTGCCTCCCTCCCACACGGGAAGTCCCGGGTTTGGTTCCCAGTGCTTCCATTAAAAAAAAAAAAGACAACAAGCACACAATGAACAGACAATGAGTACAAACAATGGGGATGCGGGTGTGGAGAGAAAGGAATAAATAAGATAAATCTGAAAAAAAAAAAAAAAAAAAAAAAGAAATGTAGGGAATGTGAAGTAACATCCAGAGACTTATCTCCTGACTCCTCCACAAAGAGCAGGAAAGAGTGTGGAGGTCGAGAGAAGATGAATGGATATTCCCAAAAAGGCCCCCACTTCCCAACCCTGACCCTTCTCACCGCCTGCTACTGTCAGCCCAGATTTTATAAATTCAGCTGGAGAGCAGAGATGGGAGAATGTGAAGGCATACTCATAAATCGTTTACCTCTCCTCTACAGAAGTTAGGTTGTCAATCTCTGTCATCACTTCTGCAATTTCGTACTTCAGCCTCTGTCGGCAAAGAAGAAGCTGGTGTGAGGAGGCGGCGTCCCAACCTCCCTCCTCTAGAGGCACAGAGGTCATAGTCTCCCAGGCAGAGGGAGTATGGATGCCATACAGGCATCGCCAGTATGGAAAAATAATTCTTTTATCGATACAGCTAGAGTTTCATAGTCAGAACACCACAATTCAGGAGAAAACAGAATTATCCTTTGTCTGTTTTTCATCAGATATGAGGTTAGAGGGATCCACAGGGCAGATTCTAGAGTAACTGTGCATCAAATCAAGACACACGGGTGAGAAAATCACAGGTGTGAAAAATAAAACCAGGCAAAGGGAATCAACGCACTCCTGCAGCCATTAGTCAACCCACTCACAGTCACCTGCCGCCTGCCCCATTGCTACCCAAGTTCCTGGGAAGATCAGGTGAGAAGCTGAAGGATGGACACATCAAGTTACCTCATCAGGGGCCTCAGAGTAATTTCCATCGCTCTGGATGAGATGAAGTCCAAGGGCTGGGGCCAGGAGGCGAGCAGAGAACGGATCCCCAGCACAGATAAGCCCAAGACACCAGCGGGGACGACCTCCCTCCCCTGGCTGGGGCTCCCCACGTTCTGGCAAGGACCTTGGCAACACCCTGGACCTTTTCAGTCTCATCCCAAAACCAGGGAGTCAGAGCTGGACTCCAATTCCCTTAAACGACGAGGCAGTGGACCTGGCCGTTACTCACCTCCAAACAGGTCTACTGATCTTAAGACATGTTCTGATTCCTAAGCCAAAGCATGTGTGCTGGGTTATCTGATTTTTCCAAGAATTAAGGGTAACCTTCAAAGAAAAAGTCCCACAAACTACCTTTCTAATACGAAGAAATTTTTATTCAGAACCCTATTATTTTCTGTGCCAAGAAACCTCAGACTTAAAGTAAAAGCTCTAGAAAGGAGTTATTGTCCGAGACAAAGCCTGGTCTTAGAGTGTGGCCAGGGAGGCCACGTTTACTTTGGCATGACAATGAGGGGGAGGCTTCTGAGACAAGAGCTCTGCCTGACCGACTCTCCTCACTTCACTAGCTGGTGTGAAAAGCCCGGCCGGAGAAGCCCCAACAGCAGCAGCCCAGACAGCGCCGGCCTCCTGAATAATTTCTGCAACAATCACAGCCACTGAGGCTGAGACCACAGCTCTGTTCCTTGGCTTCTCCTCAGGGACGCCCTCCTCACCCTATCCTCCGCGGCTGAGGACACAAATATGGAAAAGTGCAATGTTTATTTGACTGCGCCATTCGTTTTTGTGCCTAGGAGGCACGTGCGACATAGCTGGAGCTCAATGTTTATGAATCCACTCAAAATTTAAATTTGGGAGCCAAAAATGTGAACAATGGGCTAGGTGCTAGAGACACTAGTAAACAAAATAGGGTCTTGTTGTGCAAGTTTAGAGAACAATACATTTGTAACTGCCGTGGTTGTTTAAAAAAAGCTACCCTGTGACCCTGGAGCCACGACCCCTGCAGACCCCAGGCCCACACTGCCTTCCTCCCGACTCCAGCCTGCGCTGCCAGGATGTCTGATCCGGGCCCACCAACCTGGGTACCTCTCACTTTGTCTCTCTGTGATGGTCTCACACACAAACACTAGACACCCAGTTTTACATTTTCATGAAGCTATTTTTTACCCCAAAGCAAAAGTTAGAAGTTGTTTTTTTTTTTACCTCGATGTCATCAATAAGTTCCTTTTTCCTTCGACGAATGTCTAAAAGTTCTTCTCTCTCTTCTAATGAGAGATCTTCAGGCACTGAGAGGAAAGAAAAATCAAATCAAATCAAACTATTTTAGAGAACACTTTGGGAATAGCCAGAAATTTCAAAGATGGGCGCATGCTACAGCTCAGCAATTCTGTACATACGGATTCATCCTAAGGAAACTCTAGCACATGGAACACATACAAGATATTCATTAGCAGCACTGTTTATAAGAGAAAAACGACCTAAATGCTCAGCAATAAGAAATTGTGGTATATTCACAAAACAGAATACCATGAAGCAATTTTAAAAATGACTGAACTAGGTCTATCAACACAGAACATTCCACAAATGGACAACTACGGGGCAGACTGAAGAGGCAATACCGTGGGTGAGGTCTTCCACATGGACTGCACTGAGCCTGTCCCTGTGAGCGTGTGGGGACGCAGCTTACAGCAGAAGGATAAGGGGCATACAGGACTGAGGGCGAGCGGAGTCTTGAGAGCAGTTCTTGGGACAGGCCAGCGGTGGAAGGAGCACAAGCAGGGAGGAGACTTGGGCTGCTTCACCCGCAGGATACTTGGTGGATTATTTATTGGCACAAAGCTGTTTACAATATCCCCCTAACTTCTGCAATATTTCCATTCCTACCCTTTTTTCTTTGATTAATCTTACTAGAGTTGGTTTATTTCATTAAACTTTTAAAAAACATAGCTCTTGGCTTTGAGAATCCTATTTTGTGTTCAATTTCAATTTCCTTAACTTGTTTAAAGAGAAAAGATTAAGAATATGAGTACATAGTGAGAGAATATCTAGAGCTTCTGCAAATTAAAATAACGTGAGAACAGCGTAGGGACAAACTGATTGATGAACCAGAAGACAGTGCACAGAATACCACCCCCAGACCTACACACAGGATGGACTTGTCAATAAATGATGTGTTAAATCAATTACATGGAAAAAAAAATGAAACTGGGTCCTTATTTATTAATATTTTCAGTCAATTATAGATAAAGACCTAAACATAAAGGCAACACCACACTTGTCTTTTAGCAGAAAACACGAACATTTTCACTATTTCAAAGTAGGGAAGGATCTTAAACAAGATAGGGAAAAATGGAAATCACAAAGGAAAGCACTATTAAATGTAATGACATCAAAATTAAGGACCTTCGGGAAGCAGATTTGGCCCAACGGATAGGGCGTCCACCTACCACACATGAGGTCCAAGGCTCAAACCCAGGGCCTCCTGAACCTTGTGATGAGCTGGCCCATGCACAGTGCTGATGCACACAAGGAGTGCCATGTCACACAGGGGTGTCCCCCGTGTAGGGGAGCCCCATGCACAAGAGTGCACCCCGTAAGGAGAGCCATCCCACGCGAAGAAAGTGCAGCCTGTCCAGGAATGGCACCGCACATGTGGAGAGCTGACACAGCAAGATGACACAACAAAGAGAGACACAGATGCCAGGTGCCGCTGACAAGAATACAAGCGGGGAAGTGGACTTGGCCCAGTGGTTAGGGCATCTGTCTACCACATGGGAGGTCCACGGTTCAAACTCTGGGCCTCCTTGACCCGGTGGAGCTGGCCCATGCACAGTGCTGATGCGCACAAGGAGTGCCCCGTAAGGAGAGCCACCCAGCGCAAAAGAAAGTGCAGCCTGCCCAGGAATGGCGCCGCACACACGGAGGGCTGATGCAACAAGATGACGCAACAAAAAGAAACACAGATTCCTATACTGCTGACAACAACAGAAGCAGACAAAGAAGAACATGCAGCAAATAGATACAAAGAACAGACAATTGAGGCAGGGGAGGAAGGGGAGAGAAATAAATAAATCTTTAAAAAAAAAAAAAAGAATACAAGCGGACACAGAACACACAGCGAATGGACACAGCAGACAACCGGGGGGTGGGGAAGGGAGAAAAATAAATAAATCTTAAAAAAAAAAAATTAAGGACCTTTGCCCATCAAAAGTTTCACATCATAAAGTGAAAGGCAAAGGCAGAAACTGTCGAAAGATTGGTATCAGAATATGTAACTCCTATAAATCAAAGCTTAAACAGGCACAAGACCAAAAAAGTCATATGAGTGGGTATGTGAAATGCTGTCAACTCTTAATAAATCAGGGAAATGCAAATGAAAAACCACAAAACTGTAGTAATGAAACCTCACAATAATGATAGTAAAAACAATTTTTGTGAAAACTCATAAACCCACAAGGACAAAGAGAAAAGGGAAAGGAAGAACAACCATATTTTAGAAGTTGGAAAAGACCCTGAACCAGCATTAACCAAATCAGCTGACTTCAGGGAGGAGGCGCTGAAGCCACCAGGGGAGTCAGAGTCCACAAAGGCTCAGCAACTGGCCAGTCCAGGTGGCTGAGGTGGGCTGTGAAGGGGCTAAAACGAGAAGGGCTGGCTGAAAGGCTGTTTCAAAAGCAACTGGAACACTCAGGAGGGGCAGTTCTGTTCCAAAGGAATAGAGTTCACTCAAACTCCTGTGGACTGTGAGTGGGAATTCCTGGGGCCTCTAGCAAGCATAAACCCTGAGGAGGAGCAGGCACCCTGTGGAGGAGTAGCAGGTGCCCTAGAGGAGCAGACGCCCCGTGGAGGAGCAGCAGGTGCGCTGGAGGAGCAGCAGGCGCCCTGTGGAGGAGCAGCGGGTGCGCTGGAGGAGCAGCAGGCGCCCCATGGAGGAGCAGCAGGTGCACTGGAGGAGCAGCAGGCGCACTGGAGGAGCAGCAGGCACCCTGTGGAGGAGCAGCAGGCATGCTGGAGGAGCAGCAGGCATGCTGGAGGAGCAGCAGGCACGCTGGAGGAGCAGCAGGTGCCCTGTGGAGGAGCAGCAGGCACCCTGGAGAAGCAGGAGGTGCAAAGAGGACCCTACGCTTTCCCATTTGCCTCATGGTGATCTGCCTCATTATCCTCATTACAGTCAAAGAGATAAAGGAAAACACTGAGAAAGAACTAAAGAATATGAGAAAAACAACAATGGGGATCTCTCCAGACAAATACATTAGCTGAGCGCCACAATATCTGAAATGAAAAATTCCCTAGACAGTTTCCAAAGCAGACTGAAGGTGGCTGAAGAAAGAATCAGTGAACTCAAAGACAAGACAACAGAAATGTTTCAGACTGAGCAAAGAGAAAAACAGCAAAAAAAGAAGGAACAGAGCCTAAGAGACCTGCGGAAACCAATATACACACTATGGGAGTCCCGGAAGGGAAGAAAGAGAAGAAGAAGAAAATGTACCAAATTTAACAAAAGACATGAATACGCACATTCAAGAAACCCAACAAACTCCAAACAGGATAAATTGAAGGAGAACCATGCCCAGACACAAGGTAATCAAACGTCCAATGCCAAGGAGATTCTCAAAGCTGCAAGAGAAAAGTAATGCATTATGGGCTAGAAAATCTCCATAAGATTAAGTGCAGATTTCTCATCAGAAACCATGGAAGCAAGAAAGCAGTGGTATGAAATATTTAAAGCACTGAAAAAATAAAAAGATGGAGGGACAAAGGGGTATAGGAACGGTGTAGGTTTACATATTGAAGTTGTTGATATTAAATAAAAACATGATTGTGGTAGATTTAGGATGATTGATTTTAACCCCGCGGTAACCACAATGAAAATATGTGAAAACTATATTAAGAAAGAAATGAGAAGGGTCTCAAAATAGTATAATACAAAATGCCAAATAAATACGGAAGCAGGCATTAATGGAAGAATTTAGGCTCAAAAATGGTATAATACTATTTACAAACAAAAAATTGTAAAATGGCAAAAGAAAATATTGCATTATCAGTAGTTACTTTGTGTGTTTTTTTCTTTTTTTAATCAGTAGTTACTTTAAATGTAGATGGATTAAACTCCCTAGTCAAAATGCAGATATTGGCAGAATGGATTAAAAAGCATGACCTAACTATATGCTGTTACGAGAGACTCACCTTAAATTCAAAGACAGGATGAAAGTGAAAGGATGGAAGAAAAACAAAACAAAACAAAACAAAAAAACATGCAAGTAGTAACCAAAAGAGAGCTGGGGCAGCTATACGAGTATCAGATAAAATAGACTAAGTCAAGACAGTTATGAGGGACAAAGAGGAGCACTATATACTGACAAAGGGGTCAATTCAACAAGAAGACATAACAATTATAAATATTTAACACCTAACAGCAGAACCCCAAAATATATGAAGCAAATACAGATTTGAAGGAACAAATAGTTCGTTCTATATTAATAGTAGAAGATTTCAATACACCATTTCCAATAATGGATAGAGCATCTAGACAGAAGATCAATAAGGAAACAGAAAACTTGAATGATACTCCAAACCAGCAAGACCTAACAGACATATATAGTACACTACACCCAACAGCAGCAGAATACACATTCTTCTCTAGTGCACATGGGTCATTCTCCAGGACAGACCATATGCTAGGTACAAAACAAGTCTCAATACATTAAAAATTACTGAAATTATACAATGTATCTTCTCTGACTATAAGAAAATGAAGCTAGAAATCAATAACAGGGAGAAATGGAAAATTCACAAATAAGTGGAATTTTAAAAACTCTCCTATATTCAGGAGACAGATAAAAGAACGCTCATGGCAGCACTGCTCATATTAATAAAAAACTTAAAACACCCAAGCTGAAAGCCACATGTGAAAGTGACAATTTAATAATGACAGAATAGTGAAGAACAAAATAATTTAAAAATGGGAAATCTAAATATCCATGAATATGGGAATAGACAAAATATGGTATATATATATAAACTGAAAACTATAAGCAATTAAAAGGAATGGACGTGTATCAAATGTCTTAAGAATATAAAGTTGAGGGAAGCAGAGGCAGCTCAACTGATAGAGCATCCGCTTACCATATACAGGAGGTCCAGAGTTCAGTATCCAGGGCCTCCTGGTCTGTGTGATGAGCAAGGAGTGCCGTGCCACATGGGGGTGTCCCCTGCAGAGGGGTGCCCCATGTGCAAGGAGTGTGCCCCAAAAGGAGAGCCA
The DNA here is from genome assembly GCF_030445035.2 of Dasypus novemcinctus. NCBI lineage: Eukaryota > Metazoa > Chordata > Mammalia > Cingulata > Dasypodidae > Dasypus > Dasypus novemcinctus. Next base: position 12,456,115 of record NC_080695.1, on the reverse strand, counting down.
TCCCATGCAAAAAATGTAGCCCACCCAGGAGTGGTGCCACACACACACAGAGTTGACACAGCAAGATGACACAACAAAAAGAGACACAGATTTCTGGTGCCACCTGACAAGAATGCAAGTGGACACAGAAGAACACACAGCAAATGGACACAGAGAGCAGGCAATGGGGGGGAGGGCACAGGGGGCAGGAAATAAATCTTTAAAAAATATTGATATATAAAGTTGAGTTGATATTGGAGGATCTGTACAGTATGGTCTCATTTATGAACATTTTTTAAAAGACACAAAGCAATACTATATAGTGTAAATGGATATGTGTATATATATACTATATATGTATAATATAAAAGGATAGGCAAACATCAAATTCAGCGTAGTGTTTCCCTCTAAGGAGACGACACTTGGAGTAGAGGTCAAAGTTTACAACTTTGCCTCCAATTAATTTTTAGCTCCTTTATTAAAAAAAAAAAAGATACACATAAATACGACAAAATGTAAACCACTGTCGATGGTGGGCAGTGTGAACATGAAACTTAAAGTGAACACAAATATTTACTGTATTTGTCTTTGGTTTTTGAAGTGGGTCTGTTTTACACATCCCCAAACAAGAATACATCAGTAAGTAAAATGGTAGTAAACCTGAAAGAGAAAAAGAAGAGTCAGATAGGAAAAACTTGGCAGTACACACTCAGTGCCACCCAGGCAGACACTCCTCCATGGACACTAGCCAACAGGCTGCCGAAGTCTTGTCTGCTGGAAAGAGGGAATGGTCAGTCAGGTCACGCTGGCTTTCTGTAGTTCTGATTCTAAGTTTAGCAAGGAGACTTCTGACTACCAATTCAGTGTCTCATTCACCCTCCCAGTGGGCAAAACGATGCCCTAGATTAGTGCTACTCAAAGTCCAAGGGCTGAAGCAGACTTGGCCAATGGACTTGTCATCCACCTACCACATGAGAGGTCCGTGGTTCAAACCCCAGGCCTCCTTGACCTGTGTGGAGCCGGCCCACGTGCAGTGCTGACGTGCAAGGAGGCCGTGCCATGCAGGGGTGTCCGCCGTGTAGAGGAGCCCCACATGCAAGGAGTGTGCCCCGTAAGGAGAGCCGCCCAGCGCGAAAGAAAGTGCAGCCTGCCCAAGAATGGCGCCGCACACACAGAGAGCTGACACAACAAGATGACACAACAAAAAGAGACACAGATTCCCGGTGCCACTGATAAGGATAGAAGTGGTCACAGAAGAACACACACAGAACGGACACAGAGAGCAGACAACTAGAGGGCGGGGAAGGGGAGAAAAATAAATAAAAATAAATATTTTAAAAAAAAGAACAAAGTCCAAGATCTGGTTTATCACCAGTTCACAATGTGAGACAAATACAGCAACTTTTAGAGCCATGTGACAGTAATTTCACATCTGTTGAATCTAATAAAAGTTGGGGATTTGTAGATTATACATAGTTGGGCTTTTTTCTACATTTCATCTTCCAAGTAATTCATTTTTATTGCATTTTACAAAGATACCAATGACAAACTGAATATTGAAAAAAAAAAAGTTCGAAAGATTGTGAAGAACTGCCCCAGACGGCAGAGTAAAAAGTGTCTTCTAGTCCCTGGATAGGGAGCTTCACCATCTTAAATCACATTGGTATTTTGAGTTTATACACCAGTCTCTTGTGTGCTTGGCAGATATTTAGCTGTCCACAAGAAACTGCTCCTTGCTCAAGTTGCTGGCCCTGTGATGGTAAGATACTGACCCCAGGATTCAGGAACTCAACACTCCCCCTGAAAGTCTGCATCAAGAACTGATTCCTTTTCAAAATCCTCAACAGACAGAAGGAAGAATTTCCTGGGGAAAAAAAAGGCACTACAGCAGCACACCAAGAACCTGCTGGACAGGAACAGAGCTGAGGCTAACGCACTAGGATGGCACCATCTGGTCTGAGAGGCAGCAGCAGTTTGGAGGCCTCACTGCCACCTCTGCCCGACGTTCTGTGATTCCAAAACACAAAGCACAAAGCAGGTATGGGGAGACTGTGGTCACTTTACAAAGCGGGATCTCTGTTGTTCTTTCTAGAGTGACAGAATAAATAGTAATATTCAGCAAATCTAAAATACGTTGAGTGTTTGGTATGCCATTTCGTTAGTTTGTTATTCATTAAGAAAGAAAAGGCGGGGAGCAAATGTAGCTCAAGTGGTGGAGTGCCTCCTTCCCATGTATAAGGTCCTGGCTTCAATTTCTGAAAGTTCCCCCCATCCAAAAAAAAAAAAAAGGGGGAGGAGAAGAAGAAGAAAGAAAAAGTATCAACACTATAAATTTTAATTATAAGATGGCAAACTGTAAGATGCATTCCCAATTTCAGAGAGGTTAAAATGTGCATCTTCATGATCAAAATCATTAACAATTAGGGAGAATCAAAATAAGATGTCACTTTATATCAAAGAGGTTGGCTGCTATAAAACAAATGTAAAAATAGTATAGGCAAGGATGCAGAGAAACAGAAACCCTTATTGCTGGCGGCAATGTAAAATGACTCAGCCTTTGTGGAAAATAACATGGTTCCTCAGAAAGTTAAACATAAAATTACCATATGGACCAGCAATTTCACTTCTAGGAATAGGGACTCAAACAGATATTCGTACACCAATGTCCATAGTAGCATTATTCACAATAGCTAAAAGGTAGAACCGAACCCAAGTGTCCATCAACCAGTGAATGGATAAATAAAACGTAGTCTATACATACAATTGAGTATTATTCAGCCATTAAAAGGAATGAAGTTCTGATACATGCTACAATGTGGATGAACCGTGAAGACATTATATAAGTGAAAGAAGATGGACACAAATGGACGCATATTGTATTATCCCATGTATAGGATCTAGAATAGGCAAGTTCATATATAGAGAAAATATATTTAGAGGTTAACAGGTGTTGGGGCAGAGGAGGTTACTGCTTAATGAGTATAGAGCTCTTGCTGGGGTGATAGATTTTGATAGCGGTTTTGGTAGTGGTAACACAAAATTGGGAATGTAATTAATATCACTGAATTGTACATATGGAGTGGTTAAAATGGGAAGTTTTGTGTTATATGTATTACAATATAACTTTTTTTTTAGGAAACAGGTGCAGCTCGGTGGTTGAGGGCCTGCTTCAAATGTATGAGGTCCTGGGTTCAAACCTCCCCCCTGCCCCGTAACTCTTAAAAAAAATGAAAACATTTTAATGTGCATCTTAGACTCAATGAAACAGTTACAAAGAATACTTACTTTATAATAAAATAATATCTCTTAATTCAAAATTGTTTTGGAAACAGGTAAAACACAACTTTACTAAAAGGACAAATACCATATGAGCGAGCTATTAGGAACTAAATACACTGTGTAAACTCACGGAGTTAAATAACTATAATATAGGTCACCAGAAAATATAATGAAGTTAGAAAATGCAAAGCTGAGGGTTAATCTGCACGGAATTGGTAAAAACGTTGTTTGTAAACCCTTAGAAACGAATAGAAATGGTGAAAGCACTTCAAACATGGTGTTTATAACCAGCAGTACTAATATACATGGGTATGACAGTGGTTGAAAGGGAAAGTCTAAGGTCATGTATATAACTAGAAAGAAATCTGAAAATGTATCATAGCATAGCAAAACGTGAAATATGAGTATAGGTAATACTGCATATATAAGACCATTTTTCTTTGAAACTAACAAATGTACATTACTGTTACAAGATGTTAATATCAGGTAAAAATATAGCCGAACTATAGACAGCACTATATAGTAATATACTAATAATCTTCCATTAAGAGTTAAAAAAAAAAAGGGAAAAGGAAATATACTAAATGAAAGAAACTAGATACAAAGTACTCCATATTGCTTGACTCCATCTATACAAAATATAGATACAAATAAACTAGAGAGATGGAAACAGAATAGCAGCTATGTATGGAAGGGGAAGCATAGAGAGAAGGAGAGGAGATGAGATTGCTTCGCTTTTATTATTATTGGAATAATGAAAATGCTGTAATAAGGAATGAAGTGATGAATGCACAACTATTTGATTATACCAAATACCAATAATTATAAACTTTGGATAGATGGTACACTTTAGATGGATTGTATGCTTTATTATATGTAACAAATAAAATCGATTTTTAAAAAAACATTACTAAATCTTCTATAAGATGATATCTTTGAAAGCTATGACTGTTTTTGTTCCAAAGTCTCCTTCCACCTGAGGTAGGCACAGTTATCAGCCGCATGAGACAGATAAGAATTTGTGCACGATACAAAGATAAAATTTGCAATAAACTAAGAGCACTCGTAAGTTTTTAAGAGAACTACTTTGTCTTTACACTCACATGATGTTGCACTCTTCCCCAGATGAGCTTCTGAACTCAGGTATATAAAGTAGCCTCTACACAACCAACATGCCAACCCACAATTGTTGCTCTTCCTGTTTGGGTAAAAGAGCCAACCACCAACAAGCCACAGGACTTCCAGTGGTTAAAACATTTTTTTTTTACTCCCTGGTTTCATTTAGCAAAACTGAACAGAAGAGTCAAGGACTCAGCCGGCTCTCTGGAATCCTCAGCAAGTATTTCATTTGAATCTCTGATTCTAGCTCATTTTCTATAGCGATTTCTTACAACATAGTCTACACACCATCTGTATCAGACACCCTTAGACATACTTGACTAATTTCTTAGCCCTTACCCCATGCCGACCATTTAAGAACCTCGCCTAGGACTCTGCATTTTAACAAGCTTCCCAAATGATTCTGTTGGACACCAGTTTGAGGACCACTGCTAAAATGCAGCCACCAGCCACCGTCACAGCAGTCACCAAGGAAGTGCAGACTCAATGTGGCACGAGTTCAGAACATGGATCCCCTAGCCAGACTACCCAGACTCAACCTGTCACTTACTAGTAGTGAGACTTGGGCAACTTACATAACCTCTCTGTGCCTGTATCTTCATGTATAGATGGCATAATATATACTACTATCTCAAAAACCTAATGCTGATCTTCAATGTTAATTGACATTTCAAAATAACTAGTATGTGGAAAAATAAATATCTTTTAGAAGTGTTAAAATAAATGTTCCTACTGTATATTTAAAATTAAAAAAATAAAAGATTTTGAAAGATAAATACATTTACCTCAGCTGTGTCAATTAATAATGAACACTGAGAGTTTCTCTTTTAGAAAGGTAAAGGATAGAACAAAATAATTAACTTTTGACACCAAGTCTGTTAAACTGATTTTCTTCATGGCCCAAAGTTGTGGGTGGGGATGGGGGAGGGGGAACAACTTCACAAATACACATTAATAAAAGCCATATAATGTGCTAAGGGTGTGCAGTCTTTCTTTTTTAGAGTAATGAAATTGTCCTAAAATGTTTGAGATGATGAATGTACAACATTGTGATTATACTAAAAGCTGCTGATTATATGCTTTGGCTAGAACAGCCAAAAACAGCAGCTATATACAGTGGGGGAAGCATAGAGAGATTGAGAGGTGAGGAATTTTCTTGTTATGTCTGTTTATTATTATTGAGATAATGAAAATGCTCTAATAATGATTAAAGTGATGAACGCACAACAATGTGATTATAGCAAATACCACAGATTGTATACTTTGGATGAACTGTATGCTTTATTAATATGTATCAATAAATTGATTTTTTTAAAAAACATCAAATATAATGACACTTTGGAAGATGGTCTGGCAATTTCTTAAAAGTTCAACATAGTCTTACCATATGATCCAGCAATCACACTCCTAGGTGTTTATCCAATTGAGTTGAAAACTTACATCCACATGAGAAACTGAGCATGAATGTTTCTTGCAGCTTTATTCGTAACAGATAAAAACCAGAATCAACCAAACTGTCCTTCAAAAGGTGAATCAATAGGTGGTACATCATTCATACAGCAGAATTTTTTTTTTTTAAAGATTTATTTATTTATTTAATTTCCTCCCCCTCCCCTGGTCGTCTGTTCTTGGTGTCTATTTGCTGTGTCTTGTTTCTTTGTCCGCTTCTGTTGTCGTCAGCGGCACGGGAAGTGTGGGCGGCGCCATTCCTGGGCAGGCTGCTCTTTCTTTTCACGCTGGGCGGCTTTCCTCACGGGCGCACTCCTTGCGCGTGGGGGCTCCCCCACGCGGGGGACACCCTTGCGTGGCACGGCACTCCTTGCGCGCATCAGCACTGCGCATGGCCAGCTCCACACGGGTCAAGAAGGCCCGGGGTTCGAACCGCGGACCTCCCATATGGTAGACGGACGCCCTAACCACTGGGCCAAAGTCCGTTTCCCATGAATTTTTTTTTAAAGATTTATTTATTCCACCCCCCCTTCCCCACCTGTCGCTTATGCCTGTCTGCTCTCTGCGTCTATTCACTGTGTGTTCTTCTGTGTCTCCTTGTCTTCTCTTCAGGAGGCACCAGGAACTGATCTGGGAGGTTCTGACGTGGGAGAGAGGTGCTCAATCGCATAAGCCCTGTTTCCTGGTTTCTTGTATCTCTCCCTGTCTCTCCTTTGCGTCTCTTTTTGTTGTGTCCCCTTGTTACGCCAGCTCTCTGCACCACAGAGGCCAGCTTACTTTTCACCAGGAGGCCCTGGTAATCGAACTGGGGACCCACCATAAGGGTAGACAGGAGCCCAATCGCTGGAGCCACATCCACTTCCCACAATGGAATATCATTCAGTAATAAAAAGAAATGAGGGGAGGGAAGTGGATGTGGCTCAACCAACTGGGCTCCCATCTACCACATGGGAGGCGCTGGGTTCACTTTCCTGGGCCTCCTTGTGAAGGCAAGCTGGCCCGCACCTGTGGAGAGCTGATAGCCCGTGCCTGCGGAGAGCTTGTGCAGCAAGATGACTCAACAAGGGGAGACCAGCACATATAGAACACACAGCAAATGAACACAGAGAACAGAGAGCAAGCAAGCGGTGGGGCGGGGGGTGGGGGGGATAAATAAATATTTTTTTAAAAATTTAAGAAATGAAATGAGGGCAAAGGGATGTGGCTCAAGTAAATGAGCTCCCCCCGCCTACAACATGGGAGGTCCCAGGTTCGGTTCCCAGTGCCTCCAGAGAAGACAAGCAAGAAAGAGAGCTGATGCAACAGGGCTGGTGTGGTGAGCTGACACAATGAGATGATGCAACAAGATGATGCAGTGACAGTGAGGAAACACAATGAGACACACAATAAGCAGGGAGCAGAGGTAGCTCAAGTGATTGGGTGCCTCCCTCCCACATTGGAGGTCCCAGGTCCAGTTCCCCAAGCCTCCTAAAAAGATGAGCAGACACAGAGAGCACACAGCAAATGGACACAGAAAGCAGACAGAGAATGCAAACAATGGGTAGGTGGGGAATAAATCTTAAAAAAAAAAAAAAAAAAGAAATGAGGTATTAAGCCATAAAAAAGACATGAAGGAACCTTAAATGAATATGGCTAAGTGGAAGAAGCCAGTCTGAAAAGGCTACATATTGGATGATTCCAATTTTGACACTCTGGAAAAGGTAAAACCACAGAGATAGTAAAAAGCTCAGTGGTTGCCAGAGGTTCTAGAGGAGGAGAGGAAGGATGGAGAGGTGAGTACAAGGCATATTTAGAGCTGTGAAACTAATCTGTGATATTGTAATGGTGGCTGCATGATATTACGTATCTGCCAAAACCTTAGGTAATAATAACATATCGATACTAGTTTGTCAACTATAATAAATGGTACCATACTAACACAAGGTTAATAATAGGGAAACTGTGTGTGACGAAGGGCCTAAATGGGAATGTTGTACTATCTGCACAATTTTGCTATAAATCCAAAGCAGTTCTAAAAAATGAAGTCTATTAATTTTTTTTTAAATTGGATAACATCCAAGCTACCAAATAATTCTCTAAAACAATTTTTTGGAAGTCATCTTGAGCAATTTAATTAAACCTAACTGCCAATAAATCCTCTTGAAAATTGGACAGAAGATCAAAGAGGTTCCTTACACCAGATTTCAGGTGAGATTTTCAGCCATGCCGTCAGAAAACTGTCTACTAAAATTTAAGATGAGATTTTCCTCTTTTCATTGAAATTATTTTCAAATTTGCCCTTGAGTGCGTCATTAAATTGAGAAGATAGACATTTTTATAACCTATCCACTGTATCCAAAAGTGCATTTGGCTAAAAATTCATGAAATTTGAATTAGCAGGTATGCTGCCAGTGCCCCAGGAGAAACCATCAGAGTAGACGCCATTCCTTTTCTTCCAGTTCACGCACTAGCTCTGAGTAATTCAGACACAGCCTTCTTCAGTGCAGCCTCCAAGGCCTCTGAGGACAGCAGCATTTTTTCTTCCACAGCAGTTTCAACCATACTCTTCCAAAAGGAAATGGGTGGACATAATTGCCTTTATCAATAGAGTCATCACACTTAAATATTCTTAAACAGCCCCCCATAAAAAAAAGAGGGGTGGGGATTGGGGGAGCATGACTCAATTTTTTGTTAAACTTGAAGTCCGATATCCTTGGCTAAGGTTTCATTTGACATTTAATTACAAAATGGACAATATTCTGAAATTTCATCTCAATTTCCTTTCTAATTAAAAGTCTTGGCAGTACTCATTAAAATTTAAATAAAATCATGTCTCTCTCTGCCTAAAATACATATGGCTTCCCACTGTGCTCAGAATAAAATCCAACTGCTTCCCCTGGGCCTACAGCCCTCCTGGATCTGCCCCCACCTGGGACCTCAGACTCTCCCCAGCTCCCTGAGGGCCAGCTGCTGCCAGTCGCCCCTGCAGCTCCCTCTCCCACAGATGGCAGCTCAAGCCTCCCCTGGCCACCTTTGTCTGAAGGATCCCCACCTGCCTGCAAAACCCTGTTCTAGAACGCATCACTGCTCTATGTTTGTCATAGCATTTATTACCAAAAGTGTTTTGCAGGCAATACAGAATAAGGATTAAACGCCTGTGCTGTGGAGTCACACGGCTGGGTTTGAATCCTGGCTCTGATGCTGAATCAGCTACATGGACTTCCAGGCTTCACTTTTCTCATCTTTAGTAGGGATAATAATGGCAACTACCCCACCAGGTTGCTGCACACAGAAGTACTATGTGCTGGTATTACAATCATTTCATCTACTTATTGCTTAGCTTACATCATCTCCTCCTCCTAGAAGATGAAGTCGCAGTATCTAAGGACGGGTTCTTCCTGTCCTCTTTCATCAGTGCATTCCCAGCACCGGGAACGGTGACACTTGATGCATACTCAAATATATCTGTTGAATTATCAGGGTACTCAGACCATAGATTTCTCACAAAAGTTGCTCCAGGGATGAGAGACTGTTGTTAGTTTAAATCTTTGTCATTAAAAGAGCTACTTCATACATTTCATGGTCTTGAAAATGTCCCCACACAAAACACTGTCAAGTGCTACAGAAAGAAATAAAAGGGGGAAAGGGTCTGGGGAAGGGGGAAAAATTCTAAGAGCCTTTCATTCATTCTACAATTATGTGTCAAAATATTCTTTAAAGTCAAGAGGGCATAAATGAGCAACGTCATCAACATGGCGACCTAAGGCATCCCCTGAAAAAGCCTCCCAGGAGATGTAGTGAATAAAAGGACAAATCCCACTTGCTTAGAACTCTTGGAGGATGGAAGAGACAGCATAAGGACTCCACAAACACTGAATCCAAGAAACAGAAACATATCAGGTAGGAAAATTCCATCCCAGACAGCCGGTAGTTTCCCATTCCCTCCCCATCACTGGTCCACACAGCTTGGGAGTCGCACAGAGGCAGCACTGCCCGGGTCCCTCCCAGTGTGGACAAAGACCTGGAGCGGTCCACAGCAGCGAGTTAGAACTCCACAAATATTCAGGCACAGGGACCTAAATTCGCAGAGACCCAGGGTGAACACAAGCCATGGAGGAATGCTGCATACAAAATACCAAAGGGCCCTGGGGAAGGGGGAGAGACCCCAAGAGAAATGCCAGCAAGAACCGCTGTTTTCTCACTCAGTCCACTTTCAGTCGGCTGGACCACCTAAATGCAAAACAGAGAGTTTTGAAGTGACCTACCTTTCTGATTGAGACCATCTGGCTCCCCAGAACAGGACACCCTAACCGGAAACAAACTGGGGGCAGAAAAGCCTCACAGAAAAAAGGGGAGGATTAAATTGAACTCTACTGTAAGACAGTACAGGTCTCAGAACTGAAAAGTAAAGGAAAACAGTACTACGTAAGGGAGAGAATTTAAACAAACCATAGGAGCTGGGGGGGAAAAGTCTGCACAAAAACAAACAGAACAGATCAAGATTCCCCGAGACCGAATAGAGGAAAGGAAACTCTCTCTCCTAGAGGTGAAACAACTGCACAAAAAGTGCAACCTTACAAATTGCACTGCCTATCCAGGGCAATAATCCGAGGAAGAAGAGCTGAGAAAATCTGAACACTTAAACACAGGCTACTCTAAAGGTCTAGAATAAGTTGGACTGAGTGTCAAAAAAGCAATCAACAATAAATTCCTGGAAAAGGAAAAACGAAGTTTCGGAGTTAACTTCAGATCATCAGATGCACAGACATCAGCAAAAAATTACAAGCCATACTAAGAAACAGGAAGACATGGCACAGTCAAGGGAACAAATTAAAGCTTCAGAGGAGACTCAGAAGTCATCAAAGATGTTCAAACAAACCTCCTAAATCAGTTCAAGGAAATGAAAGAAATTTGCAAAAAGAGATAAAGGATATTAAGAGGACAATGTGTGAGCATAAAGAACAATCTGAAAATACAAAAAGTAACATAACAAAGTATGGGGATGAAAGGCACAACAGCAGAGATTAAAAATACTAGAGGCATACAATAGCAGATTTGAACAGACAGAAGAAGCAGTGCACTAAAACATAGAACAATCAAAATAATATAGTTAGAAGAACATAGAGGAAAGAACAGAAAAAAATTGAGCAGTGTCTCAGGGATGTGAGTGACAGCACGCAGCGCACAAACATAAGCATCATGTGTCCCAGATGAAGAGAAGGGAAAAGTGCAGAAAGAATATCTGAGGAAATAATGGCCAAAAATTTCCCAACTCTTACGAAGGACATATACATGTCCAAGAAGTGCAACATACTCCAGACAGAATAAACCCTAACAGACCTACTCTGAGATACAAATCAGAATGTCAAAAGCCAAAGATAGAGACAATTCTGGAAACAAAAGAAAAGTGATTTGTCATATACAAGGGAGCCTCAATAAGACTAAATGCTGATTTCTCATTAGGAACCATGGAGGCAAAAGGCAATGGTATAATGTATTTAAGATACTGAAAGAGAAAAACTGCCAGCCAAAAAGGCTTTTGCCTGGCAAAACTGACCTTCAAAACTGAGGAAGAGTTTAAAACACTCACAGATAAACAGAAAGAGAGAAGAGACCTGCATAAGAATTACTAAACGCAGTTCTGCAGTTTGAAAGGAAAAGGCGAGAGTGGCTTAGTTATCCTTACTGAAGAAATGAAGATCTTCAGTAAGGGTAACTAAAAGCAATGTCCAACAGTGCTGTGTCCTCAATATACAACTCTACTCCTTAATTCACAGAGTAAATCAGAATACAATTTAACAAGAAAAAGGCATATTGCCTGATAATGGATGTGCAAAATACAAAGTGGTAAAATGGGACAAAAATGACAAAGAGGGGAAACAGGGATATGGGAGCAGAGACCATGTATACTACTCAAGCTAAGTAGGTATCTTTTCTTTTTTTTTTGAGATTATGCCAACTTTTTACTTTAGTAAAATTAGATTAATAAGTTATAGATGTAGGTTGTCTAATATATGATATATATAAAAACCAAAGGATAAAATTGCTGAAGTACTGCCTTTACAGTAAAAACACAGAATGTTAATGGATTATACTACCCAATTAAGAGACAAAGTGGCAGAATGGATAAAAAAGCAAGATTCAACTATATGTTGTTTACTATGGACCTAACGAAGCATAGTGCCCCAAAATACATGACGGCACTGACAAAACTGAAGGGAGAAATAGACACCCCTTAAGTAATAGTTAGAGGTGTCAATATACCACTCTTATCAAAAGATAGAACATCTACACAGAAGATCAATAAGGAAACAGAGAACTTAATACAATAAATAGTTAATAGTACCAAATTTAATATTCCTTCATCAACTATAACAACGGTACCACACCAATGCAAAGTGTCAACAATGGGGAGTATATGGGAATGCTGTATTATTTACACAACTTTCTTGCAAACCTACAACTTAACAAAATCATTATTTTTAAAATTAACATTAAGCTAAGTGAAAGAAAGCAGACACAAAGGATTACACGTATGATTCCATTTATATAAAATGTAAATATAAATAAATCTACCAAAGACACAAATAGATCAGTGGTTATATAGGGGTGGGGAAAGATAAAGGGACTGAGAAGTAACTGCTAAGGCATATAGGGTTTTCTTTTGGGATGAAAATGTTCTAAAATTGATTGTGGTGATGAATGCATAACCAAGAATATACTAAAAGCCACTAACTGTACTCTTTGGATGGATGGATGGATGGAATGTGAATATATCTTAATAAAACTGTTTAAAAAGAAAAAGGCAGGAAGCAAATATGGCTCAAGCATATTCTTTGCAGTACACTTCAATCCCAGTAAAGTGCCCCTCCCCCTCATTTTTACTATTTTACTATTGCCTTTAACTACCCAACAAGACATAATTCTTGTGATTTTTCTGTATATTTGAAATTGTTTGTAATAAAAAGCTGAAGTATGTTTTGAAAATTCAAAATGAAAAAAATTAATTTTAGAAGCACTATTAGAGATATTTGTACATTTTTAAACCATATTTAACAGTATTATCCCCTAATTTTCTGCATAAGATATTCTTTACCGAAAAATATTACTTTATTTGCTCCTCAAATATTATTAAGTATTTCCAAAATAATCTGTGCCATTTAGGCTCTTCAAAATCATATAAAATGGGGAAACGGATGTGGCTCAAGCGATTGAGCTCATGCCTACCACATGAGAGGTCCTGGGTTCAGTTTCCAGTGCCCTCCTGGAGAAGGCAAGCAAGACAGCGACCTGGGCAACAGGCTGGCATGGTGAACTATGCAATAAGATGATGCAATAAGGAGACCCAAAGAGGAAACACAATGAGAGAGACAACAAAGCAGAGAGCTGAGGTGGCTCAGGTGATTGAGTGCCCCTCTCTTACATAGGAGGTCCTAGGTTCGGTTCCTGGTGCCTCCTAAAGAAAAGGCAAGCAGACACAGAGCACACAGTGAATGGACAGAGAGAGCAGACAGCAAGTGCAAACAACAAGGGGGGAGGATAAAAAAATAAAATAAATCTTTTTACAAAATCATATAAAATGATGTAATTTTCAAGAAAAACATATGTTCAGCCCCGGAATTCCCCTATGGGAGCTGGTGCCTTTTAAAAGGGCCACAGTTAGGAAACGGACTTTGGCCCAGTGGTTAGGGCGTCCGTCTACCATATGGGAGGTCCGCGGTTCAAACCCCGGGCCTCCTTGACCCGTGTGGAGCTGGCCATGCGCAGTGCTGATGCGCGCAAGGAGTGCCTTGCCACACAAGGGTGTCCCCCGCGTAGGGGAGCCCCACGCGCAAGGAGTGCGCCCGTGAGGAAAGCCGCCCAGCATGAAAAGAAAGAGCAGCCTGCCCAGGAATGGCGCCGCCCACACTTCCCGTACCAGACGACAACAGAAGCGGACAAAGAAACAAGACGCAGCAAATAGACACCAAGAACAGACAACCAGGGGAGGGGGGGAAATTAAATAAATAAATCTTTAAAAAAAATAAATAAATAAAAGGGCCACAGTTCTCCCAGCATGCTTTGGTTCAGAAATGACATCAGAAGCTAAACAAATTGGGCACACCCTAACTGAATCCTATGGAAGGAGAACAAAAAGATGAACAGGCATGAAGCAAAGATAACTTCCTAGTTCAAGAGATAAGAAGAGTGTTCCTGTGTGATGGAGCTGGAGTGTTTCTGTGTGATGAAGCTGGACTCAGATGTGATCTTTATCCACAAAGATCTGGTTACTTTTACTAGATCTGTAGTTGGTGCTGGGGTTTAGTGTATACCCAGGGGATCTGAATCTCTGGACTGACCATGTGATAGCCAGGCCCTGAGCCTCAACAGACTTGCAACTCCTACACTCTGGTTTATTGGACTTACCCCATTCAGCTAACATGGAGGTGAAGAAGGTCAACCACCACACCAGGGAGCCAAGAGTGCCTACAACTGAAAGCAGGAGAATTGTATCCAGCATCCATGTGGAATCTAAGGCCCCTCTTGATATAGATGTGGAGTGGACACAACCATTCTAAGGTCCACAGGATGGAGGAATAGAGTATGGATTAGAGTGGACTTACTGCTATTCTATTCATGAACTATTGTGATTAGTAATCGAAGAAAATGTGGCATTGGTGAGGAGAAAGTGGCCATGGTGGCTGCTGGGGGTAGGGAGTGGGAGGAAGAGATGTGATGTGGGGGCATTTTTGGGGGTTGGAATTGTCCTGGGTGGTGCTGCAGGGACAGTTACTGGACATTGTATGTCCTCCCGTGGCCTACTGGGTGGACTGAGGGAGAGTGTGGGCTATGGTGTGGACCACTGACCATGAGGTGCAGCGGTGCTCAGAGATGTATTCACCAAGTGCAATGAATGTCTCATGATGATGGAGGAGGTTGTTGTTATGGGGGGAGGATTGGGGTGAGGGGGGGGGGGTATATGAGGACCTCATATTTTTTTAATGTAACATTAAAAAAATAAAGACAAAAAAAGAACCTATAAAATCTATTGTTTCCTTCTAATCTAATCTGCAGGATGCACAAGACTGACAAGCTATCCCACAGTCAATTTAAAATTACCACTTATAACAAAAACTGATTTAAGATTAATGTGGGCCCATGCTAACATTTTCTCTGTGAAGGCGGAGGCGTGAGGCAGAGAGACAACAATGTTTTCCTAACTTGAGTTTGACGGGTTTTGCACAAATGGATAAGGTACTTTTGGTAAATAGAAAAATAGACAAAATTTTAAACAAAACCTACCCTAAATTAAACTATGGAGTTTTTCTGGGTATGAGGAAAATGGAAAATGGGAAGGGGCAATCTTCCTTTGATGAGATGTATACTTGTTATTTTTCAAGTATTTTGAAAAAAAAAAAAAAACAAAACGATTTTGGAAAACCACCACTTCCGATGTGGCAACTAAGCCCATGAGTCAGCAAAGGAAATCCCAAAGGAATGAGTAAAACCAAGAAGTTCTTCTTGATTCTTCCCTGCGCTCTAACGAGCCAAGAGCAAAAGACCCTACTGCTGGAAAGAGGCACGCAATTGTCCAAAAGCATGCAGAGAATTTCCCTGATACACACGTGGGGCGTGTAAGGTCTGACCCACCTCTGTCCCATGAAAAAAATGGGCCACCAAAGGCACGCGAGTGATCAGATGATTAGGAACAGAAACTAAAAAAAGCAAAACTAATAGCTTGAGACAAAGGTGCAAATGCCAGCCTCACAGTTTGAGCCAGCCATACCAACCGGGCTGGTAAACACGGTTTAAACAAACTGACCAGAACAGAGAAAGTTACGAGAGGTGTGACAAGCCACAGAGAAGTCAAGAAGGAACGATATGTAACTGAGGGTCAGAGCAGAACCAACTGGAGTTCAAGAAAAACTATGTGAAACCCAACTAAAAACAGCACTTCCTCCTTGAATTGGTAAAGGCCCAAGCGAAGAGTCACAGGGCCAAGAGTCGAGTCACAGAGCCAAGACCGGCTGCAGGGCCACACCCAGGGGACAAGTGAGAAATGGGCTCTGGCAGGGAGGGGGCTTAGGAATGATACCACACCTGGGTAACAATCCCAACCTAAACCTGCCCAGGGTCCAGACAGATTAGAAACCTGCGTGCTGTAAGGAAAAAACACAATTTCTTGTATATTTGGGCTGCTCTATGCAACATGAGTCCTTAGTAAAACTATCTTTACAACACTACCTCAGACTTCTGCTTCTTTTCCCTATTCCTCCAACTAAATACAGTTAAACTCCTGGACATTATGTGTAAAACAAACAAAAAGACCCACACCACAGTACTGAGTTCTCAGGTTTTCTTTTTGGCTCCTATGCCCCAGACTTAGTGCTGGAGAACACAAAAACCCGGAAACGCCAGCAGGTGCAGACAAAAACAGTCCCAGCAAAAGCCAGCTCTCTAGACCCAAGAGCCAGCCAAGAGGCAGCCTCTAAGAAGAGAGAACTTTTGGATGAAAACCACCTACTACTGACAAACCCAGAGAAAACTACAGCCTCAGCTCCACACCCACTCAGAGCGGCAAAAGGGCAAGTGGAAGCGCAGAGCCCACCCCACCAAGATGGAAGGAAGCGCCCCACTCCACCCCACCCCCACGGGTGCTGGTGGGAAGGATGACTAGGGAGCAGGACCCTATGCCACCACCCACAGTAACCAGCGCACACCCTCTGTGGAGAGCAGCGCGAGGCACCCACATCCCTGCCAGCCACGGTGGTCTCACTTGAGACCTAGGGGAGCCCAAACTCATACCCCAATCAGCAGTTAACGCTGTTCCCCGTTGCAGCTCAAGGTGTCACCACAGGCCAAGAGAACACCGGAGACTTCACTCCCATCCGGCAGTGACAAGGTAGAGCTCCCCCCACCACTTCCCTTCCCAACCTCTGCCACGCTTCCTTTACTGGAGCAGGTCAGATCAAGCAGGTAAAAACAGAGTATTTATGTAAGACATAAAGTCTCATGATACCCAAAAGGACCATGTTTCCTTCAAAAATCACTCATCATAATAAGAACCAGGAAAATTGCAAACTGAATGAGAAAACTGCCCCATCTAAGAAGAGAGAAATTAGTCTAAAAAAAAAAAAATGCACAGAGCCTGAGGGACCTGGTCGACTGCAATAAAAGAGCTAATATTCCTGTCAGAGTCCTGAAAAAAGGACAGAGCTGAAAACATATTCAGACAAAAAAATGGTTGAACACTTCAAATTTTTTTGTCTTTCAGAAGTGATTTATGCTGTGTCGTGGCACAGATTTCTTTGGATTCATCCTGATTGAGGTCTGCTGAGCTTCTTGAGTTTCTCAGTTTATTTTTTACCAAATTTAGGGCTTTTTAAATTTTGTTAAGAATTTCTGCATCTATAATCAAGAAGGATATTGGTTAGTAGTTTTCTCTTTTTGCTGTCTTTGCTTTTTTTTTTTTTTAAAAGATTTATTTATTTCTCTCTCCTTCCCCCCACCCTGGTTGTGTGTTCTCTGTGTCTATTTGCTGCGTCCTCTTTGTCTGCTTCTGTTGTTGTCAGAGACACGGGAATCTGTTTCTTTTTTGCTGCGTCATCTTGTGTCAGCTTTCCATGTGAGCGGTGCCATTCCCGGGCAGGCTGCACTTTCTTTCGCGCTGGGCGGCTCTCCTTACGGGGCGTATTCCTTGCGCGTGGGGCTCCCCTACGCGGGGGACACCCCTGTGTGGCAGGGCACTCCTTGTGTGCATCAGCGCTGTGCATAGGCCAGCTCCACACGGGTCAAGGAGGCCCAGGGTTTGAACCGCGGACCTTCCATGTGGTAGACGGACGCCCTAACCACTGGGCCAAGTCCACTTCCCTGTCTTTGCTTTTAGTATCAGTATAATCCTAGCTTCATAAAATGAACTGAGAAGTGTTTCCTCCTTTTCAGGTAGAACTGGTGCTAAATCTTTAAATATTTGGTAGAATTTTCCTGTGGAACCATGTGAACCTGGAGATTTCTTTTGGGGGAGTTTTAAAATTAGGAATTCAATTTCTTTGTTATAGGCTCTTCATACTGCTGCCCCCTGCCCCCCACTTTGGGTGAGTGGTAGTCGTTTTTACCCCTATATGAATAGGTCCATTTCATCTAGTTCTGCTACATAGCAATATTTAACAAAATATACGCAAACAGAATTCAGCAATATGTAAAAAGAATTACACATGAAAACCAAATGGGGTTATTCCACGGATGCAAGGTTGATTCAATATTCCAAAATCAATAAATCCATCATATTAAAAGGCTAAGGGAAACAGATGTGGCTCAATGGATAGAGCATCGGCCTACCATATAGGAGGTCCAAAGTTCAAACCCAGGGCCCCTAGCCTGTGTTGATGAGCTGGCCCACACAAAGTGCTGCTGCACGCAAGGAGTGCCGTGCCATACAGAGGTGTCCCCTTGTAGGGGAGCCCCATGCGCAAGGAGTGCACCCTGTAAGGAGAGCTGCTCCGCGCGATAAAAGCACAGGCCACCCAGGAGTGGTGCCACACACATGGAGAGCTGACACAGCAAGATGATGCAACAAAAAGAGACACAGATTCCCGGTGCTGCTGAGAATGCAAGCAGACACAGAAGAACACACAGCAAACAGAGAGAAGAAAGCAGACAATGCGGGAGGGGGAGAGACATTTTTTTTGTTAATCTTTGAAAAAAAAACCACAGTGAAAGACTGATGTCCCCTCTCCAACCCCAGGAAAGAAAACAAGGATTTCACTCTCACCACTGCATTTCAACATAGTACTGGAAGTTCCAGCCAGTGCAATAAAGCAAGAAAAGGAAATAAAGGGTACACTTAGAGCAAAGAAGAAATGAAACATCCCTATTTGCAGAGGACAAAATTTTCTATGTAAGAAATTCCAAGAATTAGGAAGCAGATGTGGCTCAAGTGATTGGACTCCCATCTACCATATGGGAGGTCCAGGGTTCAATTCCTGGGACCTTCTGGTGAAGGCAAGATGGCCCACACACTGAGCAGAGAACTGGCCCATGTGGAGTGCTGGCCTGCGCAGGTGTGCTGGCACAGCAAGACAACACAACAAAAAGAGACACAGAGAAGAGACAATAACAGATGCAGCAGACCAGGGAGCTGAGGTGGGACAAGAGATTGAGTGCCTCTCTCCCACTCCAGAAGGTCCCGGAATTGGTTCCCAGTGCTGCCTAAAGAGAAGACAAGCAGACACAGAAGAACACACAGTGAATGGACAGAGAGAGCAGACAATGATGGGGGGATGGAGGGATAGATAGATAGATAGATAGATAGATAGATAGATAGATAGATAGAAATTCCAAGAAATCTACAAAAAACCTCCTAGAACTTTAAGTTCTACAAAATTGCAAGCTAGATATAGGATCAACATTAAAAAATCAATTATAAATCTACATGCTAGTAGCAAACATGTGGAAATCCAAATTTAAAATGCAACTACTTTAGAAAAAATACACATGGGTATAAATCTAACAAATCATATAAGATTTATATGCTTAAAACTAAAAAATGTGATGAAAGAAATTGAAACTCTAAATAAACTGACAAACATACCACGTTCATGGGTTGGAGGACTCAACATAGTAAAGATGTCAATTCTCCCCAAATTGACAAATAGGTTTAGTGCAGTTCCCACCACAATCCCTGCAAGATTTCTGTAGATACAGCCAAATCTAAAAATCTATGGTTAAGAAAAAGGAATTAAAATAGCTAAAGCAAAAATGAAAAGGTGGAAGGAATAACTCTACCAGATTTTGGGATGTACATAAATCAATGTGGTCTGGTACTGGTGAAGAAAGAGACACATAAATCACTGGCACAGAACAGAGAATGCAAAATAGCCTATACAAATACAGCCAACTGATTTTTGACAAATTTTGATAGCAATTTAAAAGAGGAAGGATTATCTTTTCAATAAATGCTCCTGAAATAACTGGATATTCAAAGGCAAAAAACGAACCTTGACCTAAACCTCACACCTTACATAAAAAATTAACTCAAAATGAAAAAAGATCCCTGGTCTAGACTTAAGAAAATGATAGAGAATAATATAAATTAAACATCAAAGTGTTGTGTCTGTATATATTTTATTGTTACTAATACAAAAATTAAAGAAATATTCTTCCAAAATTCAGTAACTATTTCCTGACTCAGAAGTCATGCCATCATTGATGAACAAGTAACATTCTGTCAAAGTCTTTGTTGTTTTACTTTTGTCTTACTCTTTACTGCCCACGAAAATATCAACCAACACCTACCAGAACTCTAACCATTCATCCACTGCAGCCATGGTTTGGCTACGGCTGCAAGAGCCAGCCCAGGCAAACATCAATAAAAGCATTCTGTGAGAATTAATCGACTATGTGGAACAATCTTGTGTACTTAATTAGTATTTGTAAATGATGTGCTACAATCCTTTACATGGTCAAATTCATAATAAATTTAAGTTTATTTAAAAAATGAATCAGGAGCAGGTGCAGCTCAGTGGCTGAGTTCCTTCCTTTCATGTACAAAGTCCTAGGTTCAATCCCTGGTACCTCATTAAAAAAATAAAAAATAAAAAAGATTTAAATATTAAATATAAAACTATAGAACTTTTCAAAAGTAACAGAAGAGAAACTCTTTGGGTCCTAGACATGACACAAAAAGCACTATCCATAAAAAAACTATTGGATAAATTAGACTTCATCAAAATTAAAAACTTCTGTCCTAGGAAAGACCCTGTTAAAAGAATGAAAACATAAACTACACACTGGGAAAAAAGACGTGCAAGCCACATATCTAAAAGTGATATTAAGCAAAAACTGGTACTTTTCTCCCCATGTATCTTTAAAGCCAATTTATAAGCCACCTGGGTTTTAAAGAGAAAGAGTTTACTGGTACAAGCAACAAAGCAAAGTAGCCTCCTGGCCCAAAGGTGTCCCTTTGAACTGTAGGAATTTTAATATTTTATAAGATCAGGGTGCTAATGAATAACTGGGATGGAGCTGGACACATTAAAAATCACTAAGGGGCTGAACAGGAGAACTGCAAAGTTACAATCATTATCAGAAATCAAAGTTCTGGGATAGGGGTATACAGAACAAAGGTTAGTTACAAGGTGTGTCATATGGATAGTAAACAGCGGAGGGTAGAGTGGTTACCATCCCAATAATAAGAATACACAAAGGTGAGCACACCATAAACAGGGCTAAGTCAATCTAGAATTACCATTACAAAGGTAAGCATACACAGGGGTGAAGTTAAATCTAGAATAACCATAAAAGGGTAAGATCACTAGCTAGCTTCAGTAATTTCAGATATTAACCTTTTGCAATTTTATAATATAAGGGCATTGTCATACTGATTATGTAACCATAATTATTTGTTAATTCTTAACCCCTGTTACAAAAGGACACCTATCCAGATTTTATAAAGGACTCTCAAAATTTAACAGTACTGGACTTCCAGAAGATGGAGGAATAGAAAGGCAGAGAGATCACATTTCTCCCAGAAAAATACAGAGGACAGGCAGAGAGACTGGAGGACTGTTCCGGGGCTTAGGACATGAGGGGAAGGGTAGCCACCACCCAGAAGGGAGCGTGTCAAAGGAAAGGAGTCTCAGCTGGCTGGAAAAATCCCACGAGTAAAGGTGCAGTAGCTGTTGGCACCCAACCCCCCACCCTCAGAGCAAATAAAGTGAGTCCTCTGGCCCCTAGCCCGTGACTATGGACTGAGGGGGTTGCAGGGGTCCTCATCCCCAAGAGAAGGGAGAGGGAGGGACACAGCCTACAGCAAATTCAGATTTTGGCCAGCGAACTTGGTCTGCTGCACTGGAGGGGTCACACACCTCCAGATCTGACAGAGACATTAGATTGTTTACCCTGAGGTCCTGCAGGGAGTGAAAGATAATTTGCTTTCTCTAACACCCTCCCTACTGCCCTGGCATGGTTACTGAGAATGCAGATGGAGGC
This sequence comes from Dasypus novemcinctus, assembly GCF_030445035.2. Lineage (NCBI taxonomy): Eukaryota > Metazoa > Chordata > Mammalia > Cingulata > Dasypodidae > Dasypus > Dasypus novemcinctus. The sequence continues at coordinate 12,434,341 of NC_080695.1, read as the reverse complement.
AGACTGTGGCCTGCGGAGGAAACCAGCTTCTGAGAAAATGTGCAAGGCTTGGCCAGCCCTGAGGACATTACTTCTGCACTGGCCACTCGTACATTCCCCCTAGTATCTGGGATCTGAGCTGAGAACTCTGTCAAAGAGCACCATCTACTAGCAGACCAGGAAAGTGCATGAAAGGAAGGGAAAAATATACATAAGAGGCAATCAGATACCCTTACTGCCCCCGCCTCCAATGCTGTTGGAAAGTGGCCTGCATCCCATTACTGGGGCCTTGGCCCTGGTCTGAGAAGTAAAGAGGGGCAATCCTAGATATCTAGAACAAGTTGAACAAAGAATCAAAGAACAGTGGTAGCATGCAGTTATTCTTCCTAGGCAAGAATAAGAAACTGAACATCAGAGTAAACTCAGCACTGGAATAAGATGCCTACACATCTGCAGAAAATTACAAGTCATATCAAGAAAAAGGAAGCTATGACTCAGGCAAAGTAACAAAACAAATCTCCAGATGAGACACAGGACTTTAAAACAACTAATCAATGAGGTTCATACAAATCTACTAAAATCAAATCATGGCATTGAAGGACACATGACTAAAGAAAGAAGATATTAAGAAGACACTGGGCGCAAAACTATGAGATAACGCCAAATACTATTGATTGTACACTTTGGATGAACTGTATGCTTTATTAATATGTATCAATTAAATTGAGGTTAGAAAAAGAAGACATTGAATGAACACAATGAAAAATGTGAAACCTTGAATAGCAAAATAACAGAGCTTATGGGAATAAAATACACAATAAGATTAAGAATACAAAATAGGGGAGTAAGCGTGGCTCAGTGGTTAAGTACTGGCTTCCCAGGTTCAATCCCCAGTACCTCCTTAAAAAAAAAAAAAAAGAAAAATAGAAGCATAAAACAGAAGATTTGAAATCATGGAAGAAAGAATCAGCTAAGAAAAGGACATAACAGCTCAAACTGAAGAGAGAAAAACAGAGTGAAAAGAATAGAAAAAATTAGAGCAGGGGCTCAGGGAGTTGAACAGCACGAAGCGCACCAACGTGTGTGTCATGGAAGTTCCACAAGGAGAAGAGAATAGAAAAGGGGCAGAAAGAATATGTGAGGAAATAAAATCCAGGACCATAAAAACTCCTACAAGATAATGTACGGAAACATCTACAAGACCTTATAATATGTGGAAGTCTCTCAAACCTTACATCCAAAGCAGGAGCAAAAATAAATAAATAAATGGGAACTGCTCAAAATGAAACTTTTTATTAATATGTATCAATACAATTGATTTGTTAAAAAAAATTTAATACTTCTGGACCTCAAAGGTGAAGAGGGTAAAAAGGCTGCCTGTTTAATAGGAGAAAATATTTGGAAATCTGCATTGGGCAAGGATCCAATATCCATAATAAATAAAGAGATATGGGAAGCAGATTTGGCTCAACTGATAGAGCATCCACCTACCACATGGGAGGTACAGGGTTAAAACCCAGGGCCTCCTGACCCATGTGGTGAGCTGGCCCACGCACAGTACTGATGCAAACAAGGAGTACCGTGCCATGCAGGGGTGTCCCCTACATAGGGGAGGCCCACATGCAGAAGTATACCCCGTAAGGAGAGCTGCCCTGCACAAAAAAAGCACAGCCTGTCCAGGAGTGGTGCTGCACACATGGAGAGCTGGTGCAGCAAGATAACGCAACAAAAAGACACACAGATTCCTGGTGCCGCTGACAGAATGCAAGCGGACACAGAAGAACACAGAGTGAATGGATAGAAAGTGCAGACAATGGGGCGGGAGAGGAGATAAATAAATAAAAATAAATCTTTAAAAAAAGAGAGATCCTACAACCCAACAATAAAAAGGCAAACTGATTAGACAATAGGCAAAAGACCTAAATAGACATTTGTCCAAAGAAGAAATATACATGGTGAAAAACAGATGAAAAAAATGTTTAACATCACCAACTATTAAGCAAATGCAAATCAAAGCTACAATGAGATATCATTTCACTATTAATAGAAAACTGTTTTGAAGAGGATGTGGGGAGAGAGAACACTTACACACTGTTGGTGGAAATGTAGAATGGTATAGCCACTACAGAAGTCTGTTTGGCAGTTCCTAAAGAAGTTACATATAGATCTGCCACATGACCCAGCAATACCCCAACTAGGTACATTCTCAGAAAAACTGAGAGCAGTGACATGAACAGATATCTGCACACCAATGTTCATAGCAGTGTTACTCATGACTGCCAAAGGATGGAAACAACCTAGACGACCACCAACAAATGACTGGATGAACAAACTGTGGTGGATACACACGATGGAATATTATGCAGCTGTAAGAAAAAAATGACATCATAAAGCACATAACAACATGGATGAACCTGGTGGACATTATCTTGAGTGAAGCAAGTCAGGAACAAAAGGACAAATATTGTATAATTCTGTTATCATGAACTAAATACAATGAGCAAACTCAGGAAGTTAATAGCTAGGATATAAGGCACCAGAGAATAGATTGTGAAAGCTGAGGTTTGGAAATGGAAAGCTGAGGTTTAATCTGTGCAGAATTGGTAAAAAGATGTTTGTAAACGTTTGGAAATGGAGAGAAATGGTGAAAGCACATCATAGGATTTGTAATTAATAACACTAATATATGGGTATGATAGTGGTTTTTTGTTTTTTCTTTGAGTGATAAAAGTTGCTCTAATATTGGAAGTGATGAATGCACAACTCTGTGACTGTACTAAATGCTCTGATTGTACACTTTAGATAAATCATATGATGTATGAACAAAAAAGAAAAAATAGGGTGGATTGGGACAAAAATACACCAAATGTGGATATATACTATTGTTGGTAGTAATACTTTGATGATGCTTTCATAATTTGTTACAAATGTTTCACAACAAGGCAACGTATTGATGGTAGGGTGATGTATGGGAGCCCTGTATGATGTTATGCATTTTTTTTTGTAAGTTCACAACTTTTACTATATAATTATTCTTTTTTTTTTTTTAAGATTTATTTATTTCCCCTCCCCCCATTGTCTCCTCTCTGTGTCCATTTGCTATGAGTTCTTCTGTGTGTGTTTGTCTTCTCTTTAGGGGGCACTGGGAACTGATCCTGGGACCTTCTGGAGTGGGAGTGAGGTGCTCAATCTCTTGCACCAGCTCAGCTCCCTGGTTTGCTGTGTCTTTCTCTCTCCTCTGTGTCTCTTTTAGTTGCGTCATCTTGCTGTACCAGCTCTCCACTCGGACCAGCACTCCTGCATGGGCCAGCTTGCCACGTGGGCCAGCACTCCGCACGGCCAGCTTGCCTTCACCAGGAGGCCCTGAAATTCGAACCCTGGACCTCCCATATGGTAGACAGGAGCCCAATCGCTCAAGCCACATCCACTTCCCAAACTCACAATTATTCTTTATATATGTTCACATATGAACGATATACCTCAATACACCGTTTTTAAAATGAAAAAAGTGGATAAGGATGTTCTACTTCCGCTTCTCTTAAACGAAGATGGGACACTTAGAAGCAAATTAATTCAGAATTGCAAGAGCAGATGTGTATAACCATAGCGGTCAAACCATCAAAACCTGTGTATGATACAATTACTGTCTTTTCAGTTTGTTTGTTTGTTTTTTAAAGATTTACTTTATTTATTTCTCTCCCCTTCCCTCCCTCCCGTTGTCTGCTCTTGATGTCCACTTGCTGTGTGTTGTGTCTGCTTGAAACCTCGGTGGCATGGGGAAACTGCGTCTCTTTTTTTGTTGCAACACCTTGCTGTGTCAGCTCTCCGTGTGCGGCACCACTCCTGGGAGGGCTGCGCTTTTTTCGCACAGGGCGACTCTCCTTGCAGGGTACACTCCTTGCATGCGGGGCACCCCTGCGTGGCACAGCACTCCTTGCATGTGGCAGCTCTGCGAATGGGTCAGCTCATCACATGGGTCAGGAGGGCCTGGCAATCAAACCCTGGACCCTCCATGTGGAAGAAGGACACTCTTATCAGTTGAGCCACATCCACCTCTCCCCTATCTCTCTTTTGATGTGTGACTCCCTTGTGCTTGCGTGGGCACTGGCTCACCATGCAGGCACTTGCGCTCACCACGCGGGCACTCACGCAGTCATGCTTTCTCCTCTTTTTCACCAGGAGGCCCCAGGGATCCCAATTTTCAAGGCTTGCATAATAAGTCGACAAAAAAAAAAAAAAAGCGTTCAAGTTAATTTTTAGCTTTCTATGCACAGGAACAGTGGCAGTGCTCTCATGGCTGCTCTATGCCCAGGGCCTTGACCTTGATTCCCTCCACCCCAGGACCCTGCTCCCTAAGCCTCACCCTCTCCATTGCCTGGACTTTTTCTTTTTCTAACAGCTTCCTGCCACCAACTCATGGCCAAGCTCAAATCCCTTCCATCTTGCCCCATGAACTCACATCACAGGGAGACTATGTCATATCAACAAACCCCCTCCTCCCTTCATTTATACTACTGTAAAGAGTAGTTTATTCTTGCATTCTGCTTCTTGACCAAAGAGAGAAGGACTCTAAATCACTATTGTTTTTTCCCCTACTTGGTTGTGTCATCCTCTTTTTTTGGTGCCACACGGGGGCCTGTGCCTCTCCTCGTGGGTGGGGACCCGCATCTCACTGTGCATGTCTGGGACACCATTTTTCTTTTTTTACCAGGCGGTCCCGGGAATCGAAGCTAAGTCCATATGGTAAACAGGAGCTCAGTTGCTTGAGTCACAACCACTTCCCTAAATCACTATCAATAAGCTTCAGTCAGGAAGTATATGGGGAAATGCATGTGCATTCATAGCAACTCTAATAGTTACAGTAGTATGATACAGGAACAAAAATATACTAAAATATCAAATAAAAATTTTTAGTTTTTTACACACAACCTTCCAACCAAACACTTGAGAATTAAAAGCCAGTCTCCTAGGGAGGCAGACATGGCTCAACTGATAGAGTGCCCACCTACCATATGGAGGGTCCAGGGTTTGATACCGAGGGCCTCCTGGCCCATGTGGTGAGCTGGCCCACACGCAGTGCTGCCGCGTGCAAGGAGTGCCCTGCCATGCAGGGGCATCCCCATGTAGGGGAGCCCCACATGCAAGGAGTGCACCCCACAAGAAGAGCCACCCTGTGCAAAAAAGCACAGCCTGCCCAGGAGTCGTGCCGCACACATGGAAAGCTGACACAGCAAGATGATGTAACAAAAAAGAGACAGTTTCCTAGTGCCACCTGGTAATACAAGCGGACACAGAAGAACACACAGCAAATGGACACAGAAAGCAGACAATGGGGGGGGTGGGAATAAATAAATAAATCTTTAAAAAGAAAACCACACACATTAGAGGAAGTGGTTGTGGCTCAAGCGGTTTAGCACCTGTTTCCCACATGGGAAGGTCCCAGGTTCAGTTTTCGGTACTTCCTATTAAAAAAAACCAACCAAAACAAAGGAAAAAAGCAATTCAGGAGAGCCAATGTGGCTTAGTGGTTGAGAGCTGGCTTCCCCATATACAAGGTCCCAGTTCAATCCCCCATCCCTGGTACCTTTAAAAAAAAAAAAAAATTAGAGGCATACAATAGCAGACTCAAAATGACAGAAGAATAAGTAATACCAAAGACAAAATAGCTAAAACTGGAGAGCAAATAAAGAGAGAGAGCAAAGAATGGGAAAGAGAGCAGGGGCTCAGGGAGTTGAATGACAACACAAAACACAACCACACGCGTCATGGGAGTTCCAGAAGGACAAGAGAAGGGAAAAGGGAAAGAGTATTTGAGGAAACAGTAGCTGGAAATTTCCAAACTCTCAGGGAAAATGAACTTACATGTCCAAGAAGCACAGTAGACCCCCATCAGAACAAATTCAAATAGACCTACTCCAGGACATAGACTATTCAGAATGCCAAATGTCAGAGATAAAGAGAAAATTATGAGTGCAGCAAAGGAGAAGCAAAGTGGCAGGATACAATATGAACAAAAATCTGTAATGTTTCTCTACACTAGTATTGAACAATCTGAGGAAGAAATCAGGGAAAAATTCTATTTACAATAGCAACAAAAAGACTCAAATACCTAGGAATCAATTTAACCAAAGTAAAGGACCTATATGCAGAAAACTACAAAACGATGCTAAAAGAAATCAATGAAGATCTAAACAAATGGAAAGACATCCCATGTTCATGGTTTGGAAGAATATCATGAAGATGTCAATCCTACCCAAACTGATTTATAGATTCAAGGAAATACCAATCAAAATGGCAATAGCCTACTTTACAGAAATAGAAAAGGCAATTACCAAACTCATTTGGAAGGGAAAGTGCACCCGAATAGCCAAAAGCATTCTAAAAAAGAAGAGCAATGTGGGAGGAAACAAGCCAGACACAAAAGGACAAATACGTTATGACTGTGCTACTATGAACTAAATATATAGCACAATCTCATGGAGTTAATAACTTGAATTGGATCACCAGAAAATTGAATGAGGTTAGAGAATGGAAAGCTGAGAGTTAACTTGTGCAGAATTGGTAAAAAGGATGTGTGTTAATCTTTGGAAATGAACAGAAAAGATGAAAGTATAACATGTTTGTAAACGGCAGTACTTTTATATGGCATGATGGTGGTATAAAGGGGATGTCTAAGGTCATGTATATTTCTAAAAGGAAAGCTTAAAAATTTAACATGGGAATGTATAGCATAGTAATGCCATACATGAAATGAGTATGGGTAAAATTACATATATAAGACCCTTTTCCTTTGAAACTGAAGTAATATATGTTAATACTATAAGATGTTCGTATCAGACAAAAAAAAACATTATGCTAAGTGAAAGAAACCATACACAAAATACTATATATTATATAATTCCATTTATATAAAATATAAATATAAATCAATTTATAAAGATGAAATTAGGGAAGCGGTTGTGGCTCAACTGATAGAGTGTCCGCCTACCATACAGAGGGTCCAGGGTTCGATACCCAGGGCCTCCTGACCCGTATGGTGAGCTAGCCCACACATAGTGCTGCCATGCACAAGGAGTGCCATGCCACACGGGGGTGTCCCCTGCATAGGGGTGCCCCATGCACAAGGAGTGCATTCTGAAAGGAGAGCCACCCCACGTGAAAAAAGCACAGCCCACCCAGGAGCAGCGTCACACACACAGAAAGCTGACACAGCAAGATGATGCAACAAAAAAAGCGAGTTTCCCGGTGCCGCATGACGAGAGTGCAAGCGGACACAGAAGAACACACAGCAAATGGACACAGAGAGCAGGCAGGGGGTGGGAGGAGTGGGGGGAAGGAGAAAGAAATAAATAAAAATAAATCTTTAAAAAAAAAAAGATGAAATTAGATTAGTGGTTATGGAAGGCTGGGAAAGGATAAAGGGATTGAGAGGTGACGCTAAGGGGTGTGGGATTTTTCTTTTTGGAGTAATGAAACTGTTCTAAATTTTTTTGTGGTGACAAATGCACAACATTTTGATTATAGTAAAAGCACTGATTATACACTTTGGATAGATTGTAGAGTATATGAATATATCTCAATGTAACTCCTTAAAAATAAATAAATGTTCAAGGTTAACCAAAAATAGCAGGCAGGGGAAGCATAGAGGAATTGAGAGGTGAGGAATTTTGCTTTTTAATTATTATTGAAATAATGAAAATGCTCTAATAATGACTGAAGTGATAAGTGCATAACTATGTTTACTATACCAAATACCAATGACTATACACTTTGGATGAACTGTATGCTTTACTAATATGTATTAATAAAATTTGTTTAAAAAAACTAGTTAAATAACTAAAGTGAGCAATACATGTTTGAATTTAAGGAACAAAACTGAATTCAGAGGTAAATTCAGAGTATACAAAAGCATTCAACTGCAAAAGCTATAAAAAATACATATATAACAACAAACCAAACCTTGGGATAGCTAAAGAAATAATAAACAGAAAAAGAAAATTCCTTAAAAGGAAAAATCACAACACATAAAACAAGATAATTCAAAAAAATCTTTCAACCCTTTTAATATTCTGGTGGATAAAATGCAGGCCATGGGAAGGCAATTTGGCTCAACTGATAAAGCATCCACCTACCACATGGGAGGTCCAGGGTTCAAACCCAGGGCCTCCTGACCCATGTAAGTGAGCTGGCCCACACGCAGTGCTGATGCACACAAGGAGTGCCGTGCCACACATGGGTGTCTCCTGTGTAGGGGAGCCCCACATGCAAGGAGTGTGCCCCATAAGGAGAGCCACTCAGCACGAAAAAAGCGCAGCCTGCCCAGGAATGGTGCCACACACACAGAGAGCTGACATAGCAAGATGATGCAACAAAAAGACAGATTTCCAGTGCCGGTGACAAGAATACAAGCGGACACAGAAGAACACACAGCGAATGGACAGAGAGAGTAGACAACAGGGGGGAGGAGGAAGGGGAGAGAAATAAATTTTAAAAAATAAATCTTTTTAAAAAAAAATGCAGGCCATTTTTTAAATTTTTTCTGTTTAATAAACTTTTGGAATATTAAATAATAATGGTTATAGTGAGTATCAATATTTTGTTCCTGATTTTAATGGTTTATTTCTAACATTTTACTACTAACATCTTCTATAACCTTTTAGCTAGTCTAATATTTTAATGCTAGTTTAATATCTTTTAACAAGAAAAATGTAAACATGTGTTAGTTATAAATTAAAAAGGAATTTACAGGGAAACGGACTTTGGCCCAGTGGTTAGGGCGTCCGTCTACCACATGGGAGGTCCACGGTTCAAACCCCGGGCCTCCTTGACCCGTGTGCAGCTGGCCATGCGCAGTGCTGATGCGCGCAAGGAGTGCCGTGCCACGCAAGGGTGTCCCCCGTGTGGGGGAGCCCCACGCGCAAGGAGTGCACCCCGTAAGGAGAGCCGCCCAGCGCGAAAGAAAGTGCAGCCTGCCCAGGAATGGTGCCACCCACACTTCCCGTGCCGCTGACGACAACAGAAGCGGACAAAGAAACAAGACGCAGCAAATAGACACCAAGAGCAAGACAACCAGGGGAGGGGGGGATATTAAATAAAATAAATAAAATCTAAAAAAAAAAAAAAAAAAAAAAGGAATTTACAAACTAAAAGCAAATTCAATATAATCTAAAAAACTGGAAATTCTGGATGAATAGAAAAATTCCTGGCTCAGGATGCTGTTGAAATCCTAGGAAGCCCAATAATCACCATCACAGCTAAATTTCAGTCAGGGTCCTCAGGCACCATCTGCGGGTCTGGTGCCCATCCTGAGTGAGTGCCTAGACTGTAGCAGTTGCTAAGTACTTTGCATATCACTCCTGCCAAAACAATTTAAAACGGAGAAAAAAAAAAAAAGCTCCCTAGCCAGATAGTGTTACTGAACTCTGGAGGAAGGATTATATTACAGAATAGAAATATCTTTCTCATACACAGAATTCTTACAAATAAAATACTAATAGCTCAAGAGAAAATAGGTAACAAGCAATAATAACTTACAGAAGAAATACAAATGGCCAGTAAATACTTGAAAAAAGAATTTTGTCTTCACTAAAAATGTAACAATAATGAAGTGCCATTTTTTACCTATCAAGTTGGCAAAGATTAAAAAAACGTAGTAATAGTCCATGTTGGCAAAAGAATTCATGCAAAGGCTGGTGGAACTTTCCTTTCTGGAAAACAAGTTAGCAATATATTTTGGAGCCTTTGAAAACATACTCAGTGAAAGAAGCCAAATGCAAATGACCAGAAATTGTGAGATTCCATTTATATTTGATATCCAGAAGGGGCAAATCTATGGAGACAGAAATAAGACTGGCAGTGGCTGGGGTTGGTGGAAGGACTGACTGTAAAGAGAAATCAGGGATCTTTTTGGGGTGATGGAAATGTTCTAAAACTGGGCTGTGGAGGTGGTTGCACAACTCTAAAAGTCATTCAATTGTACACTTAACAGCAGGTGAATTTTATGGTACAGAAATTATAAAGAATAAAGCTATTTAAAAACACGGTTTTTGCTCAGTCTTTTTATTTTGGAACCCTAGAGTACAGGATCCTTGGGTGCCCACTCTGTCACCTTATAACTATTTTTCACTATCATTTTCTGTGTTTTCTCATAGAAATCAGAAAACATGGAACATGCAGCACTCTGTAGTAAGGCCCAAAACAAATTCTAACCAAGAGATTGTCTCTTATATAGTGAATGTCTAATATTAATAAAATCTGAATTTTAGGTCAAGACAGTACAATATTATTTATCATATTGTCTAATATATATGTACATATTCACTATTAACATAGCAAACGAACTGGTCACAGAAACTGCCCTGGATGCAAGTTACGGATAATTATTGTCCAAATAGATTCTATATTACTACAGAACTTGAAAAAATTAAAAGTGGAGAAAATTGACACTGAAGATGTTGATTTTTTAAAAAGAACAAAAGTAGTCTTTTTTCTTTAAACAAAGACAATTTGAAATGTTTATCACTAGAGGGCCAAGAACATAAAACCTGTGCCACTAACCTGACAAATCCAACCCTAGGCAAAGAGGGTCTTTAGGAAAAAGCCAGTTCACCTGTGACAGGCATCCTCTTTTAGCTGGAATAATGTCAGAGTCTCCATACAAAGATCTAGAGTCCCTTCCACACCAACCACATGGCTACACCTACAAACAATATTCCCTAGTAAAATTGCTTAGAAAGCAGTATAGATAACTTCCTCTATCCTTGCTAAGAAGCCTGAGCCACATTTCCATCTTTAGCAGATTGGATACAGCTGGAGAACATCTGGCATTTCGTTTCCACTCACAAACATCTAAAAGGTAGAATACTTGAGGAATCTAATGTTTAGATGAGGGGGGGAGGCAGGGAGTGCTATTTCAGGACATAGCAGTCAAGTCAGGGTATACGACATGTGGTTTTTATCTCACAGTCCAGGAAGGCAAAAAAAAAAAAATAGGTAGTCTGGTCTTAAAATCCTGAGGCCCAAGGAGCCTTTTAGTTATCTCCCAAAACTTCAGCCCACTTTACCAGGTTTTATAATTTAAGTCCAAATTCTGTTTCTCAATCAGGATCTCAAAAGTAGTAAGCAACAAGACATCTAAAAGGCTGTAAAAAGACATAAAACCTTGAAGTTGCTATGTATAGAATTTGGCAAGCCTGGCATTTTTCAAGCCCCAGAGACCGGTCCAAGAGGGCAGACTTGGCACACAGGACTGCTCTCCCTCTTATCTAAACCCATAAAATGATGGAGAAACTTTTTAAAGGGAATAAATGCTAACGTTTCTACAAAAAGGCATAAAGGAACAAATCAAAGGAGAAATGAAATTCAAGGAAAAACACAGGCAGAAGACTATGAAAGTGAAAAGGTTTAAAGGAGTTTTAAGCCTCAAGTTAGAAAAAATATGTGTAAATGGCAAAAAAAAAAGTCGAGAAAGGCTCATAATGAAAAGCACAGGGTCATCTCAACAGATGGGAAAATAGCATTTGATAAATTTCAACAGCCTATCCTGATTTTTTTTAAAAAATTCCAGTAAACTAAGAATAGATTATTTTTTAAGCTAAATGAAAGATTTCTGGCAGAAACCTACAAAAAACATCAGACTTGGAAACATTTCCACTAAAGATGGGACCAAAACGAGGATGCCAATGTCCCGGCCGCTCTCCAACTTAAAAGGCTCTCACAGCAGGTTTCCCAAGGCCATCAAAAAAATTGGTTGGGCTCTAGTTAGCAAGCCAAAGGGAAGCATTTACACTAGCTAACTTTTCAATAATTAGGACACTTGTATTTATCCACCCAAATCTTTCAAGCCAACAACCTCTCACCGGTATTACTGGAAAAAGTGCCTGAAAATGTAATCTGGTTGCTCAAGCCGACAGAACTCGCCCCACAGCGAATGCATGCCTGCCTAGACTCGGCTGACCAGAGCCGACTTTCTAAACCCTTTGCCTCAGGCCCATGTTTCCTGTAAAAATGTGGGTGGTGGACTAGATCTCAACAGCAAGAACTTGCTCAGGTTTGTTCTGACTCAGATTCTCCTATTTTTAAAAAATTATTTTTTAATAAGGAATGTGAAGCTTTCTCTTTTATTCTTATTTAAGTGTTTAACTCAGCTAAACCAGGCTCCTGCAAGGGAAATTACTAAGAAATTACTTTCTTGATTCTCTACTCCTTTTTACCTCAAACGCATTGCTCCTGAAGCAGGCTAGTAAGATAGGGAATAGACGGATCTGGAACCTGGCAGAGTCCACGTGGACATCTGGAACTCCCAAGATGGCTGCAGTAGGACCCCCCCTTCCCCGGGATTCTGCTTCCTAGAACAAAGACTTCTTCCTGGGAACAAGGAAAAGTCCAGGATGTTCTCTAGAAACTTTATCATTGGGTCCTCACTACGGAACTGAGTGGGGACTTATAATTTATAATGGTTAATAGTAGCTTGTAAATTAGCCCTCTTCATCCCCTTCCTCACTACCTGGGACCCCTGCTGTTATTTTCTGTTATTTTCTCCCATTTCTCTTCCCTACCTGAATAAATTACTGGCCTAACTCACGTACTCAACGTGCTCTTGAAATTCATTTCTCTAGTGTAGTCAAAGAACCTGATTAAATCCGGTAACACTCCTTTCCAGTTTCAAAGAAAATACATCGTGTACTCCAGCACGTTCATAGGACAGTGTGCCTTGGCTTACAAGGACACTTGCCATTTTTACATACATTCGCTTTAAGGCTCAGCCTTTTCCATGCATATGGGACAGAAGAACATACTTGACATGCCCTTTGGCCAGCGCTCTGCTCACAATTACTGAGCTCCAAATACCGAGTGTTTTGGGGGAGGCAAGGGGTTGGAAAGAAGCCTTTGTGAGAAAAGAATCATGTTCTCAAGTTGTGTGGGAGGATCTGGGGTCAGGCCACACTGAAAGAGCCATGCTGGTAGCAAAGAAACACCCCCCAAAATGACCTTAAAAATAAAAAATGCGCACTTTTCATGCAAGTAGAGGCTAAAGAACTTCTTGTCTGCATCCAAACGATGCTCAACTTTAACATTTAGCTTCTGGAAATCTGGGCTGTTTCCTGCTCTGGGAACTGTCCTCCCCCACTTTCTATCAACCCGGCCCCCAGTTCTAGAGTCACAAAAAGGATTCCCTCACACTCAATGCATGGAACATTTGTATTTTTAAGAATGTAAAATCTATTCTTTTTTTAAAAAGTCCCTCTTTCCACTTTGTCTAAGTTTCTTCTTTTCCTTTATTCCTCAGACAAGAAAAAGCACCAAATTTTGTTATGCATTTTTATTGGTAATTAGTGAGTTATTAGCCTAGAGTGACAAAGGATAGGCTATTACACAATTGCTGCAGTCTTCATTCTGAAAGCTCCTAGGCATACACAGGATATATGGAGCCACTGTATGTACACACAAAAATCACTGCAGAGAGAACAGATGTTTAACAGATGTCCAGCAACAGAATAAAACAGGAACAAAAGGTAAATCTGAATTAGCCAGAAAGTGTAGAGGGAATTTCAAGGAGGAAATATGTAGTTATTAAGTAAAGGTGGCCAGAGCACCAGTTTCCAAAACCCAGAGAGGCCACTTCCTTCCATCATTCATCTACAACCAAATAAAAGCAGTTACATCGATTTTAAATTTTTTAAAATGACAAGATATTTGTTTCTAGTTTTAATAAAGTGTCTCAATCTTATAAAGCAATTATATCTCACAACTATCAGGTACTCATTTTCTGGAGAGGCAGACCCCGGAACGATTCAAGCACAGTTCAGTGCCAGCTTTCTTAACCAGGTGCAAGGTATTTAACCTTCTTTTTTTTTTTTTTTAAAGATTTGTTTATTTATTTAATTTCCCCCCCTCCCCTGGTTGTCTGTTCTTGGTGTCTATTTGCTGCGTCTTGTTTCTTTGTCCGCTTCTGTTGTCGTCAGCGGCACGGGAAGTGTGGGCGGCGCCATTCCTGGGCAGGCTGCACTTTCTTTTCACGCTGGGCGGCTTTCCTCACGGGCGCACTCCTTGCGCGTGGGGGCTCCCCCACGCGGGGGACACCCTGCGTGGCAGGGCACTCCTTGCGCGCATCAGCACTGCGCATGGCCAGCTGCACACGGGTCAAGGAGGCCCGGGGTTTGAACCGCGGACCTCCCATATGGTAGACGGACGCCCTAACCGCTGGGCCAAAGTCCGTTTCCTTAGTTTCCTCATCTGTAAAATGGGGTTTAGAGCATCTAGTGTTAGCGGAACGTTCTGGGTTCCGGGCTTCTAGGTTCTTGGCTAGATTTGTTTACATGCCAGGCACGGACGGACCCATCTCTCAGGTACATATATGTATGCATCAATCACATGAAAATTCATGTATAACTCAGGATGCCATTTATCAATTAACAGGAACTGCCAGACAAGTACGGATCCTGGAGTATATGACTGCTGCATTCTCTCAAGGCTAACTGATCAATTCAGAGCAATAAATATACACCTGTCACAGGGAACACAGTACTAGAAATGGACATGACCACTGCTTTACATCCCACGGGGGAGCCTGTCATAATGAGACCTCCACTGTGAGAACACACAATCAAACCAAGGGCCAAGGTCTCACGGGGCAGTTCAGCAGCAGCTCCCTGCCTGCAAGTCCATCCTGAGGACACCTTGCTGGACACCCACATTCCCTGTTGGTGCCTGCTGCTCAAATCTTCACTTAGGGATGGGTCTACCTGCCCGCCTTTGTGCTGATTCTTTCAACTGACACACCCTCCTCAATGGACACATTCTTTCCTCGTCTGTCTTAACAGACAACAGCCATCCCGTCTCCTTCCAAGAATTAAGTCTAAGACTGCTATAAATTGCCCCTCATTTACAAACTGCAGGCCCGAGAAGTCTGACAAGGTCCTCTTCCAAATTCTCTAATCCTAAAATTATTCTTGAACAATCCTCCTGCTCTGCTTTCTTGCCCCCATCCCCACCCATCTTTCAACCTGCCTATTCGCCTAGTCTGTCCCTATCAAGACTTCACTTCCCTCCCAATCCAGCCCATGGATACACCTTTTCAACAGTTTCCTTACCCACTGGCCCGTCACCATTCCCACTGCCAATCCCCAACCCTGGAAAGGCTCAAGCGTCCTTTAATCCATCCAAGCAACTGAGAAATCCTTGTGCCAATGTCAATGACAACCAGGACCTGCGGCAGTAGCTCCAGAAGCAGCAAGAGGCCACCTAAATCAGCCCATCCGTGTGGCATGACTGTGGCCAGGTCTCTGGCTGCCCAGTTCCTTTGGCTGTGACCAGTTTTCTGGGAATGGCTCTCTCCCCTACAGTCTTCCGGTGATTTCCTTCTACACTTAAATTAGCCAACTGGTTCGTCTATTTTCAGGTGCTCTGCTTTTTGGTCCCCTTGACTACCTTGACCACCTGCCTCCAACCTTCATGAGACACTCTACTCTTTTGATCACTCAAAACCACCCTCCCGTCACTTCTACTCTCGTACTTCTCAAATCCATTCTATCTCAATCCCCTGGTAGCCCAGGATTCTTCTTTCCAAGCCCCTTAAATATTGCCACTCCCCAAGATTTACTCCATACTCATCCACCTTCCTCATTCTACACTTTCTCTTACTAATCTCATGCGCACACCTTCCGCTACCACCTGAGGGTTTGCGGCACCAATAAAGTCAACGGCTGCTGGACATCTTCAGTAGGATACATGGTGTGCACCTGATAACGTGCTGCAATAAAAATAAAATGCCAGATGTTACTCACATAATACAACAGCTGGTAGTATCCTGATACGCATTTAGACAGTTTCTTCATATTTGGAAATCAAGCAAACTAGAAAGCCACTAGGAATTGAAAACCCATTCAAGTATGGAGTTTTCCGTTCTCTCGACAGCGCAAAACTATCAGAAGTATAAAGTCTCCCATTATTTAAAAAAATAATAATAATAAATAAAGTCTCCCATTATAAAAAACTATTGACGAGTCACTATAGGTCAGTAAATACAAATCTACTGCTGTTTAAGGAAATTAAATGTTTGTATCTACACTTCTTCAGATAGAATTGGCTGCTACTTAAAAATTAAACCAGCCCAACCAGTTTAGGAAATCGCAGGTGAATATCCCTTCAATAACTAAGAGTTGCAACCTGACCACCTGGCATTTACTGGGGTGTTGCCAGGCTGGTAAGCCACTTTAATTTTCTTTTTTAACTAAGTCTTCTAGGATTTAAGCCAGAGTATGAAGATGGCCCTGGAACCTTAAACTATACCATTTAGAAAATGGTCTTGGAAATCGTGGAGAATATATTAACAGCAATAACCATTTCTTAGGGTTAATTTTCAGCCTCCATTCTGACAGTGTACTTATATCTACCTGCTACTGAGTATTGTTTCAAAGAGGTTATCAGAATTTCCCAATTCATGTTCTAGAAATGAAAGTTTTCCTCTCTTTACCACAAATAAAGCTGTAACTATGCATATGAAAGACAACTTAATCAATGAATAAAATAGCTGCTTCAAGATCAAAGCTCATAGGAGGCTCATAACCAACCAGAGGAACACTTGTCAGAGCAGCAGTTCAGACAAAAAAATTGATCAAAGGAGTCGTCCTGTAGCACAAGTGCTCCATTTTCTCAGAGAGTTGTGCTTCTACACAAACTGTCCTCCCAAATCACATAACTTTAGACTATGACTGTGTGGTTTGTCAGGCACTAGAGGCACAAGTGCAACAAAACTGCCAGAAGGGTGCACTTGCCTGGGGGACAGTCTGAGCTCCAGTTAGTTTTCAGAAAATGGCAGATGTCCCCATTGATAAAGGCTCCAAAAATAAATCCTCTCTATTGAGAAAATCACAGTTACCTTGGCAAAGTAGTCAACTTTCACCTATCTTGTTCTCTGACTTCTTCTGGAAAAAAGTAATGCCCAAAGTTTTCATTCCCCTAAGAATTTTGCCATTTATATGTCCAAGCAGTATAAAGGAATTTGACTACTTATAAACGTATCTTTACTTTCATTGTATAAGTCTCAAAAGTCAGCCAATTTCCAGGGATGGCAAAAGTGGCAAATTAAAGAAAGAATGTTTAGATTTAGCTACACTCAGGAAAGTAGTTGTCCTACATTGCTAAAATATGGCCTGTGGATTAATTTTGTTGAGATGTTAAATTGAGTACAGAGTCAGCTATGGGCAAAGACACTAAGGTTTTCACTCATTCTAACACTCTAATTTATAGAAGAAAACACGTCAAATATCTGAGCCAATCTTTATGCTTCATCAAGTCTCCTTAGAGGTTATCATCCAAACCTAGGAAACTTGTTACAACCAGAAAAAGAATGAAATATTAATATTTGAAGAGTTAGTTGTGTTCTTCATAAATCGATTGCTTTTCAAGTTCCCCTCCCTGAAAATCAGAGCACTCAGAAAAAACCACCGTGAATCTTAAAATCGGTTTAATAGCTCCATTTGTAACCAAAACAAACAACCCACAGGCTCCCATTCAAACTTAATTCCTCCCTAGGGGTAACTATTTAAACAATTCCCACTAAAAGAAATTCTCTTTTAAAAAGAATAAAGGATTAGGGGAAAAATATTGAAAGATTAAAGTGAAGTTCAATAGACTAATGAAAAATAGTATGCTTTGTAAAGAAATACAAACTACAGTACAATGTAAATAAAATATACCTATGGGTAAACATTTTGAGGAAGCAAAAGTAAATTTAACAAGCAATTTTCTGCCGTTTATTATTATTGGAATAATGAAAATGCTCTAGTAATGACAGAAGTAATGAATGCAAAACTATGTGATTATACCAAATACTGCTGATTGTACACTTTGGATGGATTGTATGCTTAATATGTATTAATAAAATTGTTTTTAAAAAACTTTTAAAGAAAAAACAACAACAGAAGCCCCTGCCTTCCCCGTCTCCTCCGCAGCTCCTATTGCCTGTCCTTGGTTGGGTCTTCACAGCCCAATCCCTTTTCCTCTCTGCACTTTCTCCCTTAGCAAACATGCAAACTCCCCTGTCTTTAAGCAATTATTGTCTTCCAAATTTGACTGCTAGTCCTATTCCCCCTCCTAAACTCCAAACCTACATCTGCATATGGAAGCCCCACTGGCATCTCAAAATCAGCACTTTCAACCCAGAATTCATTAGTCAAAGCAACTGGACAAGGCACTGAAATCAGAATAAAAACTGGAAAAGGAGATAAAAGTACCATATGCCAAAGAAATGACTGTATAAGTGGAAAATCCAAGAAATATATAATTCCATTTATATCATGGGCAATAATGGGGCAGGAGAAAGAGGTAGAGGTCGTGTAGGAAAGTTTCTTTAAGGATTATAAAATATTTCTTTCAGTGGGAGGCTGAAAATAGTAATTTGTGAAAACCCAGAAGACTAGTCCTCCTACGTAAAATGGGGCCAGGATTCTTGAAAATCTCGTTTTTGCTGGTACAGATCCAGCAGTGACCTGTGAAAGAGAGCAAACTACTCTTAAATGTGTGTGGTAGTATTGACCTAATATATCCACAACAACTGCCACTGGTTCATTACTCCTGTACAGTTTAATCAACATTAAGACACTATTTTTGAGCTGAATAATATAGTACTGATACCCTGAATCACAGAAAGGTAGAAAGATCATCTAAAAACAGAATACGGAATTTCAAGAATACCTGTCTATGAAATCACATCTAAAAAAATAACTCAAAAGATGACTACAGAACTGCACAATTTCTTCACAGGCAACTAGTCTCAGTCCTCAAACAGGATATCTGGCTACAATTTCAAGAAATCTGAGAAACAGCATCTCCTCACCATAAAAAAAAATAAGCAAAACATTTGAGACACACCAAGTATGTGAAAATCATTAGCCTTGTGATAATTATATTTATAATAAAAACTATTTTAAGAAACAATTTATCTTCAATCACAGGGTGAAAATATGTACTTGGTCCCATAAAAGAGAGTAGATAAAAGATGCAAAGCTTTAATAGTAATTACACTGAAGCAGGTATGCAAAATAGAAATTTAATTTTTTATGTACTATATGACAAATGTAAAAACTATGAGTAGTACAACTGAACACATTTAAGAGAAGAGCACTTTGCTTTTGTTCACAGATCGCTGCCATACTTACACCAGCAGGCACGAGATTTTGAAAAATCCTGGCCTTATTTTACCTTAGAAGAGTTCAGTCTTCTGGCTTCTCATAGTTACTGTTTTCTGCCTCCTACTGAAAACAATCTGCCATCTCCTGTTTATTCTGTTACCCGGTTATATGCATACTATTACTAAAAGTGGAAAACTAAAATGCCTAATGGACTAGTCACGGACAAAGTAAATACCTGAGGATGGAATTCCTATCCAGAGGCTGCAAGGGAGACTCCTAGATCCTGTTGCTACTTCTTGAATACTTTTATAGAGTGTCAGTTTTTTCCCACCCTGCCCTTTCCTTTACTGAATTTTCATACAATGAGTCTGCCATGACCATCACCGGATATAGGAAGAACAACAAAAAAATTACAGCTGGATCCCGTATTAGTCTCAGCTGCTGAGGTTAAATTTTTAAAAAGCCAATAGCAAAGTGTTGAGAGTGGGAAGAAGTAAAAGGAAGAACTTGTTCCTGAGAGGTTGAAGGTTTGTTCTTCATCCAAGGCTGTGTTCCCAGTTCTAGAACTCATTTCTTTGAAAAGCCTTGGCCAAATATTAAAATAAAATCCTTACTATGTTAACCCAGATAACTAATCATCTCCACATGGGTGTAGGTTTAATAAACCGCTGTGTATATTTGTTCCAAGTTCACCCACTCACATATTTCACTGATATCTGAGCCTTTGGTCTAACTTTAATTACCAATTTAATCCACATTTACCAAAGAACAAGAAAGAAAAGTGAATGATTTTGACTAGAATCAAGTAGTTGATTTTAACATTTCTTATAATAAAAAGTGACACTAAAGAAACCAAAGCATTAATCTCTTCTGCTTAAACATCTCATTTGTCCTATAAAATGCAAAAAATATTAGACAACAGACATGGGTTCTTAAAAAAAAAAGTCAATGGCACACAACAATTTAAAAGACTGAAGAGATACAGCTCCATACAAGGTATGAACCTTGATTAGAGCCTCAACAGGCGAGAAAACAGCTATAAAAGACATTTGGGGACTCAAAGGGAAAAGCTGAATTTGGACTACATGTGAAATGATTTTGTGGAATTATGGTTAATTTTCTTAAGTATGATAATAGATGTAGTTATGTAGGATAATATCCTTCAGAGACAAATGCTAAAGTATTTTGGGATAAAGTTTTATGATGTTTGCAACTTACTTTCAAATGGTTCTGATTTTTTAAATTGTAATATACATTAAAGAGAATGTGCACTGTCGTGCCGAAAATAAAACAAAAAAGAAAGCAAATGAGCAAAATGTTAGCAATTGGAGAATTCAGGTGAAAAGCACAAGGGCATTAATCCTACTATTCTTTCAACTTTCCTGCAAAATAAAAAGTTGGGGGACCTATCTCATACCATATGCAAAACTCAACTCAAAATGGATCAAAGATCTAAATAGAAAAGTAAGAACTGTAAAACTTCTAGAAGAAAGTGAGGGGAAGAATCTTCGGAACCCTGTGCTAGGCAATGGTTTCTCAGACTTTATAACCAAAGTACAGCAACGAAAGAAAAGATAAATGGTAATTCACCAAAATTAAACATTTCTGTGCAAAGGACTTTACCATGAAAGCAAAAAGATATTTCATGGAAGAAAATATTTGGAAACAACATATCCAGTAAGAGTTTAATATCCAGAATATAAAAAGAAATTCCTCAACTCAACAACAAAAAGACAAATAAAAAGACAAATTACAAAATGGGCAAAAGACCTGAATAGGCATGTCTCCAAAGAAGATATACAAATGACCAAAAACCAAACGAAAAGATGCTCAACATCATTAGCCATAGGGAAATGCAAATCAAAACCACAATGGGGAAAGCGGATGTGACTCAAGTAGTGGAGCACCTACCTACCACATGGGAGGTCCCAGGTTTGGTTCTAGTGCCTCCTAAAGAAGATGAGCAAGAGAGCAAGCTGGCACAACAAGATGATGCAACAAGGAGACACAGGAGGAAACACAACACGAGACACACAAGCAGGAAACGGAGGTGGCTCAAGAGATAGGGCTTCTCCCTCCCTCCCGGGTTCAGTTCCCAGTCCCTCCTAAAAGGAAGACGAGCAAACACAGAGAGCACACAATGAACAGAGAGAGAGAGCAGATAGCAAGCCCAAAGAAGGGGGGACGGGGACAAATAAATCTTTAAAAAAAAAAAGAAACCACAATGGCATACCATTTCACAATTTCACACCCATTAAAATAGCTACTTTTTTTTTTTAAAAAAAGGAAAATTACAAGTGTTGGGAGAGGATGTAGAGAAACAGGAACACTCATTCATTGTCAGTGGGAAATGTAAAATGGTGCAGCCACTGTGGAAGACACTTTGGCAGTTTCTCAGAACATTAAGTATAAGATTATCACACAACCTGGCAATCCCACTTCTAGGTATACAACCAAAAGAACTGAAAGCAGGGACTCAAACAGATATTGGCACACCAATGTCCATAGCAGCATTATTCACATTAGCCAAAAGGTGGATGTAACCCAAGTGTCTATTAACAGATGAACGGATACACAAAATGTGGTATGTACCCACAATGAAATATTGAGCTGTAAAAAGAAATTAAGTTCTGATACATGTACCAACATAGATGAACCCCGAAGGCATCATGTTGAGTGAAATAAGCCAGACACAAAAGAACAAAAATCTATGATCTCACTGATAGTCCAATAATTAGAATCTAGAATATAGGTTATCAGGGGATGGTGTGGGGCTAGGGAATGGGGAGTTAAGCTTAAAAGGTACAGACTTTCTATTTGGGTTGATCATAAAGTTTTGGTAATGAATGGTGGTGATGGTAGCACAACATTCTGAATTATATATTTGAATGTGGTTAAAAGGGGAAATTTTAGGTCTTAGGTATGTTACTAAAATAAAATTTCTTAATCCATGGAACCACACAATACAGTGAATCCTAAATTAAACCATGGACTACAGATAATAGCACAATTATAAAAATGTGCTTTCATCAATTGTAACAAATGTAGCAAATCAACACAAAATATTACTAACAGGGGAATATGGGAACATTGTATTTTATGCACCATTTTTCTGTAAACCCATAACTTTTCTAAAGGAAAAAAAAAAGAAAAAGCTGGGATAAAAGATACAAATAAAACTATTGCCAAACATCCGTTACTCCTAAACCCAAATTTACAACAGTTTACAATCAACCACCATCCGCACATAGTATGTAAATGTGGATGAGTTTATTACACTGAAGATTAACAATTTGCCTGCTTACTAATTGTTTAGGATTTCTGTTAAATTCTTCATACAAATTATTTTTCTTGTTTTTTTTTGTAATGTCCATTTTACACAAGAAAATTAAAGCTTAGGGAGATCATTTAACTTACACAAAGTACAAGGTTAGAAGTACCAAAGCGGCATATATATATATAGTTACTTAAAAATATGTAAACACCAAATACATCAGGTTCAAATGCTTTATAAAACTTATTTAAGCACACAGAAAGTAGAGACACAAATTGTCAGGAAAAAAAAGACTAACATTAGAGTTATTTTCTGCCTTGAACTGAGAAAATTATTGGAAATATCCTCCACGGCTGACCTGACATAGGAAACAGGCAAAGGCTGGGAAATCATAATTCCTTCAGACGTCAGAGAGAAAAGGGGGGTCCATCCAATCCCAGAAGAAAAACGCTACTTAGCACAGCATGGCGGCACGGTTCTAACATAAGCCACCCCAACAAAATCGACAGCCAAGAAGCACGGCCCACCAGGGCACTGCGATGGTCACAGGGTTTCAGCTCCTGATAAGCTGATGGGGTGACAAGGATGGACAGAAGGAAGGACGTACATGTTGGGGACACCTGGAAAAAAAGATCTTTCATAAAACAACCAGAAACAGTCTCTAATAAAAGCAATAACTATACTCAAAGACATGGCCCCTCTCCTCTCCAGCACTGGGAAAAGACCCCTAGGATGGCCTCACCACCAAGCCAGGCCTTTAATTCCTTTTACACATGAAAGTTGGGATGACCCTGAAAACTGTCCATTAAGGAAATGGCTCTCCTGAAATTCCCTGTCACTAATCTAGCCAACCATGTTTCTTGACAGCTAAAGCCAAGATAAAACCAACTCTGCCAAGCCATGAGGGAACTTCTTTCAGAAGCTTCTCTCCAAAGCCAGTCAGCAGACTGTACCCTTGGGCAGGACACCTGGCAAGGCCCGTGCCAAGCCTCCAGGTGGCTGGAAGCACTAGGGGAAGGGAGTTTTCTCTGAAGAGCAAAACTCCTTTTTGATCTACCTCAAACCTTTACAGATGAACTAGGAAGGGGAGATGAAAAGTTTGCTCTAGAACTAGTCCAAACACCTCTGAAATAGACTTGTCTTCATTATCTTGTGGTGTAGGATAGCCTGCTGCTGGCCAAGATCATCATTATTCCCAGGAAGATGGCAAAGACAGGAGGCCCCAGACTCATCTACTGCAGAGGGGAAAAAAAGAGGGGAGGGGGCGGACAGGACGCAGGGGAAGAGAGAGTTAAATCTTAAAACCAAATGTCTAAGCACTAACAGCAGCAGAACCCAAGGGAAACATCTCGGCTTATGTTCTTTGCAGACACACTTAAAAAAAAAAATTAATCATGTTCTGAATGTCCAGCCAAATTATTGGGCACTCATGAGGCAGAACAACTACTGGGGGAGCCAAACGAGGGTGGGATACACAGCTTGCAATCCAGAGGGAAAACCTCTGCTCCCCGTCTGCTTGTCATCAGAAGTGAGCAGGATGTAGGGTATTTTAAGACACAAGTCTCACCACAGAAAGGAAGGGAAAAACACATTTGACTTTCTTTTGTAAAAATAAAAAAACCTCATATAACCATTTGACTAGTATACAGCTTAACTACTATTTTAAATGAAACAGCCATAGCAGTAGCTCTGTGATTCCGGAAAATATGCATTATTTTAGAAGAATATCCAATATTAAGATTCTTTTTACATAAGGCAATGAAAGGCATCATTTTTTCCTCAAAAGGTTATTGCTGTCAAAAGTGCGGTCATATGGTGAACCAAAGTCTACAATCACTTGTCCTCCCACCCTTGGGAAATGCCGCCTCATCATGTGAATATGCCAAATGTTTAAAAGACTCTAAAACTTACAATTTTCCCATACTCTAACACAAACAAAAAAAGAATTCATTTGTCTGGTTCTTTCTCCATTCAAAAAAATTTTAATCTAATTATTGAAACTTGGAAAAGAACATTCTTGGTCATTTTATTTCCTTTCTGCTAAGAACTAAAAGGAAGTCCTGTCTTCTAATGGCATATTAAATTGCCATTGTCTGCCCCTTTCAATTACTGCATTTTTCTAAATATTTCTGTGTTAAAATATAAAGATTTTCCAAATGGAATTCCTACTGGATTTGTGAAACACATGAAAATATAATTCGTTTTATTAAAAGTTGGAGGGGAAAAAAAGCTGGCAAGTGTTACTCTCAAAAAGAAAATATACCCTAGCTCAGGTCTTAGTATGATAAATACACATGCCTAAAGAATACTCATTATGGAAGAGAAAACATGTTTTTCTCTTCTGCACTCTAATCATGAGACCCTTTATGGCCTGGAGTTAAGCCTATCTGCAGTTACAGTTTGCATCAGTCAGGAAGCCTTCTGTTCCAAGTTACAGTACACCTTTACTCAACCATTTAAACAAGGAGGCTATTTATTGTCCCACATGACAGGAAGTCTGGAGATAGGGAGACTCCCAAGTCGGTTAAATTCAGCAACTCAACAGCACTGCCAAGGATCCAGAATGAGGGTTTGGAATCTGGGGCTACTTCCATCACTGATGAAAGACAGCTATCCAACCAGGCACACACAACTCCACCCTAAGAAGAGGGACTGTTTCTTCCTTGTATACATATATTTTTTTTAAGTGGAAGAACCTTTGCCAGAAGTTCCCCTGTAAACTGCCCTCACATCTCATTGGCTAACTTGGGTCATACACCCATTTACCCCTTTCAGTTCATAGCGTGCCCTTCCCCCAGTGGGCAGATACCTGAACAAACCAGGGTTCCCTAAGCAAGAAGGAAAGGGAGGATGGATTTGCAACAGGGATCCAGCAGTGTCTGCTACAGAGTCAAACATGGCTTTAACAATGACTACCAACTACATGGCAGTGGGCAAAAGAGAAACGGGACAAACACTCCTTTTGTTTCCCCCTAAAAAACCTAGACCCCATTTTATGGTTTCAGATCAAGAATTTTCATCTAAAAGTCATATTTTCTAGGGAGAAAAATATATGTTTTAATTCTACCAGCTATGCTACACCACTTAAATCAACTAAGAAACAACTAAATAGTTTTTGCTTTAATGAACCCTCATATTATCAAGTTGTGGTTTTAAAGATCCTCTAGAATGTAAAATAATAAATGCAACCCAGATGTTCACTAAAAAATGAAAACAAGACTGTTTTTACTTCATAGCAACCAAATAGGTCAACTCGTTTCCTCCTCCAGAGAATTCTCAGAGGACTACAAACTCTACTCAGAGTACGTGTTTCATATGTATCTGTCTGCAGGAAAAAAAGGAAACTCCACTGTCCAAAATAAATGAAGAATATTATATGTTCTCATGAAAGTGAATTAGAAAACTGCAGAAAGGCTGTCTGCACATTGCCAAACATCTGTATGAAAACTGAAAAACAATTTCCACTCATCTGGATATTGGGAAATACTCTTCAGTCATCATTACAACGTTTATTGTTACAGCAAATTGCTATTGTTTTTATTTATTAACTATAGGAATAAGTTTTTTAAGAAGAGTACGATAATTTATAAAGGAACCTAAAGGCTTAAGATAAGAACTTTATTTTCTATTTGAACAGTTTTCCTGGTAACTTATTGAAAACTAAGTCAACTAAAGGAGCAAATTTGGCCTATCAAAGTATACTGCAAACTCTTAGCAACTGAATTGACTCAGGTGAGTCTTTTCTAATATTTACATAATACTGAAAGATATTTATCCAAAATAAATGCTTGCTTATTTAAGTTGTCTCTAGCCAAATTATAAAATAATACAGAATCTCCTATCTATGCTATGGCACATCAGTTGGGGAACTGACATTAACTGTGAAAAGCTCTTAAGTTAACTTAAAAAATCAGGTTAGACATTCGTGTATTTTCTACTCTCATTTAAATTATGTACTGTTTTCCCACAAATTCAAAGTATTTCATTATTTTAAGTAGCTTTTAGGGTACTCTGGCAAAATCTTTTTTTCACTGCATTTCAGTTCAAAAGTTTGAATAGTCCTAGCTTACAAACTGATAAACTGCTTCCTAAAGGATCTCCCAATAATTTTTAAAAACTAATCTACCTCCCCAAAGTTATTCATACTAAGACAATGAGCCTGCAAACAGCATTACTGTTCTAAACTCACCTGCTATAAACTTTTGGTCCTCTCTCAAAACAACTTACTGAGAAATGTTTAGTGGCAAAACCAGCCTTCCCCCACTGAGTTCCCACTACTCTGACCTCCGGCTCTTCTAATAACAAGCCAAAGTCCTCCAGGTAAGGGCCAAGGTGCCTGCTACCCCTTCGGCCAGGCCTAGCCCTGCTCCCACCCACTCCCTAACTCACTCTGATCTAGTTTGCTCCCAACCTTGCCTCCAAATCCAACAGAGCTCCTCTATCCTCATTTCGGTCACCCTCTCAAGAGCATTCAACCTAGCTGTCCACTCTCCCTTCTTAAAACACTCCCTCCTCCCTTCACTTCTGCAATGTCACACAGTCTTCAAGGTTTCCTCGATCTCGCTGTCCCCCTTCTCAGTCTCCTTTGCTGCCTTGCCCTCAGTCCTGTGATTCTTCTCCTCTCTCCCCTAGGTGATCCAAGCCATACCCATGAATTAAAATCTTTCAATTGTTTGTCTCCTACCCAGATCGGCCTTCTAAGCACAGATTCCCCACACAGCCAGCTGCCTACCTAACAGCTCTACTTGGATATCTCATGGACAAGTCAAATTTTAAATAAAAAACAGAAGTCTTTAGATTCTACTTCTATCAAAAGCTGATTTGTTTGCTGCAGACCAACCCTTCTGCCAAGAACAATTTAAAAAACTGAACCAATCATAAAAAACAATTGTTTAAAGACATCGGAGAGCTGCCAAAGCAGTCAAAGACTTAGGGGGCCAAGATGCCAGACAGAAAGGAAATGCAGAGAGGTGAGCCCAAGAGTCAAGGCACATTTCTTCTGGAGGTATTTAGAAAAAATAACGTCTATGTAATAACATGGACCATCTCAAATGCAGACTGCAGACTACTGCATACAGTAGGAAAACATCATTTTTATAATTTTTTAAACAAACCAAGAACAAATGTGTGCTAATCGACACACACATTTATATATCTGCTGAAGTATTAAAAATATCTAGGAGGGCCTCACGTCAAATTCATAATGGTTGTCTCCAAGAAATATGAAAGGAAGGAGGGGACAAAAATGACTTCAACTTTTTTCAATATTTAACATTTACGGAAGGCCTCCCGTGCACCAAGCAGCACTCTTGGTCCCAGATACAGCGGTGCATAAAAGCAGACAATATTCCTGCTTTCATAGTACTTACATTCTAAGAGAGAAGAGACAGACACATAATAGGTAAGAAGCCATAAGTGCTAAAAAGAAAAATAAACCTGGGAAGTGGGGGAGGATGGTAACAGGGTGTTATTTCAGACAGGATGGCCAAGGAAGACCTCTATGATCAGAAGACGTTTGAAAAGAAACCTGAATGAAGGGAGCATTGGCCTGCAGAGCACCAAGGGAAAGCCACTGGAAACAGGAATACGCTTGGCAAGTTCAAGGAGTAGCAAGGAGACCCGTAAGGCTGGAATGGCAAGGTGAGAAGAGTGACACAGAAATGTCAAAGAGACAACTGTAGACTGGTGGGTAGGGGGGTGTTTCAGCAACAGTCCCCAAGGTAGGACTGGTTCTTATATTTTTAAAAGGTTGTTAAAAAAAAAAAAAAAGGATTTGTGACAGAGACAGTACCTGGCCTGCAAAGTCTAACATTATTTCCCCTCTAGCCATTTTAGAGGGGAAAAAAAATTGCAGCAGCCAGGCCTAGAGTTTGAGGGAAGAATGGCACGATCTGTTTTAAAAGGATTACTAGCTGCTGTGGAAACAAGGATGAAAGCAGGGGGAACATTAGGAGGCCGTCTTATTTTCCCAGGGCTGCTCCAACAAACCAGTGGCTCAGAACAGGATTTCAGTGTCTCAGTTCTGGAGGCTCAGAGGCGACGTCAAGGTGTGGCAGGGCAGCACTCCTGACCGCTCTAGGGAGGGAAGACTCCCGCCTCGTCCAGCTTCCTGTGGTTTCCGCGTGCCACGGCTTGGAACTGCAAGCCTCCAATCTGCCTTCATCTTCTTCCAGCCTTCTGCCCTGGGACTGTGTGGCCTCTCCTCTTCTTGCAAGGACTCCAGGCTCTGGATTTAGGGCCGACCCTAATCCAGTGTGGCCTCATCTTAGCTAATTATATCTGCAAGGACTATTTCCAAAGAAAACCACATTTTCAGGTTCTGGATGGTCATGAATTATGGGAGGACGTTATTCAACCCACTGCAGAGGCTAATGCAAAAGAAATGAAGGATGTCACCTAAATTTTTTCCTGCGCAACTAGAAGAATGAAGTTGCCACATACTGATGGAGAAGACTTATTTTCAAAATCTAAAACAAATGTGCAAAACATTAACAGCTATTAATTC
Organism: Dasypus novemcinctus; assembly: GCF_030445035.2. NCBI lineage: Eukaryota > Metazoa > Chordata > Mammalia > Cingulata > Dasypodidae > Dasypus > Dasypus novemcinctus. The sequence continues at coordinate 12,405,450 of NC_080695.1, read as the reverse complement.
TCAATAATGGCAACACAAGTGTTTGCTTCATTATCTCTGTACATTTCTATGTTTTTATATTCATTGTTGCGTCTTTACATATATATAATCCTTCCATCCATTTTTATCCTTCCCCCAAACCACTAAGCCCCCCATAATTCTCTAACGAACCACTGCAACAGCTTCCTCACTGAGGTCCCCATTTCATCTCTCCTCCTCCTCCAATTCATTTGCCACAGTACCTAAGAAAACACCTCTTTAATAGGCAGGGTTGTCTAATGGTTAAAAAGAGAGCTTCTGGAGCCAGACTGCCTGGGTTCAAATCGCTGCTCCACCACTTGTCAGCTGTGTAATTTGGGGCAAGTTACTTAGCTTCCCTCTGTCTCTGTTTTCCCATCTGTAAATAGTGATGGTAACATTAAGTACCTAATAGGGTTATTGTGAAGTGTAAGTTAAGCCCTGTAAAGGATATAGGGCAGAACCAGGCACAGAGAAAGCATTATGTAAATATTAGCTAAAATTCTCCAAACGTAAACCAAATGTCACTTCCCTGTTTAAAATCCTTCAATGGCTTCACACACTTAGAATAAAATCTGAATTCCTTACTTACTGACAATGCCTCATAGCTGGCCTCTTCCTCTCTCTTCAAGCTCACTTCATGCCACTTCCCCCACGCATTCTGTTCAAGATACACACAAAGCTTCTTTCAATTCTCTAGACACAGATCTTCCCAGCGCCAGTCCCTTTCCTTCTGCTTGGCCTGCGGGGTGCTTCGCAAGACCTTCTCACCCTGTAGGATGTACCTGAAAGAATGTTTCCTCAAAGAGGCTTTCCCCTTGTTGAACCTTAAAGAGACTTTCCATGCAAATGCAAGCACTTGCTTTTTTAAAAAAAATTTAAAGAATTTTTAAAAACCAAAAATGGTAGTGGACTACGTGCATTTTCCTACATTTAGCATTTGTAATTTAAATGAGACGTCTGGAGCTCTTTCCTATCAATTCATAAGGAACTTCCTCATTCCTTTCTACGACTTCACCATCTGGATATTTTATGATTTATTTGAAGAGTCTTCTATTAATGGAAGTTCAAGTCATTTTCCATCCTTTCCTATTACAAGCAATGCGATGAATAATCCTGTACCTGTATTATCTCACACATGTACTATGTATATAGCTGCAGGTTAAATTCCTAGGATGGGTGTTGCTGCATCAAAGGATTTATGCACTTGTAATTTTAAAAGATACTGCTACATGCCCCCTGTATCTTTCGGGAGCCAACCAGAGAAAGTGAAGTCACTCTAAGTACTTGAAATCGAGGAAATTTAATACAAGGAATTGGTAACATAGGTAATGGAAAAGCTGAGGAGTCAAAGAGGAAATGGTGAGACAACCCAGGGATTAGCAACAGCAAGAAACTGCTCCCCCTCTAAAATGGGGGGGCCACAGGGAGGAGGTATTGCCAAGGTGAGAGCGGAGTGTTAGGGTCCCTGGGAGAAACGGAGCCAGAGAGGGCCTGACGGCGGGAGCCAGAGCCAAAAAGGAAGCAAGACAAATGCCAGAGACACTGTGTGCGGCAGGAGGAAAAGCTTCTCCCTCCCTCCTGCCGTCCAACCTCCCACGCCGGCTCCCACTGGCCAGACAGCCCCAAGCCAACACCCCCTGGGACTGGGGAATGGAGCCTGGCCTCCCCCCAGCAGAAGGGCAGGGAATGGGCCTGCAGGCCCAGAGGACAGAGGCTGGCGCTGCTTCCAGGAAGGCTGAAATGAAGCTACACTTCCACCGCAAGGAGATGCCTCACCAGCAGGCTGCCTTCAAACTTGGGGGCCATCATTTGTCTGACAGGTGAAAGACAGACTCAATACAGTTTTAATTTATATTCACTTCATAATGAGGGAGGCTGAGCACAAATTCAACCCTCAGCTACATGAATGGGGGTGGGGTGGCAAAGAGATTTGACATCATCTGCCCTGGACGCTCCATTAGGAACTTCAAACAGATTCCCAAACTGGTCATTAAGATGGTGGCAGTGGGCCAAAGTAGCCAGTCACCTTCCAAGTAGGGAGATACTCAGAATTGTTCTATTAAAACTGAAAGGCAAGAGTCCCAAAGGAATTAAAAATACCTTAACTATGCTCTGCACACATTATAAATAACAATGTGTTCTTGTAATCTTGTGCCCCCCACTTGTTCCTCCTTATAAACTGCCTTTCAACCATTCATATCACCATCCTCTCTCCTTATCTTGCATTGAAAGAATAATAAATACACCCTGAGCTAAAATTAAATTACAAAAACAGCAAATAGGGATCAATTTTGGCAGTCTTTTAAAATGAGCAACAAGATATTTTTGTCTTTGGCCTCTGCCATAACTATTTGACTAGTTTATTTATCTCAAGCTGAAAGTGACTCCCCTGATACAATTCTAAATTCTGTACTATACTCTAAAAATATACCCAAAAATGTTACTTTTACAATTGTCTGGCAATTGACTGATAACTGAAATTACCACCTTTCAAAGTGCTAAACTTTATTTTAAAAAACATGAATTTAAAGCAAAGTATTTCAAGAAAATCTAAATACATTAATGACAGTCAACTGTAAGGAGGTATGTTAACTTCAAAACTTCCAACAAGAGTTAAATGCTGAAGTACAAATTTATACAATAATCAATATATAGGTTCTTATTTCAAAACTTTGAAAAACACTTTCCCTTAATTCAAAAATAAACATTTATTCTAAGATTGCCAAACATTTTTAAAGGGTCTTCCACCAGACAATGGAGAAAGATTTTAATAAGCCAAATCAATAAAGATTACAAGTTGTTTTCCAGCACTGCCTGGAAAACATGCTGCCTGGCATTTTAGTAGGCAATCAATAAATACCTGTTCACCATTGAAAATCCTGTTGAATTGAATTACATGATATATAAAAACAATCACATGCCTTTCCCACTGTAGTTACTTTTTTTTTTCTTTTTAACAGCCCAAAGAAAGTTAAGACTCTTGGTATTTAATATCACCTTTTGTTATAGTATTCAAGATCTGTGAATTGCTCTGGTACACTGGTTTTTTTTTTTTTCCCTTCTTTACCTGCCTGTTACCTTCAAGTCACCTACAATTCTTTACTCACAGAGACCAAAGGACCTTTCAAACAAAATCACCAAGCCGAGCTTCCAAGTCAAAGGCTTAAATATTACAGTTATTTCTCTACTTTCTAAAAAGGAAAAACTGCTCTGCCGGTGGAGTTATCCAAATTGGGTAGGCAGGAAGCACCGCATCCACTGGGAATCCATCACTTAGAGTCCTGTCCTCGGACGGACAGCCTGGCTGTAGGAGGTTTTGCAACTGGGCTCTTTCTTTCCACAACACTTTCTTTCATGAACAACACACCCACTTGGTGTCACAGTGCAGTCCCTCGCTCTAACTATGAGAACTGAACTCTCCAAATGCCACCACTTGTGCCAACTTCCCACCACGCTCCTTGAAGCAAAAACAATTCCCTCCCTGCAGCAAGGAAGTTCTAGACAGCACCTTGATTAATTAAGCACTCTGTCCCGAACCTTCGATACTGCTGATTCTCACGGGAGCTGCTGGGGAGCCTGGAATGGGAATTTTCAAAACGCTCCCTCATTCCAATGGGTTTTGAATACAATTCGGTCTGTCCGGGGTGGGGGAAAGAGAGTCAAGGAGGGAGAGCTCTTTAGCTACCGTCTAAAGAACCGAGAACCTCAGCTCCCCGGGTTCCCGTACCATTACGAGCGTTAACCCTTTGCTTTCTGGAACAACGCCCCCCTCCGCAGGCAGGCACGTTCCTCGGCTTTATAAACGGAGTTCGCAGCGGCCCACGCCGGGACACAACGGCGGACTGCACGCCACCCGAGTATCGCGCGCCGCCGGCGAGTCCCCGCGCGAGAGCCCGCCACGCGGCCCGAGCCGCGCCGGGGGAGCCGCCCGCTTCCCGGGGCTGCCCGGCGCCTCGCCCGCGCGCTCGCGGCCGCGGCTCTGCCGCCTCCGAGCGCTCGCCCGACCCAGCCCCTGCCCCTCCGCGTTCAGGCACCGCCAGCGCCCACTTCGGACCCCGAAGCCCAGAGCGCTGTCACCGCGCTCAGCCCCTCCGCCCCTTCCCCCCGTTCCCCGCGGAGGACCCCCAGCCCCAAACTTTGCCTCCGCCCGGGAGCCGAGGCAGAGAGGGCTCGTCCAGACCCGGCGGCGGCTCGCGAGGGCGTGGACGCCCTTGGCGACGGGATGCGGGGAAGGTCGCCGGCCGGCGGCTGCCCGCCCCTCGCTGCGACCCCCGCCGCCCCGAGCCCCCGGCCGGCCCCTCGCTCGGGCCCGGCGGTGACCCCGGTCGGCGCCCCCAAAACCCCGCCTCGGGCTCCGGGCCCGGCGCGCCGCGGGCCTCGGGCGGGGTCCCGCCGACCCCCGGCCTGTCCCCTCAGGCCGGGGCCGGAGCCCGGCAGCCCCGGCCGCCCGCCGGGCGCGTCCGCGACCCTCAGCCCCGGGCCGCCGGCGGCCACACCTCCCACACTCACCGCCGCCGCCCTCGCCGCCGCCGTCCTCGTCCATCTTGACGCGACTCCCGCTGCCGGCGAGCGCGGGGCCGGCGGGCGAGGGGCCGCGGGCGGGGGGCGCCGCGGGGCCGGGGCGCGCGCGGGAGGCCGGCGGGGTCGCGGCCCGGAGCCTCCTCCGGCCGGGCGGGGCGCTCGCGCTCGGCGCCGCCCGCCGCCGCCGTCGTCACGTGACGCGGCGGGCCCCGCCCCCGGGCGCGATGGGCGGGGCCCCGGGGCGGCCGCCCGAGCCGGTCCCCGGCCCACGTGGGCGCCGCGCCCGGGCTCCCGCTCTGGCCCGCGTGGGAAGGGGCGCCGCGGGCCCGGGGGCCGGAGATGAGGACCCTCGACGACGAACCGCGCGTCGAGACGGCGCCCCCCGGCCCTGGCGGCCTGGGGCCAGAGGTGGGGTGTGAGGTGCACGAACGCTCCATCCTACAAATCCCGGGGGCGAGGGGCTCCTCTGCCCACGTGCGCTCAGGGGCTCAGGGGAAAAAAAGAACGTACGCCCCTCCCGCCCAAGAAATTGAAGGTCGCCGGGGCCTTCGGGATAATTCTAGTCTTTTGGCTTTCGGATGTATAATGGAGCCTCTCCTTTCTTGGCGATAAGCGTGCGCTTTAAAATGCACCACGTGTAAGGCTTATCAATGAATGTCATCATTAAGTGGGAACAAGTTGGGCACACCTGGGCCCAGCCCTCCGCGGGCTTTTGGGGAAGGGTGGCCAGTTCAGTCTCCTGATGCCTTTGGAATTTAGCTCTATTCTCCCTTGAAAAGCTGCCAGCTGCCCTGGATTTATCATGCAGACACACAGAGAAGAGAGGGCTCTGAATTCAATTTCCCAGGAGCACAGCCGGCGTCCAAGCACAGGTCTCCTAGGGAGAAGACGGTACATTGTGCCTCCTCCAAACCTGCCGTGCATTTTCCTCCCTCCACGTTTTGCTTCTAGTAACTCCCGCAGGATGACTGGATGTGGCCCCTCCCAGGCCTGTCTTGTTCATTTTGCATGAACTAATTGCGTTAAAGAAAAACAAACATTGTAATGGAGGAGATGATTCCTACCTAATATAATTTTCTAGCAACTGTTATATATTTACAAATGGCTCATGGAATCCAAGAAACCTGCTGTGGTCTATCAAAATGAACAGTTTTCACCTTTTCTTTCGAGGTCCTGGAATGATTCCAGACCTGAGTTGCATCTCCTAATAATCTCAAGCATTAAGCACGTGCATTCCGGTGCTGGAGCCCCCGGAGACACTTCTGGGTGCAGATAAGATGTTTGGCAGCTTATGTGACAAATGAGTAACAGAAAAGGGAGTCAGAAGACATAGGTTCAAGTTCCAGCCCACAAACTTGGCTTCCTGATCTTGTTCCTGTCAGCTTTATCTTGGAGATAACTATATAGTTACTGAGAAAAATGACAGCATACTCTGAACTGGATAAATGTGCTATGTGGAGTTTTGCACTCAACAATACTATCAATTATAAATGCTTGTCAATGTCAATTCCCAATTCTTTAGGTTTCTTGGAATGTGATCCACAGATGCTTCTCACAGAGTTTGAATTATTCAGTTCCAATTGTGGAATTCTTGACAAGTAAACAACTGTTTCTTGACCTCTGGATGATAACATCATGAAGATATCTAATAATTCTCTTTTTGATCTTGTCTCCTTTCTAGTAAAAATTCATCCAACCGTGACCACTGTAAAAAGGTAAAAATTGGCTCAAGAAACACACAATCAACCCTAGAAAGGAATGAAATTCTGATACATACTACACCAAGGATGAACTTGAACACATCACATTGAACAAAATGAGCCAGACAAGGAAGGACAAATACTGTATAATGCCACTTATGTGAAATATCCGGAATGGATAAATTCATAGCACAGAAAGTAGATTAGAGGTGACCAGGGGCCAGCGGGACACAGGGGAACGTAGAGTTATTCCTTGATGGGTATGGAGTTTCTGTTTGGGTGTTGAAAATGTTTTGGTAACAGATGATGGCAATGGTTGCACAACATTGTAATTGTAATGCTACTGAACTGTACACTTAAAAATGGTTAAAATGGCAAACTTTGTAATAAATAAGTGTGTGTGTGTGTTTCCACAATGCTTTTTTTTTTTTAAAGACACAGAAAATTCTGATTTGAATTAAAGGTCAAGATTTAGGAAGGCAGGATACTTCTCCCTGAGTTAAGAGCAGCTGCCCTTTTCTGAGCTACCATGTCCTTAAGACACAGGGGAACCCAGGGTCTTGCTCTCAGTAAGTCACTGTAAATTGCAGCTCTGATCTCCATGTAATCTAATTTGTGTCAGAATAAAGTATAGTCCATTTATTTGTAGGCAGATATTATATTATCCCCATAGTTAAGCCTGGGCCCCATTTCCACAAAGCCTGTAAAAATGTTGGAGGAAAAAAAGCTTAATTTTAATTTTTAAAAAACTTAATTAGGTACTGGGGCTGGGGATTGAACCCTGGACCTTGTATTTGGGAAGCTGGCAGTCAACCATGGAGCCACATAGGCTCCCCTGAGCTGGTTTTTTTGTTTGTTTGTTTGCTTGTTGTTTGTTTCATGTTTTGTTTTTAGAAGGCACCAGAAACCTCCCATTTGGGAAGCACGCACTCAACCACTTTAGCCACATCCGCTCCCCTCTATACTTTAATGGGGGGACTTAGAAGACTTCAGAACTTTCACAAGTGAAAGGAATTAATATCGAATGGGGAAATTTGATGTTTTAAGAAGAAGCATGTCCCAGCATCCCTCAAATCCCAGCACGATAGTGGTCCTCTAATCTGCTTACAAGCTGGCTGCACCCACGCATGGGAACACTAAAAATCTTGATGAGTCCACTAAGATTAGGCATCACTCTCTGTCTAGCTTATGTGTGGTTTACTTGGATGTTGAAAGTTTTATAAGTGAATTTGTAAGGAAAACTATTTATGTAACAGACATTTCTCCCAAGATAACAAGTATTGAAACCAAAGCCTTGTTGCAGTCATTCAATCAGACAATAAATATTTAGGCACCTGCTGTATTCCAGGCACTGTCCTAGGAGCTGGGAATATGATGATGAAAAGATAGATTCAATCTCTATCCTCATGATATAAATGGCCCAGAAGCAACATAGTCATTGAGCAAATAATGACAAAATAATTATGTCATCGTACTTTCGATGCCCTGCCCTACGCAGACTTTCCCACAGTGTTGCCTGTGCCGTGTGTATCGCGATGCTTGGCAGCCTGGAAGCTCCTTTGGGATGGAGACTGCAGCCTGTATTTATTTTTTCTCCACCACCCACTGCAGGGACAATCCAGGTCAAAAAAGAGAGAAAGCAGCAATACTTGTTGCAGCTGCTGGACCATCAAAAGTGGGGGACATTTTGAAAGCATGTTGAAACCCATTTATCAGCCCTGTGACCATTGCAGAAACAGTTTAAGAAATCTCGAATGTGCACATTCTGAGAAAGAAAGGTCAAAGAGACTTCTCGTTTAGACGTTCATCTCCATCGTTCAAGTGGAAGTCCATGAAATCGGACAGAAGTCTCCTCTCCCAGGGCTAAAGGCCACTCTCCCGGCGAAACCCTGCCAAGGCCGTTTTCTTCACACGTGGCCAGAAAGAGGCTGCCCAGGCTGCGTGAGCCACAGCTGCTTTCAGACCCTGCACCGGGCAGTTCCTGTCTCCTCTGATAACAGTCAGGCAGTGCAGACACAGCAGTGACCTCCAGCAGACCGGAACTTCAGCTAATCCGCTACATCTGCTCAGAGTTCTGGTCCACTCGGGCCAAGGCACAGGGAGGGGCCCTCTCGATGTAGGCTCACGGTCACGAAAGGAAAGTCATGTTTTCCGAAATCTAATTTCATATAGGAAAGAAAGCATCTCATTGGAATGGAGATGATCTTGTGCAGATTAGCACTCTCTGCTCGACCCGGACAAACAGCATCGAGTCAGAGCTCATTAAATCTTCAAAAGCCCAGACCTCCTCTTCTGCGCAGCGCCCCGTCCTCCCCTTCGGTTCCTTCAGTGTGGTCTGCCCTGCTCTTGTTTTCCCCTGGAATCCACCCCATCGGCACCAGCTCTCTGGCCTCGTGTTACCAAGGACAGATTAATTCCTTCTAGATTGATCAGTAACTTGCCTGATTACAAGAACAAAGGCGGCCACATGTCCCCTTAGTGGTAAACCCGGAAAAATGAAGTTAACCACCATTTCGAGCTATTTGTCCTTGGAAGAAAGGGGCTCTCTCTACCCATGCAAAGCAGTGCCAGGAATTCAACTGTTAGGCACAAGGTGTCTTTTATCGTCATTAAAAGCTGGGTTATTTTTAGTTAGTTCTCCAGTTTTAGAGCATGACCCTGACCTACTAAAAACAAAAAATAAATTTTAAAAATGAAAAGCCTCCCCCCCTTCAGAGGTTGGTCAGAGTCTGCAGATTCCAGCTTAAAGTCATCAAGGGATTCCAAACTGGGCTGCAGCGTGTACTAGCAGACTGGCGATGAAAAAGAAAAAGGCTGGAAATGCCTAACAGAAGGATATAGAACATCTGTCCACAATCAGGGTGCTCTGAAGAGAAAGTGGGTCCCTAGCCAGCAACTGAGGGGCAGAAGAACATCCATCACGAAGGGCCGAGATCCAGAGGGCCACGGGCCAGCAGCCAGTGTGACCTGCACTTTGACAGGGTGACAGTTTGAAGGTGTTTGTGAATTCCCGAAAAGATCATGTCCCTAGAGCTAATCCATTCCTGTGCATGTAAATCTAAGTAGGTAGGAACTCTTCATTCAATTGCATGACCCAGGGTGCATCTTAATCTTTTTACTACATCCTTTATAAATGGGATTAAAAGCAGCAGACATAGACAAAAGCAGCAGAGACAGAAAGAAATCTCCAGAAGTTAACAAGACTGGGAGAGAGAAAAGCCACAGGACTGGCACTGTGGCCTGATCACCCACAGCTGCAACTTGGAGAGAACGTATCTCTTTTTTTTTTTTTTTATACAACCTACCCTCAAAGTTTTATTTTATTATTATTATTTTTTAAATATTTATTTATTATTATTTTTTTTAAATTACATTAAAAAAATATATATATATGAGGTCCCATTCAACCCCACCGCCCCCGCCCCCCACTCCCCCCACAGCAACACTCTCTCCCATCATCGTGATACATCCATTGCACCTGGTAAGTTCATCTCTGAGCATCACTGCACCCCATAGTCAATGGTCCACATCATAGCCCAGACTCTCTCACGTTCCATCCAGTGGGCCCTGGGGGGATCTACAGTGTCCCGTAATTGTCCGTGAAGCACTATCCAGGACAACTCCACGTCCCGAAAACGCCTCCACATCTCATCTCTTCCTCCCGTTCCCCACACCCAGCAGCCCCCATGGCTACCGTTCCCACACCCATTTCACATTTCCTCTGTGGCGTATCTCTTAATAATGCGTTGATTTGGACACTTTCACAACTTCAAAACGGTAAGCTTTTAACCTAATAAATTTCCATTATAAAAGCCAGGGAGCGGATGTTGCTCAGGCTGTTGGGCACTCACCTCCCACATGGAAGGTCCTGGGTTCAGTTTCTGGTGCCTCTTGGAGAAAATGAGCAAACAATGAGCAGACAGACAAGAGAACCATCTGGAGGTGGGGGAAGGGGGAGATAAATTAAAAATAAATCTTCTGAGTTAAAAAAAAAAGCCAACACATTTCTGGTCATTGCTTCCAGCTGCCTTTAGGAAACTAAAAACAGATGGCAAGAGCCAGCTCTGAGTTCTGGCCATCAATTGCGGTAGCAAAGGCTACATCAGGTCCCTGAGCCACAGTGCTCCACACACGTCTGTGAAATGGGGCCAACAGCCCCGCTGATGTAGATCGAAATGTGTCCCCCCAAAAGATATGTCCAAATCCTAATCCTGGTCCCATGATTGTAACCCTATTTGGAAATAGGATCTTTGAAGATGTGATTTGTTAAGATGAGGCCAAACTGGATTAGGGTGGACCTAAGCCAATATGAGCAGTCTCCTTATGAGAAGAGGAAATTTGGACACAGACACAGACAAACACACAGGGCGGAAGGCCATGTGAACGCAGAGTTCGGAGGGATGCATCTACCAGCCAGGGAGCACGAGCAAACGCCAGGAGCTGGAGGAGGCCCACCAGGAGCCTCCTCTACAGCTTTCAGAGGGCGCGCGGCCCCGCCCACATCTGGATTTCAGACCTCTGGCCTCCAGAACTGGGAGACCATACATTTCTGTTGCTCTAAGCCACCCAGTTGGTGACAATTTGTTCAGGCAGCCCTAGGAAGTTGATGCTTGCCTCCACCAATTACTGTGAGGACTGGATGAGATCATACCCAAAGAGTGCGTGGCACACAGCGAGCGCTCAATGGATGTCCATCATTACTACGCACAGAGGTAGAACACTTCCTTACCCTCCCTGTGCGAGCTCAATGGGAGCCAAACTCAATGGGGGCCAAGCTCAAGGTCAGGGGCGGGTCTCACTTCCCTTGCCATCTTCCAGCTACTGTATGTATGGAACCTGCCAGGTTCCATGCCCTCTGCTTGCCGACTGCCCCACACTTCATACCTTATCATCCTCGAAAGGACTGGGGGCTTTTGGAGCCACAGTCACACATGGTATTTCCACGAGGGGGTCTGGGTACTGCGCTGCATGTTCCCTCCTGTCTCTTAGCATCACTGCCGTGCAGGCCCCTTGGGATTCCACAGGTCCCAGTGGTCAGTGGCTTTTTTTTTTTTAATTTAAAAGTAAATTTTATTGTAGTAAAATATACATAATATAAAAATTTCCATTTTAACCATTCTCAAATATATAATTGAGGGACATTAATTCCATTCACAAAGTTGTGCTGTTTCATCACCATCCATTACCAAAACTTTTTCAGTCCCCAAACAGAAATTGTCCCCATTAAGCAGCCCCTGGTAAACTGTAATCTACTTTCTGTCTCTGTGAATTTGCCTCTTATAGATATTTCATACAAGCAGAATCCTACAATATTTGTCCTCTTGAGTCTGACTTATTCCACTCAGCACAATGCTTCCAAGGGTCATCCCCATAGCAGTGTATATCAGAGTTTCCTTACTTCTATGGCTGGATAATATTCCTTTGTATGGGTAGACCCCATTCAGCCAGTGACTTCTTTTTAGCAAATTTTTTAATTCATTTTTTTTGTAAAGATACATAGATCACACAAAATATTACATTAAAAAATACGAGGTTCCCAAATACCCCCCACCCCACCCCCACTCCTCCCACATCAACAACCTCTGTCATCAGTGTAGTAACACTTTCATTGCATTTGGTGAATACATTTTGGAGCACTGCTGTACCGCATGGATAATAGTTTACATAGTAGTTTACACTCTCCCCCAGTCCATTCAGTGGGTTATGGCAGGATATATAATGTCCTGCATCTGTCCCTGCAATATCATTCAGGACAACTCCAGGTCCCAAAAATGCCCCATATCATACCTCTTCTTCCTATTCCCTGTCCTCAGCAATCCCCGTGGCCACTGTCTCCACATCGATGATACAATTTCTTCCATTGCTAGAGTCACAATAGTTCTAAGGTCGAATACCAGTAAGTCCACTCTAATCATATTTTATTCCTCCATCCTGTGGACCCTGGGATGGCGATGTCCACTCCACCTCTAAATTGAGAGGGGGCTTAGATCCCACATGGCTGATGGATGCGATTCTCTGCCTGCAGTTGTAGACTCTCTTGGTTCCCTGGTGTCAGCCAGTGACTCTGAATGGTGGTCATATCAGACCTCAGCCCCCAGAGTCCCGGCAATGGCCTGCACCTCCTCACAGCTGCCAGGGCTCCTTTTATTGGGGGGAAAATCATATAACTGTAATTTTTAGAGATCTGCTGTTTGTTTATTTTAAGGCCTAATGCATCTTTAGCATTTAATAAATGTAATTAAAGTTTATTACTAAGGTTTCAAATATGTATGTAACCAGACTAAAGAGGACCCAACCTGATTGGAATAAAAACATGAGGTGACTGTATTCCTTCCAGTCATGGTCCTTAATGACATAACATCAAATCTCCCTTTCTTTTCTTCTAATGACATCCTGGGCAGATTCTGGGACTTTCTGGTGACTTTCTTTGTTAAAAATAACGTGGTTTGGACAGATTTCTGCTTTCCGAAAGTTGGAGAAGGACTTTTCCCGATTCCTGCCACTGAGTACAACTACAGTCTATGGGCTTTATGTAAAAAACAAACATAGGACGACTCAGAGAGGCGGAGGGAAGAAGGCAGAAGAGCTAGAGAACTCAAGACCGTGGTGGATGCTCTGGGTTTTCGTTGTGCCTCGTTTATCCAAGATTTGATGCTGGAGAAGCCAAAACCTCAGAAACACAAACTAGCACACACACACACACACACACACACACACAAAAGCCTCAACAAAAGCCTGCTCTCTCTAGCCAAAGACCAGGAAAGCACAGCCTCAACGACGGAAAGCCTTTAGACAATGACGGCTCTCCTCCAGCAAGCCCCTCCCCTCCCGGCAAAGGCCAGGTGGGGGCCTGGATTTCCACCCTCAGCGGGCTGGGACGAGGTGTCCTCACACACACCCCCACCACCATCACCTGGGGGGTCCGAAAGGGCCAAGTAGGAAACCAGGACTTTCACTCCAGACCGGCAGTGGGAGGCGCCCGGCCTACCCCCTGGGGCCAGGCACAAGGAGGCAAAGTAGGGAGTCCAGACCTGGAGCGCCACACAGCCATCCTACGGCCACCTCCACCACCCTTGGGGGCTCAGAGGAGGCCATGTGGGGGAGGGAAGTAACAAGGCACCCCTGCCCCTCCTGGCCAGGGTGAGATCCACAGAGGCCTAGCAAAATGATGTCCCTTCCCCCAACCCCAGGGTGTCAACAGAGACCACGTGGAGAATAGACGTCCACCCCCAGCTGGCAGGGACGAGGCGGAGCCCCTGTTCCTTTGCTGGAGTGGTGTCAGAGCAGGCAGACCAGAACAGAATATTTATATAAGACCCAGCCCCCCGACATAATACCCAAAAGCTCCAGGGCCTAGTCGAAAATTATTTGTCATATCAAGAAGCAGGAAAATCCCCAAGTAAATGAGAAGAGACAATCAATAGACACCAATAACAAAATGACAGAAATGTTGAAATTATTTGACAAAGATTAAACAGGAAACAGCAAAGATAGAGAAGAATTCAACCCCGCTATCAACCAACAGGACCTAATCGACATGCACGAACACTCCACCCAGCTGTAGCAGAAAACCCATTCTTTTCAAGTGCCCACGGAACGTCAACTAAGATAGACCATATCTGGGGACGTAAAACAAACCTCCACAAATGTGGTAGAACTGAAACCCCAGCATGTGCTCTCTGACCACAAGGAGTCAAATCTATAACAGAAAAATAATGGGAAAATCTCCAAATATGAAACCACACCCTTCTAATTAACCCATGGATCAAAGAGGAAATCTCAAGGGAAATTTTAAAAAACAATGAATTGAATAAAAATCAAAATACAATATATCGGGAAGCGGCTGTGGCTCAATCGGTTGGGCTCCCGCCTACCACACGGGAGGCCCTGGGTTTGCGTCCCGAGGCCTCCTTGTGAAGGCAGGCTCACACACACGCTGCAGAGAGCCACCAGCCCACAAGTGCCACAGAGTGCCACCCAGCCCACAAGCGCCGCGGACAGCCAACTTGCTAGGTAAAGCAACGAAAAGGGAGACAAGTAAAAGCACAGAAGAGCGAGCAGCAAATGGACACAGAGCAGACAACAAGCAAGTCGCAGGGGGCGGGAATAAATAAAAATGAATACAGACACACAGAAGAACACAGCGAATGGACACAGAGAGCAGGCAGTAAGCAAGTCACAAGGAGGGGGAATAAAAAAAATACAATATGGCTACATTTGGTCCGGGCTCGGCAAGGAGGCCGTGGCTGCTGCATCAGAGCTGACGTGGCGGCTACGTGGGGCCAGCGCTGGCACCAGGTTGCTGGGCGGTGGCTCCGGCTCAGGTCCCCACCTTCTCCGGCCCGTAATCAGTGACGAGGTCCGCTACGTAAACCCATCGCGCGGGATAAAGAAGAAAACGGGGAAGGAGCAAAGCTTTGGTTACAAATGTCTTAATAATGAGCAAATGTGGCAGGAAAAAATATATTAAGACAAATCTAAGACAAATGGCCATGGAAACAATTGAATCCCAGCAGGATGGAAGTGTAACAGACTCTGTGGCAGAGAGCAAGTCTACTCATATGCAGACTCAGACTGGTCAAAATTCAATCCCTACTTTAGCTCAGGTAAATTCAATTTAGGCAATAGGCAGGCATTGATAAAGCGTATGGAAATGAGAGTTATGTGCAGATACTGTTTTCTTGCAGTTGATCTTTAAATTTCCCATATTCCTAAATTATCAACCATTCTACTCATTTGATATTGAAGAGAATAGATACACTAATTATCTTTGCATTGTAACACTTTCATCGCTTCTCCCCCCCACTACTATGGGAAGGATAAGCAAAAACCCCTCCAAAAACTGTAATCCTCAAATTACTATTGGTGAGGGTTGGTAATTCCAAACTGATACATTTCTATATTCTTAGCTACAAAGGTGGCAGAAATCTTAACCATTTTCCCAGCGTATATTTGGCTTGATCTTTGCTTTCTTTTCAGCTAGGTCTTGAATTTTGAATTGGTTTCATTCAGAGAGCGCCAGTGCGAGTTAATGCCTGTTTTTCAACTCCTAAAATTTTTTTCTGAGTTATCTATAGAAACATGTAATAAAGACAATTACCTACAAAAAAAATACAATATATCAAAATGTATGGGGGACACCTAAAGCAGTGCTGGGGGGAAATTTACAGCACTGAAATGCTTACATTAGAAAAGAAGAAAAGTCTCAAATCGATCATCGAAGTTTCCATCCCAAGAAAGGAGAAAAGGAAGAGCAAAATAAAGCCAAAGCAAACAGAAGGAGGAAATAGTCAAGGACAGAAATCAATGAAATTGAAAACAGAGGGAAGTGAATGTGGCTCAAGTGATTAGGCTCCCGTCTACCACATAGAAGGTCCAGGGTTCGATTCCCAGGACCTCCTGGTGAAGGCGAGCTGGCCCGTGTGGATGCCGGCCCATGTGGAATGCTGACCTGCACAGCGCGCTGCCCCATGCAGGAATGCTGGCCTGCACAGAAAGCTGGCACAGCAAAATGATGCAACAAAAAAAGAAGAGACACAGAGGAGATAATAAGAGATGCAGCAGACTAGGGAGCTGAGGTGGTGCAAGTAATTGAGCACTTCTCTTCCACTCTGGAAGGTCCCAGGATTGGTTCCCAGTGCTGCCTGAAGGGAAGACAAGCAGACAGCAGGATGCGCAGTGAATGGACACAGAAAGCAGACAGCAAGCACAAAACAATGGTGGGGGGAGGGAATAAATAAATAAATAATCTTAAAAAAACAAACAAACAGAAGAACAATAGATAAAAGTAGTAAAACAAAAAGTTGGTTCTTGAAAGGATCGATAAAATTGGCAAACTTCTAGCAACGCTGACAAAAGAAAATGAGATGACCCAAATTACCATTATTAGCACTGAAACCGGGACATCACTACTGACCCTGCAGATGACAAAAAGATGATAAGGGAATACTAAGAACATCTCTACACTTACAAATTTAACAACTTAGAAGAAATGGACTAATCCTCAAAAGCAAAAACTACCACCACTTACCCAAAATGAGAAAGGTCATATGAAGGGACTAAAATAATTAAGGAAATTGAATTTATAATTTAAAAAATCCTGAAAAAGAAATCTCCAGGCCCAGATGGTGTCCTGGAAAATACTACCAAATTTTTTTAGAACTTTTATCAATTGTATGTAACTTTTTCCAGAAAAGAAAAGATGAGGGAACACTTCCCAATTCAGCTAGTATTCTAATGATAACAAAACCAGACAAAGACAGTACGAAAGAAGAAAATCACAAATCAATATCCCTTATAAATATAGATGTAAAAATCCTTAACAAAGATATCAGCTAATAGAATTCAGCAAAATATTTTTTAATATTATATAGCAGGACCAAGGATGTTTTATTCCAGGGATACAAGGCTGGTTCAATATTCCAAAATCATTGTATCCATGATATTAATAGGCTAATAAGAAAAATTACATGATCATATCAATTGATGCACAAAAAGTTTTTGACAAAATTCAGCACCTATTCATGAATAAAAGCTCTCCAACACTAGTAATTAAGGGAACTTCCTCAACTTGATAAAGAACATCTACAGTAAACTTACAGCTAACATCATACTTAATGATGAAAGGCTGAATGCTTTCTCTGTTAAAATCAGGACCAAGGATTTCCCTCTCATTATTGCTATCCAATCTAATACTGGAAGTTCTAGCCTGCACTATCAAGCAAGTAAATGACATAAAATGCATACATATCACAAAGGAAGAAATTAAAGTGTCCCTATTTGCAGATAACATGATTGTCTACAAAGAAAATCCCAAGAATCTACAAAAAACTCCTGGAATTTATTAATTCAGTCACAGAATATAAGATTTAACATAGAAAAATGAATTGTGTTTCCATATACTAACAATGAACATGTGGAACGTGAAACTAAAAATGCAAACAAAAAATAGAAATCTGGGGTAGAGAGATAATAAAATGTACAGAATTACACTGATGAAAGAAATCAAAGATCTAAGTAAGCTGAGAGATCACAGAGAGACTTAACGTAGTAAAAACATTAATTCTCTCCCAAATGATATACAAGATTAAAGCAATTCCTATCAAATTCTCAGCAAGATTTCTGTAGCTATAGGCAGGATTATTCTTTAAAAAAAAAAAGATTTATTTATTTATTTATTTCTCTCCCCTCCCTCCATTGTCTGCTCCCTGTGTCCATTCGCTGTGTGCTCTTCTGTGTCCGCTGTATTCTCATTAAGTGGCTTGGGGAACCGACCCTGGGACCTTCTGGAGTGGGAGAGAAGCGATCATTCTCTCGCACCACCTCAGCTCCCTGCTCTGCTATGTCTCGTCTCTCCTCTGTGTCTCTTTCTGTTGCATCATCTTACTGCGTCAGCTCTCCGCGCTGGCCGGCACTCCTGCATGGGGCAGCAATCCATGTGGGCCAGCTCGCCATGTGGGCCAGCTCGCCTTCACCAAGAGGCCCTAGGTATTGAACCCTGGACCTCCTATATGGTTGACGGGAGCCCAATTGCTTGAGCCACATCTGCTTCCCAGGCAGGATTATTCTAAAATTTATATAGAAAGACAGAGGAACTAGAATACCTGAAACAATTTGTGAAAAAAAGAAGAAAGTGGGAGGAATCACTTTACCTAGTTTCAAGACTTTTTATATAGCTACAACGATCAAGACTAGTATTGGTGGAGGAACAGACACATATATCAAAGAAACAGACTAGAAAATGCCGAAGTAGCCCTGCAGAATTACCATCACCTGATTTTTGACAAAGGCATAAAAGTTATTCTTGAAAGAAGGAGAGTCTTTTCAATAAAAGGTGCTGGAGCATTTAGATATCTTTGGGGGGGAGGAGGGGAATCAACTTGACCTAAACCTTAGCCTTTTTCCAAAACATTAACTCAAAATGGATCAGAGATGTAAATGTCAAATACAAGACTATGGAACTTTTGGGAGAAAACATAAGAGAAAAATCTTTGGAACCTAAAGCTTATTAAAGAGTTCTGACATGAGACACCAAAAGCATAATCCGTAAAGGGGAAAAAAAATCAATAAATGGAACTTCATCAAAATTAAACACTTTAATTCTGTGAAAGACCCTGTTAAGAGGTGAAAAAATGAGCTACAGACTGGGAAAAAAAAAATTTGCAAGCCTTGTATCTAACAATGGACTCTAGAATTTATATAAGAAAAAAAAAACACTCTAAAAAATCAACAGTAAAAAAATAATACAATTATAAAATGGGCAGGGACAGGAGTGACGCCACCACAAGCCAAGGAAAGCCAGGGACTGCCAGCGCCCAGCAGGGGATGCGGAGGCAAGGCAGCCTTCTCCACCAGAGGCTCTGGAGCGACCACAGCCTTGCCAACACCCTGCTTTCAGATTTCGGGGCTCCAGAACTGTGAGGCAGTACATGTTCCTTATATCAAGCCACCCAATTTGTGGTCAGCCCAGGACAGTTTGATTTTGTCTTTACTCGGGACACTTGGAGGGAAGGAAAGTTTACCCCATCCTGGGGCAGTCAGCGTGCCTCTCACCAAAGAGGAAAAATCCCAGATCCCATCTTGGAACCGAAGGCTTGACTTCACAAAAGGAAAAGAAGGAGCATACCCTCAAATACTCAAGCAGATTTCTGTATATAAGGAGCAGGAAAACCAGCCAGCAAAGTTTACCTTCTTTGTGCTGCCCCATAAATGTCTGGCACGGCCAGGGCGCGTCCTCTCCTAGCGCCTGCTCTCTCGTCAAAAAGCTCCGAGCCAGCCAGCAGGGAGCTTAGTCATGACCTTGCAAACCATCCATGACTTCCAAGTTCAAGGACCAAAGAAACGAGACCTTCCGGACCTTTGCAAGGAAACACCCAGGTGAGTCAGAGTGGAGATCATCCTAATGTCTTCCAAGGCTTTCGCTTCATTCGGCAGGAGGTCAACTCCTCCAGTCTTTCCCATTCTGCTCCCTCTTCTCTCCTGTGCTGGGATAAGAATCAGGTGTCCAGGGCACATGGGTTTCCTTGGCACTCTTCCATCTGTAATACCAGCCCCGCCGTCGTCATCATCATCGTCACCCTCTTATCATTTAAGTACAATTATATCACAAGTAACTACTTCCAAGCACATGCCGTGTGCTGGACTCCATACTAAATGCTCTTCCCTGAAACCCTCCCAAACCCCCAGAAGGTAGGTATTGTTAGCTCCCTTTAGAGACAAGGAAGATGAGGTTCAGAGATGTCAGTAAACTTGCCTAAGGCCAGACAGATAGAAAGTGGAAGGACTGGCAAACATCCTGCCTCTGCATCCACTGTTCTTTCCAGGCACCATCCAGCTTCTAGAATACAGAGAGGGACAGAGCGCGAGAGGGAGCGCGAGAGAGAGCAATAAAGAGAGAGATTCCAGTTGCTTCTCAAGCTCTGGAAGCAGCACACGCGGAGGGTAGCCCCATCCTGCAGCTGGACTCCCCTCTGCTGTCCCCGTCTTCTTTTGCAATCTTCTGTCATGTGCTCACTGAGCTCCTACCTCGTGGTACAGGCACAGCTCGAGGGGCCAAGCCTTTCCATGGAAAACTGAACTTTCAAATGGCTCGTGGTCAGAAGGACTTGGGATGGGGGATGGCTGCTTGATGGGTCCAGGCTTTCCTTGTTGGTGATGAAAATATTCTGGAACTAGACAAAGGCGGTCTATACACCTAAATAGGGTTAAAATGGGAAATTTGGTATTGCCTATATGTTACCAATAATAATTTTTTTTTAAGGTACCGGGGTTGGGGATTGAACCCCAGACCTCAAATTTGAGAAGCAGCTGAGCTATACTGGCTCCCCCGAGTTGGTTTTTTTGTTTGTTTGCTTGGGTTTTTTTAATTTTCATTTTTTTAGGAGGTACCAGGGATTGAAACTGGGACCTCATTAATAATTTTTAAAATTACACATAATTTACTACACATAATTTACTGCAAGAGCAATTTTTTTAAAAAAGATTAGTTTTATGTTAGATGAATTTCATCTCAATTTTTAAAAAATTTGGGAATTGCACAATAAAGGAATTTTTTAAAATAATTTTTAAAACTTCTTGTATTGTGGTAAAAATATATACAACAATTGCCATTTTATCTTGTCCCCTCCCCAGATGGCTCCCTCGTCTGTCTGCTTGTTGTTGTTTTTCAATCCCTCCCACTGTGGTTTTTTTTTTTGCTTGTTGTCCGCTTTCTGTGTCCATTTGCTGTGCGTTCTTCTGTGTCTGTATTTATTTATTTTTATTTATCTCCCACCCCACCCCCGCGGCTTGCTTGCTGTCTGCTCTCTGTGTCCATTTGCTGCATGTTCTGTGTCTTTGCTTGTCTCCCATTTATGTTGGTGTCACCTTGCTGGGGTGGCTTTCAGTGGCACCTGCGGGCCGGCGGGTCTCCGCAGCGTTCAGGTGAGCCTGCCTTCACAAGGACGCCCCAGAACGCGAACTCAGGACCTACCATATGGTAGACAGAAGCACAACTGATTGAGCCGCAGCTGTTTCCTGCTTGTTGTTTTTGCTCATTGTTTCTGCTCCTTGTCTGCTGTTTGTCTTTTTTAGAAACCAAAGCTGGGACCCTCCCCTCCCCAAGTGGGAGGCAGGCACTCAATTGTTTGAGCCACATCCACTCCCCAACATTTACCACTTTAACCATTTTTAAGTGCACGGTTCAGTGGCATTCATTACATTCTCAGAGATGTGCCAATGATGTGCAACCGGCACCGCAATCTAGTTTCAAAATAGCTGCTTATTTTTCATGCCTAAAAGCCCATCCATCCTCTTCCCTTGCCAGAACCACGGTATCTGTCGGGTGTGCACAGGCCCCGCAGGAATGCAGGTGATGAGCTGAGCAAGTCTGGCACAGAATTTGGGTTGCCCCACTCCGGCCTCTTAACACTGAAGTTGAGGCAAGTCAGGGGAGGCTCACAGAGAGCTGACTCAGGGAGTGGCTTCTGACGCCGCCTGTCCTGTAGCAGGTTGTGATTTCCTCTTCCTTAGTGCTTTCAGAAAACCAGGGCAGCCAGAGCTGCCCGCCCTTTTCCCCAAGCCCCCTCCCCCAGGAGCGCGGCAGGACGGCTTCCTAATTGTTGGGTGGCTTCTGAGTGCCACGAGCCCTGAGATGTCACCTGGCAGGTTCTCCAGGAAGCACTGCCTGCCACACAAGCGAGAGGAGGCCACAGCAGGGCCAGCAGGGCCACAGGTGTGAAAGGGCAGCTGCCAGCCTTGCTGGCAAGGAGAGAAAGAAACTGAGAGCAAAAAGCGGGCCATCCCAGCAGCCTCCTCGCCCTGACCCTAGCCCAGGACTGAACCTTAGTTGAGGTGACCAGAGCCCCCCTTGGGTCCACCTCCCCCATCACCCTCTGCTGGAGGTAAAAACCAAGTATGAAGAAGTGGATATGGCTCAAGCGATCGGGCTTCCGCCTACCACATGGGCGGTCCTGGGTTTGGTTCCCGGTACCTCCTGGAGAAGGCAAGCTGGCAGGGCGGGCAGGTGCAGCGAGCTAACACGATAAGATGACGCGACAAAAGAGAAAAACAGAGGAAAGACAGTGAGAGACACAACAAACCAGGGAGCTGAGGTGGCTCAGGTATTGAGCGTCTCTCTTCCACATGGGAGGTCCTGGGTTTGGTTCCTAGTGTCTCCTAAAGAGAAGATGAGCAGACAACAGAAAGCACACAGCAAATGGACACAGAGAGCAGAGAGTGACCACAAATAATGAGGGGGGATAAATACATAGAATAAATCTTAAAACAACAACAACAAAAAACAAATGTGCCTGGAAGCTGCCGCCAGCCGTTCCGAGTGCCCTGCCCCCTCCACCCTGCAAGAACGAGGTGGGAAAATGCCGTCAGGGGCCTCAGGCACCTCTTGGGGAGCAAACCTTAGGTTTAAGTGCATGAAAGTGGTTCGCCTGTGATTTCCCCTCTGCAGACAGCGCCTTCCTGCTAATGCAAAGGCCCAGGTCCGCTTCCCGGATTTTGTGAATGGGGCCAAACCCCTGAGGAAAAGCTAGCAGGCAGCACAGCAGGTGCACCCCAGGCATTTGTTTAGACCCATAACTTCTGGTGAATTATTTTCGAGGGTGCTACCAATGAAGTCTTCGTCATGCACAGCCTTCCTCTTCTGGTTACCAGGTTTCTTGAGAAGTAGCCGGAGCCTAGAGGAATTCTGTGATTAGAAAGAAAGGAAATAGAAGAAGGTGAAGTATGCTTTGGCCAGGTCCAAAAGAACAAACGGCCAAAGTCCTGGAAATTAAAAGAAAAAATATTATTTTTTCTAAAAGTGGGGTAATATATACAAAGCATAAAATTTGCCAGTTTAACCATTTTTAAGTGTATCATTCAGTGGAATTCATTACAATATACAATGTTGTGCTGTCATCACCGCCATCCGTTACTAAAACTTTTTCATCACCCCAAGAAAGAAAATAACTCCCTATTCCCCCTCCCCACAGCCTATGGTAAGCTCTACTCTACTTCCGGGCTCTATGAATTGTGCTTCTAGCTATTTCCTAGAGGTGGAGTTGTACAATACATGGCCCTTGGCATCTGCTGCTTTCACTTAGCACAGCGTGTTCCTCCGCGAGGTAGGAGGTCTCAGGACTGCAGGCTTTTTTTTTTTTTTACTTTCTCAAATATTTTATTTTATTTTTATTTTTTTACACTTTTTTTCTTAAAGTTAATAGATCACAAAGAACATTACATTGAAAAACATAAGAGGTTCCCATATAACCCACTCCCCACCCCTACCCCCATCATTTTTGTAAATTGTATTTTTTTGAAGATATACACATCTCAAAAATGTTACATTAAAAAACATAAGAAGTTCCCGTATACCCCCACCCCCTGCCCCACTCCTCCCACACCAACAACCTCCCCCATCATTGTGGCACACTCATCGCACTCGGTGAACACATTTTGGGGCACTGCTGCAAAATGGATAATAGTTTACCCTGTAGTTCACACTCTCCCTTAGTACATTCAGTGGGTTATGGCAGGATATATAAAGTCCAGCATCTGGCCCTGCAATATCATTTAGGACATCTAAAAGTCCCAAAAATGCCCCCACATCACATTTCTCCTTCCCTCTCCCTGCCCTCAGCAACTACTGTGGCCACTTTCTCTACCTCAGTGCTATAATTTCTTCTATTAGTAGTCACAATAGTTCCATAGAAGAATATCAGTAAATCCACTCTAATCCACACTCTCTTCCTCCATCCTGTGGACCCTGGGATGGTGATTTCCCCTCCACCTCTAGATCAAGAGGGGGCTTAGATCCCACATGGATGACGGATGCAATCCTGCTTGCAGCTGTAGGCACTCTTGACTCCTTGGTGTGGTGGTTGACCATCTTCACTTCCCTGTTGGTTGACCTGGGTAAGTCCCATGAACCAAGGGCTGCAGTATTTTTGTTTTTAGGAGGTCTGGGGGATTAAACTTGGACCTCGTGTGTGGAAAGCAGGCGCTCAACCACCGAGCTACCCCCAGTCCCCTGGGCTGCATTCCTTTTAGAAGCTGAGTAATACGCCATGGTGGGTACAGACCACATTCTGCATATCCCTTCATCTGTCCAAGGATGCTTGGGTGCTTGGATGCAAGGATGCTTCCACCTTCTGGAGCTTGTGAATAACGCGGCTGTGAACACGTGTCCACCCTCGATTCTTTGGGGGTGGATACCTGGAAGTGGGATTGCCAGGTCCACTTTTTGAGGAGCCGCCAAACTGTTTTCCACAGCAACATCACTCTTTTAGGAAAAATGAATTCTTAGCCAGAATATGAAAAGAGAAGGCAGACCGAGGAGACATGCTTTCCCCAAGAGTCCTCTTGCTACTAGGCCCTTACCTGAATGAACTTCAGCCAGAAGCCGGGGGCCGCTGTCCGCTAAATCACCTGTCCGCAACGGCGCAGACTGGCTGTTTGTTCTGAAAGTGACAGCATAAACCTGGCTTCTGGTGGGAAATTCCAGAGTCAGGCAGGGGCTGGGAAGAGGAGGCTCATGGAATCTAACTGAACTTTGTTTCTTCAGAACAAGGCAGCTTGCATGGCACGCTCTATTTAATTTCTTGCCACTCTTGTCTCATAAGAGCATCTTCCGGCATATCCCCAGTTGCTTCTTATTTGGACCATTGATACCCAGCCCTTGGACCATCACATTCTACCAGACTAAATGAAAGAAAAAAAAAAAGGAAAAAAGGAGCCAGTTTCCAAACAGTCCTGTTTTGCTACCTACAGGAGATTCGACGGGGGAAGAAGTTATCATGACAATGTTAGCTAAAATGCAAGTTGAAGGTTGTCTGTCTGTGCATGTTTTCCCCTGGCCGCCAGCTATCACTGACAACTAAATGCTGCATTATATTTATCATTTTAAACCCACATATTCTTCATTAGAGGCAAAAAGTAGCATGTGAGGAAGTGAGGAGAGGTGCCCTGGAGACGACACAATTTTTAGCTCCTTTGCTGAAGGGGTGGCTTCCATCCCGCCAGGCAGGTCTGAGTTTATTGGACTCCTGAGGCACATCACACTTCGTGCACCTCAACAAGAATTCTTTATTTAGGTGTGAAATTTAGTAACAGACACATTTAATTATAGATTTTGCCTTCGCCTGACTTGAAAACTAAGCATCTCCTAGAAAGCCCCAGATAAGGAGCAATAAAGGGGCTTTGATTCCCAGGCCAAAAGTACCCCTGTTCACCAGAGCCAGAAGGTGGGAGCACCCCGGGTGTCCATCAACAGATGAACAGATACACAAAATGTGGTCTGTCCAGTCCACGGCCTGTTAGTCAGTTGAAAAAAGGAAGGAAGTGCTGATCCAGGTGACAACATGGATGAACCTGGAAAACACGAGGCTGAGTGAAAGAAGCCAGACACCAAAGGGCACCTTCTACATGAGTCCATTTATATGAAATGTCCAAAACAGGGAAATCCATTGAGACAGAAAGTAGACAAGGGAGCAGCGGTGGCTCAAGCCACTGGGCACCTCCCTCCCACATGGGAGGTCCTGGGTTCGGTTCCCGGTGCCTCCTAAAAAGAAGACAAGCATGCAACAAACAGATACAGAGAGCAGACAGTGAGGGCAAAACAAGGGCAGGGGATGAAATAAATGAACAAAGTAAATCTTAAAAAAAAAAGGAAAAGAAAGTAGACCAGAGGTTTCCAGAGGCTGAGGAAGGGGAGTTATTCCTTCATGAGTGAAGAGTTTCTGTTTGGGGGGGTTAGTAAGGATGGTGGTGATGGCAGCACAACAAAGTGACTGTAATTAGCACCACCCAACTGCATAGCTGAAAGTGGTTAAAATGGGAATTTTTAGGTTGTATACATGTTACCAGCATAAAAGTTTTTTAAAAAGCCATAGAATTGTACAGCACAAAGAGTAAACAAACCCTAATGTAAACTCTGAACTATAGTTAATAATATAATTACTATAATATTGGGTTGGTTTTTTTTTTTCAGGAGGTACCGGGGATTGAACCCAGGACGTCATAAATGGAAAGCAGGTGCATAACCACTGAGCTTACATCCAGCTCCCTATGTTGTTTTAGCAATGGTCCGAAAGGTACCAACACTAATGCAAAATGTTAATAACAGGGAAAACTGTGTACCAGGTCGGAGGATATGGGAACTCTGCAGTTAATGCATGATTTTTTGGTAAACCTACAACTTCTCTAATAAAGAAATCTTAAAACAGGTTAATATTGGGAATTTTATGTTATGTAAGTATTACTGCAATAAGATCTTTTAAGAAAATGGAAATCACTGGGTTGAAAATGAATACTTATTTTGTGCCTGCTGTGAGCCGAACACTTTCCACATCAGAGCTCAGTTTATCCTTGAGACTTGAAGTATGTTGTTATCCCCATAGGTTTTTTGTTTGTTTGTTTTGAGGTACCAGGACTGGGGATTGAACCCGGGACCTTTTATAGAGGAGGCCGGCACTCAACCTCTGAGTCACATGGGCTCCCCTGAGCTGGTTCACTCGTCTGTTTTGCTTGTTGTTTGTTGTTTTACTCATTGTCTGCTCATTGATTTTTTTGCTCATTGTTTTTGCTCATTTCTTCTTGTTGTTTTTTGATTATTGTCTGCTTATTGTTTTTTGCTTGTCTGCTCATTGTTTGTTTTCTTTAGGAGGCACTGGGAACCAAACCTGGGACATCCCATGTGGGAGGTGGCCACCCAACTGCTTGAGTCACATCCGCTCCCCCCACGAGTTTTTTTTTTCTCCACTCCCCTCATTGTCTGCTCTCTGTGTCCGTTGGCTGTGTGTTCTTCTGTGTCTGCTTGTATGCTCTTTAGGCGGCATCAGGAACCAATCCTGGGACCTTCCAGAGTGAGAGAGAGGTGCTCAGTCTCTTGCACCACCTCAGCTCTCTGGTCTGCTGCATCTCTTATTGTCTCTCCTCTGTCTGTCTTTTTTGTTGCATCATCTTGCTGTGCCAGCTCTCTGCTCCGGCCAGCACTCCATGTGGGCCAGTACTCTGCTTGGGCCAGCTCACCCCACAG
This sequence comes from Dasypus novemcinctus, assembly GCF_030445035.2. NCBI lineage: Eukaryota > Metazoa > Chordata > Mammalia > Cingulata > Dasypodidae > Dasypus > Dasypus novemcinctus. The sequence goes on along the minus strand of NC_080695.1, from coordinate 12,378,720 downwards.
GCCAGTTTGCCTTCACCAGGAGGCCCCAGGAATCGAACCCTGGACCTCTCATGCAGTAGACGGGTGTCCAATTGCTTGAGCCATATCTGCTTCCCCACTGTGAGTTTTTGAATCCCATGAGCCCACAGAGTGGATGGAGAAGCCCAGAGAGGTGATTAGTTGCCCATAGTTACACAGCTTTGGACTTGTCTTGACTCCTTTGGGCAAGTCCTCCCTACCTCACCAAGGAACACAGCTCAGAACTCTCGTAAAAACAGAAAAATCCTTAGAATCTGATGTGAACAGCTTGCAGTGTGCCTGAGGCTTGACAGTCCATCACAAAAGTCAGCCTACCTGTGCTATTAATCCTAAGAGCAGCTACAGCTTAACGTGCTTCGTTTCCACTGTGTTTTCTCCCCAAAAGTAGTAGCCAAATACACGCAGGTCTTTCACAAGAGATAATAAATACAAATGATGAAAAAATCCAACCTCACCAGCAATTAAAAAATAATAACAAGCTGTCATTTTCACCTACCAAATTGGCAAAGAGGGGAAAAAATGAGACTGTGTTGGGGAACGTGTGGTGGAGTAGGCAGTCGTGGGCAGAAATGACCTGATAAAACCCTTTAGGAAGGGCAAGTTGGCAATAGTTTTAAAAAGCTTTACAAGATTTCACACTCTTTGATCTGGTCATTTCCCTTGTAGGAATTCTTTCTAAGGAAAAACTACATTAGTAGAGTTTTTTTTGTATGTCCCAAATGCTAATCGAAGCATTCATTGTCTATAATGGAAAAGCAGAAAAATCCAAATGTCAATAGGGAGTACAGTTCAATAAATTATTATATGAATTCACACAATGGAATACTATGCAGTTATAAAATGATTTTAGTGATGTGGAAAAATACATATAATATGATACTGCTTATAAAGCAGGAGAATAGACATATACATGTACATATGTGTTTGTGTTTATATGTATGAATTATATATACAATATGACACACATAAAAAGAATATATATATATATAACCAACAAAATAAACCAAAATAAAAATAATAATATGGGTTGTCTTTTGGAAAGAAGTCTATAGGTGACTTTAATTTTCCTCTCTCTATTTTTCTGTATTCTCCTTATATTTTAATATGTGAATGTATAATATTCCAAGTAAAATAAACTTTCATATTTAAATGCAGCCTAGGCAAACAAAGGAAAAATGGAAGCTTTTCTGTAAAGTTCTAGCAGGCACACATTCAACAATTAAACACACGGCAGTGTTCACAAATATAACAGCTTATGCTATGCATTCCTTTCAGAGATGAGAAACTGTTCTATAAAACAAGAAAGCCAATATTAAAATGAACAACATTTTAATAAATAAAGTAGTATCTGGCTTTGTAGACCCATTTTGGCTTAGTCCTATTCTTACTCTCTTTAGCTCCTCATGAACTTGGAAGACATTCAGCCACAATGCAGCTAAAATTTTGCCTTTGCTAATAACTTGGTTTATGAATGTTATAAATATAACTGATTTGTAAGGGAGAAAGCACATTCTTGGCAAAAAGCAAATGTCCCTTAAGATGCGCTTAATTAAAACAAAATATTCTGTAAATAAAATACCTCACCAGAACGCATCAAAGTTTCAGAAGTTGACCATGATAAAGTATGTTTACAGACATTAAGAATATTTAAAGCAAACATTCTTCTTTGTAAGAGTCCCAAAATATATCTAAGAGTGCACAGAAAGTCAAGAGTCCAAAACAAAGACTGTGCTCAAGATCTTAATATGCACATTTAAGGACCAAGAAATACAACTGTAATCTGGGTGAGATTAGACAAAACCAGGAAAGTGATAAAATAACAGAAGGAAGTGCCTTTCAACATAAGAATTTTCAGCTTTATACAAGAGACCTTCGCTCTGAAAAAGTGACGGTGGCAAGCAGCCATATTCAAAGGCGAAACTTCATGGCTAAAACAGACAAAAGACATTTTAAAAAGCTATCATTTCAGTTTTCCCACTTTGAATAGGCTTTTCTCATTTGCTCAGTTGAATATGAAGGTTTACTAGGTTTCCCAAATGGATCTTAGCCACATACTTTGTAAGAAAGAACAGAATTCTCCCATTGGAATTTCTGAAACAGCTACAATCCCAAGTGGCACGGAATCTGGTCAGCCCAGAAGATTGGTACCTTTCCCCTGGGTCTCGGTGTTTCCAGGTCTACATCAGGGTCCTCGTTCTCTCGGCAGGAGGGGGATTGGTGGAGAAAAGCCTGTACGTTGGCGCCCTTAAACAAGGCTGTGCCATTAGCCGCCTCTGGGTCCCTGAATAAGGGCCTGGGGCTAATTTAGCTCACCAGTGATGTTGGGCCTGGCCCAGAGCCTAACACGAAGGAGGAGAAGAATAAATATGTATTCAGTGAATGAATGAATGACGGGCCTGGGCGTGAAGAGGCCTGGCCCTGTGCCAGCAGAGAGCAGGCACGGCATAAGTGCTCCCAGAGTGGGCCTAGAACCTCTACAGCAGGGGTCCTTAACCAGGGGTCCCATCGGGTGCAGGGTAAGATTTCAGGGAGTCCGTGAGCTTGAATTGAAAAAAGTCAACTTATTATCTTTATTTTCTCTGACTTCTAACAAGATGATGCAACAAAAAGAAACACAGATTCCTGTGCCACTGATAACAACAGAAGCAGACAAAGAAGATGACGCAGCAAATAGACACAGAGAACAGACAACTGGGGGGTAGGGGGAAAAGGGAGAGAAATAAATAAATCTTAGTAAAAATTCTTCTAATACAATGTAAACTTTCTTGCCTTTCAAATGAATGTTTTCATCATGGTTCCAAAGTTTCATGTATGTAACTGAAAAATCATGTATGATTTTTCTGTAAACCTATAATTTCTCTTTAAAAAAACAAACAAAAGAAAACAGAACTATGAGGTAGATCTCTATGGACCAATGTAGAAAGAGGTCCACCACACAATGTAAAATGAGAATAAAGCAAGTTAAATGGTTTTTGCACAGCATCCCATTTTGGTCTTTAAAAAAAAGTATTCACATGAATATATTTGCAGTATATGCACAGGAAAAAAAATGCTCTGTTGAACAGTTAACATAGTTCGATCTGTGCTGGAATGACAAAGAGCGCTCACATTCTGGCTTATATATTTTTGAACTGTTGGAATTTTGCAATAATGAATATGTATTACCTCTGTAATGAGCAAAGGCAATAAGGATTTTTTAAAGTACGGAGTATCTAGAATATATAAATATCTCTCAAAATGCAACTGTAAAATAAAATCTAATTTAAAAATGGGTAAAAGAGGGAAGCGGATGTGGCTTAAGGAGCTGGGCTCCCATCTACCACATGGGAGGTCCCAGGTTTGGGCCAGGTGCCTCCTAAAGAAGACAAGCAAGACAGTGAGCTGATGTGACGGGCTGGCGCGGCAAGGTAATGCAACAAGATGACACAAGTTGATGCAGTGAGATGACGCAACCAAGAGACACAGCGAGGAAACAATGAGAGACAAAGCAGACAGGAAGCAGGGGTGGCTCAAGTGATTAGGCACCTCTTTCCCACATCGGAGGCCCTGGGTTTGGTTCCCAGTGCCTCCGAAAAAAGACGAGCAGTGAGCACAAACAATGGGGGGGGGGGGAGAAATAAATAAAAGTAAATAAATCTTAAAAAAAAAAAAAGGGTAAAAGACATGAGACATTTCATCAAGGAAGATAATAGATGTATGGAGGGCACATAAACATGTGACAAGATGTTAGACAGCATTAGCCCTTAGGAAATGCAAATGAAAACCACAATGTACAAACACCTATCAGAATGGCTAAAATTTAAAATAGTGACTATAGCAATCTGATACTATTTATGAATTCCAAAAAGAGATTAAGTCTGTAAACGCATCAGTTCCTTTGGGTATGATACCCTTTGACTGATTCAAATTCAAAGGTTTTACGTTTACTTGATCATGTTAAGATTAGGACTTTGATTCAACCACATCATTAGGGTGTTCAGGGTTAAGTCCCGCCCCTTGGGGGCTAGATAAACTGACACTCACTCAAGGAGAACATAGAATATATATGGGAGTAGAGAGAGCTCCATAGACACGGCAGAGGAGAGAACTTTGATCCTGGGGCCCCAGAGCAAGCTGAGCCATTCACCTGACAGTTTGCAGCTGAGAAGGCCCAGAAAGAAACGAGCCCTCCAGGCCACAGCAGAGATGGGAGGAAGCTGGGCCCATGGAGCCTTAAGAGGAAAGAGCAAGGCTGAACCCTCACAGGTGTGGCCTGCCATCTTGCTTCAACACATGGCAACAGACTTTGATGAGGAACTAACCTTGAATTGAACCCTTTAAGGCCTCGAGACTGTATGCTTTTACCTCAAATAAATACCCTTTATAAAAGCCAACAGATTTCTGGTACTTTGCATCAGCACCCCTTTGGCTGAGTAATACAGTAACAATATCAAATCCTGGCAAGGATGTGGAGAAACTGGATCACACATCCATTACTGGTAGGAATGTAAAATGGTATAGCAACTCTGAGAAACAGGTTGGCAGTTTCCTAAGAAACTAAATACACACTTACCATACCCACTGATTGCATGCCCAGGCATTTACCCCAGAGAAATGAAAACCTGTGTTTGCACAAAAACTTAAACAAGAATGTTCATAGCAGCTTTGTTTTTAGTAGCTCAAAACTGGACACAATGATTAAAAGGTACAAACTGTATGATTCCATTCATATAATTCTTGAAACAACAGAATTTGAGACAGAGAACAGATTTGTGGTTTCAGAGCAGGTGCAGCTACAAGGAGGTAACACAAAGGAGCTTCTGTATGAGTTCTGTATCTTGGTTTTGTGGTGCTTCCACGAAGCTATATATGATAAAATTGCATGGAACTACACACACAGACACACACACACACAAGTGCATGTGAAACTAGTTAAATCTGAATAAACTCTGTAGACTGTACCAATGCCAATTTCTGGTTTTCATATTACATATTACAATTATGCAAAATGTTACCTTGGATGAAACTGGGTGAATGGGACAGGGGACCTCCTTGGACATTTGTTTTGGTCACTTCCTGTGAATCTATAAATATATTTTTTAAGTTAAAAACGAACAACATATGGGTACAGATATAAGTTACCTCAGGATTAACAAAACCTTCCTTTTGTTCATCAAGATTTTTAAAATATTTCTTCCATTTTCACCATATATATATTTTATGTTGGTAGATTCTTTGAGATTTTAATTAATTATTTTAAACATATCTTTCAACTTGTGTCAAAAAAAAAAAGTTCCATTGTCCAATATGGTAGATTGCTGTTGGATAACTCAAGATATCTGTTTCATAACGTATTTCTATATGCCACCTGGGGTTCCTAAAAAGCTACAGATTTCTGGGGCCTGGCCCAGCCTTTCTAAATCTGACAATCTAGGGATGGGACCTAGCCGTCTGCACTTCTGTCTTACAACCAGTCAAGCTTGAACGCCACTGGTACAATTCATACCACTGACATGAGAGAAAGCTCCAAACAAAACAAACATTTTGCATGGTTTGGAATACAATAGTAGGGAGTTGACTTAAGTGACAATGGCCTTATGTAACTTTTTGATGATCAAAAAGCACAAAATGAAATAAAAAGACCAAAAAAAAAAAAAGTACAAAGTCTTCCAAATGTCAAAATATAAAAATGAATCCTAGAAGAAAAAAATTCCCAAGGGTAATACTTTACAAGTCCCAGATCTAGGAATGTCATGCTCATTCATTTTATTTTACGTATGTTGACAGTTCTGGCACATAAAGAAGAAAATGCTGTCGGATGTGGGGGCCTTCCAGCTGAGATAGCATTAGTCTGAAGGCAATAGTCTAAAGGCCAAATAGTCCATTAGGCTGGCCAGTGCTATCCCTTCCTCCTCCTTGGTCCCTGACTTCCTTCCCCAAGTGCATGGAGAGGACTTTCTCAGAGAATGAGCGATATAGTCAAGTGAGCTACTCGCCGATGTGACAACCATGCCAATAACCAATAAGTTATCAGACAGTGACAGCTGTGCTCTCCAAACCTCAGTCCCAGCCAGGGAACAGAAAAGACTTCCTTTATCCTTTATGCAAAACAATGTAACGGAATTAAACACAAAATCACCATATGACCCAGCAATCCCATTCCTAGTTTATACCCTGTATTAGTCAGCCAAAGGGGTGCCAATGCAAAGTACCAGGAATCTGTTGGCTTTTATAAAGGGTATTTATTTGGGATAAAAGCTGACAGTTACAAGGCTCTAAAGAATCCAACTCAAGGTTGCTTTCTCATCAAAGTCAGTTGCCACATGTTGAAGCAAGATGGCGGCATCTCTGCCTGGTCTCTCCTTTCTTCTTCTTCTTAAGGCTCTGTGGTCCAGCTTTTTCCAATCTTCTTCCAATCAACTGTAGACAGGCTCCTCTCTCAGGGCTTCCTACATCAGTCTGGCATAAGTCTTGTTTCTTTCTGGGTCTTCTCAGCTGCTCAGCTGCTCTGTTCTCATCAGCTGTAAACTATCAGACAAATGGCTCATCTCTTCCAGGAGCTCCAGGATCAAAACTGACAAAGTTCTCTCCTCTTCTGTGTCTTCCTCTCTCTTCCTGTGTGTCTTCTTGAGTGAGTGTCTGTTTATATCAGCCCACCAAGGGAGCAGGGACTCAACCCTGACTCACACCCTAATGACATGGCCGAATAAAAGCCCTAATCTTAACGGGTAATTTAACAAAGACATGTCAGCTGAATTTAATGCATTCAAAGGGTATCACACTCAGAGGAACAGAGCAGTTTACAAAAATAATCTCAAATTGCCACATACCCCAAAGAACTGTAAACAGATACTTGTCTACACATGTTCACAGCAGGATTATTCAAAATAGTCAAAAGGTACAAACAAAGCAAGTGTGATTCAACAGATGAATGGATCAACAAAATGTGGTCTGTCCATATAATGGAATATCATTCAGCCATTAAAAAAAGATGCTGATACAAGGTACAATGTGGATGGACCCTGAAAACATGAAGCAAAGTGAAGGAAGCTAGATGCAAAACATCACGTTGTATGATTTCATTTATGTGAAATAACCAGAATCCATAGAAAAAGAATGCATATTGGTGGTTGCCAGGGGCTGGGGGGTGAAGGGAATGGGGATCAACTGCTTACTGGTACAGGGTTTCCTTTTGGGATGATGAAAATGTTTTGGAACTAGATAGAGGTGGTGATTGCACATTGAAAAAGTGTTCAATGCCACTGAATTGTTCACTTAAAAATGGTTATTTTTATGTTATGTGAATTTCACCTCAATTTAAAAAAAAAAGTAAAAAAATAATGTAAGGGATAATGATTTGATATAAAAATTAATCTGAGTATCACAATCAATTTAAAAAGATGCTTTGTGGGCAGGGAAAAAGCAATTTGTTTAAGGAAGGCACATACTTTCACCTCAATCCCCCCAAACTAAAATTAAACATGTGCCCTTAGACCCAAATAATTCTGATTTAGGGAAGCAAATCTGGCTCAACTGTTCGAGCGTCCACCTACCACATGGGAGGTCCAGGGTTCAAATCCAGGGCCTCCTGACCTGTGTGGTGAGCTGGCCCATGCACAGTGCGGATGCATGCAAGGAGTGCCCTGCCACGCAGGGGTGTCCCTGCATAGGGGAGCCCCAAGTGCAAGAAGTGCGCCCTGTATGAAGAGCTGCCCTGCACGACAAATGTACAGCCTGCCCAGGAATGGCACCGTACACACGGAGAGCTGACGCAGCAAGATGACGCAACAAAAAGACAGGTTCCTGGTGACAAAAATGCAAGCAGACATAGAAGAACACACAGTGAATGGACATAGAGAACAGACAATGGGGGCAGGGTGGAAGGGGAGAGAAATAAATAAAAAATAAATCTTAAAAAAAAAAACAACTCTATTTAATTAATTTCTTTCACCTTCTTCTGGTGTTATTTGAAATACCAAATGGAAATAATTACAGGCTGATCATACTGGCAGTTTATTAAAAGCCAAGCTGTTTGCTGAGATAAGGGACCCAAACTCCAGCAAGCAGAGATCACGGGCACCTGTCACTTCGGTGTTAGGGACTGCATCGTGTCCCCCACAAGACATGCTCAGGTCCTAACTCTGGTCTTGGGGGCGTGAACTCATTTGCAAACAGGAGCTTAGAAGATCCTGCGAAGAAGAGGCCACCACTGATCAGGGTGGGCTTTAATCCATGTGACTGGCCTCGTAAGAAAAGGCAGATTTGGACAAAGACACAGAGGGGCGGCCGTGGGAAGGGAGACTGGAGTGATGTGTCTGTGAGCCAAGGAACCCGAAGGATTGCCGGCCGCCCCCGGAAGCCAGAGGCCAGGGAGGACCCTGCCGACCCCATGATTTTGGACCTGCAGGCTCCAATACCGGGAGGCAAAGAAATCCCTGCGGTTGAAGCCGTCCCGTCTGTGGCACCTTGTTACAGGGACCCTGGCAAACGAAGACACCTGGCCAAGGACACGACCGTACTAAGAAGTTTGCACACCCCACAGCAAGTCTCAAAGTTACTGTCTAAATAAATTCAGCAGAATTTCTGCAGTCCCATTTATAAGTTGTCTGACTTCTTTAATACCGCGGTGGGCTGTGGCAGTAAGTGGCGGAGCTGGGCCACCCAGGTGGCCCGACGTGAGAACCCACACACTGAAGCTATGAGGCACTCAGACACTACTGGTTGACCGACTACATAACCTTTTATTTCCTCCTTTTACATCTTTAAATACAGATCATATTTATTTCATATACTTCTGATTCTCAACCTGGACTACTCATCGTGAATCTTCCCCCTGCAAATTGTTTTGTCTTAAACTATTGGATGATCAGGCCAATAACCAGTTCTTACTTTAGCCATAAAACAACCCTTCCCAGTGTCCACAACATACACACACAGTATTTGGGATTAGCAACCAGGAGGCGGAAATCAGTTTTTAATCTTAACTTTAATGAGCCTGCTGGCTAGAGGGGGAAAAAAAAGTAGTCTTACCATTATTAGAGCAAAGATTATTTTTTAAGTACTTTTATTTTTAGGAGGTACCTGGGATTGAACCCAGGACCTCATCCATAGGAAGCAGGTGCTCAGCCACCTGAGCTCTATCCACAGAGCTAAGTCTATTTTATAGTTATTTAATGAGTAGCTGAATGAATTCAAGCTTTCAAGGAAGCAAGGATTTGACTACGGATTGTATCTACCATTTCCTGGGTACCTCCAATGGGCCAGGCATGGTACTAAGTCCTTTGCATGCTTTAGCACAGTAACCTACCAACATTGATATCATTTATACTATTTTATAAAGAAGGTAGGTGTGCGTCAGAGAGATTAAGAGCCCGCCCGTGGCCATCCAGCAGTAAGAAAGAGGTGAAGGCAGGGTTCAAACCCTGCTCTGAATGACCCCCGTTCTCTCTACTGAGCTCCCCTCCCTCATGAGTCTTCCGCTGACTAAGCACTTCCCAAAGGAAACTACTCTGCTTACCTTCAAGTCAGCCTGGCGCTGAGCCTGTGGCCAGGTCGGAGAGAAGCAGAGACCTTGCTCCCCTAAAACTGTGGGGATAGCCCTGGGGCCAGATGATTTCCAAAGAGACAGAGACATCAAACCCACTGGCTAAACCAGCATGTACGGGGCTTATCCGAAAGAGGTTAGGAGATGATTTCTTTAACTTCAGTGTTACAGAACGCAGTTCTTGGTCAGATGCAATGCTATTTATCACTAATGAAGGTAAGTTTTCTTGGTTTTGTTTTGTTATGTTTTAAAATCTTTGTTCTAGTAAGGAATTCACTATTCACAGACCTCTACAGCAATTACTTGGCTTTCCTTCTTTCCTCCTTTCCTTCCAGAAAGAAATTGGTGCCCGTGTTTTCCAGATTCAAGCTATTTTTGCTAATCTTTTGGATTAGACTTTAAACGGCCAGAGAAATGCAGACTTAAAAAGGCAATGTTTCTGCCTCAGAACTTCTACTTAGTTGAAAATAGTCATGATCAGTTAAGGGGAAAAAAAGCTGCATAAGTACCCAAAAGACTTACCTCAAAACTGGTCTAGGGTGGCTAAAAATAGCTTCTCAACAAATTAACAAAAACCCGAGCAGGACCGGCGTAAAGAACCAGAGCTAACCTACTTTCAGAGGTGAAGAACCTCTGGGTTAAAGGGCAGACCAGCTCTTGGTTTCATTTTATTTTGTGCAAGGGTCAAAACCTGACGCAGGAGAGGCAAAAGGCTGATGCAGCGATCTATTCCTATGGTTGCAAAAATGCAACAGACCTTTTTTAAACCTTCGGGGGTGAGGCACTAAAATACATGATGATAACTTCAAGAAGTTTCCCTCTGGACCATGTTCTTCACTTGGGGGAAGAATTAGGAAAGAGAGTGCTAGTGCGTGGAGCTCTTCTTAGTGTGCAGGGCTGACCTAGGCATGGAAGGATTTTAGCGTCCTGAGCTCCCACCCTCTAAATGCTGATGGCACTTCCTCCTCTTTGAGTCAACCGAAGACACACCCACACCCATTTCCACATGCCTCCACCCCACCTTCAACAACCTCGTCAGTACAGACCTCAGGCTTCTCTAACTCCATTCCGTTTCTTCCCCTATTAACTGGCTAGTGTCGAAATACTGGTTCTCTCTATATTTTAAGTCATATTGAAATGTAATTCACATTTACCCATTTAAAGGGTACAGTTCCATGTAATATTCATAGATTTGTGCAATTATCAGCACAATCAATTTTAGAACACTTTCATCACTCCAAAAAGAAACTCTATTAGCATCTATTAGTAATCACTCCCCTTCCTCCCACCCCAGTCGGAAGAATCACTTATTTACTGTCTCTTTGGATTTGCCTATTCAGGACATTTCTTATAAACGGAAGCATACAATATGTGGCCTTTGCCTAGCTTCCTTCACTTAGCATATTTTCAAGATTCTTTCTGGTGGTAGCATGTATCAATTGGTCATTCCTTTTTGCTTGTTTTTGTTTGTTCAGGAGGTACCGGTTACTGAACCCTGGACCTCCCATGTGGGAGGTGGGCACACAACTGCTTGAGCCACATCTGCTCCCAGTTGTTCATTCCTGTTTATGGCCGAATAGTATTCCACTGCACGGATATACCACATTTTGTTTATCTGTTCATTAGTTGATGGAAATTTGAATTGTCTCCATTTTTTGGCTCTTATGAATAATCTCAATGAACATTCATTTACAAGTTTCTGCGAGGACATGTTTTCATTTCTCTTGGGTAGATAGCCAGGAGGGGAACTGCTGGGTCAAATAGTAACTATTTCTAAACCATTCAGAAAATGCCACACTGTTTTCCACAGTGGCTGCACCACTTTACATTCCCTCCTGCAGTGTATGAAGGTTCTAATTTCTCCACATCCTTGCAAACCTTATTATCTTTTTGATTCTAGCCATCCTAGTGGATGTAAAATGGTATTTATTTATTTTTTAAATAAATTAGTAAGTTCACTTTTTTAAAAAGATTTATTTATTTATTTCTCCCCACCTTATTGTCTGCTCTCTGTGTCCACTGTGTGTTCTTCTGTGTCCACTTGTCTTCTCTTTAGGTGTCATCAGGAACCGATCCCAGGACCTCCCAGAATGGGAGAGAGGTGCTCAATCTCTTGCACCACCTCAGCTCCCTGGTCTGCTGCATCTCTTATTGTATCTCTCTGTGTCTCTTTTTGTTGCATCATCTTGCTGCACCAGCGCTCCACTTGGGCCAGCTTGTCATGTGGGCCAGCATTCTTGTATGAGCCAGCACTCTTACACAGGCCAGCCCTCCCGCGCAGGCCAGCACTCCACGTGGGCCAGCGCTCCACTTGGGCCAGCTCACTGCGCAGGACAACTTGCTTTCACTGGGAGGCCCCAGGAATTGAACCCTGGCCCTCCCACATGGTAGACGGGAGGCTAATCGCTTGAGCCACATCCACTTTACAAAGCGGTATTTCACTGTGGTTTTGATTTGCATTTCACTGATGGCTAATGATGTTGAGCATCTTTTCATGTGAATTGGTAATATTTTGGCCAGTTTTTGTTCCTCACTTTTACCAAAAAAGCAGAAAAGCATAATATTTGACATTTCTTCTCCCTGAGTGCTTTTCACTCATAAAGCTTCAAGGTATTGTTTTGTCCCTAAAGTCTAAAGATGGGGGAAATAAAACAAATTGGTCCACCTCCATTATGGGAATGTCAATTAATTCTCTCACTTCATCTTCCCAACAAGTCTGGGAGGGAGGTGGTCTAGCCTTGATTTTGCAGATAAGAAACCTAAGGCCAAAATTAAAAACTAACAAACAGGGAAGCGGATTTGGCTCAACTGATAGAGCATCCGCCTACCACATGGGAGAGCCAGAGTTCGAACCCAGGGCCTCCTGACCCGTGTGGTGAGCTGGCCCACGCACACTGCTCATGTACGCAAGGAATGCTGTGCCATGCAGGGGTGTCCTCCGTGTAGGGGAACCCCACATGCAAGGAGCGTGCTCCGCAAGGAGAGCCACCCTGCACGAAAAATGTGCAGCCTGCCCAGGAGTGGCACCACACACACAGAGAACTGACACAGCAAGGCAACGCAACAAAAAGAAACACAGATTCCGGTGCCGCTGATAAGCGGTCACAGAAGAACACACAGCAAAGGGACACAGAGAGCAGACAATGGAGGGGGAAAGGGGAGAGAAATAAATACAAAATAAATCCTAAAAAAAAAAAACCTAAGAAATAGATAAAGTGAAAACAACAACAACAAAAACAAAACCACACCCCTCCCCAAAAAAAGAAAGGAAAAGAAGCAAAAAGTAAACATACAAAAAACAAAAGAAAACTAAGGCCAGGCAATTTAAGTATCTGTCAGCAACTGCTCCGCCTAAACAAACCCACAGTCTCTGTGACTTTCTCAGTGACTCCTTTTCCCCCTTGGGCCTCTGCAGCAACAAGGTAGGAAACAGAAGGCTGAGCCCTTGGTGAGAGGCGGAGGGCTGGGAAACGGGGGCCCCAGGTCTGAGGATGATCCCCAGGGTGAAGTGCCGTTGAGTCCCGGAGCCAAGGTCTGGAAAACCGTGAGTGGGAAGAGGTTTGAGGCACTCCCCCTTCAGGAACGAGAGAAAGAGGGAGACGGAGGAAGTTCACAGAACAGTCTAGAAGCCTGGGGTTACGGGACAGTGCCTCACCTTGAGCATCCTCCCAAGACACCCCAGAACCTCCGCTACTTCTGTTTTCGCGATCTCTCATTCTCCATGCCCGTGTCAGCTTCACCAACTGGGTGACTTACAACCACAGAAATGTGCTATCTCCCAGCTCAGGAGACCAGGAGTCCCAAACCGAGGCACAGCCAGGCTCCCTCCAAAGGCTCTGAGGGAGGCGCCTTCCCGGCCTCTTCCTGACTTGCATTGTTGGCCGGCAGTCCTTGGGGCCCCCCGGTTTGTGGCCCTCACTCTGCCTCCTCCGTCTTCACCTGGCCCTCTTCTCCCCGTGTCTCTGTGCCCAATCCTGCCCTTCTACAGGGCACCTGTCCTACTGGGCCAGGGCGCCCTGCTCCAGTTTGGCCACATCTTAACTAACGACATCTCCAGATGCCCTGTTTCCAAAGAGGGTCACGCTCTCAGGACCGGGGTTAGGACTTGAGCATGTGTTTTGGGGGGACGCACTTCACCCCCTAACCTCACCTCCACAGTCCTGACAGCAAAGCCTTTCCTGTAACGCGGCTCACAAGGAACTGGGGAAACTGCACCTGACGTGAAGAAGGAAAACGCTGTCAAGAAATATGAGTCAGTGCTGGCAGCTGGCAAGGCAAAGGGAAAGCAGGCTGGATCCCAGGAGGCCTGTGGGAAGGAAGGGAGGAAGGGCTAGCCTGTGACGGAGCGCAGACTGGGGGCCTTGCCAGCGGCAGGTCTGGGTGCCCCCCGCCCCGGGCGGGCACAGGGCCTGGGAGGCACCCAGGGAAGCACCCGGCCTGCGGCTTCCCAGGATCGGCGACGCGGGAGCCGTGAATGGCCCCCTTTCACCACTGCCTCAGACGCTTTAATTTCCACCCTACGAGTTCCCAGTAATTTGCTGTCCAATTTGGTGGAAATACACCCACTTAATGGCAAATCCAATTAATGCGCTTTCCCCATTTGGCAACTTAAGTAATGGGGGTTTTGCTTACATTGGAACTTAACAATGAATTACTTCAAGCAGCAGGGCACGATCTGACTCTAATTTCTTGTTTTCTGTTTGTTTCCACATTTTATTTCTTTTAAGCAATGAGGTGGTGGTGATAAGGCTCTTGAGCAAAGAACCAAAAAGGAGGCAAAAGCCCCCTGAGCAGAGTGGGAGCTGGGCCACAAGGGGCAAGACTATCCTTGACAAAGAGCCGCTGGGGAGAGGAGAGTACGTGTGTCGGCGGCTGACGGGCAGAGGAGCCTGCTTGGATTTGTCTGAGATGGGCCTTCTGGACCCTCGGGTTACAAGGACCGGGAGTTAAGGGGCGCTGAGGGCTGTGCCCAGAGCGGGCGGGCAAAATCGCGCTCCTCCAGGACAGGAACTGCTTCTTAGACATTGTTTTAGTTTCCCGGCTGCTAAAACAAATACTGTACAATGGGGTGGCTTACGCCACAGGAATAAGTTGGCTCGTGGTTTTGAAGCGAGAAGTCCCAAGTCACGGTGTCAGCCAGGCGAGGCTCTCTTCCTGCAGGCCGCGGCGCTCCGGGGCTGGCCTTGCCGCTGCTCAGCGGTGCGCGTGGTGGCATCTGCTTTCTCTCCCCGGTTCTGCTGACATCCAGCTTCGGGCTGCTCCGTGTGGCTTCTCTTTCCGTGCCCAAATTTCTTTTGCTTATGAGGACTTCAGCCCTTATCGGATTGAGGCCCACCTTTATTTGATTTGGGCACACCGCAGCGAATCACACTTCAAAGATCCTTTTTACAAATGGGTTCCCCCAGGATGAGGCGTTGGGCCCTGAACATGCCTTTTGTAGGGGTCATGATTCACTCCCCAACAGATGTTTATCTGGGAATTGCAGCTCCTGGCACAGGCTGGGCTGGCATACCACAGGTGCTCAGCAAAACTCCGTGAACTAGCTAGGGCTGAGACCGGGCTCCTTCTATGGAGGCCTCAGCCCAGTGAGCTGGAATTGTAATAACCTGTGTCAGAGAGCT
This sequence comes from Dasypus novemcinctus, assembly GCF_030445035.2. Taxonomy (NCBI): domain Eukaryota; kingdom Metazoa; phylum Chordata; class Mammalia; order Cingulata; family Dasypodidae; genus Dasypus; species Dasypus novemcinctus. The sequence continues at coordinate 12,363,558 of NC_080695.1, read as the reverse complement.
ACTTCCAGCACCCTCTGGACGTTTCTCCAGCCCCTGGGGATAATCTCAGCACTTAGAAGTAGCAGCAAGCTAAAGACAGGGTTTTGGTGTCAGCTTCCTCCCCACACTGGAGCTTGAGGTCGACTCCCATCTGTTCATCCCTAGGGTTGGTGCAGAGTTGCAAGGAAAGGAAGACATCACTCATTTTCTTACTAAAAATCCTGAAAACTCAAAACCGCTCTTGCAAAACTTTGTGAACCTCTGCCGGTGTGGGCCAGTTGTCCATCCCTCCTGCTCATGGCCGTGGGTCTGCCTGCCTCATCACATATTTGCTCGGTGAGCCAAATTCTGTTGTCTGCTCTAACAATTTGAAGTATATGAATGTATTTCCCTAGTGAGACTATCTCACTGCTTTCATAAATCCCACCGTGCCCAGGAGAGGATGCAGATAGATGGAGAGGATCCTTACTAACTTGGTGAAGCACACTTTTAAAAACACTCAGATCATCCAAATCTAGCCCATTTAATCTCTTTTGCAGCAGAGTTTTGAAAAGCATGCTGTGTTTGAAGACTAAAACACACACACACACACAAGTCTTATAGGCACACTGGAGTTGTACTGCAAAATAGGACAGAGAACAAATATCCTTTACAGTCCATCTCATAATGACTTTGCAGGCCTGGCAGGGAAGTATCCACTTCCTGCCTGTGACTCTGAGATGGATTATGTCACATGCTTAATAAGTTCCAAATCCTATTTTTAGGAAAAGAGTTTCAGTGGGAGGGAACAAGGCAAAGTCCACTCGTGCGCTGGAAAGAACTCAGGGCTTTCAACAAGCATGCAATTCTAGAGGGACAAATGCTTTCAAGACCTACCTCAATCCCTAAGGCTGCTTGCTCTCATGTTTCACAGCTCCAAGTAGCTCTAGAGAGGCAGTACAGGATGTTCTTATAAATCATCCCAAGTTTGATGACCTGTCTCAACCACAAAGTTGCCTCATGCCCCATAAGAGCCAAAGTCAAGTTCTAAACCTGAATACGTATTTCCTTTGGAGAAACTTTTTTCTCCAAAAAATCTCAAGCTCAGGGTGACAGCATAATAGAAAAGGAAACATTTCAAAAGGCACAAGAAATAGACTTTAAAAACAACTGCTCCAGTAAGCACATGAAAAGATGCTCAACATCAGTAGCCACTAGGGAAATGCAAATCAAAACCACAATGGCATACTACAACATACCTTCTAGAATGGTTATAATTAAAACAAACAAAAACACACACAAAAAAAACAGAAAATGACAAGTGTTGGTGAGGATGTGGAGAAAATGGAATTCTTATACATTGTTGGTACAGCCACTGTGGAAGTTTGGCAGTTCCTGAAAAAGTATAGAATTACCATATGACCTGGCAATCCCACTCCTAGGTATATATCCAAAGAATTGAAAGCAGGGACTTGAACAGATATTTGTACACCAGCATTCATTGGAGCAGTATTCACACTAACCAAAAGGTGGAAACAAAGGTAGTATCAATGGTTGAATGGATAAATAAAACGTGGTCTATCCATACAGTGGAATATTGTTCAACTGTAAAAAGGAATGAAGCTATAATGTATTGTACAACAGGGATAAACACTGAAGACACCACCTTTGAATGAAATAACCCAGAAACAAAAGGACAAATATTGTATGATTTTACTTATATGAAATACTCAGAACAGGGAGATTCATAGAGACAAAATAGATAGCTGGTAGGATGGGATGGGGAGTTCATGCTTAATGGGAACAGAGTTTCTATTTGGGGTAATGAGTTTGCCTAATGGCTGGTGGTGATGGTAGCACAACATTGTGACTTTTTTTTTTTTTAAAGGTTTTTAAAAATTTCTCTCCCCTTTCCCTGCCCCATTGTCTACTCTCTATGTCCATTCACTGTGTGTTCTTCTGTGTCCACCTGCATTCTTGTCAGTGATACTGGCAATGTGTGTCTTTTTGTTGCGTCATCTTGCTGCATCAGCGCTCCGTGTGTGCGGCGCCAGCTGCACTTTTATCACGCGGGGTGGCTCTTCTTGCAGGGCACACTCCTTGCACGTGGGGCTCCCCTACATGGGGGACACCCCTGCATAGCATGGCACTCCTTGTGTGCATCAGCACTGTGCGTGGGCCAGCTCACCACACGGGCCACAAGGCCCTGGGTTTGAACCCTGGACCTCTCATATGGTAGGCGGATGCTCTGTCCATTGAGCCAAATCTGCTTCCCCATTGTGGCTCATTAACACCACTGAATTGTATATTTGCAAGTGGTTAAAATGGGAAATTTTAAGTTGCATATATTTTGCAATAAATTTTTTTTTTAAAACCTGACTGCTCTTGGACAATAAATGTTTATAATTCAACTAAAAAAGGCCAAAGAGGGAAACGGACTTTGGCCCAGTGGTTAGGGCGTCCGTCTACCATATGGGAGGTCCGCGGTTCAAACCCCAGACCTCCTTGACCCGTGTGGAGCTGGCCATGCGCAGTGCTTATGCGCGCAAGGAGTGCCGTGCCACGCAAAGGTGTCCCCTGCGTGGGGGAGCCCCACGCACAAGGAGTGCGCCGTGAGGAAAGCCGCCCAGCGTGAAAAGAAAGAGCAGCCTGCCCAGGAATGGCGCCGCCCACACTTCCCGTGCCGCTGACGACAACAGAAGCGGACAAAGAAACAAGACGCAGCAAATAGACACCAAGAACAGACAACCAGGGGAGGGGGGGAAATTAAATAAATAAATCTTTAAAAAAAAAAAAAGGCCAAAGATTACATATTTTAAAATATATAGTATAATACAAAATCAAAACAGAGAGGCTGCTGCTCACTGAATGTAGGTACCTAGTACTGTGTGAAACTTTCACATCTACTCAAGGACAACTCTGAAATAAGACTCGTGAATGAGATAAAAAGTGAGAGACTATGACAATGCCTTTTTGTAGATCAAAAGCTTACGGAAAATCATGTGCAAACTTGTGATTTTTTTTTCTTCCTACTTTAAGAGAATGGTGTTTTTGTCTTAGATTGATGGGGGGGTTAAAAGTAAAAAAACCCACATGCCCTATTAAAATAAGATCTTAATATCCTGAAGAGGTATAGTTGCCACAAGTACGTCAATAATTGGTTGTCCAGCAGAACGTTCTGTGAAGTTGGGAATGTTTTCCATCTGTGCTGTCCAAAATGGCCACATTCAGGACTTGAAACGCAACTAATGTGAAGAGCTGAATTTTTTACTTTATTTTAAATTTAAAAATTTTAAATTGTCTTAAATAAAATTTAAATAGTCACATGTGGCTAAAAGCTATCGTATTCAACACTGCAGACATAATATTCATAACTTTAGCTTTATTCAAATTTTTGGTTTTTTTGCATCTTGGACCATTAGTGAAAAAATCTGAGACTGATGTGGTAAATAGACTGAACTTAGTGAAGATTCAAGCATGACATGGAAAGTTTGACTTCCATCCCCCAAGACCTCAGCACCAAAAAAGTTAGCAGTTAAAAAATTATTCTCTGTAGACAAAAATTTGGTTCATTTAACAATGATTGTTTTCACAGTCAGAAATCATCTACTATCAAGTATCAGTACAATAGTGCTTTTTTTGACAGGACTTTTTCATTTCAATTCCCCTTCCCTGTACCGTGATCCTTTCACTTCTCTACTTAATGAGGAACAAATCTGAATCACTGGGCTTTCAGCAGCCAGGGGTCTTGGTTTTACTTATCACTTTATGACTAGCATCAACTAGGATACCTGGTATATAGTAGGTGTCCAAGAAATATTTGCTGGATGTTGAATGACAATGTTGAAAGGAAGTGACAAGGGAAAAAATCAAAATGGCATGAAGAAATAAACTGCATTGGAGCTGGACAGGGTTTAAATTCCAGCTCTGCCAGCTACTAGCCAAGTGACCCAGCCTCCACTTCCTCATCACTAAAATGGGAACTTTTTTTTTCAGGGTTGCTCTGCAGATTAACATTGCATAACACCCAGCAGAGTCACTAACTGTTCACACAGTCGGGGTGGGAGCTCAGAGAATGGCTGTTTTTAGTTGAACAGCAGATGAAGTGTTTTTAGGAGTCATACCGCTATCTTTAATTTCTCTTTTAATAAGACGTCCTCATTCGAACACATCTTAAGAGAACAGTAAGGGAGAGTAAACACATGAGGGAGAACCATGTGCACAAAACAGAAGCTTTACAATATAGATAGGAGTTTTATAATAAATTCACCCCAGGTTTTAAGATCTCACAAAATGTATCCGAGGAGGTTTGAATACTAAATGTCTGAATCGAGGAGGAGAGAGAACGCACCACCCTAACAATTTTTCCACAACAGACTAGAATGGAAATATTTAACAAAGAGAAAGCCTGGAGTTTATTCAGTCAAGTTGCTATATCTTAATAAGTCCTAAGTTGTACTCAAAACATTTCTAAGAAATTAAATAGTATGACATTTGCATATACTCTATTTTTCCAGATTTATCCACACGGAGTCAGTCCAGAGTTGCGACTGTTCCTGGAAAGGGCTTGAAGAGACTCAACAGAACTGAGAGGCCTGTGTGCATCCTTAGGCAGAAATGAAAATTGTGAGAAGATTGCTCAGAACAATACTTGTTGATGCAGTGTGAAAATGTGGTTTCATACTAAAAGTCACTCTCCAAAATAAAAAAGCAAAAACAAAAAACCCACAAAATTAATTTTTCTAACATTTCTTTTAACACATCTCTCTAGGTTTTGAGGGTATCGGGTTGACTATGAGTCTTGAATTAACTGTTATGGTCCTGTTTAAAGTTGGACATATTATACGTACAGAGGTTAACAAACCATATTGAACTGGATTGAATCCAGCATTTTTGCATTAATTTCTGCTAAAGAATTTGTATAAACAAAATTACCAGAAAAAAACTAGGCCTTCACTGATGTAAAACTCCCTAACTGAACCCGTGGCACCCTCTTGTGGCAGGACTGGGCCTTATATGTGCAACTGTCACGAAACAGAAGGCAGGGGATGGGGTTTCTATCATCCAGCCCCCTCAAATAAAGCAGCTGCAAAAAATATCCTGCAATTCACTAAACATAATTGATTTCCATTTCTATGGACACAAAACCCTTGCCTTACTGAAAGTTTTTTACAACTTATGGAGTTGTAAAATAGCTCATGGGCAAAAAATAGGTACAGGCCCCTGTAATATTAGAAAACCTGGAAAGATCTGCTAGACAGCACCTACCTAGTAGTCTTACTTTTGTCCATTCCAAAGTCTATAAAGGAAAAAGTAGAAAAGTGTTTGTGACTTTTCTCCTAAAGCTGCTCTTAGGAAAAATGCCTCTTATTCTAACATAGCCACGTGAGAAAATATCTCAAATTTATTATTTCAGCATTTGACACTAAATAGGAAATTCTGTACTTGTTCTTGCAATGGGTTGAATACATTTATACACGTGCAATTTACAAAGCAAAGAAATACAGTTGATGAGTCATGGAAAGTTCCATCCCAAAGGAGTAGACTTAGTTTAAAAAAAAAAAAAAAAGGAAGTAAAACAGGGAGGGTTTCACCACAAAAGTTCCCATTTATTTTAAAACATTACCAAAAAAATGTGTCTCCATTTCAAAATCCATCAGTGACACTTAACAGGTGTGTCCATTAACCAAGGTTTTACTTGCCCAATCACTAAACGTTATAATTTTAAGAGTAGATGGTGATGGCCTGTTTTGCAAGGGCTTTCTTACTTTGGGGCTTACATGGGCACCACCCAATAGGTCACAGTACACTATTTCATTACATCCTGTGAGGAAAGTGAAAGCAGAGTTCTGACCGAGCTTTACACTTACACTTGGGTTTTCAAGCTCGGCTTCCAGTCTTCTAAACTGGCAACCTACTTTGGTGCTGAAAGGTTTTTAAGTATGAAGATGACAGCATTAATAGAAAAACAAGGTAATCAAGACCACACACGTAAAATAAGACTTTTATTAGCTAAAGAACAGATTTTTTTCATTTTCTCAAAACACTAAAATAGCACACAGCATAGTAATTAAGCACACAATATAAACTGATATATGCAATCAATAATCCCAAAAATGTTTTTTAAGTCATACTTTGGGATTCCTTAAAAACTTACACACAAGTATGATTCTTAAATGACCTTTATCAAAGTTATCATCAAGAGGAGTTACTGCAAAAAAAACCCTTAATTGTAAAAGATGTCTCAATCCCTAGAAAGTGGGAGCTCTGTAATGGAAATACTTGAGCTGCCCCTTTGTAACTGAGCTACATCAAATATTTTCAAGCTCATTTGCATTTTACGGTAACACTGCTAGGTTCCTAATTGGAGAAAGGATCATTCTAAAGTTTAATATTGCAACTTTCACCATCGGGCCTCCTTTTAAATTTTGCTTCAAGTCGAAGGAAAAAGATATGAGAAAAGAAATCACAAATATTCCTACATACCAAAATTATTTTATAAAATGCAGAAATGGTAAGCTTCCCATGAACTCAGCAAGGCTTACAGCAGAGAAGAGGGTGGTTTTACAAATTTGCACCTCCATTCGATGAAAAGCTATCTGGACTGGAGCCCTTTAGAATGGGGAAGGAAGATATGTGAAGAATTTTATGTTAAACAGAGTCTTAAACTGACATGAAAGTAGTGTATATGTCAGGATGCTTCTGAGATGCTTTTCCAATTCCGAATTTTTCAAGTTCAAATTCTGAATTTTTTTAGGTTCAAAAAGTACCCTTCCAGATCACCTAGCCTGTCAGGAGTTTAAACTGCACTTACTCTAAGTTTGTCGAGTCCTTCAAACCAAAGCAAGAATTTAATAGCCACACTGTATGCATCAAGACCTAATGTGAAATAAATCATTCTAAGACAACCTTTAAAGGTAATATCACTCTTTTTATTGTTCTGCCTGAGCCTATGGCATGACATTTGCTAATCCAGAAGTTCATCATGGAGCTAATAATCCCAGTGTCACCTGCAGATCATCGGATGCACTTTTTACCCTTGAAAACACTTTTTTGTATTCTATTGTTTGCTCTGAAAACACGGGCTTTAAAGCATCAAAGAAAACATATTCTGTCTCATCATTCAGGAGTTCTCCAGGACACGGGTACAGTGTTGCAGAAATGATGGAATGTAGGCCAGACAGTTCCAACTCCGAGCCCATCCCCTCAAGGAAAGCACTTGGAAGTTCATCTGCAGAAATTCCTATTTCTAACTGCAACAAATTCATTTTTTCATGGCAGGGCAGTTCTGACAGGCAGGGGAACTGTTCTCTGCCACGGTGAGTGGCCCTAGGTTTTCTTCCCAGCCAGGCCCCCGCCAGAGCCTCGACCACAAGAACAAACACCTGGGCCAAGCACTCTTCTGCAGGAGCACAGGACAGATGCGCACCTGTGCTCTGAGAAGCTGCTGAAGCTGAATTTCTTCTAAGTGATTCTCTCAAATACCACAGCACTTTGCTGCCACTGAGAAGCAAGAGGTCAATCTCATTCAAATCATTTTTCATTTCCAATGATAACTCATTTTGTGAATTTCCATTCCCAACTACCGCAGCTTTAATCATCCAGGAAGGCATATCTGAAGGCATAAGGCTCTCCTTCTGGGTTCTTTGATTAGGCCCACAGAAGCGTGTGTCCACGTCATCTCCTTCCCCTGTCGTTGCTGCAACCAGGTGGCTGCCGAGCACGCCTCTTCCATGCCTCATGTTTTGTATTCTTTGATGCAGGGAGCCTGAGGACACACCACTGTCACAGCTGGAGGAAGGCATTCAATGGATCTCAATATGAACCTGAAAAGATAATCAAATTAAAACTGAATAATGAAGACAGAGGTGTGTAAGAGAGTTGACATACTCCAGATTTTTCCCAACAAATATTAAGGTCTCTAAAACAGTCTGTGATACCAACAATTCCTACATTTTGATGGGAAACAGGATGACAACCTATATACAAGAGAGCACAGCAAAAAGAACAGTATTTCATTAATGCGGTGTTTCTTAAAAATATGCATAAAATCTGAGGCTTCATACTTTTCATGGCAACAGTTATTTGCATAGGTTCAGTAAAAATCTGCCCTCCCTTTAACCAGGATATAAATGGATGACTCAATTATGCTACCTAAGGTGTCATATTTAAGAATGATTCTCAGGAAGTGGGTCTGGCTCAACGGATAGTGTCCACCTACCACGTGGTAGGTCCAGGGTTCAAACCCAGGGCCTCCTGACCCGTGTGGTGAGCTGGCCCACATATAGTACTGATGTGCACAAGGAGTGCTATGCCACGCAGGGATGTCCTCCGTGTAGGAGAGCCACCCTGTGTGAAAAAAGTGCAGCCTGTCCAGGAGTGGCGCCGCACACATGGAGAGCTGACATAGCAAAATGACATAACAAAAAGACACAGATTCCCGGTGCCACTGAAGCGGACACAGAAGAACACACAGCGAATGCACACAGATAGCAGACAACTGGGGGGGGGGGGGTAAGGAAGGGGAGAGAAATAAAAATAATAATAATAATAAAAAATCTTAAAAAAAAAAAAAAAAAAAGAATGATTCTCATTGAATCAGGTCTGACTAGCCACTTCTAAGGAATCAAGGTTGACTTTACTCATGGATCCAGTGTCTACAAAGCCCTCCAGTAAAGCGAGCCAGGAAAGGCCCTGGCTTACGAGACAGCCTTGAGGTGGTAAGCAAGATCACTTCCTGGCAAAGCTCTTGCTACATCTATAAGCCTACCAACACCAGCCTTTTTTTTTTTGTGATCAAGAATAATCTTTCTTTGACATTATTATGATCCAAATGGAGAAACTCAGAAAAAAATTGTGAAAGACTTTGAAATGAACAAAAGTAAGACTATTAGGGGCTGTCTAGCAGATCCTTCCAGGTTCTCTAATATCACAGGGGCCTGGACCTATTATTGCACTTGAGCTGTTTTGTAACTCCAGAAGTTGTAGAAAACTTTTAGCAAGGTAAGAGGTTCGTGTCCATAGAAATGGAAATCAATAGTGTCCAGTGGAATGTGATTATTACCTATGGGTACTACCCAGTTTTGCATCTATTTGCAAATTAATTTTAGCTTTCCTGAATATCTATATTTTGTCTGAATTCTCCTTTAAACAGGTTGTACAGAAGAGGATGTGGCTCAAGCAGTTGGGTGTCCGCCTACCACATGGGCGATCCAAGGTTTGGTTCCTAGCGGCTCCTAAAGAAGACAAGCAAGACTGCAAGCTGACGTGATGGGTTGGCACAGCAAAATGATGCAATGACATGACAAAACAAAGAGACACAATGAGGAAACACAATGAGAGACACAACAAGCAGGGAGCGGAGGTGGCTCAAGTGATTAGGCACCTCCCTCCCATATGAGAGGTCCTGGGTTTGGTTCCTGGTGTCTCCTAAAAAGAATATGAGCACACAATGAATAGACACAGAGAGCAGACAGCAAGCACAAACAATGGAGGGGATGGGAGAAATATATAAATAAAAATAAGTAAATCTTAAAAAAAAAAAAAAACTGGTTGTAACATTTTACTAATTTCCTCATTAATTGATGAGTTAAAATAAAATCTGTGACACATTCTTTTGAGAAAAATACAACTCAAGAATATTAATAAATGTAAAGTAAATAAATTGTATTCAATAATTTTTCTACTAAGAGTCTAGCCTAAGGAACAGCAACCCAACCAAATTGCAATAACTAAAATGAGAAGGAAAAGGGATAGAAATGTGGGTACAGAAATTAAAAGCAGGGAAGCAGAGTTGGCCCAATGGATAGGGTGTCCGCCTACCACATAGGAGGTCCATGGTTCAAACCCTAGGCCTCCTTGACCCGTGTGGAGCTGGTCCATACGCAGTGCAGATGCACACAAGGAGTGCCCTGGTGTCTCCCCCACTTAGGGGAGCCCCACGCACGAGGAGTGTACCCCATAAGGAGAGCCGCCCAGCACAAAAGTGCACCTTGCCCAAGAATGGTGCCGCACACACGGAGAGCTGACACAACAAGATGATGTAACAAAAAGAAACACAGATTCCCGGTGCCGCTGATAAGGACAGAAGCAGTCACAGAAGAACACACAGCAAATGGACACAGAGAGCAGACAACTGGGGGGGGGGGGGAGAGAAATAAATAAAAAAAAAATGTTAAAAAAAAAAGAAGTTAAAAGTTGGGCAAAATAAAGCTAATGCCTAATCTTCAACAGTGGGAAGACAAAAGACAAAGCCTTTTACAAATGAAAAATCAAGAATCAACAACATAAGCATGCAATTTAGAGATAAAGTAGTAAATACCAAAAGAATCGGGCTAGAGCTGAAAGTGCTTGCAATGGGGATGGAGGCATGGGAGCTAGGAACAGCTGGTTCTCTTACAGAACTAGGAGACTCCTTAAGTACTATGTAAGTGTAGAACGGTGGTAATTTTTTAAAAAATTTTAAAGGAGTACACTAGGAGGATTTACTAAAGAGAATTTTACCCAATTTTAACACAATTCTTGACATACTTCATCTTTCTGAACAATATACTAAGTCCTTGTACATCCATCGTTAGGGGCTGAAGAAGGTAAGGAGGGCTAAGGAATGGGGCTATAGAGCTACACAGGGGCCAGAGAGTGAGAGGTGTTGACCACCCTTTCGAGGAGCTTGGACTTCGTTCACTAGGGAGAAAATCATGGCCAGATTTGCCTTTCAGATGAATTCCTCTAGCTGCAGTGTGGGGGCAAGTTGGAAAGGAACCACATTAGAAACAGACCAGTCAGGAGGCTATTTCTAATGAGAAAAGATGAAGTACTGAATTAAGCCATGAAAGTAGAGATAAATCCGGGGAACTCCCTCCCCACAAAGAGAAACTATTAGAACATCTATGTCTATTTTCTTTTTTTTTTTTTTTACAAAATGTGTTAGTTTACTAACTCTACTATGCCTATTTCATTTTTATCTCTTGCCTCTTTTAATATTTTGTATACTTTATAATACACCATTACTAAGCCATATCATTAATTACACCACATTTTTAGAGTAAACTATATAATTTATGATTAAGTATACAGATATCTTGAAGTGTGTGAGACCATTACTCTAGATGACAACTGATAAAAATATATTCAAATAGAAGGAAATTTTCTCAACATGATAAAGGCCATATTTGAAAAACCCACAGCTAACATTGTACTCAATGGTGAAAAACTAAAAGCTTTCCCATGGAGATCAAGGACAAGACAAGGATGACCACTGTCACCACTGTTGTTCAATATATTGCTAGAGGTTCTAGCTAGAGCAATCAGGCAAGAAAAAGAAATAAAAGACATCCAAATTGGAAAGGAAGAATTAAAATTTTCACTATTTGCAGATGATATGATTGTATATCTAGAAAATCCTGAGAAATCTACAACAAAGCTGCTAGAGCTAATAAATGATTTCAGTAGAGTGTGAGGATACAAGATCAATACGCAAAAATCAATGGTGTTTCTACACACTAATAATGCACAATCTGAGGAGGAAGTCAGGAAAAAAATTCCATTTACAACAGCAACTAAAAGAACCAAATATTTAGGAGTAAACTTAACCAAGGATGCAAAGCACCTGTTTTCAGAAAACTATAATGCATTGCTAAAAGAAATTTAAAAAGACATAAATAATTGGATGAACATTCCATGCTTATGGACTGGAAGATTAAATATCATTAAGATGTCAATTCTATACAAATTGATATACAGATTCAATGCAATCCCAATAAAAATTCTACCAGCATTTTTTAAGCAAATGGAAAACACATTTATCAAATTTATCTGAAAGGGTAAGAGACCCTGAATAGCCAGAAACATCTTAAAAAGGAAAAGTGAAGTTGGAGGACTCTCACTTCCAGACTTTAAATCATTTTATCTAGCTACAGCAGTAAAAACAGCATGGTATTGGCATAAAGATAGATACATAGAGCAATGGAACCAAACTGATGGTTCAGAAACAGACCCTCACATCTGTGGCCAAGTGATTTTTGACAAGCCTGTCAAGCCCTCCCAGTGGGGACAGAACAGTTTATTCAAGAAATAGTGTTGGGAGAACTGGATATCCTTAGCCAAAGGAAAGAAAGAAGATCCCTATCTCACACCTTATACAAAAATTAACTCAAAATGGATCAAAAATCTAAATATATAAGGAAGTACACTAAAGCTCCTAGAAGAAAATGTAGGGAAATATCTTCAAGACCTGGTGGTAGGTGGTGGATTCTTAAACCTTACACCAAAACCACGAGCAATGAAGGAAAACATGGATAAACGGGACCTCCTCAAACTTAAATATTTCTGTGATTCAAAGGACTTCATCAAGAAGTTCTGAAAAAACAGCCCAGTCAATGGGAGAAAATATTTGGAAACCACTTATCTGATAAGGGTTTGATTTCCATTCTATATAAAGAGATCATACAACTCAACAATAAAAGAGCAAGCAATCCCATTAAAAAATGGGCAAAAGGTTTAAATAGATATTTCTCCAAAGAGGAAATACAAAAAAGCACATGAAAAAATGTTCCATATCACTCACTAGCTGTTAAGGAAATGCAAATTAAAACAACAATGAGATATCATCTAACACCACATAGAATGGACATTATTTTAAAAAACAGATAAAAATAAGTGCTGGAGAGGATGTGAAGAAACAGCAACGTTCCTTCACTGTTGGTGGGACTGTAAAATGGTGCAGCCTCTGTGGTAGACAGTTTGGCGGTTCCTCGGGAAGCTAAATATAGAACTGCCATATGATCCAGCAATTCCTCTACTAGGAATATATCCAGAAGAACTAAAAACTAAGACACAAACAGTCATCTGCACATCAATGTTCATAGCAGCATTGTTCACAATTGCCAAAAGATGAAAATAACCCTAGTGTCCATCCACCAATGAATGGATAAACAAAATGTGGTATATATGTACAAAGGAATACAATGCTGCAATAAGAAATGAAACTGGGACATATGTGATAACAAGGACGAGTCTTGAAGACATTATACTAAGCAAAGTAAGCCAGACACAAAAGGACAAATACTGCATGGTCTCACTAATATGAACTAAATACAAATAATAAACACATGGAATTAGAACCTAGAGTATAGGTTATAAGAAGAGGAGGGTTGAGAAAAACTATGGATGCTTAATGTATGTAGAAGTTTTAATTAACTTGACTGTAAAAGTGTGGAGATGGATAGAGTTGATAGTAACATATTATAGTAATGACTGGTTTATAAATGGGATTGTGACTGAAAAAGGTAGTCTGGGGAAATAAAAGTCAATAGAAAGAAAGCTAAAGAATCTAGGGACTGAATAACACAGTGAACCCGGAGGCGGTTGAGATTGTGGTTAAGGGTGAAAATGGAAGAGAGTCTTCTGTTAGCTAGAGCAAATGTACATCACTATTGCAGGGTGATGGGAATATGGAGAAACATGGGAAAACTATAACTGGTGTGACCTATAGACTGTGGTTCACTGCAATACTATAATATTCTAGCATTAGTGCCAAGCTATACTGTGTTGATAATGGAGGGGTATGGAAAAACTGTGCCAAATGTATGCTATGGACCATGATTGGTGCTAACAGTCTGATGATATTATCTCATAATCTGTAACAAATGTTCCACTAGGGTATGAAGTTGTATGGGAAATCTACAAATCTGTATGATTGTTTTGCAAGTCACAATACCTGTAACAAAAACACATTTTAAAAAATTGTATGGGTTGGGGGAAAAATACACTAAATGTAAGATAAGGAATATAGTTGGTAGTAATATTTTGATGATGCTCTTGTATAGTTTGTAACAAATGTTTCACACCAATTCACACCAAAGAGTTGGTGGAGGGGTGATGTATGAGACCCCTGTGTGATGTTATGTATGTTTATTTTCTAAGTTCCATCTTTACTATACACTTATTGTTTATGTGTGTTCATGTATGAATGATATACTTCAATTAAAAATATATATATATTCAAATAGTGTAAATGGAAGGCAGTATTATCATCAGTGTGGACTGCAGCTACAAAATCACCCAGTGGCAAACCTAATCAACTTTCTTGACAGTTCTCTCAAATTACCTTTCCAAAGCAAATTATTTCAACTTTACATTTATTTTATTGATTGGAAATGTACTAAAAATGAACACTCTCATGAAATGGAAGCATTCATAAATACATTTTTAATGCATATTAAAAGAGTTTTAATTTTAATTCTTAAGAAAAACAGGTCACTTAATATGGGACAACTCTCAGGAAAATTAGCTTCTAACTATTTCTATTTTGTCCTAGTACCAGGACTTAGTATATTGGTCAAAAAGATGAAGAATTTTCAGAAGTACTATAATTGGAAAAAATTCTCTTCAGTAAAGGAAATAAAATGACAGCTGGGTTTCTAGGTTCTTGGCTATATCGCATAAAGGAATTTAAGGACACACCATGGGTAGGTAAGCAAGTTAAGAGTCTATTAAGAAAGGAGAGAAGGGAAGCGGACTTGGCCCAATGGATAGGGCGTCTGCCTACCACATGGGAAGTCCGCGGTTCAAACCCTGGGCCTCCTTGACCCATGTGGAGCTGGCCCATGCGTAGTGCTGATGCATGCAAGTAGTGCTGTGCCATGCAGGGGAGCTCCAAGAGCAAGGAATGCACCCCGTAAGGAGAGCCACCCAGCACAAAAAGAAAGTGCAGCCTTCCCAGGAATGACACTGCACATGGAGAGTTGACACAACAAGATGACACAACAAAAAGAAACACAGATTTCCAGTGCTGCTGGTCACAGAAGAACAAAGAGTGAATGGACAGAGAGAGTAGACAACTGGGGGCGGGGGGAAGGGGAGAGAAATTTTTAAAAATTAAAAAAAAAAAAAAAATCTTAAAAAAGAAAAAAAACAAGGGAAAGGGAAAAGAGGCACCTGAGACATGGGTGCAAGTGGGCTCAAGAGAGAAGCGCACATTGGGGCTGGGGCCTTTTTAAAGCTGACCTTACCCCCTCCCCCTTCCCCTGTTCGGGAGAGATCTTAGCTACCTGCTGCCCTGACTGGTTGCTTTTCTGCCTTCCTACTGGTTTATTCTATGGGTCACTCAGGTTGTACCTGTAAGCTTTCAGGGAACCAATGAAGAGGCCTTCCTTTATGTAGTTATCTGGGGCTTTTTTGAGCCCAGGACCTTGCCACCAAGTTCTTGGCGGGCTTTTTGGCGATAATGGTTATGGCTCTGTTTTCCAATAGCTGCCTTCCCTCAGCATGGTGGGGTCTCCCGGCCATGCTCTTTCAGAGTCTCAGCTGTGATGATTACAACTTTTTTCTGACAAGCTGCCTTCCCTCATTTTCTATATTAGCCTGCCTCAGTACCACTGACATAGTCATGTATTTAATATCAATAAAATATTATTTATTTAATAATGCTAGAATAAATTGTTTACTGAAGATCTTTTTGTTCTTTGGTAAATTCAGTAATAAACTATATATTTAGCTTTCTTTCCAAAATATTTCAGTAGGTCACTGAAAGCATCTTGGCTCTGAGCCCTCAACTAGCCCAATTCTTAGAGTCTGTGGTATTAGACTAAGTTTGTGACATTAGTCTATGTACGCATATTTTGAGAAAGAGAAAACTTTCAAATAGTTTCTAAACATATTTAATAGTTATTTGTGAAAGTTTTTTTTATAATTTATAGAAGATAGTTTTCAAAGTTTATGCACTAAATATACATTATACCAAAGTATGCATAATTATATAGTTAATGCTTCTTAACCACAGCTATTCTCTTCATCTCTCTTCAACTCAATTAAATCTACAAAATAAGCAGTATAAGTTATAGCAAACCAACTTATCCAGCAAAACTGAGGTCATCAGAATGAAGGAAGGGATATTTTTTGAAGTTCAAGAGAATATGACTCAAGAAAAGTAAGTAAGTTCCTGGGAGTCAATTCCTGAACTTCCTGCTCCTTCAAAGACAAAAAAACCTGAAAAATAAAAAACGCCCTCCAAAGAAGACATACAAATGGCTAATAAACACATGAAAATATGCTCAATATCTTTAACCACTAAGGAAATGAAAACCAAAACAACAGTGAGATACCACTTGACACCCACTAGGACAGCTATTATTTAAAAAATAGAAAAGAAATACTATCTAGAATTGGAAGAAACAGGACCCTGGTACATTGTAGATGAAAATGTAAAATGGCACATCTGCTGAGGACAACCATTTTGTGGTTCCTTACAAAGTTAAACAAAGAATTCCCATATGATCCACAAGTCTACTTCTCAGTACATAGCCAAAAGAACTGAAAGAAGGGACTAGAAAAGATACTTGTACACCAATGTTCATAGCAGCAATATTCACAATAGCCAAAAGTAGAAGCAACCCAGGTGTTCATCAATAGATGAATGGACCAACAAAATGTGATCCATCCACACAACAAAGTCCTAGCCATGCACAAAAAGGAATGAAGTTCTGGCACAGGCTATAGCATGGAAGAACCTTGAAAACATTATGCTCAGTGAGATAAGCCAGACTCAAAAGGATAACTATTGTATGATTCCACTTATCTAAATACCTAGAATATACAAGTCAGGGACTGTTACCAGAGTGGGGAAGGATAGGAGAATGGGGAGTGATAGCTTAAAGGGGAGGCAAGAGTTTCTGCTTGGGGTGATGAAAATGTTTTAGTAATGAATGTTTCGGTGATGGCAGCACAACATTGAATATAATTAATATCAATGAACCATACGCATCGAAGTAGTTAAAATGTGAAATACTGTGTTGCACATGTCACCATAATAAAAATTCACAAACAAGAAAAAGAGGCTCACTACCTTGGACTCAGATGGAACCACGGAGAGGTCAGAGGGGCTGCTGCACTGAGAGAAACGAGGCTGTCTGGGTATGTCCATGTCCTCAGTGCAGATCCGAGACCAGCATTCACAAAAGCTCTGCCTCTGTGAGCGACAGCCGACAGGTGGATGACAGCAGGCCTGACCAGCCGGGCAGGATTCTTGGGCTCCTGTCTGCCTACCTTCCCTGACCCAGGCTATTAGCAAACAGCCTCAGCGACGAGGAGCAGTGCCTTGGCAGACAGAAAACACCCGGCCTCGAAAGGGTCCTGGGAAGAAGACGCTGCAGCCAAGGTCAGGCCGACAGGGCGCACGCCTGCTCCAGGGCCACGCGGCTTCCCCAGACTTGGGGATGTGCACTCGAACAGCCCTGGACGTGCGCAGGACCAAAGCGCTCACACTGGGGAGGGGCTGGTGAAAACTCCCCCAATTCCTCCACAGCTCAGAGCATGGGAAACAGGAGTGACGCAGTTGTTTCTAAACTGAGCCACATCTAACACTTTACTAATCGTTTGCATGTCTAAAGCCCCTGCCCTGACAAAACCAGCAATGTGCCTCTCTCTGGCCACCACCCTCTTTCCTCATTCCTACTGAAGGTGCACTCACGCTCATGGCCTGGGGGCCCCCAAGGGGAGGAGGCTCCCCCTTTTTCTCAAGAGATTTTGTGAGGATGAAAGGTGTGAAAAGTGCCCAGCAGCCTCTCAGACTAGTGGGCCTACAGGCATCCAATAAACAGCAGCTGTTATTATTATAATCAAGAATGTTCGAGGGAGTGACAAAATGTTGCTGAGAGGCTCAGTAAGGCTGAGGACAAAGAAGGGACTGCTAGATGCAGCAATGTGGAAGTGGCCTTAACCCAGACAAGTATACCAAAAAGTGAATGGACAGGGGCAGGGCTGGAGCGGGTTGAGGAGTGAATGGCGGGCACAGAAGGTCCCCTCCTGCATGGCTGGTGGCAGCACAAAGTGGAACAACCTCACCAGAGCGCAATCTGGCAGTAACTGAGAATGACAAATGCACATGACCTTTGGGTTCTACTCCTAAGACTTTCTGCCACAGATTCCAATCAGTGAATGTTCATTAGCCCCCACCATAAGCCAGACACTGGTATTGGGATAATGTACAAAGCAGACCAAAATGACTCTGTCTTCTTAAAGCTTACAAGGACAAAACTATCACATGTACAAGGACATTCACTGCAGTACTGTTTGGAAAAAGATCAATTTGGACCCATAATGCCCACCCCATATACCAGGATAAGATCCAAATGCATTAGATTTGAAAGTAAAACAATAAAGTAAGAGTACCAGAATAAAATACGGGTGATTTTTAAACCAAGGTTAGAGTTGAGAGGGTCTAACTATGACAACAAACCATACAGCCATAGAAGACTGTTGAATTTGAATACATAAAAACAAAGTAAAGTATGGCCAAAACATAGCAGAAGCAAAGTCAAAATATAGTAACAATCTAGAAAAAAATTTCAACTCTTATTACAAAGGGCTAACAGATACAAAGATCCAAAAAATTAAGAAAAAGGCCACCCACCTAATAAAAAAACCAGCAAAGACAAAGACAGTTGGGGAGGGAGGGAAGAAATGCAAATGGGTCTTGTGCTTCCACACCACCTCTTCTTTAAGGCAGGCAGGCCTGGCTGTGCTCTCACACAACCACCTCCGATGCTACAGCCTGCTGAACCATCATCATTTGGTACCTGCATTTCCTCACCCGGAACTATTATAATGTACTTCAGTGAGCCTTTTGAAATGATTAAACATCGAGTTATAATATGATCCAACAATTCCACTCCTAGGCATATACCCAAGAGAAATGAAAACATGTCCACGCAGAACAGGAATACAAATATTCACAGCAACACTATTCATCAACACTATTCATCATAGCCCCAAAGTAGAAACCACTCAAATGCCCGTCGACTAATGAAGGGATAAACAAAATGTGGTGTGTCCACTCAATAAAATATTATATGGCCATAAAAAGGAATGAAGTTCTAAATAAATAAAAATTTAAAAAAAAGAAAAAAGAATGAAGTTCTGATCCTTGTTACACAGATAAACCCTGAAAACATTCTGCTGAGTGAAAGAAACCAGACATACAAGGTCAGTAATGTATAATTCCACTTACATGAAATATTCAGAATAAGCAAAATTATAGACAGAAAGTACAGCAGTGATTCCCTGAGGCTCAGAAGGATAGAGTAATTAGGGGGGTAATGGCTAAGGGGGTGTGGGGCATCTTTATGAGGTAATAAAAATATTCTAAAAGGGAGCATGGTGAGGGAGGGACATATCTATGAATACATAAAAGCCATTGAACTGTATGTTAAATGGGTAAATTGCACAGTATGTAAATTATATCTCAATAAAGCTGTTCGAAAGACCTCCCACTGGCTAAAGCTGGAACAACTGGAGCAACAAAATAAGTAACAGTAGTATTGGGTGATAACCCAAAGAATAAAATAAATATCTATGAGTCCATATTGACATAAATGACCAAACAAATGTCCAAATAAATAAAATCTTACAAAAGAATTCCAATTAATAAATGTAGAAAGAATGAGAGAAATAAAAAATCATCATCAGAACACTAAAGCACTAATTGCTGGAGATGAAAATCTACTGATGAATGCTCACATTCACAGGCAAACATTAAGGGAGATCAGGATAGGTGTAGAGTCTCAAAGTATCTTCTCCCAAATATTTTTCATTAGAAAGGGGAAAAGGTGACTACAGAGGGAAAGCTGGCTGTCTAGGTGTCCTAGGGCTGCTGTAACACAGCACCATAAACTGGGGGCTTCAAATAGCAGAAAATGGTCCTTCCAGTTCTGGAGGCCAGAAGCCTGAAGCCAAGGTGTGGGCAGGGCTTCCTTGCTTCTTCCAGCCCCTGGCAGCTGCGGCTCAGCTTGTGGTTGCTGCGCTCCAGTCCCTGGCTAGGCCATCACACGGCAGGCCTCCTTTCCTGCTGTCCGTATCTCCTCTCCTTTGCTTAAGGACACCAGTCATATTGGATTAGGGCCTACTCCAGCCCAGTTCGGCCTCATGCTAACTAATCACATCTTCAAAGAGCCTATTTCCAAATAACAGAGGTAGGACTTCACCATGCCTTTTACACCACCTCAGCCAAGTTGATTAAAGCTAACATCGCAGTATTAAGACAACAGGTGGCGGACTTGGTCCAGTGGTTAGAGCGTCCGTCTACCACATGGGAGGTCCACGGTTCAAACCCCGGGCCTCCTTGACCCGTGTGGAGCTGGCCCATGCACAGTGCTGATGCAAGCAAGGAGTACCCTGCCATGCAGGGGTGTCCCCCGCGTAGGGGAGCCCCACACGCAAGGAGTGTGCCCATAAGGAGAGCTGCCCAGCATGAAAGAAAGTGCAGCCTGCCCAGGAGTGGTGCCGCACACACGGAGAGCTGACACAACAAGATGACACAACAAAAAGAAACACAGATTCCCGTGCCGCTGACAACAACAGAAGCGGACAAAGAAGATGCAGCAAATAGACAAAGAGAACAGACAACCAGGGTGTGGGGGAAGGGGAGATAAATAAATAAATAAATAAATCTTGAAAAAAAAAAAAAGACAAAAACAGCTAAGACATAACAGCATGGACTCCAGCATGATGCACTGAGATGGGCACATCAATTTTGTGGTGTTCTTGCTAAAAATGCATAATATCTCAATCTAATCACCAGAAAACATTAGAAAGTATCAACTGGGGACATAGTACGAAACAATTAGTATTCTTCAAAAATGTCAAGGCCAAAAGACAAAACAAGACTAAGGAAATGCCACAGATTAGAAGAGATTAAGGAGACATAACAACTAAAACACATGGAAAAGGACATTAGTGGAAAAAAATGGTGAAATTCAAATAGTATTGGGAAGCAGACTTGGCCCAATAGATAGGGTGTCCACCTACTATATGGGAGGTCTGCGGTTCAAACCCCGGGCCTCCCTGACTCATGTGGAGCTGGCCCATGTGCAGTGCTGATACGCACAAGGAGTGCCATGCCACACGGGGATGTCCCCCATGTAGGGGAGCCCCACGTGCAAGGAGTGTGCCCCGTAAGAGCCGCCCAGCGCGAAAGAAAGTGCAGCCTGCCCAAGAATGGCGCCGCACACACAGAGAGCTGACACAAGATGACGCAACAAAAAGAGACACAGCCAAGTGCAATGGCAAAGACCAAAAAAGAACGAAGGTCCAACAATGAGCCCCTGATACTAATGGCTATGCTTGTGAGCCTGCGCACCTGAAATAAGAACAAGGCCTAGAGCAGCAGTGTGCCTAAGAGTTACCTCCTGAGAGCCTCCGTGTTGCTCAAATGCGGCCAGTCTCAAAGCCAAACTCAGCATGTAAACTCGTTGCCTTCCCCCCAGCATGGGACATGACTCCCGGGGATGAGCCTCCCTGGCACCAAGGGCTCACTACCAAGTACCAGCTGATGATGTAATTGGAAAATGACCCTGAATAAAAGGTTCAACTCAGACCAACAGAATATCTGTCTACATATAATAACAGGAGTTAAAAATGCTTTTTGACCTAAATCAAGGGGGAAATGGAAAGGACAAATGAGTTTATATGGCTATGAGTCTCTAAAAAAGAGCCGGGAGGTTATCAGAGGGGTTGCCCTTATACATACCTGAGCAGAGTCCCAGAGACAGATAAAGTAGATACAACCCCAGTTACTGGTTCTTCTGAGGGCTACAGAGACCCACAGGTTTTATGGTCATGGCAAATGGAGTTCACTGCCATGTCAGTTGGCCCTTCTTTGGAGTTGGTGTTTCTGTGTGATGGAGCTGGACTCAGATGTGATCTCTTTTCACAAGCCTTTTCTGTTACTTTACCAGAATTGTAGTTGGTGCTGGGGTTTAAGATTTACCCAGGGGATATGAATCTCTGGACTGACCATATGATAGCCAGGCCCTGAGCCTCAACAGACTTCAGCTCCTAAACTCTGGTTTATTGGACTTACCCCACTCAGCTAACATGGAGTTGAAGAAGGTCAACCACCACACCATGGAGCCAAGAGTGCCTACAACTGAAAGCAGGAAAACTGCATCCAGCATCCATGTAGAATCTAAGCCCCCTCTTGACATAGATGTGGAATGGACACAACCAATCCAAGGTCCACAGGATGGAGGAATAGAATATGGATTAGAGTGGACTTACTGATATTCTATTCATGAACTATTGTGCTTAGTAATCAAAGAAAATGTGGCATTGGTGTGGAAAAAGTGGCCATGGTGGCTGCTGGGTGTGGGGAATTAGAGGAAGAGATGAGAATTAGAAGCGTTTTCGGGACTTGGAGTTGTCCTGGGTGGTGCTGCAGGGACAATTACCAGACATTGTAGGTCCTCCCATGGCCCACTTAACGTGAGAGAGTGTGGGCTATGATGTGGACCACTGACCATGAGGTGCAACAATGCTCAGAGATGTATTCACCAAATGCAATGCATGTGTCATGATGATGGAGAAGAATGTTGCTATGGGGAGAGTATGGGGTGAGGGGGGTGGGGGGTACATGGGGACCTCATTTTTTGTAATATTTTTTAAAAATGAATTAAAAAATAAAGAAAGTTAAAAAAAATCAAATGGAAGGGAAAAGAGTAGGGTTTACATATAATTGGGCAGATGTATGCTGGTCAAATGTTCTTTCATCATTTGCAACAAATGAAAGAACATTTGACTAATAAATATAGTCCTTATTTTGTTTGGAGTAAAAAAAGAGACAGTTTCCCCGTGTCGCTGATAAGGATAGAAGCCGTCACAGAAGAATACATAGCAAATGGACACAGAGAACAGACAACTGGAGGGGGAGGCAAATAGTATTGTCCCAAAGTCAGTTTTTTCCCCATCTTTTTAATTTTTGTTTGAAAATTCCTGACATTACAGAACTAAACTGAAATGTATTAATATTCCACTCTTAGATTTCCATGACAAACAGGAAAAAAAATTCATGAGCGAAAAAAAAAAACAACACAAAACAAAAAACAGAGAGAGGCATATAAAACTAAATATGGATCTCAGCATTAACAGTTCAACAGAGAAAGGAATTAAAATGCGTTAATTGAAAAATCACGAGGGGATGATAAAATGTGTAGAAACTGGAACTATTTAAAACCTGGAATCGCTGACTGTTCAGAAACTACCCAGATGGATCACGGGTGGTGGTGAACAGCAGAAAGGGATGAATCTGCGTTGTTCTAGCTGCTCCCCATGCCACCTGTCTCCAAGGAAAGCCTGGCATTGATTAGATACTGAGTCAGACTAATGCTGGCAGCAGATCCAGTGATGGTAACCTGCCTATCAGTAGATTCTTCTACTCGGTTCACTATTTGATCTGCACCCCAGACATCTGACGGATCTCACTGATTTTGGCGCCTTGACATCCGATTATCCAGCCAATCAAATCACTTGGAATGGTGAGTTCATGAGAAGTAGTCTGAGCAGATACATCCCAGCCCGCACTGAATCCGGTGTTGCCGTGCATCATAGGCAAATGAGACTGTTGCATCTCCAACTGCTACAGCTTGGTCAAATCTGGCTGTGGAATGGCATGCTGTCCTTGAACGGTATAAGCCTCTAGAGGTGGTCCCTCCAGGTC
The DNA here is from genome assembly GCF_030445035.2 of Dasypus novemcinctus. Taxonomy (NCBI): domain Eukaryota; kingdom Metazoa; phylum Chordata; class Mammalia; order Cingulata; family Dasypodidae; genus Dasypus; species Dasypus novemcinctus. The sequence goes on along the minus strand of NC_080695.1, from coordinate 12,340,112 downwards.
AGGGTTGAGCCACATGGATGTGGTGGTACGGGGAATGCTTGCACTGTCGCTGCCTGTGCTGTACCTGTCCTGACCACCTGCAAAGATGACCGGAGAACTGGACAGCTTGGGCTGGGACGGGATGGTCCCACCCTTCGGGGGGGACTCCAACATGACCACGCAGATCTGTTTGACACACTCAATGATGGATTGTGGAATGCCAGCAATAGTGAAAGCCCGCTCAGATGAGTTGGGGAGCACAATCCCTGCCACCTGGACCTGAGCCCCTGTACTCTCTCGTACTTCCTTGATCTTGCAACCACCTTTTCCAATGAGAGAGCCACATTCACTAGCAGGGACCACCAGCCTCAGGGTGACTGGGGGTCTATTAGTCATAAATTTTCTGATGTCCTCTTCCAGTTTGTCAATGATCATAGCAAAGGCTTTAAAGATTGGCATTAGTGGGTTGAGCCAAAGTAGTAATTTTCTCAGGACAATTCCCTCATGAGATGTTGATATGTGCACCACTTTCCTCCTGTATGTTCTTAACTGATTCTTTCTTTCCAGTGATACTCCCGATTTCCTTTCCATGCATAAGTAGTCGGATGGTGAGAGTGACATTTAATCCACCTTCAATCCACCTCCATTCCTGTCAAGCAGTGTTCTGGGGAGCTGGACTTTGAGTGGTCAAGTCTTTGGTCACTGCAGGTGTGAGGCAACTGTGGGGAAGAGGGGAGCCAGCGGGAGGTTTGGGCCAGAACAATAGGGGCTGGTGGGAAGGCAAGCTCCACCCCCATCCTCCCCACCACCCCCCATCCTCCCCACCTCTGCAGATAGGCAGGTGGAGGAGGAAGCGGGGAAGAGGGGTGGAGGAAGGGGGAAAGAGGTAGAGGGGGGGATGTGTGGGCCCACGGGAGAGGGCAGAGGCTGCAGCTGCTCCGGCTGCTGTCTCTGCTGGTCTGGCCCAAAGTCAGTTTTGAGAACTGTACCATGGTTCTGTAAGATGTCAACATTAGAGGAAGTGGGATGAAGGGCCTATGTAAACTTCTGGTTTTGCAACTTTTCTGTAAGTCTAAAGTTATTTCAAATTGAACAGCAAAAAAAAAAATTAAGAAGTGATCCATTTTGCCTGAGATTTATTTAATAAAAATAATGTGGGGTGGATGGTAAAGCCAGTACAAGGTTGGAAGGAATAGAGAAAACTAGATTAGCAAAGAGTCAATCCTAATTGAAAAGGGGTAATGGAATCATGGGGTTCATTATACTATTTCATGTTTGTGTACATTTGAATATTTACAAAATAAAGCTTTTTTTAAAAGATCCTTTAAAAAAGTAATGCAGTTTATGTCACACCTCAGCTCAAAATCTTATTTCCCATTTCACTCAGTTTAAACCAAAGTCCTTACCTAGGTACACACAAGTGCCCCCCCCATACTTTTCTGCCCTCCTCCTGTCTCCCCCCCTCCCTCGCACCAGCCACACTGGCCTCTCACTGCTGTCTCTTTCATGCACTGCTACTCAAAGTGTGAACTGCAGACCACCAGTCTGTCACCAAGACCACATTAAGGACAGAAAATAAAAAGAGGCATTTAGAAACTTCTATAGCAATTTAACATTGCCAGAACATCCAAGAATGTGACCATTTTTCTAGTAATAATCTTTTGCCAGTCAGTTTAATTTAATTAAGAAACCTACACACACAAAAATCTAAACTAAAAAATCTAAACATACAACTCAGAACACTCTAGTGTGGATCACTTTTACTCACAGAGACTCCAAAATAGAGTAGTGACAGAAAAGGAGAAGATGAACAAAAGGAAAAGCAGCCACATCTATTTCAAACTGTCTTTAGATCCATCCTAGGGCGTGGTCTCAGGATGCACTACAAGGGAGCCTGTGTCCACTTTGAAAACGTCTTTGTTTTGCAGAGGTAGATGGGCAAACGTTTTGTTGCAGAGACACAGTGTACCTCTTCCCAACACTGATGGTTGAAGGTAGATACAAACGGTGTTTCCAAATTCAGTAAAAAATATGAACAGAACAGGTTTTCCGATTATGGTGAAACTGCAATGTACTAAACTTAAAAAAAAAAAGTTCTCTCTGCTCTATAAAGGCTCCAGCCTCTTTCTTCCCTTCCCCACATTGTGCCTTGGTAGGGAAGGCCCTTGGGACACACTGGCCGGAGACATGTGCTCCAGGAGTGAAGGGCTCAGTCCACGGGGAAGTGATTCATTTCTACTGGACCGTAAAAAATGACCCGTAGGTAAAGGAATAGGGGGAAAAACACTGGTCCTTCTCCCCAGGTTATTTCAGAAGCTAAGTCCAGGCTCTCTCGTAGGTTAGGGCTGGCTCCTCACCCTAGCCTGCTTTCCTCTCAGATATGGACAAGCATATTTATGAAAAAAATTGTAAATGGGATAATACTACACCAACCATTTTTATTTTTTTTTAAGATCCATTTTTATTTCTTTATTCCCCCCCCCTCATTGTTTGCGCTCGCTCTCTGCTCTCTGTGTCCATTCACTATGTGCTCTGTGTCGGCTCGTCTTCTCTTTTAGAAAGCACCAGGAACTGAACCTGGGACCTCCCATGTAGAAGCGCTCAATTGTTTGAGCCACCTCCGCTCCCTGCTTTGTTGTGTCTCCTTGTAGCACCATCTTGTTGCATCAGCTTGCCATGCCAGCTTGCTGTTCTGCTTGTCCTCTCCAGGAGGCACCGGAAACTGAACCTGGGACCTCCCATGTAGTAGGCAGGAGCTCAATTGCTTGAGCCACATCTGCTTCTCACCAACAGTTTGATTTTTCTTTTTAATATTATTTTTCTTTTTTTGTTATTTTATTTATTATTCCCTCCCCACACCCCCCACCACTGTTTGCAGTCACTGTGTGCTGTGTCTGCTCGTCATCTTGTCTTCTCTTTAGGAGGCCCCCAGGTTCACCTGGAGACCTCCCATATGGAAGAGAGGCACTCAATCACTTGAGCCACTTTGGCTCCCTGCTTTTTTTGCAGCTCTCGTTGTCTTTACTCTTTGTGTCTCCTTCGTTGTGTCATCTTGTTGCATCACCTTGCTGTGCCTGCCTGTCATGCCAGCCCGCTGTCTTGCTCATCTTCTCCAGGAGGCACTGGAAACTGAACCCGGGACCTGCCATGTGGTAGGCAGGAGCTCAATCACTTGAGCCACATCCACTTCCCACCAACGGTTTTTTCCCACACACACACCAGTTGTTTTTTTTAAAGATTTATTTTCCCCTTTCCTTCCCCTCCCCCCACCCTGCTGTTTTTGCTGTGTCCATTTGTTATGTGATCTTCTGTATCTATTTCTCTTCTCGTCTTCTCATTTTTTCTCCTCTAGGATTCACCAGGATTCGATCTTGGGCCCTATCACCTGAGCCACATCTGCTTCCCCACAACAGTTTTTAAACTTGCTTTTCTTCACCTGAAAGGCTGCTCCTTCTGCTTGAAATGAAGTTGCTTTCTTAACCCAGAAGTCTTCATGGATAAAGTCCTCCTCAATGAGGCCAACTGGCTGCCCTATTTAAAATGGTAAGCAGTGCCTCTAACCAGCCCCGGCACCCCAAAACACCTTTTACTTGCTTGGAATGAATGAATAATATAGATTTTCAAGTGGTAGATGAACACTAAAATGTGGAGCTGTGTATCTGGAAAGTCAACTCAGAGACAGAAGACAAAAAGTGAGCTGTTAGACTGACCGAGGGAAGGTTCTCAGTCTCAGGCCTGGCCAGCACTGGGCGGTGCAGCAGGCAGACACAGGTAAGGCAAGGGCGTTGTTTGGTTTGACCCTATCATGAACCTTCTCCTCTTCTTTCCCTGACTGTTCTTTTTCAGGCCTTCTATTTTAATAGGTACAAGAATCTAGGTCCTGGAGCTAAGAGACTTGATTCTTCCTACAGGCTATATAACTGAAAAAGGCATAGGCATAACTTATTAAATTACAGTGGGTTCTAAGAACAATTTTTAAAAAAATATTATTGTGGTAAAAAAAATATATAACATAAAGTTTGCCATTTTAACCATTCTTAAGTATACAATTCAGTGGCATTAATTATATTCACAAGGTTGTGCAACCACCACCATTATCTATGTCCAAAACTTTTTATCACCTCCTGTAGTAGTTTGATATGGTTATGAATTCCAAAAATAGATACTGGATTATGTTTGTAATCTGCTCTGTACCTGGGCATGATTAAATTATGATTAGGGCTTTGATTGGGCCATGTCATTAGGGCATTGAGTCCCCATCCTTTGGTGGGCGGGGACTCACAGATAAAAGACATGGCAAAGAACAGAGTTGAAGCTTTTTAATACTGGAGGTTTCTGATGTTGGAGATTTTTTTTTTTTTTTTAAGATTTATTTTTATTTTATTTAATTCCCCCCCCCCCCCCCCCGGTTGTCTGTTCTTGGTGTCTGTTTTGCTGCGTCTTGTTTCTTTGTCCGCTTCTGTTGTCGTCAGCGGCACAGGAAGTGTGGGCGGCGCCATTCCTGGGCAGGCTGCACTTTCTTTTCACGCTGGGCGGCTCTCCTCACGGGCGCACTCCTTGCGCGTGGGGCTCCCCCACGCGGGGGACACCCTTGCGTGGCACGGCACTCCTTGCGCGCATCAGCACTGCGCATGGCCAGCTCCACACGGGTCAAGGAGGCCCGGGGTTTGAACCGCGGACCTCCCATGTGGTAGACGGACGCCCTAACCACTGGGCCAAAGTCCGTTTCCCTGATGTTGGAGTTTTGATGTTGGAGTTTGATGCTGAAGTCTTAAGCTAGAGAACCAGGAAATCAGCACACAGAGGAAAGAGAAGTAATCCCCGGGAAGAGAGGACCTGAGCCAGGAGAAGAACACAAAGGAATAGAGACAGTTCCTTAGACATGGCAGAAACCTCAGGAAGAGAGACAGAGCCCTTCACCTGACAGTCTATGTTGGGGGCGCGCCCGCCATTTTGCGGACCGCCCCACATCAGTAGAAAAAATGGCGGGCGCGCCCCCAACAGGCCCGCCAGCAGGTGTACGGAGACCACGAGGACAACAGGGTACCCGAGAGAGGGAGTGGGCAGATGGCAGGGAAGAACCACTCAGAGCCGCACCATAGTGTGTCTTCTTCTTCCGTTTATTCTTTTTGTACAGAGCAAGCTTATATAGCGTCTTAAGCATTCGCGTTGCAAGGGGATTGGTCAGGGCTGGAACAAGACCTTATATGGCTTGGAAAGGGCTGGGGGGGGGGGGAAGGGGCGGGGAAAGGGCAGGAAGCAGGGGGAAACAGTGCTGAATCATGCCGCCTGCCATTTTTTCTACTGGTGTGGGGCGGTCCGCAAAATGGCGGGCGCGCCCCCAACAAGTCTACAGCTGACCTTGTGGAGAGAGGCAAAGTTTTGAGAGCCTCATAGTCTACAGCTGACCTTGCGGAGAAAACAAGGTGCTGAGCCCAAAGGAAGCCAGGAAGCCTGAACCCTCCAGACGTTGGCAGCCATCTTGTTCCAACACGTGGAAATAGACTTTGGTGGGGGAAGTAACTAATGCTTTGTGGCCTGGTATTTGTAAGCTCCTACCCCAAATAAATACCCTTTATAAAAACTAACCAATTTCTGGTATTTTGCACCCCTTTGGCTGACTAATACATCTCCAAACAAAAAATTTGTACCATTTAGCAGTAAGTCCCCATTTGCCCTTCCCCCAACAACCTCTAATCTACTTTCTCTGTGATCCTGCCTATTCTAGGTATTTCATATAAGTGGAATTCTCCAGTGTTTGTCCTTTCATGGCTAGCTTCCTTCACTGAGCACAATGTTTCCAAGGTTCATCCATTTTGCAGGGGAACTTCAGGCCTTTTATGGCGTGTAATATTCCACTGTATGTAGACACCACATTCCATTGATCCATTCATCTGTGGATGGACACTTGGGTTATTCCACCTTTTGACTATTGTGAATAATGCTGCTGTGAATATCTATATACAATATCAGTTTGACTACCTGTTTTCAATTCTTTTGGGATCTACACCTAGGAATGAATTGCTGGGCCACGTAGTAATTCTATGTTTCACTTTTTTTTTTTTAACTTTTTATTTTGAAATAATTTCAAACCTACGGGACAGTTGCAAAAATACAAAACTCATACAGATAACTCTAACAAAGGCCCCCACCCAGATCCACCAACTTTTAACACATTTTGCTACATTTGCCGAATCTTCTTTTTATCTGTCTTCTAAACACTGGAGAGTAAATTATATACATCATGATCCTTGAACATTTAATACTTCCATATACATTTCCTAAGAACAAGGATATTCACTTATGTATATGTTTAACTTTTTGAAGCACTGCCAACATCAGTATGATTTTTTATCTTTGTTCTGCTAAATTTAGTATCTGGTATGGACTCTAATTTTTTTTTTAATGCCTTGTATTTCAAATTCTGTTATTTAAATAAGTAGGACACAAAAAACTCTAGGGAATTAAGGCTAGCTTGCAAACAGTATTTTTAAATAACAGCCCTTGTTAGTTCATAAAGGCATTTTGCATCTATTTTCTCATTTAATCATCTTTCATGCTAATGAGGTATTAACCTTCTTAAAAAACTTCTCACTCCCCTACAAACAAGAAATTTGGGGGGTCCTAGATTATATGGTATGTGAAAATATCTCTATAAAACTTTAAAGAATAAATAAATATGCAAAAATAGCCAGAAATAGCAGCTATGTACAGCAGGGGAAACACAGAGAGATTGAGAGGTGAAAAATTTTGTTTGTTTGGTTTTTATTATTAGTGAAATAATGAAAACACTCTAATAATGACTGAAGTGATGAATGCACAACTATGTGATTATACCAAATACCACTGATTGTACACTTTGGATGAACTGTACATTAATGTGTATCAATAAAATTGATTTGTTGAGAAAAAAATGGAGTCCTTAATTCCTTATTACTTGCAAAACAGATTCCAGCAACCCAGCGATAAAGAGGATGGGTACAGAGTGTTCTAAGAAAAACAGAAGGCAGGGAGCTGGTGCTGTCCCCCTTGTTCAGATTCTATTTCCTGTTGCACTTCCCTTTTTAAAGGCCAAAATAATTAAACCTTCAAGTCAGGTAAATTAGTGATTTTCTGCAAATGAACAAAAACTAAAATGTGTAGGGGTTTAAAGAAACCAAAGTAAATGCCGCATTTTATTGAGACCTCTCCTAATACAGCAGAGAGCCTATGCGGCCCCCGGTCTCACTCAGTTTGGGAAGGGGTTGCTAATTGCACTCCCTCAAGCCCATGATCAGGTCTAAAATCCTCACCCAGTTCTTAGTAGCCCTTCCCCAAGGTACCTGGTGATTACCTTGTCTGTGGGCATTACCAGGCAGTCCTCCTCCCACTTGCCCCCTTCCTTATTCCTCACGCATTCAGCTCCCAGAGTTTTCAACAGCCCTGCTCATCCATCATGGGCTTTGGGGACTGATGCATTCAGCTCTCCTGACTGCCCACCCAGGTCCTGTCTTATAGATCTAATTTCCTTCCTGCAAAATGTTCTTCGGTGCATTTACCTACCCTCAACCATAACAGTGCAGATCCCTTCTATCAATTTCACCTACTGCACTTATTTTTCACATATTTATCTCCACTATTCATCAGGCAAATACGTATTTCAAAACCTCTCCGGAGATTAACTTACTGCTGTATCAACAAAAGATTTTGAAACCCTGAGCATTATTTAGAAATGGAGTTCTTTATTGCTTATGAAACAAACAAGACTTGAGCATTCCCACAATGAGGGTAACAGGCACAAGATGACGTAGACGCGGTGGTCACAAAAGTCCTTTCTAAGAACTGAAGTGTGAAAATGCACCAGCATTGGAAGAGGCAGGGAATAACAGTCAAGCCAAGATGGAAGGGCCAGCGCATGCAAGCACCCAGGGCAGAAAGGAGCGTGGGACATGCAGAGAGTAGAAAGGAGCCCAGTGTGGGGAGTAAGGAGCTAGCCAGGTGAGAGGTTCCTTGGAGAGGTGGGAGGGAGCAGAACTGTAAGACACATGTGAAATGCATTCTGCCTACACTAGGAAACTTTTTGTTTTCTAAGGAATAACATGATCTAATCAATGTTTTTAAAAGACTTCTCTAATGGTTTGGTGGAGAATAGATGGAAGCGACTGCAATAGTCCAGGGAGTGATTATGGTAGCTTGGACTAAGGCGGTGGTTGTAAAGAGAGGAGTGGATACAGGAGAGAGGTGATTTTCTCATGATGAATGGCAACTTTCAACAGGACAGCATTATTAAGTAGGTTTTCCTCTTACAAACTCTATTAACTTATAAAATGACTGCAAATTACTAATGTAATTCTAGGCAGGACATTCCAAAGTGGGAGTTAGCCCACAGACACGTTCCATTTTGCCCACAAAGTTTCTTCGTAAAAATCTGAGTTAGTTTGAGATCTAAAAATCAGGATTTCCAATTTCTCTTGGAAGTCATTAGATCTTGCAAACCCCAGGCCTCAATCTCCACAGGATGACAACTGGCTACAGCACAGGCCCTCTGGTTTACCACAGTTCCCAGCCAGCATCCTTCACTCATTGACACCTGCTAACTGTAAAGATATTTGAGTTTTCTACTTCTCCTATCTATTACCATTTGAGGATGCCACAAGCACCTGCTCATATGAAAGTATCTTAGCTTAGACCTTGAAGTAGAGAGGCAGGTTCATCTCAACTCATTTTAACACATTTTGTTCAACAATTGCTTTTGTTTGTTTGTTTGAGGTACCAGGATCAGGAGATTGAACCCAGGACCTAGTATGTGGGAACCCAGCACTCCACTGCTGAACCACATGGGCTTCCCTGAGTTGGTTTTTTCATTCGTTTTGCTTGTGGTTTGTTTTTTCAGGAGGCACCAAACCAAACCAGGAGCCTCCCACATGGAATGTGGGCCCTAAACTGCTTGAGCCACATCTGCTTCCCAACAATTGGACCAAAACCCTGTAGGTGCAAGCACAATGACAAGTACACTCTGACACATCTAAACGCCAGGGTGGGGACACCTGCCCCATCTCACCACCCCCTCTACTACTGCTCAGGTTTCCTCATTTTGCACACAAGGAAGCAAAACCAGTGCTTTAGAGTGTAGGCTCCTTCAGGAGAGGGACCAGTTTCTTTCCCCATCACAGAGCTTGTGTCCAGAGACCAACACATGTAAATGGAATGAAGGAGGAGCTTTGGTCACTAGTGACACGGCTTGAAAGAAACAATTCTCAAACTGACGACTTTCCCTCCCACTAGAAAAAGGCACCTGTACTTCAAAGGATGTAATATGTCAGCCATTCATGGCAAATGGGTGCTGGGGAGCGAAAGCACTATTTCGGTGTGAATTGTTTGCAGCTTCTGGAGCCTGACCGCTCCTTTTATCATGTCTCTTGATCTCTTCCCTCATCCTCACCACCACCCAGCTCCCATCTCGGGTCGAGATAAGTAAAAAAACAATCATCAGAATACCATTAACTTCCAATCCATGCTAAGTTTCAAGGATAACATAAAAGGGCGCCACAAAGTTTATTAAGGAACTAGAAAATGCTCCCATAAACCCACCACTCCCACCCCCAAATTTTGTATTTTTCTCGGCCAAATTTCCTCCTCGGGGCCTTTCCAGCCCGTGCCATCCATCCCACCTCTCGTCGGATCCCACCCACCCGCCAGCAGCGGGACTTGACCAAGGCACGGAGCTTCCCGGGCTCCTGAGGGACCGCACGAGAAAATGCACGGTGCTTGACACACACTCAGCATCCAACCCAGGGAAGCTGCCGGGAGCATCTGCAGCACCCTAGGCTGGCCGGGGCGCGCCCACCCCGCACTCTGGGGAGGGTCGCGAAGAGGGGGCCGGGCCGACCAAGCGGGCCCGGGCGGGCGCGGGTCACCCACCTGCAGGCGGACGTTGAGCATCATGGAAGCCACGATGTAGAGGTAGGGGAAGTTGATGCGCAGCCGCCAGGCCAGGTCGAAAAAGATGAGCAGCGTGCGGGTCAGCCCCTTGCAGAAGACCCCATAGGAGCGGGCGGCGGCCGAGCGCGAGAGCCGGACAGCCAGGCCCGACAGAGCCGCCGCCATATAGAGACCGGCGCCCGCCGCCCGCCCGCCGCGCGCTCCGACTGCCCGCCCGCCGGCCGGCAGCCCTCCGCGCGCCGCGTCGCCCCGGGCCTCCGCCCCGGCCGCTGGCCCGCGCTCGGCGCGCTGAGGGAGCGAGGGAGCGGCGGCGAGGCCGGCGGGCGGGCGGGCCGCGGGCTGGGCAACTCCGCGCGTCACGCCGCGGAAGCGTCTCGGCGCGGCCGCCGGCTCTCGGCCGGGCCGCGCAGCTGACGTCACAAAGTCCGCCGGCCGCGCGCGCCGCGCCTGCGCGCACGCGGGACGCGCCGCCGGCCACCTTGCCCAGGTGAGTCGCGCATGCGTGCGCGAGGTGGCGATGCGGCCGGGAGAGGTTGCGTTGTCTCGGTCCGCCCCCTAAGGGCTGACGGGAGAATAAAAAGCTAGGGAGTTCAAGCCTTGCCTGTGGTCATGCTGGCGCCTCTCTGTGAATCTATTATAAGCCATTGAATTATTTACTTTAAATGGGTCAGTGGTATGATGGTGTTGGAATTATCTCTCAGTAAAGCTGTTGAAGGGCAAAGGGCTAAGCTAAAAATCAATAAAAATTAAAATAACAATCGAAGGCTTCTCGGGAGCTAAGAGCATTCTCTATGTGAATTGCCAGCGGTCTCCAGCTCTGTTTGTTCGGTGTCACATTACATGTAGTTTAATCTTTCATTGTTATGACATTAAAACCTCTGTTGTAAAAAGTACAAATAGTTAAACCCCCTGAACTAAAAGTGTTCTGAGTTGGGTTTTTTTAAGATTTATTTTTTATTTATTTCTTCCCCCTTCCCCTGACCCTGTTGTCTGCTCTCTGTGTCGGTTTGCTGTGTGTTCTGTGTCCACTTGCATTCTTGTCAGTGGCACCAGGAATCTATGTCTCTTTTTCTTGCGTCATCTTGCTGCATCAGCTCTCCATGTGTGTTGCGCCACACCTGGGCAGGCTGTGCTTTTTTTGCATGGGGTGGCTCTCCTTGCAGAGTGCACTCCTTGCATGTGGGGCTCCCTTATGTGGGGGACACCTCTGCGTGGCACAGCATTCCTTGTGCACATCAGCACTGCACATGGGCCAGCTTACCACACAGGTCAAGAGGCCCTAGGTTTGAACCCTGGATCTCCTATATGGTAGGCAGATGCTCTATCAGTTGAGCCAAATCTGCTTCCCTGTTCTGAGTTTTTTGATAGTGATTTTTTTTTAACATTCCTTCTTAAACATACAGGTTTCTATTAAAAATTAGCCTTTGGTGTGAAGGTAGCTAGCTACCTTCCTTCTAGTTTCAAGCAAAACATTTCATGTCTTATTACTTGTGTCCACCAATGAGAAAGTCTGGAAATTTGATATACATGAGAAAATAGTTTCATAAGCAAGTCTTAAGTTCCTTAAGAAAGCAATCGTGGGAAACGGACTTGGCCCAGTGGTTAGGGGTCCGTCTATCACATGGGAGGTCCACAGTTCAAACCCCGGGCCTCCTTGACCCGGGTGGAGCTGGCCCATGCGCAGTGCTGATGCGCGCAAGGAGTGCCGTGCCACGCGGGGGTGTCCCCCACGCAGGGGAGACCCACGCGCAAGGAGTACGCCCCATAGGGAGATCCGCCCAGAGCGAAGGAAAGTGAAGCCTGCCCAGGAATGGTGCCGCCCACATTTCCCGTGCCCCTGACGACAACAGAAGCGGACAAAGAAACAAGACGCAGCAAATAGACACAGAGAACAGACAACTGAGGGGGGGGGAATTAAATAAATAAATAAATCTTTAAAAAAAAAAAAAAAGAAAGCAATCGTGGAAAGTAACAATGTAAAAAAATGTAAAAATGGATTTATTTCACATTGAAATCCTTTGCCCCAAAAGGGATTTGCAATAATAATCATTTTTTTAAAATCTTCATTTATTCCTCTAATTCTGAAGAAGAATAAGACTATAAAACACAGAGGACATTTCTAATATTGCCATCATGATTATTCAGCATGATCATTTTTCTTTAGACATATACTGTATAAAAAGAACTACACTATTTGATGCTCAATAATACTCTATTCACTATCATCTGCATTTTAGGCCAAAATCATAATAAATAAATATTTCAGGGGGTTTGGCTTTGGCTATTTTTTAAAACTATTTTTCAAAGAATTTTCACAAACCCTTTGTTTCTCTTATTTTTACAGCATTATATTTTGCCATACTTGTCAACATTGAAAAGCTCACTTCCAATTTCTCATAAGCTATTTTTTCGTTTTAGCACACATTGTCTGCAATCTTTGAGGAATGAAGAGCACATTCTGCTGAAATAGCACTGTTTTTCAAGTTATCTTTATATGATACAAAAGAAAACCATTCACAGATCTTTAAGGCTAGAGTCCTTCAATATAAAATTTGCTGAAAGTCACAAAATTAATCTAATAATGCATAAAAGATTTGGAGAGACGCTAAATTTATCCTTCGACCTGTAAAAATTGTCACTGGTGGAGAATTGGCAGCCCCATTTGTTTAAACTGTGTTGAAAGAACAGATGGGCTGTGGCAATGTGTAACATATATATTTATTTATACATATGGTTACTCATTCCTGAACCTCTAAACACCATTTAGGCACCAAGGCATTTTTAACAAACCACTCGCCATAAACAATAGCAAACAGAATTACCACAAGGCTAGAAGGAGCAAGATAAGAAACCTGTTATAATTAGGTGTAATGAGAGATCGAAGAGAACACAAAGGAAAGCTAACCAGATTGCAGGTTTAGTAGTGATCAGCGTTCTCCAATTCCATGCTACAGAGCCAGCTGGTAAATTAGGCTGATGACTTAAATTTCCATCCAACCCCAATTTACTGAGCATCTCTGGGAAGACATTTTGCTAATTAGAATTTGAGAAATAAACACAGACAGAACTAATTAGAAGTCAGTGTGAAAATATGTTTTTGTAGCGGTAGGAAGGGCAGTGAAAGGAGGGAAGAGAAAAGAGGCTAAGACAAATAGGAAAATAAATTTATTTTCTTTAAAATAAATAAATTTCTTTAAAATTATTAAGGATCCTCCCGCTTTACCTACAATCTTCCAAAGCACAGAAAACTCGGGTTCCAGGGCGACTTCTCAGCGCCCCGGTGACCTGGTTCTGTAAAATGAGGATAATAAGAGCCTTGCACAGGGGAATTGTGATGAACAAATGAGGTCAGGTGTGGAGAGGTAGCACACACAGACCTGGGCATAGATAGAGCAGCTATTTTCATACTCAGAGCCCTGGAGTCCCGGAACAAAATGCAGGTTTAATGGACCCACTAATCATCATCATAATTAAGACTATGTAATCAAGGATCACAAGCAACCTAAAGATTGGGAATGATGTGGGCTATGGGTGGGAGGCTCTTTGTCTCTTCAGAGATAACCTAAGCTGTTTGACTTGTGGGTGTGGAACGGTAAGAGGCTGCAGTCCTGCCCTTAGTGACAATGGCAACGACTCCAGTCCCAGGAAACAGTTTAGCAAAGCAAGGGCTATAAACTTTAAGTATTTAGGGGAAATGCAAACAAAATATGCTAAAAGCCTATCTAGAATGTCTGGAGTCCATGCTAAAAGCTTACCTAAGATGTGGAAGATATGTATGCTAATTGAAGCCTATTGAGAACTGAAACAAAGGGACCATTTGGCCTTTCCTCTCTGTATAAAAGACATTTGAAAATCTTGTTCAGGGCTCGGGATTCAAACAGAAAGCTCCCGAGTCCTGCCGGCTGGCCATAAACCATTTTTCCTTCTCAAAATCATTCCTGAGTCCTGGCCTCTCTATACCCGTCCATAAACCATTTTTCCTTCTCAAAATCATTCCTGAGCCCTGGCCTCTCTATACGCAAATAATTGAACCTCTTTCAAATTCTACAACATTTTTGGCGACTCCGCCGGGACTGCAAACGAAGGCCAGAGACGGTAGCATTTTGCTGCCCCTTCCAAATCCCCGAGGAAGCCAGGAGGACTCGGGTGAACCCCAAATCTGGGCGCCCCTGGATTAAATTTAACCCAGAAAAGACGTGGGCTCCACCAGAATCTTCCCGACAAAAATCGAGGGCAATGGAAGGTCTGAAGAGAAAGATTCTGGGAACGAAAAAGAACTCTGAACATGGAAGAAGGTAAGACTCCCCGGGTGAGCACAGTCTGGAAAGCCCTAGCTTTAAGTGCTAGGAAGGGGAGGCTGATCACCTCCCAAGAGAACCCTAGTAGCCCCAGAAAATTAGGGGGAAGCCGTTCTCTCTAGGCCTGGGAAAAGGAGAAAAACCGGGAAAAAGCCCTGGTGTTTTGGGTTTGTCTAACTGCATGTTAGAATCTGGTACTAGTCTTATATCCACTAAAGGAGTGGAGGCTTGATTTTAATAGGAAGGGTTGTTTATAGGTTCGAGTCCTAATGTCCTAGAAATTGGTCTAGATTGAAAGAAAAAAAAAAAAACTTGGTTACAGAAAAATGGATCAGCTTTTCTAGTGGAGCTTGTTCTGGGTGTAAAGTTAAACAGTGGAAAAAGTCTAGCTAAAATCTTTTGTTATGGTGCTAAATTGTGAATGAATTCGCTTTATACCAAATGTTAAGTGTTCTGAGGTTTGTAATGGCTGTGGGGGCAGCAGTGCTGAAAATATATATAGAGAACTTTTCAGATTAGTGACCTTTGTGCTTCTATCTGTGTCAGCTCAATGCTAGTGCTGGAGTTGTGTTGTTATGTAAAGTAGAATTCAGTGGAGCTGGAGAAATGATTATGGGGCAAAACTGTGAGGAGTCTGGATGTTTACGGAGTCTAGATGTTTGTGCATGCTCTGCTGTCTTGTCTCTGGTCTGCCCCTTTGCCGGGGCTTGGCGGCCGTCTGTGTCCGCGCCACGCGCCCAAGTTTGTTGGGGATGTCCCAGTCAGGGTGGTTGGGTCCCCGGGAGAGTTGCCGAATTTGAGTAGGTTCTATCTGCTCATTTTGGCTGAAAGCTGGAAAGGGGGGAGCAGCTTGCCCCTTTCCAGTGAATCCACACCTTCTATTCATAAGCCGCATTCCTGTTTGATTGTTGTGCACCCGACTGCCTGGAAGGGGGGAAGTGAAAGGGGTGAAAAGCAGAATCAGAATAAATGCAGTAAAGTTCCCTCCCTAGGGTGTCAAAGCCAAAATACGTTTGCATTCTGCCCAGGTTCTTAGAAGGTATTGTAGTAACTTTAAGTAAGAGAATGTGTTCTGTGAAGGTAAAATTTGTCTTAAAGGTATAAATAATTACAAAATTTTAACAAAGCATTGTTTAAATTAAGGTATTTAAATGGCTAATTGCAGAAAGTCATTATTAAACAAAAACTGAATTGATAATAATAATAATAAAAAGTAATTTTATAATAAACTTATTCGGCAGCCAGCCTCCCCTGCCAACTTGCTTCCAAAGAAACTGTTTCTGGTATTACATGCTACTAAGTATTTTTTTTTTTTTTAAAGATTTATTTTTTATTTATTTAATTCCCCTCCCCTCCCCCGGTTGTCTGTTTTCTGTGTCTTTTTGCTGCGTCTTGTTTCTTTGTCCGCTTCTGTTGTCGTCAGCGGCACGGGAAGTGTGGGTGGCGCCATTCCTCAGCAGGCTGCTCCCTCCTTCGCGCTGGGCGGCTCTCCTTATGGGTGCACTCCTTGCGCGTGGGGCTCCCCTACGCGGGGGACACCCCTGTGTGGCACGGCACTCCTTGCGCGCATCAGCACTGCGCATGGGCCAGCTCCACACGGGTCAAGGAGGCCCGGGGTTTGAACCGCGGGCCTCCCATGTGGCAGACGGACGCCCTAACCACTGGGCCAAAGTCCGTTTCCCACTAAGTATTTAAAGTGAAGAAAAGTTCATTATTTTAACAAGCTTTTTAGTATTAATGGCAATTATATGTTGTAAGAAGTTTGCCTGGGAACTTAGTATGTGGGATATATGGAAGTGTTTTTATTGTTAAGGAAACAGAAGATGATTTTGTCCTAAGATAAAATGATTGATTATTAGAAAGAGTAGAGTGTGGGACAAAACCTGAATGAATACTGAAAGTGTAGAAGGTTTGTGGAAGGAATTTTTATGATTAAAATTGAGTAAGATCAATATACAAAGAAACTCTTTTATCAAAATAGCTTCTTTTGCTTTAACCTCATCATTTCCTCAGTGTTTGAAAAAGAAAGGGTCTTCTCTTTTAAAGAACATTATATTCTAGAAATCAAATCCTGAAAAGTAGCTTTTTATTTCAAACTAACTCCAAGAGATTTATTCTTTTACCTTAAAAGAAAAACTAAAGTAATAGTTAAGTTCATTTAATATGTTATAAGTCGAATAAAAGTTGTTTAAAGGTGTTACAAAATTAACAGTTTTTTTTTAAATTAATAAAAACTGTAACTAAGTTAAAATCATTTATAAATGCATTTATATTATAAAACAGTGGAAAGATAATAACTGAAATTATAGCTGGGTGAATTTAGCCTGAAATTGTTATTTAAGTATAAACTCTAAACTTAACCTTTCCTTAGTTTATGGTTACTTCAAGCCTAACCTCACCCTTTGCCTTTGCCTGTGGTTATTTCATAATAGTTTCTGCCTCTGCAGGCCAGAGAAGAGCTGGGACATCACTGTCTCCTGTCTTGGTATTAGTAACCCTTTCTCTCATGAATTCAAGTGTAAACTAAATAAATTGCTGCCTGATGGAATGAGGTTAAATGACCTGGAGTTTTATTATCTTCAAAATCAAAAAGGGGGGTGGAGGGGGAGACGTCTCCTGCCTTGACGGTCAGTGTTCCTAAGAGTGGCAATTCATGAGAAAACCAGTCTGTCTCCCTGAGGCTTCAAATAGCCTCAGTAAATATATATAAAATTAATCTTGTTGCTTATCCAAAATTCTGCTAAATTCAAAGTAAAATATAAAGTTCTGAAACAAAAAAATAGTGCTAAAGCATTGAGAACATTTTGGTTACAATCCATTAATTAAGAAAGAAAATTCTTGTGTAAAACTGCATAGTCATAATATAAAACTGCACAGTCATAGTGCAAATTAAGAAGAGTTTCAGGAGTCTTTGTAATGTTTTGCAGTCACTTGTTTTGTAAGAATTAGAAGTTTAAAGTAACTAAAGTTATGTTTTTGTGTCAAACTATTCATGTCTGCCTATTTGCTCAAATTGTTGAGGTTAAATATGCAGTTATAAGTAATATATATTTCGGGACCCCAAATTAAGCTAAACAGTATATAAAATAATGCAAATTATAAGTAATATCAATGAGTTTTGTTTCTGTGTCTAACTCTTTGTGTCTACCCATTTGCTCATTGTATGTCTTCATACATCAGAATAATATCAAATTAACAAATGAAAATTCTTAAAAGAGCTCTATTCAAATTGTTAAAAATTAAATATGCAGTTATATATGCAAATAAATATTCTTAAAGCCCAAATTAAACTAAGCAGGATGAAAAGTCATAGAAATCTGATTATAGAAACAATTGGGAAAGGGCCTCCTCTTTGCAAGAGCTTTAAGGCAAGACTAGGTGTGGCAGATTAAACCAATCTACTAGGCTAGGGAATTAAAAATCAGTTTGCCTGGTAATTTCCCAGTTTAAACCTTTTGTCAACCATAAAATGTAAAAAAACAAAAAACAAAAAACAAAGATTAGGTTAGTTTTCACATAAAGAAAAAATGTTGATTGGTGTAACCTGGCGGCCTGCTGCCTCGGTCTCCCACTCCCGGGTTGGACAGCAGTGGAGGAGACCAGTTTAGGCCAGTCCTATGGGCAGTAGAAGGATGCCCAGGAAGGAGCTAAGTCAGTGCCCTTTCAGCACTAAATTCTATTCCTTATTTGACAAAAGGGAGCAGGTAAAAACTAAAATGGTTGGAATGTGATAGAGGAAGCAGTTAAATCACAAACTTTTGGGCGGGAAAGTTAGATCTCAGATAAGCTGTAACTTCTGAAGTATCCAATCTATGGAAAACAGAGGAAGAGCTTGTGTGCTAGGCTTAGGGGTATAAATTGTGTCATTTTTCTTTGTTCGGGGCTGGCTCTGCGCCCCTTCTTGCAAGATTGAGAATAAATTCTTTTCTTCTCCACAATCTGGTAAGCCTTATTTTCTTCCAGAAGATTTCTTTCCAACAAAATAAAAGTAATTAATGGCTCTATTAACACATTTCAGTAAGTAAAGGAAAGTCCATAAAAACTATGGAGAGATCTTTCCTGGGTTATGATTTAAAAAATTAAGTAATTGTGTAATGTGTTTTAAAACCTGGTAGTCAGTATGCTTTTAAATTATTAATTTTCATAACTTAAACAAAGAAAAGAAGTTTTTAGCTCCCTGTAAGGGAAAAAGAACATTCCTTGCATAAACTATTATGGTTTCAATTTTATTTAACTTCAGTGTAATCTCCCATAGTTAACTTATAAACTAAATTAACGTATGTACAAAATCCTTAGAGTAATGAAAATTGTAAGTTCACATTGGTGAAATTAGGCTAAAGGAAAAAGATTGTAGATATGATATAGCCTGTGTATTAAAATCAAAATTATTTCCAAGAGTACCTAGTCTCCAAGATGGCCAAATAAGTAATAAAGGCCCTACAGTCTTTAAATGTTCAGAAGGGATGTGAGACTGAATGTGTATTCAGGGCTGCCTCCAGACAATGTGGAGCTATGCTAATCCAAACTGGCTTGGATGTGGAGAATATGTAACTCACCTGGAAGAAATAACCTATCTGATACTAAGATCTGAAGAACCTAACCAAAGGTCTGTTTACCATCACTGTTAGTCTTCCTAATCCTATATCCTCTGTATAAAAGGGTCTGGAAAAGGCTGTTCGGGGCTCGGTTTTTATTAGGACAAGAGTCCGCCGAGCCCGGCCAGTCGAAATAAACCAACTTCCTTCTCAGTATTCTCTCGTGTCCTGGCCTTCGAAACCGCGCCTATCCGAATTTCTCCACTACATTTCTGGCGAGCCAGGCAGGAGGGCGCTGAGAAGGTCAGAGGCGGCAACAGTTGTTTGCCCCTACCGGACGTCTCCGGGGAGGCCGGGAGGGCCCGGGCGAAGCCCAGCCCTGGGCGCCCCTGGACACCCCATTTGAGTCCAGAAAGAGGTTGTAGTTTTCGCTGGAGCCCTTCCGGAGGAGCCGGGGACACCGGGAGGTTTGAGAGACCCTGAGAACGAAGCAAGGAGCTCCACACGTCGGATTGGTAAGACCCCCGGGGGCATAGTGCAGGGAAGGCCTAATTCTGAAATTAGGAGGGAGTCTGATCAACTCTCATAGAGGAGGCCCTAGTACTCCTGAGAATACAGGAGGAAGCCGTCTCCTCTTCAGGTCCGAGGAAAGGAAAGGGGGGTGGTTGTGTGCGTGTGCTTGTGGCGACTGAGTGAGACGCGGAAAATTGCTTCTGCGGCGCGAGTGCAGAGTCCCGATCCGCGGTTCCGTGGCGACCTCATACGATCAAGGGCGGTCTGGGGGGTCCCTGCAAAGGGACCCTCTTCCATATCGGGGGCTTATACCGATCCGCTAAGGTTAAGAGGCGCCTGAAAGTTCCCGCGAGGGACGCGGCCGGAGACGGACGAAGCGAAAGGCTTGAGTGACTGTTGTACACCGCCGGCACAGGGTGAAAATGGGAAACACACACAGTAAAACCCCGTTAGGATGTATGCTAAAAAACTTCCCCCGTGCATTCCAGGGAGAGATGTACAGCATAAGGTTTCAGCCAGGAAAGCTTAAGATGCTTTGTGAGTTAGAATGGCCAACTTTCGGCATGGGCTGGCCCCAGGAGGGCACTTTAGATCCCCGGATCATCCGTAAAGTCCACGAAGCAGTAACTGAAAATCCAGGGCATCCAGACCAATTCCCCTACATTGATGCTTGGGAAAACGCTGTGAGCCAAAACCCACCTTGGTTAAAGAAGTGCATAGCTAAGGAAGCTAGAATTTGCTTAATGCAGAAACCGAGGAGTGCCGTCCCAGGGACCAAACCAAACAATCACCGTGCAAAAGGCACAGAAGAAGTGCGTCCCAAGTCCAGTGCTAATCCGCCCGTTTTGAAAGGGCCAGATGAATTTGAATTTCCACCGCCTTATGCGATGACTCCCGCCCCGGCGGTACTAAGGAATGAAAATGAGCTAGTCTCCCTAAGCAGTGACCCACAGTCGTCATCCGCACAGGGAAGTGCGATATCCTCACCATCCCCGCCGCTGCTTTTGTCACCATCAGAGAGGGCACCTATACTATCCCCGCAGTTGCCTTTATTGCCATCTGCACCTGAGAGCCCTACGCCATCCCCACAGCAGCTTTTACCGTCTCCGCAGCAGTCTTTGGCACCTTCGGCAAGAAAAAATGCAGACCAGCTGCTTTTACAGCCGGTTGCCTCTGGCAACGCCGCAGCAGCGCTGCAGGTCGGTCAGAGAAGAGACGCTAAGAGATTACAGCTGGAACCACAGGGAGCCCCGGGGGCAGAGAGAGCAGGGGAAAAGGCTGCTTTCCAGTTCCCGCTCCGTGAAACCCGGGCCCCAATCTTTTACGATGCAGATGGCCAGGTTCAGGGAGGAAGCCGTACATTCCTCTATGTGCCCTTTACTACGACAGATCTCTTTAACTGGAAAAGCCACACCCCACCATTTTCAGAGAAGCCTCAGGCCATGGCAGACCTTTTCCAGTCTATCATACAGACCCACAGACCCACGTGGGCTGATTGTAAACAACTTATAATGACTTTATTGAACTTTGAAGAGAGAATGCAGGTCACACAGGGAGCGCTAGCCTAGCTTAGAGAGCACCCACCTGAAGGAACTTTAGACAGTGATCAATATGCCCGCATGCAGTTCCCAGAAGAGGACCCCCTGTGGGATCCAAATAGCGCTGTCGGGCTCAACCGACTAGAGACATTCCATAGGGCATTAGTTGAAGGATTCAAGGCGGGGAGCCGCAAGGCAGTGAATATGGCAAAGACCAGTCAAATTCTACAGGCTCTAGATGAGAGTCCTGCTCAATTCTATGAGAGACTGTGTGAGGCGTTCCGTGTATACACGCCCTTTAACCCAGATGCTCCTGAGAGCCAAACAATGGTAAATGCAGCATTTGTTGCTCAGTCACAGGCTGACATTCAGAGAAAGCTGCAAAAATTAAATGGGTTTGCTGGAATGAATATCTCTCAGCTCATAGAAGTAGCTACTAAGGTTTATGTCAACCGTGATGAAAAAACAAAAAGGGAGGAAATTAAGAAGATGAGGAAAAAGGCAGATTTTCTAGCTGCAGCCATAGTGGAAAAGTCCATTCCTGTAACAAGGAAAGTAACTTGGCAAGCCCCAGCCCCAAAGAGAGAAAAAGGCCCACGTCTAGGGCGAAATCAGTGCGCATACTGCAAAGAAGATAGACATTAGAAGCGAGAGTGTCCTAGCTGGCCACTTGACCCGGCTGCCTCTGCAGCCAAAGCATTAGCCAGAAAGGCCAGTGGGGTATCACGACCCAAACGCTGCGACCGTAAAGGTTCAGAGAAGAAACCTGCAAATCAGATCATTGGGCTGGCAAGAATAGAGAACTCTGATAGAGATTATTAGGACAGACCGGGCTCCTATTCCCTTGGCCCCGAGGAGCCTATAGTCGGAGTTCAAATTGGGGGCCGCACCATACAGATGATGGTTGACACTGGGGCTCAACATTCTGTAATGACCAAGCCAGTTGGGCCTCTATCAAAAAGGCAAGCCAATATCGTAGGGGCAACTGACAAAAGTGCCCAACGGCCTTTCCTTCAAGCCAGGACCTGCAACATTGGGGGAAGGGAAGTCACTCACGAATTCCTCTATCTTCCAGAGTGCCCAGTCCCCCTCCTGGGTCGAAACCTGCTGTCAAAACTACAGGCTCAAATTACCTTTAGTGCCACAGGGCAATCCACACTGATCTTGGGGCCACAAGACCCTCCGAAGGTAGCGCTGACCCTTCCTCTGCAGGAGGAATGGAGACTGTTTTGCCTGAGTGAGACTGGCCAATCCATGGCCACACAGCTCCCCTTTGAAAATGTGCCTAAAGTATGAGCAGAAAGGAACCCGATGGGGATGGCACATGACATTCCTCCAGTTATTATTGAAATAAAGCCTACAGCCAGTCCAGTAAGCATAAGGCAGTATCCAGTTCCACGCGAAGCGCAAAAAAAGGTCCAGCTACATATTCAGAGATTGCTGAGTGAGGGCATATTAAAGCCGTGCCAGTCTCCGTGGAACACCCCTCTCTTCCCAGTTAAAAAGCCAAATAGAGATTACCGCCCAGTCCAAGACTTACGAGCAGTTAATTTAGCAGTAGTAGCCCTTCATTCTGCAGTTTCAAATCCTTATACTCTGCTCAGCTTAATACCAGCATCGGCAATCTATTTCTCATGCCTAAATCTTAAAGATGCTTTCTTCTGCATTAAGGTAGCACCAAGGAGTCAGCCGATTTTTGCCTTTACATGGGAAAATCCAAATTCAGGTGAAAGGCAGCAGCTGACATAGACGCGATTGCCTCAGGAATTTAAAAATGCACCCACTATTTTTGGACAAGCCCTGGCCAGTGATCTCAAATCCTTTAAAGCAGAAAGCCATAACTGTTTTCTTCTCCAGTATGTAGATGACCTCATTCTCGGAAGTTCCACCTATCAAGACTGTGCTGGTAGAACCCATGCTCTTTTAAAACATCTACAGCAAAAAGGCTATCAGGTGTCTAAGAAAAAGGCCCAAATCTGCCTACCTCAGGTCAAATACCTAGGTTACAAAATAACACAGGGGCGCCGTGAATTAAGACTTGAGAGAAAAGAAGCGATCTGTAGTCTTCCTGAGCCCAATTCTCGCCGAAAGCTGCGAGAGTTCCTTGAGGCAGCTGAATTCTGCCGCAATTGGATCCCCAATTTTGAGGTTCTCACGCGCCCTTTATATAAAGCCACAAAAGGGGGAGATAGGGATCCCCTGCTCTAGGAAAGCCCACAAAAAAATGCTTTCACTGCTCTCAAACAAACTCTAATGGAAGCACCGAGTCTCGGACTTCCGGACCTCAGTAAGCCGTTCTACCTCTATGTTCACAACCGCCAAAGCATAGCAGTAAGAGTACTCACTCAATACCTCGGTTCCTGGCAAAGGCCTGTAGCGTATTTATCTAAACAACTGGACACTGTAGCCCAGGGATGGCCTTCATGTTTGCAAGCTGTAGCGGCTGCAGCCGTGCTTACAGTAGAAGCTATAAAATTGACTCTTGGGCAGCCTATTATTGTCCGGGTTCCACATGCAGTAGTCACAATCTTAGAAGCCAAAGGAACACATTGGCTTACTAACAGCCGCCTGGTTAAATATCAGACTCTATTATGTGAAAACCCATCCATCCAGCTAGAACTTGTAAAAACCCTAAATCCAGCCACCCTGCTACCCGTAGAGCCAGAGGTTCCAGCCCATAACTGCCTGGAAACATTGCAAAAAGTATATTCCAGCAAGCCAGACCTTCAAGACCAGCCATTGGCAAATCCTGACATGGAGTTTTTTACAGATGAGAGTAGCTTTATGCAGGGCAGCAATCGACGAGCAAGATATGCTGTAGTAACATCTGAGACCACAGTAGAGGCACAGCGCCTCCCAAATAACACATCAGCACAAAAAGCTGAACTCATTGCCCTCACCCGAGCCTTGCAACTTGCAGCCGGAGTCAAGGTTAACATCTACACAGACTCCAAATATGCCTTTCTTACCCTGCATGCGCATGGAGCCTTATATAAACAAAAGAGACTCATTAACTCGGGAAGCAAGAGCATTAAATACGGCACACAGATTCTAGAGCTACTAGATGCAGTTTGAGAGCCTGCCAAAGTAGCTGTAATGCACTGTAAGGGACACCAGACCAGCCACAGCCCCATTGCCCAAGGAAATCAGAGGGCAGACGCTGAAGCAAAAAGAGTGGCACAGGAGAGATCCCTATCTAAAAACCTGGCTGCTGCTCTCATTCCTCAACCCCTTAATTATCAAAACATCCAGCATACACTGCCTGTCCTTGCCCCGCAGCCTCTGAGTCACCGAGAGCCACAATATACTCAAGCTGAGAGAAAGTAAATACTCTCTGAGAGCGGGACACAAAAGGAAAATAGATGGTGGACATTGCCTGATCACAGAATAGTTGTGCCACAAATATTAGCAGCAGCCGTAGTTCAAGACTACCATGAAAATACACACTTGAGAAAAACTCATCTTAAGGAAGTGTTAAAAAGATTCTTTTACATCCCAAGACTAGTCACTATCACCCATGCTGTATGCCAACGATGTGTGACATGTACAAAGAATAACCCTCGCCAGGGGCCCACAACAGCCCCAGGGGTCCAGAAAATTAGTAATATGCCCCTCAAAAATCTAGTAGTTAATTTCACTAAAATGCCACAATCTAGAGGCTATAAATATCTCCTAGTCCTTGTTTGCACGTTTTCTGGCTAAGTGGAAGCCTTCCCCACTCGAACAAAAAAAGCTGAAGAAGTAGCCAAGGTTCTTCTTAGAAAAATTATTCCTCGCTATGAGCTACCGCTCTCAATTAGCTCTGACAATGGACCAGCCTTTGTCTCTGAAATCACTCAAAAGATTGCAAAAGCACTGCGCATCCAATAGAAACTGCACACCGCTTACCATCCTCAGAGCTCAAAAAAGGTAGAGCAAATGAATCGTACAATAAAGACTTATATTGCCAAGATTTGCCAAGAAACTGGGCTAACATGGGTGCAAGTACTTCCAAGTGCTCTCCTCCAAATTCGAGCCAGCCCAAGCCGAAAACTAAGCCTAACTCCTTATGAAATCCTCTTTGGGAGGCCTCCTCCCTTAATCAGAAATATAAAGGGGGATCTTAGAAAAAGAAAAAACTTATCAATAGCTCAGCAGATGATAAGCTTAAAAAAAACCCTACATAACCTGCATCGCTGGGTCCAAGAAAAAGCCCCCATTAGCTTAAGCAGCTCTGTACACCCGTACAAGCCAGGAGATGCAGTCTGGGTCAAGGACTGGAAGTCAGCTCCACTAACTCCTCGATGGCGAGGGCCCTATCTTGTCATTTTATCCACCCCCACTGCAGTTAAAGTAGCTAAAATCATCCCGTGGATTCACCATAGCCGAGTCAAGCGAGCTGCCTCAGAGTCCTAGACCTGTGTTCCAGATACCCACAGCCCAACCAAACTCATCTTGCAAAAAAGGGGAACGCCGAGCCCTGCTCCAGTCACACCCCAGAAGCTGACTGGTCTACGCACAGCTGAAGATTGAAGAGAGAACACCGAGCCCTGCTCCAGTCACACCCCGGAAGCTGACTGGTCTACGCACGGCCAAAGATTGAAGAAAGAACACCGAGCTCTGCTCCAATCACACCCGGAAGCTGATTGGTCTACGCACAGCCGAAGATTAAGAATCCAGTTTAATCTGTTGCAATGCCCCTTTGCCTGTTTTTCCTACTTCTAGCCCTAAACCTCCCCTGGTCCCAGGTCGACACCACAAAATGTGAGCCATGTATTCAAAAGGTGCGTACAGGGGCCCATGTCAACACCACATTAATATATCATAGTCATTACACCTGCAAGGGCCAAGTAACCACCTGTCAGTTTCAGAGAACCTCCTATAGTGTCTGTAATGCATCTGGCCAAATAACCTGCTATGATCCTAGACCCCCAACAGTCTCCCGTAAATGGGAAATAAGAGTGCTTAATCGAAATAAAAAGTTGCTTTCCTCCACCCCAGTCATGAGCCAGAATGAACAAGTGTCCCTCCTATTTGACGCATGTCAGATTATAGACTCTGAAACACCATGGAACACAGTTTGTAGAAAGCTCGGCTGGGAGCAGAAGTATACTCATAGCAATAAGTACATGTGCACCCTAATAGATAGTGTAGTAAAAAAGCAAACAGGGGAAACGGACTTTGGCCCAGTGGTTAGGGCGTCCGTCTACCATATGGGAGGTCCGCGGTTCATACCCTGGGCCTCCCTGACGTGTGGAGCTGGCCATGTGCAGCGCTGATGCGCGCAAGGAGTGCCGTGCCACACAAGGGTGTCCCCCGCGTGGGGGAGCCCCACTCGCAAGGAGTGCACCCGTGAGGAAAGCCGCCCAGCGTGAAAAGAAAGAGCAGCCTGCCCAGGAATGGCGCCGCCCACACTTCCCGTGCCGCTGACGACAACAGAAGCGGACAAAGAAACAAGACGCAGCAAACAGACACCAAGAACAGACAACCGGTGGGGGGGGGCGGGATTAAATAAATAAATAAATAAATCTTTAAAAAAAAAAAAAAAAAAAAAAAAAAAAAAGCAAACAGCTGCCCATCTCATGGCTCTATATATATACCAGCCAGTCCAGAGGGACTCAGACAATAGTGATGCCGAAGTTTAATAACTTAAACTCGGCCTCAAAGGGGGGAATATGATATAGCCTGTGTATTAAAATCAAAATTATTTCCAAGAGTACCTAGTCTCCAAGATGGCCAAATAAGTAATAAAGGCCCTACAGTCTTTAAATGTTCAGAAGGGATGTGAGACTGAATGTGTATTCAGGGCTGCCTCCAGACAATGTGGAGCTATGCTAATCCAAACTGGCTTGGATGTGGAGAATATGTAACTCACCTGGAAGAAATAACCTATCTGATACTAAGATCTGAAGAACCTAACCAAAGGTCTGTTTACCATCACTGTTAGTCTTCCTAATCCTATATCCTCTGTATAAAAGGGTCTGGAAAAGGCCGTTCGGGGCTCGGTTTTTATTAGGACAAGAGTCCGCCGAGCCCGGCCAGTCGAAATAAACCAACTTCCTTCTCAGTATTCTCTCGTGTCCTGGCCTTCGAAACCGCGCCTATCCAAATTTCTCCACTACAGATATGCTCTCTTAAATAAATAGAGTAAATTTGTTTGGTTGGTAATTGTAATTTAATAAGTTTATTTAAACATGAGGTGGCTAGTCAATGTGGTTATAGTCAATTATAAAGAGTTTGTAAAACATCTTCCAAACTGAAAATGTTTAAATAGTTCTAGTTCCAGAAGTCATTGTTAACTAAAAAACTTAGATTGGTATTGGTAGCACAAATAACTTCGTGATAATAAAACCTATCTGAAGGCCACTGCAAAGTACACATTTAAGTAAATGGTAATAAAAAGTTATCTTGATTCTATTGGAAATATTCTGTTTTCATTTTAACAATGAAAAATAATTTTTTTCCCCTCTATTACTAAAGTACCTACTGTTATCTTCATGGTAAAATTGTGTAAGTAAACAGTCATTTGATATAGGATGTGTTGCATTAAATTGTTTAAAATATATATATAAAAACAAGGAATAAACTTTAACATTATCAAACTCTTTTGTGTATTCAAACCAGGCCTTGTATACTTTGCATTTTGCCTCTTCATGTGAGTTATTGGCTAGGCTGGTCACTGCTATGTCAGCCTCTGGTTCTGCTCCTGAAGTCGATGGAAACTACGTTGCAGTTTCAAGCTCCTGCAGCAGCCAATGATGACTCGGTACAGCCAAGTGTACAATGGATATCGCCTCCAGACTGGCACTGTTCCATAGTGCCAGAGAGCACTATGCACCAGGCTAGTAGAATACTGGAAAATCTCTCTAAGATCAAGGATGCTGCGACTTGCTCACTGCGTTGAAGAACATGCTAAGTAGAGCCATGATACCAGGATACTGTAAGTGAAACTTAAACACAATTAGCATTATGGCCTGCTCTCATGGAGAGATAACATGTAAAGTATTACAAACCTGAAACTCAAAACTAATAATTGCAACTCTGAATCCTTATGCATTAAGTAATACATTAGTTAATATTAAGTGCTGTACTTTTATCCTGTACTAAATATATGCCTAATAATTATAATGTTATCTTTTCTATTTTGGATCAAGTGCAGAAGTATATTAAACATGTTAAATTCCTGGTAAAATCATTTTCTAAACAGTTAATAACATGTCTATAGAATAAGGTGGCAGTCTCAGCTAGTCTCAGTCAACTTCTATATTCTACTGTACTCTGCTGTGTAGCAAAGGTGAGGCTTGCTTGCTGATGGTAAGTCACCTATTGAACAAGTCAAAATTGCTAGAAATTGTACAATTAAAACCAAGGTGTAAAAAACCTTTATTCTGTAGTTCTGATCACTCCACAGGTGAAAACTAAGAGAATTTCTAACTTAGTGTTCTAATCCCGAGTGAAGCCAGTTGCCCAAGGAGTGCCAGTTGAACAGGAGCATCTGACAGAGCGAATGAGTGCCAATCATTGAACAGCTTGGAATGTGTCTTCAGACAAAGCTAAGTGTCTGTTGCAATTTCTCTCTAAAGATGAATAACTTAAAAAAGAATATATATGCCGTTCCCACCAGCTTTTAAGAAGGAGGGCCATCTTTATAGGCACCTAACCTTGTCTACCTCTGTAATCCAATGTCCTCTTTTAAAAATGGGTATTCCAAATTTTTAATTAAGTTTGTTTCTTTCAGAGTGAACATCTTATTAACCATATGAAAACTTCATCCAACTTCATACAGAATGCCAGATCCATCTTCCTCCAGTTAAAATTAATAAGAGTTTTACACCTTATTAGTCAATGACTACAGCCCATGGCCAGCAGGAAGCAGTTACAGAAAAGAGATCGTCTCCCTTCAGCACCCCTTTTAAATTAAAGGTGTAAACTGTTCAAGGGTAAAATAAAATTAATAGATGGATCTGGAACCTGACTGGAAATCCACGTGAGTGCCAGTGGCAGCAGAATAACTGCAGGAGGCCCCTGCCCCAAGATTCTGCTGTCCAGAATGAAAAGTTCTAAACTTCTAAAAACAATCCTGGATGCTGCACTAAAGACTGATAAATAATCAATCAAAACAGCAAACAGCCATCCACCTCATAGCTCCAACAATAATTATGCCAAAGCTTAGCAAGTTAAACTTTGGCAAAGGGGGGGGAATGATGTGAGCTATGGGTGGGAGGCTCTTTGTCTCTTCAGAGATAACCTAAGCTGTTTGACTTGTGGGTGTGGAACGGTAAGAGGCTGCAGTCCTGCCCTTAGTGACAATGGCAACGACTCCAGTCCCAGGAAACAGTTTAGCAAAGCAAGGGCTATAAACTTTAAGTATTTAGGGGAAATGCAAACAAAATATGCTAAAAGCCTATCTAGAATGTCTGGAGTCCATGCTAAAAGCTTACCTAAGATGTGGAAGATATATATGCTAATTGAAGCCTATTGAGAACTGAAACAAAGGGACCATTTGGCCTTTCCTCTCTGTATAAAAGACATTTGAAAATCTTGTTCAGGGCTCGGGATTCAAACAGAAAGCTCCCGAGTCCTGCCGGCCGGCCATAAACCATTTTTCCTTCTCAAAATCATTCCTGAGTCCTGGCCTCTCTATACGCAAATAATTGAACCTCTCTCAAATTCTACAACAAGATAACTCTATTCTGTTGCTGGAAGAAAGGATGGACATAAAAGATGCAGAGTATCAATCAGGAATAATTGATAATACTTTGCTTGTGCCTGTGGAGACCTGATTTAAACCTGGGAGCTTAGTGGCCACTTTGAGAGACATGCACGTTTCAGTCTCCCACTGAAGGGCTGTCAGTTAGTTTTCTGGGGTTACTGTAACTGAGTACCAGTTGACAACAGAAAGTTGTCATCTCACAGTTTTGGAGGCCAGAAGTCTGAAGTCAGGATATCAGTGGGGTTCTGCTCCCTCTGAAACCTTTAGGGAGAATTCTTCACAGCCTCCTCTGGCTTCTGTTGGCCAGAAGTCCTCCACCTCCCTGGGTTTGCAGACGCATCACTCCAGTCTCTGTCTGCTTCCTCTTCATGGGATCTTTTCCCCTTGCCTCCCCGCTGATCCCTCACAGTTTCTTATAAGGACATCAGTGATACTGGATTAAGCCTCCCCCACCCCCTACCCCAAACCAGTTTGGTCTCATCTTAACTAATCTTCAAAGAGTCTATTTCCAAATAGGGTCCCATGCCCAGGACAGGAGGTCAGGACTTGAGCATTCCTTTCGGGGACATGATTCAACCAATAATAGGTTCTTTCTGCAGCTCCACAACACATCACTGAAACAGACTAAGGTCAACATGAGTTGTGGTTTTTTTTTTTAAGATTTATTTTATTTCTCCCCACCCCCTCATTGTTTGCACTTGCTGTGTCTATTCATTTCCCTTGTTTCTTTAGGAGGCACCAGGAACCAACCCCAGACCTCTGATGTGAGAGGGAAGCACCTAATCACTTGAGCCACCTCCGTTACTGCTTTGTTGTGTCTCTCATTATGTTTTTCTTCATGTGTTTCTTGTTGCATCAGCTTGTTGCATCAGCTTGCTGTGCCTGCCAGTCACATTAGCTTGCTGTCTCGCTCATCTTCTTTAGGAGGCACCGAGAACCTCCTTTTTCTGCTTTGTTGTGTCTCTCACTTTTTTTCTTCGTGTCTCTTTTTATGTCATCTTGTTGCATCAGTTTGTCGTGCCTGCCCATTGCCCCAGCTTGCTGTCTTCTTCAGGAGGCACTTGGGATCTGAACCAGGGACCTCCCATGTGGTAGGTGGGAGCTCAATTGCTTGAGCCACATCTGCCTCCTGGGTTGTTTCAATGGTACTTTTATGAAGTAGTTAGTAATGTTAAGGGGAAAAAGTAAAGGGGGAGCAGATGTGGCTCAAGCAGTTGAGCACCATTCTCCCAAATGGGATGTCCCAGGTTCTGATCCTGATGCCTCCTAAAAATACAAAAACAAACCAACAAACCAATTCAGGGAAGCCAATGTGGCTCAGTGGTTGAGCCTGGGGGCCCTGGTTCAATCCCCAGGCCTGGTACCTCAAAAAAAAAAAAAAAGAAAAAAGTAAAGGGGAGAAAAGCATGCATAGGATGCCTCTGTATGTTTGTTTATTCCTTAAATGAAATGATAACCTATAAATCTGTTTTTTTTTAAATTATTCTACTCCTTATGGCTTGCTTGCTGTCTGCTCTCTGTGTCCATTTGCTTGTGTTCTTCTGTGTGTCTGTATTTACTTTTATTTACTCCCCCCCCCACCGCCCTTGCAGCTTGCTTGTTGTTTGCTCTGTATCCATTCGCTGTGTGCTCTTCTGTGTTTTTACTTGTCTCCCTTTTCATTGCGTCACCTTGCTGAGTCTGCACTCCGTAGCACTTGTGGGCCAGCGGCTCTACGTGGCATGCAGGCAAGCCTGCCTTCACAAAGAGGTCCCGGGACACAAGCCCAGAGTCTCCCATATGGTAGAACGGAGCCCAACTGATTGAGCCACAGCTGCTTCCCTATAAATCTATTTTAAGGTGGTTACCTGTTACCTGTTTAGGGAGGGAAGTAATGGGGTGATAACAGTTATAATTCTCTGTTTATCTTTTTTTTTTTCTTGTAGAATTTAACTTTGGAACCATGTAAATATTTTACACAGTTAAAAAAGCAATAAAGTTTTTAAAATTCTTGAAAATTGAAAACAAAATGAAGCAAATGAAACTGTATATCCATCCAGTTGTTGGCACAACCACACAGACTATTCCAAGAAACATTAAAACTGAATTTTGTATATCATAGTGAAATATACCCTGTGGTGGTTTGGAGCTATACGTACCCCAGAAAAACACGTTCTTGGGGCCTTTTGATGAGGTTACTTCAGTTAAGGAGTATGTGGCCCAGCCCAAAGGGATCCTATTTCTGGAATCCTTTATAAACAGAATGAATTCAGTCATGAGAGAAAAAAGCCACAGATGGAGTAGCCAGAAGCTGAATATCAGCAGAATCAGATGATACTCACCATGTGCCTTGCCACGTGACAAACTAAGGACCAGCCCCAGAAGACACAATCGGGGAGAAAGTATCACCTTGATGACACCTTGATTTGGACATTCTTTTAGCCTCAAACCATAAGCTAATCAATTCCCATTTTTAACCTGACCACTTTAATGGTATTTGCTTAAGCAGCCTAGAAGACAAAACACACCATAAGGATGAAAAAACAAAAACTGCAGTAAAATCCTAAACTGTTTTCAGTAATCTTATTGTTGGTGGTGGCTTGGTGTTGTTATTCTGAAGTTGTGTGTGTGTGTGTGTGTGTGTGTGTGTGTTTGGTAGGATAAAGCAAATGAGGGATTATGTTGGCATTATTGAGAACAAGGATTTTGAAAGAAAGGAATTAGTGACAAAGGCTTAATGAGGTTCATAAATACACTATAGTCCTGGATTTGAATTGGAATGAAGGTATGAACTTATGATGTATTTATCTTTAAAAAGTGTTTTAAAATCTATGTGTGGGAAGCAGATTTGGCTCAACTGATAGAACATCCGCCTACCACATGGGAGGTCCCGGGTTCAAACCCAGGGCTTCCTGACCCGTGTGGTGAGCTGGTCCATGCACAGTACTGATGCACCCAAGGAGTGCCATGCCACGCAGGGGTGTCCTCCGCATAGGGGAACCCCACAAGCAAGGAGCGCACCCTGTAAGGAGAGCCACCCCACGTGAAAAAAGTGCAGCCTGCCCAGGAGTGGCGCCGCACACATGGCGAGCTGATGCAGCAAGATGATGCAACTAAAAAAAGACACGATTCCCAGTGCTGCTGACAGGAATACAAGCAAACACAGAAGAACACACAGTGAATGGACACAGAGAGCAGACAACTGGGGGAGGGGTGGAAGGGGAGAGAAATAAATAAGAAATAAATCTTAAAAAAAAAATAAAAAATAAAATATATGTGCATGTGCATGTGTGTTCACTGAAAAGACCTATAAAATGATCAACCTAATGGCATTAAGCATCCCTAGTAGGTCTCTAAATACCATTCTCCAAATATGTGACAGATAAGGTACAAGATGAGCTTGGCACTTCCTGTCATGCTAGATAGCAAGGAAGTTTTCTTTAATAATATTCTGTGGGAAACAAAGGCACGGTGGTGCTGTTTTTAAGTTCTCCATTATTTCACATCTTAGATTTTACTGCTTTTAAGATTTCTTCTAGAATCCATGTTGCCCGTAACATGCAAGCTTGTGCTTGGAAACACTTTTATTAGTTATCAGCAACCAGTTAGGATAACCTAAGCAGCATAAATGTAGTTAAGCTCTTATTTAGCAGTTTAGACAGAGAGTTAACACACATCTTTTAGATTACTACTCTTTAAGACTACACTAAGACTGGAAGTTCAGGTAAACTATTGATTTAAAACCAAAAATCCTCTTTTAACACCTTGATAAAAAATTTTGTACTAATGTTATTATTTTGGTAAAATAGGCCCAATCAGAATTAGCATGGAAACAAAACAGAACACAAATGTTGCTATGTTTTTCTCCTTTTTCCTTTGGCTTAATTCTATTACCCCCCATTAGCCCACAGATACATTATCATGTAGACAGCAGGGGGTTTACAGAGTTGCTGCCAGAATAGTTTCCTTTTCTTAGTTAACACTTTAACAGAGAGTTTTCTTACAAGCCTGATTTCATTAACAAGGACTTTAGTATTTTTGCCTGTTTTAAATCTTTCAATAGTTTAAAAGGTATTGGTTCATGATGAAACTCGATACCCCCTTGCAGATTATTTATATCTGGTGGTATCGCATGTAATGTTACCGGGAAAACAGATAATGATTGCATAGCTTCAGGGTCGCCTTGTCTAGATCCCTGCAATAAACATCTCATCAAGGGTGTTTGTGGAGTTGGATTAGGAACAACAGTCTTATTAACATAAGGAAAAACATCGGCAACCTCTGAAAACATTTCTGACTTAGACTTAGTAACAGAAGGCAACTCAGTAGGTGCAGAGGCTTGCACTAGATACACAGAAGATATTTCATTAGGACGCTTTATTGAGCTTTTGTTGATGAAAGGGTTAGTATCAAGATGAGGGGAAAAACCTGGTGGTTCCCCAGTCGCCTCAATCTCCTGTTCTTATTCCAATTTACTTTCTTTTATTTCAAATTTACTTATGGGCTTAGAAAATATAGTAATTTTATCTTTCTCTCCTTCTTTAGACTGTAAAGGATCTAAAGTGGCTGCTATTTGCTGGCCTAAAGCCCAAACTGACAGTGGAATAGATTCTCCTTTTTGATATGCTCTTCATAAAGCCTTCGTTACTTGTTTCCATTGTTTCAAATTTAA
Source organism: Dasypus novemcinctus (assembly GCF_030445035.2). Classification (NCBI taxonomy): domain Eukaryota; kingdom Metazoa; phylum Chordata; class Mammalia; order Cingulata; family Dasypodidae; genus Dasypus; species Dasypus novemcinctus. The sequence continues at coordinate 12,305,985 of NC_080695.1, read as the reverse complement.
AAAGTTTTTGTAGTTACATCATTAGCAGGTGCTTGGTAGTAATTCCTTGGTGCCAGGGAAGCTCATCCCCAGGAGTCATGTCCCATGCTGGGGGGAAGGCAATACATCTACATGCTGAGTTTGGCTTAGAGAGTGGCCACATGTGAGCAACATGGAGTCTCTCAGGAGGTAACTCTTAGGCACCCCACAGCTATAGGCCTAGTTCATATTTCAGGCACACAGGCTCATAATCAGAGCCATCAGTATCAAGGGCTCATCGTTGGACCTTCCATCTTTATTGGTTTTTGCCATTGCACTTGGGGGATTGTTGTTGTTCCATCGGGGAGTGTGATAGAGCTCCCCTGGTCAGGAATTCAGCACTCTCTCATCTGTCATTTCCAACTGAAACCACTGCTGGGGAAATATTATGATTAATAAGGGAAGAAATTGTAGTGATATGGAGAGAGTGGCCACGGTGGCTGCTGATGGTTGGGAGAGGGAAGAAGAGATATGGTTTGGGGGCATTATCAGGATTTGGAGTTGTCCTAGGTGGTGCTGCAGGGACAGATGTTGGATGTTGTGTGTCCTGTTGTGGCCCACTGTGTGGACTGGGGGAGAGTGTGGACTACAATGTGGACCACTGTCCATGTGCTGCAGCGGTTCTCCAGAATGTATTCACTGGGTGCAGTGGATGTGCCACAATGATAGAAGAATTTGTTGATGTGGGAGGGGTAGATGGGTGGGGTGGGGGGTATATGGGGACCTCATATTTTTTTAATGTAACATTTAAAAGAAAATAAAGAAGAAAAATAAGTTTAAATAAATAAATATGTACGAAGTTGAAAAAATAAACTCACACAGAACAGAAACATAATAAATAAATAAATGAATTAATTAATGAATAAATAAATAAAAGGTTTTTACCTTGTGGTTGAAACCAATAACAATGTTTTTTAACTAGAGCAAAGAGTTCTAGCAAATCAGCTGTTCTAACTGGCACCCCTGTAGTATTTAATAAAGTTTTTAACACTTGAGAATATTCTTCTAGACGTTCCAGTTGATTACCCATACCCTGATGACTTCGCGGAAATGCTATTTACTTAATCTTGAAGACTCTTCTGCTTTGGACTTCTCACTTGACCCTCGACAAGGTCTGTTCCACAGGTTCCCAATATGATTATGGAAGACTCACTCACTTCTTTGGGCCCCACATTGGGCGCCACTTGTCAGAATGTCGGCCCAAAGGCGGGAATGAAAGACAAAGAGAGATTGGGATCAGGGGTTCTGAGAGCATTGAATCCTCAAGCTCATCAGACAACTTTATTATTTCCAAATAGTATTATATATACTCAAACTACTTAAGCACAAGCAATAGCATGCAGCTGCACTCTAAAAATTCTCACAAGCTGCAGGACTAAAATCTTATCTCAGAGTACAAAGTCATAGTGCTCTCTCAGACTACAAAGTGTATTTTCTCATATTGCTCCCTGCCCGGGACAGCTTCAGTCCTGTTTACTTTCTGCATTCCTGTGTTAACAGCATAACCATGGAAACAGCACCACCATGCCTTTGTTTCCCACAATATCCTTTTTTTTTTAAGATTTATTTTTTATTTATTTCTCTCCCCTCCCCCCACCAGTTGTTGCTCTCTGTGTCCATTCGCTGTGTGTTCTTCCATGACCGCTTCTATCCTTATCAGTGGCACCGGGAATCTGTGTTTCTTTTTGTTGCATCATCTTGCGGACCTCCCATGTGGTAGGCGGACGCCCTATCCATTGGGCCAAGTCTGCTTCCCAGCAAGGAAGTTTTCAATAATTGCAAAGTTTGTGTCAAAATGACTCTAGAGCCAATTTGAAGATGCTTCCACTGGCCAGAAATTCGACAGTTTGAGCATCAATGAGGAAAATAACTGCAATGGATTCAAATACACCAAACGTGCAAATCCTTGAGTTCATTATGGTACTCCAAAACACAAAACAAAGCAAAAAGCAACCTCCTTGGTCATCTTTGGAAAATGCTTGGAGACAAACTCATTTTTATTTCTTAATTTTTAAAATAGATTTATTCTACTTATTTCTCTCTCCTTGCTCCGTCATGTCTCTTCTTCCTTATTTCTTTAGGAGGCACTGGGAACTGAACCTGGGACCTCCAATGGGGGAGGGAGGCACCTAATCACTTAAGCCACCTCCATTCCCTGCTTGGTTGTGTCTCTTGCTATGTTTTTCCTCTTGTGTCTCTTATTGTGTCACCTTGACATGTCAGCTCGCCATGCCCACTGTCACCCCAGCTTGCTGTCCTGCTCATCCTCTTTAGGAGGCACCGGGAACCTCTGCTCCCTGCTTTGTTGTGTCTTTCATTATGTTTTTCTTCTTGTGTCGCTTGTTGCATCATCTTATTGTCTCAGCTTGCTGCACCTGCCCATTGCCCCAGCTCGCTGTCTTCTTTAGGAGGCACTGGGATGGACCTCCCATGCGGTAGGCGGGATCCAGTCACTTGAGCCACATCCACTTCCCCAAACTCATTTTTGTTTGTTTGTTTATTTTTGTTTTTAAAGATTTATTTTTATTTATTTATCTCCCTCCCCCCCTGGTCCCAGTGGTCTGCTCTCTGTGTCCATTTGCTGTGTGTTCTTTTTGTCCACTTCTGTTGTTGTCAGCAGCATGGGAATCTGTGTTACTTTTTGTTGCGTCATCTTGCTGCATCAACTCTCTGTGTGTGCAGCACCATTCTTGGGCAGGCTGAACTTCTTTCGTGCTGGGCGGCTCTCCTTATGGGGCGCACTCCTTATGCATGGGGCTCCCTTAAGTGGGGACACCCCTGTATGGCAGGGCACTCCTTGCACACATCAGCGCTGCATGTGGGCCAGCACCACACAGGTCAAGGAGGCCCAGGGTTTGAACCATGGACCTCCCATGTGGTAGACAGATGCCGTATCCACTAGACCAAGTCCGCTTCCCTCATTTTTTTTTTAAAGATTTATTTTTTAATTTATTTCTCTCCTCTTCCCCCCCGTTGTCTGCTCTCTGTGTCCATTTGCTGTGTGTTCTTCTGTGTCCACTTGCATTCTTATCAGCGGCACGGGGAATCTGTGTCTCTTTTTGTTGTGTCATCTTGCTGTGTCAGCTCTCCATGTGTGTGGTGCCACTCCTGGGCAGGCTGTACTTTTTTCACGAGGGGCAGCTCTCCTTGCGGGGTGCATTCCTTGTGTGTGGGGCTCCCCTAAGTGGAGGACACCCCTGTGTGGCACGGCACTCCTTGGTGCACATCAGCACTGCGCGTGGGCCAGCTCCACATGGGTCAGGAGGCCCTGGGTTTGAACCCTGGATGTCCCATGTGGTAGGTGGATGCTCTATCAGTTGAGCCAAATCCACTTCCCCCCCAAACTCATTTTTAAACTGGTCAGTGAAGAGAAAAACCAAAGCGTTTTCCCAGTTGCTGAGCTGTTCCCCGTTGCTTCCCCAAGCCCCCTGCTTTCCTCCACTCTTTCAAGCCCTTTGTTGATGTAAAGGTGATGGCTGGCTTCCTACTTGGTCTGAGGATTATAGCCATATAAGAATTCCAGAGAGAAGCAGCAGGAAAACCATTAACACTGTCCAAGAGAGGCTGATGGTTACGATGAAAAGCAACTAGTGAAGGTGTTTAAGAAAAAATTCGCCTGTCTTGACTCTGTGATTGAGCATCCAGGATATGGAGAAGGGATTCACCTACAGGATCACCAGCACAAGAGCATATGCCACTTCCCTGGAGACTGGGTTGATTAAAGACAGCCCGCTGAAGGTCATGGGTTTGAAGTGCTGTGGCTTACTGAAGCTTAAGTGAGGATTTCTTTGCAATGAATAAAAAATTCCCCTCCTTTCCCTCATCAGAAGTTTAAAAGCCTCTCAACTTGTATAGTGTAACTGTTTGGGGTCCTTGTTTAACTTGAACTAGTATAACTCCTTCATGCAGTAAAGTGAAAAGAGCTGTGCTGTCTTGCCTGGAAATCCCTCACTGAAACAGAGGTCAAGCAGTAGGTGCCTATTAATGTTCGCACTGACACCAGGCAATAACCTGATGCTTCAGGCAAGCCCAGAGTCCCAAGGTCATAGATGGCCGTATCTGGCCAGAAGCTCCCTGGATTTCCCTTGGCAGAACTCCCCGCCCTGAGATGATGTCACGCCCTGACCAGCCCTGGGTGGAGCCAGAAGGGTAAGGATGCCAGGGCAACTGGACCACAAGAGGGAGCCTTTTGACAGCAAAAGCAAGTTTCCGACCAGGAGGGCAGTGAAGAGAGGCCACCTTCCCTCTAGTGAGGTGATGGGACATCAGGCTGGCCGAGGGGTCTTTGTTCTTCTTGACCAGAGATAATATCCTTTCTCTAAGAGCTAAGGGATGTGCAAACAAAACCCAAGAGAGGAAGCAGATGTGGCTCAAGCAGTTGAGTGCCTGCTTCCCATGAGAGAGGTCCCAGGTTCGGTCCACGGTGCCTCCTAAAAACAGAGCAAACAAAGGAAAAAAACAACTCAGGGGAGCCGATGTGGCACAGTGGTTGAACACCAGCTTCCCATCTATGAAGTCAGGGTTCAATCCCCGGCCCCAGTACCTACAAAACAGCAACAACAACAACTGACAGAATATGACACGAACCTTCTATCAAGGTTAAACTTTTGGCCAGGAAACAAATTTCACACTGATGTAAGTGTCACATAGCTAGCTGCAGAGCTTGCGTTTTATTAGCAACAGTTGCCCAATGCCACGTGAAGTAACAAAACTGGTTTTGTTTTTTTTCCCCTTCGGTTTTAATGTTATGTAATGCATTTAAACCAGGGGTTCTTAACCTCTTTTTGCTCCATGGACCCCTTTGCCAGTCAGGTGAAAATCACAGACCTCTTACTAAGTCCACACTATACTGTGTATCATTTAATAAACATATCACACCCATATCAACATCCCCACAAGAAAAACACTTTTTTTAAAAAAATTTCAATTCAGGTTCACAGACCCTTGTTAAGAACTCCTGTCTTAAACTCTTACTTAAATAAAATTTATTTTTAGGAAGTGAAAAAAAAAAAGAATGACGTATTTATTCTGCTTGGCTATCTAATCTGTATTTCAGGGTGAATAAGCAGTGGGTAAGGAAACGCTTCTCTTTTTAGATGAATCCAGCTAATAAATGAAGCAGAAATATTAGAATTACAATGCCACCATTCTGCAGCCCTTAATGAATTAATGAATCTAGATGGTAATCATCGATGGTGGCTAACATCACAAAAAGAAACAACCAGACATGTGATTCCCAATGAAATAATCTTGGGGGGAAAAAATTTGAAACTGAGTCTATCAAGCTGCCAAATCTAATAATCAGAGGAACATATTAAATGACAATAATGATGAAGTGGGAAAAATCAAGATGATGGCATTAAGAAATTTTTTTTAAAAGAGAAAGAGTGAATAAGAGAGTCCGTAAGGACTCTCAGTGTAACTCAGTTGTTGAGTGCTGGCTTCCCACATATGCGGTCCCAGGCTTTACACCTAGCCCCAGTAACAGAAGAAAAAAAAATTCGGAAATTGAAAGAGACTCGAGACATATCTACCAAGTCCAATATATGGAATTTATTTTAAAAAGTCAACTGATTTTAACAACAACAAAAAAAGACAAAAAGCCCAATTAAAAAATGGGGCAAGGGATTTGACTAGACCTTTCACCAAAGAAGAAATACAAATGACCAACAAGCACATGAGAAGATCAAATCATAGCTGTTAAGGAAATGCAAATCAAAACCACCATGAGCTATCAATTCATACCCGCTAGGATGACTACAATCAAAAAGAAAGACAATGTGAATTTGATGATTGGCTGTTCCACTTCTGCAAAAGGGACTGCTGAAACTTTTATCTAGTTTGTGCTGAATCAGTAAATTGCTTTAGGTAGTATCAACATCTTAAAAATATCTTCTAATCTGTGAACATGGGATGTTGTTCCACTTATTTAGGTCTTCTTTAATTTCTTTTGCCAATGTTTCGTAGTTTCCAGTGTAAACCTATTTTACATTCTTGGTTAAATTTATTGCTAGGTATTTTATTCTTTTAGATACTGTTGAAAATGGACTTGTTTTCCTAATTTCCATTCTGGATTATTCATGGCTGGTGTGTAGAAACACAACTGATTTGTGCGTGTTCATCTTGTACCCTGCAACTTTACTGGATTCGTTTATAAGCTTGTCTGGTGAAGTTTTTGGGATTTTTGTATAAAGAACCGTGTCATTTGTGAACAGGGAGTTTTATTTCTTCCTTTCCAATTTGGAGGCAGCCCTGCCAGCTGCTTCTATGCCAAGAGCAAGTTCCAGGACCGGTGACAGCGATTCGAGCACCAGGCACCCGACAGATTGGTGCAGACATACCCCAAGTGCACGCAAGGGTCTGCTTCCTCCAGAACCCACGACCAGGGACCCCTGCCGGAACGCAGGCTGGCACTGCACACCCCAGGCAGGGCCCAGAGGGTTTGCACTTGGGGGCGCGGTGAAGGGACCCAGGGCTGTGGAAGGCAGGCTGTGCAGTAACGCGGGGGTGAGGCGCCCGCTGGTGGCCGCAGGAGGACGTGCTCGTCCTGTTTGGATGACGCTGCGGCCGACAGACCTGAAGCCCGTTAGGTTGAGGGCCGGTCGGGTGCAGCTGGTCTGGCTGATAGGGTGGCAGCATTTCCTGCTGGGCAGGGAGTCATATCTGGTGAGAGCAGGGAAACCCACCATTAGGTCTCTGGGGCCATGTGAGGCTCAGTTTTAGGCCTGACGGACACTGGGCCCTGAGACCTCAAGGAAGAGTGTCCAGTACCAGCCCGGAGTCATTCCCCTCCGGATGTTCCCATGCTGGAGAAATCAGCTTGGATGCTGTTTAGGCTCAAGTCCCAGTGCCTGCGCAGGACGTCTTTCACTTTGGCCTGCCCGGCCTCAGCTTCCTGTTCTTCTGGGGAGGGGAATTCCTCTGTTGCCTGTGGCTCTGGTGGGCTGTGAGTCACGACGTCCACCCTGTTTCCCCGCTGGGTGGGCTGAGCACCAAACACTCCAACCAGCTCCTCCTCTCCGCCGGCCCAGGAAGCCGGGGTGGAGCGTGGCGGGTGCGGGTTGAGGCAGGTGGCTCCACGTTATCGTGAGCCACTGCCCAGAAAGGGCTACCCTTAACCGCCCCGGAGTGAGGCTGCTTCCTGTCAAATTTTCCTTTGATTCTGTGAGCTACCTAGGATTATCCTGATGCTTTTCTCTTTTTTCCTTAATCCTGAGTTGCTTTCTGTTGCCTGCAACCCAAGGACCCCCGCTGGCGGGGATATTCTCCCACCACGCCCCCTGCCTTCCCGTCCTTTCACCTCAGATTGTCCAAGTGTCCCCACCTGCAGGCTCTGATGCTCCTTGCTCACTACTGCTCCACCACAAAGCACCCCAAGCTTAGTGCCTTCAAACAACGACAGGCATTTTTTTACCATCTGTAGAGTAGATGCAGACGGAAGGACTGCCCTGCCCGTGACCCCGCGGCCCTGGGAGGAGGGTGGCCCGTCTGGCAGCCCCTGACCCTCATAACCGGGGGGTTGGGGTGCCAGCATAGAAGCAACACCTGCGAGGGCTGTCAGGGGTCTGGTGGCTGCTAACTAGTCCCTCCGTTTGCGCTGGTGAAGGCTGACGCGGCTGTCAGGCGGCCGGAGCTGCCCCGGCCCCGCCCTGGGCCTGGTCATAGGCCGAGCACCCCTGCCCGCCCCCCGGGGGCTGCGGGTGGGAGGTAAGAAAGGCTCGGCTGTCCCTGGGCTCCCAGGGGCGTCTCTGGAATATCAAGTCGCTGGTCGGGCTGGATGGCCTGCGTTACGATGGGCCCAGTGGGCAGGCAGGGGCTCCACCTGCGGTACCATCGGCCCAGTGGTCAGGATATTCCAGAGTCTACTAGCGTGTAAGAGCCATGGAGGGCATGGCAATCCTTTGCTGGAAAAGTCTGCGGGGAGAAATCCCAGGGTGGCCCCCATCCTCTCTGTGGTTGTGTTTAACCTTTTTTTTTTTTAAGATTTCTTTATTTATTTCTCTCTCCTCCCCCTAGTTGTCTGCTCTCTGTGTCCACTCGCTGTGTGTTCTTCTGTGACCGCTTCTATCCTTATCAGGGGCACCGGGAATCTGTGTTTCTTTTTGTTGCGTCATCTTGCTGTGTCGGCTCTCCATGTGTGCTGTGCCACTCCTGGGCAGGCTGGACTTTCTTTCACGCTGGGCAGCTCTCCTTCTGGGGCGCACTCCTTTGCACGTGGGGCTCCCCTATGCGGGGGACACCCCTGTGTGACAGGGCACTCCCTGCGCGCATCAGCACTGCACACCATTGGGCCAAGTCAGCTTCCCGTGTTTAACCTTGTCTATTTGCTTGTGCCTGGGAAATCAGATTTGGGGTGCTGTTTGTGGCTTGGCGGAAGTCCTGTCTATGCCTGCAGGGTTAGTATAGTTAGAGAAGGATGCAGACCATGTCTTCATGAAAAAGGAAGAGCCTCGGGCTGTGGCTGCCGCCTGCGCCTGGCCCTTGTTAGTGACCTTGGAGATTGCTCCGATAAACCAATAAACCGCTGGCTGCAGAATCCCATGCACGACGGGTAGAAGAGGAGCTGGAGAGAGAGCTTAGGCTACTCAGAAAGAAAGTATTACAGAGAAGCTGGAGGCGACACAGGAACAAACACAGGCTTTGGCATGTTGCTCTGCACGCCTCTAGGGGAGAAAGTTGTGCAGAACCGAAGGGGTGGATCTCCAGAAATGGGGTCTCCTTTCTGACTCCGACGCATCCAGTAGTGAGGAGGAAGAACTTGTCTGACCCGTTATAACCCAGAAATTAAAAGTGTTTGTAAAAACGAGCTTGCTATTACAGGCACCACTGATTCCAGAGGGGATCTCGAAAGCAGTGAAACAGAGATGTGAAATGGTGGAGAGCGTGGGGACCCCCAGGAGTAAGGGAGGGGAGGCAGATTAGCCTGTGGGTGTGTCTCAACTCTTTTTGTGTTTGTCTGTTTGTTCCAAAGAGGATACAGAAAATGCAGAAGGTTCATGGAAAAGGAATTTTTGAGTTTAAAGTTGAGTGAGATTTGATGGGTCTAAAGGTTTTAGCTGCAGAACAGAATGAGGGATATGAGACTTAAATGGATATAGAAAGAGGCCTGGTTTTCGTAAAATCAGGTTGGAAATTCGTAAGCCAAGGCGTGAATGAATAAAGGAATGTGTTTTGTAAAGGAGCAGTGGCCACCTCAAGCTGCATATTAAAGTGGAAGAGCCTAAAATAATTAAGAAGCTTTTTCTGTGCTGCTGAAGTAAAATACCTTTAATTAACATCATCGTGGTGGGGGGTAGAGGTAAAAAGCAACATAAGTTCATATGATGTGTTATACTTTGCGTTGGAAGTATTTAGGAAGTGTGAAAATTAAGAGAAACTCCAGCACGTTGCAGTTTTGGACTCCTGCAGTGGCCAGCAATGGCTGCATACGGCCAGGTGTCCAATGGACATTTCAAGTGTTGTCGCGGTTATGTCATAGCCCCACGTTGTATCCCCACCTCTAATGATTTGTCTGCTTATGCGTTCATCAGGGAAAACTGCATGAGAACAGGAGGAACCCCCAGCAAGCTGCTTTACAGAAGTGAAGAGGGTGATAGCGCGGGTTCAAGCAGTAAGGGGAGAGGGGTGGACCCTGACTGACCCTGTGAATTGGATGTGACCAGCTCCACTATTGGCTTTGGGCGAGGTTTGTGGCAAAGGCAACATTCTCCAGTTGTGAAAAAGGGCCAGTGGAAGCCCCTTAGAAAAGCAGCTCTGCAACATACCATGCCCTGTTGGGAGTAAAGGGCTTAACCCAGTACTGTCCGGTCGCTCTTGAGGACTGCCGTCCCCATCCAGGGCTGGATTGCGGAGGGTGCTGGAAGAGCAGGGAACTGTTGTGGGCCGCTGTCTGTGGGGGAAAAGGTCTGTGGGATGCCACTGGCAGCTAAAACCCGAGAGGCGGCAGAGCGGCTCCACTGGAAGAGTGGATGTCGTGGCTACCGGACCTTGTGGGGCATCACCCAGCAGTTCCGGCTTTGTCGTGCTCACTCCAAGGACTGTGTGCAGGATGGGACAGTCCCTCGTGCAGTCTAGGGCTATGGACGAGGGAACAAGTCAGAGGCGATAAGGGATCACCATCAGCTGCGGCCCCTGCTCCAGCTGCAGTGCATCGGTAAAGGGCCAGCGCCCTACCGTGGGGCAGAGGCTGATGGGTCGAGAGCTCGTAGGAAGATACCCAAGGAGGCTTCCTGGAAGAGTCATCTGCTGTTGCTTGGAATGTAAGTTCCAGAAAGCTAGGTGGGAAGCCTTCCAAGCAGAGGGAATGTGCTCAGACCTGGGAAGCCAGATCTAGAGGGGGAAGCAGTCATAATCTATTGTTGCCTGTGCCTCAAGCCATACAAACTGGGAAAAATGAGGTCCTTTGGCCGTGGAACTAGCCTAAGCAGCTTCGCTGACCAAAAATCTTAATCCCATTTAATATTAGTAGAATTTAGAAGGGGAAAAGATATGGTACCCCCAAACTATAGAATGCAAAATGAATGTAGGGTCTCTCAGGAAGATGGGAAAGTTTGTTGTCCCACCATAAAAAAGGAGAAAGAAAAAAAGCAACTAAAGAGACAATGAGGGAAGCGGACTTGGCCCAGTGGATAGGGCATCCGTCTACCACATGGGAGGTCCAGGGTTCAAACCCCGAGCCTCCTTGACCCATGTGGAGCTGGCCCACGCTCAGTGCTGATGCGCGCAAGGAGTGCTGTGCCACACAGGGGTGTCCCCCTTGTAGGGGGAGTCCGATGTACAAGGAGTGCACCCCATAAAGAGAGCCACCCAGTGCGAAAGAAAGTGCAGCCTGCCCAAGAATGGCACTGCACATACAAAGAACTGACACAAGATGACGCAAAAAAAAGAAACACAGATTCCTGGTGACGCTGATAAGGATAGGAGCAGTCACAGAAGAACACGCAGCAAATGGACACAGAGCAGACAATGGGGGGGAGAAAAATAAAGAAATAAATCTAAAAAAAATAATAAAGTCTTGAGTTTAAAAAAAAAGACAATGACATCAAAGACAGTGCATGACCCTGGATGAGATCTAACAAAGGAGCCAAGGAGGCTCAAGGACAATATTGGAGCCACACTTGGTGATTACATAGGTGACTATCCTTGTAAATGTATGGGATATTGTTGTAGAAGACACCAGGTCACCAGAAAATGGATTGGGGACAGAGAATGGAAAGCTGAGGGTTAGTCTACAGAATTGGTTCAAAGGTTGTAAATCTTTGGCAATGAATGGAAGTGGTGAGAGCACATCATGGTGTTTATGACTAGCAGAACTATTAAATAGATATGACAGTGGTTGAAAGGGAAAGTTTATGGATATTACTAGAAGAAAAATTTTAAAATGTAACGGGGGAATTGGACTTGGCCCAGTGGTTAGGGCGTCTGTCTACCATATGGGAGGTCTGCGGTTCAAACCCCGGGCCTCCTTGACCCATGTGGAGCTGGCCCATGCACAGTGCTGATGCGCGCAAGGAGTGCCCTGTCATGCAGGGGTGCTCCCCGTGTAGGGGAGCCCCAACATGCAAGGAGTGTGCCCCATAAGGAGAGCCTCCCAGCACGAAAGAAAGTGCAGCCTGCACAAGAATGGCGCCACACACACGGAGAGATGACACAACAAAAAAAGGAACAGATTCCCGTGCCGCTGACAACAACAGAAGCGGACAAAAAGAAAGAACATGCAGCAAATGGACACAGAGAAGAGACAACTGGGGTAGGGTGGGGGGAAGGGGAGAGAAATAAATAAAATAAATCTTTAAAAAAAAAGTAACATGAGACTAGTGAAAACTTACATAAAATGTGAATATGGGTGATATTGCATATACCAAATGACATTGATTATACATTTTTTTTTTTGTTTGTTTGTTTTTGTTTTTTTTTTTTCTCATTAAACTTTGTTGATTATACATTTTGGATGGCTTTATGCTTTGTGGTGCCTTATACTGTTGCTGTGGACAGGGGTACACTGTACTAATCCCTAACCACTCAGATGTTGTGGATGATTGGGCATTGCGGTGGAATGTAGGGTAAATGAAGATGGAAAGTACTTCCCATGATCCCATGGCCCTGGGATGAGGATGGCTGGTCTGGCAGCCCTTGGCCCTCATAAGCAGGGGGTTTGGGTGTAAGCATAGAAGGAACACCTGCTATAACAATCAGGACGTTATTTATTTTTGTACAAATGTAGCGTATGCCTGTATTTGTAACATTACCTTAACATCATTATAAATATACCCATCAGAAATAGTAAATTAAGAGTTTTTTGGGAAGCAGATTTGGCTCAACTGATAGAACGTCCACCTACCACATGGGAGGTCCAGGGTTCAAACCCAGGGCTTCCTGACCCGTGTGATGAGCTGGCCCATGCACAGTGCTGATGTGCGCAAGGAGTGCTATGTCACACAGGGTGTCCCCTACGTAGGGGAGCCCCACGTTCAATGAGTGTGCCCCTCAAGGAAAGCCGCCCCATGCAAAAAAAAGTGCAGCCTGCCCAGGAGTGGCACCACACACACAGAGAGCTGACACAGCAAGGTGACACAACAAAAAGAGACACAGATTCCCAGTGCCACTGATAAGAATGCAAGTGGACACAGAAGAACACACAGCAAATGGACACACAGCACACAGCAGAGAGGAGACAATGTGGAGAGGGGGCAGGGGGGAGAGGGGAGAAAAATAACATCTTTTTAAAAAGTTTTTGCATTTAGACTCTAAGAGAATGAGTATTTGATTTCACCAAAGTCAACCAGGATCAGGCTGAGAACAGATATTGGTGACTTTCCCACTACCGTTTGTTCTCTCTCTCACTGTCCTCCTGTAGAGACATTTGGGACGTCAGTTGCCACCTCCCTCATACACTGCGTCTGATGTCATTCACTGCCTGCAGGAAAACACTCAGAGTCATCTTTCCCAACCGAGCAACCTTGCTGTCAGGAAGGTCAGGTTGCTTCCTAAGGACCTTCCTCAAGGCACAGAGAGCTGCTCCCTTGCACAAGGCTTTTAAGTCTGCCCCAACGTGCCCATGGGCGCTATCTGCCAGCTGTAGCAATTCAGCTCCAGTGAGAAGACGGGGTCCCCTTTGAAGGAGCTTCTGGAGGATATCTAACCAGTCCTGAGCATTAGGAACTACACTCCCACTCTCCTTATCTAATCATCCAGGTCCTCAGAGTGCACCATCCAAAACATGAGGGCGATTTGTGGCCCCACTCTAATGATGTGGTTGAATCAAAGCCCTAATCTTAACATAAGTTAATCAGACATCTCAGCTGAATCTAATACAATCAAAGGACATTGCACCCAGAGGAACAGACCTGTTTACAAGCATAATCTATTGGAATACTCTTTTGGCATTCATAAATAATATCGAACTGCCACACTAATCAATAGCTGTCTCTTCAAGACCCAGGCCGTGCTCTTCCTGCAGCCTCGCCTGAATGTTGCCCTCACCCTCATTTCTACCTGAGGGATTTGCACACTGATGTTCACAGCGGTGTTGTTCACAGTTCACAATCGCCCAGGATGGAAGCAGCCCAAGTGTGCATTAACCAATGAATGGATACGCAACGTGTGAGGTGCACACAATGGAATGTTATTCAGCCATAAAAGGAACGAAGTCCTGATACATGCAACAACACCGGTGAACCTTGAAGACACCGTGTAGAGTGAACTATGCCAGACACAAAAGGGCAAATATTATATGAGCTCGCTGATAAGAAATAATTAGAATCAATCAATTCAGAGCATCAGAAACTAGAATACAGGTTATCAGGAGCCAGGGAAGGGATAGGAAAGGAGTTAATGTTGAATGGGCACAATTTCTATTTAAGTGATGAAAAAGTTTGGTAATGAAGGAGGGTGCTAGCACAACACCGTGAAAGTGATTACAACACTGAATTATATATCTGAGTATGGTTAAAAGGGGAAATTTTTGACTGTATATACATTACTGAAATAAACATTTCAAAAAGTATATTTGGAAAAAATATATAGTTATATTATGAAAAAAAATCATATCTGAAATTTACTCTCAAATGATTCCATAAAGGAAAAAGTCTGTATCACTCTAAAGACAGAGCAAATGTGGTAAAATATCAACAATTGGTGAACCTAGGTCAAGGATATACAGGGGTATAGCAGTTTGATATGGTTATGAATTCCAAAAATAGATATTGGATTGTATTTCTGATCTGGTTTGTACCTGGGCATGATTGAGTTATGATTAGGGCTTTGATTGGGCCACGTCATTAGATTGTTGAGTCCCTGCCCCTAGTGGGTGGGGACTCACAGATAAAAGGCATGGCAAAGGACAGAGTTAAGTGTTCTTAATGTTGGAGTTTGATGTTGAAGCCTTAACCTGGAGCCCCAGGAAGTAAGCACACAGAGGAAAGAGAAGCCAGCCCTGGGAAGAGAGGAACCCTGAACCCAGAGAGAAGCAAGACCAGAGAAGAAAGGAACCCAGGGAGCCTGAACCCTCGCAGACATCGGCAGTCATCTTGCTCCAACACACAAAAATAGACTTTGGTGGGAAACGGACTTTGGCCCAGTGGTTAGGGCGTCCGTCTACCATATGGGAGGTCCGCGGTTCAAACCCCCGGCCTCCTTGACCCATGTGGAGCTGGCCATGCGCAGTGCTGATGCGCGCAAGTAGTGCCATGCCACGCAAGGGTGTCCCCCGCGTGGGGGAGCCCCACGCGCAAGGAGTGCGCCTGTGAGGAAAAGCCGCCCAGCGTGAAAAGAAAGAGCAGCCTGCCCAGGAATGGCGTTGCCCACACTTCCCGTGCCGCTAACGACAACAGAAGCGGACAAAGAAATAAGACGCAGCAAACAGACACCGAGAACAGACAACCAGGGGAGGGAGGGAAATTAAATAAATAAATAAATCTTTAAAAAAAAAAAATAGACTTTGGTGAGGGAAGTGACCTATGCTTTATAGCCTGGTATCTGTACGCTCCTACCCCAAAAAAATACCCTTTATAAACCAATCAATTTCTGGTATTTTGCATCAGCACCCCTTTGGCTAATACAAGGGGTCTTCATTGTATCATTCTTATGGTTTTTCTGCAGGTATGAAGTGTTTAGATTAAAAAAGATGGTAGAAAAGGGGCAAAATAAAAGCCATGGGACTGAGCCAGAAAGAAAGGGTTAAGAATCAATCATCAGGTATTTCACAGGCAACATAAAACAATGGGATGAGGTCTTCAGAAATCTGCTGGAAAAAATGTCACATATCATTTGACTACATATAGAATTATGGAAGGGCCTAGATCCCCATATACCATAAACGTAATGTAAAATATTTAAGATAAAAATATAAGCACATTATCTAGAGATGTGTTGGGAAACACAGGTAAAAGACTTTAATGAAGAAAAGTATAACATTTTGCTGAAAGACTTAGTTTTTTTTTTTAACTAAATGGAGATATAAGCCATGTTCCTGTTCAGGTAAAGAAAGGGAAGACTCAATATTCTAAGTCCCATTTGTCCCCAAATAATATAAATGCAGTGCAGTTCCAATAAATACCGAGGTTTTTCACTGAATGTGGCAAACTGAATCAATAATCATATGGGAAATAGATGTGGTTCAAGCAGTTGGGCACCTGCCTACCACACAGGAGGTCCTGGGTTCAGTTCCCTGGTGCCTCCTAAAGAAGACGAGCAAGACTGTGAGTCAGCACAGCTAGCTGGTACAATGAAGAGGCACAACAAAGAGGCACAACAAGCATGGAGTGGAAGTGACTCAAGTGATTGGGTGCATCCCTCCCACATGGGAGGTCCCAGGTTTGGTTCCCAGTGCCTCCTAAAAAGACGAGCACACAACAAACAGACACAGAGCAGACAGCAAGTACAAACAATGAGGCGGGGGTGTGTGTGGAATAGATAAAATAAATCTTTAAGAAAATCATATGAGAGAAAAGAGGGCCAAGAATAGGGATGAAAATTTTTTAAAGAAATAAAAAAGGGAAGGGAACACTAAGCAAACTAACAAATCAAAGCTTATTCTAAAGTGTAAGTTAATGGGAAACAGATGTGGCCCAAGTGATTGGGCTCCCGTCTACCATATAGGAGGTCCAGAGTTCAATTCTCGGGGCCCCCTGGTGAAAGCAAATTGGCCCATGTGGCGAGCAGGCCCACACAGAGTGCTGGACTGTGCAGAATACTGCCCCGCACAGGAGCGCTGAAATGTGCAGAGAGCTAGCACAGCAAGATAACACAACAGAAAGAGACACAGAGGAGAGACAATAAGAAACTCAGCAGACCAGGTTGCTGAGGTGGCGCAAGAGATTGAGCACCTCTCTGTCACTCCAGAAGGTCCTGGGATCGGTTGCTGGTGCCGCCTAAAGAGAAGACAAGCAGACACAGAAGAACACACAGTGAATGGACACAGAGAGCAGACAGCGAGCACAAAAACAATAAGTGGGGGGGATAAATAAATCTTAAAAAAAAAAGTGTTATTTAAGACATTGTGATTTTGATTCAAGGACAGATGAACAGACCAATAGAATAGACTAGAGAGCCTAAAAATAGACTCATACAAGAAGGAAACATAATATCCGATAGAGGTAATGTTGATAGTCAATAGGTA
The DNA here is from genome assembly GCF_030445035.2 of Dasypus novemcinctus. NCBI lineage: Eukaryota > Metazoa > Chordata > Mammalia > Cingulata > Dasypodidae > Dasypus > Dasypus novemcinctus. Next base: position 12,289,349 of record NC_080695.1, on the reverse strand, counting down.
TATTGGGTGGTGGTGATGGTAGCACAACACTGTGAATGTAATTTGACATCACTAATTCTATACTTGAAAGTATTTAAAATGGGAACTGTTATATCATATGTTATCCCAATAAATGTTTTTAATAAAGAAAAGTGCAGGCCCTGGCATCAAACTGCTTTGGTTCAAAGTGCCATTTGCTAGGGAAATGATTTTGCAGAAGTTACTAAACTCTCAATATGCTCCAATTTCCTTATCTATTAAATGGATATAATAGTATGACTGTCTCATCCTTGAAGTTGTTTTGATGAATATAAATAATGCAAAACACATTCCTAGAGCAGCGGCCTGGTGACAGGGTGGACACTATGGACCTTGACCTCAAAAAATTGGGAGTTGTGTGTTTTTTATTTTTTAAGATTTATTTTATTTACTTCCCCCTCTCCCCTGCTGTCTGCTCTCGGGGTCTGCTTGTCTTCTTTTAGGAGGCAAGGGGAAATGAACCCAGGACCTCCCATGTGGGAGAGAGGTGCTCAATCACTGGAGCCACATCTGCCCTCTATTTGTTGTGCCTCCTCATCATGTCTCCTTGTTGTGTCAGCCCATCACGTCAGCTCACTGCCTTGCTCATTTTCTTTAGGAGGCACCAGGAACTAAACCCAGGACCTCCCATGTTGTAGGCAGGCACCCAACTGCTTGAGCCACATCTACTTCCCAGGGTTGTGTGTTTTGATAAGTCTGCTTTTGCTTCAGCTCCCTCAAGCTATAGCATTTATTACAAGATTTAAAGAGACATGCTTTTTTTTTTTGATACAGATATTAAGGAAATCTCTGTCAGGTCACAGGCTGACTGCAGGGATAATGGAATAGAAACTTCAGTGACCACATACACCAAGAAATACTGTTGGTTAGGAGGAGAGATACCTAACGGGATGTCAACCCACTCAATACAGGTGTTGGGGTTGCCAGCAAAAACATTCACACAGGCTCTGGTGGAAATACATTTTACTCACATAGAGAAGAGACAGAGCAAGGTCAGCTTCACTAGAGGACATCAGTTCCCCATAGCCAGCGGGTATCAATAGGGAGTTGTTCTCCACATAGCACCCCTCTCTTGTGTTCATGTGCTGCTGCAATGGTGCAACCCTACATCCTCTCCACCAGGGACAGATATACCACCCAATGTGAGCTAAAGTGAGAGTCAGGCTATTTCCAGGGAATGTTTACCTATGTTCTGGGCAATAGGGGAAAGAATGTACCAGTCCACTAGGGGTTTATGTTTTATCCCTCGAGGCTGACACATCTGGTTCTGAGTACAGGATGTAATTTTGGGTCCCAGGGAAAGGCAGCAGGCTGTGCTAAGATTGCCTCCTATCAGAAAATACAGTTTTTGCACAAATAGTTTGGAAAAGTCACTGTACAAATAATTGTCTGCAGCGCTTAATAAGCAAAAAAAAAAAAAAAAAAAAAAAGCCATCCCTGAGGAGGGGGAGAATCTGATTTTTAGAGTTACCATATTATAATACTCTAAATGTCCAGTTGTTAATAAAAAGTTACAAAACATACAATGAAACAAGAACATTTGGCTCATTCACAAGAAAAGAAAATTAACAGGAATTATCCCTAAAGTGCAAACATTGGAATACTAGTCAAAGAATTTAAATCAACTGTCTTACATATACTCAATGAGAAAAGGAAACATGGACAAAGAACAAAAGGAAATCAGGAGAATGCTACATGAAAAAAATAAGGAATGTTAATAAAGAGATATAAATTGTAACAAGGAACCAAATAGAAATTGTGGAGCTCAAAAGTACAATAGCTGAAATTCAAAATACACTAGAGGAGTTCAGGGATGGATTTCCTCAGGCAGAAGAAAGAATCGGTGAACTTGAAGATAGGTCAAATGAAATTATCCAGTCTGAGGAAATGAAAACTAAAAGAATGAAGAAAAGTGAAGTCTTGGTATACCAAATATACCAACACATGCATCATGGGAGACGTAGAAAAAGGAGAGAGAAATAGAAAAAAAATCGAAGAAATAATGGCCAAAAACTTCCTAAACTTGATGAAAGATATGAATATTACACATCTAAGAAGCTCAATGCATTTCTAAGCAGTATAAACTCAAAGAGATCTGCACTTAGACACTGTATAGTCAAATTGCAAAGGACAAACCTTAATAAAAATCTTGCAAAGACCAAGAGAGAAGCAATTCATCATATACAAAAGGCCTTAGGTTTTCTTATTAGAAGGCAGTTTTGAGATTAAAAAAGTAGTCAGCCAAAAATTCTATACCTGGCAAAACTATCCTTAAAGAATGAAGGAGAAATTAAGACATTCCCAGAAAAACAAAAGCAAGGGGAGTTTGTTATGAGTAGACCTGTATGATAAGAAATGCTGGGAAACGGGCTTGGCCCAGTGGTTAGGGCGTCCGTCTACCACATGGGAGGTCCGCGGTTCAAATCCCGGGCCTCCTTGACCCGTGTGGAGCTGGCCCATGCGCAATGCTGATGAGCGCAAGGAGTGCCACACCACGCAGGGGTGTCCCCCGCATAGGGGAGCCCCACGCGCTAGGAGTGCACCTCCCTAAGGAGAGCCACCCAGCGCGAAAGAAAGTGCAGCCTGCCCAGGAATGGCGCCGCCCACACTTCCCGTGCCACTGACGACAACAGAAGCGGACAAAGAAACAAGACGCAGCAAACAGACACAGAGAACAGACAACAGGGGGAGGGGGGGAATTAAATAAATAAATAAATCTTTAAAAAAAAAAAAGAAAAGAAATGCTAAAGGGAGTCCATCAGGCTGAAATGAAAATACACTAGATTCTAATTCAAAGCCACATGAAAAAATAAAGAACACTGGGACAGGTAACTATATAGGTAAATATATAAATATATATAAATATATTTTTTACTTTTGTTTATAACCCTTCTTTTTTCCCTATACTATTTAAAAGTCAAATGCATAAAACAATAGTTATAAATCTATGTTAATGGGCATGTAATGTGTCTGTGACAATCAAAATATTAAGGGAGGTAGATGAAGAGGACAGGAATAAAATGTTTATATACTATTGAAATAAAGTTGGTAATATTCAAACTCAAAAGGAAGATAAGATAAAACAAACAAACAAAAGAGAATAAAAGAAAGCAAAAAAAAAAATTCAAACTCAGCTGCTGTAAGTTTAAGGTGTTAAATGTAATCTCCAATATGACCACTAAGAAACAAAAGAAAGAAGCAATAGAGGGATCAAGGAACAAAAAAGATACGACACACAGAAAACAATAAATGGCAGAAGTCCTTCTTTATCAGGAAATTACTATAAATATAAATGGATTAAACTCTCTAATTAAAAGGCATAGAATGGCACAATGGATTTTTTTAAAGTTCCATTTATATACTGTTTACAAGAGACCCGGTTTAGATACAAAGACATAAATCAGTTGAAATTAAAAGGATAGAAGAAGATATTCCATGCAAATAGTAACCAAAAGAGAGGTGGGTGGCTGTAGTATTATCAGACTAGGGTTTAAGAAAAAAAAAAAAGTGACAAGAGATATAGAACGTATATTGAAAACTGGTTCAATCAAGAAGATGTAATAGTTATAACCATGTACAACAGAGCCCCAAAATACATGAAGCAAATATTGCAGAATTAAAGGAAGAAATAGTTCTTCAATAATAGTTGTTGTCTTGGGAAGCGGATGTAGCTCAAGTGATTGAGCTCCCACCTACCACATGAGAGGTCCCGGAGCCGGTTCCCAGTGCCTCCTGGAGAAGATGAGCAAGACAGTAAGCTGGCATGATGGGCAGGTGTGGCAAGCTGGTGCAACAAGATGATGCAACAAGGAGACACAAAGAGAAAAGACAATGAGAGTTACAATAAAGCAGGGAGGTGAGGTGGCTCAAGTGATATAGCTCCTCTCTCCCACATGGGGGTCCCCAGGTTCAGTTCCAGGTGCTTCCTAAAGAGAAGACAAGCAGACATAGAGAGGACACAGCAAAATGACACAAGAGCAGACAGTGAGCACAAACAACAAGAGAGGGGGGAATAAATAAATAAAATAAATCTTTAAAAAAAAGTTGTTGGGAAATGGATGTGGCTCAACCAGTTGGGCTTCTGTCTACCATATAAAAGGTCCAGGGTTCGATGCCCAGGGCATCCTGATGAGGGCAAGCTGTCCCACGTTGCGAGCTGGCCCATGTGGAGTGCCGGCCTACATGGGAATGCCACTCCATGCAGGAGGGTTGCCTTGCGTGGGAATGCCACCCAGTGAGGGAAGGCCACCCCACGCAGGAGTGCCAGCCAATGCAGAGAGCTGGCACAGCAAGATGATGCAACAAGAGACACAGAGGAGAGAAAATAGGAAGACCTAGCAGAACAGAGAGTTGAGGTGGCACAAGAGAGTAATCATCTCTCTCCCACTCCGGAAGGTCCCAGGACCAGTCCCAGAGCCACTTAATGAGAATACAGGCAAACATAGAACACAAAGCTAATGGACACAGAAAACAGACAACAAGGGAAATGGGGGGAAGAAATAAATAAAATAAATCTTTTTAAAAAAAGTTGTTTTCAATTCTCCACATTCAATATTGTATAGCACAATCTGAGATAAGATCAATAAGGGTTAGAGGATTTGAACAATTTTATAAACTAATTACACCTAACAGACATATGCAGAACATTCCACCCAACAACAGCAGACTACACATTCTTCTCAAATGGATAGGGATCATTCTCCAGGATAGACAGTATGTTAGACCACAAAAAAAGCGCCTTACCAATTTTAAAAGACTGTATTCATACAAAATGTCTTTAAAAAAACTTTTCCAACAACAATGGAATAAAATAGAAATAAATAACAACAGGAAAACTAGACAACTTGTAAATATGTGGAATTTAACACACTCTTTTTTTTTAAAATTTCTCTCCCCTTCCCCTCCCCCTGTTGTCTGCTCTCTACGTACATTCGCTGTGTGTTCTTCTGTGTTCACTTGTATTCTTGTCAGCGGCACCAGGAATCTGTGTCTCTTTTGGTTGTGCCATCTTGCTGCGTCAGCTCTCCATGTGTGCAGCACCACTCCTGGGCAAGCTGTGCTTTTCTCGCACAAGGTGGCTCACCTTGAGGGGTGCACTCCTTGTGTGTGTGGCTCCCCTACACGGGGGGCACCCCTGCATGGCACAGCACACCTTGTGTGCATCAGCACTGTGTGTGGGCCAGCTCACCTCCTGGGTTAGGAGGCCCTGGATTTGAACCCTGGACCTCCCATGTGGTAGGCAGACACTCTATCAGTTGAACCAAATCCGCTTCCCTTAACACACTCTTAATCAACAAATGGTCAAAGAAGAAATCACAGGGAAAATGAGAAATTATCTGGCAACAAATGAAAATAAAATACAACATATCATGTATGGGATGCAGTGAAATTAATACTTAGAGAGAAATTTATAGCCATAAACACCCTCATGAAGAAAGAAAGTCTCAGGGAGCAGATGTGTCTCAAGCAGTTGAGTGCCCATCTCCCACATGGAAGATCCTGGGTTCAGTTTCTGGTGCCTCCTAAAGAAGATGAGCAGATACGCAGCCAGCAGACACCCTGCAGCCAGGAGGGAGTGGATGTGGCTCAGGTGGTTGGGTACCCTGCTGAGGCATGCATAAGCATCACCCCCTGATGACCTTCTGACTCTTTTTTGGATACTCTTAGCCATATAAACTCACTTGTCCTTTCCATTTCCCCTTTTTATACAAAGTCAAAAAGCAGTTTTTAACACCTGATATTACATGTAGTCTGAGACATTCTGCCAGTCTGAGTTGACCTCTTTGTTCATAGTCTTTTTGTAGTTACATCATCAGCTGGTGCTTGGTAGTAATCCTTTGGTGCCAGGGAGGCTCATCCCTGGGAGTCATGTCCCATGCTGGGGGGAAGGCAATGCATCTAGGCTTACAGTCTTTATTTCATATTTTCATAAGTCCTGATAATGTCCTTTTGAACTTCCTCTCTCCTCCTCTAACAATCTTTTAAAGAATTAATACCAAACTTCCTCAAACTTGTCAAAAAAACTGAAGGAGAGAACATTTCTTCTTCCTCTTCATTTTATGAGGCCAGCATTACCCTGATATTAAATCCAGACAATGATATCACCAGAAAAGAAAAGGAAAGGCAGTAGTATCCTTTATGAGTATAGATGCAAACATTCTCAACACACTACTAGCAAACTGAATTCAGGAGCATATTAAAATCATTATACTCCATGATGGGTGGAGATTGAATCATGGTCCCTATGAAAGGCATGTTTAGATCCCAATCCCCGTACCTATGGATGTGAACCCATTTGTGAATAGAACCTTTGAAGATATTGTTATTTAAGGTATGCCCAAACTGAATGAGGGTGGGCCTTAATCCAATTTGGCTGAAGACCTTATAAGCAAAGGAAATTGGACACAGAAGAAGAAGCCATGGGGAGCAGCAAAAGCTGGAAGTTAATGGATCCTGGAAGAAAAAGGAGAAGATACCACCATGTAGATTGCCATGTGGCAAAAAAGCCAAGGACCAAAGATCACAGTTGGCTCCAGAATGCCACATTCTTTGGGGAGAAAGTGTCACCTTGCTAACACCTGAATTTCTGACTTCTCCCAGCCTCAAAAACATGAGCTAATAAATTCGTATTGTTTAAGCCAATCCATTGTATGGTATTTGTTCCAGCATCCAAAAAGCTAAAAACAATGACCAAGTAGGATTTATTCCAGGAATGAAAGGGTGGTTCAACATACAAAAGTAAATCAAGGGAAAAAAAAAAAAAGGTAAATCAATGTAATACACCAAGTTAATAGAAAAAAAGGAGGAAAAAAATAATCTCAATGGATGCAGAAAAAGCTTTTGACAAAAATCTAACACCATTACAACATAAAAACACTCAAAAGTAGGAATAGAAAGGGACTTCCTCAACATTATACAAGATATATATGAAAATCCCACAGCTATTATCACACTCATTGGTGAAAGACTGAAAGAAAGCTTTTCCCCTAATATGAAGAAGAAGGCAAGGATGCCCATTTTTTGCCAATTCTGTTCAACATAGTACTGGAAATTCTAGCCAAAGCAATTAGGCAAGAAGAAGAAACGAAGCATCAAAATTGGATGAAACCCTATTAGAGCTAATAAACGAATTAAACAAAGTTGCAAGACACAAAGTCAACATGCAAAAATCAATTGTATCTCAGCTAGTTTAAGAGTATATGTTCATTATACTAGCAATGGACAATCAGAAAAGGAAATTAAGAAAACAGTTCCATTTACAATAGCATAAAAATAATGAAACACTTGCTTAACAATAAGTATAATCAAGAAGGCACAAGGGAAACGGACTTTGGCCCAGTGGTTAGGGCGTCCGTCTACCACATGGGAGGTCCGTGGTTCAAACCCCGGGCCTCCTTGACCCGTGTGGAGCTGGCCATGCGCAGCGCTGATGCGCGCAAGGAGTGCCATGCCACGCAAGGGTGTCCCCCGTGTGGGGGAACCCCACGCGCAAGGAGTGCGCCCGTGAGGAAAGCCGCCCAGCGTGAAAAGAAAGTGCAGCCTGCCCAGGAATGGCGCCGCCCACACTTCCCGTGCCGCTGACGACAACAGAAGCGGACAAAGAAACAAGACGCAGCAAATAGACACCAAGAACAGACAACCAGGGGAGGGGGGGAAATTAAATAAATAAATAAATCTTTAAAAAAAAAAAAAAAAAAAAAAAGAAGGCACAAGTCTTGTATACTGAAAACTACAAAATACTGCTGAAATAAAGAAAGCCTAAATAAATGGAAAAACATTCTGTATTCCTATATTGGGAGATTAAATTAATATTAAAATGGCAGTACTAGCCAAAATGATGTGGTGTTTTATTATAATCTCTATGAAAATCCCAGCAGCATTTTTTGAAAAAATGGAAAAATCCATCCTAAAAACATCTGGCCAAAACAATCTTGAAAAAGTACAACAAAATAGGAGACCCATGCTTCTTGATTTCAAACCTTACTACAAAGGTACAGTAATCAAGCATGTGCCACTTGAGGAAGAACAGACAAATAACCCAATGGAATAAAATTAAAAGCCCAGAAATAAATGTACATATCTACAGTCGAGTGATTTTCTTTTGAGCTACCGGGGCAGTGGACTGAACACGGGACCTCATATGTGGTAAGCCGGTGCTCAACCACTGAGCCACATAGGCTCCCCTAAGCTGGTTTCTTTCATTCCTTTACTTATTTTTTTTCTTTTGAAGATTTATTTTTTATTTCTCTCCCCTTCCCACTCCCCAGTTGTCTGCTCTCTGTGTCCATTCACTGTGTGTTCTTCCGTGTCTGCTTGTATTCTTGTCAGCAGCACTGGGAATCTGTGTCTCTTTTTGTTGCTTCATCTTGCTGTGTCAGCTCTCCGTGTGTGCGGTGCCACTCCTGGGTGGAATGAGCTTTTTTCATGTGGGGCGGCTCTCCTTATGAGGTGCACTCCTTGCACATGGGGCTCCCCTACGCGGGAGAAACCCCTGTGTGGCACAGTACTCCTTGTGTGCATCAGCATTGCACATGGGCTAGCTCACCACATGGGTCAGGAGGCCCTGTGTATCAAACCCTGGACCCTCCGTATGGTAGGCAGATGCTCTTTCGTTGAGCCACAACTGCTTCCCAGCCAGTTGAGTTTTGACAAAGGCATCAAGATCTTTCGATGGGGAAAAAACAAGGTCTTCATTATGTGGGGCTGGGAAAACTGGCCATCCACATGGGAAAGAATAAAGTAGGACCCTTACCTCACACCATATACAAAACTTAACTGGAATGTATCAACAACCTAAATACTAGAGCAAAAACTATAAAACTCTGAAAACATAGAGGCAGCTCTCTATGTCCTTGGATTTGGCAGTGTTGTTGTTTTTCAACCTGACACCAAAACCACAGGTAATAAGAGAAAAAGCAGACAGTGAATCTGGTGGAGACCGGCTGTGGAGGGGCACGGGGACAGGGCATGTGGGCAGAGCAGGGAGTTGCCACCCCGGACAGGAGCTGCCAGACCTGGAATCCAAAGCTGCAGAGCTGGGGCTGGAACTGAAGGAGCACAGCCTCGTGGCCGTACCTGGAAGGAGGAGACGGCCCCGCGAGTGCTACCGCGAGGTTGGAGGGTGCCTGGAGCAGATCCAGAGGACCCCTAAGGCCTTAGCAGACCAGCTTCAGGCACAGGGAAGGGAGCTAAACGAATGCTGGGAAAAGCACAACGTTCTCCCTTGGGGCGGAAGCTGAGAAGCCAGCAGCCAAGGAAACTCAGAGGGGGCTTGCAGTCCGAGGACCCAAGGCCTTTGCACAGTTTCTACTCTGAATCCCACTTCTTCTAATGCCTTTATTATTATTTTCTCTGCTCTTGTACTGTTTTTTGGTGGTTGTTAAATAAATGTTTTGGTCATGATAAAAAAAATTTTTGAAGAAAAAATAGATAAATTGGACTTCATTAGCATTTAAAACTTTTGTGTATCAAGGAACACTAGCAAGTAAGTAAAAAGGCAACATACAGAATGGGAGAAAATATTTGGAATTTATATATCTCATAAGAATTTAATATTAAGAACATTGAAGAACTCCAACAATTCAACAACAAAAAGACAATCCAAGTTTTTAAAATGGGCAAAGGACTTGAATAGGCATTTCTTCAGAAGAGATATGTAAATGGCCAATAAGCACATGAAAAGAAGCCAATATCATTAGTCATTACAGATATGCAAATCAGAGGCACAATGAGGTACTACTTCACACCTACTAAGATGGCTAGTAGGGAAGCAGATGTGGCTCAACTGATAGAGCATCTGTCTACCATATGGAGGGTCCAGGGTTCGATCCCCAGGGCCTCCTGTCCTGTGTGGAGCTGGCCCACGTGCATTGCTGCCGTGTGCAAGGAGTGCCGCGCCATGCAGGGGTGCCCCACATGCAAAGTGTGCACTCTGCAAGGAGAGCTGCCCCGTGTGAAAAAAGCACAACCTGCCCAGGAATGGCGCCACACACATGGAGTGCTGATGCAGCAAGAAAAAAGAGATGCAGTTTCCCAGTACCACTGGATAATGTAAGCAGACACAGGAGAACACACGGTGAATGGACACAGAGAGCAGACAATGGTGGGGGGGGCGGTGGAAGGGGAGAGAAATAAATAAAATAAATCTTTAAAAAACAAAGATGGCTAGTGAAAAAAAAAGAAGAGGGCAGCAGATATAGCTCAAGTGGTTGAGTGCCTGTTTTTAGGACCTCCTAAAAACAAAACAAACAGAAAATAGCAAGTGCTAGTGATGAGGATGTGGAAAAACTGTAACCCATGTATGTTGCTGGTGGGAATATAAAAAGACACAGCAGCTGCAGAACACAGTTTGGTGGTTCCTCAAAATGCTAAACAGGAAATTACCATATGACCCAGCCATTCCACTCCTTGGTGCATACCCAAAAGAACTGAAAGCAGGGACTCAGACACTTTTTGTACTGTTTATAGCAGCATTGTTCACAATAGCCAAAAGGTGGAAATAACCATGTCCATCAACAGATGAATGGATAAACAAAATGTGGTCCAGCCATTCAATGGAATACTATTAAGCCTAAAAAAAGAATGACGTTCTCATCCATCCCATAACACGGATGAACCTTGAAAGTATTATGCTAGGTGAAGGAAGGACAAATATTGTGTGATTCTGTTTACATGAAACATCTAGAATCAGCAAACACATAGAGACAGAAAGTAGATTAAAGGTTACCAGGGGCTGAAGGAGAGGGGAATTGGGAGTTATTGCTTAATGAGGACAGAGTTTTCGAAATTTTGGAAATTGACATTGGTGATGGTTGCCCAACATTGTGAAGGCACTCAGTGTCACTGAGTTGCAGGCTTAAAAATGGTTAAAATGGCAAATTTTATGTCATTTCACCCACAGTAATAAAAAAAAGTACTTACACTGTCTGGTATATAGTAAGTGTTCAATTGTTAGTTGCTTTGTCCTTGTTATTATGTATTATTAATGATTACTATAATAACAAACCCCTCTAATACCTGTAATCATAAGCACTACTCTAGTTTTTCATAGCATTTATCAGTGTATCTTAAATTAGATATATAGGGAAGCAGGTGTGGCTCAACCGATAGAGTATCCACCTACCATATAGGTGGTCCAGTGTTCGGTACCCAGGGCCTCCTGGCCCATGTGGTGAGCTGGCCAATGTGCAGTGCTGCCATGTGCAAGGAGTGCTGTGCCACGCAGGGGTGTCCCCTGCACAGGGTGCCCCAGGCGCAAGGACTGTGCCCCAAAAGGAGAGCCGTCCTGTGCGAAAAAAAGCACAGCCTGCCCAGGAGTGGCGCTACACACATGGAGAATTGATGCAGCAAGATGACACAACAAAAAAAGTGGCACAGTTTCCCAGGGCCTTATGACAAGAATGCAAGCGGACACAGAAGAACACAGAGCGAATGGACAGAGAGCAGACAATGGGGGGGAAGGGGAGAGAAATAAATAAAATAAATCTTTTTAAAAGAAGATACATAAAGACAATACAACATGTAATGTATTTTTGGAAGCACAGTTTTCACTTTTACGGAGCCCTAAAAGATGCTTTCCCCACAGGTCATCAGAGAGCTGACGGAGTGGGCAGGATGGGCCATAAACAGCCCCAAAATGGGGGGCAAAAACAGCAGAAGTAACATTAAAGGACGATATTTCTGACAGTGCCTTAAAGCATCGCTAGCCTCGCCATCCACTAGTTCTGCACCATCCAAAACGCAGGCAGATGTGGCTACTGAGCATTTGAACTATGGCTCCTGTGACCCAGAAACTGAATTACTAATTTAATTCAATTTCAATTTAAAAAGTGATGCCCAATCCAGTCATTGGAAAATATTTGAGTATGTTTGGAACCACTTAGGTGTGAGAATCTACTTTTTGACAGTATATTTTATGAGATCTGAATACCGATCAAATATTTATGGGAACATTTAGTGTCCAAATGGAGATAGATGTGCACCATTTCAAAGACTTTGTATTTAAAAATAAAAAGTTAAATTACCTCATAATAATGTTGTATATTGACTACATGTTGAAATGATATTTTAACTATATTGGGTTAAATAAAATGTGCAATTAAAGGGGAGCGAATGTGGCTCAGTGGTTGCTCACTGACCTTCTGCATATGGGGTCACCTCCAAAAAAAAAAAATAGGAAATGAAAATGAATTATAGGAAGCGGATTTGGTTCAACTGACAGAGCATCCGCCTACCACATGGGAGGTCCAGGGTTCAAACCCAGGGCCTCCTGGCCCGTGTGGTGAGTTGGCCCACTCGCAGTGCTGCCACACGCAAGGAGTGCTGTGCCACACAGGGGCGCCCCCCCCCACGTAGGGGAGCCCCCCGTGCAAGGAGTGTGCCCTGCAAGGAGAGCCGCCCTGCGAGAAAAAAGCACAGCTCACCTAGGAGTGGTGCCACACACAGGGAGAGCTAACGCAGCAAGAATACACAACAAAGAGACACAGATTTCCCGTTGCCGTGAGAATGCAAGTGGACACAGAAGAACACACAGCAAATGGACACAGAGAGCAGACAATGGGGGTGGGCGAAGGGGAAAGAAAGAAATAAAAAATAAATCTTTGAAAAATAAAAGAAAATGAATTGCGTTAGTTTCTTTTTCTTCTCTTTAATGTAGCTACAAGAAAATGTAGGCACAGCTCACATTATATACCTTTTGGACATTGCCAGGGAGAGCATCTGTGTGATCACAGCCAGGAAACTTCACAGACGAGGGACAAGTAGCATGCACGCAGCCTTGAGCTCTGGTGGGGTGGCAAACAATCCTAACAGCTCTCCCACCCTAACCCTCCAGGTGCTCTCTGCCCTGACTCGGTGGGCAAAAGCCGTGAATCGGCCGTAAGGGAAGCCCAGAGCCTGGGCAGAGGGTCAGAAGGCACAAGCCCACTTGGCTCACGGAGCTCGGTCACTCTCTGATGGCTCAGCTTTCGGCCCTGCAGGGCCCTGGTGAAAGCTGTGGAGTTATCTTCATCCATCCAGGAGAGCGTCAGAAGTGCAAGGAAGAAAGGGCTAAGTATGTTACTAAAGTTTCCAGGGTAACCAATGGAGACCTGAAATGGAGATATATATATATATAGTAATGGGCCAGTGGTGGGACCCCGAGCTAAATCCTTACCGCAGCCTGACTCCCAAAGGGCACGCGTTGGTGCAGCCGCGAGACCAAAGGACACACCTGGCATTTAGCCGGGCGTAAGCTTTATTGGGACTTACAGCCAGGAGAGAAGCTCTGATGGTGGCAGTTCAGAGAATGAAGACAGCGCTCCACAAAGAGATGAGAAAATGAGGGGTGATGTGTAAGGGATTTCAGAACAAGGACTTTCCATATGGTATGAGAACAGAGTTCCTGCCAGGGTCACATGAAGCATACACACAGGGTGTGGAAGGACGATGACTGCTTTGGGGAGATCATAGTTTACGATGACATCTGTACCTTCTCTCACCTCTGGGGAGGGTTGCCCACCTTTAAGCTACGTCTAGGTCATGCAGGTGGCTGCGTGCTGACTTAAGGGGGCCCCTGGGTCCCCACAATCCTCAATTATCATAGCAGAACACCAAGACAGAATGATTATAGGTGATCAAGACATGGTATACACTTGTTATTTGGAGATGTTACAGGCTGAATGGTGTTCCCCCAAAAAGATACACTGAAGTCCTAACCCCCAATACCTGTCTTTGGAAATAGGGCCACAGCAAACGGGATTAGTGAAAATGAGATTGTACGGCCGTGTGGGGGTGGGGGGTGCTGAGTCAGTGAGACTGGTGAGCTTAGAAGAAGGGAGAGGAGCCCTGGACAGACGGGCAGGGGCGATGGCCCTGCGATGGAGGCAGGCACTGGAGAATTCCTGCCAGACCCCAAGGACGGCCGAGGATTGCCGGGACCACCGGCAGCCTGGAGGAAAGCGTGGATAGACCCATCCCTCCAGACTTGAGAAGGAGCAGAGCCGCCCTTGGCTGTGGACTTCCAGGCTCCGGAACTGGGAGATGATACGTTCCCGTTGTTTGAAGGCGTCTGAGTTGTGATGCTCCGTTGCTGCAGCAGCGGGAAGAAGCTGGGGCAGGAAATCACGAATGATTTCTCACCGGCGGTCGCCCCTAACCTGTACGTTTCAGTGTGGTGCCCTTTGCTTTAATTTGGTTACATTTCGCAATCTAAAAAGAAAACAGTGACTGCCCCTTGGGGGTAGGTTGGGCAGGGGATTGGGGTCTTCAGTATGTTTTACTGAACTTGATAACTTTAATAAAGTAATTAAAGAAACTCAGAAGTCATTGGCGCCGGCTTGTTCCTCCCCTCCTTTGCAGCCCTTGCGGGGTGCGTGGCCTTCCAGCTTCCATCCCCTGCACCGTGCAGCTGAGCAGGAAAGCCTAGTGACTTGGCAAGGGCACAGCGCCCACGGGGGCCGAGCCGGGTGAGGCTGGTGGGGGTGGCTCCCCGGCCCTCTCCCCAGTATTCCCCGTCCTGAGCCACGCTCCCGTGTTAACTGTCAATGCGCCTTACTCCAGTAAGGGAAGGCAGCCGTTTCTACAAGCCGCTGGGCGTCATTTTGAAGGCATTTGGAGCCCACCCTGGGATTTTTTACTCTATTTCCCACTGAGATAGCAAAGTACATTCCGGCACTTTACTGATTTTTTAAGATCTATTTTATTTCTTTATTTCTCCCCACCCCCTTGTTGTTTGCACTTGCTGAGTCTGTTTCTTCCTTGTTTCTTTAGGAGACCCCGGGAGCCAAACCCGGGCCCCCTGATGTGGGAGGGAGGTGCCTAATTGCTTGAGCCACCTCCGCTCCCTGCTTCTATTGTGTCTCTCATTATGTTTTTCCTCCCAGCGTCTCTTGCGGCGTCACCTCGCTGGGCCTGCCCGTTGCGTCAGCTCGCTGCCTTCTTTAGGAGGCACCAGGCACCTCTGCTCCCTGCTTTGTTTTGTCTCTCATTATGTTTTTTCTTCTTGTGACTCTTGTTGTGTCAGCTTGCCGTGCCTGCTCGTTGGGCCACCTTGCTGTCTTCTGTAGGAGGCACGGGGATCCAAATCAGCAACCTCCCATGTGGTAGGTGGGAGCCCAGTTGCCTGAGCCACCACACCTGCTTCCCCATTCATGCGCTTTAGATTTTTTAAAAATATCCTTTTGCCCCTAGCCTCCTTCCCCTAAACCATCACTGTTAACCAGCTTCTTGTGTCTCCTTCCAGAGATAGTCTGCACACACATAAGCATGTAGATATAATGGACAATTTTTCTCATTTGGGCCGGTATGTTTTTTTCTGCATTGCCTGTCCATAGACACCAGAGGACTCTTACCAGGTTGTTGGTTAAAAGAGGGGCACAGAAACAAGCACACACACAAAATATTAAACAGTATCAGCCATCAGGGAATGCCAATAAAAGACACAATGAGATACCACCAGAAGGACTAAAATTAAAAAGTACTAAAAAATTAAACACGGCGGGGATATAGTGTTGGTGGGAATGGTACATTCACTGGGGGAAAAGATTGTGCACTTTCTAATAAAATTAAATATACACGTATCCCAAGACCTGGAAATTCCTTACCCAAGAGAAATGAAAGCATGTGTTAAAAAAAAAAAAAAAAGTATAAGAATGGTCCTAGCAGCTTTATCTATAACAGCCCAAACAGGAAACATCCTAGGAGTCCATTAGCAAGAATAAAAAAGGAATGAACAATGAACACCATGAATAAATCTCAAAAGCATCATGCTGAGGGAAAGAAATCAGAAACAAAAGATTACATACTGTATGATTCCATCGATACGAAGTTCTAGAATAGGCAAAACGAATCTATGGAAATAGTGGTTGCCTGTGGGGGTGGGGGCAAGGTTTGCCTGGGAAAGGGGTGAGGAATTTCCTGGGGAGTCTCCACGGCTACATATCTCTATGGGGCTTTGCATTACACAGGTATATGCATTTGTCAAAACTCGGTGAATGGTAGATCTGTCATTTCGTTGTGTGTGATTTTTACCTTAAGAAGGAGCTGTAAACAAATACTGAACTTCAATGAATAATAGTCATGCTGAAATGTTTAGGGGTGAAATGTGCTGATTTCTGTAACTTATTTTGAAAAGCATAAAAAAGTTAGATGAGTTGCTAAATGGATAAATGGGTAGCTATGTGATCAAGGAAGCACGGGAGAACGTTCATTGCAGAATCTAGGCGGCTATTTGGGTGTTTACTGTCTATTTCTTTCAACTTCTCTGTGTGCTTGAATATTTTTATAATAAAATGTTTGGGGCATGCCTAGAGAAAGAGAGGCAGAGGCACCGGAGAGACCAATCTCAAGGAGAACACCCTTCTATATTGCCTCATTGTTCTCTTCTTGTCACATCCTTGCCCTGACGTCTGAATAGAGCTTGTCCAAGAAAGAGCTGGTGTGTCCTCCGCTCCTTCCGGCTGGTCACCCTAGGGGAAGTGGCCTCGGATGCCCACCCCGTGTGGTTTCTGGTCACCCTTGCCCTATTCCAATGTGGGCTGGTCTGCATCAGTCACCAGCACCCAGGGGCCCCTTCTCCTTCTGCCTTCTGCTGGGTTGGATCTCTGGTTTCCGGGTCTCACAGCTTTTTCTTTTTTCTCCTCGGTAAGCTCCAACAGCTTTTAGAAATAGCTTAGGAAATGTGTGGGAGCCGAAAGTGTTGGAGAACTCTTACTTGTCTGAAAATGTCCTCATTTCATCCTCCCACTTGATCAATACTTTGGCTCTGGGCGGAATTCTCCGTTGAAAATAATTTTCCTTCCAAGTGTTGGAGGCCTTGTCCCACCAGTGTGAGTGCTGGGAAACCTCAAGCCATTTGTTTCCTGTTTCCTTCGCCCTGTGTTTTCTCTTTGGAAGCTCCAGGGATCTCATCTGCTCCCGTTGTTCTGAAGTTTCACAGTGCTGTGCTCTGGGGCTGGCACTTTGAACATGTAAACTCTTGTCCTACAGTCTGGAGAATTTTCTTGAATATTTTCATCAATGATGTCCTCCTTTGCTTTTTTTTTTTTTTGTTTGCTTTTTCTTTCTGGAACTCCTTATTATTCAGAAAATTGGCCCTCCTGGGTGGTTTCTCTAATGTTCTTACTGATTCCTTCCTATTTTCTCTCTCTCTCTTTTTTTTGGAGGTATCAGGTCTTCATATGGGGAAGCAGGTGCTCAACCAGTAAGCTACACCCACCCACCCCTCTCTTTGGTTTAAAAAAAAAAAAATGTATTTCTCCACCCTCGTTTGTGCTCGCTGTTTCCTCTCTGTGTCTGTTTGTTCTGTGCTCTGTGTCTGCTCATCTTTTTTTTTAAGAAGGCACCGAGAACTGAACCTGGGAGCTCTCATGTGGGAGGCAGGTGACCCAATCACTTGATCCACCTCTGCTCCCTGCTTGTTTTGTCTCTCATTGCGTCATCTCGTTGTGTCATCTCGTCGCGTCATCTCGTTGCGGCATCTCGTTGCGGCAACCCGTCGTGTCAGTTTGCTTTCTTGCTCGGCTTCTTTTAGAGTTGCTGGGAACTGAACCTGGGATCTCCCATGTGGTAGGTGGGCGCCCAACTGCTTGAGCCACCTCCTCATCCCCCACTCTCTGCCTTTTGAGTCTGCTTCCCAGAAGATTTCCTCAACTTGATGTTCCAACCTTTCTACTGAGATTTTTTTCATTTCTGCTAACTTGTTTCTAATTTCCAAAAGATTTTTTTTCTATTTTTGTTCAATCTTCTGAATGCTCCTTTAAAAAAAAAAATCCCCTTTCTTATTCATGGATAAATGAGCTATATTCTCTTAGCTGAAGAGGTTGATATACTTTGGGAAAACAAGTTTTCTTCTCCCTGCCTTGTTTTTGTTTTCCCCAAATTTAGTTATTTTGATTATTTTGTTTATTTTGATTTCTACCTTCTGTTCTGGTTTTCCTTGGTGGTCTGTTGTCAGTCAAGGGCGAGGAACTAGAAGTTGATGGGAAGCTCTGAAGAGGCTGGGATGGCTTCCCATGTCGGTGCCCACGTGGTCTTTCCAAAAGGGCAGAAGAGCCTCTGCCTCCCTAACTGGAGGAAGCGGTCAGCATTCTTGAAACTGGGGGGAGGGAAAGTCGGGGGGGGGAGTTCAAGATTCAGCCTAGGGCTGCTGCGTCCCTTCTTGTTTTGTTACCCAGGCCCTGTGCCTGCAGTCGTCCATCCAAACACCCTCCAGTCTCACCTCCCCAGAGAGGAAGAGGGGAGGTCGGCTGCCCTGCCCAGGGCTGTGGCAGGAGGCTATCTCTAGCTGTTACCTCCTTCTCAGCTGTCATCCCATCCGCCTTCTCCTACTCTACCTTCGCCTCCCCTTCCCTAGGTACCTGGTGCTGCCAGCTCAGAGCCCTTTGATGATTCACTGGTGTAGATCTATTGTTGATCAGCTTTTCCCACTGACAGACTAGGTCTATCTCAAGGGGCTGAAGTGGTTATAACCCCTCTCCACCTTGTCCACTCGTTTCATTCCAGCTGCCAGAAACAATGATCTTCTTCCATGTTCTCTCTAGGATTATATATATATATATATATATATACCTTTTAATGTTTCACATTGTAGATTATGCCTTTTAAAAAGGAAACTTCACTGAAATTCTTGTGGGGTTTTGGGTGGAAGCAAAATTAGATACTTGCGTCCAATCCATCTGTTCAGCTGTAAATGAATATATTTTATGTTCACTTGCCTGTTTTGCATCCCCTCTGCTGGAATGTTAGTTCCCTGATAGCAGGGATCTGTTTTGTTCATTTCACACTTCCGGTGCCTAGACAGTGACTGGAACAGAGTGGATGCTCAGTAAACGTAAACAAATGACCTCGAATGAAAATATAAGATTCTATTTATAGTAGGCACTTGATAAATAACTATGCAGCGCATTCAGAAATGCACTAATTTTTTTTTAATGAGTAAGTTCTTTTTTTTTATTTATTTCTCTCCCTTCCCACCCTCCCCCCCAGTTGTCTGCTATCTGTGTCCATTCGCTGTGTGTTCTTCTGTGACTGCTTCTATCCTTATCAGCAGCACTGGGAATCTGTGTTTCTTTCTGTTGCGTCATCTTGTTGTGTCAGCTCTCCGTGTGGGCAGCACCATTCTTGGGCAGGCTGCACTTTCTTTCGCGCTGGGCGGCTCTCCTTACTTACGCGTGGGGCTCCCCTACGTGGGGGCACCCCTGCGTGGCAGGGCACTCCTTGTGCGCATCAGCACTGCACATGGGCCAGCTCCACACAGGTCAGGAGGCCCGGGGTTTGAACTGCGGACCTCCCATGTGGTAGGCAGACGCCCTATCCTTTGGGCCACGTCCGCTTCCCTAATTTTTTTTTTAAAGATTTATTTTTTTATTTCTCTCCCTTCCCCACTCCCCAGTTATCTGCTTTCTGTGTCCATTCGCTGTGTGTTCTTCTGTGTCCGCTTGTGTTCTTGTCAGCGGCACTGGGAATCTGTGTCTCTTTGTGTTGCTCCATCTTGCTGCCTCAGCTCTCCGTGTGTGTGCGGTGCCACTGCTGGGCAGGCTGCGCTTTTTTCATGCGGGGCACACTCCTTGCACGTGAGGCTCCCCTGCGTGGGTGACACTCCTGCGTGGCAGGACACTCCTTGTGCGCATCAGCACTGCACGTGGGCCAGCTCACCACACGGGTCAGGAGGCCCGGGGTTTGAACCTTGTACCTCCCATGTGGTAGGTGGATACTCTATCCATTGAGCCAAATCCACTTCCCAGAAACGCACTAATTTTAATTAATTTTTTTTTATCATTTGTTTTCATGGGGAAAATTATAAGTAGACGTTTACGGCAAAACTTGAAGAAGGGATATTGTTCTAGAAACTTACAACTTCTCGGAAAAAATAAAACAAAAAACTTTAAGACGGGTAATCACACGGTTTTAAATTAAAACTGATTTTCATATGTGGATTGTTATTTTATGGCCACAAACTCTGGTGTGATGGACTTTCACTTTATCTAGTTGGAGAAATGATCTGAATTTGTGTCACATCTTGGCTCAAAAACTCATGTCATTTTAGAATAAAGTCCACACTCAAGCAGTCTGCAAGTAGCCTACGATTCTCTCTCTAGATTCCAGATTCAGCAGCACAAACCTCTGGCTTTCTCTGTTACATCTGAAGGTGTCCTACTCCCCTGCTAGCCCTGCAGCCTCTGATTTACAGTACTTTGTTCTCTCTGTGGAAAACTTTCTTCTTCTCACTCCATCGATAGCCATCAAGAATCTTACCCAAACGCATCTTTCAAGTCTCAGCTCCACTCTTATGTCTTTGATGAAAGCCTTCTTATTAGCATGATGTCTTTTCTGGGCTTTGCCTCCCAATAAACATCATATTTGTACCCCACTCCCAGCACTAAGAGGAGTGGGACTGATACCAACTGACTGTCTTGTCCATTCAGGCCCTTACGCAGTGGCAGAACTCTTCCGATGTTTGTTGAACTGAACTGCATTATTGACGTGAGGCTCCACCCTTTTATTTGCCCCTGGTCTAAAGACATGAAGGTAACTATGCCGAATAGTTCAGGTGTGTCATAAATTCACGAGAAATTTTCATCAGCAGTGACAGTAAACAGGATGTTGTTGCTCTACTACCCTTGAAATTTCAACTACTCCTCAAGGTTGATTTTTATGGACAGAGCAAAAAGATGTCCTTTCCCTGGGAACATGTTTATTGGGATGTAATTAGAATGTAAAAATGCTCCTTTTTTCTTTTTAAATATTTGGGCAGAAAAGATCTGCTTTCAAACAGGGAATGTAATTACTTTTCAGGAAGGCAGCACAACTACATGAATGAAAATTTTAAAAATACTCATACCTTCTGAAGTACTAACTCCATTTATGGAAATGTAATCTAAAGAAATTAAGCTATAGATTCTTGCGGAAACATGTTCCTCCAGTATTGTTTATCATAAAGACTAAAGACAACCTAACTGTCCCACTATAGGGGAATTGGTTGAATTAATTAAATTACCCAAACACAATGGAATAGGAAGCAGACATTAACTATGTTCTAACAGTGACTCAGTATGATCTCTCAATTTTGTTTGACATGTTCATTACATATATAAAGTAATAACTAAGACAATATGGATGAATCTGGAGGACATTATGCTAGGTGAAGCAAGACAGATACAAAAGGACAAATACTGTATGATTGCGCTACTATCAACTAAATATACTGTGTAACATTGAGTGATTCCATTTATATAAAATGTAAATATAAATCAATTTATAAAGTAAAAAAAACTAGAAGGAAGTATACCATATCATTTGCAATTTAATGGTCTGCTAACACCTTAAACGCAAAGGAACTTTTTAAGATTTATTTTATTTATTTCTTGCCCCCACCTCATTGTGCTCGTGTCTATTGTGCGCTCATCTTCCTTTTCTAGGAGGCACTAGGAACTGAACCTGGGACCTCCCATGTGGCAGGGAGGCGCCTAATTGCTTGAGCCACCTCCGCTCCCTGCTTTGTTGAGTCTCTCATTTTATTTTTCCTTCTTGTGTCTCTTGTTGGTCATCTTGTTGCAACAGGGTGCTATGTCAGCCCACCACATCAGCTTGCTGTCTTGTTCGTTTTCTTTAGGAGGCACTGGAACCAAGCCCAGGAACTCCCATGTGGTAGGCAGGAGCTCAATTGCTTGAGCCACATATGCTCTCCCTGCAAGGCTACTTTATTACGATTATTTTTTAAAGATTTATTTATTTCTCTACCCCCACCCCACCATCTGTTCTCGGTGTCTATTTTTTCTCTGTGTCTTCTTGTCTGCTTCTGTTGTTGTCAGCAGCACGGGAATCTGTGTGTCTTTTGTTGCGTCATCTTGTGTCCGCTCTCTGTGTGTGCGGCGCCATTCCTGGGCAGGCTGCACTTTCTTTTGCGCTGGGCGGCTCTCCTTACAGGGGTGCACTCCACGCAGGGACACCCCTGCACCACACGGCAGGGCAAGGCACTCCTTGTACGCATCAGCACTGCGCATGGGCCAGCTCCACAAGGGTCAAGGAGGCCCCGGGTTTGAACCGCGGACCGCACAAGTGGTAGAGTACGCCCTAACCACTGGGAAAGTCTGCCGCCTACAAGGCTACTTTAGTTGGGTTTTCTCTCCAGAACTTGGTAAAAAGCACAGGACATAACAGGCACGCAATGCATTAAAACTAATAGAAAATGCATACTCAAGAAAAAAAATTCAAATGTTTGGCTGCATGAACATTGCTTCTATCTGAAATAGCGTGGTGTACGCATTTTTCTCCTTCATAGTTTTAGACTACGAATTTTCTAGAAGAACCTGTCATGTTACCCATCACATAAAAAGGATAATAAAAAGTGGGGTTGTCAGTGTCTTTCAGAGGGCCTGTGTCAGAAAAGGACCTCGAATCCAGGATCCTGGAATCCAGAGCTTCTTTCCAAGCCTGAAACCCGGGGACACGGACAGATTGGCGGCTCAAAGATGGCGGCCAGCCCCGCCCCGCCCCGCCCGCGGCGGCAGCCGAGCGCTCCCGAGCGTTCCCGAGCCCTTCCCGAGCGCCTCCGAGGCCCAGAGGAAGCCCCGGGAGCGGCGCGGGCGGCCGCGGCCCCGCCCGGGAGCCTGGGAGCGCCGGCGCCGGCGCGGGGGAGGGGAGGCCGGATGTGAGTGGAGCGGCCATTTCCTGTTTCTCTGCAGTTTTCCTTCAGCCTTGGGTGGTGGCCGCCGCTCGGCTTCGGCTGCTAGAGCGCTGAGGGGTAGGCGGCGTGGACAGCGGCCCCGGCACCTCGCGCCCAGAGCCCCCCGCGCCCCGCGCCCGCCGCGCCTCGCCTCAGCGCCCGGTCGCCGCCGCCGCGGCCCAGCGAGCGGCCCAGATGCAGGCCATCAAGTGTGTGGTGGTGGGAGACGGGTGAGTGCGCCGGGCCGGGCCGCGCGGGGGGCGGCGGGGGCGGGCCGGGCCGGGCGGGCGCCGCGGGCTCGCGGGGGGCCGCGCCCGGGCTCCTCCGGGGGGCCGCGGCGCCCCTACCGTCCGCTGGGCCGGCCGGGCGGCGCGTGCCTGGTTCCGGCTTTTTCTCTTTCCCTTCTTTCTTTCTTCCTTTTTTTTTTTTTTTTTTAAGTGCGGGGAGGGAATTGGGCGCTGGCCGGAGGGAAAAGTGAACTCCACCCTCCCGCTTTCTTCCCGAGCCCGCGTCCCGCCGGGGCCGGCGTCGCCGCCTGCCTCTGCCCGCCCTCCCCGTGTTCGCACGTCGATTAGCTGGCGTGTGGAATTTGCCTTTTATTTATTTTCTTTAAGCTCACTCCTTTGGTTTTCCCATTACCCTCCCGTGCCCGGTCGCGGTGGGCCACGGTGCGCGGTCCTCTTGCTGGATGAATGGTTCTCGGGGCTGCTTGGGTGACACTAAAGTTACTGCCGACGGGCTGGGGACGCTTCTTTGACTCGTCCTTCGCCACTCCTAGGGCTTTTCAATCATTTGCGCCTTCTGGGGGGAAGCTTTTTAAGATTCGAGCTGCGAAGGACCTGGGTGTGATTAAGGCTCTTCGTTGGAGGGGGTCGGAGAAAAGGGTGGGGTGGGGGCCTCCTCCTCGCGGGAGGCGGGGGCGGGAGCGGAGCGGGCGCCCTGCGCTGGGCTGCCCCGTGCGGCTCGAGGCGTTTCTTTTCATTACTGTCTGCTGGTTACGGGCCCTCGAGGAAAACAAGACTTGGCTTATGCCGGGTTTTTTTTTTGTTTTTTGTTTTTTCCCTCCCATAGAGACAAAAATCTCAGTGTCATCCGAGCTGAGTTGTGCGTCTCTGCCTTGCTTGTGTAGTTTTAGCGTTAATAAGGAAGCTCGAAGAATTACGGGTAATTTCGTCAAACTCAGTACATTTTCAAGTGTGTAAGGTCGAGGGAATGGTTCTGGCATCGCTGTTCTTTCTGGTTAGTGTTTTCCTTACTTGTCATTAGCATTGACTTGGCTTTTATACCTTTAAACTGAAGTTGTGATTTCCCAGCTTTTTAAGATAACTGTAAGTTAGACATTTGAAGTTGTTCCTCTAACTAATTCAGATGCAAGAACAATTAGGCACCTGGATTTTTTTTTTTCAAAGATACCCTTCTGACTAATTTGTCAGACTCACAAATGTGAAGGTTTGTGAACCCTTTGTGGTTCTGTGTATATAACTAAAAATTTCAGGTTTTAGGAATATATATATTTTAACCTTTTAGAAGAAAGCTTTACTTTCCATCATTTTGGGGGAAAAGTTCCTTTAATTGGTTTAACAGTGTAGTCACTAAATTTGTTTAAATGAAGTTTTGATTCTTTTGTATAATGAATCAACTAAACAGATGTCACTTTGACAAAGGATCTTTTTTCCCTTTTTATTATAAGGGTCATTTTTTGTGATGTGAATTATTTTAAAAGTTAAAAAGGTGGAATCATAATGCTTAGAATATGAAATAATGCACACTAGATTTTTTTAAAGAATCAATAAATTGCTGCTAATTCAATATTCAACCATAGTATAACTTATTGTAAAGTTTCAAAAACTAAAACATAAGCACTAGCAGATATATTTAATTTATATAATACTAACAGGCTGTGGGCTTCTGTGGTTTGTATTGGCTTATGTATCTAGTCAACTACATTTTGAATTCCTCCTGCCTTGAGATCTGAATCCTCCCTTCAGATCTCTACTTCACCACTTTCTTACGGGCAGCCTTGAGCAGGTCACCCATCTCCTAAGAGAGGGGCCCTCAAGGGGAAGTCGTGAAGATTAAATAAGATGCTGGGTATGAAGGGACTCATAGGCGCAGGAGCCCCGTGGTGCCTGCTTAGGGAATGCGAGCCACCATTCTTACTGCGCCTTCACTGCCAGGCACTGCTAGGCTCTGTGAGGGAGGCTTAGGCATAAAACACAGCCCCTGACCTTGAGTTTTCAATCATTTTTTAAAATACTTTGATATTCTTGATGTGACTAGGGCCAGCACTATTAGAAGTAAAATGTATCTTTATGGGAAAAAGACACAAACACAACTAAGCTATATTACTTTAAGTAAGGGATGATAGTAGCAGCCATTATTTCATAATTTTCCATACCAAAAATATTTTGTCAACTTCTAAGGAAACAAAAGATATAGGTAGGATTTTTTTTTTTATTAAAAAATTTTTAGTATGGTTCCATATCTTATTAGGCTGAAGAAGTCACTTACTATGGACAAATTAAGTAGTAAAGAGAAACTGAGGTTTTACAAACTGCACGTTTTCTTATTTAAAAAAGTAATCTTAGGGATTGTGGTTAAAAGCTGTGTTACAACCATATTATAACTAGGATCTGTCAACCTGTAATGCGTTATTTCCTTTATAGCAATCTAATTAGCATTGGGTATAAAATATGAGATAAATTTTAATATTTTTTTGTTAAGATAGTCATTCCTAAATACAATGTCTTATCACCTTTATTTCAGGGATCTCTGTCCCAAGATTTCCCCTCAACTTTGCTTAGGTGAGATAGCATCTCACATTCAGATATATATAAAAACAACCATTTCTACTAGTATTGTTTTGGCTTTGGTTGACTAGGAGGATGGGAATGAATGAATGGAAGTTTCCTTCATTTCACTCATACAAAATGGTGTCTTGCTGGGCCTGGTCTACCTAGCCCGGTGTCTACCTTAGACATTGCTGTCCAGGAATTTTATTAGTTGAGCATGATAAATGCCTTCCATGATGTCATCCTTATAGGAATGTGCAACTCTACTTCCCTTGAACAGTGATAGCATGATCCATGAGTTTGTTTAAGCTCTTCATGAATTGTCCTTGAGGCAAGGAGTTCATATTTATTCTTAATTTGTTGTAAGGGTATTTGAATTCCACACTGGTATCCAAATATAAGTTTAGTATCTGGCTTTGATCTAAGTTGATAAAATTATATATAGTGCTTTTTAAAAAAATTTCAAATGAAAAACCCAATAAAATTTGAGATTGGGATAAGTGGAGGAATATCAAGAATCCATTTTAGAAACTTTAAATCCACCTTTTTGTAATGTTATGTATTTTGCATTTGTCATCTGCTCTCTCAGTACTTCCTACTTTTTTCTTTCAACTCATATTATCGAGTGGTTCTATCTTATAATTATAGTCTTTCTAGAAAGGTGGCTTTTTATCAGGAATCCTGCTACCCTAGGCAGTTAGTTACCACAAGTCATCAGAGGGAGTATTTTTCCTCCAGTGTCTTAATATAAAAATTTCAAACATATAGAAAGGTTGAAAGAATTATAGTGAAACCCATATACCCACCACCTAGATTCTGAAGTCAACATTTTGCTCTATTTGCATTATGACATACCTTCCCATTATCAGAGGGAATATTTTATGAAGGCTCTACTAGTAGAGTTGATTTTGAAGGAGAATGGGGCTAGTGTGCAGTTAGGTATAAAATCTTTTTTTTTTTTTTTTAGTTTTTTATTTTTTCCCCCCTGTCTGCTCTCTGTGTCCATTCACTGTGTGTTCTTCATCCACTTGCATTCTTGTCAGGGGCACCGGGAATCTGTGTCTCTTTTTGTTGGGTCATCTTCCTGCGTCAGCTCTCTGTGTATGCGGTGCCACTCGTGGGCAGGTTGCGCTTTTTTTGTGCAGGGCAGCTCTCCTTGCAGGGGCGCACTCCTTGTGTGTGGGGCTCCCCTACACGGGGGACACTCCTGTGTGGCACAGCACAGCACTCCTTGCGTGCAGCAGCACTGCGCATGGCCAGCTCACCACACGGGTCAGGAGGCCTTGTGTTTGAACCCTGGGCCTCCCGTGTGGTAGGCGGATGCTGTATCAGTTGAGCCAAATCCTCTTCCCAGGTATAAATTCTTATTTTTGAGCAAGATACTTTGAATAAGTTGTTAGTTGGCTGACTCATATCAACTACCCCAGGGGTTCGACTTGATAGTTTAGAAAGTAAAGCCAGCTTCAGATTTGAAATCCATTATAGGTAGCATTGTCAGCCTAGAGTGTTCAAGAAACTTTATGCAGAAGCTTAGTGTATGAAGCCCCTGTAACAGAACATCAGAATTTCAGGTTGTGTTTTGTGTGGCTTTTTTTTTTGGTAGTTCTAAACTACTTTATCAATTCATATATTTTCTGAATGTATATGCATAGTTATGCATTTATTGGGGGCCTGCTCTGTACAGAATCCAAATTCACATTTCCACTACATTCTGTCAGTTTGTCCTTAAGATCTAGGTACTTCCAGTAGCAATACAAGCTCCATATTTTGGTTTGCAATTGTTACTAGAGTAGTTTTCCTGTCCTATTAGGATAAATTTATACATATGTATTTATATATATATGTATAAATGACAGCAAGAAAGTTCTTGAGCTTCCTAGTTCCTTTTTAATAAAATTTCTCTCCCCTTCCCCCCCCACCCCTTCCCTCCCAGTTGTGTGCTCTATGTCCATTCGCTGTGCATTCTTCTGTGTCCACTTGTATTCTTGTCAGCAGCACTGGGAATCTCTCTCTCTTTGTTGCGTCATCTTGCTGTGTCACCTCTCCGTGTGTGAGGTGACACTCCTGGGCAGGCTGCGCTTTTTTTCATTCTGGGCACCCCTTAATGCACTCCTTGCTCATGGGGCTCCCCTATGTGGGGGATACCCTTGTGTGGCATGGCACTCCTTGTGCGCATCAGCACTGCACATGGACGAGCTCATCACACGGGTCAGGAGGCCCTGGGTTTGAACCCTGGACCTCCCATGTGGTAGGCGGATGTTCTATCCGTTGAGCCAAATCCACTTCCCCCTAGTTCCTTTCATTATTATTTCTCAATGTGAGAAAAATGCCAATGTTTCCAGATTTGTTGATCATACATGCTTTTTAGTTTTGGTTTATAGAGTTTGGGAAGTAACATTGAAGCTTGCAAAACAATAAAATTGTGAGTATAAAGTTTCCTTACAAGTTCCACTTAATGGGGGAAAAAGGACATAATAGGAATATAAATTATTGGCTTTAATTTTAGTTATTTCTACAAGATAGGGTGGGACTACAAAAGGGTAAAAAAACAAAATGTAATGAGCTAGAGGGAAATCCTGTATAGAATTGGCATGAACTTCCTTCCAGTAGGCTCTTGTTTGTTTTCTAGAGTTAAGGCATCTTTCAGAGATTAAAGAGGTTGAGCTGAGCAGTTAAATAAATAAATTGGAAATGCCAAAGCAAATAGTAACTCCCAAAAATTCTGTAGCAGCATCAGTTAAGGCTGTGACCAAATACGGCTTCCATTCTTCATGTGGTGAAAGGCCGTGTTTTGGTGATGTTGACTTTGGCTTCTAGAGTTTATTTGTGCAGTGTGTTCACAAAGGAGTGAATAAATACATTAATGGGGAGGTGAATAACCATTTTCTTATCCATTTAAAAACATAAGTAACATTTAATCAAAGGTAGGATATGTGCTTATTTGAAAAGTCAGGATCTACAGTTTAATCATTTTCTTATAGAATATAGATGTTTAACAAATTTAGTTCACTGTTAAAAGATTTGTAGCAAATAATGACTGGTAATAAAATTTCAGTCAATATCAGATTATGCCAGTTTCTTGAATTCTTTCACAGTTAAGCCTTTTAAAAGATGCTTCAGCTGAAGAAAGGAGATTTTAGAGCATCCAGGACACATTTGTTCATTTTCTATAATGGCTTTATTCCTTATGTACTTAAAAGAGACTCAGGGCAGAATCTTAAAGAAAGTGTTTTCCCGTGCTGCTGACGACAACAGAAGTGGACAAAGAAACAAGACGCAGCAAATAGACACCAAGAACAGACAACCAGGGGAGGGGGGGAAATTAAATAAATAAATAAATCTTTTAAAAAAAAAAAAAAGTGTTAAGGCATTTTATCATTAACAGTCAAAACCTTTATTTATATGGCTTATCCTTCTTTAAAAAAAGATTCGTTTATTTCTCCCTCACCCCCCTCGTTGTCTGCTCTCTGTGTCCATTCGCTGTGCATTCATCTGTGTCTGCTTATCTTCTCTTCAAGCAGCACCAGGAACCAATCCTGGGACCTTCCAGAGTGGAAGAGAGGTACTCAATCTCTTGTGTCACTTCAGCTTCCTGATCTGCTGTGTCTCTTATTGTCTCTCTGTTGCGTCATCATGCTGCACCAGCTCTCCGCTTGGGCCAGCACTCATGCGCGGGCCAGCACTCATGCGCGGGCCAGCACTCTGCTCAGGCCAGCTCATTGCACAGGCCAGCTCTCCACTCGGGCCAGCTCTCCACTCAGGCCATTTTGCCTTCACCAGGAGGCCCCAGGAACAGAACCCTGGACCCTCCTGTATTGTAGAAGGAAGCCCAGTCGCTTGAGCCACGTCTGCTTACCCATAGTGGCTTATACTTGACATTTAATGGCTTTTTAAAAAAAATCTGGAAACTAAATCAAAAAAGTTTTCACATTGCAAGACTTTTTTTTTTTTTGGCTGTAGTTTGTGATCCATTAAAGATGTGGTAAAATAAAGACGCAACCAGGCAGGTGGGTGGTGAGAGGGGCTAAATGGTACTTCCACTGCAGGGTGGAGCCCACTCATGCTGTGATGACTTAGATTTGGGGTGGTGGAGCCAAAGCAGGGAGGAAAGTGAGCCTGACCTGGTGGATGGGCCCGGCCACTGCCTGGTGACAGAAGGGATGCAGGCAGGGTGTGGTAGATGGTCTTTGGAAGGGAATGGGCTGGTTGGGCCAGAGGGGCAGGGAGTTGCTATTGAATGCCTTCTCTGTGCTCCACATTATGAGAATGGAGATCCACCTTAACCCAACAGGGAGCAGTAAACAGTGTTTTTTTTTGTTTGTTTTTTAATATTTCTCTCTCCCCCGCCCCCCCCCCCCAGTTGTCTGTTCTTTTTGTCCGCTTCTTTTGTCAGCAGCATGGGAAGCTGTGTTTCTTTTTGTTGCGTCATCTTGCTGCATCAATTCTCCGTGTGTGCGGCGCCATTCCTGGGCAGGCTGCACTTTCTTTCGTGCTGGGCGGCTCTCCTTATGGGGCACACTCCTTGGTGGGGCTCCCCTACGCGGAGGGCACCCCTGCGTGGCACGGCACTCCTTGCGCGCATCAGCACTGCACGTGGGCCAGCTCCACACGGGTCAAGGGGGCCTGGGGTTTGAACCGCAGACCTCCCATGTGGAAATGGACGCCCTAACCACTGGGTCAAGTCCGCTTCCCAGTAACAGTGCTTTTATGTAACATTTGTCATTTTGGAAAAGGGTTCACTTGGGATGATCTTAGACTCCACTCTCTCCCTCACCTACCATATCCAGTCCGTGGCCAAGCCAAGCTAGTTAGTTGTGCCTCAGGTCCTAGTAGTTCTTGAAATGGCCTACTTTTCTGCACTGCCGGACCCTCTCCTTGGTCCAGACAACCGTGGTAGTTCCTGGAATACAGCTGCAGCTTCCTTGTTTTCCTGCCTCCAGTCCCAGCTCTTTCAGTCCTCTCTCCATTCTGCAGTCAGAAGCTTCTAAAAAGGCAAACCTAGTGGTTGCATGTCAACACAAAAGCTTCCCAAGCAGGATCAGGTCCCATGTCCTTAACAAGAAGAGATGACCTCCTCTTCAAATTTTCCTTCGCTACTTCCCCCTTTTTCCTTTATTCTTTACTTATACCGGGCTTTAGTTCTGGTCTCCCCATAAGCTGGTGCTTTCCCTACAGTGTACGTCCCTCTTCTGTCCCTATTCCTTATCAGTTTCAGCAGACATTATGGCCTCCTCTGATGGTCCCCAAGACTAGGTTAGATCCTTTTGCTGCACGTTTCCTTTAAAAAGATTTATCATGCTTTTAAGTTTTAAACGTAGTAGCTATATTCTTTTTTAAATTTAATAACTGAATAAACTTTATGAGTTCTCATTTGTTGCGATATCTTTGTCACCTAGTGTATTAGTCCGCCAAAGGGGTGCTGATGCAAAATACCAGAATTTGGTTGGTTTTTATGAAGGGGGGTCTTTATGGGAAGCAGATGTGGCTCAAGCAAGTGATTGGGCTCCCATCTGCCATGGAGGAGGTCCAGGATTTGATTCCCAGGGCCTCCTGGTGAAGGCAAGCTGGCCTGTGCAGGAGTGCTGTTATGTGGCAAGCTGGCGCAGCAAGATGACGCAACAGAGAGAGACACAGAGACACAGCGGACCAGGGAGCTGGGGTGGTGCTAGAGATTGAGTGCCTCTCTCCTACTCTGGAAGGTCCCAGGATCAGTTCCCGGTGCCACCTAAAGAGAAGACAGACAGACACAGAAGAACACACAGCCAATGGATACAGAAAGCAGACGAGCACAAAAATAACGGGGTGGTGGTGGGAATAAATAAAAATAAATAAATCTTTTTAAAAATATTTGGGGTAGAAGCTTACAGTTACCAGGTCATAAAGCACAAGGTATCTCCTTTACCAAAGTTTATTGCCACATGTTGGAGCCAGATGGCTGCCAAGTCTGCCAGAGTTCAGGCTGTCTGGGTTCTTCCTCTCTTCCTGGGGCTTGCCTCTCTCTAGGCTCAGCTGCTCTGTTATCTCCACAAGGCGAGCTGTAGACTGTTAGGTGAACGGCTTATTTTTCTTCCTGGGGTCTTCTCTCTCCTCATGACCAAGCTCCTCTGTGTGCTTGCTTCCTGGGACTCCAGCTCAAGACTCCAAACTCCCTTCTCTGCTATGCAATTTCACTCAACATTTTACTGATGTGGCCCAATTAAATCCTTAATCATTATTTAATCAAGTAAAAGTAAAACCTCTGAACCAATACACTCTAATATGCCCAGAGGAAAAGACCAGTTTACGAACATAATCCAGTATTTCTTTTTGGGATTCATCAATTATTATTTATGTTACTTCAAACTGCTACACCTAGTATACTTGCTGGAATAGTACACAGTTTGTTAGTATAAATCGAAATTGAATTAATGCTCACTATAGTTGTGTAATGGAGTTGGTAGTTTTGTGTCCATTTTACAAGTGAGAAAACCGAGGCATAAGGAAGTTGCAACTTGCCAAAAATTAGGCCAGTTAGTGATAGAGTTGGCCCTGGCTACTCAAATCCAAGATTTTGACTCCAAATCTCAGGCTTCTGGTCATACTGGTTTATCCCAGCATTTTAAACTTTAAACAAAACTTACCTCCAATGAGTCATTTCTGTTTCGAAAGCCTTTAGGAGTTGGTAGTTCCCTCCTAACTGATGATGTCATGTTTGGCCCTGTGAGGTCTTTGGGGTGGGGAGTTCCAACTTTCATTAAGCCCTTAATAATGTTACGAATGAAATAAATATTGGCAAGACTGGTTGGGCCTGTAATCTGCTCTTGTTGAGAGGTTCTTGCCTTAAGCTAGGAGGAGTGTGAAGGAGAATAGAATAGCACTTCTCCATGGCAAATCCTAATTTATAGCAGTTGAAATTGAACAAGATCCTGTAAATCACAACTGCAGCATATGGCCATGACTTTGGAAAACTGGCAGAGGACAGCATGCTGCATTTGGTGAACCCTTAGGATGCCAGGGATTTGGCTCTCAGAAGCCCCTGCAGCAGCCCTATGAATGCTGTAGAAGCTGGGGCCCTTTTCTTTATTCATGGTTCATTTAGGGAATATTCTCGTGAAAAACTTTATGTGTTTGGGAGATTTGCAGCCACCACTCAGACTTCTGCCTGGGGGCACACTGGTAGTGTTAGTCTGTACCCCTTACTGCTCCATCCAGGCCAAGGTCCTGTCTCTGGAGTATTTCTACACGTTTCTCCTTTGCTGTCTCCAGTTTGCAGCTGTTTGGGAGGTTCACTTCATCACCCCGAGCCATTAATGAATATGTCTGGAGGACATTGTGTGGCCCTTGCCTTAAAAGCCTGTGATGGTGTGTGAGGAGTGGGCCGGGAGAAATGACAGGAATACAGATGAACTCATGTGAGCACAGTTGTGTGCTGGTTTATTGACTAAGCTCTCTGTTAACAGGACTGCTTTCCAGAGGGAAGGCTTTAGGAGGGCAGTGGGGTTTTGAGCTCTGCCACTTAAGAGGTGGCAAAATAAGTTACTCACAAAGTGTACTTGCAGGGGGGAAACCATGTTTGCATGTCAGTAATTCATCACAAAATAATTTTAAAGATTTATTTATTTTGTATTTATTTTTCTCCCTCCTCCCGTTGTCTGCTCTCTGGGTCCATTCGCTGTGTGTTCTTCTGTGTCTGCTTCTATTCTTGTCAGCAGCACCAGGAATCTGTGTCTCTTTTTGTTGCATCATCTTGCTGCGTCAGCTCTCCATGTGTGCAGTGCCCTTCCTGGGCAGGCTGGACTTTCACGCTGGGCAGCTTTCCTTATGGGGTGCATTCCTTGCACGTGGGGCTCCCCTATGCAGGGGACACCCCTGCGTGGCATGGCACTCCTTGCGCGCATCAGCACTGTGCGTGGGCCAGCTCCACACGGGTCAAGGAGGTCCTGGGTTTGAACCGCGGACCTCCCATGTGGTAGGTGGACACTCTATCCATTGAGCCAAGTCCTCTTCCCACAAAATAATTTGAAGATAGAGTTTAAGATTCTTGGGTGAAAGACATTTCTACAGATTTTTACAGGAGACTTTAAAGATTTTAACGTACCATTCCTCTTGAATAGGACTTCTGCTTAATTAACAACAACTTCTTGACTGTTAGAGCTGGTGCTGTGCACCTGAGCAGAATGCAGAAGTTCTTGATCCTACCTTTATGAGAAATTCGGGTTGTTTGGCTTAAAATTTCAGGATAAAAATATGTGTATTGTGTTAAATAAAAGATTATAGGAAGTGATTATTTTCTTCAATCTAAATACTCATTTTTTTTTCCTAGAAATTATTTTAACAGAATCATGGTAAAAGTTCAGTATTCATGTTGACTAAGTTTATACTTTTTTCTCTCTCTTTAGGGCTGTAGGTAAAACTTGCCTACTGATCAGTTATACAACCAATGCATTTCCCGGAGAATATATTCCCACTGTGTAAGTATTTTCAGTTAAGTTTTGAATTAACTTGTCTGTGATATGTTTCTTGGATTCCTTTGCATATTTTGCTATTAAGCCATTCTTAATACTTGCATGTACCAGATATGGTTAATTTTCCTTTCATTCACTGAAATCTAATTATAAAGTATCTTTTTTATGTTTAATCTAGTGTTAAGTTTCCTCATTGTGATGGAACACACACAGCTTTCCTAACTGATATGTAGTCACTCAGGGAAAAGAAGGTTAACAAACTAATTCTGAAGTGTAGAGACTGGTTAATGTAAGAGTTTCAGATAAACTTGGATCTCTGGACTCTGTGTGAAGGATCAAGGAACCGGAACGTGAGATATTCCTTAGTGTTTTAATTGGCCTTTTCTGTCCAAGTCATCAGTTGGTTACCGGTCACTGCTGAGTTACAGGCTTTGGAACTGAACCCAGGGTGGAGGGGTGGGAGGATGCACTTGCCTAATGGCTTTTGTGGGCAGCAGAATTGGGCAGAGATGGAAAAATGCTTTTCTGATTATGGGGTTACTGGGGAGCCTTGTTATGCCTATCTTGGGCCACTGTGAGCTCTGGCCTCATGGTTGGTCCTCCTGGGGGAGGCGGGGTGCTCAGTGGCTAGTCCCACCTGTGTCCACTGCCTCAAGCACAGATGTGCTCTCTAAAGGCTCTGCACACGATTTTTAACGTAAGTGGGAGTAGGTTGTCCCTAGTGTCGCCATATGTTGAGAGAACTAAATTGTTAATAACTGTCAGTGATTTTGCAGTATGGTAGCTGATTTAACCACTGGTCGTTTAAGTGGTTTCCTTTTTAAAATGTTATTGTGGTAACATGCATTTATAAAACATAAAATTTGCCATTTCACCCTTTTTTTTAGGAGGTACTGGGGATTGAACGCAGGACCGCATACATGGAAAGCAGGTCTTGAGCCACTGAGCTATTTATTATCTGCTCCCCAGTGAGAGTTGTGTTTTTTTTTTTTTCTTTTTTTTTTTTTTTAAGAAGGTACTGGGGTTTGAACCAGGACATACATGGGAAGCAGGCACTAAACCACTTGAGCTACATCTGCTCCCCAGTTTTAACTATTTTTATGTGTACAGTTCAGTTGCACCAATCACATTCGCAGTGTTGTGCTACCATAACCACCTTCCATTATAAAATGTTTTAATCCCCCCAAACAGAAACACTGCCCCCATTAACTCAAAACTCCCCATCTTTTTTGGGGGGAGGGGCATTCCAAACTGGGCTGAAGGTCAGGGGATGTGTTTCTGTCCACATCTACTAGTATGTTTGTAGGGGAGATGATTTGAAGTGAGATCATGCCAAATCAAAAGGGTATGTGTGTTTTAAATTTTGATAGATGGTGTTAAATTAAACTTGCTTTCCAAAAGGAAATGTTTCCTATCCATTTGTAGCCTTCTGTGAATTACCTGTTGAAATCTAAGAAATATTAATCCCTTCTGTGTGTCATTAGACTTTGAACTTTGTTATGGTGTCTTCTGCCATACAGAAGTTTAAAGTTTTATGTAAATGTTTATTCTCACCTTGTTGGTCTGAGTTTTTATGCCTCACTTAGGAAGGCCATTACAGTGATCTGAAACTATTCTGTCTTTTTCTCTAGGATTTTGTGTGGGTAAAGTTTTTATTTTTCATTCATTTAGAACTTACTTTTGGTATAATATGAGGCAGGCACCTGATTCTTTTACCTAGATTGGGGAAAAAATTGT
The DNA here is from genome assembly GCF_030445035.2 of Dasypus novemcinctus. Taxonomy (NCBI): domain Eukaryota; kingdom Metazoa; phylum Chordata; class Mammalia; order Cingulata; family Dasypodidae; genus Dasypus; species Dasypus novemcinctus. Next base: position 12,253,716 of record NC_080695.1, on the reverse strand, counting down.
GACAGTACCATTTACTGAATAATCTGTCCTTTTCTCACTGAAGAATTACCAACGTGCATCCAGCCTTTTCTTTTTTTCTTGTTTGTTTGAGGTTACTGGGGCTGGGGGTTGAGCCTCATATGCAGGAAGCTGGCACTCAGCGACTGAACCATATTGCTCCCCTGATTTGGTTTTTTCGTTTGTTTGCTTATTGTTTGTGTTTTGTTTTATTTTTGGGAGGCACGGGAGACCAAACCTGGGACCTCCCATGTGGGAAGCAGGCACTCAACTGCTTGACCCACATCCGCTCCCCAGGCCACTGTTTAAAAATTAGATAAAACACATAATATGAAAAACTTAACAAGTAGGGTTTGAAAGAGGGACTAATTTTATCTTTTGTTTCTTTCTGGGAAGTAAAAATCTTAAGGTTCTGTTTATTAAAAGCAGAGGCTTCTGGGTGGAGCTCAGTGGTTTGAGTGCCTGTTTTCCACATATGCAGTCCTGGGTTCAGTCTCCGGTACCTCCTTAAAAAAACATCAACACTAAACTAAAAGCAGAGTCTTTTTTTCCTCACACTAAATTATTTCAAATAAATTCAGCAGCTTCTTTGTTTCTCTGGCATTTTTCTTTCTCAAGTTTGCATCCTCTGTGCTGCAGTCCGTTACCCACTTCAAGCCCGTAAGGGTTCTTGTCATGTCTGCAGGGATATGTGCTGCCCTGTAGCCTTCAGGCCCACTCCCTACCTTCTCCCCAGCACACTTCCTCCGGGACATCAGCTGGGAACTGACCTATGTCCCTTGCCTGTGCATTATGCTCCAAGGCCAAACGCTAACTGTTTTTATCTCATTCTACAGCTTTGACAACTATTCTGCCAATGTTATGGTAGATGGAAAACCAGTGAATCTAGGCTTATGGGATACAGCTGGACAAGAAGACTATGACCGATTACGCCCCCTATCCTATCCGCAAACAGTAAGGATTTCCGCTGGTTTTTAATGTGTCCTTTAGAACACACAATTTTCAATGCTTAATTAACTGCATAACACCTATGGATTGCTTATATTGCCACATCGTTTGGGTATATCAAGTAAAAGCATATAAAGTTAATTTAGCTCAGCAATAAATATCCCTTAGATGCAGACCAGCATTTTGTTTTGTTATGAAAGCATTATGGATTGTGGAGTAGAGGTACTATGCATTTTACATACTTCCTTTCATTTGAGTTTTAGGACTGCCATATGAAATACATTCTATTCTGTTTTTTTGCAAGCTAGTTTTCAACAGCAGTTTCAAGATTTGTTTGCTGTGACAGTTCATACAATAGAATCAAATTAAGCAATTAAGAATAAGATTTCTTTAAATCAAGTTAGTAACTAATCTTTTTTTTTTTTTCTGTAAAATTTTTGTTTGCTATGACTTTAAAACCTAAATCGTTCCAGTGTAGATTGTGGTTTCAGGTTTTTTTTATGCTTTTATTTTTTTATTTTATTTTATTTATTTTTTGAAGATATATGGATCACAAAAAATGTTAACGTTAAAAAAATAAGAGGTTTCCATGTGCTTTCAGTTTTTGTAAAATGTGTCCAGTCAGAAAAACTTTTTGATTTGTTTCCTGTATATCAGTTGCAGACAAAGAAGTGATTTAATTAAAAACTAATAGCTGGTGGACATTGGGTGATGACGGTTGTGGCTAGAGGCAATGTTTGTTTAAACACACAAATGATTTTTGTTGTATATGTGTTATATAGTTGTCCTTGTTATATATTTGTCCTTCATTTTAAAGTGTATTTTATTTTATTTGTTTATTTTTTAAGATTTTTTTTCTTTCCCCCCGCCCCAGTTGTCTGCTCTCTCTGTCCATTTGCTGTGTGTTCTTCCGTGACTGCTTCTATCCTTATCAGCGGCACCGGGAATCTGCGTTTCCTTTTGTTGCGTCATATTGTTGTGTCAGCTCTCCGTGTGTGCGGCACCATTCTTGGGCAGGTTGCACTTTGTTTCGCGCTGGGTGGCTCTCCTTATGGGGCGCACTCCTTGCGTGCATCAGCACTGCGCATGGGCCAGCTCCACACGGGTCAAGAGGCCCGGGGTTTGAACCACTGACCTCCCATGTAGTAGGCGGATGCCCTATCCATTGGGCCAAGTCTGCTTCTCTAAAGTGTATTTTAAAACAACTTTGATGACTGAGTGACTGAGTGGTTGAAGCAAAACTGAAATACACCTGCGAGGTAGTCAGGCATATTAATTGGGTTCAGCTCCCAGTTCTCCCACTTCCTTGCTGTGTGACCTTGGGCAGGTTTCTCTATCTCTCCAGTCTTTAGTTTAAACATAACCCCTCCTAGGATTAAAGAGTTAATACATGTAGAGCAGTTCCTGGCACCTAGCAGACACTCCACTGTTAGCTGCTGTTGGCATTCCTCTTTGTTCTTACTTGTATCTACATCTGGAGGGCTCCACTGGTAAGAGCTGCCACTCCTTGAGTGGAAAAGTTGCTGTGAATTCTCTCAGCCAGGCTGAGCTGGCCAGTCAGTCAGGGTCAGGGAGACATCCTGGAGAGGGGCAGACTTTGGTGGATTTCAGCATTGCATTGTCTTTGAAGGTAGTCTGGTTGAGAATAACTAATTAGTTCCAGACTGCCAAAATCTTGTTTTGTTGTTTTAAAAGAATTTCCTATTTAGTAATGATAGTTTTGGGTTTTTTAAAATAAACTTTTTTTTTTTAAGATTTATTTTATTTATCCCGCCCCCCCACCAGTTGCCTGCTCACTGTGTCCACTTGCTGTGTTCTTCTGTGTCCACGTGTACCCTCAGTGGCACTGGGAAACTGCATCTCTTTTTTTGTTGCGTCATCTGTCTGCGTCAGCTCTCCATATGTGTGGTGCCACTCCTGGCCGGGCTGCGTTTTTTCACGCGGGGCAGCTCTTCTTGCAGGGCGCACTCCCATGCAGGAGCACCCCTGAGTGGCACAGCATTCCTTGTGTGCCGAAGCTAGGTGCGTGGGCCTGCTCACCACATGGATCAGGAGGCCCTGGGTATCAAACCCTGGACCCTCCTATGGTAGGCAGACACTTTATCAGTTGAGCCACGTCCGCTTCCCAGTAATGATAGTTTTTTAAACTTTTTTATTTATTTAAAAAATTTTTTTAGGAGGTACTGGGGATTGAACCCAGGACCTCATGCATGGGAAATGGGTGCTCAAACACTGAGCTACATCTGCTCCCCTAAACTTTGTATTATTGTTACTGTTTTTAAAAAAAATTTATTTCTCCCCACCCCACCCCTCATTGTCTGCTCTGTCTGTCCATTCGCTGTGCGTCCCCTAAACTTTTGAATACAGATTTGTCTATGTAACAGTCACTGTCTCTTATGTTAGTCTCATGCTGCTGGAGGTATTGTCAAACAGTTTGTTTCTTTGAGCTGTAGATTTTTGCTAGTTATCCTTTAGCTGAATTTTAGTGGCAGTGAAGGACAAAAATAAAACCTGTCGTATGGAAAATTTGAATTGGCTATGTCTCAGTTTATCTCAGGCTAGAGACGGAACTGATTAAGTATTAAAAATCATGGAATGGTTCAAATTCTTTAATGTCCTTAGGACACTATTCTGTACCCAGTGGTGCTTATACTCAGATTTGAAATACATTTGAAAATGGGTTAATGGGCAAGGGTCCTTGCTGATACCGTCTTCTTGACCCTGGTCAGACTGCAGCCTTGGAGAGGGCCCCGTGTGGCCCCTTTTGTTCCTCTGGGGTGTGTGTGTGGCTGCTCCAGGGCCTTCTGTAGAAGTACTCATTTATTTTTAGCCCAGAGCTGCTGGGGGTAGGTTTCTAGCAGAACACACTAAAGTTCTTCCCCTTTCCTTTTGAGAATATTGTTTTTTATGCAACTCTCCCTGCCTCCTTGATAAAGCTTCCCTTGGGCTCTAAGATGACTCTTGACCTGGGAAGGAGCCTGGATGGTTCCAGCTGCTGGGTCTGCTTGTCGAAACTCCCCATTGTGACAGTGACTTCTGCTCTTCCTGGAGTTGAAAAAGCTTGGGCAGCATTGTGTGTTCTTTTCTTCTACTGAGAAAGAAAAAAAAAGACTTTGAAAATATTCCAAAATCCCACTCCCCTTACTTGCGGAATCACAGACCAAAACTGGACTTCAGGGTTTTGTCGCAAACGCTTCATATGAGCCCCAAGGAATGTTACTTCAAGAACCAATAAGAGGATTTCTTTGTACAGTGATGTCTCTGGGATCTTGCTTTAGCAGTGTTGCTGGACCTGAGGACGTTAATCTAATAGGCCCTTACTATAGCAACTGACAGGAATGCACTAAAGAGATTTTTAAAGTTGTAGTTAGGGTGTGGGGCCTTGAGGAAAGAGCACCTCCACTTTGTCTTCTGGTGGAACTTGAAGTAAGTTGCAGATTTGTCTCAAGTTGAGCAGGAGAAGGTGAATACAGTCCACAGGGTACTGCTGAAAGGGCGTGGTGTCCCTTCTGAGAAATGAGAACCACCCTCCTGTGACTCAAGTTGTGCAGGATAGGGTGCGGCCTTTCTCTGCCAGGGCGTCACTCAGTAAGTCAAAGGTGAGGTGGTGGGGTCCCACTCCGTGTGCTCACAACCTCATGCTAAGTAACAGTGTAGACCTCCCTCAGCTGACTAAAGCTGTGGAGCAGGACAGTGCTTCGTGGGGGAGGACCTGGAACTCCTTACGGCTCATCCCTGTAAGGTGGTGAAGTGTTTTCCTATAAAATACTGGAAGAGCGAAGAGGGAGTAGGATGTTGTTCCTGCCTCAGTGCTCACAGAAGAATTGTGTCAACCAGTAACTGTGATGTACCATGTACAGCATGGGGGTAGGGGGCGCTTAGGGAGCAAAGGGGAGAACACCCACGTTAGCAGTTAGACACCCCCTTGGACTCTGGAGATTAGGAAATCATCTTGAGAACAAGTCAGGGGCAGGAGTCCTGAAAGCTCTTGCTCCTTTGAGCCTCACTTTCCTTCCGAGAGGAGCGGGCTCTGGAAGTTCCAGGCTGGCACCTTGATCTCTCGCTGGCAAAAGGAGACGCTGTAAACTTTGTACTAAATGGACCACGGAACCGGCTTGCGGGCTGTTTAGTCTGCCGCTCGTTGGTCTAGGACACTGTACTCTGACCCACTCCTGAAGGGCCGACTCGATTTCTTATCGGAGGCGTCTGATTGGATTTCCTGTGGCCATCTGACTTTGGTGTTCTTCTCTGCTGGGTGTGATCCTTGTCCAGCGTCTTATCTTGGGTGGGGTTGTTTGGATTTGCCATGGGCCAGGATTTAGTGGTGTGCGTGGGCGCCAAGACGGAGCAAGGCCCAGGGCCTGCGTGTGCTCGAGAGACCCAGACTCCCCAGCCGAGGCGCTGCAACCTGGGGCCTCTGTCGGGCCAGCCGGGACCCCAGTGTGCAGAGCCAACACTTAGATTTTCTGTTGGACTTGGCAGTTTTGTTTTTCAAAAGGTTCCGATCTCTCTCGGGGTCAGCTGTGACCCTTGTTGCTCTCCTTTAGCCAGAGCTCACTAGGAGCACACCTGCAGTTAAACGAAGTGTGCTTGCTCCTCTCTGCTGCCAGGGAGACTCCCACGGAGGCGAGCTGTGGGGCGAGATCTGGGTTTGTGTTGAGTGATACGTGGGAGAGCCCAAGGCCTGAATGCCACCAGGAAGCAGGAGGAACTCGCTGATTGGCTATCGGAATACATATTGTCTAGAGCAGGGGTTCTTAACCTTTTTTGTTCCATGGTCCACTTTGCCAGTCAGGCGAAAACCATAGACCCCTTTTCAGAATGTAGTGGCAGATAGTTTTTTGCCACTCACCGTTGGCATGTCTTTAAGTTAAATTTTAGGAGTATTCAAAATTATGTTTTACGACTTTCCCATAATTTCAATACCTGATAACCCAACACAGTTCACCGTCTGTTCAAACGGTCATTTTTGGCAAAATCTAGAAATTTGAGTTTTCTCACGGCATCCTAAAACCATCTCCACCATCCTTATCAACCTTTTTGCAGGCAGTTATTCACTGCACTTAGAACATGATACATCAAAATAAAAATCATACTGAGTCCACACTATACTGTGTATTATTTAATAAATATACATGCACCAACACGTCCCCACAAGAATAATGGTTTGTTTGTTTTTAAATTTTCAATTCAAGCTCATGGACCCCTTGAAATCTTTGGTCTGTGGGCCCCTGGTTAAGAACCCCTGATCTAGAGGATGGAGAAACAAAGCGAGGCTAAAGCTCTGATTGGTGAAGAAGTCGGCAGTCACTCGCTCATTGGCTAGGAGTGGGGGATGTTTGGTATTTTTGTAGTTTCTTCAGTGACCTTAGATTTGTCTATGCTTAGATGAGATTATGAAATGGTCAGTGATTGATTGATAGACTGATTGATTCGTCATGGTCACAGAGTGACCTTGGCTGATGTCAGTTTTCTGGGAGAGTGTTCTATTCAAAAAGGAGTGCACCATGGCCTCCATGTGAGAGCCAGGCAGCTCCAAGCACCACCCGGGCCAGCTGGAGTCCCAGGCTACTTCCATGGCTTTTTCATAAGCTCGTGCTTAGCAGCTCCACCTTGACGACGTTTGTACAGCTGGGGAGACCTTTTAGTTCTGCTTTCTCTTTTTTCTCTGCCATTGTATATATCCTGGTCCTTTTTCCTGTGCATAGAGTACCTGTATTGAAAAAAAATTCAAAGCCTGAAAGTGAAAAACAAGTAGAAAGCATTTGGAGGAGAATAAATGAAATAAAGAGAAATGATAATGTGGAGTTTTGAGCCCAGCTGTCCAGATGTCAGCCCCATCTCCTTCTCCTAAAGCACAGCCTCTGGTGGTTCTTTTTTTCTTTTTTTTTAAGATTTATTTCAATTCATTTCTCTCCTCTCACCACCCCCCCCCCAGTTGTCTGCTCTTTGTCCATTTGCTGTGTGTTCTTCTGTGTCCACCCACACGCTTGGTGGCACCAAGAATCTGTGTCTCCCCTTGGCCGCGTTTTTCTTGCCACGTCAGCTCCCTGCATGTGCCACGCCGCTCCTGGGCAGGTGGTGCCTTTCTCGTGGGGGGGCAGCTCATTGCGGGGCGCACTCCTTGAGTGGGGGACACCCCTGCATGGCACAGCATTCCCTGTGCGCAGCAGCGCTGTGCGTGGGCCAGCTCACCACACAGGCCAGAGGCCCTGGGTTTGAACCCTGGACCTCCCATGTGGTAGGCAGATGCTCTGTCAGTTGAGTCACGCCTGCCTCCCTCTGATGGTTTTTGACTCTTCCCTTTGTGCCCTGTACCATAGACAAGCAGAGCAGGCAGCCAGAAGAACTGCTCCTTTGCTGTGATTTTGGCCAGTGAGGCACACCTGGTCTGTGATATGGCAGCAAATAGAGGTTGCAGAACTAGCCACGTGCAAAAAGGCACTGAGGGGGTCTGGTGTAGCCAGAAATGCTCTGAAGAATATAGGGGAAGTAGCATTCAAGTTCAGAGGAAATGGGCAGGACAGCGGGGCTCCAGCCCACACAGGACCCTGCAAGGCGAGGAGCACAGCCACACCCTAGGTGGTGCTTTCTGAGGCTCCCAAGTGCTCCAAGGACAGAATAGTGAGTCCCCGCCGAGGGCTACCGGCGTGAACTCCATGTGTGAGACGTCAGGAAAGCAAAGGTCATAATGAATCAGTGCCAGAAAATAAGTATCAGAAGCACTAGAATTGTTCTTTTAAAGCTATTTTTAGCTGGGGGAAGAACAAGGAACAAGGAAGGCACAGGCCCCTGCTTGGACAGATGGCAGGGTGTTTAACACATGACGCAAAGTGGAGCGGCTGGGCTCCTTGTGCGCTGCTTCTCCAGCAAAGAAGGTGTCGTAAAAATTGCAAAGGGTAGGACAAACATGGTTAGAGGATATTTCGAAGCTGAATTTTCTATGGCTGATCCCAGAGGAGTCACCGTATCTCAATTAAGATTTGGCATCATTTCAAGGCCTTGGGGGAGGGCAAATCTTCAGAAAGAGCCCATACATTAAATCAGAATAGTTAGGGAAACTTTAATATTCTCTTTGAATTGTGAACCAGAGAACCTAGGGAGAGATGAAATTCAATTTAAACAGTTATTTCGTCCTTTCTCTTCAGAGTCCCAGTGTTGGGCATTCCTATGTGGCAGCAGTAAAAGAACAAGTCTGTTGACTTTTATTGGAAAAAAGGAATGAATTGAAAGTATTGAGTGATAAACACTGGAAATGTCGTCTCTTCTGAAAGTTGTAGCTAAGGGCGGCCTCATCCAGACCCACGTGGGACAGGCGGCTTGTGGTCCTAGCGGCAGCGTCCCTGTTCATTTTAGTAATCCAGGCCCATCGGGTTCAGAACCTGGTGGGCCGTAGGAATAAGGTTTCTGCATGGGAGAGTCTCATTGTTCAGACAGTATTGAAATTGTAAACTCTCAGAGCCCGACAGTGTCCTTCGAGCTGCCGTTGTTTATTGGGCATTTGTCATAGGTAGGTGCTTCTCCTGTTTGCTGCAGCTTCAGCTCTGCTGCTAGCCTCTCCTCAGCGCCAGGAGCAGCACACAAACCTGTGTTGATGCTAAGGGGAGGGATGTTACCTTTGCATTTCTTTCCTAAGCATAAGCCATGTGCTTTGAGTACTTTAAGTTGGAAAGAAACATTCTTTATGTGCTGCCACAGGCAGAAGTGGCATCTGGCCTGCAGCACTGGCCTGATTTGTCTGTCTTCACCACTGTTTAACTGAACAGGGCCAGACAATCCCCTCGGCCAGGTTAGATGAAGTGTTTCTGTGACATTAGGTCTCATGGATGCTTTAGATCATTATCTGCTTTTTGATTCCATGGGAGGGTGGAGACAACATTCTGCTGAAGAATAACAGGTTTTATTTATTTTTATTTTCTTCAGTTTTTACTAACTCAAACAGTTCTCATGCATTACCAGGTTGGAGATACGTATGGTAAGGATATAACCACCAGGGGGAAAGACAAGCCGATTGCCATATGTAAAACTTTCAGTCGACTTCAGTTTCAAGCTTTTTCTCTTCTCTCATTTCACTTAGTTTTCCTAGTATATCTTATTGAGCCTCCAGTTCCCCGAGTGTTTTATATTTAATTCACTCAAAATTGGGTATTTTGCTTGATGAAATATGCTTTAATTAGAGCCTATTAGTTCTCCTAATTCAAACTACCTCCTAGTTTGAATTAAAGCAGCTGGTGAACTGCTTTCTTCCCTCCTCCAAAGGGAGGACATCTTTCCTGGCTGGCTGGAGACGCCGGTGTGGAGGCTCCCCCTTGACAGCTCCCCAGAGCTGAGTGCTTGAGCCAGAGCAGGATTCACCCGCTGCCGCCTGGTCTCCTGGCTCCCGCTTCTGTGTCCTGGTTCTGGGGCGTGGGCCGGTCTGGGCTGGCTGTGCAGGGCTGGTGTGCTCGCCCAGCAGTGCTTGGAAATGGTCTGCAGACACCTCCGATGCCGAGATGCTGCGGTGATTCCTGGACAAGCTTGTGCATGTGCCAGCATCTTAAAAATGTCATTTATAACAAACTCTTGTGTGGGGTGTTTCTTTCCCTTTCAGGTACAAGATATCAGTTGGATGCTTGAAGGGGTTAGCTTGGGGATTGCATGCATTTCACCAAGTAGCACATTCCTTTTTCCAGGAAAATGTTTTATAAATCTAGCATTTTAGATGTTCCTGGGCATTTTTAAATTTGATAATTTGATTTGGTACACAATACAGAATTTGAAGAAAACCCAAACATTTTACTTTTAGCCAGAAATGCTCTTCAAGTAGTTATCCTGCACCTACTTTGCTTTGACTCTCCTTTAGGTACCTAAAGCGAGGTACCAAGTGGGGGACTTGGGCGCTGCTGAGAAGCTACAATAGGATGAGGCTGGCTGGCACCCAGGAAGGCACTTACCCTTCATCACACGGCAAAGTGTTCACTTAGCAAATATTTGAGTCTCCACTTTATGCCAGGGATTTTGATGAATAGTTCCTAAAGAAGTAGTTGTAACTGGAGCCCAACTAATCTATAAAGGTTTGATGTACTTAACATGCAGATGGAGCTTAATAAAAAGAAAAACATTCATAGCTAATGCCGCTACTTACTCTGCTTTTGAGAAACTGAGAGAACAGACTTCACTGACATACTGGAGTATAGTACCTTCATCTTGATTTTGTCTCTGCTTATAGTAGTAATTAGGTTCCCAGTTGGGGATGGGGTCCAGAGAGGTGATGAGCTTTGTGGGGAAGGGCGGCCTCCCAGGGGCATGATTTGATGCTGCCTCAGCCTCACGAGCTTCTGACGCTGCTCCTCCACTGTTTTTTTTTCTGAATATTTAAATATGGGCATAGTAGTACTGCAACAAAGATTAGAATTTTTCCCTCTACTTTTTGACTAGTAACTGGTTGCTTGTGGTGCTGGTTCTGGTTTGGGAGCCACCCAGCACAGCTGGAGGGGCACGGCCAGGGTCCTTCCTGCAGCCTTAGAAGGCAGAGCCCCCTTGTCAACTTCAGTCCATCTCTGAGCTTGACCCTGTGTTTCCTTTCTATAGGATGTCTTCTTAATTTGTTTCTCCCTCGTGAGTCCTGCTTCATTTGAAAATGTCCGTGCAAAGGTAAGTGGGAGTTTTATTTTTTTATATGTGATAAAAATGTGTCTTTAAAATACATAATGCCACTCTCAGGAAGAAATATTAAAAAAATAAAATGCCATTTACTTCTAGGAATTTTCAGTTATTTAAATTGGGTTTGGTAATTTTACTATTTAGGCAGATAATCTGTTTTAGAAGTATCTGACTTTAGTATGTAGCTTGCTGAAGTTTCAGAGGTAATTCAGAAGTGATGTTTCTCATTGTTAAATTAATGAAGCACCCTGGAGTTGGTCTAATAAAAAATGATGACCATTACTTTTTAAAAAATTTTTATTTTTGTTTTTTATTCTTTCTTTTGACCATTACTTTTTTTTTTTTTTTTTTTTGCTGTCTTTTCCAGATTTCTTAGAATTAGGAGAGAGAGACCATTTAGTTTTGGTGATCAGGGAAATTTTCAGTGGGGGTAAAGGTGGCAGCGGGGAGGCCTCAGTCCAGGTCATTTGTTTTTTTCTCATCCCTGAATATCTGGTGAATTTTCAGGGATGACCTGAAAAACTGGACTCATTTCACCTCAGACTAAGTGATTTCCTTTTGAGGATTTCCTTCTTTCCCCTTCCTTCCTCTCTTCCTTAGTGAAGCAAGCCTGTCCTGTAGCGCCACTAAGCTCAGGAGCCCTCTTGCTCACCCTGGACCATCCTCTTGGCCCCTGAAGGTCTGAAATGAGGTGTGAGCGAGTGAGGCTGGGGAGCAGAACCTGCCGATCTGGCCTGGTGGGCAGGATTTATAAGGAAGGAGCACGCCATAACCTCTGTTGTCTTCTTCACATCCAGTGGTATCCTGAGGTGCGACACCATTGTCCCAACACTCCCATCATCCTTGTGGGAACTAAACTTGATCTTAGGGATGACAAAGACACGATCGAGAAACTGAAGGAGAAGAAGCTGACCCCCATCACCTACCCCCAGGGGTTAGCCATGGCGAAGGAGATTGGTATGAAATCCTCCCCCTTCACCCTTCACATCTGCTCTGCACACATTGTTGCAGAGGCTGACATGATGTTCAGTCTAGGAAAGTAGAACGTTTTTCTTCTACTCCGGGTCTGGCTCACTGTGAGGGGACCAGCTAAGCAAGGCCCTTCTGGGTGTGAGTGTAGCATTTGAGATGGGGACAGGGGAGGAGTGGGCACTGCTCAGCTCAGAGGCGGGCTCGTTGAGCAGGACTTGCTGTTTCCCACAGGTGCTGTGAAATACCTGGAATGCTCAGCGCTCACACAGCGGGGCCTCAAGACAGTGTTCGATGAAGCTATCAGAGCAGTTCTCTGCCCACCCCCTGTCAAGAAGAGGAAGAGAAAATGTCTGCTGCTGTAAATGTCAGAGCCCCTCGTTCCTTACTCTGTCCCACTTGGAACCTTTGTACGCTTTGCTCAGAAACAGTGGAGCCTTCGCACTCGATGCCAAGTTTTTGTTACAGATTAGTTTTTCCATAAAACCCTTTTGAACCAATCAGTAATTTCCAGGTTTTGTTTGTCTAAAGTGTAAGAGTACAAACTTTCACATTCTATTAAAATTTAGCCCTAAATGACAAGCCTTCTTAAAGCCTTATTTTTCAAAAGCCCCTATTCTTGCTAAGATTAAGAGTTGCCAAAATACCCTTTGAACTAAGTTGCATTGTTGTGCTACCGAACACTAAGCACTAAACTGTTTTAAAGACCTTTGTCTTCAAGAAGACTGTAGCTTTTGATGCTAGGAAATGTAGACACTTTCTAACTAGTTTTCAGGTATGGAAAACCTGAAAGCACAGCCTCCTTAATGAAATGTTGCCATTTAATGCATTCAATAATTTATCAGTCCATGTTCATTACATAACATTGTACTGTATAATATAATGGAACGAGTATAACAACTCAACTCTTTGGATCAATCTTATTGATTTTGTAATGAATTTCCTTTTTTTCTTTTTTTCTTTTTTTTAAAGTTAATTAGCTCTTGCTGAGATTTTGAACAGAAACCTGATTCCTGTGTTCCCTCTAATGAAGTGTTCTGCTCTTAGTGGATTGGGGGGTGTACTGGGCTGGGGTGTGTGCAGCACTTGATGTGATCAAAGGATGAAGACAGTATTTTGACAATATGAAGTGGAGATTAATTTAATTTACACTACATTGTACACAATAATTAAACTGAATAAAAGTGTCACGGGTACAATTTTTAAAAGGTTAATTTCTGTCAAATGCAATAGATTATGAAGAAAGCTCGGTATTATCAGTGTTTTTCTTAAGCTTTTCCTTTCTCTTGCACCTGCAATCCCTCCCAAAACTGGGCATTTAATTCCCACGGTTTGCTAACTTGAATTTAGTAAGTGCTTTTCTTATACAACCCTTTCTTAACGAGCAATATGTCTCCTTGTATTATAAAATCTTTCTGATAATCCATTAGAATTTTGTTTTGCAGATTAGTAAAAGTGCATTCCTGTTTTCACATTACTTTATTCGAAGCTGATATGTGCTTTCCTTTGTAACTAGGTGTAAAAATCATGTGTTGCAGCTTTACAGTTTATAAAATATTTTAGATATTCTTAAGCTCTGACCCTTCTTAACATCACTGTCTTGCCAGCTGACCTACACTGTACCTTGACTAATACTGACCCTACCCTTTACCTAAACCCCTTCACGGACACATGCTTCCCCTGTCGCTTTTCTTAAGAATGTTCCTTGGGGTCTGTGAGGTTCTGTAAGCTCAGCACTAGTGCTGACAATACTCTGTACATCTTCCACACTGGCAGGAATACAATGTTGGACCCTTAAACCACTAGAACAAAAAATTTTAAATTGACAGTTGCAGAATTGTGAAGTGTTTTTACATTGATCTTTTGCTAATGCAATTAGCAGTATGTTTTGCATGTATGACTTAATAAATCCTTGAATCATATGACTGGTAATACTTGAATTTTTGAGAACTTGGTGAACAACTACCTGGTATATGTGATCATTTGCTGTGCTTTCAAATCCTGGGTTGTTCGAGAAATTCACTTTCAGTGCATGTTTCATGCTGGCGTGACTGAGAAAGAATCTCCCTCCAGGGGAAGAAGACAGGTGAGTCAACAGCGGGACAGTACGGTGGGGCCGAGGTTGACGGTGTTGGGCTTGGGCCTGTTGGGTGGTGGGGAGAGGCTCACACGCAGATCCGCAGCATTTGGGCACATGTGGACATGTGCATGGACGTGTGCACTTCATAGTATCTTGGGCCTCTGGTCTGGGTTGAACATTCAGGTGTTGGGAGGTCTGGGTCCACAGCTTGGTAGGGTGGAGGCTGGACTATGACGTTGACCCTGAAGTGGTACTATATAAAGTTTACGATGTTAAAAGCAATCTCCTAAATATTTTTATTGCTTGGAAGATTTCATTTTTGAATCTTTATTGCGTATTTATCTCTGGTAAAAACGAAGTTGTCAAATAGAACTAATAGTTTGTTACAAAAATAGCAATCTTCCTCCACTTCACATCTCCCTAGAGGCAACTACTGTCAGTTCTTTAGCTGCTTTTTTTTTTTTTTTTTTTTTTTAAAGATTTATTTATTTATTTACTTTCCCCCCCTCCCCTGGTTGTCTGTTCTTGGTGTCTATTTGCTGCGTCTTGTTTCTTTGTCCGCTTCTGTTGTCGTCAGCGGCACGGGAAGTGTGGGCGGCGCCATTCCTGGGCAGGCTGCTCTTTCTTTTCGCGCTGGGCGGCTCTCCTTATGGGTGCACTCCTTGCGCGCGGGGCTCCCCTACGCGGGGGACACACCTGCGTGGCAGGGCACTCCTTGTGCGCATCAGCACTGCGCATGGGCCAGCTCCACACGGGTCAAGGAGGCCCGGGTTTTGAACCGCGGACCTCCCATATGGTAGACGGACGCCCTAACCACTGGGCCAAAGTCCGTTTCCCTTTAGCTGCTTTTTGATACTCATCCCTGTATGTCTAATTATAGGCTTTAATGGCTAGTTGAAGTATTCTTTTTCAGCCAGTACCACTAGTATTCTCTCTGGGTCACTGGCACTCTCTTTTCCACTTGCACAGCTCCCCGCTCCCCCCCCTCCCCCCCAATGTATACCTTTCCAGTCTCAGTGTAATCATTTTGCTAGGCTCACTATTTAGTGTCTACCAGTTATTACTGTGTAAGCTATTAGCAGCCAAGCCAAGTAATAACAATTTTTTCTTTTCTACAGCTTTTGTTTTCCTTGGAGGCAGTGCTTTATTGGCTTAGTTTTGATTATTCAGTTGTGACTTTCATGTTGTCTGAGGCTCTCATTTGTTGTGATGCATTAACGTATTTTACTGTTTTTTGTTTTCCCTGAAGCCCCTGCGAATCCTCAGCCTTTTACCTCTCACGTGGCAACCTGTTGCATCCTATGTCCTGACTCCATTTTCTTTCTCCTCATCTTGATGAATCTATTCTTCATGAGCTTCCTGAGGATGAGGAAGGGTATGTGGGAAGTATAGATTTTTGAGCCCTTGTTTCTTTAAGAATAATTGTATTTTACCCTCATACTTTGTATTGAATTGAGTGTGCTTTTTCATATTTGCGGATCTCTTTGGCTATACATCCTCAGGTTTATTTTTAGCTATGTGGTCTGCAGATGGTGGCTGGGCTCTTTTCATCTGGAAACCCATGCTCAGTCTTTCAAGTTTTCTTATTTCTAGAATTTCTATTAGATATTGGACCTCTTGGAATGGTTTATTTCTCCCCTCACCCTTCTCCCCTCGTTGTTTGTGCTGGCTGTCTGCTCTGTGTTTGTTCACTGTGTGCTCATCTTTTTAGAAGGAACTGGGACCTCTCAGGTGGGAGGGAGGTGCCCAATCTCTTGAGCCACCTCTGCTCCCTGCTTGTTGTGTCTCATTGTGTTTCCTTGCTGTGTCTCTTTGTTGCATCCTCTTGTGTTAGCTTGCTGCACCAGCTTTCTATCTTGCTTATATAGGAGGCACTGGGAACCAAACCCAGGACCTCCCATGTGGTAGGTGGGCACCCAACTGCTTGAGCCACATCCTCCCCCTGGAATGGTCTTTCCCTTTGAGCTTTTGATTTCATCTATCATTCTTTTGTTTTCCAAGTGTTCTCTTTTACTAAGGCAGGGTTTTTTGGCCACTTGTGTTCTGAAGCTCAGAGTTTGGAGCTGCTCCCTGTATCATCTATCTTTCTTTTGGTCTCTTGTTCTTCAGGTGTCTGGCAATCCCTAGCTCATGGTTAAGGGTTGAGAACCTAAAAAGCAGATTGGAAATGGGTGAGTTATGTTAGTGCCGTGCTGGTCGGCAGAACTCTGGGATCACATCTTTCTGCTGCTAAGAAACTACAGGAAATGTGTAGCAAAACTTGTGCTATTGGACATTGCCTTAGTATTTCATTGCATGTTAAAGTATCTTTGAAACATGGAAATTTAAAAAGCTGTCCGTCTGCAGTATGGTGCTTTGGCTGGGATGGTTGAGGAGAGGCCCTGAGGGAAGGATCGCAGGAGGTCAGACTTTGCTGGAAAAGCTTCTCCCTAAAGGTTTTGGGAGCCCGGTAGGAAAAGCAGGGAATGTCATCCCCTTGCTTCCAGCTGCCTGCGTGTCCTGTCATATTCCTTCCAGTTGGCTGCCTGTGGTCTGCTTTGCCCATTTCAGAGGTACTTGGAGAGAGCCGTGGTGGAAATGGGTAGATCTTGGCTTCCTTCCCAGCTTAGGATTCCATTTACCTCCAGCTGTCTGATTTCCAGCTTCCAAAATTTAAGCTGTTCTTAGTGTTTTCCTCATCCTTGTGGGTTTATATTTTTTATTAGAGAAGTTGTCAGTTTACAGAACAGTTATGCATAAAATAACAGTTCCTATATACCACCCCATTATTAAACACCTAGCATTGGTGTGGTACATTTGTTACAACTGATGAAGGACATTTTTACGATTGTACTATGGTTTACTATAGTCCATGGTTTATGCTTTAACTTAGGGTTCACTGTGTAGTAAAGGTTGCATGGATTTTTAAAAAGTTTTATTCTATCACCATATACACAACCTAACATTTCCCTTTTTAACCACATTCAGATATATATATATATCTCAGTGCCGTTAATTGCATTCACAGTGTTGTGCTACCATCACCACCATCCATTACCAAAACATTTCCATCTTTCCAGATAGGAACCCTGTATTTTTAAGCCTTAACTTCCCATCCCTGTTACCACCCTGTTGCCTGGTACCTATATATACTTTCTAACTTAATACTTTGAAATAATTTCATACAGGACAGTTGCAATAATAATACAAAACCCAACTCAAACCTAACTCTAGTGTACCCCTCAAAAGTCATTTGAGGAACATGGCTTTGTGGTGATTATTTCACCCAGATCCAGCAACATTCTGCCACCTTTGCCACAGCATTCCAGCCATCCCCTCCAAACCCCCAGGAGCAGACTGCACACATCATATCCCTGAACACAGCAGCCTCCACGTGCACTCTGCAAACAAGGCACCCAGCCATGCAAGCACTTCCAGGGCAACCATCAAGCTCAGCCAATTCACACTTAATGCAAAGCTTACTTCTATATTCCATTTTTTTCTTATGTCCCAATATTGCATTCAGTTTTCATTGTCACCTTAGTTTTTTTTTTCTTCTTCTTCCCTTTCTAACTGTGCAAATACATATACAACATAAATCTCCCCGTGCCAGCCCCTCCCAGGGGGGTCAGTCACACTGGCAGTGCTGCAGTGCCCTCACCACCCTCCATTGCTATAGGCCTCCCTGCTCCCTAAAGAGAACTCTCACCCGTGACCAACTCTGTTTCTCCTACCTTATCCCTTACCCAATGGCACCCTACACTCTACCCTCCACCTTTCGTCCCGTGAATTTGCACTCTTTGTGGTTACCATGAGGCTTAAGTTTAACATCCTAAATCTAATAATCTCATTTCCTTTGATACCACTTAGTTATATAAGCCATGTTCCTATACCTCCTACCCCCCTCACCTTTATGTAGTTGCCACAAATGCTACATATTTATAGAGTCCAAGACCAATAGATATATCATTACATTTATGCATTTGCCTTTTAGAATAGGTAAGAAGTAAAAAATGGCATTACAAATCAAATACAAAAGTGCTATTATTTATATTTACCTGTCTCATTATCTTTCCCAGAGATCTTGATTTCTTCATCACAGCTTTATTTTCTAGTGTCTTTCCTTTCAACCCACAGACCACAGAACTCTCTTTAGCATCTCTCTTTAGAGCTGGTTTAGTGGTGATGAATTCCCTGAGCTTTTGTTCATCTGGGAATGTCTTAATCTTGTCCTCATGTTTGAATATTACTGGAAACAACTTTTGGTTGGCAGTTTTTTTGTTGTCTACTTTAAACATGTCTTCCACCACTGCCTTCTTGGCTCCATGGTTTCTGCCGAGAAATCGGCACTTAATTTTATCGAGGCTCCTTTGTATGTGACATGTGGCTTTTCTCTTGTGGTTTTCAGAATTCTCTATCTTTGGCATTCAGCAGTTTATAACGTAGTACAGTGTGGGTCTATTTGGGTTTATACTGTTTGGAGTTTGTTGAGCATATTGGATGTGTATATTCATATCATTAAATTTGGGAAGTTTTCAGTCATTATTTCTTTGAGTATTCTCTCTGCTCCTTCTTCTGGGGCTCCTGCAATGCATATATTGGTAAGCTTGCTGGTGTCCCACAGGTTCCTCATTCTCTTCCTCAGACTGGATGATTTCACTTGTCTAGATTTTCAAGTTCACTGAATCTTCTACCCTTTCCAGTTTGCTCTTGAACTTGCTTGCCGAATTTATTTCTGTGACTGAGGCCCTCAGCTGTTTGGTTCCTTTTCATACTTTCCTCTATATCTTTGCCCATGTCTTCCTTTAGCTCTCTGGTATATATAGGACGTCTTAATTTGCCAAAGGGCTGTTGATGGAAAGTACCAGAAATGGAGTGCCTTTTATATAGGGGATTTATGTGGCACAAAAACTTGTGGTTTTTACTTAACGTGAACTGTTCAAGGCATCAGCAGAGATGCTTTCTCACCAAAGTCAGCTACTGGTGCTCCTGACGCATTGCTGCATGGTGGAGCGAGATGAGAGGGCAGGTCATCTCTGCCAAGGGCTGTGCTTTCTCCTCCAGAATCTACCATCTCCCAGAGCTTAGCTATGGGCAACCAGGCATAGAGCTTGTCTCTTTCCTAGCTTCCTCCTCTCAGTCTCTCAGGGCTTCTGCCTTTCTGCAGCCGTAGGCAAACCTGGAGGCCTCACTTGGCCTGATCATATATGGCAGCTTCTTTCTGTGCGTGTGTTTATATCAGACTAAGCAAGAGGGTAAGGAGCCAAGCTGACTCATGCCTCCTAATGTAGTCCAATCAAAAGTCATTTTATCAAGTAATCTGTAATCAGAGGCCCCTCAACCTAATTTAATGTAAAGGCCCCCGCACCCAAAGAAATGGATTAAAGAACATAATCTGGGATTCACAACATTCTGTCAGGACCATTTATTTATTTAAAGTCTGCCTGGGATGGCGGACTTGGCCCAGTGGTTAGGGCATCTGCCTACCACATGCGAGGTCCCTGGTTCAAACCCCGGGCCTCCTTGACCCGTGTGCAGCTGGTCCATGCCCAGTGCTGATGCACGCAAGGAGTGCTGTGCCACGCAGGGGTGTCCCCCACGCAGGGGAGCCCCACGCGCAAGGAGTGTGCCCCGCCCAGCGCGAAAGAAAGGGCAGCCTGCCCAGGAACGGTGCCCCACACACAGAGAGCTGACACAAGATGACGCAACAAAAAGAAAGATTCCCGTGCTGCTGATGACAACAGAAGCGGACAAAGACGACGCAGCAAATAGACAAAGATAACAGACAACCGGGGTGGGGTGGGGAGGGGAGAGAAATACATAAATCTTTAAAAAAAAAAGTCTGCCTGGAATGTCCCAGGTCTGATCCTCTTCATTGGCGGTGTCTAATGCCTTATTCTCCTTCACCTGGGCCATCAGTTCCTGTTTCTTTGTATGTTTTGTGATACTTGGTTGAAACATGGACATGTTAATATTTTTTTCCTTTTTATTATTTTTCTTTTCATTTAAATATTTTAATGTGTCATTGCTGGAATTTAGATCCAGAGGTTTCTTGTATCCAGCTGGTGTTAAGATAGTTTTCCTTGAATGGCAGAACCAAAACATAAAGAAGACAAGACCTTTCCTAGTCTTTGCAGAGTGACCTCTTCAAGTGCTCTTCTTCAGGGATTTTCCAGTGCGTTCAGAGAACAGCTCCAGGCAGAAGTCGAGGGGCCTCCTGCTCCTTTCTCGGTGTGCCTGCATCTTGTCTTGGGCATGGGTGTGTGGCCCTAGGAATTCCCATTTACATGGATAACGAATATCTCCTCCTCCTAGAAAATAGTTTCTTTGGGGTCTGAGTACTGCACCTGACTGCTCTCCCAGTGTTCTGTAGACCTCTGTGAGCTGCCTTCTATACTCAGGGCAAGTTCTAGAACAAGAAGTCCCTTAGGCCATGACCAGACAGATTAGGCAAGACCTTCATGCTCCCGGGTATGTGCACAAGGGCAACTCTGCTCCTCCAGAACCAAGACCAGGGACCTGCACACTATAGGCCAGCTCTGTGCTGAGCCCGGGCAAGGGGCCAGCCGGGGTGCCCTGAGATCCTCCTCCTCTAAGTGGCCTTTTTCTTGATTAGATGCATCCTGTTAGTGCAGTCCTCTGTTTTCTAGAGCTTTTAGAAAGATGTTTCTGTCCATTCTTACTGGTTGCTCAAAGCTTCTATAAGGGGAATGGAGTCCTAATGTGTCTCTGCCATCTTCAGGGCTGGGCCTCAGGTTTTACATTCTAGATGCCGTGGGTGAAGTTAAGATGCTTATGCATCTTTTGTCAAAACTCCAAGAAAACTTAAGACTTCATTTTTTTCTGTTTACAGTGGTTGGAAACAAACCTTTGAACATGACTACTGTAAGGGCACCCATTAAGACAGCCCTTCCTAGAGTCACAGACTCCTATGAGTGCAACACTGTATGGACAAACGCCAGAGCAGTGTGGAAGGGCTTTATTTTTTTACTCCCTCTGCATTCACTGGCTGACCTCAAGGAATTAGACCATTACATGAGAGTGACCCTTCTCACTGGTGGGTGGCACAACTAGATGGGCGACTGCAGCCCTGAGCTGCTACCGGCTTGGGCACCTATCCTCACACCCCACCTGCGTCTCTGGTTGGTTGCTGTATCCTCACAGTGGGGGCAATTTGTGTAGCCCGGAAAACCCTGTAGGTGACAGGTGGTTCTGGAGGTGGGGGCTGTGGTGTTCCCTTTGTCCTTGGGGAAGTTCTCAAGACGGTCCAGGGATCAGCAGGCCAGTGGGGACAGGGCTTCTTGAGGCTCTTGATACCAATTCTGTCGGCTGAGTCCCAGTATCCTCTCTTGACACAAGATTCTGCTAATACCATGATCCAAATCATGTCCCCTAAATTACTCATTTAGAAGACCACTGACATGGCAGAGTAGGAACCACGCTAGAGAGTTTCAGAACAAAAGCAGGAGTGTAGTGCTCCTTGAGTATGCCTAAGCCATGTCCACAGTGGCTCCCCCTTGGACCGGGCAGGAGACACAAGCCGCTCTGTCTGAGACCACAATGTCCAAAGCTCTCATCAGGATGTCAGGCATGTGGTCTGTTAGCATCTTTGGGGCTATGAGTATCTTGCTGAATTCGGATTCATGTGACCATTTTGCCCGATACCGTGAAGCAGGACAGCAAAACCTGAGAAAGAAAAGGTGAGACATCACTTGAGTTTAACTGCCTCACACGTGTAGTCTGTTCAAGTCCTGAGCTCAGGACTTGCAGGGAGGGGGCGAAACACCAGGACACGGGCCCTTAGGTGGTGGGGGACTGACCCTGGAAAGCCCACCGTCCACACTCACCTCCCTGAAGGGCCCTCTTCCTCCAGGTAGATGATCCTGCCAGGAGGATACAAAGGGGGGTACTTGGTGGGGGAGTCCAGGGGCGAGTCGCTGGAGCTGTATGTTGGGGACCCGTGGGCCAGCAGACTCTGCTCCCCAAGGAGAGGTTGCGTCAAGTTTCCCTGGTTGTCCCCATCCAGCTCTATTGGAAAATTATTGGGGTCTCCTCCAAACAGCTCATACCAACACCCGTGCAGTAAGATCTTGTACTAAGGGGGAAACAGAGAAAGACAGAACGGTGGTTACTCTGAACGGCCTTGCCTGCGCCAAAAGATGCCTTCAGGGGGCTGCAAACCCTGACACCAGTGAGCCAGCCCCTGGGTGGAGGCCCCCATTAGAGTTTAGCACATACATACTCGGGGGCCTAGCTATGGCTACTGTTTTTGTTTTGTTTCTTATTTACCTTTTTTTTCCCCAGCAGGTAACAGGGATTGAACCCAGGACCTCGTACATAGGAAGTAGGTACTCAACCACTGAGCGACATCCACTCCCCACTGAGAGCTGGATTTTTCGTTTGTTTTTAGGAGGTACCGGGGCCAAACCGAGGACCTAATACATAGGAAGCAGGCACTCGACCACTTGAGCTACACCCGCTTCCCTACTTTATGTTTTTAAAATCATGAGTCTTATGAGTGTGGAGGTAAATGGGCT
Organism: Dasypus novemcinctus; assembly: GCF_030445035.2. Classification (NCBI taxonomy): domain Eukaryota; kingdom Metazoa; phylum Chordata; class Mammalia; order Cingulata; family Dasypodidae; genus Dasypus; species Dasypus novemcinctus. Next base: position 12,231,564 of record NC_080695.1, on the reverse strand, counting down.
TCCACATTGGTGTTCCTTGGGCAGTGAAGCCACCATGCAGTTAGAAGCAACATTTAAAAACCAAATCATGCAGTTGTGAGGGAATATTACCCTTTCTTTAAGGCAATGCTGAAAACCCTTCCCTTAAAGACATTAGTCATTTAAAAATTTTTTGTTTTGGTAATTAATAAGGAGAAAATTTACTTTCATAAATTTTAATTTTTTGACAGTAAAAACCAAGTGTTTTAGAAAACATAGTGGTCAAAGAAGTGAAAATCATCTCTAATTCCATTATCCAGATAAAACTAGTATCCAAGATACTATTCAGTATCCTGGATAGGCCAGAGTGCCTGCAGACTCCTAATAAAGTGCCAGGTGTACCTTAGGCTTATTACAGTGGGCCACGACGCGCAGGAGTCTCTTCTTCAGGTCTTCCAGGTTGGTCACACTCAACCTGGTTAGCAAAACATCCAGGTAAGACTGCGAACTGGTACTTTGGACTCTGCTTTCAACAACTCCAATACAGAGACAAATCTTACCTAGGAATCACATCCATTCCAAGGACAAGTGAAACAATGAAGTTCTTAGAGTATTCGTGAAGGGATTTGCTGAAATTTTAAAACAAGAAAAGGTTTGTGGTTACATCTCCCATAGGGACCATCAAAGAGATAAAGTAACTTTTTCCCAGGTCAGTAAGCAGTTTTCATAGAAGTCAACTCTTCTTTCGCCTCTAAAGGTGAGGAGAAAGTAAGCCAAGAGACTTTATTAGAGTGATCACTGTCCCCATTGTATTACAGCCATAATACAGCTAACAGAGACCTTCCAGAACAAAAATTTCAAACCACATCAAGATGGCAGACTGAGGTGAGTTTTTCTTTGACCCAGCAACCCCACCCCACTAAAGGAATCTATCTCCCAAAGATGCAATAGCAAAAATGTGAGAAGACAAATATCAGCAGCTCTTACTGCAGCACTACTCGTAATAGGGACTGGTAATAACCCAAACATCCTTCTATAGAGAACTGTATCCAATTCATAAATTATGGCATGTCTATATAATAATGAATCCTTTGCAACGGTAAAAAGGAAGGATTATTATCTCTACTGTTAGGGGATGAGATCCAGGATATACTATTAAAAGCTAAAAACAGCAATGAAAATGATGCAGAATAGTACATAAAATATGCAATCTTTTATCTAAGGAAAGGGGTAGATCACAAATATATATACTTACACGTGAGAAAATAATTAAAAGATAAACCAAAAACTATTAAAACTGGCTACCACTGGGGAGAGAAAGGACACTGTTGAGAAATGGATGGAAACAAGATTTCTCTAAATGTGCGATGCTTTCCAGAATTATCTTTGGAGCCATGTTGTTTTACAAAATTATACAACAAAATTAAATGAAAATAATCAAGTGAGAAAGGAATTCCTAAAAAGCCAAATGAAACAAATTAATCTAATTGTGTATTAACCAATTATTTCAAGTGACTCTGAAACAACAGTAGTTTGACAGTACATCCCTAGAAGGAGTATATCCTAAGAATAAAACAACCTGCAAATAAATCTCTTTATGTATAAATAATATTGAACTACTTTCAGAAATCATACTGTTAGATGTGATATTTGTATTACAAATTGTACGCAGAAATGCAAAGAGGTAACTAGGTTAATGTTGACTGAATCTGACCAAGATTTTCAGCACAGAAGAAAAAAGATATAAAGAATTTCAATAAAAACAAATACACCATTTAAGTAAAAACCCTGATCTTTAAATTGGAAGATATCAATATGAAGGAAGGATGCATGTTTTATCTGGAATATTTCCTACCTCTTTCCACGGAAAAGGCCTAGAATTTATGCCAAGCCTGTGGCAAGGGCATCCCTACTGCCCACCCAGGTTGTACCTTCTAAATATCAATTCCTGCTGAAAAGAACCGATACTCCTTAAATATTAAAGCATTTAAGCAATTATCCTGCTTTTCCTGTATGAATAATATCTCGGGGTAACCTAATAACTGGTGAGAATTCCCTCTTAATGAGTAATTTTCAGTTAATAAATGCAGAAGGAATGACAGAGATTACAAAATTATAATATTCTATTCCTAATAATGGCTCTAAATGGTGATCACTGCTGCTAATATCACAGAGACAGACAGACAGTACGTGCATCAGTGTGATATACAATTCCACACTGCTAGTTTTCATATATTATTGCCTCAAAATTCAACTGCAATGTGGTAACTACCATTTTCTGGGAAATACAAATAACCAGGGGGACAGAGTAAAATGTTAAATAACACCATGAATATACAATAAACAAATCCAGAATAAGGCAAGTTCCCAGAACAAATGACCAGGTTTCTTAAAAAAATTATAGAAAAATGAAAGGGAGGAGGGAAAATGTAAACATTAAAAGAGTTAAGAAACAATTCAATGTGAGGAATTTGTTTGGATCCTAATTTGAATAAAACAACTCTAAAACATTTATGAGACAATTAGTAGAATGTGATCCATTACTGTATATCAAGGAATTCCTAATTTTTGAACCCTTATCTTTTAGAAATGTACATTAAGTTATTTATAGTTGAAACAATGTCTCAGATTTGATTCAGAGTAATCTGTGGGGTTCTGGGGAATGGGGGGGATATGAAACACGATTTGTCAATGAAACACGATTTGTCATGTTGATAATTACTGAAGCTGATTAAATGGGGGTTCATGCATTATACTGTGTTCTTGTTTGAATTTTTAATTTTTCTTTGGATATTTCCAAAATAAAATATCTGTTTTAAGAGATTTCTATATTAATATACCTAAATTAAAGCTGAAGAGAGAATGAGTGAACTGGAGAACTTATTTGAAGAAAATGTGCAGAAGACAGAACAAAGAGGCAAAGATGGCAGAATAGGAATGAGAATAGAGACATGGAAGTTGAGTGAGAGGTCTAACTGGAGTCCCAGAGAAAGAAGAGACTACTCTGAGAGAACGGAAGTGAGGTAATATGTATAAAAACCATGACTAGGAACTCAGAGATTCAAGAATCTAAGAATTTAAAACAAGAGACATATATTTTTGAGAATAAAACAAACATCCATGCAACCTGGATGCATTCTGCTAAGTGAAAGCAGCCCAGACACAAGACTACATAATGGGCGGCGGACTTGGCCCAGTCGTTAGGGTGTCCGCCTACCACATGGGAGGTCTGTGGTTCAAACCCCGGGCCTCCTTGACCCGTGTGGAGCTGGCCATGCGCAGTGCTGATGCGCACAAGGAGTGCCGTGCCACGCAGGGGTGTCCCCCGCGTAGGGGAGTCCCACGCGCAAGGAGTGCGCCCCGTAAGGAGAGCCGCCCAGCGCGAAAGAAAGTGCAGCCTGCCCAGGAGTGGTGCCACACACAGAGAGCTGATGCAACAAGGGAAACAGGGATTCCTGTGCTGCTGACAACAACAGGAGTGGATAGAGAAGATGCAGCAAACAGACACAGAGAACAGACAACTGGGGTGGGGCGGGGAAGGGGAGAGAAATAAATAGATGAATCTAAAAAAAAAAGACTATATAATGTGTGATTCCATTTATATGACATTCTAGAAGAAGCAAAGTTACAGTGAGAGAAAGCAGATAAGTGGTTGTCGGGAATGGGGGAAGGGACTGAACGCAGAAAGACATGCTTGTGTGTGTGTGTAGCAAGCACTCAATGACTTAAGCTACATCTGTACCCCTAACCTTTAAAAAAGGTAAAACATATAATCTCCCCCCCCCCCCAAGATGGCTCCCTCATCTGTTTGCTTATTGTTTTTGCTTAATTGTGCTTGCCTGCTTGTTATTTTTTCTCAATGTCTGCTTGCTGTCTGTTTTTTTTTCTTCAGGAGGCACTGGGAACCGAACCTGGAACCTCCCATGTGGGAGGTGGACACCCAACTTGAACCACGTCTGTTCCAACACTTTTAAAAAGATAGTATAGGTAGGTGATAGTTCAGGTTAACAGAAAAGCCAAGGACGCAAAGAACACCAGCAACCAGCCCCAGAATGCCAGTCTCTGGGGCAAAAGCATGACCTTGCTGATGATGCCTCTGTTTTGGACTTCTAGCCTCAAAACCATGAGGCAATAAATTCCCATTGTTTAAGCCAAAAATTTACAAAAGTAATATATAAGCATATAAGTTTTCAAAAAGGTAAAAAGGCACACAAATATTTATGTACAAAGATGTTCATGGGATTATTTGTAATGAAAAAATGAAAAGAATGTAAATTCTTACTCCATCAGTAGTGGAATAAAAAAAAAAAAAAAGCTACTGTATTACCAGATGACAGAATACTGACCAGGTATTAAACAACATGTTCTTGGTAAGTGGATGTGGCTCAACCAAATGGGCTCCCGTCTACCATGTAGGAGGTCCAGGGTTCAATCCGCAGGGGCTCCTGCTGCAGGCAAGCTGGCCTGTGCGGAGTGCTGGCCTGTGCGGAGTGCTGCCCCCCACAGGAGCGCTGGCCTACATGGAGAGCTGGCGCAGCAGGATGACGCAACAAAAAGAAACAAAGGAGAGACAGTAAGAGATGCAGCAGACCAGGGAGCTGAGATGGTGCAAGAGAATGATCACCTCTCTCCCACTCTGGAAGGTCCCAGGATCGGTTCCCAGAGCCACCTAATGAGAATATAAGCAGACACAGAAGAACACACAGCAAATGGACAGAGAGAGCAGACAATGGAGGGAGGGGGGAGAAATAAATTAAAAAAAAAAAATACATGTTCTCAAAGATTTAAGGATATAATGTATCTATGGTATTCTTTCAGTTTTGTGAAACACATATCCATACACACAGCTGGAAGAAAGCAAACCTAAATGTTTACACTAGTGATTTCTGCATAGTGATCTTTAATCTCTACATTTCTCTATTTTTTTCAAATTTTCTTTGATGGATACAAGTTCTTACAATCAGGGCTAAATGTCCAGGATTAACAAATCAGAGAAACAATGAATCTTAGAATTAAATCCTTTAAGAAGTCAAAGCTGTGGTCAGGTAGATTTTAAGAAAGGGCTGTCAGTCTTTCTCTGATAACCAAACAGGGCTTTGAAACACAAACTTCTTAGGATGAGGCAATTATAATTAGGTTACCAATTAAAGATGTCTTGACCAGATGACTTGTAAGTACCTCATCATAACATGCACAAAAACCACACATGAAAATAAAGATTTACCTTAACAGCCCTCTGGGGGGTGAAAAGGTGTAGCACCTGACTTGTGGGTAAGCACTTCTGAGCATGATGCCCAACAATGCTGCAGCTCCTGCCCCCAAGCTGTGTCCTACAATGACAAGCCGGTATTCCTATAGGACAAGAAACAGAATGAGGTTAGAATAAGAGATGGCTGATGACAGAAAATAAATAAAAAAATAAAATCTCACAGGAGCAATGCTGAATGCTTGGCTCAAAATCCCATCATTGATGAGTCGTTGGTAAACATATCTGGCAGCCTGAGAAATCCCCTAAAAACATAGACAAAGGTGGCAATTAACCCTCAGACAAGGCAAGTTCAATCATGATTCAGAAAACAAGGTTATAGTGTATATAGCCTTATCTATGATTTTCCAAATGCCTCAAACGGAACACAAGAACTGTGGGACCAGGAGCCATGTGTGTTGTTGTCTACTGCATGCCTGACACCTTGCACAGAGTTAAACATGCAGCAGGTACTCGATATTAAAAGGAATGAATGGATGACACATCAGGAACAGCTTTCTATGTCAATAGATGCATTTCTGTGGCCTTTTTCTGTAGCTACACAATATTTTCCTCAATGGATATACCACAATTTATTTCAGCTGAGTCCCTATGGTTGGTAAGGTTTAGACTGAAATGCTTACTCTTTTTTTTTTTTAAAGATTTATTTTTATTTATCTCTCCCCCCCCCCCTCGTTGTCTGCTCTCTTGTCCATTTACTGTGTGTTCTTCTGCGTCTGCTTGCATTCTTATCAGGTGGCACCGGGAATCTGTCTCTCTTGTTGCATCATCTTGCTGCATCAGTTCTCCATGTGTGCAGCGCCACTCCTGGGCAGGCTGCACATTTTGCATAGGGCAGCCCTCCTTGCACGTGGGGCTCCCCTATGCAGGGGACACCCCTGCATGGCATGGCACTCCTTGCACACATCAGCACTGTACCTGGGCCAGCTCCACACGGGTCAAGGAGGCCCGGGGTTTGAACCATGGACCTCCCATGTGGTAGGTGGACATCCTATCCACTGGGCCAAGTCCGCTTCCCCCACTACTCTTTTTAAGTGACTTCAAAACAAAGTTCTAAGTCAGTGATGCTGTTTCCACTGTTCCTCCAAAGGCAAAAACCGAGACCTTAAGAAGTGAGTTCTAGGAAGGTCAGAGGATGGTTGAATTTTTAAAAATCAATAAAATTTAAAACTTCCTAGCTGTTCTACCAAACAGACTCCTTGAAAATGAAGCAGAGGAAGTGGATAGGCCCAGTGGTTAGGGTGTCTGTATACCACATGGGAGGTCCGCAGTTCAAACCCCGGGCCTCCTTGACCCGTGTGGAGCTGGTCCATGCGCAGTGCTGATGCGCGCAAGGAGTGCCCTGCCATGCAGGGGTGTTCCCCGCGTAGGGGAGCCCCATGCACAAGGAGTGTGCCCCGTAAGGAGAGCCGCCCAGTGCAAAAGAAAGTACAGCCTGCCCAGGAATGGCGCCACACACACGGAGAGCTGACGCAGCAAGATGACGCAACAAAAAGAAACAGATTCCCGTGCCGCTGACAACACACAGGGAACAGACAACTGGGGCAGGGGGGAGGAGGGGGGGAGGGGAGAGAAATAAATAAAACAAATCTTTAAAAAAAGAAAAAAGAAAATGAAACAGGTCCTATAGTACAGACAAGCACCTGTGGCTCAGCAATAGTTCTGGAGTGTTTACTTTCTGTAGGTTACTGGCTAGGCCCTGAGACAGGACAGGCCCAGGCTCTGTCCTTAAGCAATTATATTGTAACAGGAAGAGGAAGAAACTTGGTGTAAAATGAGTGACTGCTCTGAGTCATCTCTAAAATGACTGCAAATTCTGAAATTTCAGCAATTTGATAATTCTGCAAGTAGGATGTTAAACCTGGCATTATATAAGAGAAATCAAAAAGAAGGCATCAATGTTCTGTGTACATTCTGACAGCAATTCCTAGCTACAAAATTCCCTTTTACTATCCTGCAGCTGCACAATGCAGTCAAATTCATTCAACATTTATTAGGCACTGACCCTGTCTCTGGTTCTGGGGGTTTTATGAGCGCTGAACAGAAGAAAACACAACTGCAGTTGGTGAGCCTCCCTGGCACAGGCATTAAGCCAATGAAATGCCAAGATGGTTTTCAGCTGCACGGCTTTGGCATCCATTACTGAGGATGGCACCGGAGCTAAAACCCAGCACAACTGAAGCCAAGAGCAGAGAGCAGATCCTGCCCCAAGGCCTCAAGCAGCTGCCTTCCAGGCCGGAGGGTAAGAGCTGTCACCAAAAATCTTATCCCATGGGGCCTGGGGGAAGCCCCAGAGTCAGGCCTAAGGTCCCTGTCAGAGCAGAACTGCAGCCATGGCCAGCGCCACGCCCCCTAGCCTCCGAAGTACTTCGTGCTTGGCTGGCTGGAGTGTCCCTGGAATAATCTGATTCAGGAGTCACTGGCATCAGCACATGCAAGGCTTAATGATTTTCTTGTTTTCTCTTCATGTACTTGCATCCAGGAATAGTTAAACTGGAGTCTTTTATGAATTGAAGAACAAAAAGAGAGCTAAGGGTTAAAGAAAAAAGGAAACATGCCAGGGACTTTCAAGCTTTTAACTAGTGGTAGAAAAAGCCCACATTTTAGTCAGTTGCATGGGGTCCAATCATCTGCAGCTGCACTATCTAATATATATATTTTTAATTAAACATTTTATTTTAAAAATAGTTAAAACAAACACACACCTACACCAAAACGAGAAGTGTATAAAAGAAGAAATCTGCTGTCCCCGCACATCCTGCAGACTTCTCCCCTTCCCCAGGGGTGAATCAGTCCAAACTTCCCCCAAGTATCAAAGCCTCAGCTCTGCAGAGGGAGCGTCTATCCTTCAAGAGGAGCTTATGTCCCCCCCCCACCCCCAGTCCCCCAACCCTGAAATAGTGACACTGAGGAACTTGGCTACTGCTATGCCTGCACAAAAATCTTGTGGAATGATAGGCCAGAAACCAGCAGCCTCTGCCATCTGCCTCTGCGAAGGGGTGGTACAGTTTAGTTTCCACTAATACTGCTTTGTATTGTATGAAATCTTTTTTATTCCCTCATGAGGATGTGCTATTTTAATTACTGCATTTTGCATTCTGAGCCACAGACCTGAGCTCAAATGCCCCATCTGACACTTATTTCCCACATGGCTGCAAGCAAGCTACCCAATCTCTCTGAACCCTGGTTTTTTTCTCTTAAAAAATAAAACAACCTCATAGTGTGATTGTGCGAATGAACAGTGTAAGAATCAAAAGCACTTACTTAGTCAAGCATTTGGGACATGGTCAGTATTTCCTACATGGTTAGCATTAATGGGAGAGATTCAGCATTGGAAAAATTCTGACCCCTGTGATTTTCTCTACCATGGAACATTCCAGATCACAAACCCCAGAGCTTATACCTTGTGTGCCAAACAGTCTTGCACCTCACACTCTACGTCGAGGGTCTCACTCTCCGCTGAAAGATCAGTAAGGATGTCCTATTAAAAAATGCATGGAGAAAAGAGGCCGTGATTCTGTGAAGTGCCTGAGGCTGCCTGTTGGTCCCTGTTCCCACAGTATACCTGCCTGGGAGCAGCAGGGGGGTCCTGCCTTCTAGGTCAGACTGCTGAGCAACTCAGCCCTGGACGCTGGGACTTGGGAGAGAAACCCAGCAGCAGCATCCTGCTGGAAGGACCTGGGGGCTGGTGTGAATACCAGGGGACAGGATGAGCCACTGCAGGCATCTAAGAAATACTCTCTGCCCGCCCTCACACACATTTTCTAGGTGCCCACAAAGCATACAGCTCTTTGCGAGGGTTTTGAACAAAGCACAGCTGCAGTCCTGAAGGAGCTCATGAGAGAAAAGGCCAAGTAAGAGACGCATGAAACTAGTCTCAGCCAGGGATGGAAGGACAGGGGGAACTTCACAAAGGAGGTGGTGCCCGAGCTCCACCTCAGAGCAAGAGCCCGACTTCGGGAAGAGAAGTGGGAAGGGGGTTCTCACATGAGGGCCAGCCTGACTGGCCACCGAGGCCCTGCCAAGGGGTGAGCAAGGGTGCAGCCTGCAGGCTCTCAACACCTTGCAGCACCTCGAGCACAGCTGCGGAGCAATGGCTGAACAATGGCATGCAGACCTACGAGGCAGGGCTCCCCACCTACACCGCAACTCATTTGCATGGCCAGAGCTCAGGACCACTGGTGTGCAGTGTGCAGAGAGGAGGCTGGGAAGGCGGGCTGGACCGGGCCAGGATGTATCTGCAAGCTAAGGATGCAACTCTGCACTGAAGTCAGTGGGAAGCTGCTGGAGGTTTCTGAGGTGTGGTAACACCTGACCTGTGTTTTAGGGATACTCTGTGGCAGAAAAAAGGGCTGATGGGGAAGGTGAAGGACCACAGACCCAGACAACTACACTAGGAAACAGGACCAGGAATGCAGAGGAGACAGCCAGGGAATGGGCCTCAGGAAAGAACTTCATACACTATAGACTGAACTTGGCAGGTAAGGGAGGGGGGAGCCGAATGACAACCACACCATTTCTTAAATGGGCAACCTGGGAGGCACTGGGTAATTAATATAAACAAGAGGCCTGAGAGGCAGAGAAGATCCTAGAGAAGGTGAGGTGCTTGGTTCTGTGGTACCAGAAGCTAGAGCCACAAACCTTGAAGATGGGTGAGACTGACCCACAGAACTGGCCAGAAAGGGTGGAGGGCACTGAGGGTAAAGCTTTGGAATCTCCTTCCCTTTTCTGAATCAGCAGCAAAATAAGAACGAGGAGATGAGAGGAAGAGTGGCCAAGAAGAAACTAAAAAGCACTGCACAGAGATGGGAAGAAGAAAGTATCAAAGGGAGGAAGCCGTTCAGTGTCCGTGCAGGACAAAGAAGCCAGGTCTGAGAAAAACTGAAGAGGAATAAATGGGGTGCTCGCTGCATCTGGAGACTGAGCAGGCCACGTGGGCAGCGGCAGAGAAAGTCAGCCAGGGAAGCAGCCTAGCAGATATAAGGGGCCTGCCAAGGACACGGAATAGGGACTCATAGGTGCTGATAAATGGTTGTGTGATTCTTGCCAGCAATGCCGGCTGTGGGAACAGAAAACTAAGGTGGTTGGTTCGGCCAGGTTTGGGAACTGGCTGGCACATAGGGCATCAGGTGGGAAGGCATTCAAGCAGGTGTCCCTTCTAGAGTTGTAACTGGCAAGCCCAAAATTGCTGTCATGTAAGTTTCTGATGCATCTTAGCTAAAAGGAAATTACTTCATTTGTTTTTATAAAGGAAGTATTTTACAACCCTGAATTTACTTCCCCATTTCATGTCCCCATAAGTTCCTGGTTTTTCTTTCTGTCTAATGCTGTTACTTAAGAACGATTTTTCTCAGTTCTGGCAAAAAAAGGATCTAGCACCCGCAGCTTGCTTTCGCCGCCTGTTGTGTTACTGTCTGCCCTCTGCTTCCCGCCGACCTCCCAGGTCTAAGGCACCGGCTCCTCACCTGGAGAGACATGGTCCCGCGCACAGACACCACCACGGCCTCCCGCTGGTGGTCCAGGGCCACTAGAAAGGGGAGCTCGTACACCTGTGGAGTGAAGAGAGGCAGGAGGCATCTCAGGACGTGCACTCAGGCCACTCCAGTTTCCCTACTACTACAGCAGCTTAGGACTACAATGAACACCCCGGTTCCCATAACAGAAGGAAAGGGATACATTGATGGGTTCTTTCCACTCTTTACATAGTAAGACTACTTTGATCCTCTAAATGAAAGGCTTTAATAAAACATGACATTATATATGAAACATCTTTTCTTTCTTTGCTTCTCTTTGAACCCCCCAAAATCCAGTCTATGACACTGCTGCACTGTTAACCTCATCTAACTTTATCTCCATCATTTAGTCCTCAGCCTCACCAGGGTAGTCAATGGATAAACTGAGTTCTGTGGTGACCAACTAAAGATTGATCTCTCAAGGCAAGGACAAACAAGTACATGTGTTCACCAAAGACTCTATTCCCATTATCCCCACCCTGTCACCTACCAGGGGCGGGGCAGGGACTAGGCTCAGCAGCATTACTCTGCAATCGAATGCAAAGCCAACCAGTCAAGACCTCTCCAGAGTCCCCTGATTTGTGTTAAGTCTAAGTAGGAGTAAAAGGTTTTGGGCCTTGTAAGCACTCATCATTTTGCCTCCACAGCCATTAAGGGCAGGCATCTGAGCTCATGCCTTTAGGCTCAGGGTCCCGAGAGCACATGAAGAAGGTTCTAGACACAGGAGACCTTCGTTAGAAACTCAGCTGCCTCTTTCCTGTTGCATGATCTCAAACAAATGTCTTCGGTTCTCTTAGTCTCTGGCTTCTCATCTTTAGACAGATAGATGGACTATCACCAAGCTCTCAGGGTTGGTGTACAGACTAAAAGGTGCCAATGCCTAGCTCGTGGGAGGCATTTGACCACCGGTAGCAAAAGTGATGATGATGGCCACTTGATTAGGGTGAGTACTTATTGATCTGCAGCAAGCAGAAAAGAGACTGCTGACTTCATTTTCCTTGCTTCCACAGGGGAGGTATTTTCTTACTGTGAAACTATGTATGGACTCCTTTAAAGAGCTCAAAGAACAGACACATTCTGTGAAAAATTATCTTCCTTAAAATAGATCAGTTCTTCCTCTCATTACCATTTAGAAAAAGAGCAATGCAGGGGCTATCAGTGGTCCCTAAACTGGGCTGCACTATGGACCCTCTGGGATTATTTTTAAAAGACGGATGCCTGGTTCTCATGTCCAGGCACTATGATTTAATTGGTAGGAGTGTGACATGGGCATCGGGTGAGGGTGGGTTAAAAGCTCTGCACTTGTGTAAAAGCCACTGGGCTCAGCAGCAGTGCTCCAGTGGACTGTCTGACATGGAACCACTCCTGAGTGGTACTGTCTCCAGACATGCAGATTTAATTGATCTAGATGGGATGGAACCTGGGCTTGGGGAGTTTTACACACTCCCCACATGACTCTGTTGGGCAGCAAAGTTTTCCAACCACTGTACCGCGCCAGAGGTTCTCACTTTTAATGGGTCTGAGAATCACCTGGAGAGCCAAGAAACACCACCAAAACACAGAACTGCTGAGGCCCTGCTAAGTTCCCAGGTACGAGAACCCCTGCAGCACACTACTGTGATGAAGCCCAAGACCCAGAGACAGGGCGTAATAACCCGACACACCGTGTGGGATTAATACCAACTGCAACTCATTGCTCTTCAAGAAAAGATGGGCATAGTCACTAACGTATCTCCTATAAAGATTTTTTATTCCATTTATGTCAAACCTTAGTTCTTAACCTAAATATATGGACATGGGTAGGCTTTAAGGTAATCTGTGAAAACCCCTGAAATGGTATGCAACTTAGGGGAGGGGTGTTTGTATGTGTGTGCATCTACGCATATTTTTCTGGGAAAACTATGCATAATTTCCATCAGAATCTGAAAGGACTCCAGGGTCCAAAAGAAGTAAAGAAACAACATCTTATGCTAAACGTAACAGAAAACATCCTGAAAATCCTGCCATCACAAGTACCTTGTCATGGAAGCTTATGTGGATGAAATCTCTGTACTGTAGGCCAGTCGTCTGCAGGATGGAGCCAAAATGACATCTGAGCCCATCCCCTCCAACCAAGTCATGTTCTGCTATTCTGTTTCTGCAACTAAAAAGGGAGGCAAGAGCATTACCACACCGGCCTGAGTCCCCAACCAAGGAACATCGATCCCTGCTGTCATGTTTGCCCAGCAAACATAAGGACTGGACTCTATCACTTTCAGGACTTAGGATGGTGAACATATATGACCTCTAAAGGATAAATATTTCTTTGGGTATACCTTTTACCAGCATTGTGACTTCTACAATCATGTTAATGGTTTACATGTCCAAAAAGTAAATTAAATCAAGAAGGATAGGAAAATCCCTAAAACTGTACGCCAAAGAGATGCAAAGGAACCAAACCATTTAAAATGAATAACATATCCATTCTGGAGAAGAAACAACAAGAAAGAACTAATCCAAGTAACTTCTAAACACAGTACCCTGCGTCTAAAAACTAAAAGAACTACAAACAAACCTCACGCTCTACTTGAGAGATCTGTTTGTTTGTAGTAGTATTGGTATAGTAGTTGGAAATTACTTTGTGTGTATCATGAACTGAGCACAAGTAACTTGCTAGTGATGCTGGGTGCAGGGTTTTCGTCGGAGAAAGCAGATACAGCTATGGTATAGGAAAAGGCAAGGAAAAACTCTGTGGCATTGGAATAGAATTAAAAGATATCAGCATAAATTCATAACCTGAAAAATAAATATATATTGGCCTGAATTCTATGAAACAACTATTTTGTCCCCAACTCTGTCCACTGAAGAGGGTCTGAAGCTGTGACACCCTAGGAGCAATGAACACACTTGGATCCTGCTTCTAAATACCAATCCCCAGAAGAGGGTGCCTGATTCCAGGGAAAGTACAAGGTGAGCCTTTAATATCTTATGTCAGAAAATGAGGAAGCACTCAAAAAATGATGGGCACATAAGAAAAGGACACTGGAGTCATCCTGAAGGGCCAAATCTTATTACCAAATGAACAGCATAACCCATTGAATAAAATAATAATCTGGGGAAGCGGATTTAGCCCAGTGGTTAGGGCATCCGTCTACCACAGGGGAGGTCCGCGGTTCAAACCCTAGGCCTCCCTGACCCGTGTGGACCTGGCCCACGCGCAAGGAGTGCCGTGCCACGCAGGGGTGTCCGCCGCGGAGGGGAGCCCCACACACAAGGAGTGCGCCCCGTAAGGAGAGCCGCCCAGCATGAAAGAAAGTGCAGCCTGCCTAAGAATGGCACAGCCCACACGGAGAGCTGATGCAACAACAAAAAAAGAAACACAGATTGCTGTGCCCGCTGACAACAACAACAAAAAAGTGGACAAAGAAGAAGATGGGGAAATGGACTTTGGCCCAGTGGTTAGGGCGTCTGTCTACCACATGGGAGGTCCGCGGTTCAAACCCCGGGCCTCCTTGACCCGTGTGGAGCTGGCCCATGCGCAGTGCTGATGCGCGCAAGGAGTGCCGTGCCACGCAGGGGTGTCCCCCGCGTAGGGGAGCCCCACACGCAAGGAGTGCACCCATAAGGAGAGCCGCCCAGCGCGAAGAAGGGAGCAGCCTGCCGAGGAATGGCGCCGCCCACACTTCCCATGCCGCTGACAACAGAAGCGGACAATGAAACAAGACGCAGCAAAAAGACACAGAAAACAGACAACCGGGGGAGGGGAGGGGAATTAAATAAAAATAACAATAAATCTTAAAAAAAAAAAAAAGAAGAAGATGTAGCAAATAGACACAGCGAACAGACACCCAGGGCGGGGGTGGGGGTGGTGGGGGTGGGGGTGGGTAGAGGAGAGAAATAAAAATAAAAATAATAATAATCTGTGAATACAAACAATAAATAGAGAAGGAAAAGTTCTTCTTTACAGTACAATACCAACAGAATAATGAATTTAGAAAAATCATCATTTTGCAACTATCCTAGCAATAAGATTCAGACAAGAATCATCAATGGATGCTAAAACTAAAGGGTGAAAGTTTAAAGAAGAACAGCATATTTAAATTGTCTCAAAATAACTCCCCAAGATTACTTATTATTTAGAGCAGGGTTCTTAACCTTTTTTGTTCCACAGGCCCCTTTGTCAGTCAGGTGAAAACCATGGACCCCTTACTAAGTCCACACTATATTAAATAACATATTATTTAATTAATATATCACACCTGTACCAACACATCCCCACAAGAATTTTTTTTTTTAATTTGAATTCAAGCTCACGGACCTCTTGTTAAGAACCACTGATTTAAAGGGAAGAAAGATAACTCTTCTGCGAGACTCCTGGCAGACACCAGCTTAACCCAGCATCAACATCAACATCAAAAGTAATGGGACAGGGAAGCGGACTTGGCCCAGTGGTTAGGGCGTCCGTCTACCACACAGGACGTCCGCAATTCAAACTCCGGGCCTCCTTGACCCATGTGGACCTGGCCCACGCACAGCGCTGATGCGCGCAAGGAGTGCCCTGCCACACAGGGGTGTCCCCCATGTAGAGGAGCCCCACGCGCAAGGAGTGCGCCCTGCAAGGAGAGCCGCCCAGCATGAAAGTAAGTTCAGCCTGCCCAGGAATGGCGCCGCACGCACAGAGAGCTTACCCAGCAAGATGACGCAACAAAAGGAGACACCAATTCCCATGCCGCTGACAATAACAGAAGTGGACAAAAGAAGAACACGCAGCAAATGGACACAGAGAACAGACAACTGGGGCAGGGGTGGGGCGAGGGGAAGGGAGAAAGATTAAAAAAAAAAAAAAGGGACAAATGGCACCATGTGTCTCCTGGTATGATGTAAAAGGGGGACACAACATTCCTTATGTAGCATTCCTGCCAAAAAGGCATAACTTGGATGTAGCTCAGTGATTGAGTGCCTGCTTCTGATATACAAGGTTCCGGGTTCGATCACCGGTACCTCCTAAAAACAAAACAAACAAACAAAAAAACATTTCCCATTGGGGAACAGATGTAGCTCATGGTTGAGCACCTGCTTCCCATGTATAACAAGGTCCAGGGTTCAATCACCAGTATCTCCTAAAAAAAATAAATAACTCAAATCTAATCATACGAGAGACAAATGCAAAATAAGATATTTTACAAAATATCAGGACTATCGTGTTCAAAATGTCAATATTGTGAAAGGCAAAGAAAGGCCAAGGAACTATTTCAAAATGGAGGAGATTAAGAAGACACGACAATGAAATGCAATGTGATCCTGGACTGGAGGGAAAATTGCTATGAAGGATAATATTGGGACAATCGGAAAAACTTGGATACAAACTGTAAATTAGCTAATGATCAAAAATGAAGTTCCTGAATTTTATAACTGTAATAGTTACATATGAGAATGTCCTTGTTCTTAGGAAATACATGCAGAAGTAATTAGAGATAAAGGGGCATAATCCCTGCAGCTAAAACTCAAATGGTTCATGGGAAAACATGTGTATGCATACACAGATAGAGAGTGACAAAGCACTTGTGACAAAAATGAGTCACAACTCATGTCCATAGATAAAGGATACATGGGTTTTCTTTGTACTGCTTTCACAAGTTTTTGAAATATTTCAAAATAGATTTTTTTTAAAAATGGGAAATATAATTATCTTTAGAAAATATAGTACCATCACTAGAACAAGCTACATCTACAAGGAAGATGCATGCCTCAGGCCCCGGTGACCTACCAGTCTCCACCAATCTTGCACAGTCCTGTAAATGGGTTTCTGTAAATGTAGAGAGGCCACCCATAAGCAGCTGCAGCAAACTGCATATAATGGTGGCAGTTTTCTAATTCTGCATCCAAATCATCCTGGAAGACAAGGGAAAAAAGTGTTCTGTTCAGGGGGACCCTTTACAGAGAAGATCTGCACACTAAGATCTTTAACATGAACTCAAATTCCTACTTCTCCGCTTTCCTCAGTGAATAGAATGCAGAGAACTTCCATAGGAAAACTGGTCCTTACATATAGAAATGGACTCCTCATTTTCTAGGAAGGCAGCAAGTACAGTGGGGGTTAACCGCAAAACAAAAAACAAACAAATAAAAAAACCATTTTCCGACTCCTGTGGAATGAGCTGGTGACTTCCTGCCATCATCAAGCACAGCTAAACTGTTCCTTCTCCTCCACCAAGAGAAGAAGGTAAATACGCCCTGGAAGAATCAATTTTTCTGACAGGTAGAGTTCAACAGCCAATAAAAGAAGCTGTAACAATACCAAGGATGGTGACCTGGACAGAAATGTGGTCCACTGCCCCAACTGAGGTGATGAAGAGATACCTCACCTGACAGGTGACAAACTACAAATCAGATCCAACTCGACTACTACTGAAACTGCTGCTGGCTAGCAGTGTATTTTTGTAAATTTCACATGAGGGTAAATGTCAAAACCTGTATGATGAAATGGGAGACTGGAATTACCTGGGAGGGCCCTGGGGAGTGGCTGATCACCGCATCGGGTTCCTGACGAATCCTGGTGTTATCCTGTTGCTGATGGAGCAGCGTGAGGCCCGCTGCGATGTCGCTGGGCACCAGGTCCGTGTCCTGGATGAGAACCACAGAGCTTGTCATAAAACCCGGCAGGAGCTGCCGAGGAGCTCCTTCAAAGTCAGGGTTATATAGCTCAGATACACACACCCATGTATAAAGAGATTTTAAAAAATCATTTTCTTTGTAGAACTCCTTGTATACAGGAAGTTTAACATTTTTTTTTTTACTATTCCTTCCTCAGACAAATCCACCGGAGAACCTAAAAACTTTGCTGATCTCTTATCTTAAATTTTACTTCAAGTGACAGTTATTTTAAGTCTACTTCAAAATCCTTTATAACATGGAAGAATGGACAAATTCTCTATCTTTGTAGTAATGACCAATTTTAGCCCAAATTTATACTCATATATCTCAAGATTCTGTGACGATTTTGTTGAAACTTAGTCCATGATAGAGATCTGTGAGGCTGACGACCTTTATGTTGTGGGTATGGAAAGCCTCAGAACCCCAAGCTCGAAAAGCAAGTCTTCTTGAACCTGTCCTTCCCCCTTTTTCTTCAGGATTGATATGGAGGAGACAGGAATCCTTTAACCCACTAGAAACGGCTGTGTTCTGGCTGGCCACTTGGCCACAGAGCCATCAATTCAGCATAAGATAGAGATTAAGACATCTAAGAAAAACAAGATCTTCTTCCTTTTTCTAAGTTGAAGTAGTGTTTGAAGATTATTTAGAGGGACACACTTCTCTGAGCCCTGCAGAGAGGCTGCTGCCATGGCCTGGTGTTGGGCTACAGAGCCGGCCCTGAAGAGGGCAAAGCCAGACCCCACCAAGTGTGACAGAAAGACACCAAGAGGTGTGCAGGGTGGCAGCAGAGCTCCCCAGCCCTGACTGGTTTCAGTGCTGACCTGACCAGCAGTTTATCGGAGATTATATGCAAAGATAAAATCACACTGGATGTGAAAGAAAAATGAGTATTTCCAAATCACGGAAGAAACCGCTCTAGAATGATGATACTCTTCTGCATTGCAATAATCTCTTCAAACTTTTCTTTAAAAACAGAATATTCTAGTACTTCTATCAGGATATAAAGTGGTAAGAAACAATGTCTGATACTACCTTGGACATATAATGACACTGCCTATACCTGGTATTTGCTGAGTACCAGCTAGATATAGGATACGTAAAAAAAATAGAGGATACATTAAAAAAATAACCAGCAGTTGACTCCCCAAAAGTAAGGCTCCAGTATTTAGTTCCTTTAAAAGCAAATTCAAAATCTTGACAATGTAAAGAACAGGTATCTATGCAAGAGGTGGGGTCTGAAAACGCATGGCCTTTGAAGTTATTTGGTCCCGAGTACTCATCCCTGGTGGAATAGCTCCCCACCCACATACCCCCATATATTCCAGGTTCTCTAAAGCTATTTTTGAGAACGGGGGATTGACTCAAAACGCAGAGTACTCATCTTAACACAAGACGTATTTACTTAAACAGAAGAAAAAGATCAAACCAGACCCCTTCAGCTTACTGAAAAGTAGGTTGAGAAAAGTTCTGCCGTACTCGAAAAAGCAACTCGAGTATGGTCGTCTTTCCCAATGCAACAGCACAAGAAGTTGATTCTGGTTTCCCACACGCTTGTAGCTGCTGTCTTGAGGCCATTAAATAACTGGCTTGAATCATGACTATCCAGGTGACAGGGACCAGCAGAGGAATATGGAGCCACTTTCCCCCCCAGTGGGTCAAAGACAATGATAATGGTAACCACAGTAGAGGCGATGATAATCCAGCTGCAAAACAGAGAGAGGAAAAGACTTGGTGACTGTGGGACCGATATCCATATGCAGGAGCCAGAAGCTCCTTCTTTTGGGTTTGGCTTTTTTATCTGTACAACTGAGGCTCCAGTTACCAAGGAGGACATGGGTCTCCCAAAATTTGGCTGAGGCAAGCAATTCACTTCTTCTGGAAAGTTCCTTATCAGCCCAGGACTAATCCAGGCCCCACAATCCAGAGCCCTAAAAGTAAAGAACCAAAGAAAAAAGCATCTGTCTGGAGGGTAGAGCTGCAGTCAGGGAATGGAAGCAGCTGCCACTTCTTCTCCCCGGCCTCCTGACCCACTGCATGGCCCAGGCCCTTACTTCTTAGTTCTTCAGGGTTCTTCTCAGTCAAACCAAGAGAATGTAGTCACGTCACAGGATCCTTTCCTAGGTCCTTCATTCCTGTGAACAGCATTTATACACTGCCCACAACACGCAAAGCCCTGCATGTTCATGCCTGCGTGTACTACTGAGAAGAAAAACCTCTGTGGAATGACTCTGCTGACCAGCTGTGAGACTCTGGAATGGCAGGAAGAGCAGCAAGTCCCACCCAGGGGATGTGACTAGATACTCCCTAACATTTTTAATTTAGCCTCCACAATGTTAAAGCCTTACCATTCCAGAGTATTATTCCCTGTCACAATTCCTGACACTCTTTCCTCTCATCCTACCTTAAGTTTTTGCACTTGTTTTAGTCTTTAGTTTTCTTCCTTCTTAGAAGAAAAGGGAGAGAATAGCGAGAACCAGTAAGGGAGAAAACCAATCTAATAAATGCATAATGGAAGATGAATTATCTCTTATATATATATAAGCAACTGTTTCTCTACCTCTCACGACTTACTCAAAAAGATGCAATTTCCAACTAGTTTAGTAAAGCTCCACATGTCAGGGTGCTGTCGTGTTACTCAGAAAGGCCTGTATACCTGCATCGCAAATGCATTTGTGTCAATAAACTAAAAGAGAAGACAGAAGACCTCACCTGACAACGACAGTTGCAATTATGCCATTCACAACTATCTTGTCACACTGGACGCCATGTGCCACCCAGGCAGCCCCCAGAGAAGCCCAGACCATCTCTGGCAGAAAGAGCGCTAGACGGATGTAAAGCAGCTTAGACATAGATTTCCGTGGTGCAGGGTTACAAATGGTTCCTGAAATACAGAAAATATTCAGATTGGTCACTGAATGCTTCCTCAGAGATGAAAAGCTTCCTCGCTACATGGCGGGAGCTCCTAGAGCACAGCTCAGCGCTCCACCGCACTGGTACTGGAGGCAGGCCCACTGTCGGGCTTTTCCCATTTGTGATCAGTAATCAGGGCTCAAGTCTGAGAGCCAGTGAAGCAGTGAGGGAGGGGAAACATTACCAAAAGCCTCAGATTCATTGCTTACACTTGCTAGGGATTAAACACACATCTGGGTTCTAAACAGGGACCATATAATCATTGTCCAAATTGGGATTTCTTGGGAACGAGATGGAGTGCTATTGATAACTATGCTGGGACAACAGGCAAAAAACACAAGTGTCCCAGGCAAGCGAGATAGTCTCCCGAGTTCTAAGAGCCAGGAAAACAAGCTCCAGAGGCCTCTACTGTTCCAGGCACCAGCCTAAACACTTCACCCCCAATTCCTGTGAGATATGAAATAGTCAACCCTCATTTTACAAATGAGGAAACTGCAGTTCGGGTTTGGGTAGTTTAACAGCGACTCTAAAAAAAAATTCCAAGTCTGTTTGCCTGGTTTCTTTCCCTCACCAATGCCCCATGGTCCCCATTTTGGAGAGCAAACAATTCCAATGTACAAAACCACATGAAGGAGACTAACATTGCAGTAAGACTTTTTTTTTTTTGAGGTACCAGGGCTGGGGATTGAACCCTGGACCTCATATGTAATAAGCCAGTGCTCAACCACTGAGCCACATCAGCTCCCTGACATGACATCAGACACAGAAGGGGGACACAGGGGAGGGGGGAAGGGGAGAGAAATAAATATTAAAAATATATCTTAAAAAAAAAAAATCTGCATACACATTGTTTCCTGAAGGGCTGGGATTCTTTCTCTTTTTAAGATTTATTTTTTATTTATTTCTATCCCCTTCCCCTGCCCCTCCAGTTGTCTGCTCTCTGTGTCCATTCGCTGTGTGAAATTCTGTGTCCACCTGCATTCTTGTCAGCAGCACGGGAATCTGTGTCACTTTTTGTTGTGTCATCTTGCTGCGTCAGCTCTCCATGTGTGCGGCACCACTCCTGGGCGGGCTGTACTTTTTTTGCACAGGGCGGCTCTCCTTGAGGGGCACACTCCTTGAGTGTGGGGCTCCCCTATTTGGGGGACACCCTTGTGTGGCACGGCACTCCTTGCGTGGTCAGCACTGCATGTGGGCCAGCTCACCACATGGGTCAGGAGGTCCTGGGTTTGAACCCTGGACGTCCCATGTGGTAGGCAGATGCTCTATCTGTTGAGCCAAGTCCGCTTCCCAGGGCTGGGATTCTTAACAAGAAAATGCTGGAATGCTCCCAGCAGTACCTGGACTGGAAACTCCAACAGCGATGACAACTATTGCTACTGCATTAATGAAATAAACATAGAAACAGGAAAGTAGGATATGGAGTTATTCTGAGTACAGTTCCCAGAAAATTTCCTTAACATACACCTTTAGGCCTGCCTAGAAAAAAAGATTTTATTTATTTTCTTGTCATCAAAATAAACTCAAGATAAAGCGTTGCCAGTGTGGACAAGGTGTTTTGAATGTAATGTCCTCCCTGCAGTATTTGAGAAGTAACCCTGTCTTTCTTCATCAGGCACAGCGATTTACATAAAAGCAACAAAAAGAAGGCCTATGTTGCAGAATCTTTCCATCCACCACATTAACCTTCTCTGGCATGAGGTCAGCAAACAGTTCTTGCGACACAAATGTAGAACAGTGTCAAAGAGATGCTCCACGATCAAAACCAAGTGTGGCAGAATGGCAGACCTTGTAAGGAGGCTGTTCGTGTATCAACAACTTCGCAGTCACCAGGGAACCTTCCCAAATTAAACCTCCCGTATGGTAGGAACAGGAGGCTTTCATCTGGAATGTTCTCAAATCAAAATCAGAAACTATCACAACAATATCAACAGGTTTTTCCCCAACTGAGCTACATTTATGACCAAGAAAAAGAGGACAAATAAATACATAAGCATCAGTCTTTTGAATAAAGATGACTGATTTCTATTTGTTCCAAATGGTCTCTCTACAACTCACTGGTGTGTGCTTTAGAGAGGTGTAGCAGTCAAAAGCTAAAGAAATGTTGTCTTTCAGCTCAAAAAGATTAATTATTGAGATGGCACAGGAGATAAAAGGGGCAAGGTAAACTATCCATGTATTAAGAATAACATTTACTAATGCGAATATACTTAAAATTTGCAATTTCCACAGGTAATGTAAGTAAATGGTCAAAAGTTCAAACCGTGTCAAGTAAAAATTAAGGCCTCCTTCCATGCCTGAGCCCCAGCCCCTCCATTCCCTTTTCTAGAAGTTAGCCAGTTATTTATGCATCCTGCCAGAGACGGTCTGTGCATAAACAAACCATATATAACTTTAAGAAAAAAGTAGCAAACTATTTCCATGTCTTGTACATTAGCATATTGAAAACCATTCCTCAGCTGCTCACAAAGCATTTTCTCTTTTTTTTTTTTAAAGAGAGGCATAATAGAACATCATACCTAACCCAGCCTTTGACTGGCATTAGGTTTTTCCAATCTTTTATTCCTACAAACAGCACTGCAATAAATTTCTACTGTGAGTACTTCTTCACACACATGCAGCTCTCTAAGAAAAAAACACACACACATGCAGCCAAACTGGCCTGCAAAGAGATTAAACCAATTTACCCTTCCACCAATAAAATAAGTCACCTGTTTCTGCACATCCTTTCTAACTCAATGTACTAAGTGAATTCTTCTTATTGTGACTGAGATCGAACACTTTTTTTATACATTTAAATTTGTGTTTCTTTTACTGTGAACTGTTTAGTAGCACATTTTGCTACTATTGGTCTTTTTCTTATTTATTTGTAGAAGCCCAAATACATAAAGAAGATTGGGTCTTTGTTCCATGTGTTAGAAATATTTTTTTCCCTTTCTGTTTGTTTTTTCCTTATGATATTTTTCACTGAAATTGACACAATATTTTTAAAATAGCCACATAGTATTATTTATTTGTAAAAATCTGCAATTAAACCAACATGTTTTTATAAAATATTGCCTTTGGTTCAGTTGGAATAGCTCTAGTCACAAAGAAAAGAAAATCCATCCCACACTGGTTTAAAACTAGTAAGGACAGTGTTGACATGCCCCAATCCCAGGACCAGCTCTGTCTCCCTGTGATTCTCGCAGCTCTGCCCTTCTTTGCATGTCACCTCTTCTTGGACTATGACTGCACATACAGCAGCAAGTATGCAGCTTATCCAAGCACACAATCACGCAGAAGGAAAATGATACATTGCTCCTGGATCTCTCCTGGAGAAGTAAGGAAGGACTTTTCCAGAACCTCCCAGCAAATTCTCTCTGAATTACAGTGGCCCAAACAGGGTCACATGTCCATTCCTGAATCAATCATGGACAAATCAGGATCATCTTGAAGTTGGACACCGAACCAGTTTCTCTGACACATACTTGGTGGGCAGGGGTGGGATGGGGGTTGGGGAGGCCAGACCAAAACTGGTTTCTGTTTGGAGGAGGCTGCTGGACAAACAAGCCACCACACTTTCTAACCACTAGTGTACAATTCAGAGATATGAACATCCAACACAGGGCTGTGAATGGACCCTGCTACCTCCAAAAACATCCAAAGAAAAACATTTAAGGGGAAAAAAAGTTTGCACTTACTTCTTCAAATCTGAGCTTCCTATGACAGCCTGTCTAATCAGAATGTGAGATGAACAGACAGGGCACATAAGTTAAATAATGCTATATCTGAAATGACACCAGCCTAAATACTTTTCAGAAATTCTGCCTTCATGTGAAACAGCAATATAATGCTAAAGCTATACTGGACACACAGTTTCTTCTTTTCCTTCTGCAACTAGCACCAAGGACAATCTGTGCTGAACTATAGTAGCATTCTACTTTATATATATATATATATAAAACACTACAGTAAGCAGACACATCCATGCTTCTTAGTCATCCAAAACCTGAAGGTCTTTTTCCCATAAAACACTTTTTGCCACTGACACTTCTCCCCTCTACATTTCTCCCCGTGAATTACCATCCAGTAAATTTCAGTCCACTTTTCTGAACTGTCAAGATCTCAGTTCTGTCACCCACTGCATCTGCCACCTCCTCCCAGTTTCATCATGTCCTGGAATCTGATAAGCATTCTCCCACATCCTGACCTGAGCAGTGATAAACCACTACAACACGCTGGACGGTGCTGACGGCCCGGGGAAAGAGCCCTGAGCCTGCCAGACAGCCCTGCCTTGGACTGATGGAGACTTATTTACAAATGCTTTGCATTAGTCACCAGAGTGCTCAGCTCATCTAACAAATCGGGAAGGTTCCCAATGCTTTCAGAGATATTCCAGGTAAGTGCCTGCAGAAAACGACATCATGTAGGGAAAAAAATTACCATTAAGAATAAGTACAGGGAAGTGGACTTGGCCCAATGGCCCAATGGATAGGGTGTCCGCCTACCACATGGGAGGTCCGCGGTTCAAACCCCGGGCCTCCTTGACCCTTGTGGAGCTGGCCCATGCGCAGTGCTGATGCGTGCAAGGAGTGCTGTGCAGCATAGGGGAACCCACCCACAAGGAGTTCGCCCCGTAAGGAGAGCCGCCCAGCGTGAAAGGAAGTGCAGCCTGCCCAGGAATGGTGTTGCACACACGGAGAGCTGACACAACAAGATGACGCAACAAAAAGAAACAGATTCCCGGTGCCACTGACAAGGATAGAAGCGGTCACAGAAAAACACACAGCGAATGGACACAGAGAGCAGATAACTGAGGGCAAGGGGGGAAGGGAAGAGAAATTAAAAATAATAATAAGTACAACTCTTTCAACTCAATAATAAAAGGACAAATAACCTAATTTAAAATTAGGCAAAGGACTCCAATAGACATTCCTACAAAGATATACCAAAAAAATAAAAACCACACAATTATGTAAAGTAATAATTAAAAAAAAAAAGAAGATATACAAACAGCCAGTAAACACACGAAAGGATGTTCAGTATCACTAGACATCAGGGGAATGCAAACCAAAAGCACAATGAGGTACCACTTCCCACCCACTAGGATCAGATAACAAGGTTGGGAGGATATAGAGCAACGAGACCCTCACATATTGAGATGGTGGGAATTTAAAATGGATGCAGCCACTTTTTAAAAGTTTGGTGGTTCCTACAAATGTTAAACATAGTTACCATATGTATTAGTCAGCCAAAGGGGTGCTGATGCAAAATAACAGAAATCGGTTGGTTTTAATAAAGGATATTTATTTGGGGTAGGAGCCTACAGATACCAGGCCATAAAGCATAATTTACTTCCCTCACCAAAGTCTATTTTCACGTGTTGGAGCAAGATGGCTGCCGACATCTGTGAGGGTTCAGGCTTCCTGGGTTCCTCCCTTCCTCAAGATTCTCTCTGGGTTCAGAGTTCCTCTATTCCCAGGGCTTGCTTCTTTCTGAGCTCAGAATTACTCTCTTCCTGGGACTTGCTTCTCTTTCCTCTGTGTGTTGACTTCCTGGCTCCAGCTTAAGGCTTCAGCATCAAATTCCAATATCAAAAACCCTCAACTCTGTCCTTTTTCCATGCCTTCTATCTGTGAGTCCCCACCCACCAAGGGGTGGGTACACAACGCCTTACTGACACAAGAGGTTTACTTGATTAAGTAAATTAAGTTTACCTGATTACTTAACCAAGTAAACCTCTGAATCCAACATAATCTCATATGCCCAGACGAAAAGACCAGTTTACAAACATAATCCAATATTTCTTTATGGAATTCATCAATAATATCAAACTGCTACACCATATAATCCAGCAATCTCACACCTGAATACACCGAAGAGAAATGAAAACATATGTCCACACAAAAACTTGTACATGAACGTTCACAGCAGCGTTCACAATAGCCCCAAGCTGGAAACCCCCCACATCTATCAACTCATTAATGTGTAAACAATGGAATATCATTCAGTCCTAAAAAGGAATGACAGGTTAGCCGTGGACGCCTGGAGAGCGGCAGGTTCACTGTGAAGGTGGTGGTGGACAAGAGGTTCCCTGAGGGCACTGGGCCCCACGTGGCCTCGAAGAGGTGGAAGGCAGCACCTGCTTTTGATGGACTTGGCAGCCAATGAAAGGCCAATGCAGAAATGTTTTCTGCAATGTTCATGCAGACTTTTTCAGTGATTTTGAAGATCTTTTTGATGATGATGACATCCAGTAAGATACCATCCCACTGTGCACATCGGCAAGCCTGTTACATAGCCGTGTGGGGGATCTCACATGAGTTTTAAAGAACTTGGGGAAATCACTTGAAGTTAGGATATGGTTAACTAAGACAGAGGATGCTTTGCCTTAGCCATCAGGAAGATACTTGTTAATCTCTGAATATGAACAGCTTTTGTCCTTATTTCAATTTTTTACAAAAGGAATGGCATTGTTTGCAGGTTTCTTATAGGTCCAGCTCAGCAACTGATAATGGCTACAAAGAATATTACTATTTCATGTTGCTCTTGAACTGAAGCATGCTTCTTAGACCAGGGAACACCCATGCTACACAACTTTAGCAATCCAGTTTCACAGGTCTACTTATCAAGAGAAACTGTACTCAGTGAACTGTAGTTAAGGAACTACACCTGAGGAATGTTGGCCACACCTGGACCTAGTTTAGATAAGAGTCAAAGCTGATGCTGTCTTGGGATGAGATTCTGGGGACCCTGGATGGAGTAAGAATATTTTCACTATGGGAGAGAAAAGAATCAAATAAATGGAATACAGGGGAAATAACGGGATATTACTTTTGTGGTTAGATTATGACTATGGCATCCACTGAGGGACACTCTGGTGCCCTCTCTTAGTCACTAATTCTGGGGGAAGCTCACTGCTCTGTCATGGGTCAGTCCTATGGAGAGGATGCAGAGGCTCAAAACAGATCTTCTGAGGCCAGTCAGTGCTCACACAATTGAGCTCAGGGGTGGATTCTCCCCCTGAAGAGAGACCTTCAACCAGAACAACGATGCTAAGCTGCTCAAACATTCCTGACCAACAGAAACTGTTGGTCTTTTCAGTCCCTAAGTGTCGGGGTACTTTATTACTCAGCAACAGATTACTAAAAGAGCTGTTCTAGTTCCTTTGACTTTCCATATAAAATTTAGAATTGGCTCATTGATATCTACAAAAAAGCTTGCTGGGAGTTTGCTGGGATTGCGTTCAATCTAGAGATCAAATTTGGGAGAAATGACATTTTAACAATATGGAGTCCTCCAAATCATGAACACAGTTTTTCCTTCCATTTATTTAGGCCTTATTTAATATTTTCACTAGTGTTTTATAATTTCCCAAAAAAATACCTTGAACATATTTTATCAGACTTATTACCAAGTATTTCATTTTCTGGTGCTATTGTAAATTATATACATTTTAAATTTTAAATTCAAGTCAATTGCAAATTATTGCTAGTATGTAGAGACATTATTGATTTTGTTTGCTGACTTCATATCCTGAGACTTTGCTAAACTGATTTATTGTAGGAACACTGTTGTATATTCTTTGAAACTTTCAACAAATGTATATTATATATATACAAATAACATATAATTATATATAGTTTTTGAAATTTTCTTGTAGACAATCATAAAGTCTTCTTTTCTGATATGTGAGCCTTTATTTCTTTTTCTTGCCTTCTTGTACTGGCAAGAGGAGTGGTAAGAGTGATCATCCTTGCCTTGTTCCCAATCTTTGAGGGAAACTATTCAGTCCTCATCATTAAGTATCATGTTTGATGTAGGATTCTTTAGATACCCCTTATCTGATTAAGAGAATTCCCTTCTATTCTTAGTGTGCTGACACTGGTTATCATGAATGGATATGGAATTCTGCATAATGCTTTTTGGCATTTTTTGAGAAGATCATATGATTTTTCTTAAGTTTGTTAATATGGTGAAAAACATTTATTTTTAAATGTTGAACCAACTTTGCATTTGTGAGGAAAGCCCACTTGGTCATAAATGTGTCATCCATTTCATACAAAGCTGAATGTGATTTGCTGTAATATCTTTGTATGGCTTTGGTATTAGGTAATGCTGGGATCATCAAAGAAGTTGAGGATTCCTTCCTCTTCTATTCTCCGGATGAGACTGTGTAATTGGTATTATTTCTTCCTCCAATGTTTGGTAGAATTCACTAATACAATCACCTGAGTCTGAAATTTTCTTTTTTGGAAAGTTTCAACCTTTATTTGATTGACTGATTATTCTAGCATTTCCTAAGAGAACTATAAGAATTTTCTGTTATCATTGTGTATTTTTCTATTTCTCCTTGTAGTTATGTGAAATGACATATATACATATATTATACTTAGAGGTGCATAAAATGTTAGAATTGTTTTAGTCCTTGTGAATTGAATGCTGAATTATAATAAACTGTCTCTCTTAAAAATAGAAAATGAAGTGTTGATAATGTCACAGCATGAATGTATCTTTAGAACATTATACTAAGTTTAAGCAGCAGCCCAAAAGACTACATTGTATGATTGATTCCACTTTCACAATGTCCAAAATAGAGATAGAAAGTAAAGTAGTGGTTGCCTAGGGTTAGTGGAGTTAAGGGAAGTGGGGAGTGATTGCTAATGTTTTCCTGGGCGAGGATTCTTTTCAGAATGATGAAAATCTAAAATTGATGTGATAGTTGCACAACTCTGCAAATATACGAAAAACTGTTGACTTGGTATGCTTTTTTAAAAGGGTAAATTGTAGGAGAATTATATCTCAATAAAGATGTTAAAATAAAAAGAACAGAAAAGGCTCCTCTTTACCTTTCATGCTGACACACACAATGGCTGACACAGTACATATTATTACTGCCAGGAGAACCATGAGAACAATCAGGTAATTGCTGAGCAGAGCTCCGCCAACACAGTCCAACTTCCTTCTGTACCTGAGATACAAAGTCAGAATGCCGATCCACCTGTTCAGAAACAGAGGCTTTGTAAGATATGATACAGGAAATGAAAGATGTTACTATTTTCCAAAACAAAGGCAAGGTTTGCTTTGGGATAAATTCTCACCAATAACAGATCTACTCAACCAACTACAGAGTACGACTTTCTTTTTTTTTAAGTGAGCTTTACATTTTCCATGCTTATATAGAATTGTTCTTATTCTATACCTGCTGTAATACATGAGAGGCATTTAAAGCCATAAACAAGCAAATGTAACATGAGCAGTTGGAAAACAGCCCCGTAATGACTCAGAAACTGATAAACCACCAAGTTATATTCTTGCTAAATTAGTAACAAGTGAATTTTTACTCGTGTGTATCAATGAGAAATTGACAAATACATTGTAATCTGGTGTGTATAAAGTAAAACAAGACGGTGGGAAGTAAGCTACGCAAAGGTGTTCTATGGTAAACACTGATAAACATGAAAGGATGCGTTTTCATAAACATACTTTGTAATTCAGTGCAGAACAAGGAAAGACAGCACGGAACAATGGAAAGTGATGAGTAATCCATCCCATAGAGGGGTTCAAGCAGAGGTCAGCGCATCACTTCGCAAGAATGCTGTATTAAGGCTTCAAGCCCATAACTTTTTATGTTTTGGTCAGTTTTGTGGTTACAAGGCCGGTGTCTAGAACTAACAACGGGAAAAGATCTGGGAAGGACCTGGCCCTGAAAAATATAACGCTGTTGAGAAGCAACTCGTAACATCTCATGGTTTTAGTTTCCTTTCCCCTCAGGAATCCTTAATTTGATAACAATTATATCTTTCCTTGGCAAGACCCTCTGGGAAGAGGCTTCACGTTCCTAATTCCACTTTCCCGCTGATTCCAAAGGGAACCACGATACGACACTTTCAAAGACAAGAGCGTATCTCGCAAGCCAGTCTGCTTCTCAGGGAATTCGGCCACCCTGAAGGGGAACTACCTCCCATCTTCCACTCTGCACCTACAAGGTGCCTTGCTTTTTCCCTCGATGCGAGTGGCTGCTCCTGGCTCTAAACACAAACTACCCGGCACGGGTCGGCCTCGAGGAAGGAGACTCCCCAGGCCATCGCTGTGGTCGGCCACGACGCCCTGGCCTTCCAGGGCCTCAGTTCTCCGTCCGTAAAATGGAGCCGTACAGGAATTGGACCGATCTCGTAGGGCAGCCGTGAGAACTAGGTAAAGGAACGCCTGGCAAGCGCTGGGCCCTCGGCACGTTGGCCACTTCTTACTCTTAGCTTCTGCAGGCAAAACCCGCCCCGCTCTCTCCTCCAGCCGACGGCCGCCCTTACCACAGCACTCGCAAGAACAGCTCCAAAAATCCTGGGAAGACCAGGTCGTCGCTGGCGATGGCCCAGCGCCGGCCGAAGAGCACCATCCCGGGCATGGCGAAGGCCCCCGGCCCGCGCGTCCCTCTCCCCTCACGGAGCCTCAGCCTCCCGGCTCCACAGCTAAACTGCCCGCGACGCGGCGCAGGCGCATTTAAGAGAGGGGGCCGGCGCAGGCTCACGCTACTGTAGGGCCGACGCACGCGCACTGAGCCCCATCTGGCCTCCACTGGATCCCTCTGCGCCTGCGCGGATTCGCTGGCTGTGGCGCTCCCTGGCTCCCACCTGTCTGTGGAGATTCTGTCGATATTTTCAGTTTATAGATGAGGACTTTTCAAGGCCCGAAGGATTGGTTAACCCAGAGACACAAGGCTATTAATGGCGGGTCTGGGATTCATATCTAGGTCTGTGAGAACTTTGCGTCCGTCTGAAGTTCCTCTGGCTGCTTGGGGAACCCGGGGCATGGCCTGATCCCTCTCCTTCCTCCCTAGCGGGCCGCTCTCAGGCCCGGAGCCTGCCTCCGGAGTACTGACCGGGTCGGCCGGACCATTAAGCACCTCCGCTTTCCCCCCACTCTGGGCCGAGCCACCCGCGCTCTCGCTTGGAGTGGTCTCCATCCCTGCGTCCTTCTGCCCTGACCCCCGCATGCGTTCTCAGGCAGCAGCCCCGGTGGCCTCGTCGAACCATCAGACCACGTCCACCCTCGGCTTAGAATCTTGCAAGGCCGCCCTGTGCACAGGAAATAGATTCCAGCCCCTCCCAGGGGCCGCTTTCTCCAAGGTGGCCACACGTCAGAAGTCTGTACGTGCACGTTTATCCATCCCTTACCGGACCCCAGGCTCCAACTCTCTCCGCCCATCGCGCCGCGGCCGGCTGCCACCCGCTCCCCCGCCCACCCATCAACCTTATTCTCATCCCAGGATTTTCACATTCCCTGTTCCCACTAACAGAAATGCGCACCGCCCCCCACCCCCACCCCCACCCCCACCCCGGAATTTCCATTTGCGGGAAACTCCAATGAAGTGAGGTCTCATTACATTCAGGCCTTAGCTCAAGTGTCACTGCCTCAGAGAGGCCTTCTCTGACCATCTCATCTAAGAGGCCACAAACCCGCCCCATCGCCGCCAGTGTGTCTTTATTCTGTTTTGAATTTCTCCATAGCACTTAATCACTCCCTGACCTACTATGGTAATTTATTACCTGTCCTCACCCTCTTAGACCGTACGCCTCCCTAGGGTGGACATTATAGGCACATTATAGGCGTTGACTAAATAGTTGATGAGTAAATAAACTCATTAAATGTAAGATTTTCCAAGTCTGAAGTTCCTTTAGGGGTCTTCTAAAGAATAAGGTTTCAGGGTTAAAAATAAAATATTGAGGGAGCTGATGTGGCTCAGTGGTAGAGCGCTGGCTTCCCACATGTGAGGTCCCAGGTTCAGTCCCCAGCTCTGGTACCCCAAAATAATAATTATAATATAGAAATTGTATTGATCGTTCTGAAAATTAGAACTGTAAATAGGGAAGGTGTGAGGTTTTTATAGAAAAAGGAACCATCCATTCATTCATACCAAAAGCATGTGTTGGGCACTTGGTGTGGCCAAGAATTTACCTCATCAGACAGGTCAGGGAAGGCTTCCCTAAAGAAGTTATTAAAGTGAACTCAGGAGGAAAAGTAGAGATTAATTAGATGAAAGAAGTGTTTTAGTCTCCTAGGACTGCTGCAACAAAGTACTGCACACTGGGTGGCTTAAAACTACAGACATTCATTGTCTCCCAGCTCTGAAGGCCGGAAGTCTGAAACCAGCGTGTTGGCAGGGCTGTGTGTCCTCTGAACCGTGTAGAGGAAGATCTTTGCTTGTCTCGTCCAGCTTCTGATGGCTTGCCGGCAGTTCTCTCTGTTCTTTGGCTCGCAGCTGTGACACGTCAGTCTCTGCCTCCACCATCAGTGGCCTTCTCCCTGTCCATGTCCAGATTTTCCTCTTTATCAAAGGACACCAATTCTATTGGATTAGAGTCCACCGTGATCCACTTTGGCCTCATCTTAACAAATACAGCTTCAAAGATCTTATTTCCAGATAAGGTCACATTCATGGGACCTGGGCTTAGCCTTGAACATATCTTTTGGGGGGACACAATTCAAAGGGTGTGGATAGTGACCCTTCAAGGCAGAGGGAACAGCATTTGCAAAGACTCCAGGGTAGGAAGAAGGCTTTAATTTTGTTTTTCATGGAAAGCCCGTTGGGAGTTGATCCTGTCCCCTGCAAAAGACATGTTCAGGTCCCAAGCCCTGGTCCTGTGGGTATGAGCCCATTTGTAGATAAGACCTTTGAAGATGTTGTTAGTTAAGATGTGCCCAAACCTAATGACAGGGTGTTACCGCATTCTACCTAAGTTCTTGGCTGTGCTGCAGAAATCATTTCAAAAGCACACCAGGTGAGTTAGGCCAGAAATTTATTCAGGTAGGAAGGGAAGAGAAATGGGAGAAAATAACAGAGAGGAGTCCCAGGTAGAGAGGAAAGGGGTGAAAAGAGATCAAGAGGGCTGATTTACAAGCTACAATTCCCCATTATAGGTTATAAATGCCCAGGGTTACTTGCGTGACGACATGGCAGAGGAAAAATGGCGAAAGCGGCACAAAGAGGGCAGGGAACAGGTCCAGAGGCAGGAGAGCAGGATGAAAAGCCCCCACTCCAGTTTGTGCCTGGCTGTTAAACTGTTAAATATTCCACCCCTTTGCTAATGGCAGGGGAAGGGGTTCAGCTGTTTGCTGTTTTGACTGATTACCCCACCTATCAATCCCTTAGTGAGGACCCAATGATCAAGTTCCTAGAGAACATCCGGGCTTTTCCTTGTTCTCAGGAAGGAGTCTTTGTTCCGGGGAGCAGAATCCCAGGGGTGGGGGTCCTCCAGCAGCCATCTCGGGGGTTCCTGATGGCCACATCTGTCTATTAGTTCCCTACCTTACTAGCCTACTTCAGGGAGGCCTTAATCCAATGTGGCTAAAGTCCTTCTAAGCAAAGGGAATTAGACACGGAAAGAGGAGCCACAGGGGGTGGCCAGAAGGGGGCTGTCTACAGAACCCAAAAGAGATGCCACCATGTGCATTTCCATGTTGACCGAAGAGCCTAGGAACCCCAAAGATGGCCGGCTGGCCAGAAGACGCCGACCCTGGCAGGGAGCCAGCCTTCCAGCCTCTGAAACCGTGAGCCAATCAATTCCCAGTGCTAAGTCAACCCATTGGATGGGATTAGTTTTAGCAGCCAGGAAGTTACAACAGAGCCTGAAGCATCTTTTTTTTTTTCAATTGAAGAATTTTATTGCATCTTTAATATCACAAATAGATCTTAGGAATTATCTGGTTTCTTTTTGTGTCCAGACAACTCTTGAGATCTTTTTCATCAGCTTGATGAACTGTTCCATTTTCAGAGACATGGATAACATCCAAAAATGTTCAGTATATCCTTGTTCTTGAACTGTTGTAGCTTGATGAATCAAAGCAGCTGAATTTGCTACGAGTTTCCTTCTAGAATTGACTCATCTTTCTGGGCTTGAGATACTGAACATGTAAAACCTGACCCCATCTGAATCCTGTGGACATATTTTTCACCAAGGAAATTTCGGATTGCAACAAGAGATCCACTCTCTTGTACTAGCGTGGAAGGGGAAGTGAGCAGACACATACCTCACCTTGTAACGGAAGCGCAGGGGAACGGTCTTGCTCACGCTCCGTTCATGGCTACAGAGAGTGGGGGATGGAGTAGTTCCTTTCTATTTCCCCTCCATTTGTCACCCTAAAACCTCTTGATTTTCTTTCCAAGGAGACTGAGTTCTACACTGCTGGGCTTGAAATCCCACTGCAGCCGCCTGGGGCCCTTCGCAACTGTGCATCCCTTCAACGTGATTCAGCATTTTCTGGAACGTTGACAGTCTGGTTGCTGGACATGGTCTTCATTCTCGAAATAGGTGTGGCAAAGAAAGAGCTGGAGGCATCTTTGGTAGACAGTGGGGAGGATCCAGTTGAGATGGAGAGGTTAAACACAGGAGGGAGGATGGAGAGGGCTATGTCATGCGCCCAACTGATTCAGGACAGCTGCTAACGGGAGGGAAGGAATTGGGAGGCGCACGCATAGGGAGGTTTTTAGTCTTGTGGTAGGAAGAGTTCTCTCTGGTGGCTTCTATTTCTTTCCTCTGTGAATAGCAGTGAAAGCAGCATGATGAGAGAGGGGCTTAAGAAGAGAAGCATGCAAATCATTATGGAGAACAAGAGCGTGAGTTGGCCAGGATATAGTAGGCTTGTCAGGCAGGCTTCAAAGCCCATTTGAGATTTCTGACATGAGACCAATGTGCCTGGAATCTCCAGCGTTCCTCCTGCAGTTGGTGCAGGCCACAGAAAGAAGAGGTAGGTTTTGTCAATAAAAAGACTACCTGGCAATTCCACTCCTAGGTATTTACCCAAAAGAATTAAAAACAGGGACTCGAACAGATATCTGCACACCCATGTTTATAGCACCATTATTCACAAGAGCCAAAAGGTGGAAACTACCAAGTTCCATCAATAGATGGATGAGTAAACAAGATGTGGTATATACATACAGTGCAATATTATTGGGCCATAAGAAAGAATGAAGTTCTGACACAGACTGCAACACAGCTAGACCTTGAAGACATCATGTTGAGTGAAACAAGCAAGACACAAAAGGACGGATGTTATATAGAATAATTCCACTTATATGAAATACCTAGAATATGAAAATTCAGAAATAGAAAGTGGATTAAAGGTTACCAGGGGCAGGGAGTCAGGAGAGGCAGGGGAATGAGGAATTATAGTTTAATGCGTACAAAGCTTTTGTTAGGGTGACAAAAAAGCTTTGGTAGTGGCTGGTTGTTTCAGTTTGCATCAGCTTTCTCCCTAAAAGTCAGCTGCTGGTGGTCCTGGACTCCTGCCAGGTGGCAAGACACAATGATGGCTCAGCTGCTCTCTGCCTTCTCCTCCAGGTTCACTTTCTATCCGAGCTCAGCTGTTGGCAAAAAATTACATGGCAGGGGACGTTTCTGCCTTCTCCTCTGGGCCGTGTTGCTTTCAGCTCCTTGCTCTCCTGGCGTTCTCTCTGTCTCTGTGAACTTCTTTCTGTGTTAGTGGCTCTTAATTCTCTTTTGGAAGTGGACTTGGCCCAGTGGTTAGGGCGTCCGTCTACCACATGGGAGGTCCGCGGTTCAAACCCCGGGCCTCCTTGACCCATGTGAAGCTGGCCCACGCATAGCGCTGATGCACGCAAGGCGTGCCCTGCCACGCATAGGGGAGCCCCACGCGCAAGGAGTGCGCCCCGTAAGGAGAGCTGCCCAGCGCAAAAGAAAGTGCAGCCTGCCCAGGAATGGCGCTGCCCACACAGAGAACTGACACAACAAGATGACGCAACAAAAAGAAAATACCGATTCCCGTGCTGCTGACAACAACAGAAGCGGACAAAGAAGAAGATGCAGCAAATAGACACAGAGAAAAGACAACCGGGCAGCAGGGGGAAGGAGAGAGAAATAAATAAATAAATCTTAAAAAAAAATAATTATCTTTATTCCTCAGTTTATAAAGGATTCTAGCAAGAGGATTAAGGCCCACTCTGGGTCATGCCCTACTGAAGTGATCCAGTAAAGATGAAGTTCCCTTGACTGAATCTAATCAAAAGTTCCCATCTACAGGCACAGGAATGGGTTCCCTATAAGAAAAGGATTTTCTGGAGTCCACAAAAGACCCAAACCAGCACAGCGGTGGTGATGACAGCACAATAGTTAGACTGTAATTAATATCATTGAGTTGTACACAATAAAAGCGGTTAAAATGGGAAGGTTTGTGATATATATGTGTTATACAATAAAGTTTAAAAAAAGAACTGGGGGGAAACAGATGTGGCTCAACTGACAGAACATCCATCTACCATATGGAGGGTCCAGGGTTCAATCCCCAGGACCTCCTGATCCATGTGGTGAGCTGGCCCACGTGCAGTGCTGCCGCGTGCAAGAAGTGCCGTGCCACACAGAGGCACCCCCTGTGTCAGGATGCCCTCATGCAAGGTGTGTGCCCCGCAAGGAGAGCTGTCCTGTGTGAAAAAAAAAGTGCAGCCCACCCAGTGTGGGGAAAAAAGTGCAGTCCACCTAGGAGTGGCGCTGCACACGCAGAGAGCTGACACAGCAAGATGATGCAACAAAGAAGAGAGACTCAGTAATGCAAGTGGATGCGAAAGAACACACAGCGAATGGACACAGAGAGCAGACAACGAGGGGAAAGGGGAGAGGAATAAAATAAATATAAAAATTTTTTTTAATTAAAAAAAAAAGAACTGGGTGGGGAGGACAAGGGAGAGTTGGCAAGAGTATTGCAGACATGATGAACCCCAGACTTTAAACAGGGGGGAATCAGGAAGGAAGGAAATGTAGACTCTTGGAAAACACAGGGTTAATAGAGTTGGGGGGTTCTAATGAGGGCACAGGTTAGTCATGGTGATCTTTTTGAACAAGTGAACCTTGGTGGTTAGGAAAGAGGGCACTGGAATTAGTGGCTTAGGAGGTGGAGCAGCCACCTGAGATGACCAAGTCCAGCCTGTGACCTTGGGGAGACAGTGGCTAGAGGGGAGAAGAGTGGAGGGAATGAGCATCCAGGGGCTGGATGGAAGTTGTCTGGTGTAATGGTAGACCTTGGGGTACAGGAGAAGAGGGAAACCAGAGAATAGCCCCCAGGATATGGGTATTAAGTTTCCAAGGTCTGTGGGCAGATGTATTTTTACAAAAGGATAATTCATCAGGCCTGATGAAAATCTCTAGAAGTGAAAGACACTTCCTTTCTGGTGCATTTGCTTCTCACAGCCCTCCTATGAAGTAAGTACTGTAATGATCCCCATTTTCCAGATAAGGAAGTTGCCAGGAGCCATGAGAACTGGGACCCCCATTGTTGTAAAGCTAGCTTGTATTTAGCTGGCAATGGCCGACTGTTAAATTTTCAAGAATTTTGTGTTCTTGTTTTTAACTACAGCCATTATTAACAATTAAATCACATAAATGTATAATTAAATATATATTTAAAATAAAAGTAATTAATACTTAAAATGCATGACTTTCTAATATTTCTAATTAATTTCCCTTGTTTTAGTTTTACCTTTCCTCTTGAGGTTTTTTCTGCTTATTTGGTAGAGGAAATACTGCATAATGGTGAGCCACTGCATATCTCTTCCCAACTTCACCTTCAGTTATGCCATGTTGGTAACTTAACATCAGCTATAGTGGGAGTATTTAAACCATGAATATTGGCAAATGTTACAAATCAGGGCTTGATTTATTGTTTTGATTGTCTAGACTTAAGAAAATGGAGAAAATGTTAACACAGATTAAGTTTAAAAGGGTGTTGCGTGCCTTGCCATTACATTGTGAATAACAGAAAGTTGAGGAAATAGTCTTCCAGTATTTGAAGCCACTTTGTCATTGACAAAATAGTCTAGCGCTGACATCTGGCTTCTTTATTTTACTCTCTGCTTATTCCTTAACATAAAGGAAACCATCAACCAACGGTCATATGAGAACCATGCTGGCCCATCAGTTGTAACCAGAGGTGGCCAATGGATACAAGAGATAGGCAGAATTCAGCAAACCATTCTGTGAGATCAATTGACTATATGAGATCTATAATAGAGAGTATTTATATTAAATGTAAGATATGTACTGTAGTTAGTAGTAATACTTCGACGATGCTCTTTCATAATTTCTTACAAATGTTTCACAACAATGCAAGGTATTTGTGGTGGGGTAATATTATGTATGATGTTACGCATGTTTGTTTTGTAAGTTCACAACTTTTACTATATTTATTGTTTATGTATGGTCATGTATGAATGATATACTTCAATGAATTGCTTTTAAAATAAAAAAGTATTATAGATTGTATTATTGTTTTTCATTTGTGTGCCATACATCCGGGCTGTTAAGGGTCAACCCAGTAGGCCTGGATTGGTCAAACCCTGCATGTTCCAGAGGGGTCTGGCCCTTGACCAGCTCCTGGGAGGTCACCTCTGAGCCCCCGCAATGTCCTGCCTAATGAGAATGTCTTTGTGCAGTGGGGCCATCCCAGACAGTTTATGCTGAAATATGAGGTAGGAGTTCGACCTCTGAGAGGGAGTGTGGCTAGAGACTGACCCCCAGTTAAAACCCAGGACCCTGAGGCTCAGCTGAGCCTCCCTTATTGGCAATACTTTGCTCGTTTGTCACACGTGGCTACTGGTGAATTAAGTGCTGTTCACATGACTCCACTGGGAGAGGACAGCTGGCAGCATGCGCCTGGTCTGTCTCCTGGACTCTGC
Source organism: Dasypus novemcinctus (assembly GCF_030445035.2). Classification (NCBI taxonomy): domain Eukaryota; kingdom Metazoa; phylum Chordata; class Mammalia; order Cingulata; family Dasypodidae; genus Dasypus; species Dasypus novemcinctus. Next base: position 12,192,617 of record NC_080695.1, on the reverse strand, counting down.
CCTATGCCTCTTTTTCCCATGCTGATTTTAATTGGTATCCCTTCACTGTAAGAAACCATAACCATGAGTGTGTCGACTTTTCTGAGTCCCATGAGTCCTTTTAGCAAATCAACAGCCTTTAGATCAGTTAAATTCATGATAGACATATGCAAAGTTTTGTGAAGAACCGATTGCTAAACAGCAGCACAACATGCACTGTACTGTACTCTTTAAAAGCTTGAGTGCGGCTGGGGAGTGTCCAGCCTTTGTTGTAAGCTTTGAAAAGTGATGATGAGAAGTAGATGTGGCTCAAGCGATCGGGCTCCTGTCTACCATATAGGAGGTCCAGGGTTTGATTCCTGGGGACTCCTGGTGAAGGCAAGCTGGTCCATGTGATGAGCTGACTCAAGCGGAGAGCTGGCCCATGCGGAATGCTGGCCTGCATGGAGCGCTGACCCATGTGGGAAGCTGGTGCAGAAAGATGACATAACAAAAAGAGACACAGAGGAGAGACAGTAAGAGATGCAACAGATCAGGGAGCTGAGGTGGCACAAGAGATTGAGCACCTCTCTCCCACTCCGGAAGGTCCTAGGATCATTTCCTGGTGCCACATAAAGAGAAGACAGGCAGACACAGAAGAACACACAGTGAATGGACACAGGAAGCAGACAGCAAGTGCAAAAACAACAGGTGGGGGTGGAATAAATAAATAAATAAATCTTTTTTTAAAAAGTGATGATATGGCCACTATTAAAAAAACAAAACTACAAGGGTTGGAGAGGAAGTGGGGGAAGTAGCAACACTCCTTCCCTGCTGGTGGGAATGTAAAATGGTACAGCCGCTGTAGAAGACAGTTTGGCAGTTCCTCAGGAAGCTAAATACATGAGCCCTTCCACATCGTAACTTTCCCCATTGCGGTTTTGATATACTCTGTGCTGGCATAAGAAATTACATGGAAATTTTGGGGGAATTTTGCAGAAGACACAGACAAAACGCAAAGACCAACAGATGGCACAGAGAAAGTTTAGAAACTCAGAAATGCATAAAATGTATGTATAGCATTGTGTAATATAACATTTTCTCTTTTAATATTATAAATCTATAATATTTTTTACAATACATTTTACAATAAGGTATTGTAAATACCCATACAAGAAAGAGAAAAATTTCTGCCCTCTTCTCTGGTACAAAGGGAGGGCCAAAAATTTTTTTGTGGATTTTCCAGATCTTGGGGGCCCTCCACCCCTAGCCCCTGAAATGTGGAAGGGATAACTGTATAGAATTGCTGTATGATTTCGCAATCCTGCTACTAGCTACATACCCAGAAGATCTGAAAATAAGGACATAGACAAACATTTACACATAGATGTTCAGAGCAACATTATTCTCAATTGCCAAAAGATGGAAGCACCCCAAGTGTGTCAACAAATGGATGGATAAACAAAATGTGGTATAAACATACAATGGAATATTATTCATTTGCAAAAAGGAATTAAGTCCTGATGCATAAAACAACAACATGGATGAACCATGAGGACATTATATTGAGTTAAATAAGTCAGACATGAAAGGACATATATTGTATGGTCTCACTAATATGAACTAATTATAATAAGGAAATTCATAGAATTAGAATCTAGAATGTAGGTTATCAGGAGATAGAATGAGGGTAGAGAATGGGGAGCTGATGCTTAATTTGTACAGAATTTCTAATTATTTGGATTGTAAATGTTTGGAAATGGATAGAGGTAGGATAGCACATTATTGTGTGTAATTAACAGCATTGAATTGTGTGCAAATATGGTTAAAAGGGGAAGTTTAGGGTTGTGTATGTTACTAGAAGGAAAACTAGACATTAAAACATAGGGTTGTATAACACAGTGAACTTTGTTGTGGATGATAACTGTGGTTAATTGTACAAATATAAGAACATTCTTTAAGAACGATCACAAAGGCATGTCATTATCACGAGGTATAAATAATAGGGTGGTATATGGAAAATACATCTAATGCAAACTATGGACTATAGTTCACAGTGATGTTTACTATTTTTCCGTCAGCTGTAACAAAGGTACCACACCAATGCTAAGGGTCCACAATAGGCGGGTAAAAGGGCAAGGGGATTTTCTTTTTTGGAGTAATGTAATTGTTCTAAAATTGACTGTGGTGATGAAGGCACAACTTGATGATTATATTGAGAGCCCTTGATTGTACACTTTGCATGGGTTGTTATGGTGTGTGACTATATCTCAATAAAATTGCTTTAAAAAAACACACAAAAACTCAGGGGCCAACTCGAAGACACTCAGGCTGGCCAAAACTGGAAGAATTTGAGCAACTAAAAGAATCACTGCAATGAACTGAAACACACAAAAGACGTTAAAACCCACGAGTTCACAATGGTACTAAAAACAACTAATTTGGGTGCTAGGGAACTAACTCATTATTCAGAAAACTGGTAAGTAAAGGGGGGGAAATCACACCTGCATCCTGCCTTTCCTATATAGCCTGTATCTCAGGGTAAACAGCACATTGATGAGGACACAGTCTTCTTTATAGAAGAATTCCAGCTGATAAATGCAGAAGGAATGATAGAATTCAAACATTCCCATTTTGCAATTTCTAATGGAACAACGTAGCTAGGTGGCGGTGATCCATGGATGCTCGAACAATTACGTGGAAAACTGATGGGGGATCTTTATAACGGATGCATCAGTCTGACTGCATCTGAACCCAACGCTCAATCATAACAACAGAAAAAGGCAAGCAGGCATCCTGATGTGATGGAATAGAAGTACAAACCAGCAACCATGGCGTATTTTTACCAGCAATTAAACCAAAAACTGAACAGCAGCTAGATTAGACAGCCAGTTTACAGGGGTTTATGAATACGTTAAATGGCAAGAACACAGCCTACAAAATGGCCCAGTTTCTTAAACAAATAATTGCAAGAAAATAAAAGGAGGAAGAGGAGAAGGAAATTCCAAGATTAAGAGAGATTTTATCAATGAATATAAAAAGATTGAAATTATACAAAGCACCTTCTAAGATCAAAATGGAATGAACCTGGAAATCAATAATAGACAGGAAAAAGGTAAATTCGCAAATTTACCTTTTGAGGAAATTAGGGGGAAATTTCTATTTACAATAGCAACAAAAAGACTCAGATACCTAGGAATCAATTTAACCAAAGAAGTAAAGGACCTATATGCAGAAAACTATAAAACAATGCTCAAAGAAATCAATGAAGACCTAAACAAATAGAAAGACATCCTGTGTTCATGGATTGGAAGACTAAATATTGTGACAATGTCAATCCTACCCAAACTGATTTATAGATTCAATGCAATACCAATAAAAATTCCAACAGCCTACTTTACAAAATTAGAAAAGGCAGTTACCAAATTCATTTGGAAGGGAAATTACACCCGGATAGCCAAAAGCATACTAAAAAAGAAGAATGACATGGGAGGAATTTCACTGCCTGAGCTTGAAACGTATTACAAAGGTACAGTGGTCAAAAAAGCATGATACTGGCATAAAGATAAGACACATCGATCAGTGGAATAGAATTGAGAGTCCACAAATAAACCCTCACCTCTACAGTCAACTGATTTTTGACAAAACTACCAAGTCCATGTTAAAAGGACAAAACAGTCTCTTCAACAAATGGTTCTGGGACAACTGGATGTCTATAACCAAAAGAAGCAAAAAGGACTTCTATCTCACTCCCTATACAAGAATCAACTCAAAATGAATCAAAGACCCAAATATAAAAGCCAGAACCATAAAACTACTAGAAGAAAATATAGGGAAACATCTTCAAGACCTTGGAGTAGGTGGTGGTTTCTTGGACCTTATACCCAAAGCATACACAACAAAATAAAAAAATAGATAAATGGGATCTCCTCAAAATTAAACACTTTTGCACCTCACAGGACTTTGTCAAAAGGGTGAAAAGGCAGCTGACTCGATGGGAGAAAATATTTGGAAATCACATGTCCGATAAGGGTTTAATATCCATGATATATAAAGAGATGTTACAACCCAACAATAAAAAGACAGACGACCTGATTAAAAAATGGGCAAAAGACTTGAATAGACATTTGTCCAAAGAATAAATTCAAGTGTCAAAAAAATGCATGAAAAAATGCTCAACATCATTAATTAGGGAAATGCAGATCAAAACTACAATGAGATATCATTTCACACCTATCAGAATGGCCACTATTAAAAAGACAGAGAATTACAAGTATTGGAGAGGATGTGGAGAGACAGGAACACTTATTCACTGTTGGTGGGAATGCAGAATGGTACAGCCATGGGGAGGACTGTTTGGCAGTTCCTAAGGAAGTTGAATATAGACTTGCCATGGGTAGAAAGTTTCTATTCAGAGTGATTTAAAAGTTTTGGTAATGGATGGTGGTGATGGTAGCACAAAATTGTGAACGTGGTTAACAACACTGAATTGTGTCCTTGACACTGGTTAAAAATGGGAAATTTTAAAAAATCCATTGAACTGTATAATAGAGTGAACACTAATGTAAACTATGGACTAGAGTTAATAATTGTCATAATTTGTTCATTCAATTGTAACAAAAGCACCACACTGATACAAAGTGTTAATAGGGAAAACTGCATGTGTAGGTGGGTATATAGGAACACTGTATGTTCTGCATGATTTTTCTGTAAACATACAACTTCTCTAAAAATTAATGTAAAAAGAATGATGATAAGAATATGCCATGTGCAAACCGTGCTTGGATGTGATCTGAATGAACAAATCCTAAAATGTTGTGCTTGAGAAAATCTGGAAATTTTGAACATGACTGAACGTTAGATGATATTTAAGAATTATTGGGAAGCAGATGTGGCTCAACTGAAAGAAAAAAAAAGATCTCAGATCTCCTTCACTGCTTATTCTTTCAGGTTAATTTTCACGAATTACTTGCAAATTACTGAAAGTATCCTTCAGAGACTCTTGGCAATTTGTTATAGTTTCATATTAGTTGGAGAAACTGGACTTTTAACTCTTTGCTTTCCCAAATTAATTCTTATCTTCCTCTATTTCTCCTTTTGGACTTAATTTTCTTTGGTTCAAATAAATCCCTCGGTCCCGACTGAAATGACTTTTATTTTTTTATTCCCCGTCCCTGCTCCGATGGGTCTCTTGTCTGTCTGCTCACCTTCTCCAGGAGGCAACAGGAACCCAACCCAAGACCTCCCACGTGGGAGGCATGTGCCCAACGGCCTGAGCCACATCTGCTCCCTGCAGGCTGTGGCGTCTGCTAGCTTGTGGCCTCTGCTCAATTAGGTGTTTGATCATTGCGGCATCTGTCTTCTCTAGGAGGCCCCAGTTCCCAAACGTCAGACCTCTCATGTGGTAGGCAGGTGCCCAACTGGTTGAGTCACATCCGCTTCCCTGAAATGACTATTTTTAATGATTGCTGCTACTGTTTGTTAGATTAATGGTGACGGGTGGAGGCAGTTTTAGGCAGGTGATCTTTCGGGAGGTTGGATCATTGTTTTTCTTGATATATATATATATATATATTTTTTTTTTTAAAGATTTTTTTATCCATCTCTCTCCCCTTCCCCCCCAGTTGTCTGCTCTCTGTGTCCATTCACTGTGTGTTCTTCTGTGACCGCTTCTATCCTTATCAGCGGCACCGGGAATCTGTGTTTCTTTTGCTGTGTCATCTTGTTGTGTCAGCTGTGTGTGTGGCACCATTCCTGGGCAGGCTGCACTTTCTTTTGCGCTGGGCGGCTCTCCTTTCGGGGCGCACTCCTTGCGCGTGGGGCTCCCCTACGCAGGGGACACTCCTGTGTGGCACGGCACTCCTTGTGTGCACCAGCACTGCGCATGGGCCAGCTCCACACGGGTCAAGGAGGCCCGGGGCTTGAACCGCAGACCTCCCATGTGGTAGGTGGACGCCCTAACCGCTGGGCCAAGTCCGCTTCCCTCTTGATATATTTTGAAGTCCTAAGATCTTCAATTTTCAGGACTTCAAGTAAACCAATCACTCTTTTTAGTTTCAGGGCACATTGTTTTTACAGACCACCCAGTTACAGAAACCCTATAAATAGATGGGTTCTGTATTTTTGGACTGTTCTGTTGACAGAGTCAAGCGTAGAATGGGGTTTGCCTGAACAGAAACTAGAGCCGGAGTATTATATTCTAGTATTAAAAAAAAAGTACTTTGTCATTATTCAAAAGGATAATGCTATCCTTTATTTTGATATTGTAGGGATAAAAGAGGATTGTTTAAAAACTGGAGCAAACCCCCACAGCACCTACAGAAGATGCCATGTTGTAAAGTCTAACCCAGACCAGGCAGAGTGCAGGGTCCTGGGCGATTCCACATCCAGCCAGTAGAGGGCGAAGGCGCACGGGAACAAGGGGTATGTGGCCTTAATTTGGCTCATCCCAAATCAGATGGGTGGTTCTGCATGGCCTCGCAGAATCCATTTCTACACCTCTGCTTTCTTGTTTGTGGGGTTCCAGACCTAGCAAAAACTGATGTCATCAGATAGGTCAGAGGGGCTAGAACTGGTTCTCAGCTAGCTTTGAGGTATCTGTCCTAAGCTAGCCACAGAGGGAGAGAAAAGGGGGCGGCTGAGGTGCTTGGCATGTGCCAGGCTTTGCACTGTGAGCACTACTGACATGTGTTTGCTTAATTCTCACAGAAATCCTGAGAGGCAGGAGTTGCTCCGTGCAGCTGAGGGAAGTACTGGAGTGTAGAGAACCAAGGCTCAAAGGCAGCTTGTGCTTCCCTCCTCACAAATCATTTACAACTTCTGTGATAACAAGCTCACTCACTGCTTGACCTGTCCAGGAAATTGCCCAGGCTGGTGCCATCTTTGGAAATGCTGGACTGAATCTTCTCTAGCCAGGCCTTTTCACCTACCCTTTTTTCTTTTGCCACATATTTCTCTTCCTACTCCTCTCTCAACCTGTCAAGCCAGGAGCATACTCACTGTCATTGAATTGGACAGGGAACGGACTGGGGTATTAGCAGCCCAAAGCCAGCAGCTTTTCATGCCGTCATCACTTACTGGCCAAGTTAAAGTTTCCTTTATTTCTCTTTATGCTTTTAAAAAAACACACACACGCAAAAACATCTCTACAAAAAATATTAGTTACCCAATAACCTTTATTCAGGAAGTGAAAGTAACTGACAGTGCTTCATGATGTGGCATACAAGGCCTTTATTTCCAGGGGGAGCGAGGACGCTGCTCAAGTCCCTGCACACAACTGAGGCACCCAAGTCATTAGGACGTCCTCCCTGCTGACCACGAAAATGGCAGTGACATCTCGGTCCATTTTATCTTTGCTTGGGCAGCACAGCAGACAGGGTGCTGAGGTGTTAGCTCCTTGCCTGGGCCGCGTGCCTCAGCTGGTGTCTGGTACACACCAGCCCATTTGGGCAGGAAGCAGTCCATCCCACTTATCATGATGGGGTTTCCCATCTGTCCCTCATGCTCAGAATCTTCCAAAGAGGGTAAAACCAGAAACCAACTAGGAGGCTAGAAGGAAAGAGTTACTCTGACATACAAAAGCAAAATCATGAGGTAAAGAGGGAAAAGTGAAATAAGAGCGATGTAGACGGGGTTCAACTATTCAGTTGCATTGCAAATTTAGATTACAGTTAAGAAACACACCAAATAAAAAATAAAACCCATCCAGCTTCCTTCTGCCAGAAGATATTTTAATGCAGAAAGCAAAAATACTACACCCTTCTTCAGTAAGCACTGCTAAAAATTCAACACTTTAATATTCACGGTGCATCACATCAAAACAAAGTCATGGACTCTGAATACATCAAAGGAAAAATGGAGAAAATCAGTATAATGGAAAAATCAAGATGGAAAAAATCAAATATTTCCACAAAATACAAAAACTTTATAGACTCTTAAGTGGGCTCTGAATGTTTGCACCTCTATAGAGATTTTATTGCCAATTGAGAAACAAAAAAATTATCCCAGCATAGGATGTTCCAAAAGTCTAAGCCATAAGCAAAGACAATTTATTCTACGTTTAATAAGATGTTTATTTAGGATGATAACACAAGATAAATCATGCAAGAGTTCAGTTAAAAAAAGAAAAAAAAAACATAAAAAAAAAAGATGTACGAATATAAGGAATGGTCATTGGTGTTGCCAATTAAAAAAAAAAAGTAAATCATTTTACTACCTGAAAGTGACAGGCAAAGCTGCCTGGATCTGAGCACGGCCATGGCTGCAGTACCCCTTTAGAAGTGTGAACTGATGTGACAGATGACAACATACATCCATCTTCAGGGGAGGAGAGTCCTGTATCCAAGACAGTGACCCATGTCCTTTCCAACCCCCACTCAGACAGCAAGCAGCCCTGACGCCCTGCCCACTGCTGTCGTCAGCACCCTTGGAACAGTCTCAAACCCACAGTTTTCAGCAGAGGAAGGGGGCAGGCACCTGTGGTGACCCTAAAATGAGACTCCATCTGTATTCAGAATCTTCAATTTTGGTAATGAAAAACGAGACTTGCAAGTCATCCACGCCAGCCTGAAATGTAGTGTTGTGATGTCCAGGGAAGGATTTCCACATTGGGTGTCAATAAATTTGCACATATATGCCAAATTGAGCATAGTGTCTCAGATTTCAAACAGATATAACTCACCTTTTGGCAAAAAAATAAATATAGTGGAATGCAAGTTTGAAAGATGGAAGAATATATAATCTACCAATTGTTAAGGAATACAATTTCATTGTAGACACAAAGAATCAACAATTTCAAAAAGTTTTTAAAATAAAAAAAATGTTTGCACTTATTCCTCACAAAATCTTCACTTTTGGAACTACCCCAATTGAAGCTACACACTGAATTTATTAATACAGCATTAAGTTTCTTTGTGTAAAAAAATCTTTGTACATAGTAATAAAAAAAGATAAGGCAAGATGCATTAAACAGAAACCTTCTGGTTCTTTTCATCTGCGTCCTTACAGAGTCACTGATGACTATCTGCAATAAGAGTTAAGTTTCTGATTCTTCATATCAAGCATCTTTTGCCTTTGCTGTGGTAGGAATTCTGTCCGAGCACCCTGAAGGACAGATGCTGGTGACGGTCTTTGGCACTTAAGCTGGCAAGCTGAGTTTCTTCCCCTTGAGTACTAGAATGTCAGAGACAGAAAAAAAAAAAACACAATAGCTTACGGTTAGTGACAACCATTCAGTCATAAAAAGGCTTCCTTCACCCATTCCTAAAAGTCTGTCATACACAGGAGTCTACAGAGAAAGGTACAAGGAGAATAGGTTTTTGACAACAGTCAATTGATTTTGTTGTCATTAAACAAAGCCCTCTGAAATATAAAGATGTATATGAAACAGATTTTGTGAAATCTCATCTCAGTTAGAGTCAGCACAGTCTGTGCTAAGAGGCCAGTCCAGGGCCCTGCATCTAGCCAGCCTGTTAGCGTCACATTCACAAGCTCCAAGGACAGTGATTACCCATCTGAGGAGTCCTGGGTGAGGACTAGGTCCCTAAATTCACAAGGTCCAGAGCTGATTTAAGAAACATGAATTCATTTTTTTTCTCATTGTGACTCCCCCACACCTCAATCAATATATATTAAAATATAGCTATTATGTAGGAAGGTCTATGAAATTTTTGGATTCTAAACAAGAGATAAAATGGGCATGCCCTTATACAAAACGTTTCCCCCAAAAGAATTTTATTCTACACCAGGGATTCTTAATTGGGATGAAAAGTTGGGTTTCAGGAGATCCTGAATTCCCTAAAACTTGTACGTGTAAATTTGTGTGCATATGCATAAATATGCATTTTTTTCTGGGCAAGCACCAAAGCTTCCATTTGATTTTTATCAAGTCCACATGTCTTTATTCATATAAATGCAAAAAAACCCATATATACAAGGATGCTGATTTAAGCACTGTTTTTAAACAATGGTATGGCTTTTTATTAATAATGTTTAATTATATATATGAGAGTCTTAAAAATATCCAAGTCTTTTGACCCTCAATTCCCCTTGTTATCCTAAAGAAACAATCAGATATGTACACCAAGATTTGTGTCTAAGGATGTGCACTGCAATTCTATTGATAAACTAGAAGACAAGAAATACTCTTGAATGTACAAGAGGTTCATGGTTAAATAAATTATGATAAATCCATATGGTGGAATTTTTATAAAACTATTAAGAATATATAATGACATGGAAAAAGTTCACAATGTCATGGTATGTAAAAAATAGAGGATGCTAAACCAAAACACTCATAATTTTAGAAGATTTATGTTAACAGATGTTATTGATATGTTATATCATATATACATAGATATATACACAGAGAGAGAGATGTATGCATATATATTTATATAATATATGCAGAGAGAAAAGACCGGAAGTAAATTCACCAACATATTAACTTTGGAGGGATGGGATTAGGACTAATTAGGAATATAATTTTCTTGTTTATATTTATTCCATTTTCCACAGTAATACTTTTATTTTCTTTTTTCCCCCATAGTAATACTTTTAATATTAGAGTTAAAAAAAAACCACATTAAAAAAAAAAGCATGTTTCATATGAAAACATAATCAGAACATCAGATCAATTAGAATTGTACTATCTTTGAGTCTGAAAAAGTCTTATCATAGGATCTCATTAGGAGTTTCAAACTGGCGGCCACAGTCTAAACGCGTCTACCGGTGAGTTTGGTTTGCTTGGCCTGCTTGAATAAAGTTTTGTGTTTCCTGTTTCTCTTGGAAAAAAAAAATCAAGAGTTTGCCACCACTGGGCCCATATTCCCACTTGGCACAACTTGGCTGGACGTGGAAGTTGCAGCCTGCATGTTCCAGGTCTCCATGGGGATCCCCAGGTCACCACCTTCACCATCCCTTTTACACAGCACCCTGCCTGCAGGCCTCAGGCACTGCTGCTGACCCTGCTCAAATCCACTCCTGTTTTGAAGTGGCTTTTTCATCTCCACACTCCTAGTACTTCTCAGGCTGGCACTCAATGCTTGCTCAATGACTTTACGGTTGAGCAGAGGGACACTCAGGGAAGGATGATCAGTTGTCCAAGGTTACCCAGTGACTTGATGGCATTAGAAACCATCAGTGAAGAGGATCAGACCTGGGACATTCCAAAGACTTTTAAAAAATGATCCTAAATATGCTCAAAGAGCTAAAGGAAACCATGGACAAAGAACTCAGGAAAACAATACATGAACTCAGAGAATATCAAGAAAAGGATGGAAAGTATGAAAAGAAACTAAACAGAGCAGAAGATCAGTGTGCACAGAAACTTAAAACTCCCTAGAGGGGTTCAGCAGCAGATTGGAGCAAGCAGAAGAATCAGTGAACTTGAAGAAAAGAAAACTGAAATCAAGCAGTCTGAGGCGCAGAAAAAAGAATGAAGAAAAATGAAGAGCGCCTGAGGAAGCTGCAGGCAGGACACAGCCCGACGTACCTTTTGTGATGTACAAATAGAAGAAATCGCAGTACAGAATGGTCTGGACTACGCCGGCCACCACAGCAATGAGGTCGAAGAAGCCCTCAAAGTAGAAGCGCCAGATCCAGTTGACGAGATACAGAGCACGGTAGAGGCCCAGGAAGAACAGGTAGTGGGTGGTGATGGTCTCCGCCTCGCCTGTCTTGCTGATCATGAAGAGCTGTGGGAGGATAGTCACCGACTCAAGGTAGATGGAGAAGGTCCACAGAATCTGTAAGATAAACAGCAAATTTGTTCAGGACCCAGTGCTCACCATGACTTTACAGGAAACTCTTGGTTACTGGCCTCGCAGAGCAGCGCAGAAAGCAGCAGGGGGCCTGGGAGTCTGGGTATCTTAACCCAAAACGGTAAATCAGCAACTGAGTAAAGCACACAAACTTAAGCAACATTTAAGAGGCATGGGTGCTGCCTGTGGATGCCTCTACTCTTAATTTTCTTTACCTTGCTTCTCCAATGTCTCCTTCTTCCCGATACAATTTCTATGAATCTATTTATATGATTTCTATCTATATTTATATCTCCTGGATAAGCCTGTCCCACTCTAAATCAGGGGTCTGGAATCAACCCCGCTTTCTCTTGTGTCAAAAACCCTGTTGACCAGAGTCTTCCCATTCCCTTGTGGCTGGTTTTCCTCACAAAGTGACCTCCACTTTTCCTTTCCAAACCACCTAAATGCTTTTGTTATTTTTCTTATTCTTTAGGATTTTTGGTGCGATTAAATCAAAAGTTATGAGACTGGATTCATGCTGATGCACTTTATTCATGCTGATGACAGGAGGACTTGCTAGTAGTAGTGGGAGTATTTTGAAAAGTCAAGGCACTCTCAGAATCTACCAGACAACCCAGAGCAGTATGGTAACTTAATAAACCCAGGGTCCCATGCAGCAGCTCATGCTGGGGAAGGAGAGGGCACTCAGGAGCAGGCCCTGTGCTGCACTGCCAGGGCTGCCGTGCACACTACTTTCCCAAGGAATGAAGTCAGTGAGAAATCTGTACACAACAAAAACACAAGTGGGGAAACAGTAGGGGAAAGACCATGTGCTGCAAACTCACAGACAGGCAGGGCACTGTGTGTGACAGCGGAGACATCAAGACTGTGAAATGCTGCCTTAAGTTTACATTCCAAAGGCGTCGGGCACTAACCTGTCAGCAGACACCCAAATACCTGGGCACTTAACTACTGTCCACTGTTTGCATCAAATAGTGTATGGTGCAGCAGAAGTGTGCCAAATTAAAAAACAAACTAACCTCACGTTAACTGTGAACAGATCTATTTTCCTAAGAACAAGGCATGACCAGTAAGCAACCTCTTCGCTAACCTCGAGAGGAGAGAAATCATGATTGACTAGAAACGAGAGGCCTCCCACAGGGACCACCAGGAACTCGACTCGGAAGGTATCGTGATTGCCATCGTAGGTTGCCTTAAACTTCATGTAGATCAGGTACACGGTGGCATAGGAGCAGACAATGTAGATAAGCTGAAGACAAAAGAGAAAACACCAAGTCATCAGCACCTCACGGCTGTTCCAATTCCCTCAGCTTTTATACAGCATCCATGTATTCAGAAAGGAGAAATGGCTTTTTCACCTCAGCTTTTTTCTTCTTCTGGTATTTCTGAATTTAAATATAATGAAATTCAATGTTTTGGCTGTATAATTCTGAGACATATACCCGTCACCCAAAGTTAAGACACAGAACAGTCCCATCACCCCAAAATATTCCCCCATGCTGCCCCTTTGTAGTCCAACCCTGCCCCCCTGCCCCCCTCCAGACCTAAACCAACCCCTGGCCCTCACTGACCTGGACTCTGTCCCTACAGTTTGGCCTTTTCCAGAACGTCATGCAACTGGAATCATACCGTATGGAGTCTTTTGAGTCTGGCTTCTCTCACTTGGCATAGTCACTCAACCATGTTGCTGCATGTTATTAATAATTTGTTCTTTTTTATCGCTGCATAGTAACCCAAGAGGCCCATGTGTAGAGGTACCGCAGTTTGCTTATCCATTCAACAGTTAAAGCACATGTGAGTTGTTTCCAATTTGGGGGATGATGGATAAAGCTGCTATAAACATTTGTGTACAGGTTTTTGTGTGAATATAAGTTTTCATTTCTCTTGGGTAAATACTTAGGTGTGGGATTGCTGTCAGTCATGTTTAACTTTTTAAGAAATTACCAAAGAAATGCATTTTTAATTTCATTTTAAATGGCTATATACCATCATAAGAAAAAAAAAAAGAATGTAAAATTCAATATAGTTCAAAATCCACACACTTCCTTCCAGAATGAAAATATTTCTTAACGGGTACTTTATTAAGCAAGGGTAACAATGTAATTCATGCTGTGCACAAAGTCTTACAACTAAGTTGTGTGTTCTTCCACCACCAGAAGGACAAACACCTATATTCATCTGACCCCAAGGACAAGGTTGACATTCTGAAATTGCACCAATTTAAAGATTATGGAGTTTTAGGCCCACAAATGGAGACAACTGGGACACTGGCTGCACTGCCTGGTACTCCTTTTCTCCTTTGGAAAGACAACTTGCAAAACTAAACTAGGAAAATGTGGTGTTAGTGACTTAACGGGACGATGGGAACAGTCATCACACCTACCTATGGTCAGGGAAAAAAGATGCTAAATTGCCCGCGAGACCACACCACATAGCTATGATATGGGGAAGTTATATTTGTACTTGAACAGCCAACATGGTATTGAAATTGTTAGATCCTATACCCATATATCAAAGAAGTATAAAAAATAAATAAAAAATAAAAAAGGACCACTGGTATCTTATGATAGCTTATGCTGTTAAGGGTTCTTTCTACAGATATATAAATAGGTACTTGCCGCCACACACACAAATACACGTATATGAATAAGAACATGACGATATAGAACCTACACCTATAAACAAAACACACATACATCTACATACACACAAAGACCCCCTCCAGGGGAACATCTAGCCGAGGCACTTTAGCCAGGGTCATGCCAGTCCCCAACTATGGCCAGCTGAGATGATGCCCATGAAGGCTTTAGTGGCTAGGAAGCAGCAGTTGCTTGGCATTTATAATAAAAAGACACAAGCACATAAAACTCAGCTCACTCTCCACTGATTTTCAGAGATATACTTGGAAACTATGAGCGAGAAGGAAGGATTCCTGTAAACACCTAGGGGTTTCTCCTGGTGGGGAGGGAGGAGGGACTCTTGCTCACACCCCTCTAACCTTTGCAGCCTCAACTTGACTAGACAACTAGTAGGCACCTAGCAGTTTTTACGTAGGCTAGTTTACTGATACCAAGGCCCTATTACTTAGTAATGAAGAATGAAAAAACTATAGGTAACACAAATCTGCTTTTTAGTAAGGATCATGGGCTTAAATATTGCTTACTCTACTCTGACCTGTGTTTCTAAAACCACTTTTGAACAACCAGTGCTGGAAGGAGTTATTTTAAACACACCAGTGGGCTTTAGCTTAAATATTACTTCCTTAGCTATGCCGATAGGTCCAGGGCTTGTAAAGTTCCTCAATAAGGTATCAATATTAAATTTATTAGAGCAGTTGTAGCAATAAGAATTTGAAAAATAATTTGCAGAATAAATTAGAGAAATTAAAATCCTATTACAGGAACTGGGTGTGGCTCGAGCAGTTGAGTGCCTGCCTCCCACATGGGAGGTCTTGGGTTTGGGTCCTGGTGCCTCCTGAAAAAACAAAAACAAGCAAAACAGACAAAAAACCAACTCAGGGAACCGATGTGGCTCAGTGACTGAACGCCAGCTTCCCACATACAAGGTCCTGGGTCCAATCCCCAGGCCTTAAAAAAAAAAATCCTATTACACCTCCTGAGAAGGCCCCATAGTTTTCCTTCATCATTTGCAATCATTTAGTATTGTGATGGTTTGTCTACTCTCCTCCACCAGTCTCTAAGCTCTTCTGCTTGCTTCCTGCCATATCCTCCATGCCAGGAAAGTGCTTGACCCTGTATTAGTATGTATGAGTGCACTGACTGTGAGGCACTGAGGCTCACGTAGGCCAGTGCCTCCCCAAGCATGGAGCATCTCCCATCAGTGGTATACCATTTGTTAGGTGGTACACAAACATTTTCAAGCAGTGGGAAACTCCTGACTCCCAAGGGAAACCCAGCAATATGCTATTAAAAACAGCATCCCTCTTTCTTATAGGACTATCAAGAGTTTTAGAAGATTCGGCACCCTCAAGGAACTTAAGATGAAAAAAAATCTTAAAACTCAAAGTACTTTAATTACACACTGAAAAAAAAAAAGGTTAATGATAACTCTTTTATTCCCAGTCATATGAGCAAGGGTTCTAAAAACTTAAGACAACAGGAGCATATCTAGACATTATTCTCAAAGGTTTTAAATAATTAAAACCCAGCTGACATCAATTAGTTTCCATGAGTCTGCGTTATGGGAAAATACATTCTATTGGATGACATACTATACCTTCATAGATGTATTATATAATGAAACAAATGAAGTAAAAAGATCCAAGTAACGAGTTGTGAAGACCAGTGCAAACAGAAGCTGGCTTTTCCCAGAAATACCTAAAGAAACAAAGGGAAAGTATTAGAGAAGCCTCAAAGAGCTTTATGATTCTGCAGCTAACACTGTGCAGGAAGTGCAGCTATGGAAAGTGGAGATACCACGGGTCAGAAGCAGATGCTGGGGACAACACTAAATCAATAAGAGCAGTTATAAGTCTTCTTTTTCTTAACATTTCTGAGCATGCACCTCTGGGGTTGTTCTAACACCTTTTCTGTCTACCTATGATGGGTGAGTCTAGGAAAATGACTTAATTACAAGAGAACAGGATGTATAAGGTTCAAATGAACACTATTTCTCAACTATGTCACCTCACAAAGGAATAAATTTATTTTAATACTTATGTGATTTAGACAGTGTTATAACCTGTTACATTCAGTATCTTTATGTTCCACAATATCTCCCTGGTGACAAATCTTTTGAGGATGGAGTTAGAATCTAATTTGATTAAGGACAAGCCTGAGCAGTAACAAATTCCCTGGAAAAGAGGTGTGACCTCTTTGGTGAGGGTGGCATCTACTTGGGTATGTTAAAATTTTACAAAATTAGGGAAGTGCATGTGACTCAAGTGACTGAGCTCCTGCCTACCACACGGGAAGTCCTGGGTGCAGTTCCCAGTGCCTCCTGGAGAAGACGAGCAAGACAGTAAGCTGGTGCAACGGGCAGGCATGGTGAGCTGATGCAACAAGATGGTGCAACAAGGAGATATAAGGAGGAAAGACAATGAAGGATATAACAAAGCAGGGAGCTGAGGTGGCTCAAGTGATTGAGCCCCTCTTTCCCACATGGGAGGTCCCAGGTTCGGTTCCCAGTGCCTCCTAAAGAGATGAACAGACATAGAGAGCAGGCAGCGAATGGATAGAGAGCAGACAGAATGCACAAACAATGGGAGAGAGGGGGATAAATGAATCTTAAAAATTTTTTTTAAATTAAATTCCATGTCGTAGATTCATCACACAACCAAACCTCATATTCATATAAAACTATTCCTGGATGCTATGCCAGGATGGGAATCTGAGGCTGCAACCAGTCTTCAGAAGCAGCAGTCTTTCATCACTTTGAAACTGGTTTCCACTCTCAACCACCAACCCACCTCAAGAGCACATTTGGGGCATATCCAGGCTCAGCAGAGGTAACTTCAGAAGTTTACAAAGTGTCCATGTGGCTTTTTTTGTCATCTATTCGGCCAAATATTTGTGCAACAAAGGACATGAACTATTCGTGACTGAGCAAATTCATTAAGGAAGCTGAGCTCTAACTAAATGTCAGAAGAGAAAAACAGCCCAGTGATGAGCAGGTTTCTTATCCACCCTAACCCACAAAGCAAATTTCATACCTCATCATACTATTAGGCATATATGTGTATAATGCATTTAATTTCAGTATGCATGTATTTAACAAAAATGTCACTGCCTCCAAATCATTAGCAACATTCCTTAGAAAGAGGAAAAACACAATGATATTTTCAATGATATTTTACAAAAAAATCTTTTTTGCAGCTTGCTGAAATTAAAAGACTGGATATAGGAGTGTTATTTCTAAGTATGAATAATTGCAGTTCTAGCCTAGTCACAAAAACACCTACATTGAAAGCAAAACTTTGACTCTTATCTTTCCAGATTCAGCAACAGTAACCAATTTTAAGGGCCAAAAGAGGAGATACAGACAGTAAATCTGCTCCTTTTAGTCTTTCCCCAGTAACGGGGAACTTTCCCCTATCAAAGATTAACGTTCCAAAGAAGAATCAACAAGGCTGACGTAAACAGAGAGAGAACATGGGAGAGAAGACAAGATGGGGTAAAAGAAGAGGGAGTATGCAGTTCACATCTGATATGTGTGGAAACCTGGAGAGGTAGATTTCCAGCTCATTTCCTATATGGTCTTTTTCAATATTTTAAATTAAAAAAGCAGAATACATACAAGTTTTGTCATAAAGGTTTTATTCTAATGGGAACTTTGGAAGCTAGGCAGATTTAAAATTTCGTCCTCATTTTCAGCATTCCTCTACTAAAGCATCAGTCTCACTTTTAGCCCTCCCCTTTGAGAGCCTGGCAGCAGCTCCTCTGGGAGGCCATCTTTAAAGACACCATTCCTCGGCAAGTGTCTAATGGGAAGGACTCCAGGCCAGCTGCCGTCCCTGCTCCTATTACCACAAGTATTAAAAAACCCCACCGTGGTTATCCCACACCACCTCCTCTCTCCACCCCTCACCAGACCCTGAGATCTCTCAAGGCAGGTAGTACCTTACTCGACTTTGTATTCCCTGTGCTGAGTGCTGGGTCTGACAACACAGCAGGGCTCAGAAAAGATCTGCTGATTGAGTGAACAAAATGGACAAAGGAAAATGGAATTCATTTTCATGCCAGGGGGTAAAGTCTCATTTTGCGGTATTTGGGGATTATACTTCTGAAGAATTTCCAAGTCATCCTGTGTGTCTGTAAGGATAAAGAGACAATGCAGTCTGGGTTCTGCTCTATTTCACGACCCACTAGGGCAGGCGGACCCCTGAGTGGAGGGACGGGCGCCGTGTGGACTGGAGCTTGACAGCATCGTGGAAGCCATAGACGGGCGGCTACGGACGAATCTAAGCATGCTTACACAGCTGGCCCGTTCTCCCTGTCCTGGAATCCTGATTAGCGAGTAGCAGCTTCTTCCTTTCAAACAGAAAGACTGGATCCTATCTTCACAGGAAGGCAGGGGTCCCAGCTTAGGGTAGCAGGGGGTACACCTGCTACTAAGCAGAGGGGTTCCCATGGTCAGTTTCTGAGAGCCAAGCATGCTCAGGCTGTCGGGGAACAAGTGCTCACAGATAGACGTCCACATTTGCACCCCCATTAAGAACTCAATGAATGGAAATTGCTTATTCAACTTAAGAATGCCATTCCTGCCTTTTCCTACTGTGCCAAGTTTAATAAAAGCCCACAACTCTTTAGTGTAGTCTTAAACCCTTTCAAGCTGCAACATAATTTAACAGAACAGATCCATCAACCAAGCAGGAAAGCCTCCCACACATCGTTTTGGTCCTAGTACCAGCAGAGATGTAGCCACGCCCTGCAGGTCAGGCCCCAGGGAGCACCTAGCATTCGGCGAGGGCTCCTGGGGACAGTCATTTGACTGTTAAAGAACCTGGGTGTTCTTCCAACACCCATGAAGTGCTCCTGGATTCAGCAATCCAAGAGTTAGGAGATGTCTCCCAACAAGGCTCCTGAGCTTATTTCGAAGTGTGACGGGGGAAGAGGCTGGGATCCAGCTCAGCCAGTGACCTCGCAGGCAGGCCTGAGCCCGAAACCGTCTCAGCCTCTTACACCTCACTTTCTGGATCTATAATATGGACAAGGTTACCAGCCTTGTGGGACTGTTGGAAAGAGAAAAGGCCAAGTGCTTTATGCCATCCTGTGCATCGTGACTGCTTGATACAACAACTCGGTGCATGGTTTGATCACTTTTTCTTGTTTTCAAAGAACTCTATGCTAATTATTTTATTAAAAATTCCAACTGTGCTAAAATATGTGGAAGAAAAAGCAAAAGGCTCTTTTTAACACTTTTCCTACCTCCATTTTCAGTGTCACTTCCCAGGATTTTTCTGTGTTTGTGCACCTGTATTGGCTTTCCTCTTAAATTGGGGCCAATCTTTTATTTTAGTTTCCTTTTTCAATTTAATATCTCAAATTCATTCTGCTTCAAAGCTCTAGTTTATTCTTTGTGAGGGATGCAGTGTCCCAGAGGACGGATGTACCAAAATTTGTGTGAATACCCCATTAAGAGACACGTGCATTGTGGATGGTTTCTGTTGTTATAAATTCTGCAAGAACACCTTTGTACCTACAGACTGTTTTGTGCTTAAATAGGTACAATGACCATCTTTATGCCTGTATTTAGTTCATTCAAACAATGACAACAACCTCTGTAGAATTGCTGGGATAAACAAAGGGCACAGACATTTGAAATTGTTAAAAACTGTCAATTTTCCCCCAGAAAGACTGTGATCCACTACCACTGGCTGGGAACGCCCTCCTCTTCACACTCCTGTCTACATTAGGTATCGTAAACTTCTGCCAACTGGGCAAATACCAGTATCCCCATTTTGCTGGGCATTCTTTTAGGCAACTGGCCTTTTGTCAGTCTTCCATGGACTGTCCACTTTGCCTGTTTCTCTCTTATCTTTTTTATTTGTAGAAGTGCTTTATTATGGATATAACTTTTTGTCACTTAGACACATTGCAGGTATTTTTTCTCAGTTTATTGCATGTCCTTTAACTTTGATGATGCTTGCAAACAGGGCCGCTGTCCTGCTTTTTCTCCATTGACCAGGTTTCAAAAAGTATTTCTTGAAATGACTGAGGTTGCCTACTGTCATACAGGCTTATTCTTATACTCTAATTTGTGTATCTTTCCCTTTTTATAGCTTCCGGGCTTTGTCTCTTGCTTAAGACCTCCTCCACCCCTGTATTAGATAAATACATTTTTTTTTTTTAAGATTTATTTTTTATTTATTTCTCTCCCCTTCCCCCTGCTGTTGTCTGCTCTCTGTGTCCATTTGCTGTGTGTTAAGTCTCTGTCCGCTTGCATTCTTGTCAGTGGCACTGGGATTCTGTGTCTCTTTTTGTTGTGTCATCTTCCTGCATCAGCTGTCTGTATGTGCAAAATCACTCCTGGGCAGGCTGCGCTTTTTTTCGCACTGGGCAGCTCTCCTTGCAGGGCGTACTCCTTGCGCGTGGGGCTCCCCTACGTGGGGGATATCCCTGCATGGCAGGGCACTCTTTGCTCATCAGCACTGCATGTGGGCAGCTCACCACACAGGTCAGGAGACCCTGCGTTTGAACCCTGGACCTCCTATATGATAGATGGACTCGCCATCAGTTGAGCCAAATCTGCTTCCCGATAAATATATTCTTATCTTGCTTTGCACATTACCTTTAATCCAACTAGAATTTTTTTTTTCTGTATGTTGTAAGGTAGGGCTGTAATTTTATTTTTCCCCAGATTGCTGCTTATTGATCATCATTTAATGATTCCTTCCTTACTGACGTGGAATGCCATCTTCAACATATTTTAAATTCCTATAATAGCAAACACGTATTATGTGTCATTTATTTATTAGTCGGTGATTGTGCCAATACCAAACTTCTAAGTACTGTGGCTTTCAATTTGTTTTGATATCTGGATGGCACATCGTCCTTTATTACTATTCCTTAAAAAACTATTTTTTTAAAAACATTTTTATTTCTCCCCTGACCCCATCTCCCATTGTCTGCTCTCTGTACCCATTTGCTGTGTGTTCTTCTGTGTCTGCTTGTATTTTTTTTTTAATATTTAAAAAGTTTTATTTCCCCCTCCCCTTCTCTGATGATTTTTGCTATGTCCATTTGCTGTGTGATCTTCTGTATCTATTTCTCTTTTTCTGTCTTCTCATCTTTCTCCTCTAGAATTCAGAGGGATTCAATCCTGGGGACCTCTGATGTGGAGAAATGTTCCCTGTCAATTGTGCCACCTCAGTTCCTGGTCTCTGCTGCGCTTTACTCTGACTCTTCCCTTTGTCTCTCTTTTGTTGTGTCATCAATTTGCTGAGTGACTCACTTGTGCAGGCACTGGCTCACCACGCAGGGACTCACTTGGGCACTCGGCTCACTGCATGGGCACTCTGCTCACCACATAGGCACATTTTATTTTCGTTCTTCTTTTTCACCAGGAGGTCCCAGGGATTGAACCTGGGTCCTCCTCTATAGTAGGCGGAGGCCTTATCACTTGAGCCACATCCACTTCCCCCTCTGCTTGTATTCTCATTAAGTGGCTCCAGGAACCAACCCTGGGATCTTCCAGGGTGGGAGAGAGGTGATCACTCTCTTGCGCCATTTCAGCTTCCGTTCTACTACATCTTCTTTTTTTCTCTCCTCTGTGTCTCTTGTTGAGTCATCCTGCTGTGCCAGCTCTCCACATGGGTCGGCAGTCCTGTGCAGGGCAGCTTTTTCCATGCGAGGAGTCATTCCCATGCAGCGGTGCTCTCCTGCACAGGGCCACATTCCTGCGTGGGCCAGCTTGCCCTAACCAGGAGGCCCTGGGCATTGAACCCTGGACCTCCTATACGGTGGAAGGGAGCCCAATTGGTTGAGTCACATCCATTTCCAAAAAAACTTACTATTTTTGCATTTATATTTGTCGATGAAATTTACCTGTCTGACAATTCCATAAAGAAATTCTGATTAGCCTTTTACTAGGATGTTCTGACTTGATAAATTAACGTGGGAGAAGTGTCACCTTGCTTCCTCACCAGCCTGCCCGAACCAGGACCAGTCTGAACACACATTCAGGCCATTTTCTATACCCATCAGTAAAGTTCTATGGTTTCTTCACAGAGGTCTTATACATTCCTTGCTTATCTAGAGGTCAAGGAGCCTTTGCTGGGATCTTACTCACCACTTCACACCCAGAGGATTTACCGCCTATAGAGTTTGACACCCTATAATTTTATCTGTTCAACATATCTTTTCATTTCACTAAATTGCAGCTTTCTTGGGAGCAGAAACTTCAATAGCTGCAAGCTGCTGCACTGAACTGCACCCCAGCGCCTTGCACATAGTAGGCTGTCAACAAATGTTGAGAACAATGCAAGAGACTGGAACTCAAGAGGTGAGAGGGGACAGTTGCTACAAAGAGGGAGCAGGGAAGGTGATGCAAATGCTTCTTCAAGTACTCAGGGTCGACAATAAAGGAAGAGATGCTTCCCATTTATGTAAAAAATAAACATTGTCCAATTAAATGTCATGCAGGGACACTTAAATTCCCATTGTCTTTGATGGATGAAAATCTGCAACGTAAAAACAACAGCTAACAATGATATAAGCAATAGATGATAGAGGGAGGGGAAAGACCAAGGGAGGACGGTGGAGGGTCATGGCTCTCCACCAGTAATTTCAACACTGGCGATTGGCACTTGTACTGTCAGCCCACAGGAAGATTTAGATAGGAAGCTCTTCATCTAAACACCACCGCCATTCCCCCAAGGCGATCCAAGTCAGCTTAGCAGACAAAGACAAAGCTTGAGCATACTGTGCCTCAAGCAGCAACAGTAGTCCAGGAACATGAGAAATTCACAATACCTAAAATCTTTGCACCCCTGTAATGACAATGTTAGATATATCCAAAAGAGAATGCTGATTCAAAACAAGAGCTAAAGCAATATCGACTTCCCCTACTCCCCCTTAAAAAATCCTAAAATGAACCTCAATATTGGCGTTTTCAAAATTAGAAACATAACCTGGATGTATGTCTCCTCTTCCAGTTATTTGAGAAACTCGTATCGGATTCTTACTCTTTCAGAAGTCTCTAAATGACTTTCATAATTTAGTATGGAAAAACAAAGTACCTAGTCAAATTTAGCATTTTATTTAGAGTAAATTTTGATTTTGATTTTCAAAAGGCCAGGAAAATTCATGTAACAGAACTAAAATGATCTTAAGCCTGAGAATGAAAATAGTTTAATAAAGCTCTATAACTGCAGACTACAAAGCAAACACACACAAACTATTTATCTTCCTTTATTATTTTAGCTGATTTTTTTATACTATCCTAAACTCTCCTAAAGGAAAACTGTGAATATTAAAAACAACAAAATAGCAAATCTCACTTTCTCTACTCAAGCTCCCATTAAGAATTCTATTTCTGGATTTGTACTTAATTCTCCCAAACATCTTAGTTTAGATATATATTTAGCAGGCAGTACACTTCAACTATTAATGACTTGACAAAAGAAGGGATTCTGATATGAAAGAAGATCAAGAGATTCCTACAGAGATTTTGGACAAAAACTAAAAATTAAAAACATTTCTGACTACAGTAAAAAATGACCCAACTACTGGTTTGGCAACAAATGTTTAAAACAAAATTACTTAGGCCACTTTTGCTCTTACCAAAGTATATACGTATTTATTCAAAATCCTTAATTAGGAGTTACTGATTGTATTTCAGTCCTGGTTACCACTTAATTTACTCACCTCCCTGAGACTCAGTTTCTTCCTCCATAGAAGGGGACAACAGCACCTACTTCACAAGGTAATTGTAAAGACTGTATGGGATAATCTATACGAAAGCACTTAGCACACTACCTAGCAGGTATTAAGTGCTTAAATGTCAGCTATTATAATCATTGCAATCTATTTGCTGTCATTGCAAATCATTCGACTGAGCCCCTCAGAACAATGTATAAATTGAGAGCAGTCAGACACACTGGTACTGGTTTCAGGACATGAACTTTGCCACATTCACTTTGATTGCTCAAAGGTCTTTTTTTTTTTTGCTTACTTCCTGGATCTCAGCTATGTTCCAGAGAGACAGGTGAGACCTGCAGAGAGCAGTGTCCCAGATGTGGTGTTACTTTAGATGTGCAAACTTTTAGAGAGAAACCAGGGAAATGAAATCTCTGCCACCTAGGTCCTTTATCTTTTACTGCCTCTGGAAAACAAAAAAGAGTCACTCAATTTCCTAAAAGTTATTTCACTGAGGCCAAAGAATCAAAAAATAACTTTAAGAAAGACGCTGCATTTTAAGAAATGATTTAAAATAGACACAATTCCTAAGCTTTAGGGGTTAATGGAATTAAAACCCCCACAGCTGTTATCTGGAAAAGTGTCATTTCACTGCCTCCAGCAATGCCTGCATGAAATGAGTATTCCTGAGAAGGGAGTCGGCCAACTCACTGGTGACGTGGAGTGAGGAATTACAGGAGACCACAAGAGACCTCAGCAGCAGCGGGCGCCGCAGTTGCAAGAGAACCCGTTATTAGATGGAAGCACTTGGGGGTGGACAAACTAGTTCTTTTTCTCAAACCAGCATTAACTGCCACAAGAAATGGACTTAAAAGACCTTCCTAGGGTCCCTCCCGAGGCGGGTGTGCTCCCGGATGTGGGACTCAGGCGAAGCCCACAGAACCTTAAGAACAGGCCGGGCCCGACCCCCCAAGCCGAAGCCCAGTGTGCAGAGAGGTTAGGGTGGGAACCGGCCGACCTCCCCGGCGCCGACCGCTCCGGCCCGTCCCACCTCCCCGGGCCGGCCCGGCTGCCACGTCAGGCCGGACCCGCCGCGCCCCTGCCCATCCTCCCCCAACCCGGCCCATTGATTCGCCGGCTCCCCGCACCTCCGCAGCCCCCACCCGGGACCCCGCCGCGAGAGACACCTCATCAGAGCCGAGCACGAGGGGCACGCCCGCAGGATCCCCACCCCCGATCCCCGCCAAACCCAAACTTTTCCGCCAGCGCCGGGCCCCGCACAGTCGCTCGGCGCCTTCCCCTCACCGACGCCTCAAGTTCGCGGCCGGGCAAAGTGCGGAGCGGGGCCCAGCGCTGCGACAGCCCCACCCGGGCCCGAGCGCCCACCCGGGGGGCCGCGCGGGCTGCTCCCGGCTGCCGCCGCCCCGCCGAGCCGGCCGAGGGGTGTGCCGGGCCGGCGCTGAGGGGCCCGGGGGCGGCGGCTCCTGCGGGCGGCCCGGCCCCGCGCCTCCCGGGGCCTCGCCCGGCCGCTCACCCGCGCAGGAGCG
Source organism: Dasypus novemcinctus (assembly GCF_030445035.2). Classification (NCBI taxonomy): domain Eukaryota; kingdom Metazoa; phylum Chordata; class Mammalia; order Cingulata; family Dasypodidae; genus Dasypus; species Dasypus novemcinctus. The sequence continues at coordinate 12,167,033 of NC_080695.1, read as the reverse complement.
CGTCTTCCAGATCTTCAGCAGCAGGATGATGATGGCCGCCAGGTGGGACAGGTCCCCGGTCAGCCGGAAGATGTTCATGGCGGCGGCGGTCGGCGCGGCGGCCCCGGGGATGGGCGGCTCAGGCGGCGGGGACGCCTGCGAGGAAGCGACGAAGATGGCGAGAACGGGCGCGACGTGGCCAGGGACGTGGCCTAACTGCCGGCGCGCGCGCGGGGCAGCCTGGGAGAGCGCGCCGCCGCCGGCACCGCCCCCGGCCCCGCCCCTTAAAGGGCACTCGGCCGGGCCTCCCGCGGCTCCGGGCCGCGCTTTTCCCCGCGGGGTTCCCGGCTTCCCTCGGGTGCCAGCGATTTCCTTTTATTTTTGCAATGACAGTTCCTGGTGAGTTTTCCCCACTTCTTCCCACTGATCATAAAAGCTGTACAGGCTTATTGTAGGAAGAACTCTAAGAAGAAAGTGAAAAAAATCCGTGTCACTGAATTGTACACTTAAATGGGCTAAAATGGCACATTTTGTTGTATATATTTCACCACAGTAAAAATTAAAAAAAAAATTAATCCGTGACTGCAATCGCTCGAGATAAGATCGAACTTGGGGATAATGAGGATGTGGCTTACTGGGGGGTAGGTAAACATTTGGGACTCTCTTACGAAAGAGAATGCAAAATAAGATCGGAAAGTGAATATTTCCTAAGGATTAGAAAAGAAACCACAGGAAATTACCAACAGAAAAAAGCGTGGCCATTTCACCTCGAGGAGGGCCACTCTAGGGGACCACACTTTGTGTGGACGTGGCTTTGTTAGGGTCTCACTTCCCCATCTGCCCAACCCGGCTTCCTGCGCCCCCTTTCACAGGGAGGGGTCTGGGAAAGCAGGTAATTAGATGGGATTTAGGAGCCGGATCCTTCCCTGCCCAGCTGGCGGTGAAGGCCCCATCCCCACTGACAGCCTCTGGTAGAAGGGAGAGGCCCCTTAGGAAGACTTCCAGTGGCTGCGGAAGAGAAGGCACTTGAGGTTTCAAAGTTTTCCTTGGTTGAACCTTGTGCAGGAAATAGTAGCTGCAGGGATAATGGGACATGCCGACTCTTGCTCAGTGCCCCTGATGCTCTGTGTCTACAGGAAGTGAACGAGGAGCTGAGGGTCTTGAAAGTCAGGTGGGAAAGCCAAGGGCCTGTTTGTTCCCAAAGCCCCTGCAGTGGGAAACCTGCGATCAAGCGCAAATCTTTATAGTGCCAGAGCCGAACTTTAAAGGAATTTAGATGCCCAACTATCTTAGTGTCCTGGGGCCCCCATAACAGAGGACTGCAAACTGAGGGGCTTAAAAGAAAAGAAACTTACCGCCTCACAGCTCTGGAGGCTGCAAGTCCAAAGTCAAGGTGTCGGCAGGGGCAGGGCCAAGTCCCCTTCTAAGTTTCCGAGGGAGGGTCCTTGCTGGCCTCTTCCAGCTTCCGGTGGCTCCCAGGGTTCCTTGGCTTGTGGCCGGACCACTCCAGCCTCTGCCTCTGTCGTACACAGCCGTCTCCCCTCAGAACCCTCTGTCCCTATGTCTCTTCTTCTTATGAGGGCCCAGCTCCAGTATGACCTCATCTTAAAATTCTACCTGCAGTGACTTTATTTCCAAATCAGGTCAAGCTCACGGGACCAGGATTAGGATTTGAACAGACCTTTTCTGGGGGACAGACTCCCCCCCCGAGTGAAGCTGCAATGCCAGAGCTGCCGTGGCGGGCTCTAAAGGACAGCTCTGCGGACCCACCCGTGCCCAGGCCCTAACTCAGCGCTCCTCAGCCGTTAGCACTAGACTCCCTTGGAGGGCTTGCTAAAGCACGATTGCTGGGCTCCATCCCCAGAGTTTCTGATTCCGTAGGTCTGGGGGGAGGAGGGCAATAATTTAATGCTGGTCCAGGAACCAAACGTGGAGAATTACCTCCAGAGGAATGACCTGGTGAGAGGGGCACCTGCGCCACTACAAAGTCCTGTGGTGACTCTCCCATGGGAGAAGCTGCCACAGAGTTTGGCTCACAGAAAGCAACGGGCTGCTCCAACTCAGCAAGAAAGACCAGAAGCTGGAGGAAGGGGTCACACTTATAATGGCCAGTGAGGGAAATGTGGCAGGCAGCCCAGGGACCTGATCTGTAGAGAATTACGGAGATGGCTCAAGAACATTTTGTCCTGGGGCAAAGAAGACAGGGCCCTGCCAGTGCTGCATCCCAGCTCTCCCAGCTTTCTCTGCAGGCAGGGGCTCAGCCAGCACTGCTGTCTGAGAGCCTCCTGCATGCCCTCCACCAGCATGGAGTTCTATGTAAGCCTGCAGCCAACTGAAAGACCACTTTCCAGCAAAGGCGGTGGGGAGGGGTCCCGTGAACCTGAGGTCCACTAGTTATATCACACCCCACGCCACCCAGAAGCTGCCAGCTGGCTAGAATGTCGGCACAGCCTGCCCTTTAAGGTGCACTGCAAGGCTGGGGTGCCATCCCCCAGGACATCGTGTGTACACTAAACCAGAGACCTCTGAAGGGTGCTGTGTCCCCAGTGGAAGAACGTGGATCCAGAACCCAGGGGGTGGAAGCAGGAGTGGTCCATATACTAGCTACCTGCTGCTGCAGAACCAGTTACCCTACAGCTTAGCAGCTTAAAACAACAAACACTTATTATCTCGCCATTTCTGTGGGTCAGGATCTAGCTGCGGCTTAGTGGGGGGGGTCTCTGGTTTGGGGTCTCTCAATCAAGGTGTTGGCCGGGGCTGCGGTCATTTCCAGGAATGCCTGGGGATGACTGGGGAGGCTCTGCTTCCTAGCGCCCTAACGGGGCTGCTGGCAGACCTCAGGGCCCTGCCGGCGTCGGCTGGAGGTGTCCATTCTTTGCCACGTGGGCCTCACTGTAGGGCAGCTCAGAGCATGGCAGCTTCCCTTAGAGCAAGAAAGAAAGAGAGTGAGAGAGAAAGCTCAAGACGGAAGCCACAGACTTCGTGTGACCTAATCTGGGAGGTGACTGCCCGTTACCTGTGCTGTCACAACTGTGCTCTGCAGGAATAGAGCACTGGTCCCAGAACGGGAAACACGTCCCCCGGGGGACACAGCCAGGGTGCCATAGGACTACAAGCCGTGGCCCCTATCTGGGCCCTTTGGGCTTCTTGTGTGAGGGACCAGCAGGTAAGAAGAGAGAGACCCTCCCAGCAGAGGTGTTTGATCCTAATCATCAGGACGTGGGAGAGCCGCTGCTACAGATCAGGAGGGGTGGGGGAATTGGCCTAGAACCTCTTGATATGCCCTTGCCCTTGCCCTGGTGCAGGACTTCTTACCTTCTCTGTTCCACGGACCCCTGTGCCAGTCAGGTGAAAACCACAGACCTCTTATTAAGGCCATACTCTACTGTGTATTATTTAATAAACATATCACACCCTCACCAACACAGCCCCACAAGAATAAAGTTTTGTTGAATTACAGTTCGCACTCACGGACCCCTGGCTAAGAAGCCCTGCCCTGGTGTGCCTGTAAATGAGCAGTACAGCAGCCCCAGCCTGAGAGGGGCAGCGCCCGCCCTTGGTGTGCGGGGCTGGCTCCTGCCTCGAGGAAGGTCCTTCAGTCTATCAGTCAGGCGTCTCCAGAGAAACAGGACCGACAAGGTACAGCAGGATATAGAAAAAACAGTATTTATTTCTTTATTTTCATTAGCTCGTGTGACCACTGGGGCTGGCAAGTTTGGAATCTGCAGGGCAAGCCCACAGGCTGGGAACTCAAGGAGGAATTTATGCTGCAGCCTTGAGGCAGAATCTCTCTTTTGGGAAACCTCAGACCTTTTTTTGCTCTTAAGGCCACTAATTGATTGGATGAGGCCCACTGCCATTTTTTTTTTTAAGATTTATTTTTTATTTATTTCTCCGCCCCCAACCCCCCTTTTGTCTGCTCTCTGTGTCCACTTGCTGTGTGTTCTTCTGTGTCTGCTTGTATTCTCATTAGGTGGCTCCAAGAACTGATCCTGGGAACTTCCAGAGTAGGAGAGAGACGATCACTCTCTTGCACCACCTCAGCTCCCTGTTCTGCTGTATCTTCTTATTTTCTCTCCTCTCTGTCTCTTGTTGTGTCCTCTTGCTGCGCCAGCTCTCGGCACTGGCTGGCACTCCTGTGCGGGTTGGCACTCCTGCGCTGGGGGGCATTCCCACGCAGGGGGGCACTCCTGGGCGGGGTGGCATTGCAGCATGGGCCGGCACTCCGTGTGGGCCAGCTTGCCCTCACCAGGAGGCCCTGGGCTTCAAACCCTGTACCTCCTATATAGTAGGTGGGAGCCCAATTGGTTGAGCCACATCTGTTTCCCTCCCACCCCCATTATTGAGGATAATTGCCTCTGCTTTGTTACAGTCAACTGTAACGGCAGCATCTGGATGAGTGTTGGACTGCATAAGTAGGTACCATGGCTCAGCCAAGTTGGCACGTAACACTGACCATCTTGGAGGGAGAGGCTGAAGGGGAGAAGACTCTAGAATGGAGGAGACAGGTGGCCCAGGGAGGGTGCTGAAATCCTGGAGGACCAGCACCCCAAATATATACCTGAGAGAAGAGAGAAGAGAGGGAGAGGGAAAGCAAAGGAGAGAGAGAAAAGGAGAGAGATAGAAAGGAAAGAGACGGGGAGAAAGAGAGGGAGGAGAGAAAGAGGTGTGCCTGAGCTGCGTAAGAGGTGGGCTCTGGAGACACGGAGATGCGCTGCGAGATCCCCCTTGGACTTACTGTCCGGTCGTGGGGAGTGGGGGCAGCTGCGGGCAGCCATGCTCAGCTCTGGCGAGTGTGGGCAGGCTCAGGCAGTCAGCCCTTGGGAGTCTGCCTCAGTTACAGAGCCGCTTCACCCAAGGTCAGGTCCTTTCTGGGGCAGCCACACCCCATGGCCGAGCAGAGAGGCCCCTGCCACCTCTGCCCAAGGTGGACACTCCAGTGAGCAGCACTCGCTGCAGAGCTCCCCACCAGGTGGGCCGAGACCTCGTGGGGCCTGCACCTGCCATCTGGCTTCTCCCTCTGGCCAGGTTCAGTTCTGTCGCCTTCCTGTCACAGGTGTGATCCCCAACAAACCTCTTGCACCCTGGACTCCATCTCAGCGCCTGCTTCCAGAAGAGCCAACCTTTGACACCTTCGGTGCTAGCTGCTGTGGGCCACACTTGTATCGTGATCTGACCTTTGGCCTGGCACCTTCACCAGGTGACTTGGCACTGGCAGGGGGAGGAAGCATTCCTGGAAGCCATCTGTACTTGGGACAGCCGGCAGCCACATACTAGGTGCCTGGGTGTGACTGTGGACCCCATAAATGTCCCCTACTGACCCCAAACCAGACATGTCCCCAGTACAACTTCTCCCTTGACCACCAGAGAGCCCGAGGCCTCTCCGTTAACTCTCAGCACGAGGAGAATGTGAGGGAGGGAAACATGGGAAGTGTGATCTTAACCAATTGTGGTGACAATATCTTATTTTCACCAAAATTTTAAAAACGTATGACCTGTGAATACATTGCTGGGGTCCCTTCCAGGGCTTTGGAATTGGCCTGTGTGAATGAGGACCCTGTATCTTAAGCTTTCTTTGATTCCCGGTAAATATACTGCTAGGAGGTATTTTCTCCATTCGTATTTTATATACATACTAATACATATAACTAAGTTTAAAAATTATAACTCTTTCTCATCATTAATTCTTTTAGGCACCATTTTTTTTCCCCATGGTATTTCTTAACCTTTTTTAAAAAATTTCTCTCCCCTTCCCAGCCCGCCCCCCATTGTCTGCTCTCTGTGTCCATTCACTGTGTGTTCTTCTGTGTCCACTTGTATTCTTGTCAGTGGCACTGGGAAACTGCATCTCTTTTTTGTTGCGTCATCTTTTGCATCAGCTCTCCGTGTGTGCAGCACCATTTCTGGGCAGGCTGCACATTTTTTACATGCTGGGTGGCTCTCCTTAAGGGGCACACTACTTGTGCGTGGGGCTCCCCTATGCAGGGGTCGCCCCTGCGTGGCACGGCACTCCTTGCGCGCATCAGCACTGCGTGTAGGCCAGCTCACCACACAGGTCGAGGAGGCCTGGGGTTTGAACCCTGGACCTCCTATATGGTAGGTGAACCCTCTATCTGCTGGGCCAAATCTGCTTCCCTTCTTAACCTTTTAAAATATCCTTTTAATAATAAAAGGAATTCATGCTCACTATAGTAAATTTGAAACTATAAAAAGGTAAACATAAGGGGAAAAAAACAGCTGTAAGTCCAAACCCAGTAATGGAGACCTTGCCTGCTCTAGAGCCGAAGCTCAGAGAAGATGTGGTTTTGAGTGGGCGACGTTGCCCTGCTGGGGAAGCCACAGGCATGCTCAGTGGCCATCTCCCAGCCCTCGCCTACCCCTCCCCACCTCCTTTTCTGTTGTGCCCAGAAATTCAGGATGCTTCCGTTCTGTAGCCCGAGGGAGATGTTGAGTCTAATGAAAGGGCCTGACCAAGCCTTGACCCTGGAAACGAGAACAAGCAGCGCCAGCTGCTTCTCAGGGTGGGAAGCCCCAGGGGCAGCCCCCTCCCCGGGCATGTAAAGACCCCACCCTTGGCAGCCAGCTTGGTCTCCCCTTTCCGACTGAAGTGGGGCCCGCGGAGCTGCCACCCACCGACGCTGTGCCGAGCGGCTGGAGCCCGGTCTCGTGGGATCTCGTCCCCGGCTCTTCGGACCCTTTGTGCCATGTAGGTAACACAGCGGTCATTGCTGAAGGGCTCTCTTGCGCCTGAGCTTGTGTTCCCGTGACACACCTGTAACGATTGGCTCCACCCCACCCCACCCCCGGCTCCCTGATTCCCAGGGGGAGATTGCGAGTTGCAGTGTTACTGCTTCTGGGTGGGGGTGAGGGTGACTTGAACATCGTCCTGAATTGGACCGCCCGACTTGTTTGGGCAGGGGGAGAGGGGCGGCAATGGCTGCTCAGTCCCAGAAGATACCTGGGGGCCCCGACGGGGACTCCCCGTGGGTGCAGAGTTTGCTGAGCGGTAGGGCTTGAGAGTCCAAGGGGGCAGCCTGCCCCCGGTTATCCTGGCAAGAACACCCGTGAGTGACCTTGGACAGTTGTACCCCTGGACTCTGTAATTGGGATCCCAGCAGTTTGGGTCGGAACCTTCTTTGACACAGCAAAACCCAGAGGAGGAGGCTGGAGAAGGGAGCCCGTCACCTCTATCCTTGACAACTGGGTGCCAGGAGGTTAAACATCAGGGGACTACGCTGGGAACCTCTGCAGGATCTGCCCCCTACCCCCGGTTCAGCAAGGGGGTGGGGAGGGGACTGGCCAGCACCTGTGGCGGAGGGTTTGCAGCAGAGAGAGCCCCAGCGTGGCCTGAGCCTCAGCCCTGGCAGGACACTGGGTGGGGTGACCGTGTGGGGCGGTCTCCTGTATGTGAGTCCTTGCATAGTGTCTCCTGCGCTGAATCCGGGCTCATACTGTGCCTCGCTTTAGCCAGCACAATGCAGCAGAAGTGAGGCCGTGCTGGGGGGAGCTGGAAGAGGACTGGAAGTTTCTACTTCCTTTCTCTTTGGTCATGTGCTTTTGGGAGCCCTGAGATGCTACGTGGGAGATCTGGGTACACTGCTGGGGAGGTCACTGTGTGGAGAGAGACCTGTATGTAATATCTAATGTGACTGAGCTGGCAGAAAGGTGAGATATACCCAGAAACTGGGAATGATAGGAAGGCAAAAATCCCGAGAGAAAATAATCCTGGTTCGGATGCTCAGCTTGGCTGCTTCTGTTGGTGGCTTGTGCTTTAGAAGAATGCAGGAGAAAAGCCTAGAGCCTGTGCAGAGGGGGAGGGATAGGGGGAGTATCTCTACATAAAGTGAGACATTCAAAAAGTGACACCCTCATGAGCACATTAGGGAGAAAATCCCTGAGAAAGAGAAGAGGTTGTCTTAACCTTCACTCAAGAAGACCTTGACTTAGAGGAACAAAAAGAGTAAACTGCCCCTGAGAATTCTTACCAGAATCCCATCCTTACAAGGTTTGAAGCTGAAATTCATAGTAACCATCTGGCCCCCAAAACCTCCAAGAGAAATATCTGTAAATCCCTGACTTCAAAGAATTGCCACAGGCAGGGTTACAAGAGTAAAGTTCCCAATAAAATATCGCAAAGAACCCAAGTAAAAAGCCATTGTTAGAAAGAAACAGGAGAAATGATAGAGTGCAATATCAGACCTGAAAAAACTTCAGTTATTTGGAATTATCAGACAAGGAATATAAAATAAGTGTGTTTCGTATGTTTTAATAAATAAAGGAAGAAGTGAAATTTGAATGAGGAGCAGGAGACTATCAAAAAGTTTGTGTATATTTCAAATAGAACCAAATAGAACTTTTATAAATGAAAATTGTAATAAGTGAAACTCAGTAGATGAGTTAGACAGAGATTAAACACAACTAAAGAGAGAATTACTGAACTCGATGCTAGGTATGAAGAAATTAAATAGCATGTAGCACTATGAGGCAAAGAGATGAAAAATATGAAAGAGAGGGTCAAGAAGCAAAAGAAAAATAAAGTTAACAAAAATGTCTAATTGGAGTTTTAGAAGGAAGAAAAAAATGGAGAGAATTGGAGAGAAGCAGTATTCAGAAAGGTAATGGCTGAGAATTTCCCAGAACTGATGAATACTCTAATTTTCAAATTCAGAAATCTCAGTGAATGGAAGTGAGATAACAGAAACGAAATCTCTTCCTTGACCCTGTAAAATGCCAAGGCAAAGAAAAGACTCTGAAATCAATCACAGAGAAAATACTTTTTACAAAGGAATGATATTTAAACTGGCTGTTGGGGAACAGATGTAGCTCAAGTGGTTGAGAGCCTGCTTCCCATATATGAGGTCCTAGGTTCGATCCCCAGTACCTCCTAAAAACAAACAAACAAATTGAAAGACCAACTCTCATTGGGGAGTGGATTAGCTCAGTGATTGAGTGCCTGCTTCCCATGTACGGTATGAGATCCTGATACCTCCTTAAAAACACACACACACATTGTAAAATAACTATAAATAAATAGGCTATTGACTTCCCAAGACCAAAAATGGAATAACATATTCAAATGCATGAGAAAATATAATTGTCAACCTAGAACTGTACATCCAGTAAAACTATCTTTCAAGAATGTGGGGGAAACGGACTTTGGCCCAGTGGTTAGGGCGTCCGTCTACCACATGGGAGGTCCGCGGTTCAAACCCCGGACCTCCTTGACCCGTGTGGAGCTGGCCATGCGCAGTGCTGATGCGCGCAAGGAGTGCCGTGCTACACAGGGGTGTCCCCCGCGTAGGGGAGCCCCACGCGCAAGGAGTGCACCCATAAGGAGAGCCGCCCAGCGTGAAAAGAAAGTGCAGCCTGCCCAGGAATGGCGCCGCCCACACTTCCCGTGCCGCTGACGACAACAGAAGCGGACAAAGAAACAAGACGCAGCAAATAGACACCAAGAACAGACAACAAGGGGAGGGGGGGAAATTAAATAAATAAATAAAAATCTTAAAAAAAAAAAAAAAAAAAAAAAAAAGAATGTGGGTGATAAAAGACATTTTCAGAGACAAAACCAGAATTAATTAATTTACTACCAACAGACCCTCATTACAAAACATTCTAAAGTAAAAAATGTTCCAGAGAAAGAACAAAAACGATCCTGGAAGGAGATAGGAGAAGCCGGAAGGAATGATAATTCAGAAGATAAAAGATCTGCAGAGGAAAAAACTTGGGAGCCCTGGATAAACACTAAAACTCAGTGGCCATCCTTTCTTTCACCTAAGCTTTGCCTCCAGGGAACTATAATCTGCTTATTTCCCTGGATGGAGTTTTCCATTAAGCATGAAAAGAAACTGACAAAATTAAGTCTCCTATACCAGTGTTTCCTTTGACTCAGTAGTTCAGCTCCTGAATCAGCATTACTAGTAAGTGTCAACTTTCACAGCATGTTACATCATATCATTTGGTAGTTAGTATATGGAAAGGCTAATCGAGCTTTTTAGATGACTTTAGCAGGTGAGAAGTGACTCCATATTCCAGATACAAGGGTAAATCTTCTGATTTATTTTCAGGAACTTTAGGTTGCTTTTGGCAACTGTGGTGGTTTGGAAAACACGTCCTTTTTTTTTTTTTAATGAAGAATTTAGATTTATTCTCACATTTACATGCACATAATTTGTAGACTTCTTTAGAAAAGGAACCAGTCTCTGAGCCTAGCGTTTTAAACAATAAAAATACTGAGTCTTTGCACATTTTATACTGAAGAATAGCCAGCTTATCTCTGCCTTTCTCCACACCATTCTCTTCTGCTCACAAATACTCTAATTGAATAACCATAAAGCTGTCCTGATCCAAAGATAACACCCTACCTGCTTCTTTTAAATGAAAGTTTGGAAGGGAAGGTTTGAAGGCAGAATATGCTATCTTGGCTATTTGCATTCATGGCTTGAATTAAAATGAAAGAAAAAAAATTTGAGCATAGTGCAAATTTCATCCTACTCTCATTGCCCAATTCTACTAGCCATTCATCTTTTTTTAAAAATCTAGGCAACTTACATATTGCTAAATTTAATTTTACCTTTTGGCATTCTTTAATTAATATTTCATTGTTTAGGAATATTTATAAGCTCAGAAAATTGAGAAATCAAATCTTTTTTTTAAAAAAGATTTATTTATTTCTCTCCCCTCCCCCCCCCCCACCCCGGTTGTCTGTTCTCTGTGTCCATTTGCTGCATCTTCTTTGTCTGCTTCTGTTGTTGTCAGTGGCACGGGAATCTGTGTCTCTTTTTGTTGCATCATCTTGTTGTGTCAGCTCTCCGTGTGTGCAGCACCATTCCTGGGCAGGCTGCACTTTCTTTTGCGCTGGGCGGCTCTCCTTACGGGGCCCACTCCTTGCGTGTGGGGCTCCTGTATGTGGGGGACCCCCCTGCGTGGCTCGGCACTCCTTGCGCGCATCAGCACTGCGCATGGGCCGAGAAATCAAATCTTAAATGGCTGCTTTTTGTTGTTATGTGGCATATTTTGTGTCTTTGCAAGCCAGCCTCTTGGCTGGAGACTTTTTTTCCTTTTAGATTTGCTAACTCTCCTTTTAAGTCACAAGTCTTCTGTGGTTTAGGATGTGTCATAAATTATATTAGCCATTCTCCTTAAACCTAATCCATTCCTGTGTGTGTGAACCCATTGTAAGTAAGATCTTTTGAAGAGGTGACTTCAGTTGAGGTGTGGCCCAACCCAGTCAGGATGGGTCTTAATCCTATGACTGGAGTCCTTTATAAGCAGAATGAAATTCAGACAGAGAAAGCAACAGGAAGCAAAGGTTGAAAGACAACAGGCCAGAGGAGAACGGAGAGGCCAGGAGAAGCTGCCATGTGCACTGCCACGTGACAGAGGAACCCAGGACCAAGGATTGCTGGCAGCCAGCCCCAGGACGCCAGCCTTCAGGAAGAAAGCACGACTTTGATGATGCTTTGAGGTAGACTTCCTTCTAGCCTCAAAACCATGAGCTAATAAAATTTCATAGTTTAAGCCAACCCATTGCATGGCATTTGCGTGAGCGGTCAAGGAAACTAACACAGCAGCTAAGTTTGTGGTTTCTGTAAGTCTTGCCCATTTTACATACTTCTACCGAGTGTTAAGTGTAAAAATCAGGGACTCCTCAATATTTTGGTCCTCTCAGTGGCAAGGAGAACATTACAAAATAAACTGATTTATTGCCAGTCATATCCATAACAACACACAGTGTATAACTGCGTATTTCAAATCCTTTGAAAGCTGTCCTCTTCCCATTTCTCTCTTCATCTTGGGTAGAGTGTGTGTATGTCTTTTTTGGTATAGAGTAGGCTTTGTGAACTTTTTCTTTGGTAAAAATTATAGCACATAGATATTGACATAGTCATACTAGGAGGTTTGTAATTTCACTTCACTCTTTTCAAGAGCTTATGAGATAAAGTTTTAGTCTTAAGTACTGCAGGTTGATGCTATCTACAGGTGACCTTCGGGCCTCAGCACCTCACCTCTCTCTGTACCTCCCACAGGGCAGGTGCTAGCCTACCTCCCACTAGTGGGAGAGTCCCAGCTCTGCTCCAGAGGGTTCCCTCCTTCCTCATCGGAAGTCCTTCTTGCCCTTGGATGAACAGCAATGGGGACATCCATTTCCTTCCATGGAAACCCCTGCACCAACCCATAGGATGTTGCCTGGCCCAGGATCCCAGGAAGCACCGTCACTGGCTTTTCCTCCAAGTCTTGTTTATTTTATGTTGGGGAAATCGGCAATCCAGTCGAAGTATCTTTTTTAGAGAAAAGGTTTTTCTTTCATTTCAGGGCACTCTCAGAATAAAGGCACAGCCAATTCACACGACTAAGCAATCTGGAATTGCACTGGTTTCATAGAGACCTCACAGTTTTCCCCAAGAAGGCTTTGTGGGGCTTGCCTTCCTGTAACTGGAGGACCCATGGGAGAATTTCCTAAAAATGGGGCAACTTCCTCATAGGAAATAAGCATTCTTCCATCCAGCTAGCCCAAACATAGTTCCCTTGGTAACATTTAAAAATAAATCAGGGAAGCAGCTCAAGTGATAAGGCCTCTGCCTACTATGTGGGAGGACCCAGGTTCGATCCCTGGGACCTCCTGGTGAAAAAGAAGAAGAGAAAGCGTGCCCGTGTGGTGAGCCAGTGCCCGCGTGGTGAGCTGAGTGCCCACACGAGTGCCCACATGGCAAGCCAAGGGCCCGTGTGGTGAGCTAGTGCCCATATGAGTGCCTGTGTGGCAAGCCAAGTGCCCAAGTGAGTGCCTGCATGGCAAGCCGAGTGTCCACGTGAGTGTCCACGTGGTGAGCCAAGTGCCCGTGCAGTGAGCCAGCACCCACACAAGTGAGTCATGCAGCAAGAAGATGACTCAACAAAAGAGAGATGAAGAGCAGACAAAAAGAGAAATAGATACAGAAGATCACACAGGGAATAGATACAGACAGCAAAAACAGCAGGGCGGGGGAGGGGAAGGAGAAGGAAAAAAAGTTTAAAAAAAGAAACACAAAAAAACAAATGAGGGAAGCGGCTGTGGCTCAATCAGTTGGGCTCCCGTCTACTAGATGGGAGACCCTGGGTCTGTGTCCAAGGGCCTCCTTGTGAAGGCAGGCTCGCCCGCACACTGTGGAGAGCCGACTCAGCAAGGTGACGCAACATAACAGGAGACAAGTAAAAACACAGAAAAGCGCGCAGCGAATGGACACAGAGAGCAGACAGCAAGCAAGCCACAAGGGCTGGGGGATAAAAAACAACAAATTAGAGGGTGTAGATGTAGACCAGGCAGTTGGTGTCTGCCTCCCACATGGGAGGGCCTGGGTTCAGTTCCATTTACAATAGCAACTAAAAGAATAAAATATTTAGGAATAAACTTAACCAAGGATGCAAAGCACTTGTATTCAGAAAACTATAATGCATTGCTAAAAGAAATTTTAAAAAAACTAAATTGGAAGAACATTCCATGCTCACAGATTGGAAGACTAAATATCATTAAGATGTCAATTCTACACAAATTGATATACAGATTCAATGCAATCCCAATAAAAATTCCACCAGCATTTTTTAAAAAAGATTAATTTTTATTTATTTCTCTCCCCTTCCCTGCCATCCCTTCCATCCCCAGTTGTCTGCTCTCTGTGTCCATTCGCTGTGTGTTCTTCTGTGTCCGCTTATATTCTTGTCAGCGGCACGGGAATCTGTGTCTCTTTTTGTTGAGTCATCTTGCTGCGTCAGCTCTCCGTGTGTGTGGTGCCACTCCCGGGCTGGCTGCACTTTTTTTGCACTGGGCAGCTCTCCTTACGAGGCGCACTCTTTGCACATGGGGCTCCCCTATGTGGGCGATACCCCTGCATGGTACGGCACTCCTTGCGCACATTAGTACTGTGCATGGGCCAGCCCATCACACAGGTTAGGAGGCCCTGGGTTTGAACCCTGGACCTTCCATGTGGTAGGTGGACACTCTATCCATTGAGCCAAATCTGCTTCCCAACCAGCATTTATTAAGCAAATGGAAAACACATTTATCAAATTTATCTGGAAGGGTAAGAGGCCCTGAATAGCCAGAAACATCTTAAAAAGAAAAAGTGAAGTTGGAGGACTCTCACTTCCAGACTTTAAATCATATTACTGGGAAGCAGATTTGGCTCAACTGATAGTGTGTCCGCCTACCATATAGGAGGTCCAGGGTTCAAACTCAGGGCCTCCTGACCTGTGTGATGAGTTGGCCCATGTGCAGTGCTGATGCACGCAAGGAGTACTGTGCCACACAGGGGTGCCCCCCATGTAGGGGAGCCCCATGTGCAAGGAATGTGCCCCACAAGGAGAGCCACGCCGCACGAAAAAAGCACTGCCTGTGCAGGAGTGGTGCGGCACACATGGAGAGCTAATGCAGCGGGATGATGCAACAAAAAGAGACACAGATTCCTGGTGCCACTGACAAGAATGCAGGTGGACACAGAACACACAGTGAATGGACACAGAGAGCAGACAATGGGAGGGGAGGGAAGGGGAGAGAAATAAAAAATAAAGCTTTAAAAAAATCATATTACCTAGCTACAGTGGTAAAAACAGCATGCTATTGGCATAAAGATAGACACATAGATCAATGGAACCAAACTGATGGTTCAGAAACAGACCCTCACATCTATGGCCAAGTGATTTTTGACAAGCTTGTCAAGCCCTCCCAGTGGGGACAGAACAGTTTATTCAACAAATGGTGTCGGGAGAACTGGATATCCATAGCCAAAAGGAAGAAAGAAGACCCCTATCTCACAGCTTATAAAAAAATTAACTCAAAATGGATCAAAGACCTAAATATTATTGTATATAAAATATACAATAAAGCTCCTAGAAGAAAATGTAGGGAAATATCTTCAAGACCTGGTGGTAGGTGGTGGATTCTTAAACCTTACACCAAAACCACGAGCAATGAAAGAAAACATGGATAAATGGGATCTCCTCAAACTTAAACATTTCTGTGATTCAAAGGACTTCATCAAAAAGGTAAAAAAGAAGCCCAGTCAATGAGAAAAATACTTGGAAACCACTTATCCGATAAGGGTTTGATTTCCATTCTATATAAAGAGATCATACAACTCAACAATAAAAGAGCAAGCAATCCCATTAAAAAATGGGCAAAAGATTTAAATAGACATTTCTCCAAAGAGGAAATACAAATGGTCAAAAAGCACATGAAAAACTGTTCCATATCACTAGTTATTAGGGAAATGCAAATTAAAACAACAATAAGATATCATCTAACTCCACATAGAATGGCCATTATTAAAAAAACAGACAACAATAAGTGCTGAAGTGGATGTGGAGAAATAGGAACACTCCTTCACTGTTGGTGGGAGTGTAAAATGGTGCAGCCTTTGTGGAAGACAGTTTGGCGGTTCCTCGGGAAGCTAAATATAGAACTGCCACATGATCCAGCAATTCCTCTACTAGGAATATATCCAGAAGAACTAAAAACTATGACATGAACAGACATCTGCACACCGATGTTCATAGTGGCTTTATTCACAATTACCAAAAGATGGAAACAACCCAAGTGTCCATCCACCAATGAGTGGATAAACAAAATGTGGCATATACATATGATGGAATACTATACCGCAGGAAAAAGAAATGAAATTGGGACACGTGATAACATGGTGAGTCTTAAAGACATTATACTAAGCGAAGTAAGCCAGTTAAGGGACAAATATTTCATGGTCTCATTAACATGAACTAAATATGAATAATAAACATATGGAATTAAACCTCAAGTATAGGTTATTAGGAGGTAAGAGGAAGGTTAAGAAGAACTGATTCTTAATGTATGTAGAATTTTTAATTAACTTGACTGTGAAAGTGTGGAAATGGATAGAGTTGATGGTAACACATGATAGTGAGTAGCAACTGTTTTATAAATTGGATTGTGGCTGAAAACAGTAGTCTGGGGATGTAAATGTCAATAGAAAGAAAGCTAAAGAATAATCTAGAGACTGAATAACACAGTGAACCCAGAGGCAGTTAAGAATTGTGGTTAAGGGTACAAATGCAAGAGAGTCCTTCTGTGAGCTAGAGCAGATGTACACCACTATTGTAGGGTGATGGGAATATGAAGAAGCATGGAAAAACTATAATTCGTATGACCTATAGAGTGTGGTTAACAGCAATACTATAATATTCTTGCATTAATGCCAAAGCTGTACTGTATTGATAATGGAGGTGTACAGAAAAAGTGTGCCAAATGTTTGCTATGGACCATGATTGGTGATAATGCCTATGATATTATCTCATAATCTGTAACAAATGTTCCACCATGGTGTGTTGTTGTACAGGAAATCTACACATCTGTAAGATTGTTTTGCAAGTAACAAAAATATATTTTTAAAAAATAGTGTGGGTTGGGGGAAAAATACACCAAATATAAGATAAGGACTATAGTTGGTAGTAATATTTTGATGATGCTCTTGCACAGTTTATAACAATGCAAAGTGTTAGTGGAAGGGTGATATATGAGACCCCTGCATGATGCTATGTATGTCTGTTTTGTAAATTCACAATCTTTACTACACACTTATTGTTTATGCATGTTCGTGTATGAATGATACACTTCAATTAAAAAAAAGTAAAAAAAAAAAAAGGCAAGGCTAGGTGACAGAATTATTTACCAAAGAAAAAATAGAATTTAAAAAAAAAGCAAAGGTCAAATACTGCATAATATCATATATATGAAATAGCTGGAATAAAGCAAATTCATAGAGACAGAAAGTACAGTTTACCAGGGGCTGGGGGGGACAGGGGAATGGGGAGATTGCTTAATGGCTACAGTTTCTGTTGGGGGTGGTAGAAAAGTTTTAGAAATGGATGGTGCTGGTGAACATTATGAATGTAGTTAATATCACTGAGTTCTACACATGAAAATGGTTAAAATGGAAAATTTTGTATATGTTACTGCAATAAAATTAAAATAAAAAAGGAAAGCAAAAAACAACTGAGAAAAAGTGGAAAAAAAGAAAACAAATCAGGAGGTATAGATGTAGATCATGCAGTTGGGCTCCTGCCTCCCACAGGGGAGCTCCTGGGTTCAGTTCCCAGTGCCTCCTAAAGAAGACAAACAACAAGCAGACATCAAGCAAAATAAATGAGCAGACAATGAACAAAAAAAAACCCTCCAACAATGAGTAGACAATGAGCAAGACAATGAGCAAAACAACAAGCAGACAGTGAGCAAAAATAAAAAATGAGCAGGAAGAGGGTGTGGCTCACACAGTTTGGGCACCTGCCTACCACATGGGAGGTCCCTGGTTAGGTTCCGGTGCCTCCTAAAAAAAGAAGAAACAAGCAGACAATGAGCAGACAGATGAGGGAACCATCTGGGGGTTAGGGAATAAACGCTATTAAAAACAAAAAAAACCAAATCAAATCCCTTTTTTACAGGGGAACCCTACTATATTCTAGGGTACTATGACTGCATCAAATGACAAATATTTTATTTCAGGGGCGGCAAGCTCACCAGGCTCCATGTGGTCCACAGAAATGTTTTCTTTGGCTCATAAGAAAACACTGATAGCCTTTCTTAAAGTTTTAACTGGTTGCCAACATTTCAAAATCAGGGATAAAAAAAAAAAAAAAAAGAGAGCGAGTTTCTGAATTCCTTTGAGAAAGCCGGAAGACCAGGCAACACAAGACTTGCTTCCCACATGGAAATCCATCAGCAGGAGCAGCGTGGAAATTCCCTCCGGTGGCAAGGTATGCACGCTCAAGTTCCCCCGCCCCCAGCCCTATGACTTCTCCCCCCCCTCTGTGTGTCAGTTACTTTCGCCCTTGCCCTTGGCCTTTCTTTCTTTTTTTTAAAAATCTTTTTTTTTTTTTTTTTAAGATTTATTTATGGGAAACGGACTTTTGCCCAGTGGTTAGGGCGTCCGTCTACCACATGGGAGGTCCGCGGTTCAAACCCTGGGCCTCCTTGACCCGTGTGCAGTTGGCCCATGTGCAGTGCTGATGCGTGCAAGGAGTGCCGTGCCACGCAGGGGTGTCCCCCATGTAGGGGTGTCCCCCGCGTAGGGTAGCCCCCCGCGCAAGGGAGCCCCACGCGCAAGGAGTGCACCCATAAGGAGAGCCGCCCAGTGCGAAGGAGGGAGCAGCCTGCCGAGGAATGGCGCCGCCCACACTTCCCGTGCCGCTGACGACAACAGAAGCGGACAAAGAAACAAGACGCAGCAAAAAGACACAGAAAACAGACAACCGGGGGAGGGGAGGGGAATTAAATAAATTAAAAAAATAAATCTTAAAAAAAGAAAAAAAAAGATTTATTTATTTGTTTCTCTCCCCTTCCCTTCCCCCCACCCCAGTTGTCTGTTCTCTGTGTCTATTTGCTGCGTCTTCTTTGTCCGCTTCTGTTGTCAGCGGCACAGGAATCTGTGTTTCTTTTTGTTGCGTCATCTTGTTGTGTCAGCTCTCCGTGTGTGCGGCACCATCCCTGGGCAGGCTGCACTTTCTTTCATGCTGGGCGGCTCTCCTTACGGGATGCACTCCTTGCGTGTGGGGCTCCCCTACGCGGAGGCACCCCTGCGTGGCACGGCACTCCTTGCGCGCATCAGCACTGCGCGTGGCCAGCTCCACACAGGTCAAGGAGGCCCGGGGTTTGAACCGCAGACCTCCCATGTGGTAGACGGACGCCCTAACCACTGGGCCAAGTCCGCTTCCCTCATAGTTGTTTTCTTACCCCCCAGCCCACTCCATCCATCTACATTACTTGCCTGGCCTCTGTAGGTCTTTTGTTTACAACCCTTGTTTCAGGACTTCAGATACACATCGCCAGACTTTTACAGACATGAGCCAATCGTTTTCTTGAGCAGCTTGGTAGCTCCCTACCTTCACGCTGTTTCAGTTTGGTTTAATGGGCATTTATTGAGCACTTGCTGCATGCCAAGGCTAAAAGAAGCCGGGCCAAAGGGAAATAAGTGGAAGACAAGGTTATCAGTGGGTCGACAACCGGTAGCTGAAGCCTGGGTGTGTGTGAATTTGCCAAGGGAGGGTAAACAGTGTCTGGTGCCGCCCAAAGGCCAAGGAAGATATGGACAAGAAGCTCTGCCCGTGGCTTCCTGTTGCGGGTGATAGCATGTTCCCAGGAATGACGGAGGAGACAGTCAGACTGCAGTGTGCTGAGAGGTGAGCGGGCAGTGAGGGCACAGGGGCTGCGAGTGGAGGGGATACCACTGAAGCTTGGCTCTGAAGTGGGGAGTGAGAGAGCAACAGCCAGTAGGGTCGAGAACTGCTCTCAGAAGGTGGGATGGGAGCGAGCCAGTGGCAGGGAATTTGTGGCCCCTGAGGGACTGAGACCCCTGGGGGCTTGGGGGAGCTGGTATCCAGCACAGACAGAGAATTAGCTCTGAATCGGAGGAGGTTGGGGGCAGGTGCACAGAAGTTTGTAGGTGGAGGTACAGAAAATCCTGCCTGATAAAATCCTTTCTCTGTGAAGCATCAACTTCACCCAGAAATTCTGGAGAACTTATAGGAATTGAGACTATTATATACTTGGCACCTGATAAGAGAGGACTTGGGGGGGAGTGAGAAAGCGTTTTTTTTTTTTAAAGATTTATTCATTTATTTATTTCTCTCTCCTCCCCACCCCACCCCCCCGCCGCCATCCCAGTTGTCTGTTCTCTGTGTCTATTTGCTGCTGCGTGTTCTTTGTCTGCTTCTGTTGTTGTCAGCGGCACGGGAATCTGTGTTTCTTTTTGTTGCGTCATCTTGTGTCAGTTCTCCGTGTGGGCGGCACCATTCCTGGGCAGGCTGCACTTTCTTTCCTGCTGGGCAGCTCTCCTTACGGGGCACACTCCTTGCGCGTGGGGCTCCCTATGCGGGGGACACTCCTGTGTGGCAGGGCACTCCTTGCACACATCAGCACTGTGCGTGGGCCAGCTCCACACGGGTCAAGGAGGCCCGGGGTTTGAACCGCGGACCTCCCATGTGGTAGACGGACGCCCTAACCACTGGGCCAATTCCCCACCAGGACTTCATGTTGAAGTGGCCTTGGAAGGCCGACACAATGGAAAGAAATAGTGTTAAGCAAGACAGAGAAGAGATTTCCACTCAGACGATGGGCTTTAGATTTGGACAGACCCAAATACTGGACTCCAGCAAGTCACATGAAATTTCTGAATTTCATACTTTTTATTGGTTAAGAGGAGATAAAGTCCAACTCGGAGGGTTGTCGGGAAAGTGAAATGAAATGAAATATGTGAAAACATTGAGCTCATGCCGAGGGAGCATTAACGGATGTTACTAGTATCTGGAAAGGTGGTGTAGAAGTAGGCTAGGGAAGTGGACGTGGCTCAACTGATAGAGCGTCCCCCCACCATATGGAGGGTCCAGGGTTCGATCCCCAGGGCCTCCTGACCTGTGAGGAGCTGGCCTATTCGCAGTGCTGCCATGTGCACAAGGAGTGCCTTGCCACGCAGGGGCGCCCCACGTGCAAGGAGTGCACACCGCAAGGAGAGCCACCCCACGTGAAAAAAGCGCAGCCTGCCCAGGAGTGGCACTGCATGCACGGAGAGCTGACGCAGCAAAATGACACAACATAAAAATAGACGCACTTTCCCAGTGCCGCAGGATAAATGCAAGCAGACGCAGAAGAACACACAGTGAATGGGCACAGGGAACAGACAACGGGGTGGGGGAAGGGGAGAGAAATAAAATAAATCTTAAAAAAAAAAAAAAAGAAGTAGGCTTTGCTGTTTGGTTAGTATCACTGAGAGATAAATTCCCGGGACACACAAGCCTGTGTGCACACTCGTGGCTGGGGTAGCTGGGATTTGCTGGTTCAGTAGCTCGCAAGTCCAGATGCCTACCTCGAGCACAGTTCAAGCCAGGGCACAGCGAGCTTTCCACCGGGGAGTTCCCCTCTGCTGTACGCAACTGCAGACCCCCTCCATGGGGTGGTCCTGGCAGCACCTTCCAGGCTCCCGTGCTCTAGACACCCAGGAATTCATCCAGAGGACAGGGAGCCTCCATTTCTAAACTCCATTTCTAAATTAAGTCTTGGACCCACTCAACACCACCCAGGGAGGGTAACGAGACCTTCCTTGTCCAATCGGCACAGATCCAGGACCTGGGAGTAGGGGAGGGATAATTTCCTAAAGGAAAAATTAGGAGCTGTTCCCAGCATAAAGGAGACAGGTTGCTAGGCAGGGACAGACCACTGCTGCCCACTGGCAGGGGGGTAAGAGGCAAGAGGGTTTGACGAGCACCCCATGCAGGCACGAGGGGCTGGATACCCGGAGTCAGGCTGGCTCCAGGTGGATCCAGCCACTGGGGACTTGCAGAGGCTGGGTTTGGCGCCAGGGTGCTTGGCCGCGGCAGGCATTTTGCAAAAATGGCCCCGATTCTCCACCCGTCCCCGAACCCACACCCTTCGCAAGGTGATTTTGTGGCTCGTTCCTCTCCTTTGGAACCTAGGCTGGCCTTGATGCTTGCTTGGACAGTAAAGTGCGGCAGAAGGGATGGTGTCCTTGTTCTGAGGCTGGCCTCCACGGGCATCCTGGGCCTTTGCTTATTCTGGACCCCTGCCTCCACCAAGTGGACCCCGGCTAGTTGGCTGGAGGATGACAGTCCCCATGAAGCCATCCCAGCCAAGGCCCAGCCATGAGAGCCTGGCGTGAGCAACAGCTGCCCAACCAGGTCCCAGCTGAGCCTGTGAGCCCAGCTCAGCTCAGAAGTGGCCCATAGACTTGTGTGTGAGTAGTAAGTGATGATGCTTTTTGTTTTTTTTAAAGAGTCATTTATTTATCCCTCCCTCTCCCCCATTGTCTGCTTTCTGTGCCCATTCGCCGTGTGTTCTTCTGCGTCCGCTTGCATTATCCGGTGGCACTGGGAAAGTGCGTTTATTTTTATGTTGTGTCATCTTGCTGCATCAGCTCTCCGTGTGTGCGGCACCACTCCTGGACAGGTTGCACTTTTTTCATGCGGGGTGGCTCTCCTTGCAGGGCGCACTCCTTGCGCGTGGCACGGCACTCCTTGTGCATGGCAGCACTGCGCGTGGGCCAGCTCACCACACGGGTCAGGAGGCCCTGGGGATCGAACCCTGGACCCTCCATATGGTAGGCGGATGCTCTATCAGTTGAGCCATGTCTGCTTCCCAAGTGATCATGTTTTCAGCCATGGAGGTTCGGGAGCGTTTGTTACATAGCATTGTTCTGGCCAGTAGATAACGACAGGAGGTATGTAACAATGCAAGCTGTGGTCCTGGGCACGAGGCTGGACCTGCCTGGGGAGGGCACCTGCTTCTAATGTGCAGGACAAAGCCCTGTGGACCAGCTAGGCCCTGGCAGCATGCCAGTCCATGGCCTGACGGAGTTGAGAATCTCTCTGGAGTTCACATGGGGACGTTAAAGGACCCAACATGTTTCCCAGAGACACAGGCTGTGGGAGCTTACGACAGTGACCTGCCGTGAGTTGCCGGGGAGAACTGAGCCATGCCTGCGTACGTTGTTTCCCCCTCCCCAGAGTTACACACTTTGGTTTAGACATTTCTACAGAGTGACTGTGAATAGGGAGCCAAGAAAGGATCCTACCTGGCCTCAAACAGGGGTTTGCAGAAGACGTGAAAGAACTGAATGAGTCCCAAATACTGCCCTGGGTGCCATTAATGATTTGATTGTTGGGGGACAGAAAGAATCCAAGAAAGGGGTTTAAGGTGTATTTCAGACTTCTGTGAAAGAGAGCTGAGCAGAAGCGCCCTGACGCAGGGATCTGCTGACCGGAGCGTGGAAAGGCACAACAGGTCAACGCGCCCTCCCTGCCCCCCGCTCCGCCTGCCCCCAGCAGCCCCAGCTCCCTGGCTGCTCTCCAGCCCGGCTCTCCCCAGGGCCGCAGAGGCACGCCTAACAGGGCCTCCCGTTCCGAACGGATCCCAAATTGCACCCTCCATCCACAACCTGCTCTGCTCCTGTGACCTATCCAGGGACGTCCTTCCAGCTGAGGGACACCAAATCGTGAGCATCTCCACGTTCTCTCCATCCCAGCACCCCGACGCCTCTGCCTGCCTGGAGTTTGTCCCCTGGGTTGAAAGCTCAACTCTGCAGCCTGACACGAAGGCAAATCCACTCTCCCCCTGGCCGCTCTCCTGGCTGGCCCCCTCCTCCAGGCATCTGCGGCGCCTTTAGCTTCCAGAACCGGCTCAGGTGCACGGGCCGCCACCCCCTGTCCACTGGGAGGCCAGGGGCCGCCCCGGGGCCTCCAGGCCCTGTGCCCACTGGGCTGTGCTCAAGGCCCTGCTGCCTCCACCCTGGGGTCCCCCGCCGGCTCACAGCAGGGTTGGGATGGCCTCCCCCGGGGCCCGTGGAGACGACCAAGCAGATGAGACAACTGGGGCGCCCTGCTTGCAGGCCCTCTCCCCACCCCACCGAGGGACCCCGACACCCTGAAGGCTCCCACAGCCAACACTTTATTGAAACGCGCCCGGGAGCGAGGCAGGGGAGAGGGACGCGGGAAGCCGAGGGAGCGCAGGGGCAGGACAAGGCGAAGGTCCTTCAGGGCCCTGCAGACAGCAAGGCGGGGACATCGTCCTCTGGAGGCCCGCCCCGGAGGGTCTCGGCCGGGCCGGGGAGTGGGGTGCCCGCAGGAGGTGGCAGGGGGGCCCGAAGCTCGACGGCTGAGGTAGTGGAGACACGGGCGGGCGCCGGCATCCCGCGGCCGGGCCCTTTGCCACCGCGCCGGGCAGTCCGCGCGGGCAGCGCATGGACCCCGTCGGGCCGAAGGGGCTGCGGGGTCACCGCGTCACCAGGCCAGGGGCGAAACCATCCCGGAGCTGCGCGTGCCTTCTCCGCCCTGCAGGTCCGTGAGCGCTCGCTGTGGGGGGGGCAGAAGGGGACAGTGGGGAGGGCGCAGCCCGGCCTTGAGCCTCCGTCCCCCTCGTCCCACCCCAACCCAGCAGACTGCAGGCTCCACCGGAGGGCACCACCCGCGCATCTCGGGGACCCCCTCGTTGGATCTCTCCTAACTGGCCCCGCGGCCTCCCGGCTTGGCTCACCTCGAACTTGCTCATGAACTCCGAGAAGATGCCAAAGAAGGCCTCGGAGGTGGTGGCTTTGGAATCTTCCCCGAAGAAGGCCAGGGCCTTGCCCAGCTCCTCCGTGGCCTCCCGCTGCAGCCCGTCCAGCGCCCGCAGCGCCGGCTGCGCCGTCTCCAGGAAGGACTGGTGGCCTCGGTCAAGGACGAAGGTCCAGCTGAGCGCCCACAGGCTCCAGCGACGCCCGGGTGCTTCAGAGCCCGGGTCCTTCTGAGCGCGGCCCTGCTCTCAGCCAGCTCCAGGTCCCGCCCAATCCCGCCCAGCCTCAGGCCTCTGCTCAGAGGCCACTGCTCCCCTCTGACCCTTACCCCCTCATAGAGCCACCCCCTGTCACTCTGTTTTTGGTTTTGTGGGGTTTTTATTTTTAGGTCCTGGGGCCAGGGATCGAACCCAGGGCCTCTTATGTGGGAGGCTGGCACTCAACCACTGAGCCACATTGACTCCCCTGAGTTTGTTTTTTCATTTGTTTGCCTTTTCGCTTTTAGGAAGCACCGGGAACCGAACCTGGGACCTCCCATGTGGGATGCAGGTGCTCAACTGCTTGAGACACATCCACTCCCCATGCCACTCTGTTTTCTCATAGAAGGTGTCACTATCTGAAATTGCTCCCAAGTTTGTCTCTTGGCTGGAAGCTTGGTGAGGCTGAGGACTGCTTGCCTGTGCATCTCTGGTGCTTAGAATAATTTTGGGCACATAGTAGGTCCTCAGAAAATATCATTTCTTTCAGCACTTAGGTTGTGCCAAGCTTTTCTCTAAGTCTTCTAACCATTCTCATGAAATTATCATAACAGCTCTGTGAGATAAATTATCCCCATTTTACACGTCAAGAAACTGAGGCACAGAGAGCTTTAGCAATTAGCCCAAGGTCACATGGTATGCACAGTCAGAGCCAGGGCTGAACCATCTGCATCATAACTGGTTAATCACAACAGCAACCTGTGATAGGGATGGTCTCTATCTTTTTATAGATGAGAAAACCAGGGCTCAGAGAGGGTGAGTTACTTGCCCAGTGTCACACAACTGGTAAGCAGCCAAGCCAGGATTTGGGCGCAGGTCTAGCTGAAGGGCTACTGTGTCCCCTGCATCAGCTCCCGTCCCTCTACAGATGCTGTCTTTCGGTGACCATCGTCCTTTCTCTGGGAACCTCCCACGGAGGCAGGCTGACACCCACGGACACAGGCTGACACCCACAGACATGAAGTAGCCTGTTTCCACATCTGCAGGGCATCTGGGTGTCATGGGGTGAAAGTGGATGGGGTTGACCAGCAGTTTGCACCAACCCCAGTGTCTGCTCGGTGATGTCCTGCCAGGCACCCTGGGTGACAATCCCTCTAAGAAAGGGGGACCTGATGCCAACTTCCTATCCCTGCACTCATCCTCAGCCGGCACCATGCGCTGGGGTCAGGGATAGACGACAGGGATTTTCTGGGGAAGGGGCTGTGGCACTTACCACCCCGGCTGAGAGGCGTAGCCCCTGGAGCCTCCCTGTCTAGCTCTAGCTCCAGCAGGGAAAGCCCTGTCTTCCTTCCAGGGGCACTGGGGCCCCAGAAGGGGAGCGAGAAGAGATGCCATGTGCCCTTCTGTCTCTCCCCTGGCCCAGCCCTGCAGGTGGGTCTCCATGGGGACATTTCCCTCTCCCCAGCACCTTCCACTGCCCGACAGGCCTCTCCTTGCACCCTGTGACTTAAGTCTGGGCTCCACAGCTCATGGGGACAGATGGGGTGAGGCTGTGGCTTTGGGACCCTCACAGAAGAGCACCTGCCTCATTACACACAGACTTGGCATTAGCACTTGGTTCTCAATGACCCAGCACGGATCCCTCTCCTAGGACCCTGGGTGCTCAGCAGCCTCTGCTGGGAGAGGGAGGCTGAGGCAGCCGCTGGAGCTACAGCAGCCTCTACCTGCTCCCCCCCAGAGACCACCCTGGTGCTGGTCCAGGTTTTTTGGAGGATACTGCCATGACCACGGCAAACTTGTCCTCACTGGAGGGGGACAGGCTCTGGCAGGTAGCCTGGATCTCGCTGACGGTGCCGTGGAGGTCGGCCAGGTCGCTGGTCAGGGCCCGCTGGTTCACTGCAGGGGAGGGGACGGAGGCCTCACGGGGACGGCCCTTCCAGCCCAGGAGGGCCGGGCCTCTGTCCCGTCACCCCCTCCCCGCCCGGGCCGCCCGAGTACCTTTGGCAGCGAGGGGCACGGTGGGCAGGTCCTGCGCAAAACCCAGGAGTTCGGGGAAGTGCTGGCTCAGCGATTTGGCAAGAATGTGCAGGAAGGTGGACTTCCCATCCACCGTCTTGGTGGAGTTCAGCTGCAGACGACCCCCACACAATCCTCAAGGAGCCCTTCACCCTTCCTCCCTCTCGGGGTTTGCTGGGATCACCTGTGGCCCATCTGAGCCTCGGACACCCCAATCCACTGGGTCCCTGGAACCCTGGGGAATTCTGAGTGGCCAAGCTGCCCTTTCTCTGATCCTGGATGGTTCAGGGAAGGCGGACCTGACAGTGGTGGCGGGTGACAGGGGTGGCCTTGACTCTCTCTGCTCCTAGAGCCTCCCCTGGCTGCCTCCACGCTGTCTCCAGCTCCTGAGGCTTGGAGGAGCCAGGCTTCCCCTCTGCCAACCCGCGACGGCCTCACATGGGGCGCAGCCCGGCCTTCTCTCCTGGGTGCTGATGCCTCTAGCCCCTCTGCCAGCCTCGGAGCCAGGCGCCTTGGTGGCAGGGGTGGTGGGGGAGCTGTTGGGGAGTGGGGGGTGGGGTGCACGCTCACCTCGGTCAGGAAGTTGATCTTGAAGCCGGTGGTCCTGCTGCTCTCGGGCTGCCCGTCGTTGAGATAGTTGCCCATCGCCAGCACGAACTGTGGGGAGAAGGGGCCGTCCTGGGGGCCGCCGCCAGGGGGGGCCTCCAGGCGGGCAGGCCCCGGGGACGGGGCGCGCTGACCTCCAGGATCTTGGCGAGCCGGCGGCTGTTCCTGAGCTCCAGGGAGGCCTGGCGCAGGCACTGGAGGCTGCCGCGGATCTCCTCGGTCTTCTCCTGCAGCGTGGCCTGGAAGTGGAGGCTGCGCAGGCGGGTCTTGTACTCGGGGACCGACAGCATCTGCCGCGCGGGCGGGGGCGGGGGTCACCGCCGCGCCGCCGGGAGAGCCGCTGCGGGCAGCGCGGCCGCCCCCGGGGCGCCCTCCCGCCGCCGCCCGCGCCCGCACCTGCAGGACGAACTGGTCGGGCTCGCTGAGGCGGCCGGGCGCCTCGCGGAAGGCGCGGTAGCGCTGCTCCTCGTCGGCGTCGGGCGCGAAGAGCAGCAGCTGCGCCAGGTGCGCGGGCTCCAGGCGCCGGGGCTCCATGCTCATCAGCTCCTGCCGCAGCTCGGCCGGGCTCAGCTTCAGGTGCGCCAGCAGGATGGCTGCGGGCGGGCGCGCGCGCCGTCGGGCCGGGCCGGGGGCGGGGCTCCGGCGGGGGCGGGGCCGAGCCTAGGGCGGGGCGTCGGGGCGGAGCCGGGCCGAGGGCGTGGCGGCGGGGCGTGGCCGAGCCGAGGGCGGGGCGTCGGGGCGGAGCCGGGCCGAGGGCGGGGCGTGGCCGAGCCGAGGGCGGGGGCGTCGGGGCGTGGCCGGGCCGGGGGCGGGGCGTGACCTGGGCGTGGCCGGGCCGAGGGCGGGGCGTCGGGGCGTGGCCGGGGCGTGGGGACGGCCCGGGGGGGGGGCGGCACCGTGCCTTCCAGGGCTGCCAGGGGCGGGGGTGGGGCCAGAAGTGGGGGCGGGGCCGACGTGGCCCCTCCCCGTGGGGCGTGGGGCGTGGGGCAGGGGCGGGACCGGGACCTGGTGAGGAGCCTTCCGGCGACCAAGTGAACGGTGGGGGCGGGATCTCAGGAGAGAGACCTAAAGGCTGAGTGGGGCCTTTGGAGGCGGGGCCAGCGAGGGGGCGGAGCTCACAGGTCACCTCTCGCCCTGGGGGCACCGGGCCGGCGGTGGGGGTCCCCTCTCAGCCCGGCCTCAGGGGTCGGGGCGCCCACGGCCTACTCCCTGCCACCCCCAGGCGCCAGGCACTCTGGTCTCTTACAGGTGTTGTAGGCTTTCTTGTGGGACAGGATCTCCACCACCTCCTTCTTCCTGAAGGGCTCGGGCCGCGGCGACGGCTCTAGGAGGGACACCGGGCCAGTTAACAGAGAGGAGACAAGGCTGGGGCTGGGGCCACAGGCTGGCGGAATCCAGGGGGTCTCCTGGGGCTCGAACCACCCCCCCACCGCAGCCCTGATAGAACCATGCTCCCTTCAGGCCTCAGCCTCCCACACGTGGCCCTCAGGTCTGGGGTACAGGGCACGTGTCTGCTCCCCCTTGACCACCTGCTCGTGTGTCCTTGCTCCCCTGGGCCTTTGGGACCAATCACCTCGGGACCTTCCAAGGGTTGCTCCAGACAAGGGCCTGTGTCCTCTATCCTGGGACCACCCCCCACACCTGGAGCCTCCCCCAACAACTATAGGGAGCTACCTGAAAGGGGGGAGGGGAGGGAGAGGGGCGGACTGCAAGAACTGCTCGTGGACGCTTCCTGTCCACTGTATTCTGGCTGTGTGACTTTGAGCAAATGACCTAGCCCCTCTGTGCTGCCTCATCAGGAAGAGGGAGTGATCACAGCGCCCACCTCAGAGTTGTCACAGGGATTACTTTAGAGTGCCTCCCTTGCATGTCGCGAAATAATCTCCATTTTGAGGTGGGGAAACAGAGGCTCTGAGAAGATGCACCACTCAGGGACACAGTAAGTAAATGCAGGTCAGGGCAGAGCTGGGGGACTCGAAGCCCCGGGTGGCCACCGAGGATCCCCTCAGGGCCATCAGACCACTCACTGGCAGGCTTCTGGGTGCCGAAGTGGAGCTCCAGGTCGAGGTACTTCACCATGTCGCTCAGCTTATCATAATCAGAGTCTTCCCCAAGCTGCGAGGGAGGGGAGAGAGAGCTACAGTGAGGGGGAGCAATGGAGGCTGGCCTGCCTCCCCCCGCCTCCATCTCAGGGTGACACTGGAGAGCCCCCATCAGGCCCTGGGATGAGCCCGCGGGCAGGGGACGCTAAATCATCCAGGTTAGCAGCCGGGGGGCTGGCTCCTCCCTGGGCGGTGGTGCGCGCGGCCTGGACCGCGGTCCACGCAGATGCCCGCAAGCTGGGCTGGGACCGGGGCAACGTGTCTCTAGAGGGGCTGAGGCCGAGCCAGGGGGCTTGGGGAAGTGGCCGAGGGCCTGGCCCTGCTTCGAGGTCTCCTTGGCAGGGAGCGAGTTCACCAGAGCTCCCGGGCAGAATGAGCTGGCGCCGGGGCAGCTGGAGCGGGGAAAGGCTGGAGGTGGACAGGAGGCTGTGGCGAGTGTCTGGATAAGAGGCGTCCATCTGGTCTGGCCAGCTGGGGCCTTGACAGGAAGTGAGGATGGCGGAGTTGCCAGGGGGAGGCCCCAAAGGACGGGTAGGCAGGGGAGCGAAGTCTCAGATGGCCAGATGGGTGACCTGTGTCCCTGGGTCCAGCCTTGGCAACTGGTGGAAGGAATCTACGGTGAAGCAAGGCTCAAAGTCCCCCCGGAGGCTGGTAGGGATGCGGTCTCCAAGGGATCCGGTAGGTCCTTGTTTGTGACCTTGACCTGCTTCTTTATCAGTGACAGGATAGATTTCCTGGGGAGACGGGCTGAGGCCAACTTGGCTGGGAGGGCAGCAGACAGAACCGAGACCCAGGACGTGGTACCCGGAAGACCTGGCAAGCGTGCCCAGCAGAGTGTGGCTACATGGGAGGGCATGCTCTTGGTTCTGAGATGAAGGTACTGGGATTGAGGATGATGGTGGGCCTGAGCACTGGGACAAGGCAGCCCTCAAAGCTGGAGGGATCCCAGGCCATATTAAAAGGAGTATGGTATCCAGGTCAAAGGAGGTGAGGACCCTGTTTTCTCTGAGCTGGCCAACTCCACGGTTCCCATCAGAACCTGCCCTTAGACAGGAACATGGTCACGAGACTGTGGGACCAGAAACCAAGTTTAGGGGATCTCAAGAACAGGGGTGAGGTGGGTAGACCTTGCTCCTCTACCAGGATGGTCTGTGGATAAGGGAGAGCACTTGCTTTGCCTGATTTTGAGGAAAAGGACAGAAAGCAAGGTCTGGGAATCTTTGGGAGCAAGATGTCAGATCAAATCAAGGAAGGGTGATTAAAACAGTCCAGGGAGAGAAGGGTCGCCTTGACTGGTAGTGAGTTCCCCATCGGTGAAAGTGTTCTAGTATATATTTTTGCTTTTTTTTCCTTTCTTTTTGTAGTTTTTGTTTTTTTGCTTTTTGTTTGTCTTTTTTCCCTCTGTTCAAGTATATACTGAGAAGAAATTCAAGCATCAAAGTGGAAGGGTGGCAGCTGCTGCACAGAGGCCAGCTGCCCTTTGGAGCCTCTCGGGCTTGGCGCCTCTGAATGAACTGGATGGTGGACAGTCAGGGCCGTGGTTCTCTAACCACATGTCCTTCTCGTGTCTCCAAGAGCCAAGGGGAACTAATCAGGCCTGGAGACTGATAGGGTGCTCGTACCAGGGTGCCTTCGGCTCAGGTGGGCCAGGCTTCCATGCTTGGGAGCACCACCGGGGAGGGCACGTCATCCCAGCACCGTGGGATGTGCCTCTGTTCACCCTCGGCTCGGGCGGGGAGGACCCGCAGGTGCGCCTGCTGACCCCGGGTCCTGTCTCCACAGCTGCCGCGCAGGCCGCCCTCCCCCGGCGCGGGGCACCCTCGGGTCACCCACCTGCCCCCAGATGGTGCCTTCCGAGTTCTCCACCTGCTCCCACCGCAGGCGCTTGACGCTCATGTGACTGGTCTCGCTGCGGCGGTGGCCCAGGCCTCGGGCCAGCACGGGCGGCGGCGCGCAGGGCACGGGCGGGGGCAGGGGCGGCGGGGGCGGGGGAGGGACGGGGTGGCCGAGCTGGGTGAGGGGCTTGGCCAGCGCTGGCCCGGGGCCCCGGGGCCCCTCGAGGGGAAGGCCGCTGGGCTTGGGGTCGTGGAAGGGCAGGGGCGGCGGCGGCGGGGGGCTGAGCGGGGGCGGGGGGATGTGGTCGGAGATGGAGGAGTAGGTGAGGGAGCTGCCCTCCTCGCTGCTGCTGAGGCACTCGCTCGCGCTGCTCCGCTCATTGGTTCCGTAGCTGCCCTGGTCATCATGGAAGCTCATCTGGAGCGGGGGGCGGGGGCGTGTGCTTGCGTGAAGGGGCTAGCCTGGGACAGGGGTGGGCTAACCTGCAGATGTGGCTAGGATAGTCCAGTGGGTGAGCCTGAGACTGGGGGTGGGAAAGCCTGAGAGAGTTAGCCTGGAACCAAGAATGGGGTACTCTGGGACAGGGTGCATGAGGTAGCCTCGTGCAAGGGGTGGGACAGTCTGGGGGTAAAGGTAGAAGGACCTGGGATGGGACGGCCTGAGAAAATGTAGGGCAAGAAATGGGGTGACCTGAGATGGGCTAGCCTCGGGCAAGGGGCAGCATAGCCTGGGACAGGGGTGAGGTAGCCTGGGACAAGAGATGGGACGGCCTGAGTCAAGGGGGTATAGCTGAAGCCGGGAAGTGGGGTAGCCTGCGGCAGCCCGACAGGACAGGCTGGGGCAGGGCCAGGGTTGGCCGGGAGGGCCCCCCACCTCCTCGTAGTCGTTCTCAGGGGTCAGGAAATCATCCACGACGGCGACCCGGGGCCCCAGCTGCTCGCTCAGCGCGTCCAGGAAGCGGTCGGTGTCTCGGCTCCGCACCGGGCGGGAGAAGGTGAAGAGCTTCCTGCGGCTGGGCGGGCGGGCGGGGGCCGGGCTGGGGGGGCTGGCGGGGCGCGCGGGCCCGGGGCCTGGCTGCGGGGAGGGCGCCCTGCTGCTGTCCAGGCTGGCGTAGGGGTGGGACTCGGAGCTGCTGGGGGAGGCCGGGCCCCCCGAGCACAGCGGGTAGTAGCAGGGGGAGGGCAGGAGCCGCTCGCTGGGCCAGGAGACGCTGGACAGGGTCCTGGGCCCTGGGGTGGGGGATGCAGCGTGAGGACCCCCCTCTTCAGCCAGGCCCTGGGTCCCGGGTGGAGGCTGGAGGGGAGGGGCCCAGGGCGGGTGGGCTCTGTGGCCTTGGGCCCACCTCTTCTCCTCTCTGGGTGGCCCTGGGGGACCCTGCCAGCCCAGGCTCGTCCCTGAGGGCGCTCATGGAGCACTGCTGCACCCCAGGCCCCAGCTCGTCTTGGAATGGACATCGGGGTGCCACCGGGCTCCTGGCTCAGTCACTGGCACCCGTTGGGGCCAAGGGTCCGGCTCTAGGCCCCAGCCCAAGGATCACGAGGCACTTCCGTGCCCCAGAAGCCCTTGGCCTTGGATAACGCCGTGGGCTCACAGGAGCATTTTACGGGGGTCCCAACTTCTGAATTGCAGAGGAGCCATTACATGTGTCCCATGAGGCACCATCTTCCCAGCTGTGCCATTCACAGAGCAGGGCATGCACTTATCAGTTTATGCAAAAGCCACCTGCTAACTGGTGGACTTCTTTGAGGGGGGCAGCTCTTGGCTTTTTTAGATCCAGAGCTGGACTGAGGATCACAGGGAACGTGGGAGGGGCTGGGACGACCCTGACCTTGATGGCCGCTGGCCATGGAGACTTCTGAGGTTCCCCATACCTTGGCCAAGGAGCAGAGGGGAAGCAGAAGGGTGACTGCATGCTGGGGACAGGGGGTGGGGTGATGGTGGCGGTGAAACCACAGCCAGCCAGCCAGGGCAGAGGCAGTGCCACCCACGGGCCGAGTCCCACCTGTGGTACCTGCTGGGCTGGACACTGGGGGGGAGCCCCGGGATTTGGACATGGTCCCCATCTTCCCTTTGAAGCTGCTGTTCAGCCGGGACTCGAGCTCTGCATAGACGGCTGACATCTGGGGGGAGGCGGGGGTGAGTGTAGGCCGCCCCCCGCCTCCCCCACGTGGCCCCCATCGTGGCCTGGGGGGCCTGGGGGGCAGGGAGCTTCCCAGCCTGGAGCTGCCCCCGGGGGGAAGCCCGTTTCCCAGACCCACTGCCCCAGCCGGAGTGTTGAAGGAGCAGGTCTCACCATCTTGGGGTTCGGGGTCTCGGGCAGGGATGTGCCATCGCCCGCCTGCCGCTCTCCTGGGACCAGAGGAAGAGGCATCTCAGGGCAGTCGCCAGGACCTGCCGGGGAACGGGGACGAGTCTGCCACTGGGGCCTGTTCTCCACGCGTGGGAGGGAGAGCCCGCTCACCCCCACCCCCTGGGGACTTCATCCCACCAGGCCCCCCGTCCGCACCCCCCCACCCCGGCCCAGCGCTGACCGCAGCCGAGGCTGGCCTCGAGGCCCTGGGCCCGGAGGCTGCGGCGGCACATGGACGAGGCCCTCAGCGAGCTCCGTGGCTGCAGCTGCGGCTCCGGCTCCGGCTCGGGCTCGGGCTCCAGCTCCAGGTCCGATGTGGGTTTCAGCTCTGCTGTGGGATGTGGGGAGGGGATGGGCCCCCTTCTGTCCTTTCAGCCAGATAAGGACCTCCCCCCACCATAGGGAGAGGGAAGGGGGGAGCCAGTGGCACCAACAGGCGAACCCCAGGCCCTGGGGACTTCCCTCGGGGGGCAGCCCTGGAGGGACAGCCTGGGGCCAGAAACCAGGAAGCAGGACCAAGAGGGGAACCTCCTCATCACAAGCATCTAGGACCTCCCGCCTCTGGGGTGGCGACACCCCGTGTTTGCACCAGGCCGAGTCGAGGCGCACAGGGTCTCATGGGGCAAAGTGGGAGGTTTCCGGACTTAGCCGGATGTGTGGGCCATGTGCTGTCCAGCCTGGCCCCCGGCAGATTGTGGGACAGGGCCAGTGGCCCACGAGGGCAGGCACGTACAGGGCTGGACATGGCAGGTGTGGTGTGTCTAGGATGTGGTACGTCCACAGGGTCTGGACACATTTTCCACGCGCACGGTGTAAAATACAAAAGGTGCGGTTCTGCGGGTTGCTAGTAGGTGCACCTTCTCAGGTGCACAGCAGGCTGGCTGGGGAGGGCTTCTAGCTGTGCTCCGCGGGAACAGGTGGGCAGCCGCGAGAAGCAGAGGCTGTTGGTGGCCCTGCAGGCCCAGGTGTGTATGTGGGTGTTGAGGGAGGGGGACGCTCCAGCCAGGTGTGACCTGACCAGGTGCTCGTGACCCAGGCACCACGGGCTGGTATGTCCAACAGCTGCCGCACAATTTTCGTGATCTTTGCCGCACTTCCCAGGTTGCAAAGCGCAGCCACTGACCCTCTCCGTGACAAGGCAAGAGAACAGAAGCTGTGACCCGCCCCGTTCTGTGAGTGAGGAGAACGAGACCCGGGGAGGTCAGGTGACGTTCGGATGCACCTGCTGCAGGAAGGTCAAGCTGGGAGGCACCTCTGTGGGGCTATCTGCCTGGGCCCACCGGTGAGGACAGGTGTCTGGCTCTGAGATGGTTAATTTTACCTGTCAACTTGGCTAGGATACGGTGTCCAGTTATTTGTTGAACACAGGCCCAGATGTTGCAGCAGGAATATTTTGGAGATGGGATTAGCACCTACCATCAGCTGACTTTGAGTAAATTAGGAGATGGCCTCGCCCAATCTGTCGGGGGCCTTAAGAGCAGAAAACCGAGGTTTCTGGGCGAAGAAGAAATTCTGCCTCACATCCACAGTGTCGCCTCTGGTCTGAGTCTCCAGCCTGCTGCCGGACCCACCCGCTGGAGTTTGGACCCAATCCATTTACTCCTGGCATTTCCAGCCTGCCAGCCTCCTCCACAGAATTCATCCTTGCTGGTCCCCCACGATCGCCCGGGCCAATTCTCTTTACACTTATGTTATATACCTACTCTGTCTGCCCCGTTGCCTCCGTTTCCCTGGAGAACGCCGACCGACGGGGCCCGGTGGACCAGGCGCCTGGCCTCGGCGAGGTTGGGGTGGCGCGGGGGCCGCTTACCCGTCATGGCCGTGTAGCCCAGGAAGCATGCGATCTTCTCCTGACAGAGCTCCTGCTCCTCGTAGGTCAGCAGCTGGTAGACGAACTGCCAGAGGACCTGCTTGGCAGGCGTGTCCAGCAGCGGGTAGACGTCGACGATGAGGGTGTCGATGCTCCTGGGACAGCAGGGGCAGGCAGTCAGGCCGCCCGTCCCTCAGGGGTCACCACGGG
Organism: Dasypus novemcinctus; assembly: GCF_030445035.2. Classification (NCBI taxonomy): domain Eukaryota; kingdom Metazoa; phylum Chordata; class Mammalia; order Cingulata; family Dasypodidae; genus Dasypus; species Dasypus novemcinctus. The sequence goes on along the minus strand of NC_080695.1, from coordinate 12,131,868 downwards.
GCAGCCTCACACACCGGCCCCCAGGCGCGGCAGGGTTGAGTCGGGGCGTGGACTCTGGGGCCAGGCTGCCTGGATTCAGGGCCCCACTAAGGGACCCTTCTCGGTTGCTCCCCTCCTCTCAGCCTCAGCTCCCCGGCTGTAACTGGGCATAAGGACAGCACCTACCTCCCCAACTGACCCGCTACGTCAGGGAGCATGTGGCCCACTGCCTGCTTCTGTCAAGCGAGTTTTAGTAGACCCCCGCCGCGCCCACCTAGCTATAATGGCAGAGTTGAGTAGATGTGCCAGGGACCATGGGACCCGCCAAGCCTGAAATGTTTAATTATCTGGCCCATTACAGAAGCAGCTGGCTGACCTCTGCACTAAATGGGAAAAAAGAAAACTGCATCCTTACGTAGTACCACAGATAAAGGTAAGCTCTAGATGGATGAAAGACCGAAGTGTGGAAGATGAAATTATAAACTTAGAAGAAATTGCAGGAGACTATCTCAGGACTTCGGGGCAAGGGAAAATCTTAAACTTTTAAAAGCTAAAACCCTAAGGCCAAAAAGGGAGCGAATTTGAGTATATGAAGCTTAGGATATCTGTTCAAAGGAGCACAACATGGATACATGAATATGATCTGAGAGAAGTAATAATAGTAGACCGAAATGGGAGAAGATATTTGCAGTACCAACAGAGAATTCAATCAACAAAGGATGAAGAGCCAGAATGTACCAGGAACTCCTGGAAATCAAGAACAAAAAGCCCAATAAAACAAAAATGGACAAAGGACATGAACTGGCAATTTATAGTGGAAGAAACTGGAAAAGTTATGCCTATGAAAATGTGCTTAAAATAATTAATTTAAAATAACTAGGAAACAGAAAAACAAATTAAATATATGTGTAAAAAGATATCATTTTATACCTAAAAGACAAGCAAACCTGAAAAGGTGGGTAAGGTCTGGTGGTGGGAAGTGGGGAGGGGACTGATAAGCAAGCCCTCATGCATTGCAGGTGAGAGTGAAGACAGTGTTCTAGAAAGTAACCTGTCACTACCTCGTCAAATTAAGTAAGCAAATACCAAATATCCAGCACTTCTGTTCTTAGATATACATTTCAAGCCTTAGGGAAATGTGCATAAAGATATTCATCACAGTGTTATTTACGATGGAAGAGAGTGGAGGCAACCTGGCATCACTGAGAGGATAAACAGGTGGAATACGGTGGCTGGGACCCAGGGGAATTCTTCTACAGTCATTACCAAGGTAGTAAATGTAGTCATAGCAACCTGGGTAGGTCTTGAACATGCAGCACTTAGGGAGCAAAAGTCAGATACAGAACAAGACATATACCATAACGTTGATGTAGAATAAAAATGCATCCTACAAAACACCAGTGCTCCGTTTTCAAGAACGTGTTCAAACCAAAGGATGCCCTTTAAACTCACCAGAATGATGGCCCCGATGGGGCAGATAAGGGAGAGGGGAGGGGACAGGAAGGAAAGGGGAGGCACAACCAACCCCATGTCCACCAAGCGGTGAGGGGATAAGCGCAATGTGCTCTACCCATACAGCAGAACATTCTGCGGCCCTCAAAAAAAATGGACAGCTGACAGGCTGCAACTTGGGGAAAGCGAAAATGTTATGCTGAGTGAAAGAAGGCAGACGCAAAAGTGCACATGTCGTGTGAAGTCTAGAAAAGAGAAATCTATAGAGACAGAAAGAATAGTTATTGCTTAGGGCTGGGAGGGGATGGGGGAAGAGAAGGTGATGAAAATTTCTAAATTACCTGGGGCGACGGTTGCACAGATGTGTGAGTAGACTGAAAGTCACTTAAATGTACACTCAGAATGGGTGAACTGTATGGTAGGTGAATTAGAGCTCAAGAGAGCTGTTTTCAAACAAGACTGGGGGGTGAACAAGTTTGGGGCTCAGCTCCGACCATGATGAGCCAGTGGGCAGAGGAGGGGGCTAGCGTGGCCTGCTGTATCTGAGGTGCCAGAAGAGAGACCCCCAACTGACCCCTGGGGCAAGTGCGGGTCCCAACAATAAGCCAGCTGTGGCTTGCCCAAGGAGGCATCAAGGTCAGGGTTTGTTCTAGGGCAGCCCAAGGTCAGGGTCAGGGTTTGCTCTAGGCAGGGAGCAGGGGTGGGGAGTGAGACCACCTGTGCTGGAAGAAGCTTTCGAGGGCCCGGCAGACCCCATAGCGCTCAGGGGGCGTGAGCAGGTGCTCCAGCTGCTGGCTGAAGGTCCTCCCCTGGACCCGGATGCTGGAGGGCAGGATCTCCGCCACCCACTGCAGTGACGTGAGTGCCGACGACGAGTTGGGCGAGTCCAGGGAATCGGAGTCTGCCGGGCCCGTGGGCAGGAGAGGCAGCAGTGAGCCCGCGTGCTCGGGCCAGGGGGGAGCTGGGGACAAGGGACCTCCCGAGCTGGGGCGCTGCGCAGTGCCACACACTGGGAGGCACGCCTGCTGCCTAGAGTTGGTGATGGGGATAGAGAGAGAGCCCCAGGCAGGGTCCGCAAGACTGCTGCGTGGGGCGTGCTGACCACCCTGGGGGGCTGGCCTTGGGAAGCAAAGCCCAGGTTTGGGGCAAGAGCAGGGTCCTCTGCAGACCTCACATGCCCTGGGGCCTCATAAACCCCACGTGGAGTGGCCCCGGCAGCGGGGAGTGGGGGGGTCTCACCGCTGGCGAACGGGACGAGCCCCTCCTCCACCACCAGCGTGGGCATGGCTCCACTCCCCTGCAGCATGGACACCACCTTGTCGTGGGAGCAGTTCCTGCCAAGCACAGGTGGCCCAGGAGGGCCTCAGCCGGGTGAGCCCTGTCCACGGCCACCAGCCCAGCCCGCCCTCGGCGAGCCCGCTGCTGGGCCCGGCCTGCGGGAGAAGCCCAGGCGTAGGGCCACCTAGGTGGCCACGGGGGCTGGCTTGTCCGCATACGAGGGGGGCGGGGCCCATGTCAACCCTAGGCAGGGCCTCCCTGTCCGGGGCAAGACCCGGAAGGGCCATCGACTCTGGTCCCAGCGGGAGGCATGGGCTGAGTGGGCCCCACAGGTCATTTCGAGGATGAACTGAGGTCCCGGCTAGGGTGGGGGGACAGGCCTGACAGTCCCCATAGGAAGATGACCGACCCTGGGGACCAACCGGTCAGGGAGACGGAGATCCCCAATAGCCTCTGACCTCATGTCCAGTCCGTTGAGGAAGAGGATCCGGTCCCCCGACTTGAGGGAAGCATTGTCAGCTGGGCTCCCTGGGGGCAAGAAGAGAGGGTGAGCTGGGCGGGGAGCTGCTCTGGACCTGGGGGCTCCAGGGACGCTCCAGAGACACCGAGGGGTCAGCGGCAGGGGAGAGCCAAGTCCAGGTGGGGAGAGCCTGGCATGCGCCCTCGGTGCCTCCCTGACGCCAGCTGTTCCAAGGAGGGCACGGCCCCCGGGCAGGCTGGCAGCAGCCTTGGACCCTGGCTGGGGACGGGTGTCCTCAGGGCAGCTGCGTGGGGCCAGCAGGGGCCTGTCGGGCCCTCGGCTCTCTGAGTGGAAACCAGGAAGGGTCTGGAGAGTTCCCGGCCTCCTCCACACTCTCCGTGCAGAAGGGGTTCTTGGTCTCTTCTACAAGACCCAGTCATCGGTTCCTCTTGGAATTTACTGTCAGGGTAAATGTGTCTTATTTGTCGGGGGGGGGGGGTCTCCTCCCGTTGGCTGAATCTCCTTCTCTGCCCCGAGGCCCTGATGGTCAGGTCTGACTCCCACTGGGGAGGGCAAGGTGGGAAGTTTGCTCCTGCATATACAAATATTTTTCTTTTATTTGTAGTCACTAAAAACCTGATTTGGAAGCAAGTGGGGGGAAATGATAAACGTCTAAATAAAACATACTCTCTTAGGTTGAGAGTGATTTTGACTTGAGGTTGTGGAGATTGGAGGGAAGGTGCCTTGTGAGAGAGCACTGGAGTGATCAGGGAAGGCTTCCCGGGAGCGGTGGGATTGGGGGGAGCTCCTTGCCCCAAGGTTGAAAACAGGAGAGAGGGGGCTAGTGGTGACCAGTCCAATCCGGCCTTCTGGGAAGCTCAGGCCAGCTGGGGGTGGGAGGGCAGAGGGATTGCAGCATGGGAGACTCCAGGTTCTGGTCCTGGCCTTGCCAGAGCCTCTCTGGGCCTCAGTTTCCCCATCTGTAAAAGGGCCCATCTGGGCATCCATTTGGCTGTGCCACTGCAGGCTCCCTATGACGAGCCAGGCGTGGCGTCACCAGGTTGGAGGCTGCGGCGGGAGGATCAGCTCTGCTGCATTTCCACAGGGCTCTGGGCGGTGGGAGAGGCAGGGAGGAGGGCAGGGAATGGTGGGGAGAGCCACATCCCATGGGGAGAGAAGAATCCTTTCTAGAAGGAGGTGGCTAGAGAGTAGCCTTCTGGTTCTGTCCCCTTAACACCGGGGCTGGCAACTCGGGATGCACACGTCGTCGAAGAACAGAGCCGCCAGTGATGGGGATTAGGGCTGGGAACCACGTGGGGCTGGGGCGATGACGCAGAGGCACCCGGGGCTTTCTGCGGATGGGAAGAGGCTGGGCACTGGGGCCCTACACTGGAGACTCGAGATGCAGATTAGGAGAAAGGAGTCGGCATTGGGGGGGCACTGGGGGGCTGCATCGTGCCCAGGTTCTAGGAGGGGAAGGATGCAGGGCAGAGTGGGTGATGCAGCCCTGTGGGTGGTGTCCCCGGGAGAGAGAGACCAGCTGTCCCACGAAGACCTTCCATGACGGAATGGGCTTCCCTGCTGACCCCACTAAAGGGGCAAGGGGGAGAAATTTCTGGTCCAACAAGGCTCTGCCTTCTTCGAGATGCCAGGAACAGAAGGGGTGAAAGGAGGGGAGCGCGGGGTGGGGGGCTGGAGAGTCCGGGGAGACCCTGCAGGGCGCTGCCTTCTCGGATGCTGCCAGCCGGGGACTGCCTGGTTCACAAGGGGCGCCTGGCACGGGGAATGTGCTTTGGGGTCCAGTCTGGGCAAGCACCAGCTCTGCCCTGGCTGTCCCAGTGACCTGGGCAGGGACCCCCTTCCCACTTGGCTCAGGGGTGACGCTCAAGGGGGAGGGGAGCAGCCCCAGGTCACTCACACTGGTCAGGGGGCAGGTTGGGGTCTGCTGCTCCCCGAAGCGCAAGAGGACAGAGGCTACAGGACGCGGGTGCCTGGGGGGGGGGGTCACGGAGCAGCAGGCACAGGGGTGGAATGACCCGGTGGCATGACTCTTGGGACAACCTTCCCCCCTCACCGGGCAGGACGGACTCGATCCACACGGGGCCGTGGCCGCGCAGCGTGAACCCGAAGCTCTTGTTGCCCTTGTAGACTCGGACGGTCCTGGGGAGAAAGGAGGCGGGTGGGAGGCGCGGCGGGCGCGCGGGAGGGCAGCCCCGCGGCTCGCTCCCCCACAACGCGCCCCCTGCCCAGGCCCCCGGCCCCCCGGCCCCCCGAGCCCGCAGACCAGGAGGCGCCGCGGCCCGGCCCCGCGCGCCCCGCGGTACCTGCGCGCGCCCCCGGGGCCGGCGCGGCCGCCCCCCAGCGAGGCGGCCTTGCGCGGGGGCGGCTCGTCGGGGCGGCGCGGCGCGGCGCTGGCGCGCGTGGACACCAGGAGGCGCTCGGGCCGCTCCTCGCTGCGGCTCCGGCGCAGCCGCTGCGCGCCCTGCGCCCGCCGCGCGCGGCACAGCTTGCCCAGGAGGCCCTGCGACACCACCTCGTCGAAGCGCGCCCGGTGCTTCTTGGGGATGAAGATCCTGCCGGCGGGGACGCCAGAGTCGGGCCCGGGCTCCGCGGCGTCGGGGAGGGGCCCCCGGGAGCGCCGGGCCCGCTGGCCGGGGAGCCCGCGGCCGGCTCTCCGGGGTCGCCCTCGGCGCGCCCTGCTGGCTCCACCTCGGGAAAGTCACGTTCAGACCGTCCCGCTTGACCCTGCTTCCCCCACAGCGCGTCCACGGACCCCTCCTCCTCTTCCTCTTGGTGTCCCCCTCAGTGGGAGAGGCGGGCTCCATGTCCTGCCTTCCCACCCCTTTCCTGGGCGCACGCCCTTGCACCAGCCAGGCCAAGCCCCACCTGGGGGTCCATTCGCCCCCCCCACCTTCTCCCAGCCTGTTTCCAGAAGCCTCTGCAGAGCAAACTGGGAGGCACAATGCGCCCCGGGTCCACCTTCCCCTAGAACAGGGGTTCTTGACCGTACTTGTTCTACGGACCCTTTTGCCACCCAGGTAGAAACCACAGACCCCTTACTAAGGCCACACTCTACTGTGTGTTATTGAATAAATACACCACTCCCGCACCAGCACGTCCCCAGAAGAAGGTTTTTTCTTTTTTGAATTTCAATTCAAGCTCACAGACCCCTGGTTAAGAGCCCCTGGCCAGTCTTCCTGCTGGCTTCTCCACAGCTGCCTGTGACCCCTGCCTCTGCCACGTTCAGCCTGCCCTCCTGGCTTCTGCCCCAGGGGTACACTCCCACCCACCTTTGATGCCGTTCTCCATGGGTTTAGCAAGGCCCTGCTCTCTGTGCCAGCCGGACACTGGGGGTTCAAAGTTGAAGGGGCTATGACTCCTGCTCTCCAAAGATGCACCCCGGAAGGTGTGAGAGGCAGGCTGGGAGGCTCGGATGGTCCCCCGCGCAAGGCGCACACCCTAGGGCAGCTGCTCAGTGCCTGCTGGTCTCCCCTGTGAGACTGGGCGCTGGGTGAGGCCCGGGCCCGTTGTGCTGGCTGTAAACCCCAGCCTGGCCTCTGCGTGCAGGAGGGCTCAGCGAACGGGTCTGCAGCAGCCTGGCCACACTTTTGAGTAATGACAGGAGACGGCATCCCGGGGGACAATACTCTAGTCTGGCAGAGGGTGCTGAGGCCGAGAGGCCCCAGGCCCTTCTGGGGTTACACAGTTGACCTCTGGTGCAGCTAGGCCTGGAGGCCCGACTGCCAAGCCTCAGCACCCTGGCAGGACCTCTGATGAGGGCCCCTGAGGGTCCCTTGCTAGTGAGCCCTCCCCGGCTGCACCCCAAGGTGCCTTTCCCTATTGTATGTACCAGGAGCCAGCGTCAAGGGCATGGTGGGGAGGCAGGTAGAGGAGAGCAGTGGCTGAAATACAGCACCTCTGAGTTGCCCCAGATGCCCTCACTTAGCTCCCCTGGGGCCAGCAGGCAGAATAAACTGGATAGGGGGTGGGGAGTTGGGAGTGGGGGGGGGGGTGCACAGGGGTCGGGCCCTGCCCCCATGTGAGTTTGGCTCCAGGTCTCCATGATCCAGGTGGCCAGGAAGCCAGAGTGAATGGCCTGCTCACCTCTGCCAGGAGCGTCCTGCCCACCCCCCAGGATTCCTGCAAATCGCAAGTGTTAGCCTCATTCTCCCAACCGCCACCCAAGGTCCCTGGGAGCCCGACACCTCCATTTCCCTGCCCCTGCCTCCAACCCCTTGGCCATCCTAGCACCACTCTTCAGCGGTGACCAGAAAAGGCCCTGCCCCACTGGTGGTGGGGTCAGGATGGGTCACCAACTGCACAGGTGTGAGGGGGTGGGGTGGCCCTTTCCCTGCGTGGGGGCCAAGGCTGCCTGGCCAGCCAGACGCCTGTCCTGGCTCCCGTGGGCCCTCCCTGCTACTCGGCCTGGCCCGCGGCACACAGTTCCGCGTCTACTCTGCATGGAATGACCCAGCAGGACCAGATGCTGAGGGACCTCAGGGCCCAACTCAGCCCACCTTGACCCTTTCACCCCGCTGGCCAGGCGTAGCTGCCCAGGGCCGCTGAGCCCCTGCTCTGCCCACAGCCTCTCTGAGGCCACATCACTCCCCTGGAGAGACACGATGCCCTTCCGCACAGGGTCTGCCTGCGCCGTGGCTTGCTTCAGCCCCGGGTCCTCTCCACTGTGCGTTCCCTGCCCGGACTGCCTTTCGCCAGCTCACCCTTCCTCATCAGCCTGCCCTGGACCGGCAAACGGGTGGGGTGGGGGCGAGGGTGCCCGGGCCCAAGTGGGTAGGAGCAGCAGATTGTGCCCCCCAAACTCGCGACGGGACGCGCCCATTCTCAGCCAGGGCACCCAGCTGCGACCTCGGCCCTCGGTCCTGGCCCTCCGCCCAGCCCGCGGCATGCGGGAAGGGGGCTCCCCCTGGCACACGGGTTCCGGGCGCCCCCCCCCCCCGCGAACCCCCGGTTTCTTCCCACCCTCCCCAGCCTCGGCCGGGAAGCCCCGAGATGCCCCAGCCGGACCCCCCGCGCGGTTCCGGGGCGCGCGCCGGGGGAGCTACCGAAAGTGCCGAGAGAAGCCCTGGTCCTTCCCCATCTGGAGCCGGGAGCGCCGCACGGCAGGTGCCGAAGGGCCGGGGCTGGCCGAGCCCGCGAGCGGAGCGAGGGCGCCGCGACTCCCCGCGTCTCTGCCCCGCGCGCCCCGCCCCGCCCCGCCCGCGGCCCCGCCCCTCGCGGGTGGCCCCGCCCCGCAGGGTGGAGGGGACCCGCGAGACCCCTTGGCGCCCCCGCCGCCCCCCGTCCTCGGGCGCGTCCCAGCACCCATCTGCGTGGAGACCGACCCGACGGCAGGGGAGGCTGGGGTGGGGGGGATGGCCAGGGGGAGGGAAGGGGTTGGGGGGGGCGCTTGAATGCCCTGGTCAGAAGCTGAAACACTCCATGGGGAGTCCTGAGAGGGTTTAGGGTTTAAGGGGAGATGGAGGAGGGACCCCAGAGGTTTGGTACACCCAGGGAGGGGTGGCCGGGTGGGATGCGCAGCTAGATTCCAAAAATGCAGAGGAGGTAACCTGCTGAGTCCTGGTGAGTGAGCCCAAGGCGGGGTGGGGGGATGACCTGGTGGGGGCGGAGGGCTGGGGCATAGAAGGTCTCCCTGAGAAGGGCATGGCCCTGGGAGAGAGGAGGTGGGGACAGGGGGAGAGGAGAGGAGAGAACAGGAAAGAGCCCTGGACCCCTCCTCTGCCCTGTCAGTGCTCAGTGACCCGGCTGGCTCATGACTGCTGGCTGGAGGGGGGTTCTGCCGAACCGACACCCCCCCCCAAGAATCTCAGACCTGAGGACGAAAGGAGACATGGTGGGTACCGAGGCCCCCAGCTCCCTCTTGGGGCCTCCGCCGGAGGGGGCCGGCACCCAGGCAGGCTGGAAAGGCCGGCATTTGGCCTCTGTCCCTGGGAGGAACAGCTCGCATGGCCCTGCCTGCAAGTACCTGCAGCCCCATCCCGGGGCTCCCTGCAGGACACTGCACCCCGGAGTCCCTGGGACTCTGTCCAGGCTGAGCTCCCCGGCACACTGAGTCCCACATTCCTAGCCCCAGTGAGCCCACCCCCATGGACAGAGAAGCAGCAGGGACCCCCCAGCCCTGCCAGGGAGGGAAGCATCTCAAAATCATGGAGTGCGGCTCCGGGCCCCCGGCAGGGCCAGGGCCGCAGTGGTCCCAGGACGAAGGAGCCATTTGCCGTGGTTTTGTACAGGCCGCAACGGCCCAGAAGTGTCCAGAACCAGGCAGGCCCGGCAGTGGGTGAAGACCTTGCACCTCGCTATGGGCAGAGGAAACACAAGCGTGGAGCCAGCGCACATGCTCTGGTCCAGACATGGCCAGCAGCAGCACCCACCCCGCACCCTGCCTCGGGCCAGGCCCCCACGGGCGCGGGGAAGGGTGGAGGCCAAGGACGCTGCGAATCACCCTCCCATGCACAGGGCAGTCCCCTGCAACGGAGAATTTTGGGCCCCAAAGGTCAGTGGGGTCGAGGTTAAGAACCCCTGCCCTGGGAAGAAAGAGACAGTCCCTAAGGGGAACCAACATTAATTGAGCACATGCTGTATGCCCCTGACACTTGTACCTTTACAACCTCAAAAACGTCTCCCAATAACTCTGTAGAGCCCTGGGCACTTGCCATTAAAGTGGAGAGGGTAAGGGGGTGCAGACGGCCCCTCACCCCCACCCCCAGATTCTCAACGAATCCCTGTGCTGCTTACAGTTGGTGGAGTTCATTCCTGGCATTTCCTACTGAGGACCCTGCTGGGAACAGGGACTAGGAAGCCCACTTGACAGATTAATCGGTAGAGGCGGATTAACCTGCTCAAGGTCACACAGCCGTGAGTGTACCTGGCATCCAAATCCCAGCTCCTTCCCCCACCTCAGCTGCTCCCCCCCTACCCCCACCTGTCCCCTCCCTACATATTTCCTGAAACATCCGCGGGCCAGAAGGCTGACTTGGCTTCCCGGGTCCCTCCTGGCCCAGTCACACTTCCCAAACTGCCTGTCCTGTCCTAATTAGAAAGCCATTTTATCACTTCATCAAACTGGGATCCCTTTGGGGACAGACCCAAATTAGGCTCTGAGCTGCCGCGGAACGGCCACCGTAAGAGCAGATGAGGCCCTCGGTTTCCACGGCTGCGGCCGCCTGGCCCGGCCCCGGGAGCCACTGACCCACATCCCGCCGCCCTGCGTGGACGTGCTGTCCACGGGAACTGTCCGTGATGATGGAAATGGCCGGTTCCCGCGCCGTCCGATACGGCAGCCCCTCTCCACGTGTGGCCACTGGGCACTTGGTTGTGGTTTGTGAGGCCGGGAAATGGAATTTTAAAATTGTAATATTAATTTCATTTTAATTTTCAGTAGCCACACGTGGCGAGGGGCTGCCAGGCTGGACAGCCCAGGTTCCCGGTCTCACTGCTCCTTCGTGCTCTCCCCAAGCCTTCTGTTTCGGTCCCCAGGCCCAGCCCTCGGAGGCCACCCGGGGATTTTGGTGGATTTCAGCTCTGGGCTGTTCTCTGACGTTGCACAGCTCACGCAGCTCTGGCTGCTCAAGCTTGACTCCGGTGTGGCCGTGCCCCCACCTTGGCACACAGGGTGACCTCTGCGGCTGGAGGCCGAGCCCCCAGGAGCTTTCCTTGGGGGCCATCCACCCACTTCCCAGGGACATGCCGCAGCCCTCACTAGCCAGGCCACGGCCTCTGGGGAGTCTTCCCAGATTGCCTTGGCTGCGCGAGCCCTTCTGTGGCCCTCGCTGGCCCTCAGCCCACGGAATCACAGCTCACTGTGCGAGTGGCTCCTCGGGTCCCCGACTCCGAGCTCCCCCAGGAAGACGCTGCACCGGGACCACCGCGGGCGCCCGGCAGCCTGCGGGGTGGGGGGCGGTGGAAGCCTTGGGGGTGGGGGGCGGCGGAAGCCGGCTGCCAGGGGGAGGCTCTCCCTCCAGGGCCCAGCTGGGCGCCTCCCCCTCCTCCAGCAGCCGCCCCCCCCCCAATTTTCCTGTCGCACTTGACGCGCACTGACAACAGAGGCTGCCGTTTCATCCTCCCCAGCAGCGCCCCCGGGGAGGCTGCGGGACCGGCCTCCCCGGGCGCCAGGGTTCCCGCTTCCCGGCTCGAAATGGAGCAAGCCCGGGGGGGGGCGCCCCCCTCCCCGCCCCGCCAGGACTGCCGGTCGCCTGGGGCCAAGCTGCGGCAGGGCCGGGCGGGGGCCGTCCCGGGAGGGCGACAGGCCGGCGCGGGGGGCGGCAGGGGGCAGCGGCTGCCGGGAGCCCCGAGCCCGGCGCGCCCACTGCCCGGAGGCCAGCCGGGCCGCCCGCGCCCCCGGCCCTCCCTGCCACCACCGCCCCCGGCTCCGGTGTGGGGGGGTGGGGGGCTGCCCATCCGTCACCTCCGCGGGGAGCCTCGGGCGCCGCGCTGCCTCCCCAGCGCCCGCTGGGCTCGAGCAAGAACTTTTCTTTCCTCCTCCTGGGGCTTTCCCGGGGGGCGGCAGCCCCCCGACTCACCCCAGGCAGCTCATGGTGGCCTCTTTCGGTGGCCTCCTCGGCTCAGCGGCAGCAGCGCGGCGCCCGGGCTGGAGGGGGTGCGGGGGTGGGGGTGGCCAGCCCCGTCCCTGACATTGGCCAGGCCCAGAGGGAGGGGCAGGCTGCGGGGTGAATGGCAGCGAGGGGAGGGGGCGGGCTGCGCCCAGGAAGGGGGAGGGGCTGGGGGTGTAGGGGAGCAGCCCCCGCGGGGGCCGGGCCGGGAGGGCGACACTCGGGCCCGGCGACGCGGGCAGCTGGAAGCCGCGCGGGCAGAGACGCCGGGCCTCCTCGGCCGCTCTGGTGGGGACCCACCGTGAGAGTCTTTTCTGTCTTTCTTAAGGATAAACTTAGAGGGCTCAGAACTGAGCAGAAAGCTCACAGCTTTTAGAGTGGGTCTGACCTGCTTCACTTTGAGTGCCACTCGTTTGCTGTGTGACTTTGGGCAGCCTCTTAACCTCTCTGAGCCTCTGTTTGCCCCTCAGAATGGGGATAACAACAGGGCTGCGGGGAGTCAGCAAGAGTGTTCCTCAAGGAGGTCCTTGGCCCACCGGCTGCCTCATGGAAGGGCAGAGACCACTCGCTGTGCGTGGAGTGGGGTGTCGGGGACCCACGAGGCACAACTATAATCGCATCACTGCTTCATCTGGATAAAGAGCTAGGAGTGTCCTGGTATCCTGTTTGAGATTCTGTCGTCTGGGTTCTGGGACGGAGCAGGGCAGACCGGTTTTGGAGCAGCCCTCTGCCTGCCCGGCCGGCGTCCACACCCACTGCCTCCCGTTCTCCCCGGGGGATGCCCAGGCCCCAGTGGAGCCAGCAGCTGCCCACTCAGGCTTGGCCTTCAGAGACGCCCGCCCACCCACCCTGCCTTCGGAGCTCAAGGGCAGTTGGGGTCCCGTTCAGGAGCAGGCCACGACCCCTCGCCTGGGCCGGTGGTGCTCACGTGGACACCCCGAGCGAGACACACCTTGCCCGCCCATCCACCGCCGGGCTGAGGTACCTGAGGTTGTCCAGGAGGGGCCCGCGGGCCTCGCGGGGCAGGGCCAGGGCCAGGGTGCAGACCAGGCTATCCACCCGCTGCTCGGCGGCAAACTGCTTCAGGGCGACGAACACCTGCTCCTTGGCAGCCGGCTGGTCCCCCAAGGCCTCGTCCACCTTAGGCAACGGGCGAGGGGGGTGCGGTAGCTGGGATTGTCATCCCAGGGAAAGACATGCTCTTCATCCTAATCCATCGGCCTGCGAATCGTGTATCTTTGACTGTGTTAAGATGAGTTGGGGTGGGGACTCCTTTGTGAATAGGGTCTTAGAAGGTTCTCTTTAGGTGTGGCCAGCTGAATCAGGGTGGGTTTTCATCTGGATTTCTGCAGACCTTCTGCAAAGAAGAAACTGGAAACCAGGGTCAGAGAAGGCCACAGGGAGAAGGCCAGATGTCAGTGGAAACTGGAAAAACAGATACAAGGGGAGAGAGTGAGAGAGCAAGAGAGAGAGACACCACGTTGCCTTGGGAGGCAGACACGCAGACCAAGGAACCCCAAAGATTGTACTAAGCCAGCGTCAGAATGAAACAGACTTTGGGGAGAAAGCTCTGTTGTTAAGCCAACCCACAAGTGTGATGCTTGTTATAGCAGCCATGGCAAACTAAGACAAGGGGTCTGGCCAGTAACCAACAGGGAGCGAGGCTGGAACCGTGGGGGATTGCTCCCCTGCCTCCTTTCCTCCCTCGGTTTACCTCCATGGGAGAACTGGCGCTCGGATCCCATATTGACCGCTGATAGGCACTTCATCCACAAGGTGTTGTTTTAAGCTTCACAGCGGTCCTGTGGGGTGGGCGTGGTCAGTGTCTTCATCTTACACTTAAGGAAACTGGGTCTGAGCGAGGTGAAGCGACTCACCCAAGGTCGCAGAGTTGGGATCCAAACCCAGAGAAATCCTCCTCATTGATATTGTGAGCATCCAATGAATCAGTGCAAGGAAAGAGCTTTAAGCGTGCCAGGCATGAATAATTGCTAGTTGCTATTATTATAATACTACGCTCACTTCCACTATACTGTGCGCTGAGAGATCCCACAAAGAACATTCTGGCTCCACGAAAAGCCCTGGCATGCTTTTGACTCCCTCCGTTCTCCCTTGGGACTTTTGTTTTCTTATTCTTTGTGTATAAAGCAGCTGATGCTGCTCAAAGCACGTGTACTCAGAGGAGTCTGGGCGGCCGAGAGAAACAGGGTGTTCCCAGAGGTTGATGTGCAGATGGGCACAACAGTTCTCCCATGCAGCTTGTTCAGTGTGTCAAAAGCCTAAACGTGTGCCCACCCTTTCCCCAACATCTCACATCCGGGAATTTATCCTAGATACATCCTGACATAACATTGAGATGGTGAGCATGAGATGTGGAAAGCAATATAAATCTCTGACAATATGTAGTTTGCTGTCTCTCCAGCTGGGAAGGGAGGGGCTCCCAAAGTAGGTGGGTGACCTTGGACCCTGGACGTTATGCTGTAGTCTTGGCCCCTGTCATAGGTGGCGATAGGCTGCCCAGGCAATATACCGGGAAGGGGCTGGCTTTTATAATGAGAATTGATTAGGTTAAGAGCTTACAGGTCTGAGGCCATGAAAGCATCCAGTCAAGGTCTCATCAGGAGGTGCTGTCTCACCAAGCTGTAGCTGTGGGCCATCAGGCACATGGCAGGGCACAGGAACAGAGTAATTTGAGAACATACTTTTCTGGGGTCTATACATCCCACTCTACCCTCTGGAACCCCAAAAGACATGTTATTTCCATATGCAAATACATCCATTCCATCATACTATTTCAAAAACCTTAAATCAGGGAAGTGGATGTGGCTCAAGCCTAACGCATGGAAGGTCCCGGGTTCGGTTCCCGGTGCCTCCTGGAGAAGACGAAGCAAGATGGCGAGCCGGCGTGATGGGCAGGTGCAGCAAGCTGACGCAACAAGATGATGCAACGAAGAGACACCAAGACAAAAAACAATGAGAGACACAACAAAGCAGGAAGCTGAGGTGACTGAAGCAACTGAGCACCTCTTTCCCACACAGGAGGTCCCAGGTTCAGTTCCTGGGGCCTCCAAAAGAGAAGATGAGCACACAACGAATGGACATGGAGAGCAGACAGCGAACACAAGCAACATGTCAGTAACAATGCTAAGTACAGAATCTCATTAACATCAGTTATACCTCAACAATAAAAAGAAAAACTATCCAATAAAAAAAATGGGCAACTGTCCAAAGAAGAAATACAAATGACGAAGAAACACAAAAAAATATTCAGCATCACTAGAGATTAGGGAAATGCAGATCAAAACTACAATGAGATATCATGTCACACCTATTAGACGGGCCCCTATTAAAAAGTTGGAAAACTATAAACATTGGAGAGGATGTGGAGAGATAGGAACTCTTATTCACTGTTGGTGAGAATGTAGAATGGCACAGCCACTGTGGAGGACTGTTTGGTAGTTCCTAGGGAAGTTGAATATAGACTTGCCATGGGACCTGGCAATACCATTGCTAGGTATATACCCAGGAGAACTGAGAGCAGTGACACAAACAGACATCGCACACTGATGTTCATAGCAGCATTATTCATGACGGCCAAAAGTTGGAAACAACCTAAACTTGATAAACACATTGTGGAGTATACACATGATGGAATATCATGAAGTGGTAAGAAGAAATGAAGTCGTGAAACACATGACGACATGGATGGACGTGAAGGACATGTTGAGTGAACCAAGCCAGACACAAAAGGACAAATACTATGTGATTGCGCTATTTTGTACTAAATATATTATGTGAAAAAAAGTCCATTATTCCTATATTCTGGATGTAACATTTATGTAATCTAAAGCTCCTCTAAAAAAAAAACATCAGTTATAGACATGCCATCTCTCTTGGGGCAAAATTCCCCTCGGGCTGTAGGCCTGTGAAACTTAGAAATCACGTTATCTGCTTCTAGTACACAAAGGAGGGGCAGTCCTAGAATAATCATTTCCATTACCACAGGGAGAAATTGGAAGGAAAACAGAGGCCAAGGGTCCCAAACAGACCCAAAACCTGCAGGGCATACTCCATAAAATTTCAAAGTCTGAGAGTCATCTATAGAACTCAGGCGTCTTCTCACAGAGCTGAAGAGAACAGAGCTTATCCGTTCTCTGTTCTGTCTGGGTTCCTATTTTGATTCTGTGAACTGTCCCTCTCACAAATTCCTTTTCTGCCTGAAAGAGCAGAGTCAACTTCTGCTACTTTGTAGCCAAGCACCCTCCATGCTATGCCCTCTTGGATACAGTCAATTTTAGGGTGAACATTTTTTCATATTTTGGCATCTCTCAAATCATCCCAAATCAGGGTGTGTCTTCTTGCTGGTTGTCGCTCCTCTACAAGTGTGAATTTGGTCAGAGGTGCTTATACTTTGCCGGTACTAAAAAAATGTGTCAATAAGCCCCAAAGTCCTCTTTTGATATCTATTAAGTGATAAGAAGGTGATAAGGAACTCTGAGTCCCAGGTTAACTGGCAGTGCTTTTTCTTGGTGGTAAAGAGGCCAGTGGGGCATCTTGCCTTTGATGGTTGTTTAGATTTGATACAGGGTGGCACTATTTGGTCAGGAGAATGATGCCATCAGTCTATATTTTAAAACATGAAATGGGGAGCTAAGGGATGTGGGATTTCTTTTTGGGGTGATGAAAAGGTTCTAGTTGATTATGGGGTGGCTGCACAGCTCTGTGAACATACTAAAAACAACTGCATTGTATATGTGTTTTCTTTTCTTTTCTTTCTTTTTTTTAAAGAAGGAACTGGGGACTGAAATCAGGACCTCAAACATAGGAAGCAGGTACTCAACTACTGAGCTACATCTGCTCCCCACTGTGTGCTTTAAATGGGCAAACTGTATGGTCTAAGAATTATATCTCAATAAAGATGATACAAAAAACATGGAAAAGATCTGTATTTAAAAAGAGAATAAATTCAATTTCATCAAATTAAAAAAAAAACATGGACAAATGTTTGTAATATACTGTCAAGTAAAAAAAGGTTTTCAAATGTGATACCCAGCATTACCTTATTATCACGTATAACTGCACATGTGTACATGCCCAGGAAATATGCATTCATTTTGCTAGTGATTGCCTCAAGGTAGATGGATTATGAGTGTGGGTTTGTTTTTGTTTTTTAAAATAATTCAGTGGTTTCCTTTTTTTCCTACAGTGCATTTATGTGATTTACACATTTAGGTAAAGGAATGTATGTTGTCATTGTCACTTTTTTATTGTGGTAAAATACACAAAACATAAAATTTACCAGGTTAAGCATTTTAAAAGTGCACAGTTGGGCGACATTAACTACGTTCACGATGTTGTGCAGCCATCAGCACTATCTAGTTCCAGAAGTTTTTCAACATCCCAAGCAGAAATTCCATACCCAGGGAGCAGTCACTCCCTTTCCCCTCTGCTCCCCAGCCCCGGGGAGGCGCTCATCTGCCCTCTGTCCCTATGGATTTGCCTGGTCTGGACATTTCGTAGAAATGGAGTCATACCATAGGTGTGACCTTTGGCGCCTGGCACAGTCACTTTATCTTTTAGCAGTCAACCCTTGTCTGTGCACACGCCACGAGCTCCCGCCCTTGCTCCCCGAGGGTCTGGGGGCATCTGGGCGCTGATACCTTGAGCTGACCCTGAGGCAGGGTGGCAGGCTGGGAGGCCGAGTGGGCACGCGAGAGCCTTTGCCCCTCATCTCTCAGGGCCTGTGGGTGCCACGGTCATGGACCAATGCGCTCACCTTCCGCCCACCTCCACACGTCCCAACAGACACCTGCATCCTTCCCCTCCACTCTCAGAGGACAAAGACCCTCTTCCTGGTCCAGGGCAACCCACCAGGCCACATTCACTCCCTCTGCCTCCCGCGCCCACCCTCTTCTTCCACTTGTCATTCGGCTCCAAAGGGAGCTTGCCCTGACCCCCCTGTTCAAATGTCCCTGTCACTCTCCCCCTTCCCTGCTTATTGCTTCGCTGCAGGTGTCGTGATCTGAAACAGCTTCTTTTTTGACTTCTCCACTTGTTCATTTCCCCTTTCCCCAGCGGACTGCCCGTGCCAGGAGAGCAGGCTCCGTGTCTGTCTTGTTCACAGCTGTTCCTTGGTCTTGGCACGTAGTAGGACAACGATCAACATGCGCTAAATGCCTGCCTTTCGGTGTCTCTGCTGCCTACACCCCCCTTGGCATATATAAATGTTCAAGCGATAAATAAATAAATTCCTCCTTGGACCCCATCACAATCTGTTTCTTCCTTTCTCTAGCCCAGAGTTGTCTACACTTGGGATTTCCTACCCCCTGCAGTCCATCCCCCCACCCCTGCAGTCCACCCCCCACCCCTGCAGCACTCCATGATGCCGCTCAGGCCAGGGACTCCAGATGGTGACTTCTGGATCTTGGTCTTGCTCCTGAGCTTCAGAACTGTCTATCCACCTGCCTCCTGGAGGGTTCCGCCAGGGTCAAGGAAGGCTGGTGGATATACAGAGGGGGTGACGCCACAGAGGACGAGTGGGCATTAGTGGGTGGCTTCGAGGGGCTCCAACCAGAGGCGACTTTCCGGGCATGCCTGAGTCCTAGCATTGCACCCCACTAGTCTGATCATTGACTGCCTTCCCCCAGAAAGGCTGGCCTGGGAGCCCAGGCCCTGGCCGGGAGTCTTAACTCCCACACAGCCGCAGCCCAGGGCTGGTGAATGTTTGTGGAACTGGACCCAGGAGCCACAAATGGCCGGCTGGTCTCCTGTGCTGGACCCCGCTGGCCTCTGTGTCCCTCCCGGCAAGCGGGGCAGGCTGCAGTGCCAGACACCCCCCTCTGCGAGGGTCCGCCACGCCGGGGAGGGTTGAAATCAAAGCAGCAGCCTCGATTCAAAGGAGAACATGGCTAGCTGGAAAGATGCTTTATGTAAGGAAGAGGAAAAAATAGTTCCCCCCTCCTGGGACGCGTGCCACGGTGCCGTTTTGGTGTCAGCTATTACCCAGATGCTCTCAACCTACATCTAAGCACGCGGCACCATCATGGGACATTAATGGATTTTCTATTAACTATCAGATACTGTAAGGATGAAAACTGGGGCAGGGAGGGGGCAGATGAGAACTCGGGGACCGATGGTTGAAAATTAATGGGGGCTCCTCAGAGGCCCCCAATCCTCCCCAAGGCAGCCTCTGCTTTGGGGTTTGCTCTCAGCCTTTGGGGGTACTTGGTGAGCCCTAACTAGAATCCATCACTCCCTGCTACCCTTTGCCAAAAAAGCCAGGGGCAGCCTGTGCCACCTTGCTCCCAGGCTGGGCCAGTGCCCGCTCTGCCCTATGGGGGGCTCTGACCACGGCCCCACTGATCCTCCAGGCCTTTGGTCCCTGGCAGGTCATTTGGGATTACGGCAGCCATTACCCGGGTTCAGCAACATTCCCAGCCCTCCTCCCCTTCCCAGACACACAGTGGACTACGCTTCCCAGCACCCTTTGGGATCTGCCACATGACTAGTTCTGGCCAATGAGCATCAACTGGAGGTGAAGTCATTTGCTTCCTGGCGGAAGTACTTAAGAGTTGATGCAGGGGAGCGGACGTAGCTCAGGGGTTGAACGCCTGCATGCCATGTATGAGGTCCCTGGTACCTCCTAAAAACAAAGAAAGGTAAAACCAACTCTCACTGGGGAGCGGATGTAGCTCAGTGGTTGGGTGCCCGCATCCCATGCACGAGGTCCCGGGTTCCATCCCCAGTACCTCCTAAAAACAAACAAATAAACAAAAAAAAACAACTCTCATTGGGAAGTGGATGTAGCTCAGTGGTTGAGCGCCCGCATCCCATCTGTGAGGTCCTGGGTTCAATCCCCAGTAACTCGAAAAATAAAAGAAAAAGAAAAAAGGGTTAATGCACAGCTTTCCATGCTCTCTGTACTATTTCCCTAGGGTCACCAGAACAAAGCAACACAAACTATGGCGTTTTCAAGGACACATTTATTCTCCCACAGTTCTAGAGACTAGAAGTCCACAATCAAGGTATCCGTAGTGACATGCTCCTTCTGGAGACTCGAGGCAGATTCCTTCCTGCCTCTTCCAGCCGCTGGTGGTTGTTGGCCATCCTTGGCATTCCTTGGCTCATGGACGCATCGCTCCCATCTCTGCCGCTCCCATTGTCACTCCGTGTCTCTCTGTCTCTGCGCCCACATTTCCCTCTTCTCCGAAAGACACCAGTCCTCTTGGCTGAGGACCCATCCTCACCCAGTTTGGCCTCATCTTAACTAATTATGTCTCCAAAGGTCCTACTTCCAAATAGAGCCACGTGCATGGGATGGGACAGTTAAGACATGCACATATCTTTTCAGGGAGACACAAGTCCTTCCTCTTCCATGGGGAGCCCTGAAGCTTTGTGTTGAGGAGGAAGGATCCAGAAGGCCGGACCCCCACGTGGAAGTCAGCCACGCCGGGAGCCGCCCAGACCCTCAGAGGAGAAATCGCCCCCTGTGGTGCGAGGCCACTAAGCCGTCCTTGCTGTTGGTGACGGCAGCGGAGTCTCTCATTAGGAAGAAAGTCACAGATTTTGAGAACCTCGGGAGCCCAGAGCTGTGAGTCCCATGTGCTAGGTGACTGTGTGTCCGTCTGGCTAGGAGGGGCTATAGCCAGGGCTCAAAGGGTCAAGCTGGGCTCCTGCCAGCTTGTCCTGGGGGGCATCTACCAGGAAGAGGCTCCTGGGGGGAGTGAGCTTAGAGGGCGTGAGGGCTGGAGGAGGCTGGAGTGGGAGGGGAGCTGATACCGGGGTGGTGGGCTGGGTGCCATTTCTTAACGGCCAAACTCCAACCCCCTGTCCCCTCCCCCGAGCCCCATGGCCAAGCCCTGACAGGACAGGACTGAGCAGCTGCCCTTCCATCGAGGGCAAGGAACGGTGTCTGTGGCCCTGAGATTCTGAGTTTCTGGGATTTGGGCTTTGGCCTCCACCTGGGGCCTGAGCTGCAGGCAGGGAGGGGGAACTATTTAGGTTCCAGCTTCTTTCCCAGACACACACAGGCTCGGGGGTGGTTCTGCTTTCCTCTCAGCCGCATGAGGTTCTGCGATCACGGGCAGGCTCACGAGGGTGGAGGGCCAGGGGCTGCGATGAATCCCACCGGGCCACCGCTTCCTCCATAACTGGCCACCTCCTGGGAGTCTGGGGCTTGCTGGGTGTAAGTGGCCCAAGTTTTTGCGAATCAGGGGCTGCAGAGGGGGTTGGCCCCAGGGCAACTCCGTCCTCAGCCCTTCCTTCCCATCTCCAGGCCCTCTCCTCTCCTGTTTACACCGTAGCCTCCCCGGGTTTTGACTCAGGCCTTGGGCTCCTCTTGTGGAGATTAAGATTAATTTTATTTATTTCCCCCCCACCCCCTCATTGTTTGTGCTCATTGTCTGCTGTGTCCATTCACCGTGTGCTCTCTGTGTCTGCTCATTTTCTTTCTCTTTTTTTTAAAGATTTATTTTTATTTCTTTCTTTCTTCCCCCTCCCCGTTTACTCCCCACCCTGCCCCGTTGTCTGCTCTCTGTCCATTCCTGAGTGTTCTTCTGTGTCTGCTCATATTCTCATTAGGTGGCTCCAGGAACCGACTCTGGGACCTTCCGGAGTGGGAGAGAGGTGATTACTCTCTTGCGCCACCTCAACTCCCCGTTCTGCTACATCTTCTTATTTTTCTGTTCTGTCTTGTTATGTCATCTTGCTGTGCCAACTCTCAGCGTCAGCTGGCACTCCTACGTGGGGTGGATTTCTCAAGCTGGGTGGCATTCCCATGCAGGGGGGCACTGCTGTGCAGGGCGGCATTCCAACGTGGGCTGGCACTCCATGTGGGTCAGCTCGCCACGAGGGTCAGCTTGCCCTCACCAGGAGGCCCTGGGCATCGAACCCTGAACCTCCTATATGGTAGATGGGAGCCCAATTGTTTGAGCCACATCCATTTCCCTCGTTTTCTCTTTAGGAGGCACCGGGAACCGAAACCAGGACCTCCCATGTGGGAGAGAGGCACTCAATCGCTTGAGCTAGTGCCGCTCCCTGCTTTGTTGTGTCTCTCATTGTGTTTCCTCCTTGTGTCTTCTTGTTGCATCAGCTTGCCGTGCCAGCCCATTGTGCCAGCTCGCTGTCTTGCTCGTCTTCTCTAGGAGGAACCGGGAACTGAACCTGGGATCTCCCATGTAGTAGGCGGGCACCCAATGACTTGAGCCACCTCTGCTTCCCCAGGTGCTGGTTTCATGGGGTCTTGAAACAAGTGTGGCTCATTAAAAAGAACCTGTGTGGGTAACCCAGGCAACAGGGAGAAGGAGAGGCTGCTCATGCCATGACGTGAATGAAACCCAGCTCCAACGTCGGGCAAAAAAAGCCAGACACCGAAGACTACGTGCTGTATGGTTCCATCGACATGAAGACGGGCACAGGCAGAGGCCACCAGCAGAGCTGCAGGGAAGCAGCTTCCTCTGGGTGGGGAGGAGAGATGGGAAAGGGCACGCGGGGGATGTGGGTTATATTGGGAATTAATGTTTTTTGAATGTAACATTTAAAAGAAAGAAAAAAAAAGGGGGCATGTGGGACTTTTCTGTGTTCCACCTTCTATTACTATTTACCTTTCATCATTCTACATTTTGATTGTGGTGGTGGTTACCAGGGTGTATGCATGCGTAAAATTTACTGAGCCCTGCAATGCATTTTACTGTATGTGTGTCATACCCCAAAACACAAAATTTAAAAAACTCCCATTAAGTGAACAGGTGCAGGGTCTTCAGGCTTGAGTGCCACTGTATTTCTGGTAAATCTGCCCCCAGAAGGGTCCTCGGCTCCTGCCCTGCCCTCCCCTCCCCCCGCCAGGCCCTCTCTGGCAGGCCCCCGCCCCAGCGTACCCCACTGTCGCGTACCCCATCCCGGCGCGCCCACCTTGCGGCTGAACTCCTGCGCCCTGCGCCGCCGCTCCCGGTGCACCGCGTCCGAGCGCCTGCGGCCCGCCAGGCGCAGCAGCTCGCGGCCCAGGCCTAGGCCGCGGGCGCCGCGCGGGGCCCTGGCCGCAGCCGCGGGGGGCGCGAGCCCGGGGGCGCCGGCGGGGCCCGGGAGCACCCCGAGGCTGGGCGGCACGCGCGGGCAGCGGCGCGCCAGGCGCACGAGGCGCTCGCGGCTCAGGCCGCCCACCGCCAGCCCCTCCACCTCCAGGATCTGGTCCCCGGGCCGCAGCCCCCCGGCGTGCGCGCTGCTGCCCTCGGCCACCTCCAGGACGAAGCAGGGGCCCGCGCCGCCCAGCCGGAAGCCGAAGTCTTCGGGCCAGCCCTGGTTGGTGTCCGGCATGGCGGCTAGAGAGGGAGAGAAACGACGGGGGGCTCCGTTGCGGGCCGCGCCAGCCGGGCCTCTACTTTCCTCTGCCTCCTCCCTCAGACTGTTTCTCTGTTTTGCCCTTCCCCGTTCAGCTGCGCGTCTGGGCCTGGCTCTTCCACCGTGTGTGTCCAAACAGCAGGAGGAAGTGGGGCTGCCTCGGAGCATGGGGTCCCAGGGGGACACGTTTCGGCGGGGAGGACAGAAGGGTAGCGAAGGGGACATCTGCTGGACAAAGATCAGGTCTCGGATTCCACAGAGGCTTCGTGGGGGCGTGTGGGGCGGAACGACAGTGTTTTGGGCGTGTGGTCTTTAGGAAAAGGCGTGGGGGACACGGGGCTAAGGTGGGGGTCTCTGAAAGGTACCCACTCATTTCTCCACATTGCCTTTGGCTCTGGGCTTCATCATTTTTGTAAAAAATCACTTCTTTTTGGTATGTACAAGAAGCATCCTTTCCTTAGAGTCACCTTGAGCTCACTGGCTCTTTAATCAATGAAGCTATCCCGTTTCTCTTGTGTCTGCTTTTCCCTCTGACTTTGACAGTACACCCTGACTTCCTTTGGCTCCTTCCACCTCAGTCCCTCTCCTTCCCCCTTCTCCATCTGCCAAAATCCCCTTTCGGGGGCCTGCGTGAGTCACAAACTCCCAGAAGCCCAGGATGCTGAAGGAGAAGAGGTCCCTGGGAAAACCTCCCTGGCGCAGGCAGGTGGAACCTCTGCACACTGCGTGGGGAGGGGGCCTGAGCCGAGGTCCCCCGGCCCTCCTGGGCTCCCCCCACCCCAGGCTCACTCCAAGAGCCACCCCGCCTGTGGCCAAGTCCTGCAGCGGGTTCTCTCCTGTCGCTTTCAGGAGCCTCCCTCGCTTTTGCAGTGGGAGACCTGGCGGGCTGACCGCTGGGCACGCGGCCTCTCCCATGCCCTGGTGGCGGCGGTGGGCCTTGAGCAGGCCTGGCCAGTCGCTATGTGCCAGCCGGTGTGTAGCAAGGGGGGGTTCTATTCAGAGCCCCTTCAAGCTGGGACACACTGGCCTTGACAGAGAGGGTTCTTTCTCTGCACCCAAGAGTTGAAGGCCAGTGCAGGTTGGCGCTGCCGGCAGCCGTCTTACCCCGTGAAGAGGAGCACTTCTTACAAGAGGGTCTGAAACCCTGGCTCCGGCTGTGCCTGCAGTCCACACTACCGCCATGTGACAAAAGGACTTCTCAGTGGCATGAGCACACAGACTCCTCTCTAGAAAGGGTGTCCAGTTGGGTCTCTGTCCCTTGCGAATGAAAAGATCCTGAGTGTCATAAACTTCTAGGCAGGGAGAAAGGACAGGGAGTCTTAGGTGGAAGTTCCGTCTCCTTGAATACTGACCTGGGGGTGGGATTTGCCTTTTGAGGGGTCAGATTGACCTTGACCTTCTTGGGCAAGCATGGCATGACTGAATTGGGGTGTCTGGGCTCAGGCTGGGGGGGAGGTGTCAGTGATATGGGCTGATGAGGTGGCCTGGGGACACACCCTGAGGGAATGAGGACGGACTGTTCTGGGTGGCGCGGTCGACGTGTGTGCTTCTGCGTCTGTCTGCCTAGAGCAGGGGTTCCTCACAGAAGTCCCGGGGCGCCCCTGGCGCCGTGGGCCGTCTGGTGTGAAGGCAGACTTCCTGGCAGGAGGCCCCAGCTCTCCGGTTTCCCTCCCCTGCCCGCAGGTGCTTGGAGATTGGCCCATGGCACCCATCCTCCTCTGGGCTCCCTCTCCCACTCCTTGGCAGTTGGGGGGTTGGGAGAGGACGAGGGCCTGCTGGGGTTCAGGCAGCACCACGGCCTGGGCGAGATGTCCTTGAGTGGCCACGAGAGGGCGGGTACGAGAAGGCGCAGGGGCGGGGCAGGCGCGGTCACCCCCCCAGTGCGGCAGGTTCACGCCGGAACCCACGGTCAGAGGGCCCGCGCCCTCCACTGCCGGGCGCGGAGGCTTGGGGGGCACCTCATCTGCCACTGGAGTCCATTGGGTCAAGACTGGGTGGGGTGACCGCCGGGCCTCAGAGGGGCCCGAGGCCGGTTCCTTCCCGCAGGAGAAGCAGGTGGCTCCTCCACCACCATCAGGGGCCGACTGAAACGGAATTCGGAGCCCGGGGCACTTGCTTCTGTCCCTGCGCCCTCCATCTATTCTGACTCGTAACCTGTCGGAGGCCAGAGCAGGTAGGTCCTAAAACAGCTAAACCTACCCCGTGAGTCCTCAGGGCCCAAGAAGCTGCCGGCACACAGACCGGCTGGGCCTTTGAACGGGGTCAGAGCCTCCGGTGTGTCCTCAGCCCTATGGGTGGCCCCCTCTTCCCACCCCCCAGGTGCTCCCAGTCTGGGCCACGCGCTCCTCCCTCGCCTTCATCTGGAAACCGGAATCCAAGCCCTTGACAGGGCGGCTGGGCTATCTCAGGGCACGAGAGGAAAGCAGCCTGGAGCCCCCACCCCAGATTATTGGGTGCCGTCACCCCGCAGCCCCAGATTTGCTCACCTTCCTCGCTGAGGGCAGCAGTGGCTGTGGAGACACAGCACGGTGCTCCCGGCACGCGCCGGGGACGCTTCTCGTCCCTGGCCCACTGCTGCTCAGGACCTTGGCACTGGTTACTGAGGCACCCGAGGTGACAGCTGGAGTTGCTAAGGCAAAGTGATCCTCCGAGTAACTTGAGAAGGCCCCCGTTACCAGGTAGACCAGCAGCACGGCTGGACAGCTTGGCCAGGTCCCAGGGGCTGGGCAGCGGTCCTCAGGCAAAATGAAGAGTGTCTCTGTGCCCCTTCGCTGGGCTCCGGCTGGAGCCGGGCCTGGGGCTGAGTCCCCCCTGGAGGCGTGGAGCCAGGTATCTGGGTTGAGAGGCGGCAGCTGGGTTATTTTGGGGTGAGGGGTGTCACTCAGCTGAGTGGGACCAGGGATGGCAGTCGGGGCTGGTGAGACCCAGTAGTGTATGAGGGTCCAGTCTCCACAGAGAACCCCTAGAGCAGGAGACCCCCTCCCACGGGCCAGGTTCTTTGGCAGGAGAACGTGAAGTCCCACCAGAAAATAATGGTTTGGGTGGGGGGAAGGTGCTAACCTAAGTGAGTTTGGAAATGAGTGGAGACTCACATGAAAGGCAAGAGGAAGTGAATTCAAGCATGCTCTGGTTGACAAAGTTGTTTTCTAAGGGGGTACAGGTTAGTGATTCCAAACCACTTATATGTGAACTGGAACTCAACCATTAAGGCAACGGATGGCACTGGAGTGGAAGGTTACAGACAAGCAGGGGATTCTAGAATGATCCATGTGGTGATGGATTAGAGTGGGAGATATCAGTACAAACTCATGTTTGGCTTAATATAGATTTAGATGGATGCATGTAGAAATATTTCAGATATGTGGATATAAGTGGTTAGTATGCCCACACATATGTGCTTGCTTTGTCGATGGAGGGGGCCTACAAGCAAGGACACCCCAGTAGCAATGTGCACCCCTCGTGCCTAGACCTTGGTTTCTATTTCTTTTTTTTCAGGCGGTACCAGGGATTGAACCTGGGACCTCGTACACGTGAAGCAGGTGTTCATTCACTGAGCTCCACCTGCTCCACCTGCTCCACTGTGACCTTGCTTTCTAATATCATTGTCCAATAGAAAGAACCAGGACTCCTGGAGAAACGACTGATTCTAGGTCAGGGGCAGGAAATATACAAGATGAGCTTGGAACATCTTATAGTTCCAGAAAGTAAGGAAATGCTAAGCACACACACAGCGTGAGCATACGCATATGCAGTAGAGGAGGCTTTGTCACAACTGGAACAATTTGAGCAGCAAAATAAATAACCCAGTTATTGGATTATAACCCAAACAATAAAGTAAATATCCATGAGTCCATTCTGATATAAATAAATGCTTGATTCAATCAATCAATAAATGGGGGAGAAGAAAAATCTCCCATGCAGAAAAATTCCAAATAATTTATGGAGATGTAACCCCTCGAGGAGGTGGAGCCTGACCACCACCCTCCCACCATAAGTGTGGGTCACAGTGATTTTCTTCCAAAGACGACAGTATTGGGGAGCGGGTGTAGCTCAGTGGTTAAGTACCTGCTTCCCAGGTTCAAGGTCCTGGGTTCCATCCTTGGTACCTCCTAAAAACAACAACCAAGATGACAGTACGGAAAGGGGGGGTGTCACTTTTTGGTGGAGAAACCTGGCAAGCACGACCTCAGCCAGGTGATCAAGGTCAACATCGGCGTGGTACATCTTGTTGGTGAGAATGGAACGGACCCCAAACCAGTCTAACCATAAGAAGAACATCAGACAAACCCACACTGAGGGAAATTCTACAAGACAGCTGACCAATGTGCCTCAGAACTGTCAAGGTCATAAAGAAACAAGGGAAGTCTGAGAAGTCATCACAGATTGGAGGAGCTTAGGAGACATGATGACTCCATGTAAAGTGAGATCCTAGGACAAAAAAAGAGGGCAATAGCATAAAACAAAAGAACTCTGAATTTGTAATAATGGATCAATATTAATATTAGTTCATTGGTCGTGACAAATGTATCACAGTATTGTAAGATTTTAATAATAGAGGAAATTAGGTGTGGGGTATATGGGAACTTGGCATTCTCTTCACAACTTTTCTATAAACCTAAAGCAATTGTGGAATTAAAAAGTTTATTTTTAAAAATCCTCTTCTCAGGAGTGGATGTGGCTCAAGCAGTTGGGTGCCTGCTTCCCATATGGGAGGTCCTGGATTTGGTTCCCGGTGCCTCCTAAGGAAGATGACCAGATGCCGCAACCAATAGAGAGCAGATGCCACAACCACCGCAACAAGCAGATGCTGCGACAAGCAGACGCCACAACCAGCAGATGACTCAATCAGCAGATGACGCAACCAGGAGATGATGCAAGCTGCAGGGAGCAGAGGTGGCTCAAGCAGTTGGGCACTTGCCTCCCACATGGGAGGTCCTGGGTTTGGTTCCTGGCGCCTCCTAAAGAAGATGAGCAGACACAGCAAGCAGACAATGAGCAGACAGACGACAGAGACATCTTGGGGGGGGGGTGGATTAAAAAAAAAAAAGCCCTCTTCTCGAGGGGAAGGATGGGGGTAAGATAGGCGAGAAGATGGTGTTAGTGCACTACGCTGTAGCTGAGCTGGATGCTTTCCAGAATCTGCTTCATCCAAGGGTGTTCTCCAGGCTACTCTGTCTGTGTGCGCGTGCGTGTGAGAGATGCGTCTGTATGTGTTCTTATATACATCATAAACTCTCTGCTGGGAAGTTTACGGTATATTGTCATTGAGAAAACATAAATGTGTGTGCTCGAGTGTCCCCCCAGCCCCTGGGAGAAGAGCGTGTGACGTTGCGACAGAATGCATCTTCGAGCACAGCTCTCATTGCTTCCCAGGCGGCATAATTGCTGTGCTGCCTGGTAATTAGACATAAACAGCAGGCAGGTCACATGCGGGCTTGACTTGGCAATGCTCTTTTGTCTTCGTTCATTAACAAATTCAGAAGGTTGAGCCAAAGGTTGGTGCTGCTCCAGCTGTGGGGTTGCCAGCACGTGGGGGCGGGGGGCGGCCCAGACCAGCCGGATATCTGGTGGGGGGCACTGATATCTACAGGTATGGAAAAGAGAACCCTGGAGGTCCTGGGTGGGTACTGCTGAGAAGACTGGCATCCTCAACTCTTTATCTTCCATCCCAAATTCAAACATCAGCACATCCTGCTGACTCTACCTTCTACTTTTAAAATATAATGAGATGGGAGTAGATGGGGCTCAAGCGGTTGTTTTGCACGTGGGAAGTCCTGTGTTCGTCCCTGGGGCCTCCAAAAACAAATAAACAACAAGCGAAACAAACCAACCAATTTAGGGTAGCCGATGTGGCTCAGTGGTTGAGCACCGGTTTCCCACATACGAGGTCACCGGCTCACTCCCCAGTGCTGGTACCATAATATATACCATAGTATACCCACACACACACAATGAGGCTGATGCACTTCTCTTCACTTGGCTGCCACCACCCCGGCCCAAGCCACCGTCATGCCTCTCCTGGACAGGTGCATCGGCCTCTTCCCTGGCCTCCCCTCGTCCCTGCGGTCCACTGTCCACACGGCAGCCAGAACGATCCTGTGAAAGTGAAAGTCAGATCCTATCAGGCCTCTGCTCGAAGCCTCAGGGCCAAGGAACTCACATCAGCCAGCAAGACCTTTCATGCCAGGCACCCTGCCCATTGCTGGTTTTTTCCCCTTGCTGACTCCTTGTGCAGCTCCACCCCAGGGCCTTTGCACTCTCCTGGAATGTTTCCCCCTACACATCTGCATGCCTCTTCTCCTCTGTATTCACTTTCCAGGGTAACAAATGACCACAGACTGGGAGGCTTAAAATAACCGAAATTTATCCTCGCAGTTCTTGGCTCTAAAATCAAGGTGTAGGCAGGGCCACCCTCCCTTCGAAGCCTCCAGGGAAGATCCTTCCTTGCCAATCCCCGCTCCTGGTGGCTCCTGGTGCTCCTTGGCTCTCCTTGGCACTCCTTAGCTGGAGTGGCATCCCTTGAGTCTCTGCCTCCGTCTTCACATGGCATCCTCCCCTCTGCTCTCTCTGTGGCCTCTCTCCTCCTTAGAAGGACACTGGTATTGGATTTGGGGCTCATCCTCAATCCAAGACGATTTCATCTCCCCCCTCTCTCCCCAAGATGGCTCCCTCATCTGTTTGCTTGTTGTCTTTTTTGCTTATTGTCTGCTCATTGTCTGCTTGTTTCTTCTTTTTAGGAGGCAATGGTAACTGAACCCAGGACCTCCTGTGTGCGAGGTAGGCACCCAACTGCTTGAGCCACATCTGCTCCCTGCTCATTTTTTTTATTCTCATTGTCTGCTCGTTGTTTTGTTCATCTGCTTGTTGTTTTTGCTTGTTGTCTGCTTGTTGTTTGTCTTCTTTAGGAGGCACCAGGAACCAAACCCAGGACCTCCATGTGGGAGGCAGGGGCCCAAATGCCTGAGCTACATCCACTCCCCCAATTTCATCTTTTTTTTTCCTCTCCCCTCCCCCCCCAGTTGTCTGCTCTCTGTGTCCATTCGCTGTGTGTTCTTCTGTGACCACTTCTATCCTTATCAGCGGTATCGGGAATCTGTGTTTCTTTTTGTTGGGTCATCTTGTTTTGTCAGCTCTCCGTGTGTGTGGCACAATTCTTACACAGGCTGCACTGTCTTTCACGCTGGACGGCTCTCCTTACGGGGCACACTCCTTGCATGTGGGGCTCCCCTATGCGGGGGATACCCCTGCGTGGTAGGGCACTCCTTGCGCGCATCAGCACTGCGCATGGGCCAGCTCCACACGGGTCAAGGAGGCCCGGGTTTGAACCGCGGACCTCCCATGTGGTAGGCGGATGCCCTATCCATTGGGCCAAGTCTGCTTCCCCTCAATTTCATCTTGAGGTCCTTAACTAATTCCATCTTCCAAGACCCTGTTTCCAAATAAGAATGCATTCTGGGCTTCTGCGTGGGCGTGGATTTGGGAGGACACTCTCAAGCTGCCTTCCTGTGGGTCTCACTCACCTGTCCCCTAGCGCTCCTCTTCTCCCATCCCCTGCTTTGTTTCGTCATTGCCCTTCACACCATCCAATACACCGCGTACCTGACTTATCTGTCAGGTGCCCCCCTTCCCTACCACCACATTAGGTGTGAAATTGCTGGGGTTTTTGAGTAAAATAACATTTTAACCCCAAAATTAGTTAAATACTTTATTATAAAATGATAATTTAGAAAGAAGAAGGAAGCCGCAAGCATCTGGACATGACACGTCACCTGCCTGATGACCCCATTTCCTGTGCCCGCCATGGGGGAATTCCCCGTGGACTCTAACCTCCCGCTGCTAACTCCCGGCTCACCCACCAAGAGTTACAACGGCTCGCCGGGCCCTGCAGCCCTCTCTCTCTCGCTTTCTGGATGTTCTCGAACCCCGGCTTCACCACCCGCTGGCGGGGTGACCTCAACTTTAGTTTCCCGGGCCTGGATACAGCCTGCCTGTCACCGGGATGCTTTTTTTTAGGATATGGCCAAAGGCTTTTTGTTCAGGGTGCTTTGAGAGCCTGGATAAGAAGGCTCGGCCAGGGAGAGCAAACGAGGGCAGGCAGGGATTGATTGGGAAAACCCGGACATTGGTTTAAAATCGGCTGCCATCTCGCCCACTGATTTTACATGATCTGCCCCAACGCGTCGAGCCACTCTGGACTGAGGAAACACGGCCCAAACTGGGGACTGATATTTGCAGTCCTGCTCTCTTATCAAAGCCTTGGAGTGTATATGCACCATGCCCCTAAGCCTTCTACTGCCAAAGGAGAGGCGTGGTGGATGACAGCCTGGGTGAGGTCTGGCCAAATGATTGTCCATCCCTGTGGAAGCTGAAGGTGACCAATGACTTATGGCATTTTGAGGGCAGGCTTGATGATCGGTGCAGGGCCAGGCTTTTACCATCAACTTGGATAGAGTGTTAGTCAGGGTGATCCATGCTAGCTGTTGTAACAAACAACCCCATGATCTCAGTGGCTTAACGTAATAAAGTTTCGTGTTTTGCCTACATCACAGTCCAGTGTGAGTTAGGCAGGTCACCTGGGAGGGCCTGCCTCCAGGAAAAGATCCAGGGTTTCTAGAGTCTTTCTCTCTCTAATTTTTTGTAAAGATTTATTTTTTATTTATTCCCCCCCCCCCCAGTTGTCTGCTCTCTGTGTCCATTCGCTGTGTGTTCTTCTGTGACTGCTTCTATCCTTATCAGCGGCACCGGGAATATGTTTCTTTTTGTTGTATCATCTTGCTGCATCCGCTCTCTGTGTATGGTGCCATTCTTGGGCACTTTATTTCACGCTGGGTGGCTCTCCTTATGGGGAGGGCACTCCTTGCGCATGGGGCTCCCCTGCGTGGCATGGCACTCCTTGCGTGCATCAGCACTGCATATGGGCCAGCTCCACATGGGTCAAGGAGGCCTGGGGTTTGAACCGTGGACCCCCCATGTGCTAGGCGGATGCCCTATCCATTGGGCCAAGTCCTCTTCCCTCTAGAGTCTTTCTAATCTGTGGGGCCAACTTCTTAAATATATGGCTCCAGAAGTCACTAGAGGGGGAGGAGCTTGCCAGAGGACTGTGCAAGGATGTTTTAAGAGCTAGAACTAGTAGTGACCTAGAATTCCTCTGCCCACTTTTCAATGCCAGAACGAACCCCAAGAGAGCCTTCCAAATGTAGGCTTTCTCTGTGCCCAGAAAGAGCCAGTGGGGTGGTGAACTGTTGGTATTGTCTTTACCACAGACAAGGACAGTAAAGGAGCTAGCAAGCCTGCAGATGTCAAGAGGCAGCAGAAGAGGCTGACATGGTGGAACACGCTGGCTGGGCACCTAGCCTCCAGAATCAGGGGAGATGGCTGGATAATCACCTCAATCTAACAAGGGAGCGGGAAGGTTGGCTTAGCACACAGGGCAAAAGTTGGGGGGCTTAACTGACCGGGAATCTGGTGTGAATTGATGGGGTTGCTGCTTGGGAGGGTGGTCTCTGCAACAGAGGGTGGCGTGATAAACAGGAATTGGAGTTGTGAATCCCACTGCCATACTACCCGAAGAGCTGGCAATACAACAACGATGAACAAAATAGCTGCCGCATCCGGGCCAGACAGGCCGAGCCTCTGCTTCAGCCCCCGAAAAGATCTTGGCCTGAAGTTACATGCAGAACTGATCTTTGAGCCCAGATGTTGGGGGGAGCCTCTCCCAGCACCCACGCTTCTGTGAGAGAAGTGAGATCAGCTCACTGGCACACCTGCCTTCATCTTATCTTTTTTACCTTCATTTCTTCTTTGTTCCATTCCCTCTTTACTCGCTTTTAAAGTTGTTTTATCTTGTTTTGTATGCTTATGTCAATCATCTTCAATCCAGCCTGGATTGAGACAAAGTGATAGAAATAAATGCAGTGGGCAACAGTTGGAGATACTGAGAGGCTGTCCTGCTCATTCCTTATACTCCTTGTTCTTCCCCCAGTGGCCAAGTTGACTTTTGATGGTGTGGCAGTCTGAAGCTGGGTGGACCCCAGAAGGTCATGTCCTTCAAGCGAATACAGCCTCGTGTGTGTGAACCTTGTATAGGTGGGAACTTTTGATTCAATCACTTCAGTTAAGGGCCTTTGATTAGATTGCATGATCCAGGGTGGGTCTTAATCCTATTATTAGAGTCCTTTATAAATGGGAGAAACATGCAGAGAAAAAGTCTTAGACTCTGAGAGAGCCCTGTAAGCCAGAAGCTGAAATCAGTGGAACCTGGGAGAGAGAAAGCCAGAGGTAGCCAGAAACTGGAATCAATAGAACCTG
This sequence comes from Dasypus novemcinctus, assembly GCF_030445035.2. Taxonomy (NCBI): domain Eukaryota; kingdom Metazoa; phylum Chordata; class Mammalia; order Cingulata; family Dasypodidae; genus Dasypus; species Dasypus novemcinctus. Next base: position 12,098,490 of record NC_080695.1, on the reverse strand, counting down.
GAGAAGACGGCAGAGGAGAAGACTGCCATGGCGCTTTGCCATGTGCCTGATTGCCCACAGCTGCAGCTCAGGGAAGAGGCTCTCCTGATGTGCCTTGATTTGGACACTTTTACAGCCTCAGAACTGCAAGGTAGTAAATCCCCATCGTAAAAGCCAACCTATTTCTGGCATATTGCCTTGGCAGCTTTTAGCAAACTAAAGCAGACGGGTACTTGGGGATGTGTGTGGGGGGGTGTTGTGCGCGTGCGTGGAAGATTTAGACTAAAGTGAGCCACCTTTTTGACCTTCAACTTCCTAAGTGGACTTTAGTGTGCCTACTGAAAAGACAAGGCTCTGAAAGCCGAACTACATATATATTTTTTTCAGTGTAAAAGCTAGGGATTTGGAAAAGAAAAAAAAAAGTATTGCAAAAACGTATGGTTTACACCATAAACCATATGGCGAGACTACGTGCACCAGCCAGCAGTTAGAACGTTTCCTTCACACCCAAAAGAAGTGAGAGTCTGAGCAGTGGGCGAGGAGAGGAGATTCAAGAGAGGGGCAGGAGGGGCAGACTCCTTGGGTTATGGGAGCAGAATGAAGTCTGGTACAGGCACCCAAAGGAGGGTGCGCTGGGCATGGCAGGCTGGGTCGCTGTACAAAATCCTATCAGCTGCGAATGGTCCCCGTGGTGCTTCACTGCACCCCGTGCATGGAGGCTGGGCTGTGCAGCCCGGATGCTGCTCCTCCCACCCCACCTTGCTGCGGGCTAATGTTCAGAACCGTTTCCGACGCTGCGGGCTCAGGGTGCCCCCCTTCCCTGGGCAGAAGGGCCTTTGCAGCAGATCCTGGAGCCCCTAAGCCCGTTGTGTAGCTTCTGGAGCCGATTGGCCCGCCCGGGTGAGCGTCAGAACCTGAAGGGCTGGTCAGCAGTCATCACCAGAGGCCAGGAGAGAGCATGGGGCCCCTCCCATTCCCTGGGGACATGTTGCGGTGTTTGTGGGAGGCTTGCTCCTGGCCCCACCGTTGGCCCCCCCAGCTGAGCCTCCCTGGGGAGATGAGGGAACCCTTCCTCTTTCAGACTCCCGTGGTGCCCCTTTTTCCTGGGTCTCGTGCTACTTCTCTGGCCATCCTCAACTGGCCTTCCTTGCCAGCTCCTGATTTTCTGCCAGCCCCACGAAGCTGGAGAGCCTCGGACTCCTCTCCCTTTACACTTTCTTGCTCTTCCTAAGGAATCGCATCCGTTCTGGGTGACCTTGCAGAACGGTGGCTGCAGCTTGGTGGCTAAAATTTCCTCCCCCCTCCTTTGAAGACAGATTTCCTTGAACCTGCACCAGGAGAGGGCTGCCAGGAAGGAATTGTATTAATAGATTTGCCTTTGAGTCTGAGAAATGAAGGCCACCTATGAGTTATTGCCGTGCCCCCATTCTCTGCACAGAGCTTGTAACAGACCCTTTTGTCGTGGGGTGCTTTTTCCCATTTGCCAGACCAAAGAAATCAGTTGTAGTGAGGGAGTCCACATGTCCATTTATGTGTGTGTGTGGGGGCGCGGGTTCCACGGAGGGACTTGTGATGGTTAGTATGTGTCAACGTGCCTAGTTTATGGTGTCCAGTTGTTTGGTCAAATACTAGATGTTGCCATGAAGAGAGTTTATAGAGGTGGTTAACTTCTACAATCAGTAGACTTTAAAAAGGAGATTACCCTTGATAAGGTGGGTGGGCCTCATCCAACAAGTTGAAGACCTTAAGAGTAAAAGACAGGTTCCCAGGAGAAGAACAAAGCCTGCCTCAAGACTACATCAACCCTTGTCTGAGCTTCCAGCCTTTCCGCCTCCCCTATGCATTTTGGACTCAAGACTGCAGTTCAACTTTTGCCTGAATTTCCAGCCTGCCGGCTTAGCCAGATTTTGGACTTACCAGCCCCTGCAACTGCATGAGCCAATACCTGAAAATCAATCTCTCAGTGTATATATACACCCGTCCTCGTGGTTCTGTTTCTCTGGTGAACCCCGACTAATATGGCTCTTAAATGAGTATCCCATGTTTTCACCATTGTGTCTTCATTCATCCTGGCCTTAAGATTATCTTTGGACATTTTTGACATATTCCTCTCATCCTTCCAGATATAACAACTTATCAGATGCTCAACTGTTTACTGCCTGTATTAGTTGCCAAAGGGGTCTGATGCAAAGTACCAGAAATGTGTTGGCTTTTATAAAGCATATTTATTGGGGATAGAAGTTTACAGTTACAAGACCCTAAAAAGTCCACTCAAAGTACCATAAGAAGTACCTTCTCACCAAAGATGGTTGCTGATCTCTGTGAGGGTTCAGCCTTCCTTCTTCTTACGGCTCCGTGGTCTCAGCTTCTTCCGATCTCAGCTGTGGGCTGGCATAGGGCTCACTTCTTTTCCTGGGGCTTTAGCTGTTTGAACCTTCTCCTTTCTGTCACATGGCAGGACTGAAATGATCAAGTTCTCTCCTCTTTTGTGAGTGTCTGTTTATATAGCCCTTCAAGGGGGCGGGGACTCAGTCCTGAGTTATACCCTACTGAGGTGGTCGAGTCAAAGCCCTAATCTTAACATAATTTAATCAAAGACATCTCAGCTGAATCTAAAACAAAGGGTATCATGCCCATAGGACCAGACCAGTTTACAAACATAATTATCTTTTATGTGGAATTCATAAATAATATCAAATGGCTACACTGCCCAGCCAGCACCCACACCTGTTCCTACTATTGTCGAGATTTCCCATTTGGAATCCTCTCCTCCTCTGAGGAGCTCGTGTGCCTTGGGGGAAGCTGTCTCCCCCCACCCCCACAGCTCCAGCAGGGCATCTTGTTTAACTCAAGCCAAATGGCACATTCCATTCTTCAGGCCCTGTCATTGGTTTGGGGCGAGCCCAGGAGCTGAGCCAGCACAATCAGGGTGACTCAACATTCCCACTGGGACTGCGGGGACAGACCTCCCTGCTTACCCTGTTGGCTGTGAATGTGGAGCATGCAGCCCCAACTGTGCCCAGCAGCCATCCTACCACCAGGAGGAAGGCTGGATTAGGGATGGAGCTGATGCTCTGACAGCGGAGTGTGGGATGGAAAGAACCTCTTGGTGATGTCCTGGATGATGTCACTGAGCTGCTGATTCAAACCATTTCTGAAGCCGGGTCCATCTCTGGACATTCCAGTGACAGAAGCCAAGAAGTCTCCTTTGCTGTTTGATCCAGTTTGAACGGGCTTAAATTACTTGTAAAGATGCCTCATACCTCTTGCACCAGAAATAATTCCTGTTTTTTTCCTTCTGTATTGACCACATTTGTTAACTTTGAGGATTTTAACTGTGATATTAGTGGCTAATAGTTTTTTGAGTATCCTTTACTTGCATTATCTCATTTAATCCTTACAGCAACCTTTTGAGGTAGATTCTCTTATCCTCACTTTACAGATGAGGAAGCTGAAGCTCAGAGGTTAAGTATCTGGACCAAAGCCATACAGAAGAGGTGGACACTGAAGTGGAACCCAGGCAGTCTGATTCCTGAGTCCACACTCTTAACCCCCACCTGGCTTCCTGTCCACTATTTTCATTCCGAATTTCGTCCTGGAATTACATTCATGTCTGCCCTTAACAGAGCCCAGCAACAGTCCTGATGCACTTGGTCCGAGGAGTGTTAACAGGAAAGTCATATGACTCTGGGATGCTAGTCAGAAAGTGCCATTGCTTTCTTGCCCAGTTTCTTGCACAGTTTTCACAACGTCCCTTGTCCTTTTTCAGTCTCTCTGTATAACTTACAAAACACACAAGTGTTTTGTATTTTATAGGAATATCATCTGTATTTTATAGGAATGAATAGACCCTCGTCCACCGGTCAGCCCATAATCTCTAGTTTTTCTCTAGGTTGTCAACTAGCTTCTCTTTTCTGAAAATGTCTCCTAGTTCATCCTGGGACAGTTCAGCCCCAATTTAATGCCCAAGGCTGGAAGCTCCTTTTGCTTAGTACCTAGCCAAGGGATGACCAGATTCCAGCTGCAAGACTAATTCATGGCCTAGGGTAGAAAGCTCGAATTTCAGTTGTGAGGCGTTAAAATGGCATTGCCAGATTTAGCAAGTAAAAATATGACACTTAAATTTGAATTTTCAGATAAAAAATGTATTTTTTTTCCAGTATAATATAGGATACCTGTATTCTCTGGCAACCCAAGGTCAAGCACTACCACAGCTGAAAGTGAACTGCAGAGCTGGGGCCGGGAAGCCGCAGAGCCTTCGGGGTGAGAAGGGCTGAGCAGCGTGCTGGGCTAAGACCAGTTTAGAAGCGAGTCAGTAAGTGAAAATTCTGCCCCACATGGTGCCCAGCCTGAGCACGGAGGCTTGAAGGGGCAGCAAGCACAGTAGCAAAGGCCAAATGATCATTTGGAAGGGTAAATCATCCACACGTACGTTATGTTCCAAGTTGGCTAACAGTCACACACTGTGGCCCCACCTACTGGCTGCAGGAATTTTTGTTTTAATCATGTTCAGAATACAGTTTTCCTTCAAGTGTAATTCATTTTTCTTTCATTCATTCAACACAGTTTCGCTGTGCATCTACTATGAGCTTGGCAATGAAACAGTTGCTACTGATATAATACAATAGTAAGCAAACACAGACCCGGTCCTTACTCTCCAACAAAAATCCTGTGGCTGTGTTTCTTTCTTCCTTTTTATTTCTCCATTGCGAAACTCAGCACAACCAACAAATCACTGAGTGCAAATGAGAATCATGTGCTATCTGCATTTTGGAAGAGTAGCTATGAAGTCCTGTATCCCATTTCCAAAGTGTTGCCTTGGTCATTCCCTGGGGACAAGGGATCCTGCTGTAAAAGGTGGTTGATCCTGTCAACTGATCTTACAGTCGGTAAAAAAGTGATACCACAGGTCCAGTTTCAGGGGTTGACAGGGGGGTTTAGGCAGGCTCGAAGGATCGATTATTTGCTACATATTTCATAGGTGATACAATTCTTTGTTTCATCCTTGAATTAAAGTTTTGGTTTTAGGCTTCAATAGTGTTTTCTCCTACATCATTTATAAAATACAAGTGTCAAGGTTTGTGCTTGGAGGTTTATGAAGAACAGAGGGAAAAAATAAAATACCAGAAACACATGACTTTCAGGAACTGACCAACCACTGAGACATTTATCCTGAGAAAATATTTCAACAGAAAAAGAGAAAGATATGAAGGTGTTAATTGCAAAACGATCTATAATATGAAAAAAGAAGGAAATAATACAAATGTTTGATAATAAGAGTTCATTATATCGTATAGTAAGTTCATTATATTGTAGCCCTGGATAATCATTAAGACTATCTAGATAGATGAAAAACATGATAAACTAAGTAAAAAGGACAAAATTCAAAATGGTATAGACATAATTTAATCTGCAAACACTTAAAATGAATATAGAGTGCACATTTTCATATATATATACAGAAACACAAGAATGAAGTAGCAGTTAAGATGGTAAGATAGTCTTTTTCCTTTGCTGTTAGATATTTCTATAAAAAATTCAAAATGAGTTTAAAAAGAAAAACATGAGGTGGGGAAGAAGAGCCAAGTGATGATGTTTTCCTTAGGACTAGGATGTTTTCAGACGCAAGTTTTAAACTTATCTGACTGAAAAGCCCAGAGTAGGGGTAGGCTTCCGGCACGGTTCTCTTGGGCTCTGGCTCCATTTCTCCATGACTCTCTGAAGTGTGCCCACTGCATTGGCTTCACCCTGAGGCTGGCTTTCTTTGTGGTTCCAAGATGAGGGACATGAGGCTACAGTCTTCCTCTTGAATATCTTTATTCACATCCTGGGGAGAGGAGGCATCCTCTTTCACAGCCACTGAACAGGAATGCTAGCTTCATTCTAATTGGTTCACCCACATGTCCAAAGCTTACCATATGCCCTGGTTGACTTTTGTTTTGAAAAAATCACTGTGATTAGGAGGATAGGGTTATCCTGATTGGCTAATACCAATTTAGGCCCAACCCTATAGCTGGGGTGACAGGAGCTCCTTCAGCTTAGGATAAAGCATGCCTGCTCCAGTTTGTCATTCTACTCATTTATGTTACCTGCAGATCCCTTGTAGGCAGTTAAGTTTGGGACCCTGGCAGGTAAGTTATGGTTCAGTTAAGTAATGAAATGCATATAATGAAGTAAACACAATGTACTAAATCTATATGTAGTGGTATGGAAAGATCACCAAGACATATTGTTGAGAGAAAAAAGCAAGATGCAGAGCCATATGTGCAAAAGGGTGTCATTTCTGTAAAACAACGTTTCTATTTATACACACACACAGGAATGTAAAGTCCATAAGGTTCAGGGATTTTCATATTTTGTTCATTACTATGTTCCCAGTGCCTAGGACAGTGCCTGGCGCATATTTTGTTTAAAAAAAAGGAAAGGAATCAAGAAGCTGGGGTTGGTAGCAAAGAAAGACAGGAAAAGAGAAGAGCTTTAAGGGCAGATTTTGGAGATCAGACACTTCCCCTCAAAGGGCGGATAGGCCTGGCTCAGGTACAGACAGGATTTCAGAGGCGTCAAGAATAGACTGGTTTCAGGGGATTCAGAGGCGCTGAGGCGTTCAGAGCCAGGCAGCACCCCACAGGGGGCTTCTCCAAGCTATGTTTGGAAGCAGTTCTTCCCGTCCTAAGCCCGCCTATCATTAAAAAGCCTTCTCTCTTATCCTCAAGGTTGGTGGCCCAGCAATTGTCACTGCCCACAGAGGCAGGCTCGTTCAGAGCCGGTCGGAGACAGCAGGAGCAAAAACCACACTGGAGCGGAACCTGACTTTGACCTGTACAGTTTGTGCCTTCTACCTCTCCTGCTCTGTTCACACAGATTCCAACGGGGTGGCTGGCTGAAGGCAAACTCCGCCCCCCGCCAAGGGGGCCCCGGAGCCCCCGCGGCGCGCCCGCCCCAGGCCGGCCCGGCTCCCGCTGAGCGGGCGTGACGCGCCCTCGCCCGCACCAGGCCTGGGACGGTCCTTCTGCAAGACTCAGGGCGAGGGTGCTCTACAATCGGAGCCTCCCGGCCTAAAGCTGACCCCCGACCGGGTCGCCAAAGCGGGGCCCCAGGGGGGCAGTACTCCGCGACTGAACCCACACTTCCGCCGGAAGTCGCTCTCTGTGCGCCGGAAGCCGGGGGACGCGCCGCGGAGGGGTCGCTGCGCTGGCTGGCGGCTGGCGGGCCGGGCGGTAAGGCCTCCCCGGCCGGGTCCCCAACCCGCGGCGGCGCTCGCCGCTCTGTTTGCCCCGTCCTTGCTCCTCCGTGGGGGGCCGCCTGCCCACCCGAGCTCCGGCCCCGGGAGGATGCTCCAGCGCAGGCCCTGCCCGCCGGAGCCTCGGGCTAGACGGCAACGGGCACCGCCGCCCCAGGCTCCCGGCGTATCTCTACCCGGTGAGCTGTTCTGCCAAAGTCTCCTCCCAACCCGTTCGCTCCGCGGGGCCGCAACACCCCCGACTTCCTGACCCTTTCCCACGGCCCCTTCCAGCCCCCGACTCTGTCTCCTGTGACTGTTTAATTGATCCGTCTCCTCAGCCTGATCCAGCCTCCCGGGGGAACCAGGTCTCCGGCAGCCCTGGGAGCCGCGCGTGGTACCAGGTGCACACCGTTGCCCCAGAGGAGGCGCTGCTGGAATTCTCCGTGACGTTAGGGAGGAGAAATGCCCGAGTTGCCGGCCGGAAGTTACCCAGTCGAGAACGGTGTAGGCTGGGGACCCCAGCTCTCCAGAGACTCGCCGCTCCTACTTTGGTAACTCTGGTTCCGTTATCTCGATTGGAATTTCTGCCTAGGATTTTATCTGCTAAGGCCCAGAATAACCATTTCTAGTTTCTCGAGTACTTGCGTTTAGGAAGAGTTCCTCTGTTCCCTTGGAGGTTTGTCAGGGCTTCTGATACCAAAAAAATGTGAATTAAGTTAGTGTGGTGGTTAGCCTTTCAGCCATCACCAGCTCGTGGGCAGCCTCAGGTGAAAGTATGCTTTGGTTTGGGGCATGTTGCTCCTGGTGACTCACTGTCAAAGACCAAATTTGCTTAGGCCTGTGTATTGACTCTGGTCCCTGTGGGTGATCCCTGATGGCTGTGGCCACGGTCTTGGAGGGGAGCTTCATAGAACAGGTTGCCCCATCCTGAGCATAGGACCCCTGACTGCCTATGGGGGATGCCTGATCCAATCAGCAAAGTCACTCAGGTACATGCTGTGTCAATATCATCTATGCGAATATTTATATTTAAGGAAGTAAAGGAATGGTTTGTTGCTGCAAAGAGGGAGGATGGCTACATACTTTCTCCCCACTTTATTTTAGAATTTGCAGGCAAGAGATGCCCCCGAGGCCAAACACAGCATTAGATTTGGAAACTCTTTAAGGAGAGACAGCTTGGGACCATCTGGGAGGCCCCAGTGAGGAGCAGCAGGGCTCTGGGGTGTGTGCCTGAGGGGTTGATGAATCCAAAATCCAGAACCATGTAGGGAGTTGGTGCTAAGAGTGTGCACCATGTACTAAATGCCCTAGGAGTAGTAGTCATGCCCTTTCTGTTCTCTTGTAGCACCCGGGATGGACTTTCTGGTTCTCTTCCTGTTCTACCTGGCTTTGGTGCTGATGGGCGTTGTTACGATCTGCATCTGCTCGAAAGCACGTTGCTCGAGAGGCCTGTTCTGGGGAGGAGCACAGGTACCCAGACCCCCCACTTGAAGAGGCTTGCCCATTTCCTGACAGGACAAAAAAAGGGATGCCATTTGTATTTATTCTCGTATTCTTTCATTTATGGCAGTTGTGGCATACTTGAAAGTGTCTTTTTTTTTGTTACCCCTGAAAGTAATCCTGTAGTGATGCTTTGTGATTGTGAGATAGCTCTCTCAAGGTCGCCTCTTTTCCTCTGGAATTGATCCCTGTAATTGGGCATGAATATGAATGTTGTCTGCTTTCAGGGGCTTGATGGGTGAAATTGGGGTATATGTGAGTAAAGAGCTGGGGGTCAGGCCACCCACCCTCTTTCAGGGATCGAAGAGAGTGAAAGTAAGCAGCCCTCAGGAAGGGATTGGTTTGGGAGAGGCAGGACAATGCCCAGGGAACGGGCGGGGCTGGGCTCTGGGGCCGGTATTGAACCCAGGACAGGGGAGGGTGGCGTTCACTCAGCAGTACCTGGTTCATCTCTGCTCTCCTCCCTCTCTCTCAGGACTCTGACATTGTGCCTTCTTTGGGGTCAGGTTGGAAATGGAGGAGTTGGCATCAAAGGAATAAAGCCATCCTCTTTATTCCCTCTTGGTGTTCCTCCCTGACCATAGGCCGAAACTGGCCTTAGTATGACCAGATTTTTATATTAGAATATGGAGTATCTTATGGGTTTGGGACTGGGGACAGTGAGAAATGAAACCGTGTCTTCCTCTTTTCTTTTGTTTCAGATATTTTCCTGTATAATTCCAGAATGCCTTCAGAAAGCCATGCAGAGATTGCTCCATTACCTCTTGCATACGCGGTATTTATATTTCAGTTTAAATACTATCCTCTTTTCTGTTTTGCTCAACACTTGTTGCTGTCCTCTAGCATGGTAGGGGGAAGGACGCTGGCGAGGACATCGAGTCCTGGGTTTAGAACCGGCTTTATTCACTGTGCACTTGGGTGAGTCACCTCTCACTGGGCTTCATTGGCTGCAGCTGAGGGACGAGGGCGGGGTCAACATGAGGATTTCTGAAGGCCTCTTTGGTTGTAAAGCCCTGGTACTTTGCCCTGTTTGCTTTGTGCAGTGGAGGATTAGTCTTCCTCCCTTGCCCAATTAAGGCAGTGCAGCTGATGGCACAGACACGTGGCCTCAGGCAGAGGGGTATTGAGATCCACACTTGGTGATGAGACCCACCCTGACTCCAGAGGAGAGAACCCCTCCGAGGCCCCAGTAGAGAGAGCCAGGAAGTCAGAGAGGAGGTTGGTACAGTGTCACTGTCGTTTGAGCTCCTCCTGAGACCATGTGAAATGTGCTGAAAAGTGAGAGAAAAAAAGTACTTAGGGATACATAAGTGTTTTCTGGACATCATCTCCTTAAGTCCCACAGGAATCGTCTAGGTAGAAGTGATTATATCAATTCCAGTGTGAACGTTGCTATTTATTTTCAAATGGATGTGCATTGAATTAGAAAAAGTCTCCTTGGCCACGATGCCATCTAGGAGCAATGAGAGACCTGAGCAGGGTTTGGGCAGCTGTAGCTGTGTGGCCCCTCCATGGCCCTCTGGCACTCTCCACTCCGGACCTGGCCTGGCTCTCCTCATCCCAACTGCATCTCTGCTCATCCTTTCCTCCCCTGCCCTGTTTGCAGCTGCATGGGCTGAGGAAGAGGCTGAGCAGGGAGGACAAGCTGAGGAGAGTAGGGAAGAGGAGGGAGTGCTTTCTTTGCCACTACAACAGTAACCCCTGCAGTGGGCAGAGCTCCTGCTCCTGTCAACCTGCTGGCTCTGTCTCTTATCCTCCAGCCCTATTAATGTCAAGTATGTTCCTGAGCTTTTCAAGATCACTAAAAGGAACTTTGTTTTAGATGCTTCAATCAAGGTGCCATAGTATGCTCAAGTCTGCTGTCAGTAACTGAAAATCCCAGTGTGGGTGCTAAATACTCTGCAGTGGGGACTCCCCTTTCTATGACTTCTGAGGGAGATGGTTCCCCTCTAAGAAACTGCGAAGCATTTGGCAGCTTTACGGGAATTGTTAGTTTCCCAGAGCTGATATTTATGAATCTAGGGTTGGATTTCTTATCCCTCTGAGGTGGGCTCCAGCTCTCAGGGGGAGGATAGAGTGGAATGCCCACCCTGTCCCCCACGCTAGGATGCAGGAGCATGAAGGAGTTGAGCTGCCAGAGAGGGCATTAGTGGGCCACCAGCATGGTGAGGCCAGGCAGGTTTTGAGATTTAAACAGGTTTGCTTTGAGGATGTCTTGGGCTGTACAGCTTTGATCGTCCAGGGAGAAAGGACGAGCCTCTGGAATGAGATGGGAAGGTGGGTCTTGGCTGCCTCCCACTCCCTTGGGTTCAGGGTAACCTGGGCAGGGTGGGGTTGGAGGAGGGGAAGGATAGAAGAATGGTCCTGAGACCTCTGAGTCAGATGGCCGGCTGGGGAGCCCACCCTCTAGGGAGCTCTGAAACGGCTGCAGCAGGGAAGCACCCAGTCCATCCACTCGGACCCAGAGCCACCCAGCTGTCTCTAGACCCACAGGGAATGGGCCTGGTGCCTATGATGGGTGTCAGTGAGGTTCTTTGCTGGGGTGGAGGGTGGGTAGGGCCAGACACCTATTGGTGGGGCCAGTTGGGGTTTTGGAAGAAGAGGCTGGGTTGCAGGCAGTCTCATACTTAGTAGGCCACCAGCATGGGAAATAGCAGGGATGCTGGGGAAGAGGGTGAAGGACGGTGTCTTCCGTCATTTTGCTGGCTAAAGTGATTCATGTCCTTTGCCTTGGATCAAGTTTTTTCCCCCAAAGACTGGATATTTGAAAAAAATATTGCAGTTATTATTTGCGTTATTTCATTTGGGAGCATTCTAGCATCATTCTCTCAGATGCCAGAAGTATTTTAGTTTATCCCTAACGAATGTTTCATTTAAGGGGATTTTTTTTCCCGATTTTGAACCCAGGACCTCGTACATTAGAAAGAGGCACTCAACCACTGAGCTCCTCAAAGAGAGTCATATTTTTTCATTTGTTTTTGTTTTGTTGTTGGGAGGTACCAGGACTCAAACCCAGGACCTCTTACATGAGAAGCAGGCGCTCAAGCCTTCAGCTACATCTGCTCCCCTAAGGGAATATTTTTCAAGAGGGATCATTGTATCCCGGCCCAGCCCTGCCTTTGTGCAACCTCTGCAGCTGAGGCTAAGGTAATTAATTTCCTAGGACGTGTTTCTCATTAGGAAAAAAATGAGGAAATTGCCCTAAATGTTTTCTAAAGGGCATCAACCTTAGAAATTCTGTGATACTTCAACTTGATGGCTGGAGCCGAAACAAAACACGTTGTGCACTATATTACTCTGGGGTACCTTCCAGCTCTTAAATTCCATGTGAGCGGTGACTAGCAAATGAATAGTATATTTTTCCACTATATATGTATATATTCAGTGTACATTTTCCTGTGTTGGGTTTTATTTAAAGTAAAATGCCAAATTTTGTATGATAAACCCTGTAAAGAGCGTCAAAAAAATAAGATAGAGTGATTGGGGTTTTGGCATGTCTACTTTTAAATTCCTGTATTTGAAAAGTGGGAAAATACTGATAAGTATTTCTGTAAAAAAATAATATATGCAGATATTGAGACCACAATTCTGAAGAAAGATAAGAGTAATAGATAACATTTATTACCTGGGAAGGGGTTCACGTCAATTCTTTTTAATTCTCACTGTTACCTCAAGCCGGAAGGAGGTGGCGGGTATTGGCTCCTTAGCATTTCCCTCCTGGGGGAAGTCTGCCTGGACAAGCTGTGCCTCTTCCTTTTCAGAAACCACACCTTCGTTGTCCTGCACCTCAGCCTGCAAGGAATGGTTTATACCGAATACACTTGGGAAATACTTGGTTACTGTCAAGAGCTGGAGTTCTCCTTGTATTACCTTCTTCTGCCCTATCTGCTGCTGTTTGTAAACCTGTGTTTTTTTGCCCTAAGTTGTGTGAGCAACCCTGGTAAGTTGGGGCTGGTAGTATACAGACCAGTGACAGCATACTGTCAGTTTGACCGATTGTGCTGCAGACAGCTAGAGATGGGACAGTCAGATCTTTCCTGCTAAGGACTTTGAGAAAGATTTCTCATGTAGTGCTTTCAGTATTATTCGGTTTTGACTATTTTCAAATTTTATTTTGTTTTCTTCTTTGGGTTATGTAGAGCTGTTAAAAATTTTCCAATACCATAGACCTTTTTTTTTTTTTTTAAGGTACTGGGGACTGGGCATTGAATTCCAGGACCTCATATGTGAGAAGCCTGCGCTCAACCACTGAGCCACATTGGCCTCCCTGAGTTGGTTTTTTTGTTTTGCTTGTTGTTGTTTTTGTTTTTTTTCCCAGGAGGTATCAGGAACTGAACCCAGGACTTCCCATTTGGGAGGCAGGCACTTGACCACTCGAGCCACATATGCTCCCTGTATACCCTTTCTAGTTTATCCTTTTTTTTTTTAAAGATTATTTTTATTTATTTCTCTCGCCTTCCGCCTCCCCCCCCCAGTTTTCTGTTCTCTGTGTCCGTTTGCTGCGTATTCTTTTTTTTTGTCTGCTTCTGTTGTCAGCGGCATGGGAATTTGTGTCTCTTTTAATTGCATCATCTTGCTGTGTCAGCTCTTTGTGTGTGCGGCGCCATTCCTGGGCAGGCTGAACTTCCTTTCGCGCTGGGTGACTCTCCATACAGGGCATACTCCTTATGCCTGGGGCTCCCCTATGTGGGGGACACCCCTGCGTGGCACGGCACTCCCTGCGTGCATTAGCATTGTGCATGGGCCAGTTCCACATGGGTCAAGGAGGCCCAGGGTTTAACCGTGGACCTCCCATGTGGTAGATGGACGCCCTAACCACTGGGCCAAGTCCACTTCCCATAGTTTATCTTTTCGATATTTACTTTCACTTAATTGTGTTTTTTTTTTAATTTTTTAAAGGTTTATTTTATTTATTTTTCTCTCCTTCTCCCCTTTGTCTGCTCTCTGTGTCCATTTGCTGTGTGTTCTTCTGTGTCAGCTTGCATTCTTGTCATGTGGCACCAGTGAAACTGTGTTGCTTTTTTGTTGTGTCATCTTGCTGTGTCAGCTCTCCGTGTGTGCGGCGCCACTCCTGGGCGAGCTGTGCTTTTTTTGCGTGGAGCAGCTCTCCTTGCAGGGCACACTCCTTGCGCGTGGAGTTACCCCTACATGGGGGACACCCCTGCATGGCACGGTACTCCTTATGTGTGGTAGCACTGTGCATGGGCTAGCTCACCACACGGGTCAGGAGGCCCTGGGTATAGAACCCTGGACCCTCCATGTGGCAGGCAGATGCTCTATCAGTTGAGCCACAACCGCTTCCCTTAATTGTGGTCGGTATGATACTGTTTGTTTGAATTTTATTGATATTTGCAATATGCCCAGGCATGTGGTCATTTTTTGGAAATGATCCCTGTGTGCTTGAAAAGAGTATATATTTTCCAGTTCTTGGGTATAGGAACCCATATAAGTCCATAAGATCAAGTTTGTTAATTATATTCCAATTATTCTTTGTCCATACTAATTACTTTTTGTTTAATTACCGACAGAGGTATGTTATCTCATTCTGAGGGTAGAGTTGACAATTTTCTCCTCATAGTTAGTCAGCTTTTACTTTACACACACACACATACACATATATATTTTTAGGAGGTAGCAGGGATTGAATCCGGGGCCTCGTGCATGGGAAGCAGGTGACCAACCACTGAGCTATAACTGCTCCACTATATACATATATATATGTATATTTTTTAAGATTTTATTTATTTCTCCCCCCTGCCCTCCATTCCCCTTGTTGTCTGCTCTCTGTGTCCATTCGCTGTGTGTTCTTCTGTGTCTGCTTGTCTTCTCATTAGATGGCTCCGGGAACCGATTCTGGGACCTTCTGGAGTGGGAGAGAGGCGATTACTTTCTTGCATCACCTCAAATCCCTGTTCTGCTACTTCTTATTTTCTCTCCTCTGTGTCTCTTGTTCAGTCATCTTGCTGCACCAGCTCTCATCGTTGGCTCGCTCTCCTGCACGGGGCGGCTTTCCATGCTGGGAAGCATTCCCACACAGGGCGGCACTCCTGCACGGGCCGGCACTCCATGTGGGCCAGCTCGCCTTCACCAGGAGGTCCTGGGCATCAAACCCTGGACCTCCTGTGTGGTAGATGGGCATCCAATTGGTTGAGCCACATCCGTTTCCCTCCACTTTATTTATTTATTTTTATGCTTTTTTTTTTAATTCCCCCCCCCCCTTGTGTCTTGCTTGCTGTCTGCTCTGTGTCCATTCGCTGCACTCTCTTTTGTGTTTCTTTTTACTTGTCTCCCTTTTTGTTGTGTTACCTTGCTGAGTCGGCTCTCCGCAGCGCTCATGGGCTGGCGGCGCCCAGACCAGCGTGCAGGCGAGCCTGCTTTCACAAGGAGGCCCTGGGTTCGCATCCCAGGGCCTCCCATATGGTAGATGGGAGCCCAACCGATTGAGCCACAGCCGCTTCCCCCTCCACTTTATTTTTAATCTAGCCTGATAATTTTTTTCTTTGAACTGGAGAGTTTAGTCCATTTATATTGATTATAATTACTGATATATTTGGATTCATTTCTGCCATTTTATTTTGTGATTTCTGATTGTTTATCATTTCTAGTTTTTTCCCTTTTTATTTTATCTTCTTTTGAATTGGCCAAGATTTTAGTTTTCCTCTATCCCTAATTCCATTTTTCCCTTTCACAAGTTTAGAAGTTAAATAGTCTGTTTCTTGTATTTTAGTGGTCATCCTAGAAAATGGAATATGCATATGTAACTTAAAACCTATAGTTAATATCTTGAGCCTTTGCTGAACAATGTGAGGACCTTGGAATGATTTCACCATCATTATCCCTTGCTCAGTTCTGTGCTATTCCTCTCCAGTGCTTTGCTTTCTTCTTCCCTCCCTCCCTCCCAACAATCAGGCATAAAATACAAGGTTCACGTATACCACCCCACCACTACCACCTAGCATTGTTGTGGAACATTTCTTAGTATTGATAGTATTTTGGTTTTCTCTTGAGCTCTAACTGAACAAATTTTGTTTAAACTTATCCACATCCTTGCTATTTTCTTTTGTTTACTATTCCTTCTTGTACCTCCTACCTTCTGATATTATTTTTAATTTTCTTTCTTTCAAAAACATGTTTTAGAAATTCCTTTAGTGAGGGTTTTCTTTGTGTGTGTGTAATTTTTGTTTTTATAAAAGTGTCTTTATTTTGTCCTCACTCTTGTCAGGTAGTTTTGCCAGAAATATAATTTCTAGGGTTTCAGATTTTCATTTTTTCTCTGCTTTCAGTGCTTTTAAGATTTCACACTGTCTTCTAGCTTTCATTGTTATTGTTAAAGCAAGCTGTTGGTTCTTCTGTAGATAATCTGTCTTTTATCTCTGGCTTTTAAAATCTTTATTTAGTTTTCCTGTTTCACTTTGATATGACTCAGTGTGGATTTCTTTATCTTGCTTGCGATATTTTGGACTTCTTAAATCTCAAGATTAGTTTCTTTTTTTTTTTTAAGATTTATTTATTTATTTCTATTCCCCCCACCACCCTGGTTGTCTGTTCTCTGTATCTATTTGCTGTGTCTTCTTTTGTCTGCTTCTGTTGTTGTCAGTGGCACGGGAATCTGTGTTTCTTTTTGTTACGTCATCTTGTTGCGTCAGCTTTCTGTGTGTGAGGCACCATTCTTGGGCAGGCTGCACTTTCTTTCGCGCTGGGTGGCTCTCCTTACGGGGCACACTCCTTGAGCGTGGGGCTCTCCTACGTGGGGGATACCCCTGCATGGCACAGCACTCCCTGCGTGCATCAGCATTGCGCATGGGCCAGCTCCACACAGGTCAAGGAAGGCCCGGGGTTTGAACCACGACCTCCCATGTGGTAGATGGACGCCCTAACCACCGGGCCAAGTCTGCCGCCCAAGATTAGTTTCTAACATAAGTTCCAGAAAATTTTCAGCCAGTATCTTTTCATTTTTTCAATATCCACCTGAAACTTCTTTTAGACACATGTTGGATCTTCCTTCTTTATCTTCTATTTCTTCCACATTTCCTTCGGTGCTTTTCATTTCTTTTGATTCACTGGACCAATTTTAAATTTTCTTTTCCAGTTCATGAATTCTCTTTTAGCCTGTCTTTGAGCTGTTGATTTTATCTTGAGCTTCTAGTTTTGTTTTTCTTAGGAGGTACCAGGAATTTAACCCAGGACTTTGTACAGGGGAAGAAGGCACTTAACCACTGAGCTACACTTTTAGCTGCTTTTTCAGGTTGGGATTTTGGAGGTAATGTGAATTCCAGCCTCAAATATATGGGACTTCTCAGGGGAGCCTTTTTTCTTTTTCATGCTTCTCCCAGAGCCAGGGCTGAGCCGGCCCGTATTCTTCAGGCTCACTCTATGGGACAGTTTTCTAGTCTCTTATTGTGACTATTGCTCTTTAGAGCTCCCAAATCTATGCCAGGACCACTTTGCTTGGCTCCCAGGTTTGTCTTCTGCCCCACCCCAACCCTCCCTGTATTTGGCCTTTACAGAAGGTTCTGGACCATGGTGCACTGGCAGGTCCCTGACAAGCAAACACTGCTTTCCTACCGCATGTGGGCTTGCTTTCCTGTTGTTGTCACATCCATGGTACTCTTTCCTGTTCCATCAGCTCATCTATGCATTAAAAATGAATTTTAAAAATTAGCCATCAGAGAAATGCCAGTCAAAATCACAGTGAAATAGCACTTAATGTCTGTGAAGATAGCTATCATTAAAAAGACCAATATTAAGAAATGTTGGTGAGGATGTGGAGAAACTGTAATCCTTGTGTTGCTGGTAGAAATGTAAAATGGTACATGCAGTCACTTTGGAAAACAGTCTGGCAGTTCCTCAAGTGATTTAACTAGTTCCAGCAATTCTACTTCTGGGTATACACCCAAGAGAGAAGAAAATGTGTTTACATGAAGACTTGTTCAAGAATGTTCATAGAGGCATTATTCAAATAGCCAAAAGGTGGAAAAATACCCAGATGTCTATCAACTTATGAATGAATAAACAAAATGTTGTATAATATGCAATGGAATATTGCTTAGCCGTAAAAGAATGAAGTACTGAGTACTGATACATGCTCAAACATGGATGAACCTTGAAAACATTAAGCTAGTTCTTTTTGCCTGGCTTCTTTATCTTAGCAAAATGTTTTCAAGATTCATCCATATTGTAGCATAAATCTGGATGTTTCACATAAAAGGGATTGTGAACACAGGGATATGAACAGAGGGATGAAAAAACCCATTAATGGTTGCCAGAACTGGGGACATGGAGGAGTGGGGAGCAGCTGCTAAAGGTACGGAGTTTCTGCAGTGACGGTTGCTTAGGGCATGGGGTGGGTGGGGGAGTGATGGGAAGATTGAAGGGTGACAGCTAAAGGGTGTGGATTTCCTTTTTGGGGAGTCAAAATTTTCTAAAATTGATTATAGTGATGGTTGCACAACTTTGTGAATATTCTTTTTTTTTTTTTTTAAAGATTTTTATTTATTTATTTAATTTCGCCCCCCTCCCCTGGTTGTCTGTTCTTGGTGTCTATTTGCTGCGTCTTGTTTCTTTGTCCGCTTCTGTTGTCGTCAGCGGCACGGGAAGTGTGGGCGGCGCCATTCCTGGGCAGGCTGCTCGTTCTTTTCACGCTGGGTGGCTTTCCTCACAGGCGCACTCCTTGCGCGTGGGGCTCCCCCACGCGGGGACACCCTTGCGTGGCACGGCACTCCTTGCGCGCATCAGCGCTGCGCATGGCCAGCTCCACACGGGTCAAGGAGGCCCGGGGTTTGAACCGTGGACCTCCCATGTGGTAGACGGACGCCCTAACCACTGGGCCAAAGTCCGTTTCCCTTTGTGAATATTCTAAAGGCCACTGAATTATACACTTTAAATGGGTGGATGGGTATGTGAATTGTATGTCAGTCAAGCTTATAAAAAGTGGGCTATTGAAAACGTTAAATATAGCAGTTTAGTTCTGTATCAGAACAGGTTTTGTGAACATCCAGTACAGGACAAGGACCCTGACCTTTGTCATTACTTTCTCAGGTACTGTAACAAAAGCAAATGAATTACTGCTTCTTCAAGTATATGGATTCGATGAAGTGATGTTTCTGAAGAACACGAGGTGCCCTACTTGTGACTTAAAGAAGCCAGCTCGATCCAAGCACTGCAGTAAGTGTAGATCTCGCCGCTGCAGCCGCACCCTCTCTCTGAGGGCCACGTGGGCTTTGTCTGTCGGGTGTTGCAGGCACCTGAAAGCAGAGGCATCTGACCCACAGATGGGGCAGCCCCTGCTCTCAGAGGCCGGACGGTGGTTTCCCTCAGTGTCTGTGGTGAGCCTCACGTTCTGGTGCAGTTGGGGGACCCTCGGCGCTGGGTAGAGCAGCCGTTCCTTTCCTCGCGGCAGGGCCTGCTGCCCAGAGGTGGTTTCTGTGGGGTGGTGGAGGCTGATTTCAGTTCTGGCAGAGCCGAGTGGTGGGGAGAGCCCCAGATCACAGTGGAAACATAACATCAGTCACATGGGGGATTTTAAGTTTTCTAGTAGCCAGATTTCAAAAGTGAAAAGAAACAGGTAAAATTAATTTTAATGACCTATTTTATAAACCCAACATATCCAAAATATCCTAACATGTAATTAATAAAAAATTCATGAGGTGAGCTATATTCTTTTTTTTTAAAAGATTTATTTATTTTATGTATTTATTTTATTTCTTTTTCTCTCCTCCCCCCCAGCTGTCTGCTCTCTGTGATATTCTTTTTTTTCCATACTAAATCCTTGAAATCTGGTGTCTTATTTTATGTCTACAGCATATCTCAATTCAAATGCTAAGTGTTCATGCTTGATCTGTATTTAGAGTTCATAAAATTTGCAATTGGTAAAGTGGAGTTATATACCCAAACTATTCCAAACATTCTTAAAAGTTTTCCAGTAACTTAAGTACTAAAAAGCATTTGCCTTCACTGTTCATATTACACTGATGGACTGATTCATCTCTCAGAAGAATTGATTTGATTTTGAAGTAAAAACATCAGTTTCAAAACTATGTGCAAGTTAAGCAAACTCACCAACTCTGATGTCATTTTGTCATTATTCACATTGAATTGATTCAAAGGAAAAGGGCATAAATTGAACAGCATTTATCGATTGAATTTATCAGTATCAACCAAGTATTCTTTAAAATCTTTCTTGAACTTCAAGGGCGCAGTCCCCACATGTGGCTAGTGGCATCCCTGTTGGGCAGTGCGGTTCTAAAACCTTGGTGCCATCAGTTGCCCCTTGCCAGCTCATACTGCTGGGGGTCAGCTTGTACGACTCTCAGTAGGTGTGCACAGTCCCGTGGTCTCTCCAAGGACCAACACAGGGTTGTCGCCCCCCCCATTTCTGTGCAGGTGTGTGTAACCGGTGTGTGCACCGTTTTGACCATCACTGCGTTTGGGTGAACAACTGCATTGGGGCCTGGAACGCCAGGTACTTCCTCATCTACCTCTTGACGTTGACGGCTTCGGCTGCCAGCCTGGCAAGTGTGAGCACCGCGTTTCTGGTCCAGTTGGTGTTCTTGTCAGATCTGTACCAGGAGACTTATATTGATGACCTTGGGCACTCCCAGGTGGTTGGCATCCTCTTTCTTAGTCAGGTAATTATTCTGACTTCAGGTTTACAAGTGGGAAAAGGGGCGATTATTTTTCCAGTAATAAAATGGAGCCATTCCTTTTAAAAAATGTATTGAGATATAATTCACCTGCCATAAAATTCACCCTGTTAAAACGTACAATTCAGTGGCTTTAGAATATGTACAATTTTAGAATATTTTCATCACCTCCAAAAGAAACCCATACCTGTTAGTTACTCTCCATTCTTCTCGTCCCCCTGCTGCTGGTAACCACTAATTGCCTTTCTATGAATTTGCCTAATTTGGACATGTAATCATAATGAACAGTCTTTAGTGACTAGCCTCTTTGATTTAGCATAATGTTTTCAGGGTTTAACCATGTCGTAGGGTGGATCAGCACTTCATCCTTTTTACATCTGAGTAATATCCCTTGTATAGATGGACCAGGTTTTGTTTACCTTTTATCACTGATGGACACTGGGGTATTTCCAGTTTTTGGCTGTTACGAGTAATGCTGCTGTGAACATGTACAAGATTTGTGTAAACATGTTTTTATTTCCATTGGGGGTATATTTAGGAGAATTGCTGTTTTTAATCATTCAAGGAACTGCCAAACTATTTTCCAAAGTGGCTGCACCATTTTACATTTCCACTAATAGTGAGGATTCCAGTTTCTCCAAATCCTCTTATTATCTGTCTTTTGATTATACATGTCCTAATGGGTAGGAATTGGTATCTCATAGTTCCAATTGGTGTTTTCTTGATGACTAATGATGTTGAGTATCTTTTCATGTGCTTGCTGACCATTTATATATCTTCTTTGGAGAAATGTCTATTGAAATCCTTAGCTCACTTTTAAAAAATTGTGTTGTCTTTTATTGCTGAGGTGTTAAGTTACTTTATATATTTTAGATAATAGATCCTTACTAAATATATGATTTGCACATTTTTTCCCTTTTTATTGGTCATCTTTTTCCATTTTTGATTATTTGAAGCACAAAAGTTATTATTTTAAGTTCAATTTATCAATTTTTCTTTGGTTGCTTATGCTTTTGGTGTCATATCTAAGAAACTACTGCCTAATTCAAGGTCATAAAGATTTACATCTGTTTTCTTCTAAGAATTTTATAGGTTTAGCTCTTACTTGTAGGTTTCTGATCCACTTTGAGTTAAGTTTTATATATGGTGTGAGCTAGGTATCCAGCTTCATTTTTTAACATGTAGATATTTAGTTGTCCCAGCACCATCTGTTGAAAAGACTTTTCTTTCACTCTTGTTGAAATCGGTTTACCATAATGTATGGGTTGAAGCCATTCCTTTTAAAAGTCACTGGGTTGCCAGAGTATTTCTTTGTCATTTATAAAATAGCAAATGAGAAGTCTTTTTTTTTCAGGTAATTGCATTATTGTCCTTGAATGGTTGTTTTCTCCCCCTCCTCTCCACCTCCTTTCCCCCCTCCCCCTCCCCTCTCTCTCCTCTCCATTGTTCTTTAAGAAAATAAGACACCATGAACAAGTGGACTGTATTTCTGGAGTTGTTTCAACACTGGGAAGTTGAATAAAGTCATATACAACATTACTAAATGTGAGGAACAGATGCATAATTACTTCCTTAGATGCTAAAGAACTTCACAAAATTCAACATCCATTCTTTAAAAGTATTTTAAAAAAACAGGCATTTTCTTAACCTGACAAAATGCCTATATAGACACATACCTTAATCCTACAGATGCACACCTTAATCCTTTTTTTTTTTTAAACATTTCTTTTGAAGTAATTATAGATTTGCAGGTCACAAAGAAATGCATAGAGAATGTACCCTTCCCTCACCTCCCCCCTCCCATGCCTACATCCCACACAGCCACATACCAAGTGACATTGGCATGATCCATAGAGCTAAGATTCTACCAGTTATACATGCATTCATTTGTGTGTCTGTGTGTGTGTGTGTGCATGTGCATGTAGCTCTATGCAATTTTGTCCCATCTGTGGCCTTGCATAATCACCACTATAATCAAAATGCCCAGTTGTACCATCATCATGTCTCTCTTTTGTACCCCTTTGTAGCCACACTTTATCCCTTCCCTGCGTCCCTAACTCCTGGCCACCACTAATCTCTTCTCCATCTCTATTATGTTATTTCATGATTGTCATAAAAATGGAGTCATACAGTACACATCCTTTTAAGATTGGCTTTTTCACATAACATAATTTCCTTGATGTTCATCCAAGCTGTGTATGTGTCAATCATTTATTCCTTTTCATTGCTGAGTAGTATTCCATGGTGTGGAGGTACCATAGTTTGTTTAGCCATTCATCCATTGAAGGACATTTGGGTAGTTTCTGAGTTTTGGCTATTATGAATAAAACTGTGAATATTCATGTACAGGTTTCTGCATGAAAATAAATCTTCAATTCTCTGGGATAAATGCCCAACAGCATAGTTGCTAAGTTGTATGGTAAGTCCATTTTCGGTTTTTAAGGGAACTGTCAAACTGTTCTAGATTGGTTGTGCCATTTTGCATTCCCACCAGCAACATACAAGTAATCCAGGTTCTCTGCATCCTTGCCAGCATTCTGAGAGGTGGGTGGTGATACTTCATTGTTGTTTTAACCTAGAGTAGGTTTTTAACTTTTTTTAATTTTTAATTTTGAAAGAAGCTTTACATTACAGAAATGTTACATAAAAAATATAGGGGATTTCCCATATACCCCACCCCCTCCTCCTGCCCCACTTTTCCCCACAAACAACATCTTTCATTAGTGTGGTACATTTGTTAAAATTGATGAACATATATTCAGGCATTGCTAGTAACCATAGTCTGTAGTTTACATTATGGGTTTACACTTTGCACTGCACAATTTTATAGGTTTTGACAAAATGTATAGTGGCATGTATCTGTCATTGCAATATCATGCAGAACAATTCCAATGTCCCAGAAATGCTCCATGTTTCACTTATTCTTCCCTCTCCTTTCCCTTAGAACCTCTGTTGGCCACTGCCTTTATATTGATGATACAAGTTCTTCCATTGCTAGAATAATAATAAGTCTACTTTCATTCATAGTTGCATTCCCCCCTTATGTTTGTTCATTCCTAAAGCTTGAGTTTTTGGGATGGTGATGCCTACTTTTGTTTCTGATTGAGAAAGGGCTTAGATCCCAAGGGACAGATGGATGGAACTGTCTTACTTGCAATTGTGGATACTCTGTTTTTTGAAATGGGCATTGTTTATCATCATCCTTTTGTTAGTGGTCCTGGGCAAGTCCTAAGACTTAACTGGAGAGTAGGTGTTGCAACTCTGCTGAGATTCAAGGGCTCAACTGGCATATGAACAGACCAAAGATTTAAGTCTCTGGGACATATATTTAACAAGTATAGTGCTAATTATAGGTTCAAATAAAAGGGGCAGAAGAGTCATGTGTAGGGAAATTATACATGAGTCTAACTCTGTTACATTGGGGAGCATATATTCCAAAGTAAGGCCCACTGACAGGGTGCCAAATTCCTGAGATTGTCTTCCCTGTTAATAGTGTCTAGATGACTAGAGCTCTCAGGAGCCCTGCTGTTTGAGGCACTGTTTACTGTGGCAGTCAATGAGATCCTGCTGAGATGTGTGTAAACGTAACCTTTGGAATGATCTCCTGACTTACTTTGAAATCTCTTAGCCAGAAAAACTCATCTGTATTTAGTATTTGCCCCTTATGGTCAAGGTCTTTTTCCAGATACATTGCTAGTTGGCACTTGGTAATCATCCCTTGGTGCCAGGGAGGTTCATCCCTGGGAGTCCTGTCCCATGCTGGGGGGAATGTACTGTGTTTATATGCTGAGTTTGGCTTAGAGAGAGGCTACATTTGAGCAACAAGGAGGCTTTCAGGAGATAACTCCTGGAGTGGTTTGTACAATATCTCCTGGAGTGGTTTTTAATCTTAATTTTTTTTCCAGTTATGAAAACTTCCAAAAGTAAAAGTTGAAAGAATTGAAATGTGGCTACCCATATGTCCTCCACCTAGATAAACAATATTTTTGTTCTGTTTTTGGTCTATATGGGTAATGTCTTTTCTGTATTATTAGAAATAAGTGGGAGACACCATGGTACTTCACCCCTAAATACATGAGCACACATGTTTTAAGAATGTGTGTGCTCTCTGACATAACTGCAGTACTATTTTCCCACCTAACTTCACAATCAATCTGTAATATAAGCTAGTCCATATTCACATTTCCTCACTTCTCCAAATATGTCTTTTATAAGCTCTTTTACCTCCTTGAGCCAGAATTCACTTTGTAGTTATGTGTTGCATTTGAATGTTGTGTTTTTTCGGTCTCTTTTTAGTCTAACATTGCCCCCACCTCCCCACCCCGGGTTTGTTTAGGAAAAAAAGAAAAAAAAGTAAAGTCTTTGCTTCTGCTCTTTTTCATGACACTGACATTTTTAAATTTAGCTGTCTTTAAGAATGCCCTGTGTTGTAGACTTGTCTGTTTTCTAGTGGTGTCATCTAATTTTTCTCTACCACCTTTTATTAGTATAAACTGGGAGTAATGATTGACTTTGGGGTAAATATTTTTGGCAAAAATACTTCACAGGTCAGTGATGTGTATTTCATGTTGTGCTATATCATGTGGAAGTACTTCGTAGGTCAGCAATGTGTATTATTTCATACTGTGCTACATTAGGTCGGACAAAATATCAGTGAAGCCAAGGTTCACCCATTGGTGAAGATGACCAGGTGTCTCAATGGTAAAATTCATTTTCTCCTTTGCAATGAGTAATCTGCGCATATGATTTTGTTTTTGTATTTAGGACTATTTCTTTAGGATAGATTCTAAAAATATATAAATACTGAGTCAAAGATTGTCAATATTTGTAAGACTTTTCATATTAATATATATTGTCCAATTACTGTGCTTAGAGTGGTGTATAAATTATTACACTGCCCCAGAACAAACCTTGATGCTTTCTTGGGGTGGGGTGCTTCTCTAAGTTTGATAGGACAATATGGGTACCCTTTAAGAAATTATTGGGGAGTGGAGGTGGCTCAAGTGATTGAGCACCTCTCTCCCACATGGGAGGTCCCGGTTCAGTTCCTGGTGCCTCCTAAAGAGAAGATGAGCAGAGTGCACCACTAATGGTCACAGAGAAGAGACAATGAGCACAAACAATGGGGGGGGCAATAAATAATGTAAATCTTAAAGAAAAAGATTGTATGGCACTGATTACTTTCCCTGTTTGACATTCTTTTTTTTTTTTTTAATGAGGCAAGTAAAATGGTTTATTGAGGGATGGAAGAAAGGGAAAGTACACACCCAGGACACGGGTGTCAATGTGCTCCAGGCAAGAGACACGCCTGCTTATCTGTTTTTCTCTTTTGTGAATTATGTCCTTTAGCTTTTCATATGATTTGCTTGAGTTCTTTACATACTGATTATATATAGTTAACCCTTTGTGAAATTTTTTTTAAAGATTTATTTTTATTTATCTCTCCCCACCCCCTGCATTGTTTCGCTCCCTTGTGTCCATTTACTGTGTGTTCTTCTGTGTCCATTTGCATTCTTGGCCGCACTGGGAATCATTTTTTTGTTGTTGTGTCATCTTTCTGCGTCAGCTCTCTGTGTGTGTGGCACCACTCCTGGGCAGGCTGCACTTTTTGCATGGGGCGACTCTCCTTACGGGGTGAACTCCTTGCACATGGGGCTCCCTTATGCGGGGGACACCCCTGCGTGGCACAGCACTCCTTGTGTGCGGCAGCACTGCGTGTGGGCCAGCTCACCACGTGGGTCAGGAGGCCCTGGATTTGAACCCTGGACCTCCTATATGGTAGGTGAATGCTCTATCAGTTGAGCCACATCCGCTTCCCAATGACTTTTTTTTTTTTTATTTGTGTATCTTTTGGACATGGGTTAGTCTTTTTTTTTTCTTTTTGGTATAAAAAACTAATCATTCTTCCTCATCAAAGCTCTCTCTCTCTTCTAACTTTAGTTAGAAAGTCTTCTCCCATCAAGAGTTTTGATAAATGATTACTATTGTCTCCTGACTTTTAAAAATATTGAACTCTTTATAAAATTAATTTTGTTTATGACAAAAATAACTTATAAAAATTCAAGCAGGGAAGTGGACTTGGCCCAGTGGTTAGGGCTTCCATCTACCACATGGGAGGTCCACGGTTCAAACCCTGGGCCTCCTTGACCTGTGTGGAGCTGGCCCATGTGCAGTGCTGATATGTGCAAGGAGTCCCATGCCATGCAGGGGTGTCCCCCGTGTAGGGGAGCCCCACGCGCAAGGAGTGCGCCCCATAAAGAGAGCCGCCCAGCGTGAAAGAAAATGCAGCCCGCCTAAGCATGGTGCCGCCCACACGGAGAGCTGACACAACAAGATGACGCAACAAAAAGAAACACAGATTCCCGTGCCGCTGACAACAACAGAAGCGGACAAAGAAGACACAGCAAATAGACACAGAATAGACAACTGGGGTGGGGGACGGGGGGAGGGGAGAGAAATAAATAAATTAATAAATCTTTTTTAAAAAATTCAAGCAGTATAGAAGTGTTTAAAGTAAAAAGTGAAGTTATTACCCTCCCCCTACTCTACCCAGAAACAGTTTTACTTCCCAGAAGTAACCACTTTTACAGTTTGGTATGTATATTTCCAGGATTTTTCCCTGTGTTTATTCATATAGCCATACACCTTCAAAGAGTCAATTTGTTTTTTTCTTACTCAAGTTGGATAATGTTATTGTTATCTTGCCTTTTTTGCTGCAAGCATGTTACAGACTCTTCCAAATTAGTGCATAGAAATTAACTTAATTTTTCACAGCTCATTATTCCACAGTATAAATATCCCAGAGTTAATTTTACTCTTCCTCTGTGAATGGACATTAAACTTGTTTGTTTTGGAGGAGAGGCTGTTAAAATCAGTGCAGGGAGGAATGGCATCAAATGTGGTTTTTTTTTTTAGGTACTGGGGGCAGGGGATTGAACCTGGGACCTTGCAGGTGGGAAGTTGGCATCCCTGAGTGGGCTGCCTTGCTTGTTTGGCTTGTTGGTTGGTTTGTTTTTCCAGGAAGTACCAGGAACTGAACCTGGGACCGCCCGTGTGGGAGGTGGGTACTCAACTGCTTGAGCCACATCTATTCCCAAACATGCATTTTTTTAAAGATTTTTATTTTTTATTTATTTCTCTCCTCTCGCTGCCCCCCCTCCCAGTTGTCTGCTTTCTGTGTCCATTCGCTGTGTGTTCTTCTGTGTCCGCTTTTATTCTTGTCAGTGGCACTGGGAATCTGTGTCTCTTTTTGTTGTACCATCTTGCTGCATCAGCTCTCCATGGTTAGTGCCACTCCTGGGCAGGCTGCGCTTTTTCACATAGGGCATCTCTCCTTATGGGGCGCACTCCTTGCGTGGGGCTCCCCTACATGGGTGCACCCCTGCATGGCACGGCACTCCTTGCGCACATCAGCACTGCGCATGGGCCAGCTCCACATGGGTCAGGGGACCCTGAGTTTGAACCCTGGACCTCCCGTGTGGTAGGCGATGCTCTATCAGTTGAGCCAAATCCGCTTTTCCCATACATGTATTTTTATGGGTATATTGTTTTAGGGGCAGTAGTGAGTTGTTCTCTCCACCTGGATTTTATCTTGATGCATGACCTGTCTACTTGTTTATTTTATAAATAGCTGTCACAGCACCATTTCCTGAGTAACCGTTCCCGTTCCATTTATCACGTTAAGCTCTTGTACCTCCAGGGATTCACTGTTTATGCTCTGACTTACGTGTGGTGGGTCAGACCTGTACGCAGGTGGGTAAGCCAAGGGGGCAGTCCTGACGTGTTTATGGACAGGACCTGGGCTTGTGGGTGCTGGCCCTTGGGTATGTCACTGTCCACCTGCCTAATGGTGCTGTTTCTTTCTCCTTTGCCCCCAGTACCTGTTCCTGACCTTCCCAAGGATTGTCTTCATGCTGGGGTTTGTCATGATCCTGAGCTTCCTCCTGGGGGGCTACCTGTGTTTTGCTCTGTACTTGGCCATCACCAACCAGACCACTAACGAGTGGTACAGGGGGGGCTGGGCTCGGTGCCAGCAGTGCCTCCACTCATCAAGACCCCCGTCAGCAGAGCCCCGAGTCTACCAGAACATTTACTCCCATGGGGTTTGGAGCAACCTGAGCGAGATCTTCCTACCTGCTGCACATTATGAGAAAAAGAAGAACTAAGCGTGGAAAGAGTGTCACACCTTTTAAATATAGTATACATTTATATATACATGTGGATGCTTGCTTTCCAGCACTGTTTGCTGTTTTTATTTCTGCTGTGTGTTTATAAATGGGCTTTCAGTGGGTAAAGAAGGGAAGGGAAGACGAGAGTTACTGGTGCCTCACCTCTGCCGGGTGCTGTGCCAGTTCCTCCAGTAGAGATCCACCCTGCTGCTCTGTTCACTCAGCCTGTGTGAACCGAAGGCCTCTGACGTGCTGGTGCCGAGGGGATGGATCTCAGCGTTCTCGGGGCTTCCGGCTGACGCTGATCCCTTGGGCCTCCAGTCGGGACTCTCGGCCCCTGACAGGAAGGGTCTGGTGGCAGTGTGCCCCGACGTGCCGGGGTTCTCGGGGCGGTGCTGGGGTTGTGCCTGGCGTCCTCGTACGTCCTTCCCTTTATCTCACGTCCCCCAGGAGGAGCCTGGGCTCCTTTTCCACGC
This sequence comes from Dasypus novemcinctus, assembly GCF_030445035.2. Classification (NCBI taxonomy): domain Eukaryota; kingdom Metazoa; phylum Chordata; class Mammalia; order Cingulata; family Dasypodidae; genus Dasypus; species Dasypus novemcinctus. The sequence continues at coordinate 12,069,503 of NC_080695.1, read as the reverse complement.
CTGGACCACCCCGTGCGCCCTCACCCAGCTCGCCCTCTCACTCGGGGCCTTTCCCTGTACCCGCGGCCTCCTGCCGCCGTTCCGCTGGCATTTTCTGGCCATTCTCAAGTCTTGTCTGACCACTTTTGGGAGCCCAAAACTATAACCCTAACCCTAGGAGGGAGAGTTTTCAGGAGCGAGAGGCAGGGGGCTCCTGTGCCCTCCAGGCCAGGCAGCGGAGCAGGCAGCCCGGGAAGCCCCGAAGGGGCACCGTCTGTCGTCGCGGCCCTGTGCGTTCAGAGACAGATGTACCCTTTAGGATGGGCCCCGCCCCCGCCCCCAACCTGCCCGGGCGGTCGGAAAAGCACGCTGCGCAGAGGAGGCACGGGGGCCTCGGGGTGTTTTGAGAAGAAGGGGGCGCGCACGGTCGGGGGAGCGGACCCTGCCGGGTGTGGTGCGCCAGGGGCCTCCGGGGCTCCGGGGACCCGTGGGCCACGTCCTGCGGGCGGCGGCGCGGCTCGCGGCCGGGGCGCTCTAGGGCCGCCCGCAGGCCGGCCGCCAGGGGGCGCCCTGCCGAGCGCGGGCACCGGCCGCGGCCTGCGCGTGGCCCCTGCGGGCCGCCGTCGTCGCGCCCGGCGTTCCGCCACCGGTCGGCGCGGCGGCGTCGGGCTCCCGCGGCTGTCGGCGGCGCCGTAGTCGGATCCCCGGGGCGCTCGCGGCGGCGGCGGCCATGGCCTCCTGAGCAGGCCCGGGGCCGGAGCGGTGGGCGGGCGGGCGCCGCGGCCCAGGCCCGCGGGGCGGCGGCGGCGGCCGGGCCGCGGCCTCTTTGTCTCCGCGGGCGGCGGGCGGGCGGCGGCGCCATGAGCGACATCCGCCACTCGCTGCTGCGCCGCGACGCGCTGAGCGCCGCCAAGGAGGTGCTCTACCACCTGGACATCTACTTCAGCAGCCAGCTGCAGAGCGCGCCGCTGCCCATCGTGGACAAGGGCCCCGTGGAGCTGCTGGAGGAGTTCGTGTTCCAGGTGCCCAAGGAGCGCGGCGCGCAGCCCAAGGTGCGCGGGGCGGGCGGGCGCCAGGGCCCGGCGCTGCCCTAACCGGGGCGTCGCGTCGGCTCCGGGGTGGCTGCGCCGACTCTGTCCCGGATCCGCAAGTTAGTGCGTCCTGGGTTTTGTTTTTTTTTTTGTTTTGTTTTTGACCAAACCCCAAACGCCTTTCCCGTTTGGGGCTCCGTTGTCCCCCTTAGCTTTGCTCGCCTGGTGCCCAGAGCCTTCTCCTCTGGGGTCCTGTGGCATTGCCTGTGCCTATTTTGTAAAGAGTGTGACAAGCCTGCCTCAGTGGTGTTAAAGGAAGAGTCTTTGGGGACAGCCTCCAAACGTGTCTTCCTGTTATTGGGAAACCCAGGCCGCTGTGGATTGTCCTGAGGCCTCCGGGATGATGCAAAATGATGTCGTATGACATTTTCTGAGATAAACAGTAGAGCTCTCCTCCTTCGGAGCAGGGCTTCAGAAGGGTGAAAAGTACCATGAGGAAGATACTGTTTTATGTTTTCTTACTGTATGGATTCATTAGCAGATTAAAGCCAAATTTCTTACAGCTTCTTCTGGATTTGTTTTACAGAGACTGAATTCACTGCAGGAGCTTCAGCTTCTTGAAATCATGTGCAATTATTTCCAGGAGCAAACCAAGGACTCTGTCCGGCAGATTATTTTCTCATCCCTTTTCAGTCCCCAGGGGAACAAAGCCGATGACAGCCGGATGTGCTTGTTGGGAAAACTGGTCTCCATGGCAGTGGCTGTGTGTCGAATCCCAGTGTTGGAGTGTGCAGCCTCCTGGCTCCAGGTACAGCTCTGGAAATAGGCTTCCTTCTTCCTGTGTGTCTTGCGAAGGTTACTGTCAGGAAGTTTCGTTTAGTTGGATTTTGAACAAGGCCTTTTCCATGTGTGTTAATCTCCTTGGTCATCATTGGCCGGTACACTGACACACGTACTCCAAGCTTATTTTTATGCACAAGGTAGTATCCATTCTCGAGAAAACAGTAGTTTGTAATAGTAAATGAGTTTAAAATAGAGAAAGGAAAGGCCCCATTTTCAACACAAGTGAAAACTTTTTTCCTTAGGTTAAAATGGTAAGGTAGAACTTTGAAAACAACAGCTGTAGATGCAGTCTCAAAGAGAGGGTTTTTAAAAAAAATAAAAGGTCATTATATATCAAACTGTGGTAATGCTTACCTGTTCTTGGAAGGCTGTTTTTCTCTTTGTGTAGGTCAGAAAACATGTGGGCTGTTTTGTATTATTGTTTTGCATTGTTCTAGGGTAACAAAGTTACTGACTATTCTAATGGATATAAGAAGAGCCTTCTAGAGTGTTTTTAGATATCAAAGGAAATAAATTTTATTTACAATAGTTTTAGTTTTAGATGGTATTTTGGAAGATTTTGTTTTGTTTTGTTTGCTATTTAGTCTCTGAAAAAGTGTTAATCTACCCAGAGTACTTTTTTTTTTTTACACTTTTTTTATTAAAGTTAGTAGATCACAAAGAACGCTACAATAAAAAACATAAAAGAACATAATAAACATAAAAGGTTCCTATATAACCCACTCCCCATCCCTCCACCCCATCATTTTTATAAATTGTATTTTTTGAAGATATATAGCAGGGTATTTATTAACCAAAAATTTTTGGCTGATCTGATCCTCAACCAAGCTAACAGATTTACTACACTCAATTTCACAGACTTGCTTTATTTCCAAGGACTCAAAACATTTTTCCATTTAAATTTAGTTAAATGTTCTTATAATCTTGTTTATCGTTAAAATTTGGCTAGCAAAAATCTACTGTCATTGGTAGTATACAGATAAATGTCAGTTGTGTCCACACTTTAACTCTCACCAGTTCAATTTCTGGAGTGTGCATGTGTGTCTATTCTCAAGATTACCCTTATCCCTTGACAACCTAGTGGAACAAAATTTAGCACCTTCTAATTCATGATGTAATTCTCCATTTATCTCTTGTGGCACTATTGTGCCAGCATCTTGGTAAAATGAGAGCTGGTGTCAGTGACAGGAAAGGGTGGTAGTGGTTTGGGTCAGGGCTGGCCACACTGGGGCGAGAGGTTTCAGGGTCCTCCTGAGGAAAGGTGGAGAAGTTGGAGTTCTCAGCGGCCGGTTTGTGCTGTGGGGGCAGACAGCGGCCTGAATGAGTAATGTGCCTCACTGTCTCCTTGCAATTTCTCTTGTGGGGCGAAGGTGGGGCCCCAGAGCTGAAGTATCCTGAGGGCTGTTGAATGGGGGGGAGCTACAGGTTAGCATATGCATGGGAAGGAAGAAGCAAGGGGGATACAGATGGTATAGGACTCAAGTATTCTAGAAACTTGTTGAAGAGGATTAGCTTGTAAGAGAAATGTAGTAAGTTTTGCTGTAAAATATTTTAATTGTTTGATTAAAGTTCTCAGACTCTCAATCTTTACAGTGGTGCCACTGTTAATTTTTACCTATGGAGTCTCATTTGACATCCTGTAGATGACAGAAATTTCCATTTCTTTACTGGATGTCAGAAACAATGTGTCCTGAGTAAACTTTAAAACAGAAGTGGACAGACTTTGTTACGGGTGAGATAGTAAATGTTCTAGGCTATACGGTATATACCGTCTATATCACAGCTACTCACCTCTGCTCTTCTTTTTTTTTTTTTTTTTTTAAATATTTATTTTTATTTATTTAATTCCCCTTCCCTCCCCTCCCCCGGTTGTCTATTTTCTGTGTCTTTTTGCTGCGTCTTGTTTCTTTGTCCGCTTCTGTTGTCGTCAGCGGCATGGGAAGTGTGGGCGGCGCCATTCCTGGGCAGGCTGCTCCCTCCTTTGCGCTGGGCGACTCTCCCTATGGGTGCACTCCTTGCGCGTGGGGCTCCCCTACGCGGGGGACACCCCTTTGTGGCACGGCACTCCTTGCGCGCATCAGCACTGCGCATGGGCCAGCTCCACACCGGTCAAGGAGGCCCGGGGCTTGAACCGCGGACCTCCCATGTGGTAGACCGACGCCCTAACCACTGGGCCAAAGTCGGTTTCCCATCTCTGCTCTTCTGGTGCAAGAACTGCCATAGGCCGTGTGCAAACAATGATCACAGCTGTGCTTCCATAAAACCTTTACAGAAACAGATGGTGGGACGAGTTTGGTCTGGGGGCATTAGTTTGCTGATCCCTGCTTTAAAGTAAGCGGGCAACCTCTTTTCCCCTTTGGAACTGATTCGGCCAGTTCTAGTGGTCTTCCCCATAGGTGCTTAGGTGCTTGTCTGTGAGCGCGGCAACAGCTCCCGTTACCTGAACTGTGGCTTCTTTCCAGCGGACGCCCGTGGTCTACTGTGTGAGGCTAGCCAGGGCCCTCGTGGATGACTACTGCTGCTTGGTGCCGGGATCCGTGCAGACGCTGAAGCAGATATTCAGCGCCAGCCCTCGCTTCTGCTGCCAGTTCATAACTTCCGTCACTGCGCTTTATGACCTGTCGTCAGGTAAACTGTCAACTGGTTGTACTGTTAAAGAAGCTGCAGCTGATTGCGGGTTTTATTTCCACCGAACACCGAGGTGAAATGTCCAGTGACTGCCTTGGCCTCTCTTTCTTAGAAGTGTGTACTTTTATTTTAGGTCCAGATTAGAGGCATGGGCCCTCTGGGCTTAGGCAGTTTGCTACGAGGGAGCTTTCCCTAGTGGTTCCCCATTACCTGACTCAGAATGGTTGGAGTGGCAGACTACCCAGAAAGCCAGGGTCTGGTGTCTGGACAAGATGTGACTTTGTGTACGAGCCCTCCTGTCCAGGTCTTTCTCCGTAGACATGAATTGCTTTTTTATCCTTTTTTATTTCAAAAAAATTCACATCTTCAGAAAAAGTGCATGAATAATACAACATTCATGTATACCTTTCTCTTTAGCATTTTGCCATATATTCATTTTTTCTCTTTTTCTCTCTCCCTACACACACACAAGCAACCTTTTCTCCTGCACTGTTCGTAAGTCTTTTGCCGATATCATGTATCAAGCACTTGAGCACGTTATTGCCTAAGAACTAGAATATTCTCTTACCTTACCATTATCACACCTATGAAATTTAATATTGGTGGAACACTGTTTTGTACATTTCCCCAATTGTCTCAATAAAGTTTTTTATAGCCTTGTTTTTCCTTCGGGGATGGGGAGAATTCAGGATTCAAACAGGAATCTTACATTATGCATAGTTGTCATCTCTTTGTTGTTGTCTTTTAATTGAAGTGCTTCCCAACATTTAAAAAAAATCTTTTGTAACATTGGCATTTTTGAAGAGTTCAGGCCTGTGTTTTACAGAATGTCCCTAAATTGTGGGTTGTCTGTTTCCTTATGAAACATTTTTGGCAACAGTACCACAGAGCTGATGATGTGTCCTTGGCATGCCACACTGACAGCTGCGCCTCTGGTTTTGTTCTGTTGTCGGCGTTGTTTTCGCGACTTCCTTAGCTGGTGCACGTAGAGGTCCTCAGGATACCCACTGGGTAGCCTGTGACTTCAGCTGGGAGAAGCTCATGTTCACTGCCCCTGGCCAGCAGCCGAGCCTCCAGCCAAATCAATTTATGCAGGCTTCAGTAAGAACAGCAGTAGAGGTCTCTACTGCTTGGGGCAGGGGTCTCAGGTGCCCACTGGGCTCTGCTGTCCACTTCCTGCCCCCGGGGCTGCGTTCCAAGAAACACAGATTGATGCCTGGCCCTGTGAGTCCTTCCCCAGCTGGATTCCAGGTGCTGCCCACTGCGCCCTGGAGACCTGGCAGGGCTGGGGCCCTTGTGCCACATGTGGGGAGGTCTGACTTTGGCCCTGGGAGCCTTCCATGCCAGATCAAGGTGCAGAGCTCGCTTTTCTGCTCCTTGTCCCAGGTTCCTCCTCTGCCCTTGGCTCTTGCTATGGAGTGCTGAAGGTGGTCTCTTGCATGTCCTGGGCTGTAGCGAGATCAGCAGTGTGAGAGCATTAAGTGACATTTTCCACCAGTCTGGTAGTGGTTTCCAGCCAGTCACCTGATTATATTTGATTCTTCTTTTAATTGTGGCCTCTTTTCTTACTGGTAGACCTTTTATTTGTCTTGAGAAAGTCAGCTTGGAAATAGTTTGACCAGTCACTGCATACTGTATTTGCCTGGGAATTTCATGGTTTTTCATAGCACTTTGCCACCGGAATGGGAAGCAGGGCTTTGGCAGTGCTGGGCTGCTAGAGCGGGAATTCCCTGGCACTCTCCTGCAAAGGATTTGAAAAAGCTGTTAAAGCAGGGGACAGTGTTCGGGTCTTTTATTTTCTAGGAGAAAGATTTATTTAAATACAGTTTACAGCTTGTTTGAAGATAACAAGGACAGAAATTGGCCTTCCCATTGGGAATGGGCGAATTAGCCGATAGCAAGGGAAATAATATTCAGGGACTGCCACTAAAACACTAGCATGGGTATGAGACTTGGTGTTTTTTTCTCTCTCTCTCTATTTTTTAATTTTTATAATGAATGTTATTGTTTATAGGAGGCACTGGGGATTGAACCCAGGACCTCGTACGTGGGAATCAGGCACTCACCACTGACCTACATCTGCCCCCTAATGAGAGTTGGTTTTTTGGTTTGTTTTGTTTTTAGGAGGTACCAGCTGGGACCTCATACATGGGAAGCAGGCACTCAACCACTTGAGCTACATCCACACTCGTAGTTTTCTCTTAAGCTGTTAGAGCGGTCTTGCCATGTCAGTGATTTCTCATTCACAAGCACCCTGCGGTGGTCCTAGGGGCCTCAGCCTGGAGCCTGCCTCAGATGGGGATTGGCGCTCCTCTTGGGTACTTCTGGTAACAGGAGAGCATTTTGGGGCGCCTGTGCTTCCCAAACCTTGGAAAGGAAGCAGCTCATCCTATCACCCAGAGCTTCCCCAGGTCTCTATAGGAAGGTCATAGAGACCGAGGACTCCTGTAAAGTACACACATGATGTGCGTCCGTGTTCACCCAGGGCACACTCGTACATGTGCACATGCTGCCTTCGGGTGCTGGGACCCCCAGGCTTAGAGGGGGAGGGGACACCAGAGGAGTGGCACTTCCCAGGCAGAAACGTTTCTGGGGGGAGCAAGGGGCAGGCCTGGGATTGCCCACTTTATTTTGCCACGTAAGGACTGTAGACCACAGCTGCTGGCTACAGTGCCATCATTTCATAACGAAGGGAGGTTTCTTCACCCAAGCAGTAAATGGGCCCTGGTCTCAGGACGACAGGCCAGGCCCTCCTAGACTGAGCAGCTGGGAGCCTTACACAGCACGCCGCTCACACCACTCCTCACGCTTGTCTTTGGCTCAGCTCAGCAGCCGGGAAGGGGCTCTCCCAGGAGGGGGGGAAGGGTCAGCCCAGAGAGAGGAGCTGGGACCTGCCCGGGCACACAGCCTGCGGGCATTGCACGCCGGAGCCAGGCTGCCTGCGGGCAGAGATCGGCCCACCGCAGACTTCTGATGAGGCGCCTTGGGCAAATTACTAGTCATCGCTGTGCCTCAGTTTCCTCATCCTTTCCACGGGGTTGTTTGAGGATGAAAGAGGCCCATGTGTGGAGGAGTTAAACCAGGGTCTGGCACTCACAAACCCAGAATCAAGGCCCCCCTTGGCCTTGATTACCGCTGCTCCCTGTCTGGGCTGTAGAACATGCCGGCTCTCCAGGACTGCGGGAGGTCAGACTGTTGCGCTCACGCGGGTCCCAGAGTTGGGGCTGGGGGTGGCCCTGGCAGAGTCACTGGACTCTGGGCTGCTCTCTGAAGGCCACTATTGCTGTCTCTGGGTACGTGCAGGAGACACCGAATGCAGGGGTGGGACCTCCCTAAAGGGAAGGGTGGCCGGTGGTGGTAGCTTTGATGGAAGTGTGGACTTCTAGTTAAGTTGGCACATAGGATAGCGTGTCTTCAAGGCGTAACGGAGTGCTAGGGAACTGTTGGCTTAACAGATGTTTATCAAGCCTCTCCGTTGGCCGGAGAGTTCTGGCTCCAGAGACATAACGCTGCCCAAGGCAGCACCAGCCCTCATGGAGCGGACGTTCCAGGAGAGGAGACAGAAAAAGAGAGAAGCAAGTAAGAGCAGAGTGGGACTGTGGGGTGGTGAGTGCCACGAACTTGATGTCCATCTCGCCTTCCCCTGCTGCCTGTGGCTGCAGACCATTCTAATTTAACGGGTCTTTGCTTGCAGATGATCTCATCCCACCCTTGGACTTGCTTGAAATGATTGTCACCTGGATTCTGGAGGACCCCAGATTGATTCTCATCACTTTTTTAAATACTCCGATTGCAGCCAACCTCCCCATTGGGTTTTTAGAGCTCACCCCACTCACGGGGCTGATCCGCTGGTGTGTGAAGGCCCCTCTGGCTTATAAAAGGAAGAAGCAGCTCCCGTTATCCAACGGCCACATCAGCACCAAGGTGGCCCGGGACTTGGGGGCGGGCACGGACCGAGACTCCCACCTCTGGTACTCGAAGCTCCACCTCAGCGTCCTGCAGGTTCTCATGATGCTGCAGGGGCACCTCACCGAGAAGAATCTGTACGGGCGCCTGGGGCTGATCCTCTTTGACCACATGGTGCCCCTGGTGGAGGAGATCAGCCGCCTGGCGGATGAACTGAACCCCCTCAACGCCTCCCGGGAGATTGAGCTCTCGCTGGACCGGCTCGCACAGGCCCTGCAGGTGGCCATGGCCTCCGGAGCCCTGCTGTGCACGAGAGGTGGGTGCTTGCGCGGACTCTGCCGCCCCGTCCGAGCGTGCAGGGGCTCCTGTACAAACACCCCTTCTCTCTCCCTCTCCCCCTTTTTGCGGGAAAGCCCGCTGGCCCCGCCCCCTGGCTCACCTCCTCAGGTACACAGCCCTGTTCTCTGTGCGGGCTTCTGCCCACGTCTGCCCAGGAGCGACCTCCTCCCGAGCCTGGATACATTTTTACTCTTGGGGGCTTCTTTTCCTTTTTTAGCAGTCTTTTTAAAATTGAGGCATAACATGCTTATAATCAAATGCCGCACAGATAGAAAGGCAAATGTGATGAATTTTAACAGACATCACACTGGTGTAACCACTGCCCAGTCAAGGCAGGAAACATTCCCATCGCCTGCCTCGGGGCTCTTTAGCTCTGTGTTTAAATGCTTGAACTTCACCCAGAGGATGAGCTGGGACTAAGGACACGGGTGCTTGCCCCATGTGTGTGAGCGCAGGGGCGCCTGTGGCCCCAGGTGGTGGTCCCTGGTGAGGGTTCCCACCTCTTCCCTGCTTGGAGCGCCGTGGGGGCCGTCCTCAGGCACAGCTGGGCAGGGGGACATGGACCACCGCACCAGCTTGCTCTCGCCTCTTGGTTTCCCACTGGACTCTGAGCTGATGACTTAGCCCAAGAGCAGCAGCCCCGTTTCTTCAGAGTTTTGAGGGAGAAACGTGGTCAGCAGTGGGATCTCTTTTGAGACCGGCCAGGGAAGGTAATTGCGAGAGTTGAAAGTTTGGGTGGACTGGAGACTCCGTGCCTGCCCCGCGCCGGAGCCGCTCTGGTCGGGCCACCTGGGTGGGCCTGCCTCTGGGCTGTCCCCGCAGGACAGATGGCCTCTGGGGGGCCTCCTCTCTTAAGTGAGGTGTTCTATCTTGGGCCCAGTTTGTTAAAGGGGAAATTGAAGAAAAAGAGAAACAAACTGCTGCTGAACGATACTAGGAAAAAAGTAGTATAAAGTGCTTTTGTCTTCCCACTAACATCCATAAAGAGGAAGTCGTGAACATTTTGCCTTGTCTCCAGCCTGTCCCTAAATTGTGCGTCTCCTTTATTTCAGATGACCTGAGGACGCTGTGCTCCAGGCTGCCCCACAATAAGTAAGTGTCCCCTGAGACCTGGGGCTGGGCTGGTGTGGCGGGGGTGGGGGGCAGCAGGTGAGCACGGCCCTTGGAGAATGGTCTGCGGTGCTGAGAGCTTCTCCACACAGGAGCCCCTCGGGGTCGTAAGGGATAGGCCGAGCCCGGTGAGAGGAGCCCCCAGCAGACCAATGCAGGAAACGCGCTCGCCTGGCTGGGGTCGAGAAGGTGGAACCAGGGTGAACCCGTGTGCCCCGTTAGGCAGGCCTGCTGCACGGGCAGATGGCCAGCACCTTCCGGGGGCAGTGGCAGTGGCAAGTCCAGCAGAGCCACAGCTCTGAGCCCCTGTGCTGGTCAAGCGAGCGCTTCGGCGTCGGGCCAGAGCGGCGCCAGCCTTGGAGAGCGGCTCTGCTGCTTTTCGCCCGACCCTGGGGCGGTCCCTCAGCCTCTGAGCCAGGTGTCCCCACCCCCACGTGACATGGGGACAGTGACCTTGCCTGCCTTAGGCTGTTGTGAGGACCAAATGAGATGGAGCTTGTAAGCACCTGAGCATCGGCCCTGACACAGCATGTGGCTGTCTCCACGAATGGTGGTTCTCCTCATAATTTTGGGGAAGCAGTGATGTGTGGTGAAAGCAGGAGCTGGGTGGTCAAGCTGATAAGAATCCCAGCCTTACTGTTCACTCTCTGATCCTGGGCAAGTTCCTTATCTCCCCCTGCCTCAGTTTCTCATCCGTAAAATCAAGATTAGGATAGTACCTGCCTTCTGCCCCCTTCCTCCCGCCGTAGGGCTTTGGGGAGGAGTGAGTGAAAACACAGAGAGCGCTTCGAACAGTTCTTGTTGTATGGTATCTAGCGTTAGCTGCTGTCCATGTTACTGCTGTTTTAATAACTTGGGAGTTTCACTTCTGTGACATTGTCCTTAGAAAAGAAGCAAGAGCTGCACGCACAAAGGTGCTTCGTGCAGATGCAGGGCTGTTAGGAGCAACGACTGGAGGTCACCTGTCTATCCCACAGTCGAGGGGTGCCTCCTGAGTTTCTCTGGGTGCATCAGGAGGCTAGAACACTGTCCTTTAAAAAGAGTGGCGGTGACCACACTGCAGGAAGTGTTCACCACGCAAAGGCAGAGCCCCTGCATGCTCTGCGCCTGTCCATGTGGGCGGGTTCACGGAGCTGGGGAGAGCCGAGCCGGGGTGGTACGGTTACTGATGTCACATCAGTTTTTTCCTGGGGATACAGGGGTCCCTGGCCGGCAGTGGCAGGCAGCTTGGACCCCTGGGTGAGTGCAGTTTAGGACCTGGTGCCTAGAAAGACAGGAAGACAAGCAAGTGGAATGACGGGTACGGGCGGTGTGGGGTGGGTGCAAGTGCAGAGCAGGAGCAGAGGTGCGGGCCTTGGGTGCACACACATGGGTGCAGAGGTGGGGGGGCAGGCGCAGAGGTGCAGGGTGGGGGCAGAGGCGCCAAGCGAGCCTGCTTGCAATGGTGTGTCGGCCAGAAGGGCAGAGTCCACGGGGCATTGCCCTCTGAAGCCCGTGCTCTGCCTCTGTTTTTTCTGGGCTCCAAGACAATCCCCGGGCGTTGGAGGACATGGTTAGTATAAGCTGGCCCTTTTTCCCCTTGCAGTAACCCCTTTGTAATATTCCCTTTCTCTGTGCACAGCTTTTAGTTCATGTTTTAGCGCCTTCAGGGCAGTAAACCCATGACCGGTGTAAATCCATCCAGCCTAGTGTTATCTTCAGGGTCCCTGTCAGAAACCAGCCCCCTCACCCCCAGCCACCCTGCTGTGCCCACCTTCCTGCCTGTCGTGAGGGCTTGGTGCTGCCTGCCTGGCACCAGGTATGCGTGCCCTCAGATGCCCGTGCAGGTACTTGGGTCTGGGGACGACTGCCACGCTCAGGCCGCGCCCCCTCCGCACCCAGCAGAGGGGTCCCCCCGGAGCTGTCACGCTAACACATCTCCTTGCGTTTGCAGCCTGCTCCAGCTGGTGATCTCGGGCCCGGTGCAGCAGTCACCCCACACGGCGCTTCCCCCGGGGTTTTACCCCCACATCCACACCCCTCCCCTCGGGTACGGGGCTGTGCCGCCCCACCCTGCCGCCCACGCCGCCCTGCCCGCCCACCCCGGGCACACCTTCCTCTCGGGGATGACGTTTCCATTCAGGCCCATCCGCTAGGCCCGGCCTGGCAGGGCCGCCCGTGGCAGTGTGCCTTCTGCGCCGGGCGAGGCGCCTCCTGAAGGGACCCTCCAGGAAGCCGCTGTGCCCGCCCGCCCGCCCAGCCGTCCCGGGCGAGTGCTGAGTCGTCGCGGCCCAGGCGCCTCCTGCCTGGCCACAGCCTTACGCCCCAGATGGGCTGGAGGGCAGGGGACGCGTGCAGCCCTCCGCGGAGGGACGCGGGCGCTTTGCCATGGCCGGTTCCGTGAGCCTGGCCCTCGCACGTGCCACTCTGGAGACAGCGTCGGAGCCCGTGGTGGGAGTGACCGTGGCGTGAGCAGCGGGCTCTGCGGGTCCACTTGCCTGGCCTCGTTCTCAGGAGCGCGCTGCGTGCCTGCCGTGGCACAGGCGGCTCGGGTGGCGCCTGGAGCTCTGAGCTGATGCGAGAGGTTGCAGGCCACCGTGGCCCTGGGCAGGGCGCCTGCGGGACTGCCCAGCCGCCTCGGAAGGGGACTGCCAGCCGCCTCGGAAGGGGACTGCCAGCCGCCTCGGAAGGGGACTGCCAGCCGCCTCGGAAGGGGACTGCTCTGTTTTATGGAGGCTTCTAAATTTTCCTTTCATATGTTCAAATAAATTTTTTTCTAAATGGTTTTATGGACTTTATGGAATGCATTTTAAAAACTTGCTGAACACGAGCTGCAGTTTTCTCTACAATCTTCAGGGACGATGCTGAGAAGACTGAATACAATTTTCACTCTCTTCGTTTGAGAAAAACACTGCTGACCCCGGTCCCTGCCCGAGCCAGGCTTCGTGGACGAGCGCTGGGGGGAGGCCTCAGGGGGCGCGCTCTTCCTTCCCTCAGGAATTGGTTTTTCTGGCACGCAACTGGAGGTGCTGTACTCCGAGTTCCCGTGTTCTGCTTCTGGGAGGAAGGAACTTTATGGGTAACTGCCACTGTGGCACCCCAGCCCGAAAGGGAGAAGTGAGGGGCGGCACAGAGGGCTTCGGGGGAGGGGGCTCAGGCGAACCGGGGCGGAGTTTCACCTGGTGGGTCTCCACCTCCTGCTCCTCGCCCAGGACGCTGGCCTGGGAGACCAGGAGCAGAGGGCCCTCCAGGGGCCGTCCTGGTCGGGGACGACCTTGTGCTTCCTTGGGGCCACGAGCCCACGTCTCCCTCGGGCAGCCAGTGATGGCGCAGGAGTTGGCTTGCGGCAGGAACAGAGTGCTGGGAATCCACTTTCAGGTAGTTTTGAAACCCATGAACTGTTAGCTATTAAAGGAAATTTTCTTTTTTTGAGTGTGATCTCATCACTAGTAAGTCTGTTTCTTGCTCTTGTGTGAATCTGCTTAAGTGGAATGTCTGCCTCCATCTCCGTGGGACACGCACGTTGACTCACCCGGGCCAGGTGATTCGGAAGAGGATTGGAAAGAAGCTGGTGTCCCTCAGCCAGAGGGCGTGCTCCTGTTTCTGCCTGAGAAGACAGCTGGGCGTTCCTGGGGCTGGGGAGCTCAGGAGCTCTTCCCCTCAGGCCCAAGGTGGTTTTTGCCAAAACAAGAAAGTTCCTTTTAGCAGTATGCTAGTAATTAAATCTACCAATTACAGATGTAGGCACCTTCACCAACCTTTGTCGTCTTTCTTATTAATAATCAAAATTATACCTACTATTTAGTAATTACTGTGTCAGGTACTTACTTGCTAAATGTTTCGCATACATTACAAATTCATCTATGAAAAAATATTTTCAACATATAACACAAAGTATATCTATAGAATATATTTAAAGATTACAAATTAATGGAAAGGCATTCTAATGCAAAAAAACAGGTGAAGAGAGTGATCAGAAAATTCATAGGAAATACAAATGGCCAATGTAGATGAAAAGTTTCTCTACCTAACTAGAAACCAGGGAAATGCAAATTAGGAGTGAGATGCCATTTTTTCACTCCCCCATCAGATTGGCAACATAGAAAGTGTAGGTAGAGATGTGAGAAACGGCGGAGCGGGTGTAGTTCAGTGGTTGAGCACATGTTTCCCATGTATGAGGTCCCGGGTTCCATCCCAGGTACTGCCAAAAAATGTAGGAAATCATTCACATTGTCCATGATAGACAATGATAAATTGATAAAATGTCCATGATAAATTGATTTAGCCACTTAAAATTATAAAATTTTTAAAAATTGTAGCCCAGCCACCACAAAAATAAGAAGAGATGTTCCCTGCAGTCCTTTTTGTTTTTGAAGTGACAGACTTACGTGTCATAACCCCTCCCTTTAGAAGTGGACAGTCAGTGGTGATTAGCCCATTCAGGGCTGTGTGTCCTCCACCACCATCCGTTGGAGCCATCTCGTCACCCCAGCCACGCTGTACAGCAGGCGCTGCCGTTCGCCTGCTCCCCGCCCCCGGCTGCCACTAATCCTTCTGCCTTTGCGGATTTGCCTGTTCTGGGCATTCCATCTCAGTGGAGGCAGCAGTGCTGGTCTCTGATCTTCTGCGTCTGACGTCTCGAACTCAGCAGAATGTTTTCAGGGTTCACCATGCTGTGGCATGCATCAGACCCGGGGCTACTTTTTAGGGCTGACTAATGCTCCATTGTATGTTTACCCATTCGTCAGTGAGTGGACATCAAATTGTTTCCACTTCTGGCTGCTTTTGTGTGGACATGTTTTCAGTTCTCTGGTGAATGCACGCATGTGCACAGGCAAACACTGCTAAGTGGAAATGCTGGGTGCAATATTGTTTCTAATAAGGAAAACCCAGAAACAACCTGGAGACCCACCAGGTGGGGCCTGGCTGACCTGGAGCTGTAAACTCAAAGGGCCGAGGGGCCAGGCAGGCCTCAAAATGGGCGCAGCCTCTCGGTGCTGGCTCCAGGAGGCACGGGGTGCTGAACTCCACAGAGGGCACAAAGGCAGCCGCCACGCGTGGGCACATGGGCCGAGATGAAGGTTGCCAGGACTTTCTGAGGTTTCAAGAGAAGATGGAAATAAGGTTTTTAAGATGCTGTATTTCTTAATTTCAAAAACCATGCTTGGGAACCAATCTCTGGTGTTAGAAGTCAAGGTGGCAGTGGAGGGCGGGTAGTGACGAGGCTTTGAGATGCTGGGTGCACAGATACGTTCTTTTGTGAAAATTCATCAAACTGAGCACTTACATGCCCTCTGCTGTATGCTATTATATTTTAAGAAAAAGCCCTCTCCCCAAAGAAAAGCACACTGCTTGGGCTCGATTTGACATATTTAGGACCAAATTTGACCTGTAGGCTTCCTGTTTTTGTCCTTTGGGCTACTGACATGGAACACTCTTCAGGGAATATTGTAAAGTGAAAAACAAAACAAAACTGCATAGTATTATATTTATATTACCAAACACCAACAAAACCAAGTAAAATGATATTACTGCCTTTCCGCAGGCATATGTAAAAGTGATACACGTCAAGGGCTTGCTGCAGCGCTGGGCTCAGGCCTGCTGGCGGCCGCAGCCTCGGGAGGCGCAGCAGCAGGCGGGCAGGCGTCCTGGGGCCGAGGCCTCGGGAGGCACCCTGGGGCTGACGCAGGAGCTTTCGGGACTTCTGGAGAGACTCCAGAGTTGCAGTTGTTGTGGTATCTTTAGTCAGGCTTATCCTTTTTGGGTGGCCCCGAATCAGAAGCAGCCCTATTTTCCCAATACCGAATAACAGCACGCTTGAGGCAGGTCGGCTGGCACTCGTAAGCCCTGAAGAGCCAAACCCCAGAGAAACAGCTGGCCTGCGATCTTCAGAAGGTAAGTGTCAAATTGGAGCCTGATGTTTAGAAGAGGTGAAAATCAGTTGGGTTAGAAAGAACCGGGAAGCAGATGTGGCTCAAGCAATTGGGCTCCTGCCTACCATATGGGAGGTCCAGGGTTCGATTCCTGGGGCCTCCTGGTAAAGGCGAGCTGACCCACTTGGTTAGCTGGCCTGAGTGGGGTACTGGCCCACACGGGAGTGCTGCCCCACACGGCAAGCTGGCCTGAGCAGAGATGCAACAAAAAGAGACACAGGGGAGAGACAATAAGAGACACAGCAGATCAAGGAGCAAAAGATTGAGTGCCTCTCTCCCACTCCGGAAGTTCCCAGGGTCGGTTTCCAGTGCCACCTAAAGAGAAGACAAGCAGACACAGAATAAGGCACGGAAAATGGACACAGCAGAAAACGGAGGGGTGTGTGTGTAATAAATAAAATAAATCTTTTTTAAAAAAAGAGAACCAGTTTCTTGTGGCCTGGCCTGGTGTCTCACAGGTATCCATCTTGGGATGTACTTCCTATAGAAGGCTGCAGAATAGTCTGTAAAATCCCAGTTTGGAGGCAAACCAGAGAGTATTGAATGAAGTAAAATAAGTATTGTGAATAATATGCTACTAAACCATTACATGCTGATTGGCTTTGGAAACATGGAGATGTTTAATTTTTTTTTAATTTATGGAAATATATCATTCATACATAGACAATAAATAGTAATAGTTGTGAACAAGCTGTTTAATTTTATAGCCATAATACCACATATTCAGACTTCTTAAAATTTTTACTTAAAAAAATTTTTATATCACTGTTGTAAGTTGCTCCATTAACACAGGATAATAACTACAGTAACAATCTGCTTTGGTCCCTGGTTACGCTCCCCCTCATGCTTTTTCTTTTTTTTTTTTTAATATTTATTTTTTATTTATTTCTCTCCCCTTCCCTGCCCCCCAGTGGTCTGTTCTCTGTGTCCATTCGCTGTGTGTTCTTCTGTGTCTGCTTGTATTCTTGTCAGCAGCACCGGGAATCTGTGTCTCTTTTTGTTGCATCATCTTGCGGCACCAGCTCTCTGTGTGTGTGTGATGCCACCCTGGGCAGGCTGCACCTTTTTCACGCTGAGCAGCTCTCCTTACGGGGCACACCCCTTGTGCGTGGGGCTCCCCTATGTGGGGGACACCCCTGCGTGGCAGGGCACTCCTTGCGTGCTTCAGCACTGCACATGGGCCAGCTCCACACGGGTCAGGAGGCCCTGGGTTTGAACCCTGGACCTCCCATGTGGTAGGCGGATGCTCTCTCCGTTGAGCCAAATCCACTTCCTGCCCCTCATGTTTTTTCATTCCACACGCTCAAGGGATTTGGGTTGATGTCCAATTTTGCTGAGAGGCAATATAGATGTTATGGGGCAGAGGAGGGGAATTGCTTTGCTTGCAATTGAAGCTACTCCTTGCTTTTGGGGTGGGGCTGGTCCATCATCATCATTTTGTTGGTTGACAGACCCAAAGAACTGGGGAGTAGGAGTTGGCTGCAACTCTGCGGGGTTCCAGGGCTCCCCTGATGTAGGAACGGTCTGAAGATTTTAAGTCTCAGAGATATTTAACAGGTACCTTGAACATTATAGGTTCAGATAAAAAAGCCAGAAGAATCATGAGTAGGGGAGTTATAAATGAGTAAAACTAGTGGGGCAATAGATTTGTATCTGTTCCCAAATAAGGCCCGCTATGGGGGCGTTGATTTTATGAGGCTCTGTGGCTTACCAGGCTGTTGTTCTTGAAGAAGAGTTTTTTAAAACCCATGACAAGGGAAGCGGACTTGGTCCAGTGGTTAGGGCATCCGTCTACCACATGGGAGGTCTGCGATTCAAACCCCAGGCCTCTTTTTTTTTTTTTTTTTTTTCCTTCAGTTATAAAGTTGTCTTTCTTTCCCCGGGCCTCCTTGACCCATGTAGAGCTGGCCCACGTGTAGTGCTGATGGGTGCAAGGAGCGCGCCCCATAAGGAGAGCCGCCCGGCGCGAAAGAAAGTGCAGTCTGCCCAGGAATGGCACCACACACACACAGAGCTGATACAAGAAGATGATGCAACAAAAAGAGACAGATTCCCGTGCCACTGACAACAGAAGCGGACAAAAGAACAAGCAGCAAAGGGACACAGAAAACAGACAACGGGGGGAGTGGGGGAGATAAATAAAATAAATCTTTAAAAAAAAAAACAAAAAACCCATGACAACACAATATGTGGAAAATATGATTAACAAAATAAAAGCTGTCTCCGCAAGTTACCACCTGAAGTAGGAGGTCACGTCTACAAGCTCAAAAGCCATCATCGTGTAAAGGTGAACCACTGACAAGTAACAGAGTTGGGCCTGCACTTCCTGTCTGCAAAAGAATTGTCCCTTGGGTGATGCCAAAGCAGCTGGAGGCTCTGTGTGCAAACTTCACAGTCGTCAGCCCTGCTCGGTAGCCTCTCGGTCACTCATGCCCTATTAAAGATCTTGACAACTTAAACCAAAAAAAACAGCAGGGGAAAGCTTTGGAGAAGGTACTGGAAATGGGGGTAATGGGTAATAACCAAAGGAGATTTTGCCTTATCTGTAGAGTTTTCAAGTTTTAGATTTAAAAAAAAATTCTCTGAGTCATAATAAAAGGCTCCAAGACTTGAGTCAGCTCCTGACCGTTACAAGGGAAGTCCTCTTTTGCCACATAGGCTAGCCAGTAATGCGCAAATTTTATTTTTTTATAAAGATAATATATTCACAGGTTACTTGGCTAATTAAGTTAATTTTTAAAAAATGAATGTTAGAATTTATGGGCCAGGAAATTCAGATCAACCCTTCAGCTTAAAATAACTAAAAATACTGTTTAAGATAAAAAATGTCATGAAGCGCTGAAGGGCTGATGAGACTTTAAAAAGGAGCTACCAGGTCAAATGCAAGGGAAGGCAGCAACCTAGGGAGGTATGTATACCCAAACCACCCCCAGAAAACTGGGGTTTTAGATTTGGAGGCCTGAGGGAATTGAGGGTGTAAGGCGGGAGTCCAATACAAGAACCTCTCTGCATGTGCTGGGACCCCATGGGCTCCACCCTCTGTCAGAATTAACGGAAGACTGCAGGGAAGGCAGATGTAGTACTGAGCAGAGCAGGGGGAAGGGAAACCTTGTACTGGAGAAGTGGGCCGCTCCTCCCCCGGGCTCCTCCCCGGCTCCTCCCCCGGGCTCCTCCCCCAGGCTCCTCCCCCGGGCTGGCTAATTCAGGCAACCTCCTGTGGCAAACTTAGTTTAAGGGGATCCCCAGACTTGCAGTTCTTCCAGGTACCTGGCAGAAGCAAACACCCATCCTCTGTAGGAAAGTCTTTCATCCTAGGCCTCAAAAGAGCCCTGCAAATACTTTTTCAAGGACAATGAACAGTATACAGTGAAAAATAAGTAAGACACCATGAGCAAGAACCAGCAGGTGCAACCAATAGCAAACAGATTCACAGAGTCATCAAATGTCAGACTATAAAACAATAGGCTTACTTTGGTTAAAAAAATAAAACATATAAAACTATCTACAGAAAAAAAAGAAATTATGGACACTAACTTAGCAGATTTGAAAGATCCACATAGGACTTCTGGGAATGAAAAATAGAGTAATCTAAAATAATTCATTGGAGCTGGTGGGAATGCAAAATGATACAACACCTTTGGAAGGAAGTTTGGCAATATTTAGGAAAGTTACATATGCATTTGTCCTTTGTCCTGGGAACCTACTCCTTAAACTCTATCTTAAAGATCCACTGGCAAAAATACAAAATAATATATGGTCAAGGTTGTTCATTACAGCATCATTTGTAATAGCAAGTGGAAAATTTCCTAAAAATCTATCAGCAGATGGATATTTTATTCACATGGTGGAGTATTATGACTTTTTTTTTTTAAATAAGGAAAGGGGAGCAGATGCAGCTCAGTGGTTGGGTACCTGGTTCCCATGTACAAGGTCCTGGGTTCAATCCCCAGTGCCTTCTTAAAAAAAAAAGAGAGAGAGGTCTTACATGGAATACCCACCAGGATTTATTGTTAAGGGGGAAAAAAAAGCTCAGAAAAATGTTTGTGTTGAGCTACCTTTTGCATAAGAGAGGGGAAGGGATAATGATTAGAATCCAAGGAATGCAAAAGCATAAATTAATAAAATAGGTGGCCTAGGAGAAGGAGGGACAGGAATGGAAACAAAAGGGCAAAAATGCACCCTTTGGACTTTGGACCGTGTAAGTGTTTAGTGTGGTTAAGTCCGACAAAGACAAAGCAAACTGCGGGAGCTTAAGGTAACTGGTGTCTTAGTCTCCAGGGCTGCCGTGACAAAGTACCACAGGGTGGGCGGCTTCAAACAACACTTTATCCTCGCCCAGTTCTGGGGCCAGAGCCTGAAGTCAAGGCGTGCGGGGGGCTGTACTCCCTCTGGAAGCTCTAGGGAAGACCCTTCCCTGGCCTCGAGCAGCCCCAGGCTGCCCTTGGCTTGTGGCAGCATCACTCCCATCTCCGCCCCCGCCTTCCCGTGGCCGCCTGCCCTCCGCGTGTCTCCATCTTCACACCACGTTCTCACTGTGTCTGTCTCTGTGTCTCCCCCTCTTCTTCCAAAGACCCCAGTCACACTGGATGAGTGTGACCTCACCCTAACTATATCTGTAACTTAATCCCATCTGCAATGATCCTCTTCCAAGTAAAGTCACACCCTCAGGTACTGGGGGCTAGGACTTCACCATATCTTTTTTGGGGGCACAGTTGGACCCAGAACCCTCCCATCCAAATTGGTAGCATAAGCACTCAGGAAAGCATTTTTCACATTACTTTAAAAGACAGTATTCTGGGAGACGGATGTGGCTTGAGCAATAGGGCTCCCCTCCACCACATGGGAGGTCCCGGGTTTGGTTCCTGGTGCCTTCTGGAGAAGAGGAGCAAGACAGCGAGCTGGTGCAACAGGCAGGCGTGGTCAGCTGACCCAATAAGATGATGCAACACAGAGACACAAAGAGGAAAGACAATGAGACACACAACAAAGCAGGGAGCTGAGGTGGCTCAAGTGATCGAGCGCCTCTCTCCCACATGAGGGGCCCCAGGTTCGGTTCCTGGTGCCTCCTAAAAAGAGAACAAGCAGGCACAGAGAATACACAGCAAAAGGGACACATAGAGCAACGAGCGCAAACAATGGGGGAGGAGGGCGGAATAAATAAATAAATAATAAACCTTAAAAAATATATACACCATTCTAATTGTAGGCTCTGCCTTCTCCAGCTTATGAAATACCATTCAGCACCCTCAGATTTTCAACAACGCAAATTAAAGCACTGAGGTATTTACACCGAGCATATTGGCAGGTACTAAAAAGTTGGCCATTGGCAAGTGTACGTGTAGAATCACTGGCCTCCCATCAGTCATCCATTTCCATCTTCTTGATAAAGAACCTGATTTGGGGCAAGTACTAAGCAGCCACCTGCTCAGGGGAGATCAGGCCCCTCCCATGGGGTGAGTTATGATTGGTCTAAACCAGAATGCCCGTCCTTACATCTTGTTTTCGTTTCCATGGCTGCTCAAGCAAATACCGTGCAATGGGTTGGCTTAAACGATGGAAATTTATTAGCTCATGGTGTTGAGGCTATGAGAAGAGTCCAAATCAAGGGTCATCAGGATGTTGCTTTCTTCCAGAAGACCTGCATTCCGGGGCTGGCTGCCAGCAATCCTTGGACCCGGGCTCCTCTGATGCATGGGAATGCACATGGCGGCCTCTCCTGGCCTCTCCCTTCTATTCCATGCTCTGTTGACCTTCAGCTCCTTGCTTCCTACGGCTTGCTCTCTGTCTGAATTTCATTCTGCTTATAAAGGACTCCAGCCATAGGATTAAGACCCATCCTGATAGAGTTGGGCCACACCTCACCTGATGTCACCTCATCAAAAGGTCCTCCTTAGAGTGGGTTCCCACCCACAGGAATGGATTAGAGTTAAGAACGTGTTTCTGGAGGGTACAGACAGCTTCAAACCACACCTGTGGTCTGAGTTTGGGTCAGTAATGGGCAGGGAATGCGATTCTGGCCAATGAGGGGCGAGTCTGAGCGGGTGCTTCCACAAAGTTTTCATCTAAGCCCAAGGGACCAGAAGTAGGGACACAAGTTTTTTGGAGCTGGGTGTTGTTGAGGTTGCAGTGTCTCTCTTCTGAGGCAGGTCATCTTGTAATCCTCTTGGGAAGTGAGGAAAAGACTGGGTCGTTGAGGTAGTGTTGGGCTGCTGAACTAGCCAAGCCCACAACTCCCTACCATTGCACTTTTTGCGAAATGAAGGAAGAGTGTTTTTCTCTCTTGGCCAATAACATTTTTTTCCCCTGACATTTGGAACTAAAAGTCTTATTGCTATAGCAGCATGAGGGGCGGGGTAAATAGGCACCCTCCTTCTTGACTAGCGATGATATAAATCAATACTTTGTCAGGGCTCCATTAGGCATTATCTATCAAACTTAAAATATGTTTATCCTTTGTTATCTTTGGCCAGTACTTCCATGTCTATTCTGTATCTCACAGAACTCTCACAGTTAAATTAAGTTTCATATACAAGTGTATAGTACCTAAAGACAGGAAACTGTAGATATTTGTTAGTAGGGATCCATTTTTCCTTGCAATTGGAGGTTAGAGGGATTATTATTATTTTTTTAATTTTTAAAGAATCTACTTATTGCATTTACTTTATTTTTCCTTTTATTTATCCCCCTTTATCCCCAGATGGTTCTCTTGTCTGTTGTCCATTGGTTGCTTGCCTTCTCCAGAAGGCACTGGGACCCAAACCTGGGACCTCCTATGTGGTAGGCAGGAGCTCACGTGGTTGAGACACATTTACTTCCTGCATTATTTTTTTAATGAGTAGATATTTGTTCTTCATGGAAAGAAGTCCGAAATATATTTACTTTAAAAAACACATTGCTATAAAGATCATGGTTGCCAGGGGTTCAGAAGGGAGGGAAGGTTTGAGTAGGTGGAACACAGCATTTTTAGGACTGTAAAATTGTTTGATAAGATCCTGCAATGCTGGACACATGACATTATACATTTGTCAAAGCCTATAAAACTGTACAGCACAAAGTATAAGCCACAATGTAAACTATAGACTTTAGTTAGTAGCAATGCTTCGATATTGGTTAATCAATTGTAAGAAATGTAACACACTAATGTAAGATGTTAGTAAGAGGGGAAACTGTGGGTGTGGGTGAGTGTAGGGAGTTATATGGGAATTCCCTATACGTTCCCTAATTTTTCTGTAAATCTAAAATTTCTCTAAAAATAAAGTTTATTATTACTAAAAAAAAGCGCATTGTTGCAAGTCAATGTGCAAATTATGATCTCAACTACATAAACAAATTATAAGTAAATAACAATCCATTCTAATTACATTGGCTATTATGGGTTGACTTATGTCTCCTCCTCCTCCGAAAAAAAAATATGTTGAAGTCCTAACCCCCAGAACCTCAGCAGTGGCCTTCTTTGGGAATAGGGTTGTTGCAGATGGGATGAGTATTCAGATGAGGTCATCCTGGAGCAGAGTGGGCCCTTAATCCAGGATGCCTTGTGTCCTTGTGAGATAGTAGATGCAGAGACAGAGACACAGAGGAGAAGGCCATGTGAAGACAGGGAAAGAAACTGGAGGGATGCGGCTAGAAGCCATGGGCCACCAAGGAGGGCTGGTGACAACAGAAGCTAGAGAGAGGCGAGGAAGGATTTTTTTTGCTCGGAATCATAGGCGGGAGCGTGGCCCGACACGTTAATTTAGGACTTCCAGACTCTGGAACTGTGAGAGAATAGATGTTTTAAGCCATGGTGCTTAAAATACAATGGCTCTCTATTGGTTTTGCCCACCAGTGTCCAGCCTCTCTTTTCCTTCTGGTAGTACCCATCTTGATTTCACCACTGAGGTCACAATTCCATCCCTGACAGCAGGGGCTGGTACATACCCCAGACCTGGCAGAGCTGAGCATGGCAGCATAATGAAACTCATCCTGCGATTTTATTCAGAACCACTGGAAAGAGAATCTCTCTTTTACTTGAAACTCCAAGGATATAAATCTGCAGTTGATGGGAAAAGGCAGGGCAGAGGGATTCAGAGAGAGTGCAGCTGGCAGAGGAGCACAGTGCTGGGAAATGAAGAGACCTGAGTGCTAAAGCCCTCAACAAAGTACTACAAAACTGAGTCCAGCAGCACATCAAAGGAGTCATATAACCTGATCCAGTGGGATTTATCCCAGGAATGTAAAGGTGGTTCAACATAAGAAAATCAATCAATGCAATACCACATTAACAAAATGAAGGGAAAAAATTCATGGTCATCTCAATGAATGCAGAAAGGGCATTTAACAAAATCCAGCACCCTTTCTTGATTAAAAAACACTCAGAAAACTAGTAATAGAAGGGAACTCCATCAGCACGATAAAGGGCATTTATGAAAAACCCACAGGTAACATGATACTCAGTGACGAAAGACTGAAAACTTTCCCCCTAAGATCAGGAATTAGACTAGAATGGGACTTGCGGGAAGATGGCGGACTAGAAAGACGTGGGACTACCTTCTACTCCAGAAAAATAGCTAGAGGACAGGCTGAAACAATCTAGAAAAGGATCTTCTAGGGTTTAGGAGAAGGAAAAGCCTGGACACCACCCAGAGGAAAGAGGGACAAAGGAGGGAAATCGCTACAACAGAACTGTGAGTTGAAACCAGCACCATCCCCCGCACTAAAGACATTGTAGAATCCTCGGGCCTCTGGGCCTGCAACTACAGACAAAGGGGGTTCCAGGGACCTATTACCCCAGGAAAGGGGAGAGAGAGGGACACAGCCTAAGGCTGACTCAGCTTTTGACTCACAGAATTGGTCTGCTGTGTCCCAGGTCGGGCCAGGCCATTGTTTGCCCTGCGAGCCAGCAAGGGGCTAAAGAGATCCAACTCTCCCAGTCTCCTCCTCTACTAATAAGGGCTGATAGTTGAGGACTCAGGGGAGTGGAAATATTTCCAACCAGGGAAAAGGGAGGGGGATGTCCGAGAAGGCTGGAGAACTGTCTCAGAGAAAGTTTTAATTACAAGGCTCTTAGCTTCTAAACAGGAAGCTCTATCATGTTGCTACTGTCTGTGTTGCAACAAATATGCTCCAGCCAAGCATTGAACTGAGAGCTGCCAAAGAGTGCCATCTGCTGGCAGACCAAGGAAGTGCATGCAAGAAAATTATAAATACGTAGGAGAGGCTTTTCCAGCCTCTATAGCCCCCCTCCACAAGACCTAGGAAGCGAGTCTACAACCAATTACTGGGTCCAGTGCCCAGTTTTGAGCAATGAGCAGGACAATCATAACCAGGTTGAGCCAGGAATCAAAGAGCAGAGTTAACACACAGCCTCCTGCCACTAAATCCCTACAAAAGAGAAAGAAATTGAGCATCTGAGTAAACTACATCCTAATCAGATGCCAAGACATCAGCAAAAAATTACAAACCATACTAAGAAAATAGAAGACATGGCCCAAGAAAAGGAATATATCAGGGAAGTGCTGTGGCTCAAGTCATTGAGCTCCTGTCTACAATATGGGAGGCCCCGGGTTTGCATCCCTGGACCTCCTTTTGAAGGCAAGCTGGCCCGCGCCCCGTGCAGAGAGCTGACGGCCCACACCCCATGCAGAGAGCTGGTGCAGCAAGATGATGCAACAGAAAATAGGGAGACAAGCAGACACAGAAGAACACGCAGTGAATGGACACAGAGAGCAGACAGCAAGAAAACAAGCTGCAAGGGTTGGGGGAATAAATAAATGAATTTTTTTAAAAAAGGAAGAGATGCAGAATTTGGGAGAACTAATCAATGAGATACACGCGAATTTCCAAAATCAAATTAATGAGTTGAAAGACAGTATGATTAAAGAGATAAATGACATCAAGAAGCCATTGAGTAAGTGCAAAGAAGAATATGAAATCCTGAACAGAAAAGTAACTGAGCTCATGGGAATGAAAGACACATTAGGTGAGATAAAAAACATATTTGAGGGAAGCGGATGTGGCTCAACTGATAGAGCATCTGCCTGCCATATGGAGGGTCCAGGGTTCGATCCCCAGGGCCTCCTGACTCATGTGGTAAGGTGGCCCATGTGTAGTGCTGACACACACAAGGAGTGCTGTGCCATGCGGGTGCTCCATGTGCAAGGAGTGTGCCCCACAAGGAGAGCTGCCCCACATGAAAAAAAGTGCAACCCACCCAGGAGTGGCGCTGCACACACGGAGAGCTGACCCAGCAAGATGAGGCAACAAAAAAGAGTCACAGTTTCCCAGTGCCACTAGATAATGCAAGCAGACACAGAAGAACCCACAGCAAATGGACAGAGAGCTGACAATGGGGGGAAGGGGAGAGAAATAAATAAAATAAATGTTTAACAAAATACGAGTTAATTAAAAAAATTTGAGGCATAGAAGAGCAGACTTGAATTGATAGAAGAAAAAATAAGTGATATCAAAGACAGAACCACTAAAATATTTTTTAAAAAGATTTTTTATTTCTCCGCTCCCCCTTCCACCCCCTGCTGCTAGTTGTCTGCTCTCTATGCCCATTTGCTGTGTGTTCTTCTGTGACTGCATCTACCCTTTATCAGCGGCACTGGGAATCTGTGTTTCTTTTTGTTGCATCATCTTGTTGTGTCAGGTCTCCATATGTGCGGCGCCATTCTTGGGCAGGCTGCACTTTCTTTCACACTGGGTGACTCTCCTTAAGGGGCATACTTCTTGCATGTGGGGCTCCCCTACATGGGGGACACCCCTGTGTGGCACGGCACTCCTTGAGTGCATCAGCACTGAGCATGAGCCAACTCCACACAGGTCAAGGGGGCCCAGGGTTTGAACTGTGGACCTCCCATGTGGTAGGTGGATGCCCTATCCATTGGGCCAAGTCCACTTCCTAGAATCGCTAAAATTGAAGAGTGAAAATAATGGAAAAATTGAGCAAGGGCTCAGAGAGTTGAATGACAACACGAAACACAACAACATATGTATCATGGGAGTTCCAGAAGGAGAAGTGAAGGGAAAAGGGGCAGAAAGAGTATTTGAGGAAATCATAACTGAAAAATTTCCCACCTCTCATGAAAGAAGAAAAATTTCCCACCTCTCATGAAAGACACCATCATCTATGGTGTCCAAGAAGCACACCATACCACAATCAGAATAAATCTGAAAAGACCTACTCCAAGACACGTACTACTTAGAATGTCAAATGTCAAAGATAAGGAGAAAATCCTCAGAGCAGCAAAGGAGAAGCAAACCATCACATGCAAGGGACGTCCAGGAAGACTTGGCACAGATTTCTCTTCAGAAACCATGGAGATGAAAAGACAGTAGTATGATACAATTAGGATACTGAAAAAGAAAAACTGCCAGCCGAAAATTCTTTATCCAGTAAAATTGTCCTTCAAATATGAAGGTGTGTATAAAATATTCATAAACATACAGAAACTAAGAGAGTTTGCCAAAAAGAATCCACCTTTGCAGGAAATACTAAAGGAAGCCTTAGAACCTGAAAGAAAAAGACAGGAGAGAGAGGCTTGGCGGGGAGCATAGAAGAAAGAATAGCAGAAAGGATAACAAAAGGAGTAAAAAGACAGATGAAAATAAGATATGACATATGGAAAAAAAGAATAAAATGGAGGAAGTAAATAGTGCATTTACTTAATATCATTTGCGGCTGGGGAGGCTTGCACCCCGACGCTGACGGGGGGGTTTGGAGGGGTCAGCTGGCTGCAAAGGCGTCTGAGGCTGCGGCAGACAGCCTCAGAGGGGCTCTCAGGCGTGGAGGACGCGCGGCGAGGGGAGAAAGAATGCCGCGGAGACCAGGTCTGGTACGCAAGTCCGGTTTATTGCGGAAGGGGACACAGCTTTATAGGGTTAGGGACTGCGTGGAGGGATTTGATAGGTGCGGGCAGGTACTGCTTCCTGATAGGTGATTGTAAGCGGTTGCTAGGCAGAGGGCTGGCTGAGAGGTTTGGAATAGGGGAGGGGAAAGGGGGAGTGAGAGCTGGCCGGATGTTGGGCTAGGCGGGAGATTAAAAGGGGGAGGGCAGCGCCAGCCAGCCGTTAGCAGCAAAGGCCTAGTCAGGCGTAGTCACCTTATCTAGGCCCAGTGGGCAGAGGCGGTATCACTTCTTGCCGCACCGTTTGCTACTGTGGCAAGCCGGGTGCTCTTCCTCCCACAATCATTGAATGTGAATGGATTAAACTCCCCAATCAAAAGATACAGGCTAACAGAATGGATAAAGAAACATGAGCCATCCATATACTGCTTACAAGACACTCACCTTAGACCCAGCTGAAAGTGAAAGGTTGGAAAAAGATACTCTCTGCTAATAGTAACCATAAAAGAGCAGGGATAGCTATACTAACATCAGGCAAAATGCACAAAATTTATAAGAGAAACAGAATGCCATTATATACTAATAAAAGGGACAATCCACCAGGACGATATAATAACAGTCATAAATATCTATGCATCTAACCAGGGTACTCCAAAATACATGAGACAAACTCTGGGAAAACTGAAGGGAGACATAGACATCTCTACAATAATCACTGGAGACTTTAACTCCCCACTCACATCATCAGATAGATCAACTAGACAGAAGATCAACAAGGAAGCAGAGAACTTGAATAATATGATAAATGAGTTAGACCTAACAGACATATACAGAGCACTGCATCCAAACTCAGTGGGTTATGCAGTCTTTGCAGGTGCCCATGGATCTTTCTCCAGCATAGACCAAATGTAAGGGCACAAGGCAGCTCTCAATAACTAAAAAAGATTGAAATTATACAAAGCACCTTCTCAGATCATAATGGAATGAAACTGGAAACCAATAATAGACAGGGAAAAAGTAAATTTGCAAATGTGTGGAGGCTGAACAACACACTCCTAAATAATCAGTGGATCAAAGAAGAAATTGAGACAAAGGAAAACAAGAACACAATGTATCAAAACTTATGGGAGGGAAACAGATATGGCTCAACTGATAGAGCATCCACTTACCATATAGGAGGTCCAGGGTTCAAACCCAGGGCCTCCTGGCCCATGTGGTGAGCTGGCCCATGTGCAGTGCTGATGCATGCAAGGAGTGCCGTGCCATGCAGGGGTGTCCCCTGTGTAGGGGAGCCCCATGCACAAGGAGTGCACCCTGTAAGGAGAGCCACCCGTGTGAAAAGTGCAGCCCACCCAGGAGTGATGCTGCACACATGGAGAGCTGATGCAGCAAGATGACACAACAAAAAAGAGACACAGATTCCTGATGCTGCCGAGAATGCAAGTGGACGTAGAAGAACACACCATGAATGGACATAAGAGAACAGACAATGGGGATGGGGGTGGAGGGTGGGAAGGGGAGAGAAATAAATAAAATGAATATATCTTCAAAAAAACCAAAATTTATGGGATACAGCAAAGGCAGGCTTGAGAGAGAAATTTATAGCCCCAAATGCCTACATTTAAAAAAAAAAAAAGAGCTAAAACTCAAAAAGATTTAACTGAACAACCAGAGAAACTAGAAAAGGGACAGTGAACTAATCCCAAAGCAAGCAGAAGGAAAGAAATAACAAAGATTAGTGTAGAAATAAATGAAATTGGGAACCAAAAAACAATAGATAAAATCAACAAATCTAAAATCTGGCTCTTTGAGAAGATCAATAACACTGACAAACCCCTAGCTAGACTAACAAAGGAAAAAAGAGAAGATGTAAATAAATACAATCAGAAATGAAAGAAAGGGGGAAGTTTCAACTGAACCCACGGAAATAAAATCATCAGAGGATATTATGAGAAACTACACAACCTAGATGAAATGGACAAATTCCTAGAAATGAGCAACCAACCTACACTGACACTACAAGAAATACAAGAACTTAACAACAAATCACATTGAAAGAGATTGAATCCATTATCAAAAATCTCCCAGCAAAAAAAAGTCCAGGACCAGGTGGTTTCACAGGTGAATTCTACCAAGCATTTCAAAAAGAATTAACACCAATCCTGTTTATACTCTTCCAAAAAATTGAAGAGGAGGGAAAATTACCCAACACATTTTGTGAAGCAAACATCATCCTAATACCAAAGACAGATAAAGATACTACAAGTGAAGAAAATTACAGACCAATCTCTCTAATGAACATAGATGCAAAAATTCTCAACAAAATATTTGCAAATCGAATCCAACAGCATATCAAAAGACTTATACATCAAGACCCTTCCCTCCCCTCCCAAACTAATTATAGATTCAATGCAATACCAATCAAAATCCCAACAGCTTACAGTACAGAATTAGAAAAGGCAATTACCAAATTTATTTGGAAGTTTACACTTTGCACTGCACAGTTTTATAGGTTTTGACAAAATGTATAATGGCCTGTATCTGTCACTGCAATATCATGTGGAACAATTCCAATGTCCCAGAAATGCCCCATGTTACACCTATTCTTCCCTCTCTCTCCCCTCAGAACCTCTGGTGGCTACTGCCTTTGTATCAATGTTATAAATCTTTCCAATACTAGAATAATAATGTCTGCTTTTTCATAGTTGCAGTCACCCCTTACGTTTGTTCATTCCTCAAGCTTAAGGATTTGGGGATGGTGAGGCCCACTTTGCTTCCAATTGGGGGTGGGCAATTTACCTTTGACAAAGGTGTCAACTCAAGAGGGAAAGAATGGTTTCTTCAACAAATGGTGCTGGGACAATTGGGTATCCACATAGAAAAGAATATAAAATGGACCCCTACCTCACACCATATGTGATGGTTAGGCTAATGTGTCAACTCTGCCTGGTAATTGTGCCCAGTTGTTTGGTCAAGCAAGTACTGGGGAAATTGTAATACAAGGACATTTATGGACTTTAGTCATCAGTGAGTTTACTGCATAGATTGCTGATTATATATACAACCAGGGAGATGCCGTTAGCAATGAGTGACGCTTTATCTAATCGTTGAATGCTTTAAAAGGGGAAGTGATTTCATCATTCAGAGAGAACTTTCCAGCTCGTCTTTGGACAGCCAATGTCTCCTGGGAACTCATCAAGGACCTTCATCGGCCCTTCATTGGAGGCCCTGCTTTAGAATCTGGGCTTGTGTATCCTGACAGTCACATGAGAGAATTTTATAAAATCTCATACTATTTACAGATATCTCCTGTTGATTCTGTTTCCCTAGAGTGTGAGGGTTTTAGCCCGACCACACTAGAGAACCTTGATTAATACACCATAATTAAAATGAACTCAAAATGGGTCAGTGACCTAACTATAAGAGCCAAAACCATAAAACTCTTAGAAAACACAGGGACATCTTCAGGATCTTGTGTTAGGCAATGGATTTTTAAACTTTTACACCAAAAGCATGAGTAGCAAAAAATAAATAAATTGAACTTCATAAAAATTTAAAAGTTCCTGCTGAAGTCAGGGAGAGGGAAAAAAGAGGTGTACTATGGGGGCATTTTCAGGACTTGGAATTGACCTGAATGACATTGCAATGACAGATACAGGCCATTATATATCCTGCCATAACCTACAGAATGAGATAGGAGAGAGTATAATCTACAATGTAAACTATAATCCATGCCTAGTGGCAGTGCTCCAAAATGTGTTCATCAATGGCAATGAATGTGCCACACTAATGAAAGAAGTTATAAATGTGGGTAAAAGTGGGAGGTGTGGGGAGTGGGGCATACATTTTTTTATGTAACATTTTATGTAATCTAAGTATCTTTTTTTTTAAGATTTATTTTTTATTTATTTCTTTCCCTTTTCCTGCCTCGCCCCGCCCCCAGTTGTCTGCTCTCTGTGTCCATTCACTGTGTGTTCTTCTGTGACTGCTTGTAATCTCCGTCAGCGGCATCTGGAATATGTGTCTCATTTTGTTGCATCATCTTGCTGCATCAACTCTCAGTGTGTGCGGCACCACTCCTGGGCAGGCTGCACTTTTTTTTCACACTGGGCGGCTCTCCTTATGGGGCACACTCCTTGCGCGTGGGGCTCCCCTACACGGGGGACACCCCTGCGTGGCATGGCACTCTTTGCACTCATCAGCGCTGCACATGGACCAGCTCATCGCACAGGTCAGGGTTTGAACCCTGGACCTCCCATGTGGTAGTCAGATGCTCTATCCTTTGAGCCAAATCCACTTCCCCTAAGTATCTTTTAAAAACAAATAAAAAATGTATTAAAAACAAATGCAAAAAACAAAAAAAAAAAAACTGGGCATCAAAGTTTTCAAGAAAGTGAAAACACAACCTAAGAATAGGAGAAAATATTTGGAAACCATATATTTGTAAAGGTTTATTATCTAGAATATAGGAAGAACTGGTACAACTCAACAACAAAAAGACAAACAACCCATAAGGACCTGAATAGACAAGTCTTCAAAGATACACAAATGGCCAATAAGCATGTGAGAAGATGCACAACGTCACTAGCCATTAGGGAAATGCAAAGCAAAATCTCAGGGAGGTACCACTTCATGCCTGCTAGAATGGCTATTACTAAAAAAACACAACAGCAATATAACCCCACAAAAAAGCCAAAAAACAGAAAATTGCAAGAGTTGACAAGGATGAGAGCAATAGAAACGCCAGTATGTTATAGGTGGGAATGTAAACTGGGGCAGCCACAGGGGAAACAGTTTGGCAGTTCCTCAGAAAGTTAACATAGAATTATCACACGAGCTGGCAGTTCTGCTCCTAGGTGGATAGCCAATGAATTGAAAACAGGGACTCAAGCAGAAATTTGTACATGAATGTTCATAGTGGCATTATTCACAAGAGCGAAAAGGCGGAAGCAACCCAAGTGTCCGTCGACAGATGTCTGATCAACAAAATGGGGTGTATACAAACGATGGGGTGTTTCTCAGCCAAGAAAATGACTGAGGTGTCGATACATGCTGCAACACGGGTGAACCTTGAAGACATCATGTTGAACGAAATGTCAGACACAAAAGGACAAATCCTGTATGATTTCACTTATATGGAAATA
Organism: Dasypus novemcinctus; assembly: GCF_030445035.2. Classification (NCBI taxonomy): domain Eukaryota; kingdom Metazoa; phylum Chordata; class Mammalia; order Cingulata; family Dasypodidae; genus Dasypus; species Dasypus novemcinctus. The sequence goes on along the minus strand of NC_080695.1, from coordinate 12,036,780 downwards.
TCTGGAATAAGCAAATACATAAAGACAGAAAGTAGAATAGAGGTTCCCATGGGCTGGAGGTGGGCGGAGAATGGGGAGCTATTGCTTTTAATGGGTACTGAATTTCTGTTTGGGGTGATGAAAAGGTTTGGGTAATATTTGGTGGTGATGGTAGCACACTATTGTGAATGCAATTAATGCCACTGAATTTTGCACATGAAAATGGTTATGGGAAGCGGACTTGGCCCAATGGATGGGGCGTCCGTCTACCACATGGGAGGTCCGAGGTTCAAACCCCGGGCCTCCTTGACCCGTGTGGAGCTGGCCCATGCGCGGTGCTAATGCATGCAGGGAATGCCACGCCACGCAGCGGTGTCCCCCGCGTAGGGGAGCCCCACGTGCAAGGAGTGCGCCCCATAAGGAGAGCCGCCCAGCGTGAAAGAAAGTGCAGCCTGCCCAGGAATGGCGCCGCCCACACGGAGAGCTGACACCACAAGATGACGCAACAAAGAGAGACACAGATTCCCGGGGCCGCTGATAAGGATAGAATCGGTCACAGAAGAACACGCAGTGAATGGACACAGAGAGCAGAAAACTTGGGGGGGGGGGTGAAATAAATAAAAGATAAATCTTTGAAAAGTAAGAAAAAAAAAAGAAAATGGTTATAATGGAAATTTTTGTGTTTTATGTATCTTCCTACACTAAAAAAAAAAAAAGAGAGAGAGTGAGAGCTCCTAAGTGGCACTGAGGCTCAGGCCTTGTTCTTCATACACCTGGGCTTTTAAATCATAAGAGTCGGCAGGTACCCCCACACACCCTTTTTTCCCTCAGGCCAGTTCGAGTTGGCTTTCTTTCACTTGCAACTGAATAATTCACAAACATATGCATCTGTATTTTTATAGGAAAAATCTGGAAGACTGTGCACTTAGCTGTCAGGAGTGTTTGTCCCTGGACTCTTCACCTTTCTAAGTGCGGTGTGGAGCTGTCCAAGGTGGAAACCACGGGCCACGTACGCCCACTGAGCACGCGACATGTGGCTGGACCAACTGAGATGGGTTTAGAAGTCATATGGAAAAAAAGTTGGGAAGCGGATGTGGGTCAAGTGATAGGGCTTCCGCCTACCATATCGGAGGACCTGGGTTCCATCCCTGAGGCCTTCTGGTAAAAAGCGTGTCCACACAGTAAGCCGTGCCCACACAGTGAGCCGCGAGCCCGCGTGGCAAAGCTGAGTGCCGGCGCCAGTGAGTCACGCAGCAAGATGATGACACAACAAAGGAGAGATGAAGGGGAGCATCAAGGTGAAGCGCAGCAGAAACCAGGAGCTGAGGTGGCGTAAGTGACAGGGAACCTCTCTCCACATCAGAGGTTCCCAGAACCGAATTCTGGTGAATCCTAGAGGAGAAAAACAAGAAGAGAAGATAAAAAGAGAAACAGATACAGAAAATCACACAGTGATTGGACACAGATAGCAAAAAAAAAAAACCACATCAGGGCAGGGGGGAAGGGGGAGGGGGGAAAAATGCAAAAAAAGGCAAATTGCTCATTAATTTTTTTAAAAAGTCAATTGCACCTTGAAATGATAGTATATTGGATATAATGGGTTAAATAAAACATATTACTGAAATGAATTTCATCTATTCTTACTTTTAAAATGTAGCTCCTGAAATTTTTATTTTTTTTTATTTTTTATTTTTTTAAAGATTTATTTATTTATTTAATTCCCCCCCCTCCCCTGGTTGTCTTTTCTTGGTGTCTATTTGCTGCGTCTTGTTTCTTTGTCCGCTTCTGTTGTCCTCAGCGGCGCGGGAAGTGTGGGCGGCGCCATTCCTGGGCAGGCTGCTCTTTCTTTTCACGCTGGGCGGCTTTCCTCACAGGCGCACTCCTTGCGCGTGGGGCTCCCCCACGCGGGGGACACCCTTGCGTGGCACGGCACTCCTTGCGCGCATCAGCGCTGCGCATGGCCAGCTCCACACGGGTCAAGGAGGCCCGGTGTTTGAACCGCGGACCTCCCATATGGTAGACGGACGCCCTAACCACTGGGCCAAAGTCCGTTTCCCTCCTGAAATTTTTAAAATGATGTTTGTGGCTTGCCTCGTATTTCTATTGGACAGCACTGGTCCAAGGAGCACATGAAAAACAACCTGTGAACGTTTGTTGAACGAATAGAGGTTTGAACAGTGTGCAACACAGAGTATTAATTTTGTAAAAAAGTTTAAAAGTGTTTCAAACACACAGTATGCTGAGTGAAAGAAGTCAGGCACAAATGGACAAGTGTGTATGATTCCACTTGCATGAAATATCTAGAATAAGCAAATCCACAGCGACAGAAGGTACAGCAGAGGTTGTCAGGGCCTGGGGGAGAAGGAACGGGGGTGACACCTTAGTGGGTGCAGGGCTTCTGTTGTGGGTGATGAAGGGTTTTGGTAATGGGTGGTGATGATGGTAGCACAACATTAAGAATGCCATGGATTGTACTACTAAAAATGGGTAAAACGGGGAGCAGGTATAGCTCAGTGGCTGAGCACCTGCTTTGCACGTATGAGGTGCCAAGTTCAACCCCTGGTTTCACCTAAAAAGCTGGTAAAATGGCAAATTTTATGTAAATTGCCCTAATAAAAATAAATAAATAAAAGTAAAGGGGAAAAAACAAGAAGGGTGGCTCTTTGAGTCGTTTGCTCAGGTCTGGACAGGAGACATACTCCTGGGTAAAAACGGCTGGTGTGGGAAGACACCTGGCTGCACCTCTTGGTGGGGCGGATGTGGGCCGCCAGCACGGAAGGAAGCCAAGCTGGAAAAGGGGCCCTGGAAGAGAGAGCGCGCGCGGACCCGGGAAGGCAAGGGTGCTCTTTCTCTGCCACAGCAGTGCCCAGTGCTGCCCAGAGGCCAAACAAGAGGACAGCGTCAGTGACGGGAGGTCCCTGGTGACATCAGAGGGGCCCCACCTGCACGGGGGCATGGGCGGACGCCAGGTGGGAGAGGGGGAGACGGTGAAACTACCGCAGAGAAACTTCCAGAAGGCTGGCCACCAAGAGCAGGGGAGAGAAGTGAGGTGGAGATCCCCAAGGATGTTAAATACTGTTGGAAAGAAAGAAGCGGAGGAAGACTTTAATGGTTCAAGGAGGGTGGGGTGCTCAGCTCGGCGCTCCGGGAGGAGGCAGCTGGGGCTGCTGGCAGGGGGCAGCTCTGCTCCGGGGCCAGGCCGGGCTCACTTGCTGGGCCCGCCTCACGCTCGCGGGCGGCCGGCGGGCTGCTCTCCGCATTTCACAGGTACCGGGTTTGCCCAGTCACCTGGCTGGGAACCCAGGCTCTTTCCCTGCACCCGTTTCCCAGGGGAGTCAGACACGGCCTTCTGCCCCCCTCACCCCGCGCGGGGCTCCCAGAGTCTGGGGTGAAGCTTTGCTGGCGAGGGCCTGAAGGGAAGCCCCAAACTCTGGTGCCTGTGGGGGTGGGGCAGAGTCCAGCACTGGGGCGCGGGGGCCCCTGGTGGGACCAGGCAGGGAGAGGTGAGGTGGGGAGCGGGCTGGGCGCAGGAGAGCTGTCCCCCCACGCGTGGGGCGCCCCAGGCTCCACGCAGCGAGTAGCTCTCCTTGGCCAGGGCTTGGCGGATTTCCAGCGCCTCGAGCACCCTGATTTGAACGTGAACTCTCCGGGTGCTAGGCCGGGAAGGCAGAGCGGTGGGAGCAGCTCGCAGGTGGGAAGAGGCCGGAGGGCAGCCAGGCCGGGGCCCGGAGGGGGCGCTGGGGCCTCGCGCACCGGGGGAGGCGGGACCAGGGGAGCTCGGCCGGGTGCGCCAGGGCGGCCCCGACGACCCGCTAGGCAGCGCCCACTCCCCCGGCTGCCCGACCCCCGCGCCGGCGGGACCCGGGAGCGGGGCGCCCCGGGCGCGGCCACTAACCGGCATCGGAGTGGCAAGTACCCACGACCTGTCCCCGCGCCGCCCGCGCCCTGAGCCCCAGCCGGCCCGCTCCGGGGTGGCCCGGCCCCGGCTGGGGGCGCCCGGGCAGCCGCGCCCCCTACGCCCGGGCAGCGCCGGAGCCACCGCGCGCGGCCCCGAGGGCGCGGCCGGGCCGCCAAGGGTTAAGCGCACCGAGCTCGCCCGCGGCCTAGAGCGGCGGCGGCGGCGGCGGCGGGGCGCGGGGCGCGGGGCCGCGGCGGCAGGGGCGGGGGACAGGATGCGGATGCCGGGGGGACTTCCTGTGCCGGCCCCCGCCGCCCCCGCCCCCGGCCGGCCCGCTGCCCGCACGGACGCCCGCAGAGACGGCCGCGCGCTCCGGCGGGCGGGCGAGCGATCGGGGACTGCGGGCCCGGCCGGGGCGCCCGCCCCCCGGCCCGCTGGGTGCGCCGGGGCCCCGCGGCCGGGCACCTGTGGCCGCCGGCCGGAGCTGGGCTGAGGCCGGGCCGCTGCGGCCGAGCCCGGGCGCGGGTCCAGCCCCGGCGGCGCCGAGCCCCGCGCCCGGGGCACGCCCTGGCCCCGCCGCGCCCCCCGCACGCGCGTCTCCACCAACTTCCTCGGCCCGGGGCGACCTTGGCGGCCCTGACAGCGGCGGGCGCCGCCCCCACTCGGCCTCCGGAAGGGCCCGCGGCGCCGGCCCCGCGCGTCCCGGCTTCTCCCGGCTGGAGGCCCGTCCCGCAGCCGCGGGCTGAGCGCGCCGGCCCGCGCCCCCCAGCCCCGCCGACCACCCCTGCCCCGGGCTGAGGCCACCGAGCAGAGAGGAAATGCTGTTCCAGGTGAGGCCCGCGGGCAGGTGGAGCCGGGTGAGCCCAGAGGCGCTTCTGGGTCTGGAGGGAGCCTGCCTGGGGGAGGGGACGCCACCGCAGGGTGGATGCAGGTCCCCAGGCGCGCGCCTGGAGGAGAGGCCCGGAGCCCCTCCCGCCCCGCCCCCCGACCTCCGGGACCCGGGTCCCCGCTGGTGCCCCGGATTGTGGTTCTCTGGCCACCTGCATCCCCACGAGGTGGCATCTGGACACACGTGGCCTGAAGGCCGTGGCCCGCGGGTGGCCTTGGAAGGCTGGGTGGCCAGAGACCAGGCGGGTGAACAGAACCGCCGGTGCTTTGGAGGGCGGGAGGGCGGTGAGATGGCAGGTGCCACGCCCCCCGCTGCCCACCAGCGGGCCCAGACCCGCCCTCCCCGGGCTCCAGCCGCTGCCCCACGCCGAGGGCTGCTTCCCACGGGGCCTGGCCCAGTGAGGTGCAGCGGCAGGGGCTGCGCCAGCATCCCTCTGGCACCGGGCGGAATGTAGAGCCCTGGGGGAAGGCCAGGGAGCAAGTCCTGCCTCTGGGCGGGGGGGCAGCGTCCAGGCGCCTCTGCCGCCCTCCCAGCGCCCTCCCCGGCCGTGCCCTGTGCTGTCCGCCCGGCTGGGGGCGCGCTCCCGCTCCCCCTGACCAGCTCCCTTCCTTGCTCTCAGCACAGCCGGCTCCCCGGGGCCCGGGCCTGACGGCCAGGATGGAGCTAGCGCCGGCCGCCAGGATGGAGCTAGCGCCGGCCAGTGAGACCTTCGTGCTGGAGCTGCGGTGTCTCGAGGATGGGGGCCCAGGGCCTGACGCGCTCTCAGGTGAGGGGCCGGGAGGGGTCTCCTGTGCCGAGAACTGGCGTGAGGATCCTTTGGCAGAGCCCCGGGCCTGCTGCGGCAGAGGGGTGGCCCGAGGGTGGCGGGAGCGTCCTGTCCGCAGCCCAGCGCCCCGTGGTCCAGGGCAGGGCCCAGCAGCTCACACCTGCAAAGCACAGCGGCCTTTAGCACACCGGGGGGCTTTCTCAGTGGCTCTTTCACGCCGACATCTTGATGGCCCTGAGATGAGTGCTGCCTCTGTTTCCCCAGCGGTCAGGTGGCCTCCACCATTCTCCCCTGCTTGCCACTGGCATGAGACTCAGGGGTGAGGGCTGAGTTCTCAGACGAATTCAGAGAGCTTCTCTTCCCTCCCCCAGGGCCTCTGACGGCGCCCACTTTCCTGCCAGCTCTCGGCTTCCATCCTTTCTCCCCCTGCACACTTCCTAATGCCCTGAGGCAACTGTGGCCCCGGCAGAACCTTCCAAGACCCCTCTGTACCTCTGTGACCTGCTCTGAGCAAAGCAGTCCTTCTGCTCTGTGCTTGCGGGCGCTGAGCGAGCGCCTGGGGCCAAGCCGAACCGAGCGTCAAAAGAACCTCGGGTGGTGGAGGGGTCCCACGGACTCAACGAGGGCTCTTCTGATCTGTGAATTTAACTGGCAAAATGCTTGCAAAAGTATGCATGCCAGACAACACTTACTTCTATGTTTACTAAAACACCTTGGTTTTAAAGAGCTGAAAAGCTGCTCCGGGGAGCCTGGAGTGGCTGGCACCCCGATGACCAGCTCTAGTCTAGAGACGGGGAGCCCCTTGGTAGGCGGGCTCCATCCCTGCCACTCCTGGAGGAGGGGGGCGACGGGAGGGTCTACCAGCTACTGACTTGCTGGGGGCGCAGGTTTTCCCGGCTGCTCTCATCTACCTCCTGTGCATGAAAAATACACCCACCTGCGGAGTGGGTGTGGCTCGAGCGGTTGAGTGCCTGCTTCCCACTTGGGAGGTCCTGGGTTCGGTCCCCAGTGCCTCCTAAAAACAAAACAACAAACAACAAGCAAAACAAATGGAAAAAAGCCCCCACAAAACCCAGGAGAGCTGATGGGGCTCAGTGGTTGAGCACCAGCTTCCCACGTATGAGGTCCTGGGTTCAATCCCCAGCTCCGGTACCTTAAAAAAATAAACAAAAAATGAGCATACACCCACCTGAGCCAGGGTTACTGGCATTACTTTTCTAAAGGGAAATCCAACACACGTATGTTTCCCTTCGCTTTAGTACATCAATATAATCCTGGGAAAATGACCACAGAGCACAATTTTGTCAATCAAACCATTGCTTTCTATTACAAATTTGAAAATAAGATGCTGTAGGAAGAACGAGGTTCAAGTCAGACTTGGGAAAGGAGAGAGCACCTGAGGCCCGTGTATTTCCACACGAACCGAGATTTTCTGATAGCACAGTGGTAATGCTCCAGACAAGACGCTGAAGCAGAGTGACTGCTGTTTACCCAGGGCTCACTCTGTACCTTGTACAATGCCGGGGCTGTATATTTATCTTCTCTAATTCTCACGACAAACCCGAGAAGGATTTATCTCCCCCTGCAGATTGGGAAACTGAGGTTCCAAGAGGTTGTCATTGGCCAGTTGCCATGTGACTTGGGGCTGTGAGTTAGTTCTTGCCATTCCAGAATAACACTCTAAAACAAGTCCAATCTTCAGGCTATTTCAAACGGAGCTAGTTGTATACTTGGTATCTCCAGCTGCTGGTTAGTTTGCAAACTAATTCCTAACCTTCAGGACTGGGATTTTTTCAAGCGCCTGCCAGGTTTCAGGGGATATGCCAGCTCCTTCGTGTTCAGCTCTCTCAACTCCAGGCGTGAGCATCTGCAGGTGGCTGTCCCGGCAGGCCTCTGAGCCTGCGGGAGGCTGACAGCTGCCAACTGGCAGAAGTGGGATTTGAACCGAGGGCATCCCGTCCCATAACTAGTGTGCTCTCTGCCACTGCGGTGACTCTAAGAAATTGCTTCTAGTGATGCTTCCAGGCAACACTGCGGCAATTCTTCACTATTTACAGAGAGGACGAGTTTCCTTTATTTTAGGTGTGAGCTCAGCACTCAGCCCAGGGTCCACGGTCTGGTCTTTGGAAAAGCTGGCTCACAGATTCCCACTGGAGGCACATCTCAGGGGACGGGGTCCGGGCGGCACCTGTGTGGCTATCAGTGCCGAGCTGCAGAAGCCTGGAGCCTGTGTGGTGGGAGGCCTGGGGGGACGAGCGGAGCTGGGGTCCAGAGTGGGGTGGCCAGCTGTCCTTTGGGCACGCTCTAAGCCAAGCCCCCCCACTAGGTATTTTCTTCTCCGCCACTGGCAGTTGATTCGGTGCCTTTGGGTCCCTGCTGGGACCTTGCTGGTGTAACCCTGAGTGGCTGTACGCGGGGCAGGATGAGGGGGACGGCCTGGGGGTCTGGACCGGAGAGCTGCCTGTCTTTGTCTCCTGGCTTCCTGCCATTTCCACTCCAGGTGGCAGCAGGGGGAGCAAGAGCCAGGAGGACGAAGAGGCTCCGGAGGGACGCAGCAGCCCACCACGGCCAGCGGCCCCAGCCCCAACAGGGCCCCGCGAAGTCCCAGGGGAAGCGCAGCCTGAACAGCTGGCGGCGCAGCTGCAGCAGTTAGGACAGCAGCTGCAGCCACACACCCCACTGTCAGGACACCAGCCGCCACAGCAACAAGATGGGCCACAGCAGCTGCCACAAGAGCAGCAGGAACTGCAGGCAAAACATCAACCCATGCATCATCCAGAACGGAAACCACAGCTGCCGCTGATGCAACAGGAGGAACAGTTAAGGGAGCAGGAACTGGTGCAACCACAGCAGGACCAGCAGAAACTGTTACAACAGCAGGAACAACTGCAGCAGCAACTGTTGCAGCAGCAGCAGGAACAGTTACAGCAGCAGCAAGTCCAAGAGGAGCAGTTGCAACAGCAACAACTGTTGCAGCAGCAGCAGCAGTTGTTACAGCAACAACAGGAACAGTTACAGCAGCAACAGCTGCAACAGCAGCAGCCGGAACAGTTACAGCAGCAGCAAGTGCAAGAAGAGCAGTTGCAACAGCAGCAACTGTTGCAGCAGCAGCAGCTGTTACAGCAACAACAGGAACAGTTACAGCAGCAGCAGCTACAACAGCAGCAGCCGGAACAGTTACAGCAGCCGGAACAGTTACAGCAGCAGCAGCTGCAACAACAGCAGGAACAGCTACAGCAGCAACAGCTGCAACAGCAGCAGCAGGAACAGTTACAGCAGCAGCAAGTCCAAGAGGAGCAGTTGCAACAGCAGCAACTGTTGCAGCAGCAGCTGTTACAGCAACAACAGGAACAGTTGCAGCAGCTGCAACAACAACAAAAGGAACAGCTACAGCAGCAAAAGCTGCAACAGCAGCAGCAGGAACAGTTACAGCAGCAGCAAGTGCAAGAACAGGAGTTGCAGCAGCAGCAACTGTTGCAGCAGCAGCAACTGTTACAGCAGCGGCAGGAACAGTTACAGCAGCAGCAGCTGCACCAACAGCTGTTTCTGCAGCAGCAGGAACAGCTGCAGCAGCAGCAGCAGCAACTGTTGCAGCAGCAGCTGCAGCCCCACGCACCGGCATCAGAGGACGAGGAGGAAGAGGTGGAGCTGGAGCTCCTGCCGGTGGACCTGGGGTCGGAGCAGGAACTGGAGCAGCAGCGGCAGGAGCTGGAGCGGCAGCAGGAGCTGGAGCGGCAGCAGGAGCAGCGGCAACTGCAGCTCAAACTTCAGGAGCAGCTGCAGCAGCTGGAGCAGCAGCTGGAGCAGCAGCAGCAGCTGGAGCAGCAGCAGCTGGAGCAGCAGGAGGTGCAGCTGGAGCTGACGCCGGTGGAGCTGGGCGCACAGCCGCAGGAGCTGCAGCTGGAGCTGACCCCCGTCCCGTCGGAGCTGCAGCTGGAGCTGGTGCCCGCGGCGGGGGGCGGCGGGGCGGCGGGCCCGGGGGCCCCGGCCGCCGTGGTGGTGGCGCCCCCGGGCTACGTGGTGCTGCAGGAGCTGATGGTGCTGCCGGCCGTGGCCACGCCGGCCGTGGTGGCCATCCCGGGCCCGGCGGGCAGCGCCGCCCTGACGCCCGCCCGGCAGCGGCGGCGGCGGCGCGCGCGGGACCGGCCCACCATCTGCGGCGAGTGCGGCAAGGGCTTCAGCCGCAGCACGGACCTGGTGCGGCACCAGGCCACGCACACGGGCGAGCGGCCGCACCGCTGCGGCGAGTGCGGCAAGGGCTTCTCGCAGCACTCCAACCTGGTGACGCACCAGCGCATCCACACCGGCGAGAAGCCCTACGCCTGCCCCTACTGCGCCAAGCGCTTCAGCGAGAGCTCGGCGCTCGTGCAGCACCAGCGCACGCACACGGGCGAGCGGCCCTACGCCTGCGGCGACTGCGGCAAGCGCTTCAGCGTCTCCTCCAACCTGCTGCGCCACCGGCGCACGCACTCGGGCGAGCGGCCCTACGTCTGCGAGGACTGCGGCGAGCGCTTCCGCCACAAGGTGCAGATCCGCCGCCACGAGCGCCAGCTGCACGGCGCCGGCCGCGCGCGGGGCCTGGGCCTGCTCCGCGGCGCGCGACCCGCGCCCGCCGCCGGGCCCCCGCGCCCCGAGCAGGCCGCCGGCGCGCCCACGGCCAAGGCGCCGTGACCCGGGCGCGGGGCGGAGCGCGGGCCGGCCCCCGCGGCTGCCGGGGCGCCTTGCACGTGGTAGGATGGTTTGATCGCATGTTGTGGTCTCTCGAGATCCGGGAAGCTCGTTGGGAAAAGCCTTCCAAGGTTCCCCGGGGCCGGCTCAGGAGTACGCAGGTTCTCGCATTCGCCTAGCGCCCCCACCCCCCGGGACAATCAACGAGAGAAAAGCACATGGCCCGATCTGTTCCCGAGTACCCACTGGCGAGAGGGCGGCCAGACTTTTCCGTGAGGGCAGTTGGACTCAGCTAGAAATGCGAGCCGCTAAAATAAAGCTGCAGGGGTGGACAGGCTCGCTCGGGACCTTTGAGATGGACGGAACGCTGACCAGGGAATCAAATGGAGGTGGTGAACTCACCTGGGAAAGATGTGATCCCGGTGAAAATTCTTTCAAGGGAAAAAAAAAAAGGAGACAACGTATGTGCACTACTAGGAAACCGACCAAGGCATAAAGTTCTTCTGAATGGCATTTGTCTTGAAAATGACTTTCTGGAATGAAAACTCATCAGGGTGGGTGTAATTCTGATGAAAAAATGTGTGTGTTCATGAACACAGGGTCAGCGCGGAAGTGTTGGGAAGTCCTGCTCTGGGCCGAAGGTAAAACCTTCCCCCACCCCGGGGTCAGGCAGGGCCTCCTGCCAACGCTGGCGGCCGCAGGCAGGGGCGCAGGCGGCCACAGCCCCGGAACGTGCTGCTGAGTCAAAGCCTGTGGTCCAAGCAGAGCGCTTTCCAAAGAGGGGTCCCCCCACGAGAACTCTGGGGCGGCCCCTGCCGTGGCCTCCCTGCTCTGGGCTAATCACACGGGCCCGGGCCGGAGACTGTGCGTGGGCACCGAGACCCAGGGGCTGTGTGCTGTGCCAGGTGTGGAGGAAGCTGGCACGAGGGGCTGGGAATGTTGAGGAGGAGGACTGGGAACATGGGAACGATGGCAATGACTTTCTAGAAGGTTCCAGTTTGGGGGTGGGGGTGGGGGTGAGGCCGACCTGGTTGCTGGGGGGGCTGGGAGGCAGGAAGGTGGAGGCCCCCCTGGCCTGGCCCCCAGGTCAGCCCCTCCTCCTCAGGTTGCGCACTGGCTGCCTGCATCCTGCCCTTTCCTTCCTCCCTGCCTTGCCTTCACTAGCACAGCCTGTTCCGTTGTTCCAGTGTGTTGGTAAGCGAGAAACAAAAAAGAAAAGTGACAAATAAATAACAATGAATCAGCGCATTGCCTGGTCTTTGTGTGTTCCCCCCTGGAGCTGGTGTCTGGCCAGCGGGCTTTGTGTCTTAAGGAGAATTGTCCTGCCCTCGTGTGTGGGGCATTATTCAGGCTCATGCCCCGTCATCCTCTGCCTGGACCCTGCCTTTGGGGCCCTTGGGGTGGGGGGAATCCTCATGGGGAACAGGGCGGGGGGTAGGCACTTGAGACCAGTTTAAAAAAATTTTTAAGCTGCCACTCAACCCCTGAGCCACATCAGCTCCCTTGGATCGGCCTTCTTGTTTGTTTTGCTTGTTGTTTTTGTTTTTTTCAGGAAGCACCAGGAACCGAACCCAGGGCCTCCCGTGTGGGAGGCAGGTGCTTAACGGCTCGAGCCACCTCCCCTCCCCAGGACCAATTATTTTAAGTTTGCAAATAATTTCAAACTTACAGGACAGTTGCAAAAAAGAAAACAAAACGCAAACAGAAATCTCCAGCACAGCCCCACCTGGGCACCTGCACCCACCGACTTCGACCGCTTTGCTCTGACACTTTCTCTCCATCCGTCTGGCCTGCCTACTTATTTACCTTCTAAACATTTGAGAGTAGGCTGCACACCTCCTGCTCCTTGAACACGTAAACTTCTCCCGAGAACAGGGGTACTCACGTAACCCCCTCACTGCCGCTCTCAGATCCCCGGGATTTAACGCTGATAGGACGCTCGCCTCCGAGGCAGCCGGGACAGCTTGTGCAGATGGGCCTCCTGACCGCTCAGGGCCGTACAGACCCGGGTGCTGGGTGGGGCCGAGTGTGCCCGTGGTCTTGTTGGGTGACCCCTTGGAGAGGGTGCTGGAGGCCCCACAGCTCTTCCTGGGCTACCGGAGTCACTTTTACCACCACCCCCGTCCCGCTCAGGGACCTGGGCTGGCCTGAGAACCGCCGCCCCCCGGGGGCCCTCGGCCAAGGGGAGACGGGGTGGGAGGCAGAGGCCGGCCAGGCCCTCTCGCCTCTGGAGGGTCAGGGCCTGGCTGGGGTTCACCTGACTGTACCTCCTCTCCGTCCCTGCCCATTTCTCCTGCTCCAGCGCCCCCCGGGAGCACCGCTTTAATCCCTTGCACATAAATCCTGGTTTCCAGGTTGGCTTCCCGGGAACCTGCCCTCAGGCTGACGGCACTGAAAGTGCTCTTAGGAAGGGGAGTCTAAAGGTGGGATTCAGGGGTGCACTGCTCGTCAGACAGCACCAGGGCCATGGCCCCCGGCCGCTGAGCTGGCAATCGGGTACCAGTGGGGAAGGGCCCCCCAGCTCCTCCTGCATCCCGGGCGCTGGAGCTTGGGGGAGGTGGTTGTGATAAGGACCAGGGGGCTGTTTCGTTTTGCTGAGTAGATTCAAAGCCGGGATGAGGTTCACGTGGACAGTGATCAACTCCAGGCACAGAGTGACAGGCAGAGAGCCCCCAGGCCAGAGTGTCCTGCAACGAGGGGAGACACCTGGTGCCGGGGCCCGGGCCTGCCTGCTAGGGCAGCAGAGCTGCAGAGAAGGTGCATTTGCACCCTTGCGAGTCTCCTCTGCCCGGGCCGAGGGGAAGGAGCGAAGCCCCCCAGCTTGGATGGGGACATCTGGGCGAACTTGCCCCCAGGTTCCCCACAACCCCTGGGCCATGCACGAGGGGCCGCCTTTTCCTCACTGAAGATGGCGGCTCCCCTTCCTTGAAGGCCACAGAGAGGCCTCAGATGCCTTTCAAGACAGTTCTTGCCCTCCTTAAGGTCTGGGACCGCCCTCCCCCCAGTGGCCCCTGGACCTCGAGGGCCACGTCGCAGCACGGCCTGGCTGGGAAGCGCTGGCCCTGCTAAGGGAGGGAAGGGGTTTTGTACCAAAGGAGCTGCGAGCCTGGGCGCAGGCGTCCGAGCCGGCACCAGCGGAGCAGGCCTGACTGGGCTGGGTGGGACATCGGCTGGACACGAGGGGCTCATTGACGGGGGAGCGCCCCCCAGCGTCCCGGGAGGCAGGGCCCCCTGGAGCTGCTCTCCGGCTCGGCTGGGATGGCCCCACGGACGCCTGGACACGGTCGGGGCCCTCGTTCACGGAGGACCGCCGCGGCCAAGCGTCGAGGAAAGAATCAAAAGAAAAGAGAAGAGTCTCATTGTCTTCCTGGGGGCCCCGGGGGGCGCTGCCTTCACGCAGGAGGCGAGGGCAGGGCTGGCGAGAGGCTCGTCGAGGCTGGCCCCCATGGCCCAGGGCTGCCGGTGGAGATGCCTTGCGGCACTGGACCCCCTCGGGATACGGGGTGGCAGGCGGGCCCGGGACTAGCAGGGACCAGAGTAGCACGCCACCAGGTGAGGTGGACAGGACGACCGAAATGGGCAAGCAGGGGGCACAGAGCGGCGGGGGTCCGCGGTGACGGGCAGCAGGCCCCGGGTCCCCAGGGACGTGTGAACGGGCGACAGGAGGTCAGGCGGTGGCAGCCGAAGGCCAGCGTCAGGGGCCGCGATGCGAAGTCACCGTCTCTTTCCCAGCCTCCAGGTGCCAGCCCAGGCCGGGCCAGCCCCGCGGCACTGGGGCGAAGCGGGCCCGAGGAAGGAGCTGGCGGTGCCCGTAAGTGTGCGCAGCGGCCTCTCCTCCGCCCTCCCCCCGGGAGAGCCGCTGACCCCAGGAGCCGTTCCCTGGGGGGACGGGGCCACCCAGATCTTCTAGCCGAGGGCAGGGGGGGCCAGGACGGGGTGGCGGGCAGAGGGGAGGCGCTGAGAGCAGCTGCGGAGGCCGCCCCCCCCCAGCCCTCCTCGGCCCTGTTTTCTCCACCTGGGGCGGGTTAGTGGCCGGGGGCGGGTTAGCGGCGGGGGGCGGCCGCCTCGCGCTCTCCCCAGGGCTCTCCGAAGGATCCCTTGGGCAGGTGTGCGGGAAGGCCGCTCCCCGCGCCCTGGCTTCCCCGCCCTGGCTCTGCCCCGCGTTCCGGGGTCGGGCAGGGCCCGAGGGTGGCTGCGCCCCCCGGAGCGCGTGCGGGGACAGCTCGAGGCGTCCCTTCTGCCCCAGCTGGGAACGGCGCGTCGGGAGACTCGGGGTTTTCCGCAGCTCTGCCCTGGCCTTGCGTGTCCGTGTCCGTGGAAGAGCCGCCGCGAGGACCGAGCCGGGGCTACAGACACATTTTAGCAAGTACCGCGGAGTCCACAAATAAAGAGGAGCGGCCCTATTTCAGAACCAAAATGTGACATTTGTTTCAAGGACCCTGGCCATTTGTGCCAGTTGAAGAAGTTTCTACAGTATGTTTTTCTTTTTTTTTTCAGAGAGTCAGCTATTTTATAATAGTCATGGAGCCCTCGGATAAATTCACGAGCGTGCACTTCAGTCAGCGAGATTCCTCCCGCTTGCCCTGGTTAAAGTGGGGCACCCGAACTTGTTCATTTTTATTACTCACGGTATGTCGAGGGACCCGTGCTTCATGAAGACAAAGTTAGATTATTCAGCTGAGGACACGGAGTCAAGGAAATGCTGGATTGCTAATCCAGGTCTACCATGCGTCTGATTTCATGTGAATGAATTAAGAGAGTTGTAAGGCATTCTGTTATTAAAATTTTTTTTATCATGGCAAAATAAATATAATAAACATTTTGCTACTCTTTAAAAAAGATCTATTTATTTATCTATTTATTTATTTATCTCCCCCCGTTGTTTACTCTCTGTGTCCATTCCCTATGCATTCCTCTGTGTCTGCTTTGTCCTCTCTTTAGGCGGCGCTGGGAACTGAGTGGGAGAGGGGAACTCAGTCTCTTGAGCCACCTCAGCTCCCTGGTCTGCTGTGTCTTTTATTGTCTCTCCTCTGTGTCTCTTTTCTTGTTGTGTCATCTTGCTGCACCAGCTCTCCGCGCATGCCAGCAATCCATGTGGGCCAGCATGCCACACAGGTCAGCACTCCGTGTGGGCCAGCACTGCGTGGGCTCGCTCTCTGCTCAGGCCAGCTCGCCTTCACCAGGAGGCCCTGGGAATCAAACCCTGGACCCCCCCTCCCCTATATGGTAGACAGGAGCCCAATTGCTTGAGCCACATCTGCTTCCCAACATTTTGCTATTTTGATGATTTTTAAGAGTACAGTAAGTGGCAGTAATTACATTAACAGTGTTCTGTAGCCATCAGCACTATTTCCAATACTTTTTTATCCCCCAAACAGAAACTCTGCACCCGTTAAGCAATAACTCCCCATTCCCCCTCCTCCAGCCCTGGCAACCTCTAATCTACTTTCTGTCTCTATGAATTTTCTTCTTCTATATATTTTATGTTAGTGGAATTACATAATATTTGACTTTTTTATGTCTGGCTTCTTTCACTTATAATATTTTCAAGGTTCATCCATATTATAGCATGGTATTAGTTACGGTTCTCTAGGGAAACAGAATCAACAAGAGATATCTGTCAACAGCATGCGATTCTGTAAGAGCCTCTCACGCAGCCGTGGGGATGCACAAGTCCAGGCTCTGCAGGCAGGCTGCAGCCAGGGGCTCCGATGAAAGTCATTGGTTGTCCAAAGATGAGCTGGGAAATTCTCAGTCAGTGCGGGAATCACTTTCCCTTTTAAGGCATTCAACTGACTGCATTAAGCATCACTCATTGCTGATGGCAATCTACCTGATTGATGTAATTATAACCAGCTATCTATGATTTACCACTGCAGTAAAGTCAATGGAGACTAAAGTCCATATATGCCCTTGTATTACAGTTAGCCCAGTGCTTGCTTGACCAGACAACTGGACACAATTACCTGACACAATAGCCTAAGCATCACAGCATGTATCAGACCTTCATTCCTTTTCATGGCTGAATAATATTCCTGGTTAAATCACTCATCAATTTTGGGCCTGGGGGTTATTTCTACCTTTGGGCTATTGTGAATAATACCACTATGAATATTGGTATACAAATGTCTGTTTGAGCAGCTGCTCTCAGTTTTCTTGGGTATATACCTAGGAGTGGAACTGCTGGGTCATGTGGTAACCCTGTAACTTTTTGAGGAACCTGGGTTTAGTTTATATGAGAACTTGTGAGTATCTCCAGTGACAGGAGTAATGGAGTATGCTTGCTTTTATTGCAAAAATGTGAACATCAACAGTTCAGACTTTGACAAGACGTACTTCCTATTTGTTCTTTGATCTTCACACATATCTGAAGTCATATTAGTGTTTGAGTCACCATCTGCCACCATCCCCGTCCTCTCCCTTCCACTTGAAAAATTCCACCTTGAACCACTGATCTGTGATGGTTTTCACAGGAAAAGCCAACCCAGCACGTGGAACTAGAGTCTGATTTTCGTTCACAATCATGTGTATGCACAACACACCCAGCAAATGTCTCCAGAAGGTGGCGTTTCCATGTGCCGCTGGGCAAGATGTGAAGGCGAGCGTGGAAATCCAGGATAGGGGAATTCTCACTAGTGATCTGAATCACCCAAACCAGACACTTTCCCCAACAGCTCTGTCGCCGAAGGTTGGAAACTGAAGGTGATTTGGTGTCCAGCCTGTACCACGCCACCTGGGCGCCTTGATGGCCCCTTTTGCCTTGTCCTGGGCAGCAATGGCCATGAACCAAAGGGCTTAGGTGCTGGTTGTAAATTCCCCCCCAAGAGATATGAACACACCTAACTATTACAATTTAAAACGTTTGCTCAAGTACCACCTGAAAGCATCCCTCATGCCCCTGCCGAAAGCTTTATTTGGGGAGGTGCTGCTTTGGGTGAGACAGAAACGGGTGCTTTGGGGGCTTGTGCCCAGGCAGCGGTGGGGAGGGTGGTCCCGGGCAGGTGGGGCTTTGGGCCAGGTGGGCGGGGCCTTGGAATCCTCGTGCCGCAGCCCAGGTGAGCGAAAATGATGGCGAGAGGCGAGCCGGTGGCCTCGGGGATGGCCAGAAGGGCTGGCCTCCGAGACACTGGAAAAGCGGAGGTGACCAGGCCTGGTGACCCAGGGAAGAATGCACTCACCCTCTCTTTCTCTTGGCCTTACTAAGAGCCAGGCACCTTGCCAACCTCGCGGACACAGCGGTGATTTAATGAGTCACGGTGTGGGCAGAGGTGGCAGCGGTGTGGGTGGAGAAGTGGGATTAGGTGTGGGAATTTCAGTCCGAGACAGCGGAAGGGTCTCCTATTTTCATCCATTCCTTTGTTTTTATTAGAGAGAAGAGTCCCGTTTCCCACCTGTAGCAGTTTGATATTATCTATGAATTCCGAATAGAGATATTGATTATGTTTGTAAACTGGACTGTTGCTCTGGGCATGATACCCTTTGATTGTGTTAAATTGAAAGGGTTTATGTTTACTTGAGTATGCTAACAGCAGGGCTTTGATTTGACCACATCAATGGGATCTCCAGGGTTGAGTCCTGGCCCCTTGGCTGGCTGTGTGGACGGAAGCTCAATCCAGGAGTCAGAAGCAGAAGCCGCTCCATAGACAGGGAAAGGGACCCTGCAGCCTAGAGAGAGGTGAGCCATTCACCTGAAAGTTTACAGCTGACCTTGTGAAGAGGCCAGAGCTGCTGGGCCCCGAAAGAAACGGGCCCTCCAGCCTGCAGCTGAGATGGGAAGGAGCTGGGACCAGGAGCCTAAAGAGGAAGGCTGAGCCCTCGCAGATATTGGCAGCCAGCTTGCCTCAACCCGGGGCAAAAGGCATTTGGCAAAAAAGTTCCTCTTACGGTACCTTGAGTTGGACTCTTTGTGACTGTAAGCTTCTACCCCAAATAAACACCCTTTATAAAAACCAACAGGGAAATGGACTTTGGCCCAGTGGTTAGGGCGTCCGTCTACCATATGGGAGGTCCGCGGTTCAAACCCCGGGCCTCCTTGACCCGTGTGGAGCTGGCCCATGCGCAGCGCTGATGCGCGCAAGGAGTGCCCTGCCACGCAGGTGTGTCCCCCGCGTAGGGGAGCCCCACGCGCAAGGAGTGCACCCATAAGGAGAGCCGCCCAGCGCGAAAAGAAAGAGCAGCCTGCCCAGGAATGGCGCCGCCCACACTTCCCGTGCCGCTGACGACAACAGAAGCGGACAAAGAAACAAGACGCAGCAAATAGACACCAAGAACAGACAACCAGGGGAGGGGGGGAATTAAATAAATAAATAAATCTTTAAAAAAAAAACAAAAACAAAAACCAACAGATTTCTGGTACTTTGCATCAGCATCCTCTGGGCTAATACACCATTGTATTATTATTATGAAGATTATTTTTTAAAGATTTATTTTTATTTATTTCTCTCCCCTTTCCCCTCCCTCCCCCGTTGTCTGCTCTCCGTGTCCATTCTTCTTCTGTGTCCGCTCGCATTCTCAGCTGCACAGGAATCTGTGTCTCTTTTTTTGTTGCGTCATCTTGCTGTGTCAGCTCTCCATGTGTCACTCCTGGGCAGGCTGCGCTTTTTTCACACCGGGCAGCTCAATGTGGGGCGCGCTCCTTGTGCGTAAGGCTCCCCTATGCGGGGGACACCCCTGCATGGCACAGCACTCCTTGAGCGCACAGCACTGTGCATAGCCAGCCACATGGGCCAGGAGGCCCTGGGTTCAAACCCTGGACCTCCCATACGGTAGGCAGATGCTCTATCAGTTGAGCCACTTCCACTTTCTCCATTATTATTAACACCTGGCATTGGTGTGGTACATTTTATACAATTGGTGAAAGCACATTTTAATAATTGTGCTATTAATCGTAGTTAATGGTTTAAGTTGTGGTTCACCGTGTAGAGCAGTTTCATGGATTTTTTTCCCATTGTCATATATAAAACCTAACATTTCCCCTTTTTTTAAAAAAAAGATTTATGTATTTACCTCCCCGCCCCAAGTTGTCTGTTCTCTGTGTCTATCTGCTGTGTGTTCTTTGTCCGCTTCTGTTGTTGTCAGTGGCATGGGAATCTGTGTTTCTTTTTGCTGCGTCATCATCTTGTGTCAGCTCTCCGTGTGTGCAGCACCATTCCTGGGCAGGCTGCACTTTCTTTCGCGCTGGGTGGCTCTCCTTATGGGGCGCACTCCTTGCACGTGGGGCTCCCCTACATGGGGGACACCCCTGCATGGCACGGCACTCCTTGCGCGCATCAGCACTGCGCATGGCCAGCTCCACACGGGTCAAGGAGGCCCGGGGCTTGAACCGCGGACCTCCCATGTGGTAGACGGACGCCCTAACCACTGGGCCAAGTCTGCTCCCCACATTTCCCCTTTTAATCTCATTCAGTTCTATAGTTCCACGCTATTAATTTAATCCACAGTGTCCTCATACCATCACCACCATCATTACCAAAACATTTCCATTGTTCCAAACAAGAACCCTGGACATTTGAAGCCTTATCTTCCCATCCCCTACCCCCACCCCGTCCCGGTAACCTACGTTCTAGATTCTGCCTCGAGGAGTTTGCACGCTCTAACTCTTTCTTTTCCCTGAGCTCACACACCCACGCATTCTTCAGCTGCTATTTCTGGAGCCCCTGCCAGGGAGAAGGCAAGACACAGCCTGGACTAAGGGGCGTGCCCACGGTTCTGAAGCAAGGGCTCTGCCCTGGGGGGTGTGAGGCGGGTCCTGGGGGTGGAGTCGTCACTGAGGAGGTGGGTTCGGGATGAGGCTCGTGGCTTAAGTAGCGCTGGGCAGGCAGAGCCAAGGAGGAGGTGGGCGCTCGGGCGGGGCGGGAGCACGGAGGGCAGGAGCGGCAGGAGGCCCGTCTGGCAGGCGAGGGGTGGGGCAAGGCAGGGCCAGTGGGGGCTGCCGGGACCTGGCCTTGGCAGAGGAGTCTGGGTTTTGTCATGTGGAACCCTGGCTCTCAAAGTTCAAGGTCTCTTAACACCCCAGGGCACCTGTTGACAAGGCATCTTCCAGGGGAGTGGATGTAGCTCAGCGGATGAGCACCTGCTTCCCAGCTGCAAGGCCCCAGGTTCAATCCCCGGTACCTTTTGAAAAAAAGCCCCTTCCATGTCCCAGAGATTCTTCCTTGGGAAGCCCCATCATTTTAAAGCTCCCCAGGCACCTCTCCTCTGATGTAGATAGTCCCTGGACCACCCTTTTAGAAAGCTCCATCAGGTAAGAGGGACAGATTAAAGACTTCCCAGCAGAATAATGGAAGGAGACTTTTTTTTCCCTTTATTTATTTTTTAATATTACATTAAAAAAATGAGGTCCCCATATACCCCCAACCCCCCACACCCCACTCCTCCCCCCATAACAACAACCTCCTCCATCATCATGAGACATTCATTGCACTTGGTGAATACATCTCTGAGCACCACTGCACCTTGTGGTCAATGGTGCACATCATAGCCCACACTCTCCCACAGTCCACCCAGTGGGCTGGGAAGGAGACTTTTGAGTTAGATCCTTTGATCTAGGAACCAAGGAAAGAGGTTGGAAGGCTGAAGAGTAGGGAGATGGGACTGGTGACCGAGGCTCTGGTTTTACTGGGGGCCGTGGACCCAAAAGGATAAACATTTTCTGCAGAAAATGCCTGTGGACCCTCACAGTTTTACAAGCAATTGTTTTCTTACATTGGATATTTATTTATTTTTTCCACATAGAACTTAAAGATAATCTGTCCAAAGGATGATCCTTTTTTTTTTTCACTTTTTCTGCTAAACCAACTTGGATACCCACTCTTTTTCTTTGGTAGGGGTGACCCCTTTTTTTATTTTTCAGTAGCATTTCTTTTACTTTTTTAATTAAAAAAATTTTTTTTTAATTTAATTGCTTTTTTTTAAAGATACATAGATCACAAAAAATGTTACATTAAAAACTATAAGAGGTTCCTATATACCCCACACCCACCCCTCCCCACTCCTCCCACATCAACAACCTCTTTCATCATTGTGGCACATTCACTGCATTTGGTGAATACATTTTGGAGCTCTCCTGTACCGCATGGATAATAGTTTACATTGTAGTTTACACTCTCCCCGAGTACATTCAGTGGTTTATGGCAGAATATATAATGTCCCTGCAATATCATTTAGGACAACTTCAAGTCCCCAAAATGCCCCCACATCACATCTCTTCTTCCCTCTCCCTGTCCTCAGCAACTACCGTGGCCACTGTCTCCACATCAATGACACAATTTTTTTCCATTGCTAAAGTCACAATAATTCTATAGTAGAATACCAGTAAGTCCACTCAATCCATATTTTCTTCCTCCATCCTGTGAACCCTGGAATGATGATGTCCACTTTACCTCTAAACTGAGAGGAGGCTTAGATCCCACATGGTCGATAGATGGGATTCTCCTGCTTGCAGTTGTAGGCGCTCTGGGTTCCCTGGTGGGTGGTTGACCTTCTTCACCTCCCTGTTAGCTGACCTGGGTAAGTCCAATGAACTGGAAGCAGGAGTTGCCACTCTGCTGAGGCTCAGTGCCCAGCTGGCACATGGCCAGGCCAGAGAAGGGGGTGATCCTTTCTGACAAGACTCTCACTACCCTTGGAGCGTGTGATGGTGAAGCTATTGCGTTATCTCAGCCAGGTAGCGGCACCTCGTTTTCTGGTCAAGCAAGCACTGGGCTAACTGCAATACAAGGGCATTTCAAGGACTTTAATCATCGTGAGTTGATTGCAGAGAAGGCTGATGACATCTCCAGTCACCTAAGGAGATTGGCCTCAGCAATGAGTGTCATCTCGTCCAAGGGGCTGAAGGCCTTAAAAGGGGAAGTGGTTTCAGCATTTGGAGAGAGAATTCCCATGACTACTTTGGGCAGGCAGCATCTCCTGGGGAACTCAGGGACTTCATCGGTGCAGCCTGCCCTGCAGAATTTGGACTTGGGCATCCCCACAGTCACATGAGTCTATGTTATAAAATATTATGCTATTTACAAGTATCTCCCATCAGTTCTATTTCCCTAGGGAACGCTGACTAATACAGAGCCTGTGGTAGAAAGGCTTTGTTTTTATCGTTTTTTGCTTTATTTTATTTTTATTTTCTTCCTTCCCCTCTCCCCCAACCCCTCCTCCTCCACTAACTTCTCATCTACTTTCTTTCTTTTAAAGAGCTCTGCATGATTACCTGGAATCTGCGTTCTGCCCTGCCGCGTCATCTTGCTGCATCAGTTCTCCATGCCTGGCGCCATTCCTGGACAACCTGCGCTCTTTTTGCACAGGGCAGCTCCCCTTACCGGGTGCACCCCTTCTGTGTAGGGCTCCCCTATGCGGGGGACACCCCTGCGTGGCAGGGCAGTCCTTGCGCGCATCAGCACTGGGCATGGGCCAGCTCCACACGGGTCAAGGAGGCCCGGGGTTTGAACCGTGGACCTCCCATGTGGTAGGTGGATACCCTATCCATTGGGCCAAGTCTGCCTCCCTCATCTACTTTCTATCTCTGCGAATTTGCTTTTTCTTGTCATTTCCTATAAGTGACTTCATGCAATTTTTGTTCTTATGTGCTTAGCTTATTTCACTGAGCATAATGTTTTCAAGTTTCGTCCATGTTGTAGCATATCTTGTATTGTCATATATTCTTATGGCCAAATAATATTCCGTTGTGTGTATATACCACATTTCATTTATCCATTCATTTGTTGGTAGATGTTTGGGTGGTGTCCAGCTTTTGGCATTCTCAGTGATGCTGCTATAAACACTGGTGAATATGTTTCTGTCTGCGACCCTTTTTTCACTCACTTTGGGTATAACCTAGAAGTGGGATTGCTTGTCAAATGTAATTCTATATTTAACTCCTTTTTTTAATACTTCTTCAAACTTGTTACTTTGAAATACTTTAAAACTTACAGGACATTTACAAAAACAATACAAGCTCCATACAAAGAACTCCAACATACAACTACTTTCCCAGATAACCAGATTTTAATGTTTTCTCACATTTACTGGATTGTTCATTTTCTCTCTCTCTCTCTCCTTCTCTTTCTCCATTTTCTGAACACTTGAGAGTAGGTTGTATGCGTCATGCTCCTTGAACACTAAATACTGCCACATATATTTCCTAAGAATAAGGATATTCACCTTTGTGACATTTTTAAGTGATCAAGTTCAAGAAATTTAACAGTGATATAAAGTTCAGTCTACATTCCAGTTTTTTGTATGTCCAAACAATGTAACTTTGAACATTTTCTCCTTGCTAGATCCCACCCAGGATCATGTATTGCATTTGACTGCCATTGTTTTTTTTTAGTTTCTCTTTGTTTTTGTTTTTTATTGTGGGAACATTAATACAACATAAACTTTCCCCTCTCAGACACTACCAAGAATATACCATTCAATGGGATTCACCATTCACAATGTTCCAGTGCCTGCACCACCTTCCATTACTAAAACTTTCCCATTTCCCCAAATAGAAACCTTACACCTATAATGCATTTACTTCCCATTTCCCCTGCTCCCTTCCAAACTGTACTCTAATTTCTGTCCCTCTGAGCTTGCATGTTCCCCAATATTTTCTTCGTAGTTACCATGGGGCCTAAATGTAACAGCCTAAATCTACAACAATTTTGTTTGCTTTGGGACTGACTTAACTTCAATAGTATATACGCTATGTTCCTACAATCCTCTACCCTCCCACCCTCCACTTTTATGTAATTCTTGCTACAAATTACATGTTTATATATTATGAGCCCCAGACCACTTATTTATCATTACATTTTACGCATTTATCTTTTGATCCTGTAGGATGTTAAAAGTGGAATTACAAACCAAAAATACAATAGTACCAGAATTTATATTTACTCATGTCTTTACCTCCACTGGAGATCTTTATTTCTTCATGGAGCTTTAATCTATTGTCTACTGTCCTTTCCTTTCAACCCACAGAACTCTCTGTAGCATCTCTTGTAGGGCCAGTCTAGTGGTGACAAACTCCCTCAACTTTTGTTTATCTGGGAATGTCTTAATTTTTTCCTCATTTTTGAAAGACAGTTTTATCAGAAATAGAATTCTTTGATGAAAAGTTTTTTTTTAACTTTCAACCTTTAAATATGTCTGGGCTATCACTTCCTGTCTCTATGTATGTTTTGTAGCCTTTTGTTGAAACTTGGACGTTTTGATATTTTAGTGTGTTATCACTGGAATTATACTCTGAGGCTTCTGTTCTTAAGGTTGTATCTAGCTAGTATTGTTTTTATTTTTTAGTTGTTTTTGCGTTCTTGTTTTGTTTTATTTTAGCTAGTGTTATGAGAGAGCTTTCCTTGTTTACAAGGCACTAACAAAAAGCAAAAAAAAAAAAAAAAGGAAAGGAAGGAAAAAAATACCTTTCCCAATCTTTGCATACTGTATATTGACCTGTGGGGGTACTCTCCTGTAGAGCCTCTCCATACAATGAGTTTATAGAATAGCTCCAGGTTAAAGCATAGTGGCCTCCCCAATCCTTTCTGCACTTGTATTTTGTCTTGGGCATGCACATGTGGCCCTAGAATTCTCCCATTTACAAAGTTCTTAATGTCTCCACTTCCCTAGGAAACAGTTCTTCATGGTCTCGGACACTGAACCATAGGTTCGATAGCCAACGATCCTTGCCTGAGGCAGCCTCCTGAACTATTCTCCATCAGTGTTCTGTAGAACAGTTCCATGAGCAGCCTTCTACATGCAGCGCAAGTTCTGGGCCTGTGAATCCCTCAGACACCACCAGACAGGCTGGTCCAGACATGCATGCTCCCAATATGTACACGAGGATTACTCTGCTCCTTCTGGAATCAGGACCTGGAATCTGCACTGGGAGCATAGGGTGGCTGTGCCCCAAGCAAGTGAGTGGTAGAGGGAGGGGTCAAACAATGCACCATGAGATTCACCCACTTTTAAGTGGCCTTTTATTTGATTCAGCACTCACCCTGTTACTGCATTCCTTTAACTGTTCTTGGGAGCCAGTTCTTGCTAGTTGTTCTTGTTCCACCAATTCTTGCTAGCTGTTCAAAACTTCCTTGAGATATGGAGCCCTGAAGCATCTCTCTTCATCATTTTTTTTTCCAAAAGAATTTTATTGTCTTTTTTAAAAAAGATAAATATATCACACAAAACGTTATGTTAAAAAATATAAGAGGTTCCCATATACCCCACTCCCCACCTCACCCCCCACTCCTCCCACATCCACATTCCCTTTCATCAGTGAGGCACATTCATTATATTTGGGTAATACACCCTGGAACACTGCCACACTGCATAGACCAGTTTACATAGTATTTCACACTCTCGCCCAGTCCATCCAGTGGGTTATGGCAGGATAAACAATGTCCTGCATCTCTCCCTGCAGTATCATTTAGGACAAATCCAAGTCCCAAAAATGCCCCATATCACATCTTTTCCTCTCTCTCCCTGCCCTCAGCAATGCCCATGGCCACTGTCTCCACATCAATGGTACAATTTCTTCCATTGTTAGAGTCACAAATGTTCTATAGTAGTCTCTTCATCTTGATCAGGGCAGGTTATATTTAACTTTTTGAAGAACCACCATATTGATTTCCACAGTGGCTGCACCATTTTATATTCCCACCAACAATGCACTAGCATTGCAATTTCTCTGCATTCCCTCCAATACTTGTTGTTTTCCATTTTTAAAATCATACTCATTCTTGTGGTGTGAAGTGGTATCTCATCTTGAGGGTTTAAATTGTATTTCTCTACTGGCTAATGATGTTGAGCTTCTTTTCATGTGCTTATTGGCCATTTGTATACTTTTTTTTTTGTTAGAAATATCTAGTCAAATCTATTGCCCATGTTTTATTGGGTTGTTTGCCTTTTTTTTTTTTTTAATAAATTGGTTTTTCTTTTCTTTTCTTTTTTTTTTTTTTTAAAGATTTATTTTTATTTATTTAATTCCCCTCCTCCCCCGGTTGTCTGTTTTCTGTGTCTTTTTGCTGCGTCTTGTTTCTTTGTCCGCTTCTGTTGTCGTCAGCGGCACGGGAAGTGTGGGCGGAGCCATTCCTGGGCAGGCTGCTCCCTCCCTCACGCTGGGAGGCTCTCCTTACGGGGTGCACTCCCTGCGCGTGGGGCTCCCCTACGCGGGGGACACCCCTGCGTGGTACGGCACTCCCTGCCCCGCATCAGCACTGCGCATGGGCCAGCTCCACACGGGTCAAGGAGGCCCGGGGTTTGAACCGCGGGCCTCCCATGTGGTAGACGGACGCCCTAACCACTGGGCCAAGTCCGCTTCCCGGGTTGTTTGCCTTTTTGTTGTTGAGTTGTAGTTCTTTTTATATTCTGAATGTTAAATGCTTATCAGATATCTAATTTGAAATTATCATCTTTCCTATGTAGTTTATCTTTTTTCACTTTCTTGGTAATTTCCTTTGATGCACAAAATTCTTAAATTTTGATGAAATCAACTTTTTCTGTTGTTTCTTTTGTTGCACATGATTTTGGTGTCATATCTAAGAATTCATTGCCAAATCTCAGATCATGAAGATTTGACCCTATGTTGTCTTCTAAGAATTTTATGATTTTAGTTCTTCTATTTAGGTCCTTGATCCATTTTTTAAAAATTTCTCTCCCCTTCTCTCCCTCCCCCAGTTGTCTGCTCTCTGTGTCCATTCGCTGCGTGTTCTTCTGTGACCGCTTCTATCCTTATCAGCGGTACCCGGAATCTGTGTTTCTTTCTGTTGCGTCATCTTGTTCAGCTCTCTGTGTGTGCAGCGTCATTCTTCGGCAGGTTGCACTTTCTTTCGCACTGGGTGGCTCTCCTTATGGGGCGCACTCCTTGCACATGGGGCTCCCCTACATGGGGGACACCCCTGCGTGGCAGGGCACTCCTTGCGCACATCAGCACTGCGCATGGGCCAGCTCCACACGGGTCAAGGAGGCCCGGGGTTTGAACTGCGGACCTCCCATGTGGTAAGCGGATGCCCTAACCACTGGGCCAAGTCCGCTTCCCTGCCTTGATCCATTTTGAATTGAGTTTTGATTATGGTGTGAGGTAGGAGTCTACCTTCATTCCTCTGCGTGTGGATATCTAGTTTTCCCAATATCATTTTTTAAGAGACTATTCTTTTCCCACAGCATGTCCTTAGCACCCTTGTCAAAATTAACTGATTATAGGAGGACTTCTGGGAAGATGGGGGATTAGAGAGGCAGAGGGATCACGTCTCTCCCAGAAAAAAAGCTAAAGAAAAAGCTGCAATTGTCTGGAGGGTCATTCTGGGGCTAAGGATACCAGGGGAAAGCTAGACACTACCCACAAGAGAGAGATGCAAAAGAAAGGAGTCACTTAGCTGGGAAAATCCTGTAAGTAAAAAGCTGCAGTAGTAGCTGCTGGCACCAATCCCTCAACCCTCAGAGCAAACAGCAGGGGGTCCCCTGGCCCCTGGCAGGCAACTGTGGACTGAGGGGGTTGCAGAGGCCCCCTTCCCAAGAGAGGGGAGAGGGAGGGACACAGCCTGCAGCCAATTCAGGTTTTGGCCAGTAAACTTGGTCTGCTGCATTAGAGCGGTCACACACCTCCAGGCTGGGTGGGGTGATGCTATTATGTGCCCTGAAGAGCCAGCAGGGAGCTAAAGGTAATTTGCCTTCTCAAACACCTTACCTACAGCCATGGGCTGGTTGCTGAGAACACAGAGGGAGGGAGCGTGTGGCCAGCCAAAGGAGAACAGCTTCTGAGAAAGTTTATTTGTGAGGCTTGGCCAGCTCTGAGGACATTGCTTCTGCACTGTCCACCCGTGGAGTTAAAGTGAATGCTTTCCCCGCAGCTTGGGGTCTGAGCTGAGAGGTCTGTGTAAGAGCGCCAGCTGCTGGCAAGCCAGAAAATTGCGTGAAAGAAGAGGCAAAATAAATAAATAAATAAAAGAGGCAATCATATGCCATTACTGCCTGCCTCTCCAAAGCCCTTGGAAACTAGCCTGCACTGCAATTACTGGGTCTTTGGCCCTGGTTTGAGCAGTTAAACAGGGACAATCCTAAATATTAATACCTAGAACTGGTTGAAACAAGGATCAGAGAATAGTGGTAGCATACAGCTACTTAACAGTAAATCCCTAGACAAAAAGAGAGAAACTGGGCATCAGAATAAATTCTGCATATTAACCAGATGCCTAGACATCAGCCAAAAATTACAAGCCCTTCTAAGAAAAAGATAGGAGAAGCAGTCTCGGTCCAGTGGTTAGGGCGTCCGTCTACCACATGGGAGGTCTGCGGTTCAAACCCCGGGCCTCCTTGACCCGTGTGGAGCTGGCCCATGCACAGTGCTGATGCGCGCAAGGAGTGCCCTGCCACGCAGGGGTGTCCCTGTGTAGGGGAGCCCCACATGCAAGGAGTGCGCCCCATAAGGAGAGCCGCCCAGCGCGAAAGAAAGTGCAGCCTGCCCAGGAATGGTGCCGCACACACGGAGAGCTGACACAACAAGATGACGCAACAAAAAGAGACACAGATTCCCGTGCCGCTGACAACAACAGAAGTGGACAAAAAAGAACACGCAGCAAAATAGACACAGAGAACAGACAACTTGGGTGGGGGGGGCAGTAGGGAGAGAAATAAATAAATCAATAAATCTTAAAAAAAAAAAAAAAAAAGGAAAAGCTAGGACTCAGGCAAAGGAACAAATCAAAGTTCCAGCAAGATACAGGACTTGAAACAACTGATCAATAGTGTTCACACAAATCTTCCAAATCAAATCATGGAGCTGAAGGACAACATATCTAAAGAAATAAAAGACATTAAGGGGGAGCGGGTGTAGCTCAGCGGTTGAGCACCTGCTTCCTATGTATGAGGTCCTGGGTTCAATCCCCAGTACCTCCTTAAAAAAAAAAGACATTAAGAAGACACAACTCATGGGAATGAAAGACACAATAAGTGAGATTTAAAATAAAATAGAGGGAAACAGACTTTGGCCCAGTGGTTAGGGCGTCCGTCTACCATATGGGAGGTCCGCGGTTCAAACCCCGGGCCTCCTTGACCCGTGTGGAGCTGGCTATGCGCAGCGCTGACACGCGCAAGGAGTGCCGTGCCACGCAAGGGTGTCCCCCGCGTGGGGGAGCCCCACGTGCAAGGAGTGCGCCCGTGAGGAAAGCCGCCCAGCGTGAAAAGAAAGTGCAGCCTGCCCAGGAATGGCACCACCCACACTTCCCGTGCCGCTGACGACAACAGAAGCGGACAAAGAAACAAGACACAGCAAATAGACACCAAGAACAGACAACCAGGGGAGGGGGCGGAAATTAAATAAATAAATAAATCTTAAAAAAAATAATAATAAAATAAAATAAAATAAAATAGAGGCATACAACAGCAGATTTGAAATCATGGAAGGAAGAATCAGTGATATAGAGGACAGAACAGCTGAAATTGAAAAAAAAGAAGAACAGAAAGAGAAAAGAACAGAAAAAATTGAGCAGGGGCTCAGGGAGATGAATGACAGCACAAAGCACACCAACATATGTGTTATGGGAGTTCCAGAAGGAGAAGAGAAGGGAAAAGGGGCAGAAAGAGTATTTCTGGCAAGCCAGAAAAGTGCATGAAAGAAGAGGGAAATTAAATAAATAAATAAGTAATGGCCAAAAATTTCCCAATTCTCATGAAAGACATGAATATACATGTCCAGTAAGCTCAGTACACTCCAATTAGAATAAATCCAAATAGACCAACCACAAGACACATACTATTCAGAATGCCAAATACCAAAGATAAAGAAAATTCTGAAAGCAGCAAGGGAGAAGTGAAATCACATATGAGGGTTGTTCAGTAAGACTTAGTGTGGATTTCTTTTCAGGAACCATGGCGGTGAGAAAGCAGTGGTATGATACCATTAGGGTACTGAGAATGGATAATTGCCACCCAAGGATTTTTTATCTGGCAAAACTGTCCTTCAAATATGATGGTGAGTTTAAAATATTCACAGATAAACAGAAATTAAGAGAGTTTGTAAACAAGAATCCAGCTCTGCAGGAAAAAACCCTAGAGAGAGTTCTGCAGTCAGAAAATAAAAGAGAAGAGAGCGGCTTGGAGGAGAGGGTAGAGTGAAGACTATCAGAAAGGATAACCAAAATGGTAAAAAGACAGACAAAAACTAAAATACGACAATTGAAAGCTAAGGGATAAACAGCAAACCAATCACAAAGTAATGCCTTTACAGTAATAATATTGAGTGTTAATAGATAGAACTCACCAATCCAAAGACACAGGCTGACGGAATGGATAGGAAAATGAGCCATCCATATCCTGCTGCAGGAGACTCCCCTTAGACCCAATGATGCAAATAGACTGAAAGTGAAAGGTTGGGAAAAGGTATTTCACACAAATAGAAACCAAAAGAGAGCAAGGGTAGCTATACTGGTGTCAGACAAAACAGACTTTAAATGCAAATAAATGATAAAAGATGCAGAGGCCATTATATATTAATAAAAGGGACAATTTACCAGGAAGAAGTAAATATCTATGCACCTAACCAGGTGCCCCAAAATACATGAGACAAACTCTGGCAAAACTGAAAGGAGAAATAGACATTGCTACAATAATAGTTGGAGACTTCAATAGGGCACTCACATCAATAAATAGAACAACTACACAGAAGATCACCAAGGAAGCAGAGACCTTGAACAACATGATAACTGAGCTGGACCTGGCAGACATATACAGAACGCTGCATCCCAAACCAGCAGGTTATTTATACCTTCTTCTCAAGAGCTCATGGATCTTTCTCCAGGATAGACCATATGCTGGGCTAAAAAAAGCTCTCAATAAATTTAAGAAGATTGAAAATATACAAAGCATCTTCTCTGATCATAATAGAATGAAGCTGGAAATCAGTAATAGGTGGGAAAGGGGAAGTTTGTAAATATAAGGAGGCTAAACAACATGCTTCTGAACAATCAGTGGGTCAAAGAAAAAATTGCAAGAGAAATTAGTAGATATCTTGAGATTGAAAACAAGAACAAAACTTATCAAAACTTACGGGATACAATGAAGGCAGTGCTGAGAGGGAATTTTATAGCTCTGAATGCCTATATTTAAAAAGAAGAAACAGCTAAAATCAAAGACCTGATTGAATCCACAAATGAGAGCTGAGGTTAATGAAAAACACGGAGTGTCTCAGGAAGAAGAAATAATATATCAAATGTCTTGAAAATCATGTGGCTGTGGTTGAAAACCAAAACAAGATTCTCATTGAAGAGCTTGAGGCCTGCAAAGATCTTTATTGCCAGAAAGCAGAGTAGCTGTCTTTGACTTGGGCCTTCTTTACCATGAACTCTAATCAAGGCAGGAGTTGCAGCAATTCTACTAACTGCCCCGTGGACTTGTGGAAGGGACAGTTGTGACCCTTAAGAATCCAGTTGACTTTAGTGTTTGCAATTGAACTGGGAGTGTTGTTCCGAGATTTGGAATGCAATCGTGATCACCTTTACTGCTTGCTTCAATCCGTCTGTCAGTAGCATGCAAAACAATGTTTTGTTTGCCTTTTTGCTTCTACTTTTTCTCAGGAAAGCTGCTAAAGAATGTCAATGTTGAAAGAAAGAGTATGTTAAATGTCTGGAGAGTCAAGTTGCAGTACTGGAAGTTTGGAACAAGAACTTTATAGAGGAACTGGAAACCTTGAAAGACATTTGCTTTCCCAAAACAGATTAGTAGATAAATTTAAATGTGACCTGATTACAATAGGTACAGTTGCTTTGGAAGGCAATACAATATACACCTGGCAAGAATTATGGCTTTTCCCCTTTGTATCATTCATCTTATTCTCTAATCTCTAACATTCCTAAACGGTTACTGTATTTTGTTGACTCTTTAGCTGTAACTTCAGTTTTTTAAAAGAGACAAACTGTAAAAATTGTATGTAACAAATTATTATTTTTTCTCCCCCGCCCCCACACCTTGCTGTTTTAGCTGTCTGTATCCATTCACTGTATCTATTTCTCTTTTTGTCTTTTCTTCTCGTTTTCTCCTCTAGGATTCACCGGGATTTAATCCTCAGGACCTGTGATGTGGAGAGAGGTTCCCTGTCACTTGCACCACCTCAGTTCCTGGTTTCTGTTGCATCTTGCCTTGATTCTCCCCTTCGTCTCTCTTTTTCTGTGGCATCGTTGTCTTGCTGTGTGGCTCACTGGGCGGGCCTGGCTCGCCACATGGCCATGCCTTTACCAGGAGGCCCCAGGTCTGGGGTTTTCCCATATGGTAGAGAGAAGCCCAATCATTTGAGCCACATCCACTTCCCTGTAACAAATTCTTAAAATGCAGTATTTGTAAGACTTTCTCCAATGCCACATATTTGCAGTTCCCAATCTCCATGTCATGAGTAGTGTCTGATGTAATAAAAATTTTTGCAGATCTTTAAAAGAAATCATTTTAGGAAAGGATTAGTAAAGATAATGCATTCAACAGTACCATAAAAGTAAATCCCCCAAAAAATACCTCAGGAAGGAATTGAAAATATATCTAATGACATACCTATATGAGAATAATAGCCTATAAATGAATTTGTGGCATTTGCAGATTTTTATATTAGTTGCTTTGCAAAGAAAATATTGTATTGCTGTCTTTGAATGCCATAGTTGAAAAGAATTTTTAATAGAACCATTTTGGTTGCCAAAAAAAACCCAACCAAACAAAGCTAACTTAACACCTGGAGAAACTAGAAAAAGAACAGCAAACCAATCACAAAGTAAACAGAAAGAAAGAAATAACAAAGATTAGAGCAGAAATAAATGGAATTGAGAACAACAACAAAACAATAGAGAATCTCAACAAAACCGAAACTGGTTCTTTGAAAAGATCAATAAAATCAACAACCCCTAGCTAGACTAACAAAGAAGGAAAGAGAGAAAATGCAAATAAATGAAATCAGGAATGAGAGGGGGTACATTATGACTGACCCCACAAAAATAAAAAGGATCATAAGAGGGTATCATGAGAAATTTATGCCAAGAAATTAGACAACCTAGATGAAATGAACAAATGCCTAGAAATGCACAAACAGCCTACAGTGACTGTACAAGAAATACAGGAAGTCAACAAACCAATCACCTTTAAAGAGATTGAATCAGTCATCAAAAATCTTCCAACAAAGTTCAGGATCAGATGACTTTACAGGTTAATTCTACCAAGCATTTCAAGAAGAACTAATACCAATCCTGTTTAAACTCTTCCAAAAAATTGAAAAGGAGAGGGAAATTACCCAACACATTTTATGAAGCAAACATCACCCTAATATCAAAGCCAGATAAAGATACAAGAAAAGAAAATTACAGACCAATCTCTACATAGATGCAAAAATTCTCAACAAAATACTTGCAAATTGAGTTCAACAGCATATTAAAAGAATTATACACCACAATCAAGTTGATTTTATTCCTGGTATGCAAGGGAGGTTCAACATAAGAAAATCAATTAACGTAATAAACCACATTAACAAATTTGAAGGAAAATAACTACATGATCATCTTGATTGATGCAAAAAAAAGGCATTTGGAAAAATTCAGCATGCTTTCTTGATAAAAAACACTTTGAAAAATAGGTATAGAAGGAAAGTTCCTCAACATAAAGGGCCTATATGAAAATCCCACAGCCAACATCATACTCAATGGGGAAAGATTGAAAGCTTTCCCTCTAAAATCAGGAACAAGACAAGGATGCCCACTGTCTCCGCTGTTATTCAACATTGTGCTAGAAGTTCCAGCTAGAGCAATTATGCAAGAAAAGGAAATAAAAAGCATCCAGGTTGGAAGAGGAAGTAAAACTCTCACTATTGGCAGATGACATCCTATAAATAGAAAGTCCCAAAATATCTACAACAAAGCTATTAGAGGTAATAAATGAGTGCAGTAAAGTGTCAGAATGCAAAATCAACATGCAAAAATGAGTAGTGTTTCTGATGAGCAAGCTAAGGAGGAAATGAAGGGGAAAAATTCCATTTACAACAGTAACAAAAAGACTCAAGTATCTAGGAATTAATTTAACCCAGAATGTAAAGGATCTGTATTCAGAAAATTACAAAACACTGCTAAAAGAAATCAAAGAAGACCTAAAAAAATGGAAGGACATTCTATGTTCATGGATTGGAAGACTAAACATTGTGAAGAGGTCAATTCTACCCAAACTGATTCATAAATTCAACACTATTCCAATCAAAATTCTAACAGCCCACTTGACAGAAATAGAAGTCAATTACCAAATTTATTTGGAAGGGAAAGGGGTCTCAAATACCCAAATACATCCTACAAAAAGAAGAATGAAGTCCAAGTATTCATGCTTCCAGACTTTGAAGTATATTATAAAGTTAAAGTGGTCAGAACAGCATGGTATTGGCTTAATATTAGGCACATTGAGCGATGAAATCACACTGAGAATTCAGAAACAGATCCTCACCTCTATGGATAACTAATTTCTGATAAACCTACCAAGTCTTTATTCTGGGACAGAAGAGTCTCTTCAAGAATGGTGTTGGGAGAACTGGGTATCCATAACCAAAAGAATGAAAGAGGACCCATATCTCATTCCCTATACAAGGGTCATCTCAAAATGTATCAAAGACCTAAACATAAAGACCAGGACCAAAAACTCCTAGAAAAACTTGTAGTAGATGGGGTTCTCTTAAACCTGACACCCAAAGCACAAGCAATAAAGGAAAAGCAAGATAAATGCTACCTCTTCAAAATTAAACCCTTTTGTACCTGAAAGGACTTTGTGAAGAGGGTAAAGAGGCAGCCTACCTGATGGGAGAAAGTATTTGGAAATCACACATCTGACAAGGATCTAGTATCCATGAAATATAAAGAGATCCTACAACTCAACAATAAAAAGACAAATGACCCAATTAAAAAATGGGCAAAAGACCTGAATAGACATTTTTTTCTAAAGAAGAAATACAAATGGTGAAAAACACATTAGATAATGTTCAACACCACTTGCTTTTAGGGAAATGCAAATCAAAATTACAATGAGATATCATTTCACACCTACTAGAATGCCCACTATTAAAAAAACAGAAAAGTGCGAGTGTTGGAGAGGATGTGGAGAGATAGGAACACTTATACACTGTTGGTGGAATGTAGCATGGTACAGCCACTGTGGGAATCTATTTGGCAGTTCCTAAGGCAGTTGGATTATAGATCTATCGTGTGACCCTGCAATACCACTACCAGGTATACATCCAGAAGAACTGAGAGCAGTGACACAAACAGACATCCGCACACTGATGTTCATGGCAGCGTTATTCATGATTTTCAAAAGATGGAACATCCCAGGTGTCCATCAACTGATGAATGGATTAATTGTGGTATATGCACACAATGGAATATTATTCAGCTGTAAGAAGAAATGAAGTCGTGAAGCATATGAATGACAACACGGATGGATGAACCTGGAGGACGTTGGTGAGTGAAGCAAGCTGGCACGAAAGGACAAATAGTGTATGATTTTGCTCTTATGAACTAAATATAATGAGCAAACTCATGGAGTTTATAGGTAGTATATAAGACACCAGAGAATAGAATGTGGT
Source organism: Dasypus novemcinctus (assembly GCF_030445035.2). Taxonomy (NCBI): domain Eukaryota; kingdom Metazoa; phylum Chordata; class Mammalia; order Cingulata; family Dasypodidae; genus Dasypus; species Dasypus novemcinctus. The sequence goes on along the minus strand of NC_080695.1, from coordinate 12,001,031 downwards.
TAGAGAATGGGAAGCTGAGGTTTAATCTGTGCAGAAGTGGTAAAAAGTTGTTTTTAAATGTTTATCAATGAACGGAGATGGTGAAAGCACATCATAGGATTTGTAATTAGTAGCATGAACATATGGGTATGATAGTGGGGTTTTTTGTTTGTTTTTTTTCCTTTTTTGGAGTGATGAAAATGCCGTAATATTGAATGAAGTAATGAATGCAGGACTCTGTGACTATACCCTATACCATTGATTGTACACTTTAGATAAATTGTATGTTTAAACAACAACAACAACAAAAAAAAATAGGGCGGACTGGGGGGAAAATATACTAAATGTAAGATATGGAGTATAGTATAATAGCAATACTTAGACAATGGTCTTCCATAATTTGTTACAAATATTTCACAACAACGCAAGGTATTGATGGTAGGTGAGGAGTCCTGTGTAATGCTATGCGTGTTTGTTTTGTAAGTTCACAACTTTTACTATACATTTATTGTTTATATATGTTCATGTATGAGTGGTATACTTCAATAAAATTTTTAAAATGAAAGACAAAATTAACTGGGTATAGATGTGTGAGTCTATTTCTGCACTTCTAATTCTGTTTCACTGATCTATTTGTCTTTGTGTTAGCACCACACAATTTTGATTACTGTTGCTTTGTAGAACAATTTGAAATCAGAAAGTGTAAGCCTTCCAACTGCTCTTTTTCAAGACTGTTTTGACTATCTAGGGCCCCTTAGCATTCCATTAATTTGTTTTTTTGTTTTTTTTTTAAGAAACAGTCTTATCACTTTTATTTATTTTATTTTATTTTTTTAAGATTTATTTTATTTATTATTTCCCTTTCCCCCTGTTGTCTGCTCTCTCTGTCCATTTGCTGTGTGTTCTCCTGTGTCCGTTTGCATTATCCAGCAGCACTGGGAAACTGCGTCTCTTTTTTGTTGCATCGTTTTGCTGTGTCAGCTCTCCACGTGTGCGGCGCCGCTCCTGGGTGGGCTGCACTTTTTTTCATGCGGGGTGGCTCTCTTTTAGGGCACAATTCTTGTGTGTGGGGTTCCCCTACACAGAGGCACCCCTTCATGGCACGGTACTTCTTGCACGTGGCAGCACTGCATATAGACCAGCTCACCACATGGGTCAGGAGGCCCTGGGGATCGAACCCTGGACCCTCCATATAGTAGGTATATGCTCTATCAGTTGAGCGACGTCTGCTTCCCACCATTCCATTAATCTGAGTATTGGTTTTTCCATTCCTGCAAAAAAGGCTGCTAGAATTTTAATAGAATTAACATCGAATTTAGAATGCTTTGGGCAATATTGACATTAACAATGTTGACTCTTCCAATCCACGAACATGGAGTGTCTTCCCATTAATTAGGTCTTCTTTAATTTCTTTCAAAAGTATTTTGTAGTTTTCAGTACACAAGTCTTTTGTATCCTCAGTTAAATTTATTCCTATATATTTTATTCTTTTAGATATTATTGTAAATGGATTGTTTTATTAATTTCCTTTCTGGATTGTTCAGTGCTAGCATATGGGAAAACTCATGGTTTTTGTGTATTGCTCCTGTAGTATATGGGAACATACTTCTTTTTTTAAAAAATTTCCCCTCCCTGCTTGCAGCTTGCTTGCTGTCTACTCTCTGTGTCCATTTGCTGTGCACGCTTCTGTGTTCTCACTTGTCTCCCTTCTTTGTTGCATCACCTTGCTGAGTTGGCTCTCTGTGGCGCTTGCAGGCTGGGCAGCTCTTCGCAGTGTGTGGGCCAGCCTGCTGTCACAAGGAGGCCCTGGGATGCGAACCCAGGGCTTCCCACATGGTAGACAAGAGCCCAACTGATTGAGCCACAGCCACTTCCCACATACTTCTTTTTGTTTGTTTGTTTTTGGTTTTGTTTTTATTTTTATTTTCACACTTTTTTTTGTGTGTGTTGAGCTTGTTGATCTTGCTGCTTTGATGATTTCATTCATTATCTCTATTAGTTATCTTGTGCATTCCTTTGGATTTCCTGTATATAAGATCATGCTGCCTGCAAGTAGAGATAGTTTTACTTCTTCCTTTCCAATATGGATAATTTTAATTTTTCTTCCGTAATTGCTCTGGCAAGGTTTTCTGATACAATATCAAATAGCAGTGGTGCAAATAGGCTTTTTTTTTTTTTTAGGTAGACCAATAAAAAGAATTTATTTGGGAAATGGGGAAAAGAACAGAGCATGCTGAGAAATGAGAGAGAAAGACAGAAATACACCAAGATTTGATGCAGGCTCCTCCTCTAGGTAGAGGGAGCTGAAAACAGGCATTCTTGTCTCATTCCTGATCTTAGGAGGAAAGATTTAATTCTTTCACCATTGAGTATGATGTTAGCAGTGGGTTTTTCATAAATGACCTTTATCACATTGAAAAAGTTTCTTTCTATTCCTACTTTTCTGAGTGTTTTTTTTTTTGTCAAGAAAGGGTGTTAGAAAATGTCTAGTGCCCTTTCTGTATCTATTGAGATAATCATCTGAGTTTTTTCCTTCATTCTATTTATGTAGTAGATCACATTGATTGATTTTCATATGTTGAATTCCTAGGATGAATCCCACTTGGTCATGGTTATAATCCTTTTAATATGACACTGGATTTTGTTTACTAAAAAGTTTACCAAGCATTTTTACATCTATATTCATACATGCAATTGGTCCATAATTTTCTTTATTTGTGATGTATTTACTAGGCTTTGGTATCAGACTAACATTGACCTCATGAAATGAATTAGGGATTGTTCCCTCCTTTTGAATTCTTTAGAAGAGTTTGAAGAGGATTGATATTAATTACTCTTTAAGTGTTTGGTAGAAATCACCAGTGAAACCATTTGCTCCTGACTTTTCTTGGTGGAAGGTTTGGATTACTGATTCAATCTCTGCACTTAGGGGTTTTGTTTTTTTTCTATTTCTTCTTGAATCAGTTCAGGTAATTGATGTATTTCTAGGAATTTTTGCATTATTTCTAGATTATTTAGCTTGTTGGCATACAATTGTTTATAATATTCTTTTTATGATGCTTCTTACTTCTGTAAAGTCGCCATTTTCCTTTCTGATTTTGGATCTTTTCCCTTTTTTTGCATCTTTTCTCTTTTTTTTTTTCTTTGCCAGTCTACCTAAACATTTGTCAATTTTATCCAGAGAGATAATTTTTGTTTTTTTTTTAATTCTCTCAGTAGTTTTTCTATTACTTATTTATTTACCTACACTCTAGTCTTTATTTCCTTTCTTGTGCTAAATTTTTGTTTCCTTTGTCCTTGTTTTTCTAGTTCCTCAAGATTTAAAGTTAGGTTATTGATTATAGATCATTATTCTTTTTTAAATACAACCATTCATAGCTGTAAATTTTCTTCCATGACTGCTTTCATGGCATCTCATAAATTTTGGCATGTGATATTTTTGTTTTTAATTTTCTAATTTCCCTTGTAATTTCTTCCTTGACTCATTGGTTGTGTAAGAGTACACTGTTTAATTTCCACTTACTTGTAAATTTTCCAGTTTTCCTTCATTATTGATTTCTAGCTTGTGGCAGTTTGATATAATTGATGGACTCCAAAAAGAAATGTTAGATTATGCTTGTAATCTGATCTGTACCTGGGCATGATTGAGTTATGATTAGAGTCCCACCCAAGGGGTGGGGACTCACAGATAAAAGGCATGGAGAAGAACAGAGTTGAGGGCTTTTAATGTTGGGATTTTGATTTTGGAGTTTGATGCTGAAGTCTTAAACTGGAGCTCTGGGAAATCAGCACGCAGAGGAAAGAGAAGCCAGCCCCAGGAAGGAAGGAACCTTGAAGCCAGAGTAAAGCAAGCCCCAGGAACGTAGGAACCCAGGAAGCCTGAACCCTTGCAGACGTCAGCAGCCATCTTGTTCCTAACAGACTTTGGTGAGGGAAGTAACTTATGCTTTATGGCCTGGTATCTGTAAGCTCCTACCCCAAATAAATACCCTTTATAAAAACCAATCAATTTCTGGTATTTTGCATTAGCACCCCTTTGGCTGACTATTACATAGCTTCATTACACTGTGGTCCTAGGTGTTTACTTATGTATTTTAGTTTGCTAAAAGCTGTCAAAAAATAATGTACCAGAAATGGGTTGGCTTTTACAATGGAGGGGTACTGGCTTGCAAGCTTATAGTTCCAAGGCTGAGAAGTGTCCAAATAAAGGCAGCATCAGGCAATGCTCTCTCCCCGAAGACTGACCACCAACAATAAGGCACTTGGCAGTGTCTGCTGGTCTCTGCCTTCTCCTCCAGGCTCTGTTGCTTTCAGCTTCTGGCTGCTCCATCTGTGCCTTTTTCTTTCAGCTTCTGTGGGTTCCTCCCTGAGCTCCTGTGGTTTTTCTCTCTGTTTCTCTATATTCATCCCATTTATAAAAGACTCCAGTAAGAGGATTAAAACCCACCCTGGGCCACACCCTACTGAAATACTCTAAGCAAAGGCCCTTAACTGAAATGACCTAACCAAAAGGTCCCACCTACAATAGTGCACACCACAGGAATGTGCTTTAAGGACGTGCTCTTTTCTGGGGTCCATAAAGGACTCAAACTACCACATTATGATTTCAGTATTTTAAAATGTATTCATATCTCTCTTGTGTCCGAACATGTGGTCTATCCTAGAGAATGATCCCTGTGCACTTGAAAACAATGTGTGTTCTATCCTTGTTTGGTGAATTATTCTATATATGTTGGCTAGATCTAGTTGGTTTATAGTATTGTTCAGGTCCTCTATCTCCTTGTTGATCTTATGTCTGGATGTTCTATCCAGTATTGAAACCTCTAAATATTATTGTAGAACTGCCTATTTCTCCTTTCAATTCTGTCAATGTTTGCTTCACATATTTTGGCATTCAGCTATTAGGTGTATATATGTTTATAATTATTGAATCTTTTGTTAGTTTGACCTCTTTATCAAAATATAATGTCCTTCTTTGTCTCTTGTAACAGTTTTTGACTGAAAGTCTCTTTTGTCTGGCATTAGTATGGCCTAGCCACCCTCACTCCCTTTTGATTACTATTTGCATGAAATATTTTCCCCATCTTTTCACTTTCATCCTATTTGTATCTATGGATCTAAAATGGGTCTCTTACAAAAGCAGCATATATTTAGGTGATGTTTCTTTATCCATTCTGGTGATCTGTGCCTTTTTTTTTTTTTTTGAGAAAATCAGCATCTAACTTAAAGAGATTTATTTATTTATTTATTTACTCCCCCCCTTCCTCTCCCTTTCCCCTCCCCCACTCTGCTGTTTTTGCTGTCTATGTCCATTTGCCATGTGATCTTCTATATCTATTTCTCTTTTAGTCTTCTAATTTTTTCCCCTCTAGAATTCACCGGGATCTGATCCTGGGGATCTCTGATGTGAAGAGGTTCCCTGTCAGTTGCGCCACTACAGTTCCTGGTCTCTGCTGTGTTTCACCTTGACTCTCCCCTTTGTCTCTCTTTTGTTGCATCATCATCTTGCTGCGTGACTCACTTGCATGGGCACTGGCTCATGGCATGAGCACTGGCTCATCACATGGGCACTTACGTGGGCACTGGCTCACTGTGTGTGCATGCCTTCTCTTCTCTTTTACCAGGAGGCCCCAGGGATCAAACCCGGGTCCTCCCATATGGTAGGTGGAAGCCCTATCACTTCTGCTTCCATGTGCCTTTTGTTTGGAGAGTTTAACCCATTTACATTTAGGGAAATTACTGATAATATCTACTTCTTTCATTTGGCTAATTGTTTTTCATAGGTCTTAAATCTTCGTTGTCCATCTTCTCCGCCATTCCTGCCTTTCTTTTTGTTTAGGCGGTCTTTTATAATGAGTCATTTTGAATCACTTATACTTTTCCTTTTTTTTCAGGTAAAGGGGCTGGGGCTCAAACCTGGTACCTTGTATGTGGGAAGCTGGCCTTCAACCACTAAGCCACATTAGCTCCTCTGAGTTTTTTTTTTAAGATTAATTTATTTATTTATCCCCCCTCATTGTTTTGCACTCACTGTCTGCTCTCTGCGTCCTTTGCTGTGTGTTCTTCTGTGTCTGCTTGTCTTCTCTTTAGGCAGCACAGGGAACCAATTCTGGGACCTTCTAGTGTAGGAGTGAGGCACTCAATCTCTTGTGTCACTTCAGCTCCCTGGTCTGATGTGTCTCTTATTGTCTCTCCTCTGTGTCTCTTTTTGTTGCATCATCTTGCTGCACCAGCTCTCTGCACAGGCTAGTACTCTGTGCAGGCCAGCACTCCTGCATAGGCCAGCTCATCACATGGGCCAGCTTGCCTTCACCAGGAGGCCCCAGATATCAAACCCTGGACCTCCCATGTGGTAGATGGGAGCCCAGTTGCTTGAGCCACATCTGCTTCTCCTGAGTTGTTTTTTTCATTTGTTTGCTTGTTGTTTGTTTTTTTGTTTTTAAGAGGCAATGGGAACCCAACCTAGGACCTCTCATGTGGGAAGCAGGAGCTTAATGGCTTGAGCCACATCCACTTTCCCTTATCCTTTCCTTTCATATAGAACTTTTAGATATTTTCTTTATGGTTACTATGGGGAATACATATAGCATACTAAATTGATTATAATTTAGTTTGTATGATTCCAACTTGAGTTCAATAGCCTATACATCACCATACATATATCCCTTTGTCCCTCCCTTTTATATTGTTCATATCACAAAATAACATCCTTATGCATTGTCTGCCCAGTAACAAATATATTTCTGATGCATTTGAATTTTCAGCCTTAAAAGAAGTAAAAGTTAGGATTACAAATGAAAAAATAATACTGGTATATATATTTACAGGTATTGTTATTTATACCAGAGATTTTTTAAAAAATTTATTTCTCTCCCCTTCCCCCCTCCTGCTCCAGTTGTCTGTTCTCTATGTCTATTTGCTGCGTGTTCTTCTTTGTCCACTTCTGTTGTTGTCAGCGGCATGGGAATCTGTGTTTCTTTTTGTTGTGTCATCTTGCTGTCAGCTCTCCGTGTGTGCGGCGCCATTCCTGGGCAGGCTGCACTTTCTTTTGCTCTGGGCGGCTCTCTTTATGGGGTGCACTCCTTGCGCATGGGGCTCCCCTACGCAGGGGACACCCCAGTGTGGCACGGCACTCCTTGTGTGCATCACCACTGTGCATGGGCCAACTCCACACGGGTCAAGGAGGTCCGGGGTTTGAACCACGGACCTCCCATGTGGTAGATGGATGCCCTAACCACTGAGCCAAGTCCGCTTCCCAGAGATCTTTATTTCTTCATGTAGCATCAAGATTCTGCCTAGTGTCCTTTCCTTTCAAAATGGAGGACTCCCTTTAGCATTTCCTTAAGGCAGGTCTAGTAGTAATAAACTCTCAGTTTTTGTTGGTCCAGAAATCTGTTAAATTCTCATTTCTGAATGGCAGTTTTGCCAGGTATATCATTCCCTGGTAACAGCTTTTTTTCTTTCAGAACTTTAAATATACGTCCTCCTACTTCTGGCCTCCATAGTTTCTATTGAGAAATTGGATGTTGATTTTATTAAGGATTTCATGTATGTGACATTTTGCTTTTCTCTTGCTGTTTTTAAGATTCTGTCTTTGTCCTTGACATTGGAAAGTTATCATAACGTGTCCCAGTGTAGATCTGTTTGGGTTCATTTGCTTGGTGTTTGTTGAACAACTTGGATTTGTATATTCATATATTTCATCAGATTTGGGAAGTTTTCTGCCATTTCTTCAAATGTTTTTGGGTCCTTTATCTCACTTTTCTTATGGGACTTCTAGGATGCACATATTGGTATGCTTGATGATGTCCCACAATTTCTCAGGCACTTTTTTTTTCCATTAATATTTTATTTCTGTTCCTCAACCTGGACAATCTGACTGTTTCATCATTGAGTTTGCTGATCCTTTCTTCTGCCTCCTCCAATTGGCTCTTTAGCCCTTCAACTGATTTTTTTTTTTTTACTTCAGTTATTGTATTTGGAGTTTCAGATTTTCCATTTAGTTTTCTTTATAATTTCTATCTAATTACTGAAATACCCTCTGTGATCATATATTGTTTTCCTGATTTTCTTTACTTCTTTGTCCATGTTTTCATTTAATTCACTGACCCTATTTATAAGAGTTGTTCTAAACTTGAATCTCTGGACTGGCCAGTGCCAGCTGGGCCCTGAGCCTCAGCACAGTTGCAACTCCTACTCTCCAGTTCGTTGGACTACCCAGGTCAGGTAACAGGGAGGTGAAGAGAGTCAACCACCACACCAGGAAACTGAAAGAGTCTACAACTGCAAGCAGGAGAATCCCATCCATCAACCATGTGGGATCTAAGTCCCCTCTAGATTTAGAGGTGGAGTGGACATCACTATCCCAGGGTCCAGAGGATGGAGGAACAAAATATGGATTAGAGTGGACTACTGGTATTCTACTATAGAACTATTGTAACTAGTAATGGAAGAAGCTGTAGCACTGATCTGGAGAAAGTGGCCATGGTAGTTGCTGAGGGCAGGGAGAGGGAAGAAGAGATGTGATGTGGGATCATTTTTGGGACTTGGAGTTGTTCTAAATGATATTGCAGGGACAGATGCAGGACATTATATATCCTGCCATAACCCACTGAATGTACTGGGGGAGAGTGTAAACTACAAAGTAAACTATAATCCATCCATGTGGTGCAGCAGTGCTCCAAAATGTATTCACCAAATGCGATGAATGTGCCATAATGATGGGGTGTGGGGTATGTGGGAACCTCTTATATTTTTCAATGTAACATTTTTTGTGGTCTATAGCTTTAAAAAAATACAATAAAAAATAAATGCTCAAAAAAAAGTCAACGAGACATTTTAATTTTAAAAATTTCTAAAATCTTTGATTAGTAATTCCAGAGACTATGCTTCCTCTACAATAATTTTTATCAAATTCTTTTTTTCCTGTGACCGGGCCATTCTTTTCTGTCTCCTTTTGTGTTTTTAATTTTTTTGTTGAGAATTTAACATTCTGAGTATTATTTTGTGTTCTCCCTGGAAATCTAGTTCTTCTACTCTTCAGTCCTTCAGACAAATAACAAGAAGAAAACAAAAAAACAAAAAAGGAGGCAGAAAAAAGAGAAGAGGGAAAAAAAGAAAAATTTACTAATAGACAGACAAAACCCCACCCCACCCCACCCCACTCGCACACACAAAACCAAGGAAAACATAATGAAGAGCACTGCCTCTTGAAGCCTCTTGTTATGTGCCAGTGGGAAGCCAGAAGCTGGTACTTTTGAGGCTGAAACCTAGGCCAGAGTCCCTCAGGGATCTGCCAGACCCAAAAGTATAAAACAGAGAAGAAGAAAAGCAACCAAAAAACACAAAAACAAAACAAAAAAGAAAGAAAGGAAAGAGAAAGAGGTACACTGGCTCTTTGTGTCCTGGTAGATGCTGGAGGGAGGCCAGAAGGTACTGCTGCAGACAGAGCTAAAACCAGGGCAAGAGTATATGCTGTGCCTTTAGAAATTTGCCAGACCAGGAAATGTCCACACACAGAAGGGGGAAGAAATACTAGTTCCACCTCCAGGTGGATACTGGTGGGAGGTGGAAAGTGCCATCTACATCATGAACCACAGCCTTGGTCTCAAATGTCCATTCTGGTTCCAGGATAGCCATGTAGTTAATTCCTGTCTTTGTTTCCACACCTTTCATTTTTCTAGTGGAGGGACCAATTTGTAAAACTTCCTACTCTGCCATTTTGTATCTGCCCCAAAGAATGATCTTGATTTCACTTTTTTTTTCCACGCAAAAATTCTTTGACACTTTCCTTAAGGTGTTGGTGGGGTAAATCCAAATTGTGCCAAAAAAGATCCAGTAAAATGTAAACTTAAATTCTGCTTGAAAGTAAATTGCGGGAAGCGGATGTGGCACAAGTGATTGGGCTCCTATCTACCGTATAGGAGGTCCAGGGTTCGATTCCTATGGCCTCTTGGTGAAGGCAAGCTGGCCCACATGGCAAGAGGACACAGCAGAAAGAGACACAGAGGAGAGACAATAAGAGATGCAGCAGACCAGGGAGCTGAGGTGGTGCAAGAGATTGAGCTCCTCTTGCCCACTCTGGAAAGTCCCAGGGTCAGTTCCCAATGCTGCCTAAAGAGAAGACAAGCAGACACAGAAGAATACACAGTGAATGGGCAATGAGAGCAGACAACAAATTTTTTTAAAAAAGTAAATTGCAATGAGAAGCCTGTGGGTTTTTTGGTTTCAGTGTGAAGATGGAGAGTCAGAGTGCTGGAGAAGTGAAGAGCAGAGACAATGGGTCTGAATGTAGTGATTTGATCTGCCAGCTGTGTGAACTGAGAAGTTGCCTACCCACCCTGCCTCCATTTTCTAATTTATAAAATGGGACTCTTGTTTTAAGTGTATGTAAAACACTTAAGACATAAGCTTTCAACAAAAGTTACCATAATGTATTGATAATAGTAGTTGCAATTGTGGGAAAGATGTTGATACAGCAAAAGACATATCACCTTGACATCTGATCCATTTAGCCTCTTAATTTAATTGGCAACCAGTGTTGAAAGCCCTATTTCTTAAAGAAAGGAGTAAGAAACAGACTCATACTTCCCCATAGCTTACTTTGCCCACACCGTGGAACAGAATGCTGGAATTCTCCCAGACATCCATTAAATCCATTGTTTTGTATCTTCATCCTCAAGCCAAGGAGGTTGTTGTTGGCAAGTCTGTATCATGGACACCATCTACACCAAGAAGTCTCAAGCTCTTTTTTTTTTTTTTTTATCTCAGCAGGGCCTGGGGTTGGAACCCTGGACCTTGTATGTGGGAAGCCGTTGCCCAACCACTGAGCCACATTGGCTCCCCTGAGTTGGTCTTTTCATTTGTTTTGCTTGTTTGTTTATTTTTGTTTTAGGAGGCACCAGGAACTGAACCTGGGACCTCCCGTGTGGGAGGCAAGCGTTCAACCACTTGAGCTATATCTGCTGCCTTAAGCTCTCTTGAGCAGGAGTGTGGCACATTATGGTTACAATGGCCCCCAACAAATCACGCCTCCTTAATATTCCTCCCATTAAGGGGTGGAGCCTCTCCTACACTCCCTGAAGCCGGGCTGGCCTGTATGTTGCTTAAACCAATAGAATGCAGCAAAAGGGATGCTGGTGGAGCTCCCAACCTAAGCCTTAGGAAGTCTTGTGGCTGCCCTCTCACTCTCCTGGCTGTGAAGAAGCCCAGCCTACTAGAGGATGAAAAGACCAAGATGCCCTGCAGTCATGTGAGGAAGACCCCCGGCGGTCCTCCAGCCCCCATCAAGAGGCACCAGCTAACACCACATGGAGTGGAGACGAGTCATCCCAACCATCTCTCCTCACCTACAGGGCAGTGAGCAGTGAAACGGTTGCTGTTTGAAATGGGGTTTGTTATGCAGCAATTGATAACTGATACAAGAAGCAACATTCACAACCATTCTGCAGTGTGTCCTGGTATCTATGGATTCCCACCTGCAGCGACACCCACAGGGTGCTGCCACCCTGGGTTTTCACATGCAGCAGGTCTTCCTCAAACCCTGGAAATCTGCCCCAGTGTCCTCTTCCCATCTTCTCTCCCAGAGAGGCATCTTGACCTTAAGAACTCTTGGGTTTTCAGCAGTAGCCATGAAGGTGACTGAGATTGAGTTTCCTTACTCATAGAGACAAACCCTTACCAAAGAGTGGGAACTGGGCTGGGAGGAGGGGCAAAGGATTTTCATGGGAATCACCCTGTGAGGCCATCACTATTGCAAGAAGCAGGGTCATGGTGAATTCCCTTTTCCAAAGTGGTCATGAGGTAGGGGGAATCCAGAAAACACACCAGGACCATTTCCTCCTTCACTTTCTTGCTTTCCTGGTGAAGTAACAGTTTGTGGCAAGAGAAGCTCAAAACAGAGAACTTGTCATCGCAGATGGCTCATGGAGCCAGCTGGTTAGTTCTAGAACTGCCAACAGCCAACGACTTTATGTTCTCCAGGAGACAGTGGATCTGACAAGATGCTATACATCTTGGTAAAAAAAAAATTGGAGCTCAGTGGCGTGGCCAGCACTATCTAATCAAGATGGTGGACACGGAGAGCCAGATTTACCCCCGACTCTACCTGAGGCTGGTGTATGAGTCAGCCAAAGGGGTGCTGATGCAAAATACCAGAAATTGGTTGGTTTTTATAAAGGGTATTTATTTAGGGTAGGAGTTTACAGATACCAGGTCATAAGCATAAGTTACTTCCCTCACCTAAGTCTATTTTTGCATGTTGGAGCAAGATAGCTGCCAACATCTACAGGAGTTCAGACTTCCTGGGTTCCTTTCTACCAGGGTCTTGCTTTTCTCTGGGTTCAGGGTTCCCCTCTTCCTGGGACTTGCTTCTGTTTCCTCTGTGAGCTTAATTCCTGGGGCTCCAGCTTAAGGCTTCAGCATCAAACTCCAACATCAGAAATCCTCAATTTTGTCCTTTGCCATGCCTTTTATCTGTGAGTCTCCACCCACCGAGGGGTGGGGACTCAACGCCCTAATGATGTGGCCCATCAAAGCCCTAATCATAACTTAATCATGCCCAGGTACAGACCACATTACAAATATAATCCACTATCTATTTTTGGAATTCATAACCATATCAAACTGCTACAGCTGGTGATCTAGAAATCCCATTATTTGAAGCATTCCTGTAAGGAATGGGAAACGTTCAGGAGATCTCTCAATCCATTGGTGACGAAAGCTCCAGAAGCTTTAGTTTTGCAGAATATCAGTATTGAGAAGGTGGTCCAGGATCAGATGGCTCTGTTATTACAGTTGCCCTTTCAGCAGCTCCAAGTCCTTCATCTGTCACTTTACCAGCGGCACTGGTGGGTCTCTCAGTGGAGCATTAAACATTGAGTGTGGAATCCAGCCACCGTCACAGAGTCAATGTGTGGGAAGCCTGCAGTTTGTTTTGGACAGATGCCAAGATCTGAAAAAGCAAAAGTTCTTACATATGTGATAGAGAAGATTCCAGAACTGTAGATCTCAAATCCCTTGCCAAGAGTATTCATGACGGGAAGCGGACTTGGCCCAGTGGTTAGGGCGTCCATCTACCACATGGGAGGTCCACGGTTCAAACCCCGGGCCTCCTTGACCCGTGTGGAGCTGGCCCATGCGCAGTGCTGATGCCCGCAAGGGGTGCCCTGCCACGCAGGGGTGTCCCCTGCATAGGGGAGCCCCACGCACAAGGAGTGTGCCCCGTAAGGAGAGCCGCCCAGCGTGAAAGAAAGTACAGACTTCTCGGGAATGGTGCCACCCACACGGAGAGCTGACACAAGATGACGCAACAAAAAAAGAAACACAGATTCCCGTGCCGCTGACAACAACAGAAGCGGACAAAGAAGAAGACACAGCAAATAGACACAGAAAACAGACAAGGGGGTGGGGTGGGGAAGAAATAAATAAATCTTTTAAAAAAAAAGAGTATTCGTGAGGCCTGGTTGAAGAGCTTCTATATGAACAAGGTCGAGGCCAGAGTCATCCTTGAAGGCCAAGGCAGTCACAATCCAGATGCTTTTGCTGCTGTTTTTCAAAGAGTGTGAAGTGTTCGGATTGTAATATGACAGCAAGAGTAGTCAAGAATTATTGGAGAAACACATATTAAATGCTGAGAAAATCTCATTTATTCAAAAGGCAAATGAAAGTCGATGGAAGTGGAAGCAGTTCATTCCGAAATTTCTGAGTTCAAAACTTCACAGCATCTCCTCTTTTCTTGGTTTGACCTATTTCACAACAGCCAAGTTATTATAATTATTATGCTGTTAACATACCAAAAAATTGAGTTAACAACCTACCTTGTACTGGGGTTCTTAAGTGCATTTTTAAAAAGTCTCTAAGGAGTAGGTATAGCTCAGTGGTTTGAATGCCTACTTCCCATGTACCAGGCCCCAGGCTCAATCCCCAGTACTTCCTACAAACAAACAAACAAACAAAACTCTGTCTTTAAATCAAAAAAAAAAAAAAAAAAAAGGAAAAAATAAGCCATTCCCTTCCCACTCAAAATGTGGGAAGTGCATCCTTTCTCCCAAAGCTACTCCCTTCCCCAACCCCTCCCCATGTATTTTTCTTTAATGAGAGGACACTGATAACTCACAGCTTTAAAAGGATCATTTATTTACAGGAACTTTTTTTGTCTTTTTGGACAGTTCTGGACCTTTCCATAGCACCTAAGATTGCTACCCTTCTACACTTCGTCACCTGCCCAACCTAAAATCATTCTGTCCCACCCCCATAGTTAAATAAGTCTACGTTTCCATTATGGAACTAGTCTCAGAGCTGCCTTCAAAGGGAGGGATGGCCCAAGGTTGGTGAAAAAAGATATTTTGCCTTCTTCCCATGGGAAAAAACCCCAAACCCACCCAGATGCCCAGCCACAATCCCAGGGGCTGCTCCTTTTCCGTTCCCTGCCGCTGCCTCCTCCTCTGCTCACCTGCTACCTCTGGATAGGCCCCAGGGCCTGGCCCAATCCCTTACCCCAAATGACTCATTCAGCCTGGCCTTAGATACTACCCACTTGCCCAAAGCTCCCAAATTCCTGTCTCCAGCCGACCTCTCCCTGGAAATCCCCCTCATTTCTCCCACCCCCACTTGACTTCTCCCAGACTAGTGAGGTCTGCGCAAATCTTCACTCACTTCCCATCCTCGCCCATCTCCCCCAAATCGCTGGTGACACCAGCAGTGAATACCCAAATGTGCAGAACGAAAGCCCTGCCTTCAGCCTGGATGGCCCCCTTTTTTGGCACCCCTCACCTCCAATCCACCGGCACACAGACCACCCAGACACCAGCGCCGCCCCCTCCGCCCCCGCCCCCGCGACCACCGACCACCGTCCCCGCCGCCTGCCCTGCTGCAGGTGCCTCCCACCGTCAGCCCAGCCTCCCGCCCTCCCCACGCAGCAGCCCCTGTGATCCTTCAAAAGCAGAAGTCGGACAGGTCAGTGCTGCGCCAGGAACTTCTCGCCGCACGTGGGAGCTGGGCAGCGGTGCCCTCTGAGGGCGGCCGGCAGGGGCTTTCTCCTCCACGACCCCCTCCGGCCTGCAGCCATTCGTGACCACTTCTTCCAGAAGTCTCTGTAGGGAGTCAGTTAAGCCCTTCCTTGTCCCGGGTCGTGCTCCGGGGCTCGCGGGGGCGGCTGGCCTCGTGGGCTGTGTGCCAGCTGTCCACGATCGCCTCTCAGCGGCCGGGGCGCCGTCAGCACCTGCTCGGCGACCCTCCCCGGCGCCCCTCTGCGCAGGTCTCCTGGCCGGCGAGCGTGCTGCGAAGCTTGGCCAGCAGAGGGCGCCGCGGGGACACGCGGGAGGAGGGGGCCCCGGGCGCTGCCGCCCCGCACAGCTCAGGGCCGCTGCCCCGCCCGCACGTCCCCGCGCCCAGTCCAGGCTTCACCTGCACCCGCACCTCCACGCCCTCTCCACGCACCTGGGCCTGGCCAGCATCGCCTCGGGCAGTCACCACCGCAGCCCGCTCCCCGGCGGCAGGAGACTCCTACCCATTTCACCGATGGGACCACTGAGGCTCAGAGGGGTCCAATCCTTCACCCAAGGTCACACGTCTGGAGAGGCGCTGCCCGGTCACGGGGACTCCCCACCCATCTCCTTGGCCAGTCCCGCTTCACCTCTGTTAAGCACAAAGGCAAACCTGGAGGCCAGCTCGGAAAGGGGGTCTGGCTCAGCGGCCCCTGGGGGTGGGGTGGCCGCGTCCTGCACGGTCCTGGGTCCTGAAGCGCAGCCTGCTCTGGTCCCTGGGAACCCCCATGAGACGGGCGGTGCCCCTGGGGCCCCTCCTCACCCCGACACCCCACCCCACCCCGGCCTTCGTCACCCGACCCCAGCCAGCCCCGTGGCACCCGGGCACCAGGGAAAGGAGCCCTTGTCTCCCACTCGCCCTGGCCTGGGGCTTGGGCCACGGGCAGACCCTCTGTGGGGCCAGCCCAGGAGGCCCACCGTCTCCAGCTCCCTCAGCCAGAGTCCCCAGGGCCCCTGCCTGCTGCGCCCACCCCGCCTTCCCTGCGTCCTGAGCCCCTGTGCACGTGGCCCCGGGAGTCACAGCTGCCCTCAGCTCAACCCCCATGCACAGCTCCCCCCCAAAGCGAGTCTCAGGCTTGGGGGTCCCGTGCGGGCAAGGGGAGCCGGCAGAAACCCGAAGAGCAGGCTCAGGACTGCCTGGGGGCAGAGAGGCGAGCCAGGGGTCCCCCACCAGGCTGCGGCGACAGCTCGGTCTTGTTGACGCCTGGCTCTGGAGCCACGAGTCCATAAATTCCTCCCACCATGTGCTCTTTGTCCTAGCAGCCTGGCAAAATAAGCCACCAGGTCTCCAGGTTTAATCAGCGATACCTGCCTTCCGTTTCTGGCCCTTTGTAAGCCACCCTCCATGGCGGTGCCAGGACGTGGTTCTAAAAGGCAAACCCTCCTCTGGTTGAGTTCCTGCTGAAGCAGGCTAGCAAAAGAGGGACTCGATCAACCGATCTGGGACCTGGCAAGGAGTCCCTGTGTCCTCTGGTACCCCCAAGCTGGCTGCTGGAAGCCCCCATGAGATCCTCCCATTCAGAACCAGACTTCCTCCAGCAGCCAGGAGAAGCCCTGGGTGCTCTCCAAGGGCCTTATCACTGGGCCCGGCAGGGGATTGAGGGGTGGGGTAATCAATCAAGACCAGCAGCTGGGGTCCCGCCCTGTCATTAGCAAAGGGCGGGATAATTCGTGGTTTAAAAAGAAAGCTCAGAGGCCTTTCGCTCTCTCTTGCCTTTTGACCCCACTTCTGGCCTCCTTCGCCCCCGCCTGATCAATACACAAGTGAACTGGGGGTTTAGGACCTATGAAGAGGAATTGTAGTCCGCGAAGCGGCCCCCTTTGTCACTCCTCAGCCCCTTCCTCTCCACCTGGGATTTCCTCCCATTTCTCTTCCCCCCCTACCTTAATAAGTGACTGGCCTCATCGATGTGGCATCATCAACGTGCTCTTGAATTTCATTTCTCGCTGTTTAGTCAAGAACCTAGACAAAATCCAGCTACCCCTCTGCGGCTGCTCCTTTCCCAAACCAAAGCTCTGCGACCTCAGGTCTTTCTGTCGCATCGGCCTACCACGTGTAGTTTATTAACGACGTTCTTTAAATCCTCTCACTTTTTAGTTGATGTCAGTTTACTTTCAAAGGCAAACTAAATACTGTAAATGGAGAACCAGTGTCGCTTGACACAAATGGAAGGCAGCTGTAAAAAGAAATACGGTGGCAGCAACGCGCTGTGGTTAAATAGCGCCGGCTCGCGCGGCCCGCCGGGAGCTGAGTCCAAAGCCCGTCCTTGCCTCGCTTAGAAGGGAGAGCAGCCGGTGCTGGGATGAAGGCAGGGGAACCACAGGATGCCTTCTCTTGGTGTTGTCGGAGGTGGTGAAGGAGAAGGGGAAAGGGGGCAGCGGCTTCTGAAGGGATTCGCGGGGCTCTGGCCCACGCTTGGAGGCATCCTGGCTCACAGAAGAAAAGCTAAATTTCTTATTTCCATCTAAAAGGCTTTCCGGACTCTCTCCGACCCCTTTCCACCTCTTTCCAGCAGGTGCTCTAAACCCTGGCCATAAATCCATTTACCTCCCAATTCACTCCCACGTAATTGACCTCTGTTAAGAGTAGGTATGCAGTGAGGGCAATAAAAGACTACATGGACACGGAGCAATCTTTGAATAGCACAAGTTAAACTGCCCACCCGCCTTCCTTAAACGGACTCCAGGACTCCTTCCCGATTTCCCGAGATGTCGACTTCTACCCGCCTCTTCAGCTGCGGGGCAGAGCGGGCTCGTGCTGACGGGGGCTGGAAGGGAGGCGGCCTCGTCCTCCCGGAATCCCACCTGCGCTGCACCTGGGCCCTTCCACGCCCCCCAGATCCCCGCAGGTGGGAGAGTGCTCCGGGGACAAGCGCTTGGGCGGCTGGCACGGCCACACTGACCCCTCGGGACTTGGTCAGGGGCTCCTCCTGCGGGAAGCCCTCCTGAGCTCCTCCTGCACTCTCACGCCGGGGGATGGCAAGAGACCAAAAGCCCCGGTGGGCAGAGGCGGCGCCGCCCCTCTGGCCTCCTACCCCTGCCATCCCGTCCCCCCGCCTCGTTCTTTGGGGCTTGGGGGCAGGGAGCTGAGCTTGATGCCCTGCCTCCCCCCCATAGGATGGAGGCTTCTTCTCCTGGGCCTGCAACCAGGGTGGGAGGGGCGCTCAGCCACACACCCCCACCCAACGCTGGCCCTCTCCCAGCATGCCCTGCGGCTGATTGGGCTGGGGGCTGAGGGAGGGGCTGGGGCAGCAGGGGGAGGCCCCAGGAAGGGGGGTGGACAGGTGGGTCCAAATCCTTCGCAGC
Organism: Dasypus novemcinctus; assembly: GCF_030445035.2. Classification (NCBI taxonomy): domain Eukaryota; kingdom Metazoa; phylum Chordata; class Mammalia; order Cingulata; family Dasypodidae; genus Dasypus; species Dasypus novemcinctus. The sequence goes on along the minus strand of NC_080695.1, from coordinate 11,982,702 downwards.
GGGGTCAGGGGTCACAGAACCGGGCCAGGTTGCTCACGATTCTCAAAGTGACCACATGCCTCGGAAAGAGCCTTCCGTTTCCCCAGCCTGCCTCGGGCCTTGCTGCTGTCCTCAGGCTCACAGCTCTGTCGCCCCCGCCCCAGCACTGCCGTCCAAGGCCCCCCATCCATGGCGCTCCAGCTAGACCAGCCCCTGCCTGACACCCTCCGTGGCTCCCCATGGGGTCTCCGGGGTCCCTGTGGAGTCGTGAAGCCCCAGCAGGTGCCCTCCCAGCTCCCCACCTCTCGTCCTCGCTCAGGCCAGGCCTCCCCTGCCCACCACGTCTTCCCAGTCTCTGGCCACCCTTTGGGCATGACTGAAACACTGCGTGAGGGCGCGATGTTAGAAAAAAAGCTGCACCTGCGAGAGAGCAAAAGCTCACCCGACGGTGGAGGAGAAAATGTTTTTCACGATCTTGCAAGAACAGGCACATGCCCTGGATAAAATGGTCAGTGCACAGAGCAACAAGACACAACATACACACCCTAAACCTAACGCGCAGGACCCCCGCTCCCCACTGACGGGGCAATTCAGGGGTTACAGCTTATCCGAGGCTCTAATTCAGCGGTTTCCTGCTCTGAGTTGCCGCTCCCGCTCCCCACACTCCAGGGGCTCAGTGTTGCTTTCACTCCTGGTGCCACTTTTCAAATTCAGTGCCACTTTTCACCATTGGCCCTGCCCTCGCTTTGGAGCTCCTTTTCAAGTTTTTGGCACCAAAACCATTAGACCCCCTTTCCCTCCCTCCTCCAACTGCAGAGCGGGTTTTGGCTTCACCTTTCTGTGAAAACTAAACTGAACCCTTTCCTACAAATCCCCCCTCTTTCTTTTAGACTCTTTCAGTTTTCACAGTTTAGTTTCCCAAATCTGCTAGGAGCCTCCTCCCACTCTTCCCCACAGAGCTCTTCCTCTTTAAGGGATACAAGTGGTCGTGCTTGTGCTGTGTGGGCATCTGTTTGGTTAGGGCTGCTTCAATAAGTTTCTGAGCTAACCCTCGGGCACATGGGATGATGCAACATCCAACTGCTGTGAGTACCCCAGCCACGACGATAAGGGATGTTAGGACAGACAGGGCCACCCCTTTCATTTTTTTTTAAAGATTTATCTATTTATCTATTTATTTATTTAATTCCCCCCCCCCCACGGTGGTTTGTTCCTTTTCTTTTGCTGTCTCTTCTCTGTGTCCATTCACTATGCTTTTTTTTTTTCTTTATCTGCTTGCTTCCCTTTTGTTGCATCATCTTGCTGCACCAGCTCTCCGTGGCGCACGGGCCGTCAGCTCTCCGCGGGCACGGGCCAGCTTTTGCCTTCACAAGAAGGCCCTGGAAGGTGAACCCAGAGCCTCCCATATGGTAGGTAGGAGCCCAACTGATTGAGCCACAGCAGCTTCCCCATCCCTTTCATTTTCCAAACCAGCTTTCTAACCATCCTGTGTGTGGGTTGTCAATGCCAGAATTTTCTGCTAACTCTTTAGATAAGGCTGTTAAGCCTTACAAAGCCTTGGTGATAGTCCCGTCTATCACAGGATATATTATTGGGGATGAAGGTACAGCAACTACCTCCAATCGTAAAACAGACATCTCCTTTTCCTGCTAGCATCACATCCAGGGCTATCCTATTTTCCCACACCCTTTGACTAGTAGGACCCAACTGTTCTGCTATTCCCTTAACTGCATCTCTACTGTAATTGATAAATCTGTTGATTATAATATATATAGTTAATCCAATCCACATTTTTGTTAACGGTGACCCACTAGAACAAGAATGACTCAAGTCCTGCAGCTACCTGATTTCCAGCTTTAAATTCATTTGGGGGAAGCAGACTTGGCTCAATGGATAGAGCATCCACCTACCACATGGGAGGTCCAGGGTTCAAACCCAAGGCCTCCTGACCCATGTGATGAGCTAGCCCATGTGCAGAGCTGCTGCACACAAGAGCCATGCCTCTCAGGGTGGCCCCTGCATAGGGGAGCCCCACATGCAAGGAGTGAGCCCAGCAAGGAGAGCCGCCCAGCATGAAAGAAAGTCCAGCCTGCCTAGGAGTGGCGCTGCACACATGGAGAGCTGATGCAGCAAGATGACACAACAAAGAGACACAGATTCCTGGTGCCGCTGACAAGAATGAGAGCAGACACAGAAGAACACACAGGAAGCAGACTTGGCCCAATGGATAGGGCGTCCGCCTACCACATGGGAGGTCTACAGTTCAAACCCCAGGCCTCCTGGACTGTGTGGAGCTGGCCCATGCACAGTGCTGATGCACGCAAGAAGTGCCCTGCCACGCAGGGGTGTCGCCTGCCTAGGGGAGCCCCACATGCAAGGAGTGTGCCCCGTAAGGAGAGTCGCCCAGCGGGAAAGAAAGTGCAGCCTGCCCAGGAATGGCACCTCACACACGGAGAGCTGACACAACAAGATGATGCAACAAAAAGAAACACGGATTCCTGGTGCCGCTGATAAGGATAGAAGCGGTCACAGAAGAACACACAGCAAGTGGACACAGAGAGCAGACAACTGGGGGTGTGAGGGGGAAGGGGAGAGAAATAAATAAAAAATAAATCTTTAAAAAAAAAAAAAGAAGAATACTCAGCGAATGGACACAGAGAGCAGACAACTGGGGGTGGGGGAGGGGAGAGAAATAAAAATAAATGGTAAAAAAAAATTCACTTGGGACTCCCTGGGAAACTCCTATACTATCTAGATAAATTTGGACATCAAAGGAACCAAGTAAACTTCTTTCCTTTCCCTTTCCCTGGTTTTGGGTTTCTTCCTCTTTTTTATTTTTTTAAGATTTATTTTATTTATTTCCCTCCCCTTTCCCCACATGGTCTGCTCTCTGTTTTCATTTGCTGTGTGTTCTTCTGCATCCGCTTGCACTGTCAGGCAGCACCAGGAAACTGCATCTCTTTTTTGTTGTGTCATCTTGCTGCATCAACTCTCTGCATGTGTGCAATGCCACTCCTGGGGGGGCTGCGCTTTTTTCACGCGGGGCGGCTCTCCTTGCGGGGTGCACTCCTTGCATGTAGGGCACCACTACGTGGGGGCCCCCCCTGTGTGGCACGGCACTTCTTGTGCGTGGCAGCACTGCGCGTGGGCCAGCTTACCACAGGGGTCAGGAGGGACTGGGTTTTGAACCCTGGACCTCCCATATGGTAGGTGGATGCTCTAGTAGATGTTTCCCATCTTCCTCTTTTTCAAATGCCAGGGTAAATGGGATGGCCAATTGAACCAGAGCACAGGTTCCTCCCCACTTCTCAGGTAACACTGGTCAGAGGACGCCCTTTCCACAGTATCATCAAAGATCTATTTGGGGTATGGCCAAACTGGAGAACTTGCCAGTGCTATCCTCACTCACGTTCCATACTCATGTACACAGCGCCATGGTCCCAAGGTCCTGGAGTCCTTTTCCCCCTCTAGAGGGACAGGAAGAGTGACTTCCTGGACCAAGGCAGGAAGCCAGTACAGCTCCGATGTTTCCTTTTTTGACAGGAGGGAAGAGAGAGGACAATGTACTACGGTTTTCACCACGAGTAGCACTCTGGAGGAGGAGCACCATGCACGTAAACTCCCTTTCATGCGCTTCCACACCTAACAGAAAGGGCACGATGTGAGCAGTGGCCGGCCTGTGGCACAAGCGTAACAGGTGCTTTTGTTCAGACTCTGGACTATATATTTAACCCATTCTATTTAGGCACTTGTGTCCCCTGTTTCTATTTCTATGGTCTGCTTTAAATCATCTGCCTTAAGTATCCTGACTGCTTTGGGATCATTCTGAATTGGGAACTTGGCTTTGGTGGGTTTTCCCTTGGTGTCTCTGAAGGGATAGCTGGAGGGGACGTTGTTGACATCGTATCTGCAGGTGAAGGAAGGACTCGCATATGGAACCTTCCCAGAGGATCTCTACCTGTAACATCCATCCGCATCCCATAGAAGAACACGGTTGTTCACCACACCAGGGAACTGAGAGTGCCTACAGCTGCAAGCAGGAGGATCACATCCATCAGCCATGTGGAGCCTAAGCCTCCTCTTAATCTAGAGGTGGAGTGGACATCACCATCCCAGGGCCCACAGACTACAGGAATAACATATGGATTAGAGTGGACTTACTCATATTCTACTATAAAACTATTGTGACTACTAATAAAAGAAATTGTGTCATTGATGGGGAGAAAGTGGCCACAGTAGTTGCTGAGGGCAGGGAGAGGGAGGAAGAGATGTGATAAGGGGGATTTTTGGGACTTGGAGTTGTCCTAAATGATATTGCAGGGTCAGATGCTGGACATTATATATCCTGCCATACCCCACTGAATGTACTGGGAGAGAGTGTGAACTACAGGGTAAGCTATTATCCACGTGGTGCAGCAGTGCTCCAAAAAGTGTTCGCTGAGTGTGATGAGTGTGCCACAACGATGGGGGAGGTTGTTGGTGTGGGAGGAGTGGGGTGGAGGGATGGAGGGTATATGGGAACCTCTCATGTTTTTTATAATGTAACCTTTTTATGATGTATGTATCTTAAAAAAAATACAATTTACAAAATGATGAGGGTGGGGGGAGGGTTATATGGGAACCTCATATTTTTTTTAATGTAACATTCTATGTGATCTATTAACTTTAATAAAAAAAGTGCTATATATAAAAAAAGAATAACCGTTGTTGTTGAATCTGTCTGCCTTTCTAATGGTTATTACTACCGGGTTACACTGGAGGTTTTTGCAGTCTGCTGGGGTATCACCTGCATAAAAGGCTGTCTTGTCCTCCAGTGAGTACGGCCTCTGTCGTTCCCAGAGGTCCACCCCTTGTACGTGGTAGTCCACCACACAAGTTCCAGCTGAGATGGGGGGAGGTTGAGATAACCTCTCGGTGACTCCGGGCATGGGTATTTATTTTCCCACTCAGTCACCGATGAGTTAAACCTCCACACCTTATCACTTGGCAGGTGTCAAACTGCACAGTCTACGACTCTAGGCCTTCAGTTACATTTACTGTCAATTTAACGGGGCTTGTCATGACCTGAATCTGAAACATCATAGTCAGTATAATTATTCTCATTCTCAGAAACTTTAAATCCTTCACCTGCTAGTCTCTTAAGGACTAGACAAGGTGGATACAGGTAATAGCCTTCCCTCTAAGTGGAGGGATATGTTCCCACCAAGTTCACTGATACAGAGTCCAACCAGTCCCTCCCCTTTCTGACATGCCCTCCCAACTATTGGCTTCTCAGAGTGAGCCTTTAGGGAGCCGAGGTTGGAGTTGTTTCCCAGGACTGGGACGGTGTTGTCAGGTACTTATCGTCCAGCTTGGGTACTGGTCCTTTTACTCTGGTGTATTGGGTCCAGCCTCTTTTTGCTGTCTGAACTGCAGTCTCAAGTTGTCAGCAAACCTTGATAGGGTCCTTCCCAGCTTGGCTGAAGTTTGGACTCCTTCCACGACTTGCTTAGGACCCAACCACTGGGCTGGTGTTGATGGACAGCGAATTCAAGAGGCGGCGTCTGGGCCAGCAAACCACGATGCCTGAGGGATGACAAAGCAGACGACAAAGCCAGTTTATAATTCTTAAGGAAGAGATCATTTGACTTTAAGGAAGGGAGGTCTCCAGTCCTCCTAGGAAAAGGCAAGCCGAAAAGCATTTCCTGAGGAGAGATTCCCAGTTCCTTCCTAGGGGCAGTGCTAATCCTCAGTAGGGCTAAGGGTAGGCACTTAATCCAGGGTAACTTTGTTTCTAAGACCAATTTAGAAAGATGCTTCTTTAAAGTCTGATTCATTCTCTCCCCTCTCCCTGAAGATGGTGGGTGCCACGGTGTAGGGAAGTTCGTGTGACACCCAGAATGTTCGTATAACATTCTGCAGTACACGGGAGGCAAAGTGGCTACCGTTGTCTGAGTCTATATTTCCCACTAACCCATAATGAGGAATGATTTATTCGAGGGTCATTTTAGAAGTTCCTGATGCTATAGCTGAGGCCAGAGGATGTGCCTCCACCCATCCTGTCAGATGATCTATAATGACCAGAATATACTTCAGCTGACCCATTGGGAACATTTCAATGTAACCAACCTGAAGACTCTGGAATGGCCTGAGACCCGGCTCCCTTCCCCATGTTCTTGCTTCCTTAAGACTTTCCTATTGGCCTTCCTGGTATCCGTTTACATGCACCATTGATATTTCCCTGGGTAAGAACAGATTAGCCCATACTTGTTTTATTAATTCCCCGTGGACAAGCCCTTTACCTTTGCTGTTAATCAACCCCTTCTCTTCCCAAATTTTCCCAAAGGTGTGGACTATCCCAAAGGCATCCTTAAGAGTCCATGTAGCCTGTACCATCCTTTCCTCTCATAATTTGAGGGCTTGATTTAATGCATACAAGTCACAGGTTTGAGCTGACCAGTCACTGGGTAATCAGCCAGCTTCCTTCACCCCACAAGTTAGTCCATCCACAACTGCATAGCCATTGTGCCTCCTTCCTTCTAGGACCCTGGAGGACCCATCTAGAAACAATTTTTCCCCTGAGTGCAGGGGAAGTTCCCTTAGGCCAGACCGGACTCGGGTCTGATAGTCAGGTCTGAACAGTCATGCTCAGGAGCCTCCATTGGGTCAGTCCCTTCCAAAGGAAGGAGGCCGGGTTCAGGCTGTGGTCTGCTGTCAACACCAAGGCATTTTTTTCTCCATTAGGACAGCCTCATACTTCAGAATTTGGGAATCAGTCAGCCACCTTCCTGCTTCCCGAGACAAAATAGTTATGACCTGATGAGGGCTAACGACTAAGGCTCCTCTGAAAGTCAGCTTCCTGCGCTCTCCTACCAGGAGAGGGTTTGCCACCACAGCTTGAATGCATCTGGGCCATCCCCTGGAGACAGGATCCAAAATCTTGGAAAGGAAAACTACAGGTCTCCTTTGACCTCCCCAGATTTGGGTCAGAACCCCCGATGCTGTCCCTCTATCTACTGTAACAAACAGGTGGAAAGGCTTCTTGAGGGAAGAAAGGACCATAACAGGAGCTCACACCAATGCCTGTTTGAGTCCCTCTGAATCCTCTATCTTCCCAAGAGCTGACACCTTCATTCTTAAAGGGGTGCTGAAGGACGATGGTCACTCTTTTGTAACTGCTTTCCATTGGCTAGGGACAGTAGGTCTAACCTGACAAGGTATAAAACCCTCCTGCTATTCTATATGATTGGAGAAAGACAACTCTGGCACCCTAGGTGAAACTGGATGAAATCCCTGTATGGTAACCAGACAGAAGTATTAGAATTTTGAGGATATAGGGTTTCACTGAAAGTATACTGGGCCACAAAAATAGAAAAAGCCAGGTGCCTAAAGGCTGCATCTTCTCAAATTTGATGGGCTTTATTTGGCAGACTTTCATAAAAAATTGGTTTCTAGGTCCTAGATGAGGAAACATTGCCTATAGAATGTCTTAAAGGAGTTAAGTTGATGCGGATCCCAGCCACCTCGTTTGCTGTTTCCATCCTGGTGGGAAAATGCTTAGGATAGCATGTGGGACAGGTTTTAGAATAAAGACTAGGAGGGAGACTTGGATTAAGCATGTTTATTAACTACTTAGCAAATTAAATTTACCAGAACCTTTAACATGTTCGATATCCCTCTCTGCATATGATCTAGAAAAGGTATCACCATAATCATCAAGCATATATTTCAAATAGGAGAGTTATAGGCACAGTACTTAATACCAATCAATGCACCAACAATTGCATAAGTTTCTTTTTGAGTTGAAATTAATAGATCTAAGCTCCGTATTTGCAATACCTTGCATGTTATCTCTCCATGGGATCAGCCCGTAATGCCAATTGTGTTTAAGTTCTACCCACAGCACCCTGGTAATCGCTGTTCCACTTAGCATGTCCTTCACACAGCAGCATGCTGCAGCACCGTTGACCCTAGAGAGAAGCTAGGATGGTAGGCTCCAGGATTCCACTGGCCTGGTGTGTAGCATCCATCAGCATCATGGAGCTTTTTACTTCTACACCTTCACCATGATGACACTAATTAACAAGTATTTTACTCCAGCAATACAGATGTCCAATGGAATCAAGATTATCTTCCTTTACCACCACTTTAATATGCAGATTGAGGTAGCCTCTGACAGTTTTTCCTGTTATGAAACTACTTTTTGTTATCAAAATCAATTCAGTTTCCGTTCAATAATGACTTACTGGAATTAGCTGTTCAAATATTTTGGTTTAAACATTGTTTCTACAAACTTCTTATAACTATCCATAACCACATAGAAAATAGTTGCTTCATCTCAAGACAAATTCCATCTTCACAAAACGCATTCCCTTACTTAATGCTACCTTCTACAATACCTTCTACAACTTGCCATATGCATTCAGGTTTTGTCCTATGTATTTCCATTCTGGTTTTATGAAAACCATCTACTTTATCTTAGGAAAAAACACATTCCTTTAAACAAACTTATCAAATTCTAGTCAGCACTCCCACAAACGTTTTATGTCTTTCTATGTCTACTTAAGTCTCATATCCCTCATTCTGTTCTGTGAAAAAAGAATAAACTATTCATCTCAATTTAGGCATTTCAAGGATTTCCATACTTTATCAATATAAGGTTTTCTTTGATTTTCAGCCATTTGAATAGAGCTCTTTTAAGAATTTACATTTGTCAATCTAGTATTACCACCAGAGGTATTAAAACATACACTGAACAAACAAACAAACAAAAAGAATTATGTAAGCAAGGTTGGCACAGAGCTAATCCTCATCTGCCCGGTATTTTGACCAGAATACATTGGGTAGTTGTGTCCTTTCCTGTGGTCCAATCATTATCAGCCCAATGTTCCAACATCCTCCCTAATGGACTATCCTGAGGAATGTCCCTGGGGAGGAACCAACAGATAACCCCTCCCTGGTCAACCGGCTGCCTCTATTCCCTATTCTGAATCTTGTCTGGGTTTCTTTCAAACCCAGACTCATCAGAATTTCTTGACCACCAAGGTAATAATACTTAATAGTCCCTTTTCTTACCTTGGCCCGTGCACAGAGTTGCCTGGCCACTGAGAGGCAGGTTTCCCCTTGCCCATTTCTTGTCTATAATCAGCAGATCTAAGCCTCTGGTCTTGAGTCCTTCCAGCTGTCAGAGGCGTGCCCCCAACAGCAGAAATCAAGACCGCTCAGTCAGTGGGGCGCGTGTTCCCCTCATCTGCCCGGGGGGTCCCCTTCTGAAGCTTTTGATCCTGGACTAGTTCCCAATGTTGTTAGAAAGAAAGCTGCACCTACAAGGGAACAAAAGCTCACCTGGCTGTGGAGGAGAAAAGAATTTTATTAGTGATCTTGCAAGAACAGGCACGTGACCTGGATAACATGGCCAGTGCGCCAAACAACAACAAACAGTGACATTTATAGCCTAAGCCTAACACACAGGTCCCGCCCCTGCTCCCCACGGATTGGGTGCTTCAGGGGTTGCAGCCTATCCGAGAGGTCTGTTTACGTGGGTTCCCCCTCTGAGCCACCGCTCCCGTTCCCTACGTTCTGGCGGCTCGGCACAGCTTTCACTCCTGGCACCGCTTTTCAAATTCGGCACCATTGGCCCTCCTTGCTTTGGCCCTGCCCTCGCTTTGGCACCACTTTTCGAATTTTTGGTGCCTAAGCTCCTAGAACCCCTTTCCCTCCCTCGTCCAACTGCAGAGCTGACTTTGGCTTCACCTTTATGTGAAAATTAAACTTAACCCTTTCCTTACAGCCAGGACCGCCTTACCTCGGCTTTCCCTCAGCTCTTAGCCCCATGCTTGAGGCTGCACTTCGGGGCTTGTCCCTCTCCAGGCCTGGATGCCTGAGGGTGGAAGCCTTATCTCTGTCTGTATTCACCAGCCCAAGTGGTGCTGATGGAAAGTACCAGAAATCTGTTGGCTTTTATAAAGAGTATTTATTGGAGTAAAAGCTTACAGTTACAAGGCCCAAAAGAGTCCAACTCAAGGTACCATATAATCGGTACTTCCTCACCCAAAGTCTATAGCCATGTGTTGGAGCAAGATGGCCAGAGACATCCGTAAGGGTTCAGCTTTCTTCTTTCCTCTTTTTTTTTTTTTTTTAAAGATTTATTTTTATTTATTTATTTAATTCCCCTCCCCCGGTTGTCTGTTTTTCTGTGTCTTTTTGCTGCGTCTTGTTTCTTTGTCCGCTTCTGTTGTCGTCAGCGGCATGGGAAGTGTGGGCGGCGCCATTCCTCGGCAGGCTGCTCCCTCCTGCGCGCTGGGTGGCTCTCCTTACGGGTGCACTCCTTGCGCGTGGGGCTCCCCTACGCGGGGGACACCCTTGCGTGGCACAGCACTCCTTGCGCGCATCAGCACTGCGCATGGGCCAGCTCCACACAGGTCAAGGAGGCCCGGGGCTTGAACCGCGGGCCTCCCATGTGGTAGACGGACGCCCTAACCACTGGGCCAAAGTCCGTTTCCCTCCTCTTTCCTCTTAAGGCTCCATGGGTCCAGCTTCTCCCAATCATAGCTGTAGGCTGTCATAGGACTCCTCTCTCTTCCAGGGGCTCATTTCTTTCTGGACTCACCTGCTCTGGTCTCTCCACAAGGTCAGACATAGACTATCAGGCTCATCTCTCTTCCCAGGGCCTCTGCCGTGTCTATGGAGCTCTCTCTTCCTCTGTGTATCTTCTCTGTGCATCTACTTCTGTGTTCTTTATTGAGTGTCTTTATATAGCCCACCAAAAGGGCAGGGACTCAACCCTGCATGCCCTAATGACTGGTTCGAATCAAAGCCCTAATCTTGACTTAATCACGTAAACTTAAAGCCTCAGAATTTGACACAATCAACGGGTATCCTGCTGTGGCAGTTTGAAATTGTTTATGAATTCCAAAAATAGATATTGGGTTATGTTTATAAACTTGTCTGTCACTCCAGGCATATTAGATTATATTGGATTCAGAGGTTTCACTTTATTTGATTAAATAATGATTAAGGCTTTGATTGGGCCACATCAGTAGGGTGTTACAAGGGGGCGGGGACTCACAGAGAAAATGACAAGGCACAGGAGTTTGTTAGAGTTTTGATGCTGGAGTTTTGATCCTGGAGCCCTGGAAGTAAACATGCAGGAGAAGAAGATATGTGAGAAAAGAGAGAAGGTTCTGTTAGACACAGCAGAGGTCCCGGGAAGAGAGAGGAGCTGTTTGCCTGAGAGTTTACAGCTGACCTTGTGAAGAGAGCAGAGCCGCTGAGCCTGGAGAGAAATGAGCCTGGGAAAGCGACGAGCCTTGTCCCAGCCTACAGCTGATATTAGAAGAAGCTGGGACCACGGAGCCTTAAGAGGAAGAGGAAGCCTGAACGTCGGCAGCCATCTTGCTCCAACATGTGGCAACAGACTTTGGTGAGGGAAGTAACCTATGCTTTATGGCCTGGTAACTGTAAGTGTCTACCCCAAGTAAATACTCTTTATAAAAGCCAACAGATTTCTGGTACTGTGCATCGGCACCCCTTTGGCTGACTAATACACACACCCAGAGAAACAGACCAGTTTACAAACATAATCAGTATCTCTTTTTGGAGGTCACAAATAATATCAGGCTGCCACACCACGCCACTGCCGTGTCCCCAGAGCTGGCTGGCCCCTGTGGCTGAGAGGGCTGCCGCTTCCCCTGGCCCCAGCCCACCTCCGCCAGCCCCTTCTGGCGCCCTCCAGGGCGGGGCAGGGGCTGACGCACACTTGGTCTCTGGGCTCAGCTGGGTCTGGGTGTGTCTTGGCTGCCTCCTGCTTTTCTGCGGCCCCAAGGCCGGCTCCCCCCCTCCCCAGTGGCCACCTCTCTCCTCCCGCCTCCGGCTCCGAAGCCTCTGGGTGGAAGGCGGGTGCCCTCTGACTGCCCCTCACCCTCTCTCTCTGCCTCCCAGTCCTCCTTCCGTCTAGAAGGCCTGGAGTCCTGCATGGGTGGGCGTGTGCTGCGGGGCGCTTCGGCAGCTTTTGATGGAGTGGGATTGGGTTCCTACCCCGACTTCCTCGTGTTTCCAGCCCACCAGGACCCCCGTGGAGAGGTTGGCCATTGGCTGGAAGCAGGCACATCTGAATCCCAGCATGTTGGTGGGGATATATGGGGACCTCATATTTTTTTAATGTAACATTAAAAAAAAAAAAAAAGGGAAAAAAAATAGGACCAAATCCCACCCCAACCCCCAATTGCCCACAACCAGCACCTTGTTTACATTTACAGTTGTCGTCAAGGGGCTCGAGTACACCCGGGTGGGATTGTGACTTTGAGGTTTTATTTATTTATTTATTTTTAAAGATTTTATTTATTTATTTAATTCCCCCCCTCCCCTGGTTGTCTGTTCTTGGTGTCTTTTTGCTGCGTCTTGTTTCTTTGTCCGCTTCTGTTGTCGTCAGCGGCACGGGAAGTGTGGGCGGCGCCATTCCTGGGCAGGCTGCACTTTCTTTTCACGCTGGGTGGCTTTCCTCACGGGCGCACTCCTTGCGCGTGGGGCTCCCCCACGCGGGGACACCCTTGCATGGCACGGCACTCCTTGCACGCATCAGCGCTGCGCATGGCCAGCTCCACACGGGTCAAGGAGGCCCGGGGTTTGAACCGCGGACCTCCCATATGGTAGACGGACGCCCTAACCACTGGGCCAAAATCCGTTTCCCGACTTTGAGGTTTTAGAGCCCGCATCAGACATTCAGACAGCCCCAGGCTGCCTCCCTGTGTGGGAGCAGCCATCCCCTGAGCATGCAAGATGTTTGGGTGCCCGCAACGTGCTGGCCTGTGACCACTCCCCACCCACCCACAGAGCCCTGGGAATGCCCATCCCTCCAATGTGCCCCACATGTGCACAACCCCCTGCACATGATTCTTGGACCTGGTGAGCCCCAGCGACTCTCCCCGCCAACCTGACAGCCAGGCCTGGGCTGTCCTGGGAGCCCCTGGAGTGAGCACAGGGTGGCGCAGGGCAGGTGAGCAGGGCGTAGGGGCTGTTGTGAATCACAGTAGTCTAGAGCCCCTGCAGAGAATGCCGGAAAAGCGGCGTGTGCGTGTGCGCGTGGGTCAGGGGTGTGGGAAGCTGGAAATGCAGGCATAGGGCTGCTAGCCTTGGGGGACGTGAGGAGGGCCGCTGAGGACCCCGAGAATCCGCAGGGAGGGGTGGCCAGGGAGGACCGTGTCCAGGACTCCGTGGGACAGGACCCATGAAACTCAGTCAGCAGGACGCACCAGAACCTCACGGAGACGTGGTGGGGGCAAGGGCAGGCGTCAGGGAGGGCCGGGCTGCAACCTTCGCCCCCGGTCCACATCTTGGGGGGAGGCCGGCGCAGCAGGGCCTCTGCCCTGGTCGCACCCAGGGCTCGTGCCCCGGGCACCCGACACGGCCAGCCTGAGCACCCCTTTTGGACTTAGGTGACTGGAAGGCTCCAGGACCTGCGCGCAGCCCCCAAAGGCCCGTTGAGAGCGCGTCCTGGGAAGGGACGACGATGCCACCGCCTGGGGAATGTCATCCACTGAGTCCCGCACGGAACCCGCACCCTCTGGGTGCCCAGGCGCGCAGCCTGGGTGGAAAGCGGCCGCGGCGGGGGGTTTGGACTGATGCGACGGTCCAAACGCTGGTGCTGTCTCCCGGCGGGGGGCGCTGGCTGGATTCTCAGAGGCCACAGACGGCCCGCGGAGGGGCGTAGCACCGGGTGGCGAGCCTGGTATTTTCTCCCGGGACGTGTGACCACGTGGACCGCGCCGGCTTTCTGGGGCTGCCTCCCTCACTCACCCAGCGTTGCGCCTTCTCGGGGCTGGAGGAAGGGGAGGTCCCCGGAGATCCCGGGGACCCCGGGGTGGAGTGGGGGTCTGGGGTCTCAGGAGGACCACCCACAGGACCAGACAGGCCTGAGGCAGGCCTGGAGGTGAGCCCAGCAGATGCGGGGAGCTCAGTCTCACCCAACGGGGCACATCATGACTCTGGCCCTGTGGAGTGGGGGGAACTGATTTTCCAATTCCTCCATGAGCAGGACTCTCGATGTTTTAAATGTGATTAATTTTAAAACGTCAAGCGCCAACACAGCCATTCTGGGGGTTACTTTCGGCTGGGGGGCGGGCAGCGTGGTGCTCCGCTGTCGGGAGGGCAAGGCCGTGGGTGCTGGACAGAGGTCTGCGGGCGCACTGGGCCCGCGCAGCTCAGCAGCAGGGGCCTGCGGTTCCCAGAGGGGCTGGAGCCCTAGCAGCCGGAACCTGCCCTTAGGCACCCCGGGCTGGAGGGGTCAAGGCTGGGGTACCTTTTAACAGAAAAGTACTAAGATAATGGGACCAGCGGGTGGGAGCCGGGAAGCCGCCCGGGCCACACTTTTTTGACTGTGGCCGCCGCCAGATCCCAGCGGGGTCCCCTGGGGGTGGGTGCGGACAGGTTGGAGAGGGTGAGTCCACCGCCCTCACGCCCCACCCCTACCGCAGGCTCACCTATAGCTTCTGTCTCTGCTGGGCCCTTCCCGCCACCCGATGGTCCTCACCACGCGTGCCTCCTCCGCGAGCCTCCCCGCACCCCAGGCTCCTCATGCATTTGGCTGCCACGGCCCACCGGACCCCCTCGGTCCTCAGCCACATCTGTGCGTTCCCCCACCCGCTGGTCACGAGCCAGCGGTGACCTTAAAAGCAAAGCCGGCAGGGCTGGCCGGGCGGGGGGCACCCGCCACCGGCTCCATCGCCGGCCCCAGGGGACCCCGGGAGGACCCCTCCCCGGGGGACACGAGCGCACGCGGGTCAGACAGAGGTCCCCGCCCGGCCACCGAGGCGCGCCTCCAGCAGGCCTGGCACCCCGTGGAATCTTGCTGGGACCAAGGCGGCTCGGCTGGGGTTGGGGTGCCCCGAGGGGCGCGGCCCGGGGGCGCGCGGGGGGTCCCCAAGGTGGGGGCGGCCTTCCTCTCCACCCCGCCCGCCCAGGGCCCGGCCGCCCGCCCCCCTCCAGCCGCCACGCTCCCGGACGAGGCGCCCGGGCGACCCCGCGTGACCGGAAATGCCCCCCCGGGGCGCACGCGGGGCGGGGCCGAGCCGGCGGCACTTCCGGTGCCCACGCGCCGCCGCCGCGCCGCTCCGGGGCCGTCACTTTGTGTAGCGCGGGGCCCCCAGCGCGCGCCAGGCCCCGGCCCCGGCCCCGGCCCCGGCGTGCGCCCGCGGCTCGGCCGGCCCGGGACGCGCGGTGAGTGGGACGCGCGGGGCGCGGGGTGCGGGCGCGGGGCGCGGGGTGCGGGCGCGGGGCGCGGGGCGCGGGCGCGCGGCAGGTGCGGGCGGGGCCGGCGGGCAGGCGTCCGCCCCTTGACGCCGGGCGCGGGAAGGCCGCGGGGCCCCGGCGGCGCTCGGCGCGGCCCGGCCGGAACCACCCGTGCCCCGCGCGGCCCGCGGACCCCCGGCCCCGGCCTGCTGGCGGGGGGGAGGGCGGGCCCAGATCCCCCAGCCCCCGGGGCCCGGCCCGCGCGGCTCGCGGAGCGGGCCGGGCTGCGGGGCACACGCACGACTCCTCGGCCGGAGGAGGGGCGGGGGCTGGGCCGCGGCCGCCCCCTGGGGACACACCCTTCCAGGAGGGGCTGTCACCGCAGGGACCTCGGCTGGAGGTGGGGCGTGGGGAGGCCGGATAAGCGCCCTGCGGGGATGCGGGTGGGTCTGGCCTGGCTCCCCCACGAGCTTGCCCCGTGACCTTGGGGGCCTGGTTTGAGCCTGCTCTGCAAATGGAGCCCCCCCCCCCGGGAGCTGCTTTATGCCGAGACTTTCACTGCCAGCCTGGGGCTTGGGGCTGGGGGGTGGGGATGCAGTATCCCATCCCTGGGGGTCGATGGGGTCTGGGCTGCCCCTTGTGGCGGCAGAGGTGGCCTGGGGCTTGGTGGAGAATCCGATGGGCAGGGCCAAGGGAAGGTGTGCAGGCACCAGGGAAGTCAGGTCCCCTAGCAGTGTCCGTGTGGGGAGACCTTGGCATTGGGTTGGTTGGGCAAGTCTTGGCAGCCGTGGGGAGCTGGCTGGCACGGCAAGAGGGCTGCTCTGGGAGAGCTGCGTGCCCCCACCCCCATGGCCTTGTGCCGGGAGCTAACCTGACGCCGGGGAGTAGTGGACACACGTGAGGAGGGCGGTGGGCAGGGACCAAATGCTTCTTGGAGAAGATGGAGCTCTGAAGGGCTCAGGGGGGCCACCCCAGAGGGAAACGGGGCTAGACACATGTGCACCCCCATCTCCTTCCATGCCCTTCTCTGGTGGTTTCCCTGGGATTGGATTCGTGGAGGGTTTCAAAGTTTTCAAACATTGCCACCTCTTCGTGCCCTTGCCTCCCCGCTCTTGTCGCCAGTTAAACGTCTGCGGCACTGTATCCCAGCGTGCAGACCTCAGCAGAAGCGGGGACTAGGAGGACCAGGGGTTTGCACTGGTCGCCGGACCCCCTGTGGCATCAGGAAGAGAGTGAAGCAAGCTGTGGGTGGGCCCGGGGAGCCTGCCTGGGGAGGCTGGACGACCCTGGGGCCTGAGTTACAGGAACAGAAGCCCTGTCTCTCAGGCCCATTTCCAAACCCCTGGGTTGGGGGTTAGAGTCTAGGAGAAGAGGGGTGCCCGCCGGGCTAGGCCCCGGGGCCATCTGCTGGGCGGCCGCTGGCCTCCCCGGTCGATGGACCTCGTGGAAAGAGGGTCTCGACTTGGTGCCTTCTTTGGGGGCAGAGCCTCTCCAGCGCTTACTCTGCGTCCGGTGTGGGGGGATTCAGAGATGAGCCCCCGCAGCCCCCGCCTCCTGGAGTCGCCTGGGTGCTTGGGGAGACCGAATGCGAGCAGACCGTTCCTTAAATGCGGAGACGGGCCCGTGGTGAGCCCTGAGGGGAGCGGCCTCCGGAGCGCCAGTGGGAAGAGCGCTCCAGGCCGCGGGCCGGGCTGAGCAGGGGCCATTCTGGTGTTCCCCTCAGGTGGGCCGCCTGGCCCGGGGAGACTGAAGAGGCTGTCCTGGCTGGTGGCCGGGCAGGAGATAGCATGGCAGGCGTCAGCTCGGCCTGCTTTTGTGGCCTGGGGCCCGGGTGAGAAGAGCCCTCTCCGGAGCAGGAGGCAGTGGTGGAGGCCGGGAAGCCTGTGCCAAGCCTTCTCGGTGCCCTGGGTGCTGGGCAGGGCTGCGTCATCCCGGAGATGGCCGGGGCGGCGTGTGGCACACGAGTCTGGTCTCAGGCACCTTCACCCGCCCGGAGAGCCGGTCTCCAGGGGAGTCTGGCCAGGGTGGCCCTCCAAGCCACAGATCTGCGGCCTGAGCCTCTGGCTCAGGGACCCTGAATCCGGGGCAGGAGCTGGAGCCAGGCAGGAGGGAACACGTGGGCTGGGACAGAGGGGGCGTCGCTGGGCCTCGTGCTCCGGGAGGGCCCCCTCCACCTGGCACGAAGGTTGTGGAGGGGTCCGTCGTGGAGCCAGAAGGGCCCTGGGCCCATGCGGCCCCCTGTTCTTGTGACTGAGGTATCCTAATGCGGGGCGCCTCTCTGTTTTGGGGTTCTGTGGAGATGCTGTCCGCTGCGAGCGGGCCGTGCCCGAGCAGCCCCGTTGCCCGTGTGGCCCTGCATTTCAAGATCCTTCCGGGGCTCTTGCCCTCAGCCCCAGGATTGCTGGGTGTTTCTAGTGGGCTCGGCTCACTTTCAGCTCAGAGCTTCCTGTGGAAATGGCCTAGTTCAGACCGCAACACTGCTGGGGTGCCGGGTGCTGGACGCACCCCTAGGTCTACACTGGGAAAGGAGCCACAGGAACCGCTTCTCCAGACCGAGGCTCGGTCCTGTCCTGGGGGCCCCACTGGAGCTGAGGGGAAACCGTGCGGGGACCCCAGGCCTTGGCCTCCTTCCTGGGGGTTCCCGGCTCTGGACCGTGCTGCGGCGGCCCGGCCGTGTCCCCCAAAGCACTGTGGTGCCAGCGTGAGAGGAGGAGCCTGGGAACCGCCAGGACTCCGACCACCTGGCTCTTTAATTCTCAGACCCACCCCCCGGCCCCAAAAGTTCTCGGCTTAGAGAAGCACCCTGAGGAGCTCGTCCTCGCCGGTGCCGATGGCGCCGTGGAGCAGAGCGCCACGATGCACTGCGCTCTTCCCGGTTGCTCTCTCAGGGTGAGGGTCCCCCGTGCCCCCGGCCTCTCTCCGTTGCAGGAAGGAGCCTGGCCCGCCCCATTCCCGGATCAGGCCCTGTGGGGCAGTGGGAAAGAGGCACTGGGGTCGTGGAGAGAGGCCCTCTGGGCAGCCCTAGGCACAGCAGGTCACGCAACTTAACACGGCGAGCCTCCGCGGAGGCTCGTCCGTACAGTGGGGGTACACCTCCTGCCTCCCGCGGAGGCCGGCGAGGCCCCCCGGGGCGCCCTCCGCGGGTGCTGCAGGCTCCTCACGGGCACCTCCTCTGTGTTGCAGGCTGAGCTGCGGATTGCTTCCGGAGGAGATGGCGGCTCTCCACGCGGCCCCCGACTCCCCCGCCGCCCCGCTGGAGAGGGTGGAGGGCGGGCTGGCCCGGGAGCCCCATCAGGAGGTGGAGGAGGAGGAGGAGGAAGAAAAGGGGGACGCAGCGGAGGAGATGGAGGAGGAGATAGTGGTGGAAGAGGAGGGGGACGCGGCGGAGCAGCAGGTGCAGGAGGCGGCTGCACAGGTGGACGAGGAGGACGACGTGGTGGAGGTGGACGAGGAGGACGTGGCGGAGGTGGCGGCAGAGGAGCCGAGGCCCGCCGCGGGGACCCAGGAGCCACGGAGTTGTGGCGGTGCCGCCCAGCCCGCGGTTCCTCAGGAGGGGGGTAAGGGGGAGGAGCCTGCTCGGGGGGGGGCGGGGCAGGGGGCTTGGGGGGCCAGGCCAGGCGACCTTGTGGGCCTCAAGGGGGGGGGGCGCTAGGGCCGGAGCCCCGGGCCGGGTTTGGAGGCAGAGTCGCCCGGGGCTCCTGTGTGCCGAGGGGCAGAGGCCGGCCGGGGCGGAGGCTGAGGGCAGGGGGCTCCTACAGACCTTTCCCCTCAGCCCCGCAGGCCTCCGGGGCTCCAGCCAGGGACGAGGACCTGGAGGACGAGGATGAGCTGGAGGAGGAGGAGGAGGATGAGGACGAGGAGGAGGCGGCGTTCCTGACGGCTGGGTCTCAGGTAAGCCGGCCTCCCAGGCTGCGGTCAGCCGGCCGGGGCAGGGCTCCCTGCAAAGGCCCTGGCACCCTGGTGGCGGCAGCTGCCGTGCCGCGACCCTCAGGCCCTGGCTCGGAGCTGGGGCTGCGGGAGGATGCGGGGGCTCCAGCCCAGGCCGGGGGGTGTGCCGGTTCCCCTTTCCTGACGGCCGCCTCGGACGCTGGCTCTCCCCCCAGCCTGGGCTGCCCCCTTCCCTGCAGGCGCCGAGACCCGTCCGGGGCCTGGTCTCCCGCTTAGCCCACGCTCAGACTAGTCGGGGCCTCCTGTCCCCCCAGGATGGGCCTTCGCGCTGCCGACGTGCCCGTAGTGCGTGCTCGCATGATGGGGGAGGAGTAGCCCCAGGGCCTTGGGCCTCGGGGTGAAGGCCAGCCCAGCCCAGGCGAGGCCTGGGGTGGTGGGCGGAGCCCAAGTTCTGCGCTCTGGAAAGGGGTGGGGTGCCCGCCTCCCAGGGCTGCAGAGGCCGGTGAAATCCTTAGAGAACGGGCTGGGTGTGTTCCCCCCCCCCCCACAACAGTGGGGTGTGGGTGCACCCCATGGGGGCAGCAGCGTGGCAGGGCCAACCCCCTCTTC
This sequence comes from Dasypus novemcinctus, assembly GCF_030445035.2. NCBI lineage: Eukaryota > Metazoa > Chordata > Mammalia > Cingulata > Dasypodidae > Dasypus > Dasypus novemcinctus. The sequence goes on along the minus strand of NC_080695.1, from coordinate 11,963,022 downwards.
CACACTGGCTCTGTGGAGGCCCCTCGGCCTCTGGCCTGGGGCAGTGTCCAGGGCTCTGTGTTTTCCAGGGGCTGGTGACTTTTGAGGACGTGGCCGTGTATTTCTCCCTGGAAGAGTGGGAACGGCTGGATGCCAGCCAGCGGATCCTCTACCGGGATGTCATGCAGGAGAACTATGGGATCCTGGTGTCCCTGGGTAAGGAGCTGCCTTTGTCCCTGGCTCTGCGAGGGCCCGAGCTGCCCCAGAGGAAGGCGTCTCAGACCCCAGGGTCTTACAGAAGGGGACGCCGCAGCTAGCCCACCCCCCTGCATGGTCCTGGGGATCCCCCCGGTTTCTGGGCGGGGGGTGTCCTGAGCCAGGAAGGCCGTTGGTGGAACTGCCAGTCCAGCCCTGGTCTCTGCTGTGTGTTCCCAGAAGCTTCGAGGGCTGAGGAGGCAGGTGCAGGTGGCGGCAGGTGGGCTTCTGGCAGGTGGAGGTGTGTGCCAAGGGGCTGCAGGACGGGAGCGGGGGTCGACAGGGCCAGGCTCTTAGAAGGGAGCATGGCCTCCAGGGCAGGGCAGTGTGGGGCGAAGGTCCTGCAGGGACAGGGAAGGCAGAGGATGCCGGGGAGCAGGTGCTGCAGCGCGGGGCGCGGGCGGCCCGGCAGGCCCGGCAGCTGCCGTCTGTTTCTTTCCTGGGCAGGATACCCGATCCCCAAGCCTGAGCTGATCTTCCGGCTGGAACAAGGGGAAGAACCCTGGGTCCCTGATAGCCCCCGTCCCGAGGAGGGGGACATTGTCACTGGCGTCTACACAGGTGAGCCTGGAAGGGAATGCCGTGGGGTCCCTGCCCCCCACGTCCCTCCTCCCGCTCGGGGCTGGCTGGGCGCTGGAGACAGGTGGGCACGGTGCCCAGCCCTCGCCTTCGTGTCTCGGGCCCGCTGGGGTCCGGCCCCCGAGAGGCCCAAGGGTGCGAGGTCCTTGGAGGCCCTTTGGTCTAGTCCCCATAGGACCCTTTGAAAATGTCTCCAGCTGGGGTCCTGTGACTTGACGCTTGGTTGGCTGGTGGCCCCGGGCGGAGCTGGCCCAGGGGCTTGCGGGCCATCGGTGCTGGGCGCGTGAGCGACCCCGCCTCAGATCCAGAGGCCGCTTCACCCCTTTGGCATCTCTGGAGAAAGCGGCTGCTCAGCCCCCCTGAGGAAGGTGAGGGCCGGCCTCTGCCGCCGCCGTGGCTCTGCCCGGGCAGGCCGCGCTGAGCCTGCCCGAGGATGCTCTGGAGGCGCGGGCAGGAGGCCCGCACGTGGGGGCCTCCTCCAGAGCCGCCGCCCACCCCCTCTACTCTCCCAGCCGTGTCGATTCGTCCAGAGACAGTCGCCCGAACAGTCACCTTCAGCCTGAGGACGGGGGCTCTGGTTTCCACTGAGGTGTTTCTTGGGACCGTGGGAATTCTCAGTGTTCCAGAAAGCTCCGTGGAAGGCCTTGCCCCTTCTAGGTGTTTTTGGCTTTGGGCTGGGACGACGCCAACCTAGTGAGGGTGCCCTGCGTGTCTCATGCCAGTCACGTGCCTGAGGGGACATGGAGCAGCCGGCGGGTGGGTGTAAAGTAAAAACACAGGCGCCCGCGCTCCCCCGGCGCCCACGCGCTCCCCTGGCCCCCACACGCTCCCCCGGCACTCACACGCTTCACCCACACCCACTGCCTCTCACCTTCCTGATGACCCTGCGAGCGGGAAATGGACCTCTCGGAGTGGCTAAGCAACCTGCCGGAGGCGGGGTTAGGGCGCAGCTCTGCTTGCAGGCACTTAGGTTGTAATGCGAGGTGGCTTCCTGCCCCTAGCCCCATGTTCTCTGGGACCCCTCTGGAATCTTCGCTGAGCTTAGAACGGGGCGGACTCCAGCTGGTGAGATACTGTGCTGCAGCCTCTAGGACGAGGCTGGGGGGCCTTGGTGATTCTCAGAGGTATGCTGCCCTAGTTACAGAGGTGAACGGCACGGGTCCTGCTGGCGGTCTCTGGGCACGTGGTCTGGAGGTGTCTGTCTCCGTGCTTCCCCGAGGGTGCTGGGGTAGAGCTGTGTGCAGGCTCAGGCCTGGTTGGTCCCCTTTTGGTCTGGCTGGAGTTTGAGAGCTCCCCAAAGGGCTGGCTAGCTGGACCGTGACCCCTGCTTCCCCTGCGGCCAGTTGGGGCTGGGACTCACTGTCGGCCCAGGACGCGCCCTGCCCTGTCTGGCTCCAGGCATTGCCTCCACGTGTCCCGGGCTTGCTTGGGCGGGGGGCATCATCTACGGGCTTCCTTCCTAAGTGGCTGGCGCCTGCTCACCACATGGCCTCCCTTGCGGGCCCTGCGCTTGAGCCTGTGCAGCTGAGCCAGCTGGGAGGTGGGAATTGCCGGCTCCAGGCAGGGCAGGTGCCAACTGTTCTGAGCCCGACTGTCCCTCTTCCTCTATCTTGTGAGACGTGTGTGTGTCCCTTGACAAGTTGAGCCACACCTCAAGTGTAGACTCTGGCCAAGGTCCCCCAGTCGTGTGGCCGCCCCCTCCCAGTGCTGACCTGCAGCCTCCTGCCCTGCCCTTTGTCCCTTTTCCGTAGCGCCCCGCGGCAGTGCCCGCCAGCCAGGGAGGCTGGTCGCTCTCACCCCTTCTGACCCACCCCTCTCTGCCATCTTCCTCCTCACCTGGCCGAGACCCCAAACGCCCAGCGCAGTCGCCTGGCAAAACCCCACCCTGGGTGAACCCCACTTCCGGCCTGCTCCAGGCCGCACTGGAGCAGAACACGGCAGGAGGAAGGCGCAGGTGGGCGGCCGCCGCCTCCACGCAGCTGTGCCCCAGCCTCGGCATCTATGGGGCTGGCTTCTCTGAGCCGAGCCCCCTGGCCCCAGCACACGGCACGCCTCGGTTTCCCTGCCGCCGCCTCCACCTGCCTTCTCTCGCTGGCCCAGGGTCCACTCCGGGCCCCCCTTCCCTGCTGTGCCCAGTCCCAGCCTCCGCCCTCCTGCCCAGTCTGGTCTCCTTGACTCCCACTTGCCGTCTCCACGTCGGCCTCTCACACCCAACGGGAATCGGAAGTGGCCCGGCAGCCCCCGCCTCAGTCCCCCTCCTGCAGCCCCTGGCACCCGGGTGGGCCGGGCCACAGGCCCCCTGTTCCTCGTGCCACCCCCTTCCTCGCCTTACCCCTGAGCCTTCACAGAATGGTTTTCTCCTGCCCTCCTGGCGCGCCCTGCACCCCCTCTGCTCCCGCGGGTCAGCCCTCGCCTGCTCCCGGCCTTCGAGCCTGCCTGGCACACACTCCCCCCCCCCCCCCCCCCCCCCCCCCCCCCCCCCCCCGCCTGGAAGGCCCTGCCCCAACTTCCGGAGCCGCGGGCCTGCTCAGCTCACTGCAGAGCGAGCCGCCAGGTGCCTGCGAACTTGGGCTCCGCAGGAGCAGCACTGCCCCGCCGTGTCCCCACGCTGTCCTGGGGGCGAGGAGGGCTCCCCTCCCAGGCCGCTGCGCCCCGCCCTGTCTCCGAAAGTGAGGAGCAGGAGGGGCACACAGCTCGCGGGACCGCAGCAGCTCAGAAAGCGCACGGGGAAGGATAGCGAGGAAACGAGCCCGAGCTAAAAACGAAAGCGGGGCGAGGTGAGAATGCAGCAGCAGCCTGGGGGGAGAGGCTCAGGAGCGGCTGCGCAGCCTCCCACAGGCTGGCGGGCCTCGGCGTGGCCTTCCCTCCGCTTGCCGGGAGCAGGAGCTTAGGTCCTGTCTGCCTCAGCCCCTGGGCCCGTGCGGGCAGTGTGGAAGGAGTGGCCCGGCAGGGAGTGGGGACTCATCTGGGAAGGAGGGGGAGGAGGGCGGGCAGCGTACCCTGGCCCGGGGGCACGTTTGTCCCCCAGAATTGCGTGAGGGTCAGGCAGCGAGTGGCACCAAGCTGGAGGGTTCGGGATACCGAGGCAGGAGTTGCCCAAACAGAGAGCAATCTATCGCAGGGCCCTCCCCGGCAGCCCGGGGACGCAGGCGGGCTGCAGGGTCCTGGCCTGTCCTGCGGGCCCCGACCCCACCTGCGTGGGTCACGCGCTGGATGTCGGGGTGGCTCTGCGATGGGCTCTGCGGGGCCCCAGGAACGTCTTCAGCCAGCCGGAGTGGCCAGTGCGGGCACGGCCCGGCAGCACTCTGCGCAGGCGGGTCCCGGGCCTGCTGCTTCTGTGTGCCTGGTGGGATTCTGGGTGGCCCCGTGACTTGTTCAGTGGGGGAAACAGCTGACCGTGTCCGAGGAGCGCCCCCCCATCCTCCCTCTGCCTTTCCTTGTCCAGTCAGGGAGACGAAGTAGCCAGCATGGGGCATGGTGCTGGCTGGTGGCCCACCTGGGGTCGGGGTTCAGGCCACCCCAGGAGAGGAGAGTCTGCCTGTGCAGCTGTGAGGTCACAGCAAGCGTGCCGGCAGGAGAGGCCCATGCGGGCACACTTGAGGGGCAGCCTGAGCAACTACAAACAAGGGCAGCACAGGACAAACCGCAGAGGCCCCCTGGGAATCGAGAGTACACACAGCCGCGGGGTGCCCCAGCCCTTAAGACGACGTACTCGTGCTTCCAGGCAGTAGTGCAGGCGCGTCGCAGCCTTTATTGATCCTTACCAGAGCCCACGAGGCGGGTGCCCTTGTGAACCCGTTTTACAGACGGGGAAGGTGAGGTTAAATGACTCGCCCAGGGCCCCGGTAGAATTAGGTCAAGCCAGGGCACAGACCCGGAGTCCACACGCTTGAGGGAAAGCTGAGGGAGGTGGAACAGAGCAGATCTGGGGCTCAGGCGTAAGGGACAGCCTCAGCACGTTTTCATTTGGTGGAGCCCAGCGGGATGGCGAGCCCAGATGTGACACTTCCCGTAGACTCTCAGGGGAGCCCAGCACACTACTCCCTGCAGAAGGCGGCCGTGACCGACGATGGCATTTGTTGAGGAAAAGGGGGAGCGACCATCAGTGGCCACAGCCCTTGTTCCTGGGGCTTTTAGCCCGTCCCTCCTCGCCGGCCTCCTGAGGCCATCGTCCTCGCCCTGACCCCGCCTGCCCTCTCCTGGCATCTGCTCCAGCCCAGAGGGCCAGCAGCCCATGCTGACCCAGGGCCACCCGGCTCAGGACCCGAGTCGTTAGCTTCTCCCCTCCAGAGGCAGCCGAGCCCCCGCTCTGCACCCGGGAGCCCCTCGTCTTGCTCAGCACCCTCCCAGAGCCTCCCTGGCTTATCTCCCCAGGCCAGACTCCCAGCAACAGGTGTCCCAGGGAGGTGCAGGGCCAGCTGCCCAGGGGCCAGTCCTCCCCCCACCCCCACCCTGGAGGCAGCCGGGTGTGGCCCACTGGGTCCTGTCCTGACATGCCTGCACCCCCACCGCTGGTCAGAGCACCTGCCTGCCCCCAGCTGGGGAGCCCAGCAACCAGCGCCCAGAGCCCTGCCCCTTCCCCATGGCAGCCTGCACCGCCCTCCTGGGGGCCACTTGGGGCGGAAGGAAAGGGAACAAGGCTGGCCTTCCCCTGGGTTCCCATCGGGGCCCCCAGGTGGCCCTGATGCAGGGTACTCACCCACCCTCGGCAGTCAGTGCTGGCCTCCGCTCCCTGCCAGTGCTTCTGGTGCTGCCCACATTTGTCCCAGTTCCTGGAGAAGCTGCCTGCCAGCTCTGGCCCTTGGGGCCAGGTTGCCAAGTCTCCTCTGGATTGGGGCTGCCCTCACCCCCCAAGCCAGGGCTTTCCGGCTGCCCTCCCGCCTGGGAGCAGGCATGCAGAGTGGGTCTTTGGGGCCTGGTCCCCTGTGCCCCGTTCTTGGTGACTGCGCTGCCAGCTGGAGTGCACCTGCCTGGCCTGACTGACTGAGCAAGTGTTGACTGGCCCCAGGCACCCCTACAAGGAGCCGGCCCCCTTCCCTGTCTTGATTCCCCTGCCTTTGGCTCTGGGGGTCTCTAAAAACGACTCCAGCAGCCTTCAGCAGAGTTTGAAGGCAAAATCTTTGGGACGCAGCAACTCCCAGTGGGTCAGTGCCACAGCCCAGTTCTCCCTCCACGACTCCTGCCCTCAGGGCTGCTCCACTGTCCCGGGTTGGGGAGGGTCACTCAGGAGGGCGGCCCCTTCCCACCATTCCTCCACAGCTCTCGGGGAGGTTGGAAGGCACTCCACTACTAACCGGAAAACATTTAAAGCTTAGTTTTAGTATAATAGCATGCTATTATTGATAGAATACTTACAACGCAAAGCTGAAAAAAATAAGCCCACTTTCTCCTCTTCTCATCTGAAACACGTGCTGACAGCTGGGATCAGGCCTCTGGGTCCAGCTGGCTTCGTTTCACTTGGCGCACGTGACAGAGCAGCCTGGCGAGGGTCTGCCTTGAGGGCAGCGCTTGGGGGTCCAGGCTCCCCCAGCCGGCTGGTGCCGGGGCCTTGGCGGTGAGGAGGGGACCATTGCAGGTGCTCGGCTTCTGAGGACACAACACAGGTGCACGTGGGGCCAGGTGTGCAGGTGCCTAGGAACACCTGGGGCACCCCCAGGCCATGCATCCCCCCCTTCCCACGTGTTCCCTGAGTGACTTGGTTGGTTCCCTGCTGGGAGCATCGGGATGGCAGGCACGTCAGCGCCCTGGGTAAGAAGGCGAGAAGCCCTATAGGCCTTCTCCGTACCTGTGCTGTGTGCACTGCCCCTCGGAGTCCAGGGGTGCAGCTCTGCAGAGGGGCAGAACGGGAGGAGCTCAAGCTTGAGCTCGAGGTGGCCTTGGCCAGCCGTGATGGGCAGGTGCTCCCAGCTCAGTTCTAGTGCTGACTTGGGACTGGTTCCCATGTGCACAGCCCAGGGTCCTGCAAGCCCCCTGTGCAGGGCGCCCCACCTGCTGGCCTCGGGGCTCCCATCACACAGGGGCCGCCTTTCTGAGCCTGCTGCTGCCAACCCCAGGCTGGTGGGAAGACCCCCGGGGACGCCTGCCTCGGGCCCAGAGGCAGGCGTGAGGTTCCGCAGGAGCCAGGGAGCTGCTCTCAAGCTCACCCGGGTCCTAGAGTGCCCACGGGCCGCCTGCGGCTGGTGGAGGCCGGCCCAGGCAGGGAGGGCACCCCCCCCCCTGCACCTTACTCGGCTTACAAATTCCCAAGGGGGAGGCTGAGAGTGGGGCGTGAGCAGTCACCTGAGGCCCTCTGTCGCGCCACGGTCTCACCCCTCTCCCGGCCCCCCTCCCCGCAGGGGCCTGGTTCTGGGCCGACGACCTGGAGGACCACGAGGACGACGACGAGGACTTCTTGGCGGAGGTGGCCGAGGAGGAGAACGAGGCCCCCCGGGCTGTGGTCGGCGGCCTACGGCGTGGGTGACGTGCCTGGCACGTGGGGCCCCGACGACTCTGATTCGGCGCAGACCCCGGAGGCCTGGGGTCCCGAGCCCGGCGGTTTCGGGGTCCTGGCCGAGGGTTCGGAGGAGAAGCCCCTCCTGCCCGGCCGGGACGCGGGCGCGAACCTGCTGGAGCCCTGGGCGTTCCCGGCCGCGGTGGCCGCCCCGGCCGGCCGGCCCGAGACCACCTGCGACGTGTGCGGCAAAGTGTTCCCGCACCGGTCGCGGCTGGCCAGCACCAGCGCTACCACGCCGCGGTCAAGCCCTTCGGCTGCGACGAGTGCGGCAAGGGCTTCGTGTACCGCTCGCACCTGGCCATCCACCAGCGCACGCACACCGGCGAGAAGCCCTTCCCGTGCCCGGACTGCGGCAAGCGCTTCGTCTACAAGTCGCACCTGTCACGCACCGGCGCATCCACACGGGCGAGCGGCCCTACCGCTGCGCCTTCTGCGGCGCCGGCTTCGGCCGCCGCTCCTACCTCGTGACGCACCAGCGCACGCACACGGGCGAGCGGCCCTACCCGTGCCCGCACTGCGGCCGCAGCTTCAGCCAGAGCTCGGCGCTCGCCCGGCACCAGGCGGTGCACACCGCCGACCGCCCGCACTGCTGCCCCGACTGCGGCCAGGCCTTCCGCCTGCGCGCCGACTTCCAGCGCCACCGGCGCGGCGGTGGCTGCGCGGACCTGGGCGGCGACAGCTCGCGGCGGGAGCCCGGCGACGCGGCGGGGCCCGAGGAGGCGGAGGCAGAGCCGGAGGGCCCCGAGGCGAGCGCGGCCGAAGAGGAGGGCGAGGCGGCGGCGGCCGAGGAGGCGCCCAGCCCCGCGCGGAAGGAGGAGCCCGAGGCGGCGCGGCGACCGCCGGAGCTGGGGAACGGCCTGGGCGAGGGCGAGGGCCCGTCCTCGCACCCGCTCGGCTTCCCCTTCCCCATGCACCCCAAGGCGTGGCTGCACCCGGACAGTTTCCCGCTCCTGGGCCTGCCGGACTTCGCGGAGCGCTTGCCGGCCGACGGGCGCCCGCTGCCGGGCCCGCTCTCCCTGGTGGAGGGCGCGGGGCTGGCCTGCGACCCCTTCGGCGGCGCGGGGGGCGCGGGCGGCGGGCTGCGGCCCCGTTCGGGCCGGCCGTCGGGGGGCTGCTGGCCGAGCCGGCGCCCGCCGCGCTGGCCGAGGAGGAGAGCCCGTGGATCTGCTCCGACTGCGGCAAGACGTTCGGGCGCCGCGCGGCGCTGGCCAAGCACCAGCGCTACCACGCGGGCGAGCGCCCGCACCCGCTGCGCCGACTGCGGCAAGAGCTTCGTGTACGGCTCGCACCTGGCGCGCCACCGGCGCACGCACACGGGCGAGCGGCCCTTCCCGTGCCCGGAGTGCGGCGCGCGCTTCGCCCGCGGCTCGCACCTGGCGGCGCACGTGCGCGGCCACACGGGCGAGAAGCCCTTCGTGTGCGGCGTCTGCGGCGCGGGCTTCAGCCGGCGCGCGCACCTGACGGCGCACGGGCGCGCGCACACGGGCGAGCGGCCCTACGCGTGCGGCGAGTGCGGCCGCCGCTTCGGGCAGAGCGCGGCGCTGACGCGGCACCAGTGGGCGCACGCCGAGGAGAAGCCGCACCGCTGCCCCGACTGCGGCAAGGGCTTCGGCCACAAGCTCGGACTTCAAGCGGCACCGGCGCACGCACACGGGCGAGAAGCCCTTCCGCTGCGCCGACTGCGGCCGCGGCTTCGCGCAGCGCTCCAACTGGCCAAGCACCGGCGCGGCCACACGGGCGAGCGGCCCTTCCCGTGCCCCGAGTGCGGCAAGCGCTTCTCGCAGCGCTCCGTGCTGGTCACGCACCAGCGCACGCACCACGGGCGAGCGGCCCTACGCCTGCGCCAACTGCGGCCTGGCCGCTTCTCGCAGAGCTCGCACCTGCTGACCCACATGAAGACGCACCGCGGCGCGCCCGGGCCCGCGCCCAAGGCCGAGGCGCCCGCCAAGGGGCCGGGCCCGGCGGGTCCGAGTGCGGGCGCCGGCGCGGGGGACCGCGGCAGCACCCTGCTGGAGTTCGCGGGCGGCACGAGCTTCGGCTCCGAGCGCTCTGCCGCCTTCCCGGGGCCCGCAGGCGCCCTCGAGGAGACCATCCTGTGAGCGCCCGGGTGCCGAGGCCGACGGAGGCGCAGCTCCCCAGGGTGGCCGGGGCGCAGGCCGCGGGGGTCTGCGGCACCTTCCCTCGGCCCCGGCGCCCTGGCCCCCGTTCCCGGCTTCCCTCCCGCCCCGGGCCTAGAGCGGGCTCGGCGTGCCGCGGGGCCCGGCGGCGAGCGGGGCCGGCCGGGGAGCCCGCGGAGGGGCGTGCGGCGGCGGCGTTATTTATTGTACCCGGTTCCGACGGGGTGGCGGGGCAGGGTGGCTTTGCCAGTTTGTACCCGGGATTTGCCGTGAGAGAGGCCGCGCCCAGGGGCGGGTGGAACAACCGAGGGAACAGCCTCGGCGCGGGGCGCTGGCGGTCACCGTGCCCTTGCCGGCCGCGGCCCCCGCGCCTGGGAGGGTGCCTCCAGCCCAGGGCGCTGCAGATGGGCCTGGGGGAGCTTGTGGGTGGCTACCAACTGTGGATATTTATTTCCATTCCTAGTGTGATCGGAAGAATCCAAGGGGGGGCGGGGGCGGGGAGGCTGAAATCAAATCTGAGGCCCGGGCTAATGGGCCGCAGGTGTGCGCGGGGGGGCCCGGCGGGAAGGTGAAGCCTTACCTTCGGGAGCCCCGAGGCCTGCGGGCGCTGGGTGGCCTCCCCACTTAGGGCGCTCTCCAGCACCTCACCCCTGGCGGTGGAGGGCGCATGCGCCCGGGCCGCCCCCTTGCAGCAGGGGCACGCCGAGCCCCGCAGTCTTCAGAGTCGTTGACTTAATGTGGCTGAGGGTGGTCGCAGGGTCGTTCCCCACATCCCATAATTAGGACCCGGCGGCCTCCACTGGCCCCCTTTAGCCCTGCTCCCGGGCCCTCTTCACGCCAGAAGCAAGTCGTGTTTCAGTTTGCGCCATTTCCCGGGGCGGGCAGCGGAGGGGGGCGCCGGGGGTGGCCGGCAGTGGGGGTCCGCCCGGGGAGTGCGGGCCGGGGCCCCAGGCCCAGCAGCAGCCCCCGAGCACCCGACTATGCAAGGCCTGGCGGGCGCCCCACCTCCGGGCCGGGCAGGCAGCCGAGGCATGGCTCGGACGAGACCCCCTTCCCCACGTGCTTTTGGGGCCAGAAATCCGAGGTTCCGGGGCGCTCGCGTACCCTTTTAGACCTAGTTCCTTCCGTTTTAGTGTAGACGTGGCCCTGGGGGCTGAGTGCCAGCAGCCGGGGGCTGGGGGCGGGGTAGGAGGCGCGGTAGTCGTGGGTGGGCAGTGGGCCTGGGTGGTGGTGGTAAGAGGTGGTGGGCTGGGTGGTGAGGAGGGCACAGGCCCGGGGAGGCGTCGGGCGTGGTGGGCCATACTCCCTGCCCGGGGGCGGCGCCCAGCTCTGGTTGGTGGCCAGTTTCTCTCCCTCAGAACCGGCCAAGGGGAAAGGGGCGGGGGGCCGCCCCCCTGGGCCCCCTGCCCTGCCGTGTGGGCAGGGGAACCTAGCTTTAATAAAGAGTGGAGAAACGAGCTTGGACTGGATTCCGTGGTGTTGCTGCTCGCTGCTCAGGGAGGCTCCGCAAAGATCCTGGGCCCTGTCCTCTCACTGGGGCAAACATTTTGTGTGGGATCCTCTTAGACTAGGAGTGGTCCCAGGATGGCCAAGACCAGCTTTGGCCCCTTGCTGCTGAGTCCTGTCCCCCCAGTCTTCCCAGGGGCCCCCATGCTGCCACATCCTGGCCGTCGCCCGTCCAGCTCTCCCTGGGTGAGTGTGTTTAGGACGGCTTTGGCCAACCTTCCTAGGCAAAGCGGAGGGGCTGGGGCCACAGCCCTTTCCTCCGAGGCCCCCACCCCAGGAGGGCTTATCCAGGGCCCCAAAACACCTCCCTTTAAGCAGATCGTCTGCTTTTTATTCTCACCACACAATAACCCCACAATCTGATCCGATTCTCCCTTATCAGTGTTTTTGAAAAATACGAACCGCGAAGTAAATTTTTTTTCAAATGTGACTTGTGGGCCTCAGAACTGGAAAACCCAGCATCTCAATTAAAAGGGCAGGGGGCGGGGCAGCTTTTGAGTGGCAGCAGTGGATGTGAAGGCCTCATTGGAAAACAGATGGCTCTGAGGATCTCAAAAGTCTATTGGAAACCTAAATTATTCCCTGTTAGAGCCTTACAGTTGTCCAGCCAAATATATATATTTTTAAATTTTAGGAGAGAGAAACCCTTACGGTCATAGAAAAAGAAGTAGATGCCCTTTGTAGTCTGGTCCCGCAGAAGTCTGTCGGGCACCTCCCGCGCTGCCCTGCCAGGGAGAAGCAAAAGCCCCAGGGGCCACCGAAGGTGGGAGTCAGCCCTCCTGTGCTGATTTCCTGCTGCTTGACCTGTTTCCCAGCAGCCTTCCTTTCTAGAGTACTTCCACTCTTCACTCTCTTCAGACATTTCCTTTCTCTCTTTTTTTTTTCTTTCTCGGATTGACTATAGATGGAATAAGGTATTTTGAAAATTTTGGTTATATTTATTAAATAAAGCTTTTATGTTCCTTGTCATTAAGTTTTTCCCTGATTTATAAAAATACATGCTAACTGTAAAAATTCCGACAGTACTAGAACACATCAAGCGAAAGAGTCACGTGACAGCTGACAGATCAGACGCCCCATCAGTGCAGAAGGGGCGGGAGTGCACATTTTTTTTGGTGCATGCAAAAAAGTTATAAAACTAGGAACTTGCTTTACAGAGAGAGAGCTGGCATCCCCTGCCCTCACCAGCACTGGGCAACAGATCATTTCAATCTCGGCTTTGTCCTTCAAAGAGGAATCTCTAGTCTTTGCAAGGACTCCAGCGCTGTAACTGGCCTACGGATCTCTTTTTTTTTTTTAAAGATTTATTTTATTTGTTTCTCTCCCCTTCTCCCCCCCACCCCAAGTTGTCTGTTCTCTGTGTCCATTTTGCTGTGTGTTCCTTGTCCGCCTCTGTTGTCAGCGGCACGGGAATCTGTCTCTCTTTGTTGCATCATCTTGCCGCGTCAATTCTCCATGTGTGCGGCGCCGTTCCTGGGCAGGCTGCACTTTTTGTTGCCCTGGGCGGCTCTCCTTACGGGGCGCACTCCTTGCGCGTGGGGCTCCCCTACGCGGGGGACACCACTGCGTGGCACGGCACTCCTTGCGCGCATCAGCACTGCGCATGGCCAGCTCCACACGGGTCAAGGAGGCCCGGGGTTTGAACCGCGGACCTCCCATGTGGTAGACGGACGCGCTAACCACTGGGCCAAGTCCACTTCCCCGATCTCTTTTTAACATGTTAATGGTTTGTTTGGTTTTTTAAAAATACCTTTGCTTAGGTATTTCTGTGGCTGCGAATATAATAATATCCCCACTAGGTCCACGTCCTTCATGAGAGAGAACTCTCAGATGAAGATCCCTTGCTGCTGCTTTGGTTGTGACTTGTGCTTTCCGCCACAGTCCCAACCCAGTTCCAAGGGGGCCCTGAGTTAGACCAGCTGCCAATAGGAGGACACGTTTCCTGCTGTTCATTCATTCATTGGCTCGCTCATTGATTCATTCATTTACGAAACCCGCAGCATGCACACAACACTGGAGCGCATTCCACGTCCTTGGGGCCCAGAACCGTCAAGCCTTTTTTTTTTTTTTTTAAGCATCAGTGTTACTGATGCATATTACTAAATTGTACAATTCATCCAAAGTGTGCAGTCAGTGGTATTTGGTATAATCACATGGTTGTGGCTCCATCACTTCAACATTAGAGAATTTTCATTTTTTCCATAATAATAAAAAACAAAGTCTTCACCTCTCAACCTCTCTGCGGTTAAAACAGTCTTAATGCTCTAACTCTGCCTTTAAAAACCTTTGGTCAGCGATCCACAGGGAGAACCCACTTTACATACCTGTGTGCTGGTGTGTGCGCATGTGTGGTGTGCTCTTGCTTCATGAACCAATACTCGTACTGCATTTTTTAGGTGATTTTAATCTAATTTTTAAACGTGATGATCTCAATCCACAATGAGTCAAGAGCTGCAGAGTGAAGACCAGTTTGAATTCCTCTGAGCTGCAGCTCACCCAACTCGCTTCTGAGAGGGACCCATCCCCACTTCTGGCAGGGGCTCTCCCAGGGTTCAGCAAGGCAAAGGCAGGAGCTGGACTGGGACCCCGCGGCGGGGAAAGCTTCTGACCAGCTGCAGCTGTGTCTGAACCGCCCCTCGGAGGAGGCAGGGGCAGACCTTGGGACCCTTTGTGGGCAGGAGGACCTGGGCAGTCCACCTCCCCCCGGGCCCAGAGCCCCTCTTTCTCCAGGGCCTGGGTCTGAGTTGACTGCTGCCTTTGGGGACCCAGGAACTCTGAGCCAGCCCTTCTCCCTTTTGTCCTTCTCCCTCTTTATGAGAGGGAGGAGATGAGGACAGCTAAATCCACCTAGCTACAGCCTTGGGTCCCAGGCATCATGAATTAACTCATTTACTCTGCACCACAAGTCTTAGAAGAGGAAACTGAGGCACAGTGGTTAAGCCAACCACCAAAAGTTTTACCATAATTCAAGCTCAGGCAGTCTGGCTCTAGAGAGTGTGCTTAACTCTTTGGGGTTGGCGTCTATTCTAGAACACCTGTTTCTTGGGGGGAGCTTATTTGAGTGGGGCTGACCCAGCGTTGCCCACACAAAAAGGGTATGCACGTGGCCATGCATGAGCCCATGAGATAAATAGAACAATTAGATAATTCCTGGCATTTTCTTTGGTATTATATTTGTTATTTGGTTGGAGAGGGGGGTTTGCTAAGTTAGTAGAACGTCCTTTGCAAGGACAGCAGACAGTGTGTGGAGAGATTCTGCCTAAGGTATGCAGAGAAAGAAGTCTTGATGACCTTCAGCTACGCCTGAATCCCTCACAAGGCAACACATTCTTAGGCCAGCTGGCACTGGGTGTCTGTTGCTCATAGTTGATAGAGGGCTGGCCAGTGCAAGGTATCTGGGAGCTTTCATAATGAAAATCGAGGTCAAGCAGATATTAAATGCTCACTTTCCTGCCTTTCCGGGTAAGTGTGGAGCTCTGATGGGGTCCAGCCTGACTTGACAGGCATGGTGTGTGGCCCCAGTGTGCCTAGGTGCATTGCTAAAGGTGCTGTGCCCAGAGGGCAGCTGTGCAAAGACCAGGCTGTTGCACATATAAGGGCTTGTGCAACAAGACTGCTTGCAGAGTGTGTGGTGGGAGGGGAGGGGGAGAAAGAGGGTTAGAAGCTTTCTCTCATTGATCATTACAAACTACCCCAAGTCATGGTTTAATAGCCTTTATTTTATAAGCTCATGGAGTCTGTGGGTCAGGGATTCAGACAGGGCATGGTGGGGATGGCTTTAGGGTGATGGCCTGGAGGGAGCGCTGCTATGAAGACTTGACAGCTGGAATCACACAATTGGAACTTGGGATGGAATAAATGGACAATTAGGAGTGTCACCTGGCTCATCCCCAGGTGGGGCTTTCCAGATGGTATGCTTCCTCTAGGCACAGTGACCTCAGAGGGGTTGTTACTTGGAGGGTCAGCAATCCAACTGTGTTCCACTAACAAGGTGGAAGCTGCATGGCCTTTTGTGATCTCGCCTGAGAAGTCGTGTTGCACCACTTCCACTGTAATCTATTGGTGGAAGCAGAGGCAAGGGGAGGAATGGGAACCTTGATTCCACATCTCAGTGGGAGGAACGTCAAAGAATTTCATGGTCAGTTTTCTTTTTCACATGTAAGTGTCAGCTCCTGCACTGCCTTGAATAGTGCCACCCAAAATCCATGTCCACCCAGAATCTCAGAATGTGATCTTATTTGGAAATTAGGTCTTTGCAGATGAAATTAGATGAGGCCACATTGGATTAGGGTGAGCCCTAAATCAATGACTTATGTCCTTAGAAGAGGAGAGAGAAATTTGAACACAGAGGGGAAGGCGGCCATGGTGGCAGAGATTGGAGTGATGCATCTATAAACCAAGGAACACCAAGGATGGCTGGCCACAAGCTAAAGCCGGGAGAGAAGCCTGGGATAGATCCTCCCTCAGAACCTCGAGAAGGAACCAACCTTGCTGATGCCTTGACTTTGGCCTTCTACCTACCAGAACCATGAGCCACTAAATTTCTGTTGTTTTAACCCACCGACATTTTGGTAATTTGTTATGGCAGCTCTAGGAAACCAACATGGCTCCCTAGAATGACAGCCTCCCTGTCTGCTCATCCCAAAGCGAGATGGCCATTTGCCACACATATGCATTTCCAGGCAACTTTTCTATTGCTCAACCAAGGACAGTCAATGAGGACCACTGGACATTTGAAGGAAGCCTGCTGTATGAAGCCTGCTCTATGAAAGCAAACTGCCCAAATAAGAAGAAAATGAGATGAGAGGAAACAGAGCTAATTCAGAAAACAGAAGAGAACTGCAGAGAGTTAAAGATTAATATCTTCAGAGGTTCGTGAAGACAGTATATGTAGAAAATAAAACTGGATCTTAGGAAAAAGGAAACTCTGAGAATAAGAAAAAACTTGGAAATTAAATTTAATGTCCAAAAGGAAAACAAATAAAATAAAGATAAGGTAAAAAGAAAGAGGCAGAAATAATGAGAGATGTAGAGGATTAATTCAAGAGTCTCAATACTCAGCCAATTCTAGAAGGAAAGGAAAAAGAAAATCAAGGTTGAAGAAATTCACAGAAGTGATAGAAGACAATTGCTCAGAGGTGATGGGCCCCCATCTTCAAAATCAAATAGCCACGGCCTGCTGAGCAGGATGAAGAGCCTCACCTAGACACATTCTCCTAATAATTAAAAAACAACAGTGATTTCAAGAACTTCAAGAGAGGATGAAATTAGTCACCTATGGTGTCTGACTTCTCATTAACAGAACTGGAGTGATGCCTCCAACCTTCTTAGGAAAATTTATTTTCTTTTCATTATGAAAAATTTCAAATATATACAAAATCTGGAAGAACAGTATTCTGAATCCATCAACAAAAATTATTAATTCATGGCCAAATTGGTTTCACTGATACCCCTGCTAACTCCCCTCTCCTCTTTTGAGGCAAATTCCAAATGTCATATCATTTCATCTGTTAACTATATGAGTTTCTATCTCTAAGAGGTAAGGATTCTTAAAGAAACCATAACACCAGTTTCATGTCTAAAATGACTAAGATAATTACTTGATATAAGCAAACATTTAGTGTTCAGAGTTTCCTAATTGTCTTAAAAATGTGTATGTGTGTGTATTTAACAGACTGACTCACAATCCAGCAATCTGTTGATATGTCTCTTAAGTCTTTTTTAACCTGTCAACACTACTGATCTTTTTTTTCCCTTATAGTTTATTTGTTGGAGAGATTAGGTTCTTTGTCCTTAGTTTCTCACAGTTTGCATTTTGCTGACTGCAATCTTGTGGTGTCATTAGCATATTTGCTTGTCCCCCATATTTTCTGAAAATTAATATGTTTGAACAAATTCAAGTTCCTTTTTTTTCTTTTTGCCAAAACTGCTTCATTGATGGTCGTGTGTACTTTCATTGGGCATGGCTGGATGTCTCTCTCCTTATGACATTGGCAACATTGATGATTATTGCCTAGATCCAACAATTCACTAAGGATTGCTAAATGGTGATATCCTATCACTTCTTTCTCAATTATTAACTGGCTTGCTTCAATAAATAGAAGGCTCCTCCTATCCATTATTTGGTTCCATGAAGTACAGTTTGTATAGGGAAGATGGGGAAAATGTGTGTCTTTTTCTTTACCTAACAGTTTTCAAAATAGTGAATTGGTTCTCTAGCATCCTCCAAAGGTATTCAAAGAGTTTATTTTTTTTGAGGATCATTTAAATCCATTATAGTTGCTTTCTTCATTAATGCTCTAATTTGCCCGTCTTTGACTAATGGGAGCCTCTTTGAATTGAACCTTATGCCATTTTGGCACTGCTAATAATCTTTGATAGCTTCCTTACTATCAAATGTAAGGAAAGATGTCCCAGGCTTACCTTGCAAATTTCCCTCCCCCAAACCTGTAATAATCCAATTCTCCAAGGAGCCCCAGTTCCTTCAGTGGGAAATGGTATTTAAGAACCACAGTTTGGGTGCTAGGGTGCTCATTGCTACTGGGCTGAAATCATTTTCAGTCTAGAATTCTGTATCCAGCTAAGCTATTATTCAAGTTTGTGGTATTTTAAACATGTGAGAATTCATAAATTTTATCATACATTAATTGTGGTGAGGAGGCACATCAGAAAATGAAGGAATGAACTGAGAAAGAGGAAGATTTGGGGTCCGTTCAGGAGAAAGAGCTGTTCGAGATGATGGCTGAGCAGGAGGATGGTGAGCTCTGTGGAGGAGAGATTGTAGAGTATGGACTATGGCTGAAGGTGGACATGCAGGGTAGGGGAGGGCTGTGACGAATGGCAGGTCAGAAGATAAAAAGGGACCTGAGCTGGTGCCTTAGCTTCCTGGGGCTGCCATAACAAAGTATCACAAACTGGGGGGGGGGGGGGGGGGGGGGGAGCTTAAGATGACAGAAATTTATTGTCTTACAGTTCTGAGGCCAGAAGTCTGAAATCAAGGTGTTGGCCAGGCTTGCTCTAGAAGGTCTAAGGAAGATTGCTTCCTTGCCTCTTCCTAGCTTCTGGGGTTGTAGGCAGTCCTTGACATTCTTGGCTTCAAGATGCATCACGCCAATATCTAGCCTCCGTCTTCACGTGACTGTCTTCCCTCAGTTTCTTCTCCCCTTCTTTAAGGATGCTAGTCATTGGATTTAGGGCCTGCCCTAATCTAGCAGCACCTACTCTTAATTTGGTGACATTGGCAAAGACTCTATTTCCAAATGAAGCCACAGTAACAGGGAACCAGGATTAAGACTTCAACATATCTTTTTGGGGGACCCAGTTCACCCCACAACAACTGGGAACAGCTGTCCTCTCTGCCCTTTGCAACACGGGGCATTGCAGGGCCAATACATGTGCTCCCCCTAGGTCAGGGAGGAAGTGGGGTCTCGCTCCCACGTGCAGATGCAGCTTGACTGTAGATGTCCTCCCACCCCTACCCCTGTCTGGAGGCCACCATGGCACCATGAGGCTCTTTGCAGTTTTTGCTCTGTAATGTCTTTATGTTTAAACTTTGAAGTTATGTCTCCATTTATATTTCCGAATATCCAAAACGTGCTCATTTTAAAGTTCCTGCCATATTGTTCCATGGAATTAATTTCTTTCTACAGTGCATTCCTGCATTGATGGGTATTATGTCAGTTGTTTTTCTTAGCATTAGATTTCTTCATATTTTGGAGGTGCTTTTTCTTTTTTAAATTTAGATTGTATTTATTATTTATTAACCACCCCCCATTGTTTGTGCTTGCTGTCTGCTTTCTGTGTCTATTCTGTTGTTGTGTGCTCTCTGTGTCTGCTCATCTTTTTTTTTTCCTTAGGAGGCACTGGGAACCAAACCCAGGACCTCCCATGTGGGGGAGAGGTGCCCAAACACTTGAGCCACATCCACTTCCTGCTTGTGGTGTCTCCTCATTTGTTATCTCATTGCATCATTTGTTGTATCAGCTCGCTGTGCCAGCCCATTTGTTGCGTCAGCTCACTGTCTTGCTTGTCTTCTTCTTTTTTTAAGACTTATTTTTTATTTATTTCTCTCCCCTTCCCCCACCCCCCGTTGTCTGCTGTCTGTGTCAATTCACTGCATGTTCTTCTTTGTCCACTTGCATTCTTATGAGCGGCATGGGAATCTGTGTCTCTTTTTGTGTGTCATCTTGCTGCATCAGCTCTCCATGTGTGTGGTGTCACTCCTGGGCAGGCTGTGCTTTTCACATGGAGCAGCTCTCCTTGAGGGGGGCATTCCTTGTGCATGGGGCTCCCCTACGCAAGGGCACCCCTGTGTGGCACGGCGCTCCTTGCACTCATCAGCACTGTGTGTGGGCTAGCTCACCACACAGGCCAGGAGGCCCTGGGTACCGAACTCTGGACCTCCTACATGGTAGGCAGACAGGTTATCAGATGAGCCACGTCCTCTTTCCTTGCTTCTTTAGGAGGCACTGGGAACTGAACCCAGGACCTCCCATGTGGTAGATGGGCACCCAACTGCTGGAGCCACGTCTGCTTCCCTGGAGGCTCACTTTGAGTAGAAGGTGTTTTGGGTCATTCTCTCTCCCGTCTCTTTGGTTAAGCAATATGATACTGGTGCTCTGAGCCTGCTGCTCTCTGAGGACACTGAGGGTTTTGCAGACCCAAGCAAGGAGACCCAACATGCTTGCTTGCTTCCTGCTCAGCAAGCTGACTCCCAGTCCTTTGAGCCACCTCCAACCTACACCCACCCACCCCCACCCTCAGTCTGCTGCTCCCTGTAAAGCACAAACCCCAGCAGTCCACTCTGGAGCCTCACCTGGCCAGGAGTCATGAGCTCCCAGCCACCCTACCTCCTTGAGGACCCACAGCTCAGGAGGTCTCCTGCCACTCCCATTGTTTCTGTCCATTTCTGGTCCACAGAGATACTTGCTTTGCTTTTTTGAGCCTGGCTCTGTCTTTCTATAGATCTATTTTAAAACTTCAATCTTTTACTGCTATGTGATTGGGGCAGAGGTGATTCGTTGAGTGCAAACTTAATACACGATCTTGCCCAGACCCATGCGAATTTTCTTACTTTCCTTCTATCCTTTTTCTCTCCCTTGTTGTCCACCTGCTATCCATTCTCCCCTTCTTTCTCTCTCACAGAGTCCCTGTATTGCTGGGGGTGCTGATGTGTCCCAAATTCATTTCCAACCTCTCCGGTAGATAGAAATGGCCAGTGAGATATAATAAAAAAACATTGTATGGGGCCTCCAGGAAACCTCTTTCAAAGGGGCTGGTTTGGCAGGAAGGTACATCTTTTTGCCTCTTGGCTCTTCTTTTTCTTATGCCTGGAACAGAGATGTGATGACTAGAGGCCAGCTGCCATTTGATACGAGGTAGCTTTGAGGATGGAAGCCACGGGCTGAGAATGGCCAAGCAGAAAAACGACCAGAACCCGGGTCCCTATCACTGTGGAGCTGTTGCATAAGCCATGGGCTGATGAGCTCCAGACTTCTCTTCCTTAATTCCCCGAGTCACTGGCACTCAAAGCCAGTTCCTACTGGATACACACGCCAACCACCTCAAATGCAGCCTGGAGACCCCGATGCCATGATTTAGGATTAGGTGATCTGCCACACACCTGAGCACTCCTTTGAGCTTGAACAGGACTTTCCTAGTAGGGATCATGGAACATTTTCTAGAACACCCAAGCAAAGATGCTTGTAGAGGCAGCAGTGACACAGTGATGGAGGGGTCATTCTCCTGAATTAGTCGAGTTTTGAATGCCAACAAAACCAAATTTGAGCTAACTTGAACAGAAAAGGAATTCACTGGAAGGCTATGGGGTCACGTGCAGAATCAACGTATAGCCTAGAGAAACAGGCTTAGAGATTGAGCAAGACCCAAGATGGGTGGAGAGTGGGGACCTAACCAAGATCCTGCCGCGGGAGCGTCCCAGTTAGCGTGAAAATTGGATGCCGGAGACCACTTCTGCCCCCGGGCTCCAGCTGCTGCTGCGGGGACACCGTCCCAGGGCAGCTCTGGACTTGCAGCTCTCCCTGCCAGATTCAGAGCCCCAGGTGGGAGCATCTGAGTGGCGGAGCTTGTGTCCTGCGCACACTCCCCAGCGGCCTGGGGTGGGGGGACGCTTGGCCCCTTTGGTGTCTGTGCCTCCAGTAAGGCCCATAGGGATTCCTCCCCCGAGACTCAAAAGCCATAGAAACATCCTGCAGTGCCTCAGGACAGCCCCGGAGCCTGGTGGCCTGGGGTTCTCGCCCCGGACCGAGAGCCTCGTGGGGTGAGCGCTGGTCTTGGGAGGCATCTCTGTCTTTCCAGGTGTTTCTTTCCCCTCTTCTTCCAGCCTCTCTTGGTGTGAGTCCTGGGCGGCCTCGTTCTTGGATCCTGGCTCTCCGGCTTCTGGGCTTTATCTCCACCTGCCCTTGGCATCTCTTCCCAGTTCCCCTATCCTGAGTCTGGCCCTTTATCTCATCAAATGCTTACGGGTTCAAGGAATTCCATTCCGGCTGGCCAGCCTGTTCTTGGAGGGTCCGGGCCAGGTGACCCTCCACCCAGGCAGGTGAGCGTCACCACTGGGGACCAGCCGTGCCTCCCCAACTCACCATCCAGGACGTCCTGTCCCCCGTAAGCTCTCCTTGCAGGCTGAGATGGCCACACACAGGAGCGGTGACAAAAGGTGGAATCGCAGGTCCTTCTCGTACTCATTCGGGGAGCTGGTGGCTGAAACCGGACGGTCGGCAGAAAACCCAAAGTCTCCCCAACTGTGCCTGGCAGCAGCAAAGCTCCCGGCAGCAGGGGGATGTCCTCCCAAGTGTGTGAACCCGGCAGGGCCTCGTTTGAACCCAGAACCCTAGCAGCAAGGGAGCCGGGGGAATTGGGGATTCTGCGTCCTAGCCCCCGCGGCACAGGAAGGCAGTCTGGAAGTGGGAACGAGTACCCGTGCTCACTCCCCACACTCTCTACCCCTGGACCTCGGCACCCCCTGGGGCGCCCGCCTGGGGACACCAGCATTTGTGCGGTGTGGCTGCCTGGTCCCCTGTGCCGGCCAGATGCAGAACATCGAAGCGGTCCCTGCGGGGGGCCAGCAAACGCCTCCAGTGTCACTCCGGGTCCGCTCACGGAATCCTCTCAGGAGCTGTGGGTGCACAGAGCCTTGGGAGGAGGAGGAAGGCTGAACCCTGGCAGAGGTGGCAGCCGTCTTGTGTCAAGACGTGGCAGCAGGCTCTGGGTGAGAAAGTACCTCTTACCGTACTTTTTTCCCCTCCCCCTCCCCCTCCCCCTCCCCCTCCACCGCCTCTTCCTCCACCCAGCTGTTTTTGCTGTCTGTATCCATTCCCTGTGTGATCTTCTGTGTCTATTTCTCTTTTTGTCGTCTCTTCTCATTTTCTCCTCTAGGATTCACTGGGATTCGATCCTGGGGATCTCCGATGTGGAGAGAGGTTCCCTCTCACTTGCACCACCTCAGTTCCTGGTTTCTGTTGCATCTTGCCTTGATGCTCCCCTCTGTCTCTTTGTTTTGTTGTTGCCTCATCATCTTGCTGCGTCGCTTTCTGCACAGGCAGTGGCTGGCCGGGCAGGCATGCCTTCACCAGGAGGCCCTGGGGATCGAACCTGGGTCCTCCCATATGGTAGATGGAAGCCCAATCACTTGAGCCACATCCACTTCCCTTGTGTGGTACCTCGAGTTGGACTCTTTAGAGCCTTGTGACTAATAAATACCCCTTATAAAAACCGATTGATTTCTGGTATTTTACATCAGTACCCCTTTGGCTAATAAAGACAATGTAATTGGACCCTTATCTCACATGCTATACAAAAATGAACTTGGAATGGATTAATGAGCTAAAATCATAAAACTCTTAGAAGAAAATATAGAGATAGGGATAAATCTTCATGACCTTGAATTTGGCAATGGATTCTTACATATGAAACCAAAAGCATGCGTGACAGTTGGGAAAATTAGATAAATTGGACTTCATCAAAATTAAAACCTGTAACAATTATAAAGAAAATACAAAATGAAAACGAAAAAATAAAATAAATGGTAAAAAAATTAAAAGCTTTTGTGCATCAAAGGACATTATCAGGAAAGTGAAAAGGCAATCAAGAGACTGGGAGAATATATTTGCAAATCATATATCTAATAAGGGTTTACTATCCAGACTATATAAATAACTCCTTCAACTCAACAAAAAAAGACAAAGAGCCCAATTTAAAAATGGGCAAAAGACTGGAATAGACATTTACACATGAGAAGATGGCTGGCATCATCAGCCGTTAGGGAAATGCAAATCAAAACCACAAGGAGCCACCCCTTGACACCCACTGCAATGGTTATTGTTAAGCTGAAGGAAAATAATATGTGTTGATGAGAATGTGGAGAACTTGGAACACTTGTGCACTGCTGGTGGAATGTAAAATAGTGTAACCACTGTGAAAAATAGTTCATGTTTCCTCAAAAAGTTCAACATAGAATCACCATATGATCTGGTAATTCCACTCCTATGTGTATATCCCAAAGAATGGAAAGCAGGGGCTCAAATAGACAGTTGCACCCTGATAGTTAGAGCAGCATTATTCACAACAGGTGACAGGTGGAAACAACCCAAGTGTGTGTCAACAGGTGAATGAATACACAAAATGTTTATCCATTTAATGGAATATTATTCAGCCATGGAAAGTAATGAAGTCCTGATACATGCTACACATGGAAGAAACTTAAAGACATTATACTAAGTGAAATAAACCAGACACAAAAGGACAATTATTGTATAATTCCACTTACGTGAAATACCTATAATAAGCAAATTCATAGAGAAAGTAGACGAGAGGTTACCAGGAGGTGGGGGAGGGGCAATGGGGGAATTATTGCTTAATGGATATAGAATTTCTGTTTGGGGGCAATTAAAATGTTTTGAAAAGAGTGTGCTTGTTGTACAACATTGTGAATTTAATGAACACTGCTGAATTGTACATTTTTAAAAGGTTAAAATAGCAAAGTTTATGTTATATACATTTTACTACAATACAGTAAAAAAACTCTAGCAAACATTATACTTAATGGAGAAATATTAGATTAATTTCCTCCAAATCTGGAAATAAGACAAATGTGTCCACCATCCTGCTACTATTTAACAGTACTGGAGCTCCCATGCAAGGAAAGAGGTGGTGTAAAAATTGCAATAGAAGAAGTAAAAATGCCATCAATTGCAGATAACCTGACCATCTATCTAGAAAACTATAAGAATCAATCAATAAAGCATTAGAACTTATATTTTTTCATACTTGATCAACCTACAAACATCAACAGCATTCCTCTAGCCAACAATCCTAATAAATGAATGTTCCATGCTTGTAGAAGGGATAACAATATTATAAAGATGTCAATCCTCCCCCAAGTTAATCTATAAATTCAGTGCAATTTCAACAAAAATTTTCACTTGAGCTATTTGAGGAACTTTATAAACATTTGTGAAAGTATAAAGAAGAGTAAAGAGGAAGTAATTTTCCCTACCAAATATGAAGATATACTATAAAGCTTTAGAAATAAAAACAATGTGGTATTAGCACAGGCACAAATGAATGGAACAGAATAGAGAAATCAGAGGCCATCCCATGTGTGTATAGGATGTTAGCATGTGATGGAGATGATACAACCAACTAATGGAGGGAAAGGACAGATTTTTTAGTAGATGATGTTAGAAGAACTGGACGATAATACTGGATCCCTGCTTAACAGCATATAAAGGAGAGGATGCCAGATGCACCAAAGACCCAAATGTGTAAGGTAAAACCATAATATTAACAGAAGAAAATGTAGGTGATATTTTTGTGACCTTGGGGTAGGAAAGGACTCTAAACAAACATCAGTACCACAGCCATAGGCTAGGTATTGGTGAATTTGATTACTTAAAAATTGATAACTTTTGCACTATGAGTGACCACAGAGATTAATTTAATACCTAGATATCAGAGAGGGGAAATATTTGCAATGTCTGAAATTGACAAAGGATTAACATCTGAAACATTCAGGTAACTCCTACAAATTGGAAAGAAAATGATAGCAATGCAATGGGAAAGTGAGCATTTTAAAATTCATCCTTCTCCAAACCTCTTATTTCTTGAACCTCTGAACTGACATATTTCAGATACCTAGAAAATTCTTAGACCCTACTTCTATAAATATTGTCCCTATCATTCTATTTTCTTCTTCTGAATTCCTACTAAAATTGCATTTTGATACAAACCTCACACAAGGTACAAAAATTATCTCAAGATAGATCATAGGCCTGCATGTAAAAACTGATAAGTACGAAACTTCTAAGAAAACATAGGAAAAAATCCCCCATTCCATAGATACAAAGATTTCTTAGATACAACACAAAAAGCATGATCCATAAAAAAAGAAAAAGAAAAATAGGTCTTCATCAAAATCAATAACTTCTGCTCTCTGACAGATTTGTTAAGAGAATGAGAAGGCTGGAAGAAAATATTTACAAATCACATATCTGATAAAGGAGTTGTTTCCAGGATATATAAAGAACTCTAAAAAGCTTAATAATAAGAAAATAACCCAATTTTTAAGAAATTGGGCAAAAGATTTGAATAGACACTTCACCAAAGTAGATGTATGGATGGCAATTAGGAACAAGAAGAGAAGTTCAGCATCATCAGTCCTTAGGGAAATGTGAATTAAATGCAGGTTAAAACCTTGTGAGATGCTATCACACATTAGAATGGCTATAATTAAACAGAGTGGCCGTGTCAAGAGTTGGCAAGCACATGGCGCTAAGCTCTCACACACTGTTGGTGGGAAAGTAAAATGGCAAACCCCTTTGGTAAACAGTTTGGTAGTTTCTTAAAAGGTTAAATACGCCACCACCACGAGACTCAGCTGTCCCTGCCCCTCCCTCCAGGGATTCACCCAAGAGAAATGAAACCAGACCAGCATCTGTGTCCATCCGCAGATGAACGGGTAAAGAAATGATCTGTTCATACAATGGAAGAGTACTCAGCAATGGAAAAGGACACAGTACTGACACACTCAGCAATATCAGTGAATCTCAAAACAATTATGTTGCATGAAGGAAGCCTTTCGAAAAGGAGTATATTCCAGTTATATAAAATTCCAAAGTTCTGGTAAATGCAACTCATCTACAGGGACTGAAAGTGGATTAGTGTTTGTCTGGGGCTTTTTGGAGGGCAGGGAAGAGTGAGAGGCTGGGAGCATAAAAGGGCATGAGGAAACTTGGTGGATGGATATGTTCATTATCTTGATTGTGGTGATGCTTTCATGGGAATAGACCTACGTCAAAACTTACCAAATTGTATACTTTAAATATGTTCAGCTCTCCTGCCTAGAGGAGCCCACACCAAATCTCCATGCGTATTTCTGTCTTTCTCTCCCATCTCTCAGCAAAGTCTGTGCTTTCCCCCCATTTCCCAATAAATTCCTCTTATGGGCCTAAATATATATATAGGCGGACTTGGCCCAGTGGTTAGGGCGTCAGTCTACCACATGGGAGGTCCGCGGTTCAAACCCCAGGCCTCCTTGACCCGTGTGGAGCTGGCCCATGTGCAGTGCTGATGCGCGCAAGGAGTGCTGTGCCACGCAGGGGTGTCCCCCGCATAGGGGAGCCCCACGCGCAAGGAGTGCGCCCCGTAAAGAGAGCCACCCAGCGCGAAAGAAAGTGCAGCCTGCCCAGGAATGGTGCCACAGAGAACAGACAACGGGGCTGGGGGCGGGAAGGGGAGAGAAATAAAATAAATCTTTAAAAAAATTATATATATATATATATAAAATCAGTTATGACAACCTGGGAGATGGCTTTGCCATTCCTTTCTAAACTGCTTCCAGATCTAACAAAGGAATCATAGTCAGAGGGAGTGTCCATTATCCCAGTGTCTTGCTAGGGTGACCCCCATGGTCAAAATTTAGAGATGGTTGAAACCTGAGAGGGGCCCTGTGGCAGTTGAGATTATTTATGAATCCCAAAAAGAGAAAGATTACGTTTGTAAACTCATCTATTCCTCAGGGTGTGATACCCTTTGATTGCATTAAATCCAGCAGGAGGTGTCTTTGATTAGATTACCTGTTAAGATTTAGGGCTTTTGATTTGCCTATGTCAGTGGGCACAATTCAGGTTGGATCTCTGTGATATAAACGGACATTCACAAAGACAGACCCGCACAGAAGAGAGAGCTCCGTCATTTTTGATCCTGCCATGACACAGAAAGAAGGCTCTTGTGGCTTGGGCTCCAGGGAGAGAGGAGCCATTTGCCTGATAGTCTGCAGGTGACCTTGGGAAGAGAGCAGAATAGCTGAGACTGACATAGAAGGCCCGGATGGAAACGAGCCCTGTGCCAGGTGAGAGAGACTGCAGGATCACTTGAGCACTAGCCTCAAGAGGCTGTGCCCACGGAGCTTGGGAGGAAGAAGAAACCCGGGGGAAGGAGAGACCAGGTGGGGATTGCCCACCATCTTGCTTCCACACAGCGGACTTTGGTGAGATGGCAACCTTGAATTGGACTTTCCACGGCCTTGTAACTGTGAGCTTTTACCCTCAATGCATACCCTTTATAAAAGCCAGCAGATTTCTGGTACTTGCGTCCACAGCCCTTTGGCAGACTAATACAGGCCCCCTTGAGGAGGAGATATTTCCTTGGAGAAAGGAATTCCATGGAATTTAAGGAGCAGCAGGCAGAGGCAACTTTTCTGACTGCCTTCTGCCAAGTCAAGGGAGATATGAAGGAAAATCCACATCAGGACAGATAGAATTCTCTCTCATTAAAATACCAATGCTTGAAGTTAATGAGAGATAGTCAACATTTTCACAAAAAGAATGAAGAAAAGAAATTCAGCTTGGAGAAAGCAAATGAAGTATATACTTAGAGGGGAGAAGACATGGTATAGGAAATAGAGGAAAAGTTTAGCAGTGAAAAAACCTTTGCAGTACTGAAAGAACTGAAGATAAGATGGATCCTGTGAAATAGGACTGAGAGAAGGGATGCAGAAATCAAATAGAAAATAATACAGTAAGGTAAGTAAAAAAGCAGAAAAATAGAAGTTAAAGCAAAATAATTAAATGAGAACTTAAAGCTACATTAGAATTAGAAAAGAGAACATAACTGAAACAAAGTGCCAACAACTTGTGGGTAGGTTTAAATAAAACCAAAGTGAATGCAGGGAAAAAGCCTAGAGTTGAAAACAATCAAAGAGAAGTTCATGTATATGGAATTAAATCAATAGAAGCTTAACAAATAGTTAATGACAGCTGTGGGTTTTCCATATCTGCCCTTTATCATGTTGAGGAATTTCCCTTCTATTCCGAGTTTGTTGAGTGTTTTCATCACAAAAGGGTGTTGGATTTTGTCAAACACCTGTTCTGTGTCAATTGTGATGATCATGTGGGTTTTTTTTCTTCATTCTATTAAGGTGTTACATGACAGTGACTTTTATGTTGAAACTACCTTACAGTCCTGAGATAAATCCCACCTGGCCAAATGTATAATTCTCTTGACATACTGGTGGATTTGGTTGGCTAGGATTTTGTTGAAAATTTTTGCATCTATATTCATAAAGGATATTGGTCTATTCTTTTCTTGTGATGTCTTTATCTGGACTTGGTATTAGGGTAATGTTGGCCTCATATTGTTCAGAAGTGTTCCCTCCTCTTTGATTTTTTGCAAAAGTTTGAGAAGAACTGGTGTTCATTCTTATTTTTTTTCTCTTTACATCAGACCAGTAAAGTGCCCGCGTCATAACAAGGTTGGAGGGAGGCGCACCTCACGCAAGCGCGTGAACAGCCATTCGTCGTGCTTATGAACCACAAAAGCATCAGCGTTCATTCTTCTTTAAATTTTTGATAGAATTCAGCAGGAAACCTTCTGGTTCTGGGCTTTTCGTGATTGGAGGTTTCTGAGTACTGATTCAACCTCATTCCTTTTTATTGGTCTGTTCCTATTTTCTATTTCTTCTTGAATCAATTTTGGTAGTTTGTGTTTTTCTAGGAATTTGTCCATTTCATCTGGTTATCTAATTTGTTGGCAAAAAATTGTTTATAGTTTTCTCTTAAATGCCTTCTTATTTTGTAAGATCAGTGGTAATGTTCCTCCATTTGCTTTTTCTCTTCAAATTATCTTTAACTATTTTTATTCCATTGCAGGTCATTTAAAGATTTCTAAAAACAGCCTAATTTTAACTTCTCCTTTTCTCAAAAAAAAAAAAAAAATCAAATAGCAAAAACTTGCTAGGACTTTAATTAGAATTGCATTGGGAAGAAATTACATCTTTAAAATATTGAATCCTCCAATCTATGGACATGAATTATATTCATGAAAGGACAATTTCTTTTCATTACTGACAGTACGACTCTATAATTTTCTTTTTTTTAATTAGTGGCATCTATACTCAATCCATCTTTAAACTTCTCCAACTGTCTCAGAAACATCTTTTCACAGTTTGCTTAAATCAGTGTCCGAGCAAGTTTCACGTTTTACCTCTGATTGATATATATTTTAATTTGCTTTTGGTGTATAACTGTATAACTGCATTTCCTTCACTTTTTCATACCATTTGTTTGTTGAAGTAGCTAGGTCATTTTTTCCTATAAAATTTTCCACATTCTTGATTAGGTTGAGTGTTTACCCCTGACATCTATATTTTAAACTTTTTTCTCTCATCCCTAATTTATAATAGATAAGGCAGGCTGGCACCAAGTGTAATTCCTCACCAATCTTAACATCAAATAAGTTGGAACAAGGCAATATGTCTCCTGATGAAATGCAATTAGAAGTACCCAGCACCTGTTATGAAATATTATTTCTGGAAACATTGATCTTGGATCCAGTCAAGCCTCTGGATCTACCTATTACTGTGCAAGAATCTGGGGGATGGTGGTACATTTTGAAAGAAATCAGGCAGGATCAATTAAAATTAATAATAAACCTTGATCCACAAATACTTCTTCTTGAATTCTATCTAGCAGAAAGAAAAGCACAAACAGGAAGGGTAAAGGTCATAATAGTGATGATAAGCACTTGCTTATCTTTACTCAGTTAATTCTCACAAAAGTCCTGTCCCAATGAAGAAAAGGTACATTGAGATAAGGTATTATAGCTTGCCCATTTCATAAAGATAGGAAGTGGTAGAACTAGGATTTGAGCCCAGGCTGTGTACCATGCTGTTGTACAAAGATGCCTCTTATAGCCTTCAGGAAACAACAACAACAACAAAAAACCTGAATTCCACCCACATGGATGAGAGTTGAATAGGTGTATACATCAATGCTGTTGAATATTCTCCACTTATTAGACAAAACAATTTACAGCTGGTCAGTACAGGGAAGCAAGGAGAAGACGAGCCCAACATGGCCAACCAATAGCCTGGCCCACAGACAACATGGCTGGGAGACCCCACCCAGACCTGACCTCGAGGTACCAGCTGGGACTCTTTCTGGTGCCAAGGGAGGCACCAGATAATTCCAAACAGGCCTCCCTACTGGTTCCAGATAACCCCCCACAAAAGACCACTGGCCCCCACCACTGGTGCTGTAGCCAATAACAGCTGCAGCCCCTCCCCTTAGCATTAGCAAGGGGAGAAGTAATTAATATTTTAATAAAGGTAACTGCATCAAATCTCAGGGTATGTTTCCATCCTCTCCCATTTCTCAGCAAACTCTGTTCTTTTCTCCCATTTCTCATGAATTGTTTTTACTGGCCTAACTAAACTGGCACATTCTTAAATTCTTCTATGCGACATAGCCAAGAACCTAGAGGAATCCAACACTTCCCAGACTTCACATGCGTACAATCTGGAAAGATACCACTGATTTCCTATTAGATGAAAGAAAGCAATTGCAGAACATGCAGTCTCATTTTTAAAAAAGAAAAAATACCAATAATTTGCATATATTTGCATGAGCATTGTAAACATTATGAAATTATATGCACCAAAGTTACATTATTTATTGCAAAGGGGTTAGCTGGGGAGAAAATAAAGAATTTCGTTAATGCATTTGTTTAGTTTGTCTTTTTACAATGGGCTTTTATTTCTGTTACCCATTTTTAAAAATGTTTATTTTTAGTTGTGATAAAATATACATGAAATGGTTAAACTCATTTTTATTATTTTTTATTACTTTTATTTTTTGACTGGTAACTTTCACCACTATCTATCTCTAGACCATTTTTATCACACAAGCCAAAACTCATACTCATTTAGAGATAACTGCCCATTCCTCCCTCCCCACACCTCTTGTAACCACTTTTCTTTTTGTCTATGAATTTGCTCATTCTGAGGGTTTCATCCAAGAGGAATCACACTATATTTGTCCTTTTATGCCTGGCTTATTTCCCTCAACATGTCTGTTGCACTTTTACAATGGCAGGACGTGAAAATGGAACGATGATTGGCTGCGGAGACTCAGGGTTTAAGGATGATCTTACTTTAATTCACAGACTTTTGACCTGAGCAGTGATTGCCTAGTGTTGCCATTTACTGGTATAAACACACACATGCATGTGTGTGTAAGTTTATTACTTTTTTTTGCTTTTTGGTTTGTTTATGACCTTCCTTATTTCAAACATGCTTGAGGTACCCCCTCCATCAGGGCAAGTGCTCTGGGCCAGGGGCTACTGTAAGAACTTCCTGGCATTAACTCTGTCCTCACAACCCCTCAGGCAGGTGTCCGTCCCCTTTAACAGGTGAGGAAACTGAGTCACGGAGACACTAAGGAGCCAGCCCGAGGCCTCTCAGCCTCGCGTTGGTTCACTAGGGCTCTGCACCACGGTACCTCAAGCGGGGTGGCGTCAAGCCACAGCAATGTATCGGCTCGCAGTTCGGGCATCTAGAAGCCTGGAGCCCAGGTGTGGGTGGGGCCACATCCCACTGGAGGCCCCAGGAGGGCCCTCCCTGCCTCTTCCTGGCCCTGGCCGCTCCTGCAACCCTTGGCGATCCTTGGCTTGCTGCTGCATTGCTTCAGTCTCCGTCTCCATTTTTGCCTTCTTCCCTGTGCCTCTGTGTGTCCCTTTCTGTCTCTTATAAGGACACCAGTCGTATTGGATTTAGGGCCCACCCTAATCCAGGAGCACCTTATCTTAGCTAATGACATCTGCAAAGACCTATTTCCAAATAAGGTCCCATTCTGAGGTTCCAGGTGGACATGGATTCTGGGCTGGGTGGTGGTGGTGGGGGCTTCTGTTCAACCCATCACGGCCTGAGAAACCTGACAGTTGGGATTTGAATCCAGTCACTCTGATTCTGGGGCCAACACTCTGGTCTCTAAGGACACACAGACATGGTTCAATCGTGGGGGCACATGGCCAACTCTAGGCCCTAACAGGCGGGGTGCCTGGTGTGTCCCCGTCCTTCAGCTCAGGGTGCAGCAGGTTAGAACAGGACATGAAGGCAAGCAGCTGGTCAGAATAAAGCATAACAGCTGGGACCCCGCAGGTCCGAACACAGCCGTGAGACCTGGCCCCGAAATCCCCTGAGGGACGGCAGCTGCTTGAGAACAGAGCCATAACAAAGCCCACCGAGACCCTTTTCGTTAGGTCCCATTTGAAACTCCTGGGCTAGAAAGTAGCCCCAGATAACTTCAAACATCCTCCCCATTGGTCCCCTGGAAGCTAACAGGTGAGGGTAGAAAGGCAACGAATCAGAACAGCGAACAGCCGGGGAACCTCCCCAGCATGAGGAGGGAGAAGGGGGAAAGGCCTTAAAAGGCCTACCCTGGGGCCCCACATTGCGTGTCTCACCCTGTAGCATGCTGCACCCGTGTCTTGGGTATGTACTATCTCTTTTTTTTTGTTTCTTAATAAACTCCTTTTATTGGCCTCATTAAACTGGCACATCTCTGAATTCTTTCTTATGATCAAGCCAAGAACCTAGAATCCAGAGCGTTCTGCTAACATAGTTGGCGAGCCAGCCAGGAAGCATTGAGGCAAATAACACTCCCCAACACCTGATGAAGACTGTTGGTCTAGGTTTTTAATCAGAGCCTGTCTGTGCCCTCTTTTCCTTTATTAGCGAGGGCCCCAAGACTCCCTCCCTGGGCTGTGGTTTATTGTTTCCTCAGTCCCCAGGAGACCCTGAGAATGCTGTTAATCCATTACCATTACCATTACATCTGAGGCGCCCAAGGCTATTTGGCTGCAAGCTGCAGAACAATCAGTCTCTAGCTTCTTAATGTGCTTCTTAATGTCTGGTTTAACTGCAAAACTCAGTCCCTGGCAGTGGCCGTAAAATGAGCTCTCTCATGGCTACTTCCTAAGACTTCTGCAGAAGCAGGCTGAAAGAAGGGTACCTAGCCAGCCCCTTTCCTAGTGAGGAAGTCTGGCTTGGTAGGTTTGGTCTGGGAACAGGACCCAGATGTCTCCCAAGACCTCTAAGGCCCTGGGGATGCCCAGCAAGCAGGGCACCCAATTTCCAGAATACTGGGATGGCAAACAGGGCTCCCAACCCCTGGGACTCTGGGGTGGTAAGCAAATTCTGTTTGGTCAGGTCTAGGAGGATGCCACTAAGATCGACAAATCCATTTATCCTCCCCTAGGATAATGGGTGGCTTCTCCAGCATTCCAGCAGGCTCCCCATCGGGGTGCCTTCTCAGGAACTGGGACAACCTTCCTACTGATAGTCTAAAAAGGAAGAGGCTCATCTTTTCCTGCCATACCTTGTGGCTACAGTACAAGTTAGAGGATGGCCGAGAGTGGCCTCTGTATGGGACCCTGAATTCCAGTTAAACCTCCTTTGTAAGAGGGAAGGAGGGGACAGGTAGATCTGAGGGTCAGAGACCATATGGTCACATGTCCAGTCAAAGGAAGTGTACTGTCAAACCAGTCAATTATAATAAATTCAGAGAAATTAATCTGAGACAGGATGAAAACCCAGCATTATTTCAAGGAAAGCTGGTAGATCCTGACTCTAGAGAAGAACACATCTTCCTAGGAATTCACTTCATTAGCCACCTTGCCTCAGATATCCATAGGAAGCTGTAAAAACTTTTCCTGGGTCCCCAAACTTCCACGAACTCCCATTTAGAAACAGTCTTCAGAGTTATCAACAATTGAGACCATACTGCCAAGGAGAAACAGGTAAGGAGGGGCAGACAAAGGGCCTGGGAGTAGGCTCACCTTTTAGCTGCCACCATTAAAGTTATCCTGTCACTTGGGGCCACCTGAATCCAGGCTCCACATCAGCCGGAACCTGCTCCAAGTTTGGAGAGGTGGGCCCCTGGCCCCAAGCTGCCCCACCACCAGGACCCACCAGGGCGTTGGGAAGGATGGAAGGGGCCGAGGCCAGGCGTGGCTCCCTGGATGACACCATGAACCATCAACCCGGAGGAGTCACAGGTAACCATTGATGTGGCAGGTAAGATTGTTAATTTCCTAATTACCATGGGAGCCACTTACTGACCTGCCAGTCTGGACCGTTCTTGTCTTGATCATGCCTAATAAGGGGAGTGCATAGGGGAATCAAGATCTAGGCCATTTACTAAACCTCTCCCCTGTAGTATAGGAAACCTCCTCATAAGCCATCAATTAAGCAGTATCCCCTCCAGGAGGAAGCTGTTAAAGGCCTCAGGCCCATGATTAAAAGGTTCCTGGAGGGAAGTGGATATGGCTCAAACAATTGGCCCCCCATCCACTATATAGCAGATCCAAGGTTTGGTACCCAGGGCCTCCTGATGAAGGCAAGTTGGCCCGTGTAGCGAGCTGGCCCTCGTGGAGTTCTGGCCCACACAGAGTGCTGGCCTGTGCAGAGTGCTGCTCAACACAGGAGTGCTGCCCCATGCAGGAGTGCTGGCCCATGTGGAGAGCTGACACAGCAAGATGATGCAACAAGAAGAAACACAGAGGAGAGAGAATAAGAGATGCAGCAGACCAGGGACCTGAGGTGGTGCAAGAGAATGATTGCCTCTCCCACTCCAGAAGGTCCCAGGATCGGTTCCTGTGCAAAACTGCATGGTCACAGTGCAGGTTAGAAAAATCAGAAATAGCCTTCCATGGTGTCTTTTGAATATAATGTAATTGTACAGTTAAACTTTGTAAGAGAATGAAAAGTACAAGTAACATTAGTGAGTTGTGTGTTTTTGTCTCTAATTCTATTTGTGTCTGTCTATTTGTTCTGAGGCAGGTTAGTATGGTGAAAGCAGGAAGGCGACTGGCCTGGCAGACAACATGGCCATGAGACCCCACCTGGACACCTCCTGAGAAGAAGGCTACCGGAAAGACTCTGTGAGATCCCAGCCATGAGAATCTCATTAATAGAGAAGTGTTACTGGATTTTATTTAGGTTCTTGACTATGCTGCAAAAATGAATTTCAAGAGTATGTTGGGTGAGTTAGACCAGTAATTTATTCAGGTAGGGAGGGATGAGAAATGGGAGAAAATAACAGGTCAGGGATCCCAGGTAGAGAGGAAGGGGCTGAAAAGTGATAAAGCAGGCTGATTTACAGGCTACAATTTCCCATCATAGGTGATAAATTCCCAGGTTTACTTGCATAGTGATCCAAGCAGGGGAGAAGGCAGCCAGAGTCGGGATCCAGAGGCAAGAGAGAGAACTCAGGCCCAGTGCTGCTTTTTGAGCTGTTAATTATCCCACCCCATTGCTAATGGCAGGGGAAGAGTTTACCATTTTGATTGCTTATTTCCCCCATCAATCTCCCACGAGGGCCCAATGACAAAGTCCTTGGGGAATATCCAGAGCTTCTCCTGGCTTCTGGAGGAAGTCTTCTTCTGAGTGGCAGAATCTTGGGGAGGGTCTTCCAGCAGCCGTCTTGGGGTCGTTGATGTCCACGTGGACTTCTTTCTATTGAGTCTCTATTTCACTAGCCTGCTTCAGAAGAAAAGCCCTGGATATCCTCAAAAGGCCTCACCATTTGTCCCCTGCGAAATGACAAGTGGGGCAACTCATCAGAACAGCAAACAGACTTTTGAAAGTCTTGATCTAGGGTCCCACACCTGCAACTACACATGACCCTCAGTAGGCCTGCGATCCATGCCTCAGACTGTGGACTTTTCTTGTTTTCTTTTTTTTAATACAGTCTTTACTTCCTTGCCTACCCTATGGCATGTGCTTAATTCTTTTATGCCACATAAGCTAGAGGAACCTAGAAGACCAGAATCCAGAGCCATCTATTAAAACTTTGGGATGGTAATATCAAATTAACAAATGAAAATCCTTAAAAAAGCTCTATTCAAATTGTTTTTAAAAATTAAACAAGGGAAGCAGACTTGGCCCAGTGGTTAGGGCGTCCATCTACCACATGGGAGGTCCACGGTTCAAACCCGGGGGCCTCCTTGACCCGTGTGGAGCTGGCCCATGCGCAGTGCTGGTGCTCGTAAGGAGTGCCGCGTCACGCAGGGGTGTCCCCCGCATAGGGGAGCCCCAAGCGAAAGGAGTGCGCCCCATAAGGAGAGCCGCCCAGCGTGAAAGAAAGTGCAGCCTGCCTAAGAATGATGCCACCCACACGGAGAGCTGACACCCAAGATGACATAACAAAAAGAAATAGATTCCCGTGCCACTGACAACAATAGAAGTGGACAAAGAAGAAGATGCAGCAAATAGACACAGAGAACAGACATCTGGGGCGGGAGGGGGGAAGGGGAGAGGAATAAATAAATAAATAAATAAATAAATAAATAAATAAATAAATCTTAAAAAAAAAATTTTTAAACAAGTGCTTATAAAAGTAAAGGAATATTCCTGGAACCCAAACAGAGAAGCTAAGCAGATGGAAAGGTCATCTAGAAATCTGAATATATAGAAACTATTGGGAGAGAAAAAAGTTTTTCCTAAGCTCCTTGACCTACCCAGTCCTCCAGGGCCTACTTCTCTTTGCAAAACCTATGGGGGAAGGGCTAGGTATGACAAGATAGGGAAGCGTAAGTTTAGCTTTAAACTCTATCTACTAGGCCAGGGAATTAAGAATCATAGTTTGTCCTGTAATTCTCCAATTTAAACAATTTAACAGCTTTAAAACGAGGGTAATTAATAGTCCAATTACCCAATTTCACTAAGTAAAGAAAAAAATCACTGAACACTATGGTAAGATCTTTTCTAAATTATGATTAAAACAAATTAAACAATTTTTATATAGTCCATAACCTGGCAGTCAGTATGCTTTTAAGGTTATTCATAATTTTAGAATTTTTTTTAAAGAATAAGGTTTTAGCCTCCTGTGGAGGAAGGAAGAAGAACATATATTGCATAAACTATAATAGTTTTAATTTTATTTGGCTTATATGGAATCTCCCTAAATTTATAGGAAACTAATAAAATAAATTAGCATGATATGCATTAAATCTTTAAGATGATAAAAATTCTAAGTTTGTGTTTAATGAAATTAAGCTAAAGAAGAAAATTTCCTAAATTGAAATGATGTTTTCACAGAACAGAATAATGGATGTAAGGTAAGACTTAAATGGATGAAAGTAAATTTCATTGGTTGCTAACTGTAATTTAATAAGCTTATTTAAAGGTAAAAGTAACGAGTCTATGTGGTTATGGTCGGTTTTTGGAAATTTGCAAAAGCATTTTCTAAACTGAAATATTTAAGTGGCTAATTCCAGGAAGCCATTATTAAATAGAGACCTGAATTGATATTGATAACAAAAAATAACTTATGGCTAATTATAGGAAGTTTGTAAAAATATTTTCTAGGGAAGCATATGTGGCTCAAGTGATAAAGCTTCCACCTAGCACATGGGAGGACTCGGGCTCGATCCCTGGGTCCTCCTGGTGAAAAAGAAAAAGAGAAAGCGTGCCCATGTGGTGAGTGCCCACGTGGCAAGCGAGTGCCTGCATGCTGAGCCAGTGCTTGCGTGGTGAACCAGTGCCCGCGTGGTGAGCCAGTGCCCGCGTGGTGAACCAGTGCCCGCGTGGTGAGCCAGTGCCCGCGTGGTGAGCCAGTGCCCACACGAGTGCCCAAATGTGAGCCAGTGCCCACCCAAGTGAGTCACGCAGCAAGATGCTGAAGCATCAAAAGAAAGACGAGGGAAGAGTCAAGGTGAAGCACAGCAGAAACCAGGACCTGAGGTGACACAATTGACAGGGAACCTCTCTCCACATCAGGGGGCGCCAGGATCGAATCCTGGTGAATCCTAGAGGAGAGAAAATGAGAAGAGAAGACAACACAGACAGCAAAAACAGCAGGGTGGGAGGAAGGGAAGGGGGGAAAATAAATAAATAAATCTTTAAAAACCCCACAAAACCATTGTCTAAACTGAAGTATTTAAATGGCTAATTCCAGGAAGCCATTATTAATGAGAAACCTAAACTGATATTGATAACGAAAAGCAACTTCATAACAGGGAAACTTACCAGACACCACCTCAATCTGCATATTAAAGTGGTGGTAGGGGGAAGATAATCTTTTGATTCCACTGGGAAACTTAGGTTTTCATAAAATAATGGAGAAAGTAGTTTTTTCCTGCACTGCTTAAGGAAAATACCTGTTAATTAGCATAATCATGGTAAAGGTATAGAAGTAAAAAATGAAGTACTAAAAATAGTTAAGTTCATTTAATATGTTATAAACTGCATTGGATGCATTTAGAAAGTGTATAAAAATCAAAAGAGACTTCAGTGTTGTCAAACTCTTTCGTGCATTCAAACCAGGCCCCCAGTACACTGCATGATGCCTCTCCGTTTGAGTTATTGGCTAGGTTTGTCACTACAAACCTGTACTAGTCAGCCAAAGAAGTGCTGATGCAAAATACCAGAAATCTGTTGGTTTTTATAAAAGGGTATTTATTTGGGGTAGAAGCTTACAGTTACCAGGCCATAAAGCATAAGTTACTTCCCTCACCAAAGTCTGTTGCCACATATTGGAGCAAGATGGCTGCCAACGTCTTCAAGGGTTCAGACTTCCTCTTCCCCTTAAGGGTCCATGGTCCCAGCTTCTTCCAATATCAGCTGTAGGCTGGGGTAAATCTCTTCTCTTCCCATGTTGCTTATTTCTCCCCAGGTTTAGCTGCTCTGCTCTCTTGACAAGGCCAGCTGTAAATATCAGGTGAATGGCTTGTCTCTCTTCCTGGGACCTCTACTGTTTCTAATGCATCCTTCTCTCTTTCCTCACTTACCTGCTTCTCTGTGTTCTTCTCCTGTGTACTTACTTCCTGGGGCTCCAGCTCAAAAACTCTAACCTCCCTTCTCTGTGGTGAGGCTTCTCTGTGAGTCCCCACCCACCCAGGAGATAGGGACTCATTTCCTACTGATGTGGCCCAATTAAAGCTTTAATCATTATTTAATCAAGTAAAAGTGAAACCTCTGAATCCAATATAATCTAATATGCCCAGAGGAACAGACCAGTTTACAAACATAATCCAGTATCTATTTTTAGAATTCATAAATAATATCAAACTGCCACAGACCTCTAAAACAATAAAAGTATCTACATCTCTGGACATGCTCCTGAAGTAGGTGGAAAGCACGTTGCTGTAATAGACTCCTTTTACTGGCCTCACGGAACTGGCACATCCCTGAATTCTTTCTTACGATGAAGCCAAGAACCTAGAACCCAGGGTACTAGGAGGCTGAAGTTCCCAGATCTCCAAGAATTTGGGGACTTAATGGTGCATCCCACCTTACAGTGCTGGAACTGTAAAATCTTAGACTTGTGAAATCTCAGAGCCGTTGTTCTTTATGGATGGAGGGACAGAAGTTCAGGCAGATGACTGATCTTCCTAAGGCTATGCACAGCCAGGGCCAGGCCGCCTCTGCTGGGAACCGACTTTGCGAATAGGAGCTGACTCCATTTGGGGGCAAGACTACTGCCCACTGCTGCCCTGGGCCTTCACATTTCACAAATAAAGGGTAAATATCTTCCCCCTGTGAAAAATAGAAATATTTACAAATAAACCTAACATCTTGTTTAGATCATGGAGGCCTTCTCCTCAGAGGAAATCAGCTATCAGTTAATTTAGACACTGCCTTCCAATCTTTTTGATGCATTTATGTCCAAATAGGGTAGCTGCAGAAGAAACAAAGCATGCTGTCACAGTAGAAGGGATTTTGAATTATGCAGATTGGAAGTAAGGCTAATAAAATATTAATACATCTCTCATGGTATGTCCAAAGTGGAAAATAATAGCATTTTAAAACTTGTCAGGAATCACAGAATAGCGAAGGTGATATGCATCGCCATCACTGTGGAGTGGCGCCCCTCGAGGTGATGGACAGAAATGATCTTCATTCCTCTTTAGGGCTCTGGGAGTGAACCATATCAAGAATCTCTGCACAACTCTATATTGTAATGTTTGTGGGTATTTATCCCTCCCTTTTTCCTTCTCTCTCTCTTTTAACACAAATCTGTTTTTATATCTATGCAATTTTTACAAAAATGGGAACTTACCTTACATTTTTGAGTGCACACTGCAATTTTGATTCTGAAATAGATCATGAGCATTCTTGCACATGAGTTTGCAAAGTGTCCGTGATCATTTTTGAGTAATTCTCACCTTACACAATTCACTTTACTAGTCACTTGATTGGATATTTAAATTGCTTCCATTTCCCCCTCTATTAGAATGAAACTGTGATTTGTATGCATACATCTTTGAACAATCATTTTGCTAATATCCACTCCTAGAAGTGGAATTGCTATGTTAAAGTGTATTTTTATTGTCAATATAGAGTAGCTCCAGAGAGTTTGTATGCATTACACTTATTATAGACATGAGGGAAATGAATATTCCTCTAAAGCTATACCAACCCTGGATATACGAATCGTTTCAAATTCTATTTTCCAAAAATAAACATTGAACTTGAAGCCAGGAAGTGTTGTAGTCCTCCAGATTCTTGGCTGTGTCACATAAAAGAATTTAAGAACATGCCAGTTTAGTTAGGCCACTAAAAGAGTTTGTTGGGAAATGAGGGAAAAGAACAGAGCTTGCTGAGAAATGGGAGAGAAGGACGGAAATAATCACCGAGATTTGGTGTGGGCTCCTCTAGGCAGAGAGAGCGGCCATTGGCTGGTACGGTCACCTTTTGAGCTATTAATTATTCCTCCCCTTGCTAATGCTAAGGGGAGGGGCCCCAGCTGTTATTGGCTACGCCACCAATGGTGGGTGCCAATGGTGAGGCTTGTTTGGAATATCTGGGGCCTCCCCTCAGCCTGGGAAAGAGTCTCAGCTGGGACCTCAAGGCCAGGGTCAAGGTTTCAGCAGGGTCTGTTGGCCATGTTGTCTGTCCGCCATGTTGTCTGTCGGCCATGTTGTGCCTTGTCTTCTCCCTTCCCTCTACGCACCTGCCTCACACTGACTTTGTTATGAGGGACATTTTCATGTATTTATTGTTCATTTACATTTTGTCTTTTTAAAGTTTCTTTAGTGTGTTATGACTAAGGTTGATCTTTTCATGATTTGTAAGAGCTGTTTATATATTAAGATTATGAAACATCTGTTTCTCATGCATGTTACAAAGATCTTTTCCTAGTTGTGTGATTTTTTGTTTTTCTTTTGGAGGTACAGGGTGAAGCAGGCTATTTAGGGAATCAATAGGTGGATCTGGAACCTGGCAGAAAAACCACCACCATTAGCACGTGGGCATCAGTACCCCAGGATGGCTGTTGGGAGAACCCTGTGAGAGTCCCGCATTCGGAACTAGATTTCCTCTGGATGCCAGGAGCCCTGGATATTCTCCACGGACCTTATCACTGATGGGTGGGGTAATCAATCAAAACAGCGAACAGCTGGGACTCCTCCCATGTCATTAGCAAAGGGGCAGAATAATTAATGGATCAACAAGCAAGCGCAAAGGCTGAGTTGGCTGCCTCTTGCTTTTTTTTCCCCCTAGCCTCTCCTGCCTTTTGCCCCCTGTTCTTGCCTTCTTCACCCACCCCCGACCCCACCTGGAACAAGACACAAGTAAAACCTGAGCATTTCTTATTATAATGGGGAACTGGAGTCTGTGACTCAGCCCTCTTTATCACTTTTCAG
The DNA here is from genome assembly GCF_030445035.2 of Dasypus novemcinctus. Classification (NCBI taxonomy): domain Eukaryota; kingdom Metazoa; phylum Chordata; class Mammalia; order Cingulata; family Dasypodidae; genus Dasypus; species Dasypus novemcinctus. The sequence goes on along the minus strand of NC_080695.1, from coordinate 11,921,154 downwards.
CCCCTTGCCTCTCTACCTGGGACCCATGATCTGTTATTTCTCCCATTTCTCTTCTCACCATTCCTTAGTAAATTACTCACCTAACTAACCCCACTTGCTCTCTAAATTCATTTCTTGTAGCTCAGCCAAGAATCTAGAGAATTCTGGCTACAAGGAGATTGAACCCAGGACCTCATACATGGGAAGCAGGTTCTCAACTACTGAGCTACGTCTGCTTCCCTGGTTTGTTTTTAAACTTTGTGCATATTTTTCATCTAAAACCGAAGTGTTTAATTTTTCCGAAATAAAGGGAGTCAGTTCTCTGCTTATCGGTTTCTCACTTTGTGCCATGTTTTCCCCACTCGTGGGTTTTATATGTTAAGGTTCACGTGTGATTTCTTTAAGAATTGGCCTTTGACATGTAGGGCCTCACATCCAGGTGAAATTTATTGATTGTAGCGTTACAATCGAGAATCAGCGCCCGGCTCTGCCGCGCACAGCCAGGGGTTTAACCTCAGCTGCAGCTGAGACCACTCCCTGGGCAGCCCCCAGAGCCGTTCACCATCAGGTAAGGTGGGAATACCCTTTGTCCTGCAGGGGTCCTCTGGTTCCTCGAGATCCTTTTTTGGAGGGGCTTAGGGGGGTGGGGAAGGAGCGGGTAAAACGTCGGCCAGGTGCGGGCCTAAGGGCTCCCACCGCGTCTTGGGGAGGCGGCAATGGGAAAACTCCGTGTTTCTTTTCATTTCTGTGCATTTGCGTTTACCTTCAATTTGCGTGCATTATTTCTTAAATTTCGCCCCCACCTTTTATATCTTTTTCATTTCGCCCCCACCTTTTATTTCATTTTTTAATTGCTTGGGGGGTCTTGGTTCCTAGTATTTGGTTAAAATTTGCATCTGTATTCCCAAAGCTCTCCGCGGGGAGGCCGGCTTCGGGGAGCCCGGGCTTTTCAGGCCAGAGACACAGCGGGAGTGGGGGTGGCGGTGGGGTGGAGGGTGAGCTGGGATGGGGGTGAGCTGGGGGTGGGGGTGAGCAGGGGATGGGGTGAGGTGGGGGTGAGGATGAGCTGGGGGTGGGGGTGAGCTGGGGGTGGGGGTGAGATGGGGATGGGGTGAGCTGGGGTGGGGTGAGGTGGGGTGAAGGGGGAATTGGGGTTAGCTGGGGGTGGGGGTGAGCTGGGGATGGGGTGAGGTGGGGGTGAGGATGAGCTGGGGATAGGGGTGAGATGGGGATGGGGTGGGATGGGGGTGGGGTGAGCTGGGGGTGGGGTTGAGCTGGGGGTGGGGGTGAGGTGGGGTGAAAGGGGAGGTGGGGATGGGGGTGAGGTGGGGGTGGGGATGAGCTGGGGATGGGGTGAGCTGGGGGTGGGGTGAGCTGGGGGTGGGGTGAGCTGGGGTGGGGGTGAGGTGGGGTGAAGGGGGAGTTGGGGATGGGGTGAGCTGGGGGTGGAGGGTGCCCTACGATGGGCGTGGAGCAAGGGTGAGGCGATGATGGGGGTGGAATGGGCGGAACTGAGGCGAGGGTGGGGGCGGTGAGGTGGGGTGAGGGCGGAGCAGGGGAAGGGAGGGTCCCGGCCAGGCCCCGCGCCCGGGGGGAGCCGCCCGCAGTCCCCTCGGCGGACTCGAGGCCCCGCAGCGCGGGGAGGCGACCCGGGGCTGTGCGCCGCGCGCCCCCGGCGGGGCGGTCCTGGGCGGGGGGGTGCCTGGGGGTCGCCGGCCCGCGGTGGGAGATGCGGTGGCAGATGCGGTGGCGGGCGGCGGGCTCGAGCAGGCGGGAGGCGCCGCGGGGCCCCAGCGCCCCGCGCTCCCGGGCTCCCGCCGCGGCTCGGGCTCAGCCTCCCGCCTCCGCGCTCGGCGTGGGCGCAGCTCCCGGGGCCCCCCAGGAAGTCACCGCGAACACCCGGCGGGGCCTGCAGCGCTGGGGTTCCCGGCGGCCCCTGCACCCTGTGGCCTCCCGGCTGGGACCTCAGCGGTCCGGGTTTGCGCCCCTAGAAGCTGCGGCAGGACGTCTCTGGTAACCGTCCCCAGAGAGGCAGATTTGGGGCCCCCGAGGACGGCTTCAGCTAAAGGCTCTGGTGAGGCGAGGAGACGCCTCAGGACTAGGCATCTCACCGGGAAGGACCCGGGGGTCCCCACCGGGCTGCCCGGACACCTGTCAGCTTCAGAGAAGCGGCAAAAGGGACCTAGAAAAAGAGCCGGTTGTCCAGAGGGACCAAGGCTCGGACGATGTCGCCCATCCGGGAAACCACTGAAGGCTGAGAGTCGCTTTGCAGAAGAGGGCAGAGCACGATGGGCAGGGACCGGACCGGGTGACAAATGTCACTTCCTTGGCAGGATTTGAGGGGGAGCCCACGGCTGGGAAACTCTGATCTCCAGAAACGGCATCCCTAGTCCTCTCTTCATTCTCCGTGAATTCTTTCCCGCTGCTGGGCTGCTTTCCAATCCCCTCCATCAGCACGTCCAGCTTGTGTTTGTTCCTGATCTTACATGGAAGCAGTCGTACAGAGAAAGTAGGCCAGGGTTAGCTTTTTTAAAAATTTAAAATAAATTCCATTGTTCTAACATACGTGTATATATAACATAAAATGTGCCATTTTAACCGTTTTTAAGCCTACAATTCAGTGGCATCTGTTATATTCACATTGCTATGCTACCATCGCCACCGTCCATTACTGAGACTTCCTCGTTGCCACAAACAGAAACGCTGTCTCCCTTAAGCTCAACTCCCCATCACCCCTCCCCCATCCCCTGGTAACATCAAACCTACTTTCTGTCTGAATTTTGCTTATTCTAGATAATTCATATAAGAGCAATCACACAATTTTTATCCTTTTGTCTGGCTTATTTCTCTCAATATAATGTTTTCAAGGTTGATGCATGTTGTAACAAGTGTCAGAAATGCATTCCTTTTCATGGCTGATTAATATTCAACATTTTGTTGACCCACTTATCTGTCGATGAACATGTGGGTTTTCACTTTTGGGCTATTGTAAATAATGCTACTGTGACCATTGGTATACAAATATCTGTTTAGTCCCTGGTTTCAATTTGTGGGGGTATATACTAGGAATTGCTGGGTCGCATGGTCATCCCGTCTAACCTTTTGCGTAGCTGCCAAACGTCTTCCATGGTGGCTGCACTATTTTACAATTCCACCAGGAATGCGTGAGTGCTCCCGTTTTCCCCTCATCTTCACCAACACTTGGTATTTTTGGCTTTTTTTTTTTTTTTTCCATAGCCATCTTAGTGAATATGAGGTGGTAGCCCATTGTGGATTTTTATTTGAATTTCCCTAATGGTTAATGATGTTGAACATCTTTTCACGTGCTTATTGGCCATTTGCATATCTTCTTTGGAAAAATACCTATTTAGGTCCTTTGCCCACTTTTAAAATTGGGTTGTCTTTTATTTATTTTTCTTTAAGATTTTTAAAAATTTATTTCTCTCCCTTTCCCCCTTCCCTGAGTCGGCTCTCTGTGTCCATTTGCTGTGTGTTCTGTGTCTGCTTGCATTCTTGTCAGCGGCCCCGGGAATCTGTCTCTTTTTGTTGCGTCAACTTGCTGCTTCAGCTCTCCGTGTGTGCAGCGCTACTCCTGGGCAGGCTGCGCTTTTTTTGTGCAGGGCGGCTCTCCTTGTGGGGTGCATTCCTTGCATGTGGGGCTCCCCCACACGGCAGGGGGGACACCCCTGCGTGGCAGGGCACTCCTTGTGCGCATCAGCACTGCGCGTGGGCCAGCTGCACACGGGTCAGGAGGCCCGGGGTTTGCACCCTGAACCTCCCGTGTGGTGGGCGGACGCCCTGTCGGTTGAGCCAGATCTGCTTCCCTGGGTTGTCTTTTTATTGTTCAGTTGTAGAAATTCTTGATACACTCTGGATATTACTGTATGATTTGCAACTCTTCTTTCTCATTCTGTAGGTTGTCTTTTCACTTTCTTAATGTATTTTTGCTTATTTTTCATTTTTAAAGAAGTTATTGAAATATACCACTCATACGTAAACGTACATAAACAATAAGTGTATAGTATTAGTTGTGAACTTACATAACAAACATATATAACATCATATAGAAGTCTCATACTTCATCCCACCACCAGTACCTTACATCGCTGTGAAATTGGTAATGTTTTTTGATGCACAAAATTTAATTTTGATTTATCTATTTTCCTTTTGTTCCCTTCGCTTTTGGTGTTATAGCTAAGAACCCATTGCCAATTACAAGGTTCCGAAAATTTTCCTTCTAAGAGTTTTTTAGTTTTAAAATAGTTCTTATGTTTAGGTATTTGGTCCAGGTTATTTTTTTTATATGATGTGAAGAAATAGAGTTCAATTTTATTCTTCTACAAGTGGATATCCATTTTCCCAGCACCATTTTTTTAGGGAGTCTATTCTTTCCCTGCTGAGTGGACTTGGCACCCTTACTGAAAATCAGATGGCCATAGATGCAAGAGTTTCAAATATTTATAGTATTATATAACACATAATGTTATGACCTTACAATAATAGTCTTCCATCTCCTCCTGCTCTCTGTGCGATTGTTCTATAGATTTAACCTCTCTATATACTATAAAATATATTGCTGTTTTGTAAAATTCAAATAACCATTACTTATAAAAGAAATTGAAAACAAAAAAAATCCTTTATATTTGCCCACATCTTTACCATTCCCAGCACTTTCAATTTTTCTCTTTAGATCTGAGTTTCCTTCTAGTATAGTTTTTCTTTGACATGCTTTCTTGAACATTTCTTATAGTGGAATTCTCCTGGGGATGGGTTCTCTGAGCTTTTGTTAACTTGAAAATACATTTTTCACCTTTATTTTTAAAACATTTTTAGTGGATATAGAACTCTAGGTTGACACTTTTTTTTCTTTCAGTACTTTAATGTCACTCCATTGCCTCCTGGTTTCCATAGTCTCTGATAATATGTCTGTCTTATTCATATCTACATTTCCATGTATTTAACATATTTTTCTCTGCCATTGAAAATTCTTTTCTTTATCAGAGTTTGACTATGATGTGCCCCCATATGGTTTTCTTTGTTTATCTACTGTGGTTCATTGAACTTTTTGCATCTGTAGTTTTATAGTTTTCATTAGATTTGTAATCTTTTCAGTTACTCTTTCTTCAAGTCCTTTTTTTAAAAAATTTATTTCTCTCCTCTCCCCCCCAGTTATCTGCTCTCTGTGTCCATTTGCTATATGTTCTTCTGTGACCGCTTCTATCCTTATCAGCGGCACCTGGAATCTGTGTTTCTTTTTGTTGCGTTATCTTGTTGTGTCAGCTCTCTGCTGTGTGTGGCGCCATTCTTGGGCAGGCTGCACTTCCTTTTGCGCTGGGCGGCTCTCCTTACGGGGTGCACTCCCTGTGCATGGGGCTCCCCTACATGGAGGACACCCCTATGTGGCATGGCACTCCTTGCGCGCATCAGTGCTGTACATGGGCCAGCTCCACACGGGTCAAGAAGGCCTAGGGTTTGAATTGCAGACCTCCCATGTGGTAGGTGGATGCCCTATCCATTGGGCCAAGTCCACTTCCCTCTTCAAGTACTTTTTGTTGTTTTTACTCTCCTTCTCCTACATGGGACCTGTACTCATGTAAATTTTCTTTTTTTTTTAAGATTTATTTTTTATTTTATTTCTCTCCCCTTCCCCTCCACCAGTTGTCTGCTCTATGTCCATTCGCTGTGTGTTCTGTGTCTGTTTGCATTCTTGTCAGCAGCACCAGGAACCTGTGTCTCTTTTTGTTGCGTCATCTTGCTGTGTCAGCTCTCTGTGTGTGCGGTGCCACTCCTGGGCAGGCTGCAGTTTTTTCATGCTGAGCAGCTCTCCTTATGGGGCGCACTCCTTGCACATGGGGCTCCCCTATGCAGGGGACACTTCTGCGTGGCAGGGCACTCCTTGTGTGCATCAGCACTGCACGTGGGCCAGCTCACCACATGGGTCAGTAGGCCCTGGGTTTGAACCCCGGACCTCCCATGTGATAAGCAGATGGTTTATCAGTTGAGCCAAATCCGCTCCCCTGAATTTTCTTGATTTTTTTCTTATAGGTCACTTCTCCCCCTGTTTAATTTTCTCTCTCTGCTTCATTTTGGATAGTTTCTGTTGCTATTCCATAGGTTTTCTGAACTTTTATTCTGTAATGTCTAGCCTACTATTAATTTCATCCAGTGGATTTTTTATTTCTGATACTGATGAGTTCTATTTGACCCAGGCTCTTGAATGAGATTTGGAGTCATTATAGAACAACTGATAAAATGAAGCAAAGATAGCACAACCAACATAGAGGAATGAGGCTGGTCCTTCTGCAAGAATAACTTACTCTGTCATCAATTCTGTGTTTCCTCTTGGACATTTGTGTTCCTCGGATTCAGTCAGAAAAAGATTTAGAACCCAGGCTATAGGACTGTCAGAATGTGAGGAAATTGGTTCTTTCATAAATATGACTTTGGTGGTGATGTGTAGAATGGAACAAAGGGAAAGGAGAGTAGAGGCATGTGGACTACTTAGTATCTTACCTTGGAAATCTGTCTAGGAAGAAGTAAACTGTTGTATCCCACATCTTAACTTTCCTATGATGTTTCTCCTGAACATCCATGTCTGCTAATATTCTTGATCACTCTGTTTCCTGGTCGTGGATTTTACCGGGCTTACCCCATTATCTGTGAGTTTCTGTATTACTGGATCAAACACTTCCAAGATGCTTTGCCCTCAGTTCACTTTTCCTTGTGTTTAGCTTCATTTTCTCTTTTCAGTTTTAAAGATCATATTTTAGAATAGCAAATATATGTGTGTTGATTTCAAGCTTTCCTACCTCTTTTACCACTACCGCAGGTGCTCTTTCTTTTTTATTTTTTTATGAACCAAGGGGAGATATATACTTGGGATAACTTTCATCTCAGAAGTCTGGACATGAAAATAGAGAATCAATGATATAATAATTCATCTAATAGGAAAAGTACTAACATTTGCGAGGTATACTTTATTTCTCTCATTTCTAGAAGTCTGGAAATTAGATGGTCTGATAAAGAGAAACCAGGAAAACCATGATAAATGTGGAAATTCTATTCATCAAGAAACCAGTGACTAAGAAGAGAAATAATGCTTTAGGAAAAATAGTTAATCTGGACACAAATCCTATTTCTTAAAAAACATGCCTTATGTCTACAACTTTTACTACATACTTATTGTTTATGTATGTTCATATATAAATGATACAAAGATAATAATAATAGGTTAGTAGTAATATTTTGACAATGCTCTTTAACCATTAGTTTAAAATGTTTAACAACAATGGAAGATATTGGTGGTAGGGTGAGTTATGAGAGTCCTGAATGATGCTATGTATGTTTGTTTTGTAAGTTCACAACTATTACTATACACTTATTATTTATGTATGAGTGATATACTTCAATAAATTTTTTTAAATAAAAAAAACATGCCTTATAACCATGACATATGTGGAACAAAATGTAAATATGTTTCAGAATCAATTATTAGAGATAAGAATTATTCAAATGAGAACCTCAATGAAATTAATGCATGTGGGAAGTTGTTTCTCAGTAATAAGCAAGAAAATAGCATTCTGGGAAGAAATATGATGAATATAATCAAGATGGGAAATGCTTAAATAATAATGAAGACTTTACTGAGCAACAGAAGATTCAAACTTTGGGACAATCTTAAATATAGTGAAAGTGGGAGAGCCTTCCTTAAGAAGGCCGCCATCACTGTATTAAGAGGGCTCACACAGGAGAGAAGCATTTTAATTATAAAGAGTAGGGGGAAAAGATCAGTGAAAAGTCAACCCTTGAAGTCTACCAGAGAATTTACACAAGGAAGAATCACTCTGAAATTAACGAATGTGTTGATGTCAACACTCTTTAAACATCAGGAAGTTAACATGGGGGAGAAAACCCATGAATCTAATGAAAGTGAGAACAATTTCAGCAAAAAGTCACATTTCACTCCAATTCATAAAAAGAAACTCACTCAGGAGAGCAAACTCTTTTGAGTTTAGTCATTGCAAGAATTTTTTTTTTTTTACCAGAAGTTACACCTCACTCAACATCAGAGGACACACAACAAGAAACCATAAGAGAACTCAACAAGAGAGAAACTCTATGAGTAGTGAAAAGGCCCTTGTGAAGTCAACTTTCATCAAACATCAGAGATTACAGTCAGAAAAGAAGCTTTATAAGGGAAGTGGATGTGGCTCAACTGATAGAGCATCCACCTACCACATAGGTTCAAACCCAGGGCCTCCTGGCCCATGTGGTGAGCTGGCCCACGCGCAGTGCTGATGCGCACAAGGAGTGCTGTGCCATGCAGGGGTGTCCCCCATGTAGGGGAGCCCCACACGCAAGGAGTGTGCTCCGTAAGGAGAGCTTCCCCATGGGAAAAAAGCTATCCTGCCCAGGAGTGGTGCCGCACACGTGGAGAGTTGATGCAGCAAGATGATGCAACAAAAAGAGACACAGATTCCCAGTGCTGCTGACAAGAATGTAAGCGGACACAGAAGAACACACAGCGAATGGACACAAAGAGCAGACAACTAGTTATGGAAGAGATAAATAAAAAATAAATCTTAAAAAAAAAAAGCTTTATGTAAGTAATGAGTGTGGGAAACCTTTTCTTCATAGCTCAGCCTTAAAAGTCCATCAGAGAATTCACATAGGAGAGAAACCCTATCAATGTAATGAGTGTGGGAATCTATGCAAAATCAAACTTCAGTCATCATGAAGACTCACACAGCGGAGGCACCATATGAATGTCAGGAATGTGGGAAGTCCTTCTGTGTGAAGGCAAACCTAACTAAACATCAAAAAATACACACAAGGGAGAAAGCTTTCCAATGTAATGAGGGTGGGAACTCTTTCTTCCAGAAGTTACAATTTGCTGGCCTTCAGAGAACACACTCAGGAGAGGAACCCTGTGAATGTTATGGATGTGGAAAATCCTTCTACTCTAAGTCAGCCCTGAGCATCTATCAGGGGATGCATTCAGAAGAGAAACACTATAAATGTACCGAGTGTGGGGAATTCTTCTATGTCACCTCTAATAATCATCAGGTAACTCGTACAAGAAAGGAACCATATAACTGTAATGAATGTGGGAAAGCCTTGTGTGTGAAGTCCAAACTCCCTAAACATCAGAGAAGTCATACAGGGTTGAAACCCAATGAATATTATGAGAGCAGCAAATCCTTCACTAGGAATTCAATCTTTATTGTATATCTGAGAAGGCAAACAGGGGAGAAGCCCCACAAATGTAATGAAGGTGGAAGTTCTTCCAGATTAAATCAGTCCTCATTATACATCAGAGAACTCACACAGGGGAGAAACCCTAGAGCTGCGATGTATGTGGGAAATCTTTCTATGGGAAGTCACATCTTAATATTCATCTGTTCTGAGTAGAGCAGGGAGCCGTATAAAATGACAGCTTCCCATCAAAATGAGAAGAATATGCCAGACCAGAGAAAGACTTGGACAAGTCCAGTTTGGCAAGCAAGCGAGCGTTTATTAAGGGCCTTACGTGTGGAATCTCTTCACGTGGTGGTAGATCCGATTGTTGCCTAGAATCCTCATCCTCGCTACGGGAGGAGAGCATGGTGCTTCCAAGGCTCGACGGCTGCTCTTGCCACAGAGCAAGAGAGGTCTTTTATATTATAGGTCTCTGTGTGGGTGGGGAGGGCATGTGAGGGGGCGCATGATTGAAAAGTGCAGTGCTCAGAACAGATCATCAAGGAATGGACATTCACAGTGTTTTCCAGCAAGCCAGGAGTTACACTTTCATAGTAACTATGTAAAGCATGCATTTACAGTATTTGTCAGTAGGGCTGAAATTATATCTTTACAGTAATTACATAAGGGATCTATTGATAGGAAGGTGGTGAAGTAGTTCACAAAACAGATCATCTAAGTATTCAAGATTTACTTACCAGTCCCAAGATCAGAAACAGTTATTTGCCAAGGTTTGCTATGTAACTATTAAGAAATGAAATGCTAACATGACTAGAAGAGGAGAGAACTAGAAGGGTTATGGGAAAATGCACAGCCATATGTCTTTCATCATCAGAGAAATCATACAAGAAAGAAACCTCCTATATGTAATGAAATTGGAAAGGCCTCTCCTATAAAGTCAAACTTCATTGCTTACCAGAGAGCATACTAACAAGAGAAACCCTATAAATATAATGAATGTTAGAAAACCTTTCTCCGTAGCCAGCCATAATTGCACAGCAGAGAATTCATACAGGGGAGAAATTGTATACATATAATCAATGTAGGAAATCCTTCTACGTCAACCCTCACGACACGCCAGAGAGTACATACAGGGGAGAAACCCTGTGAATGTAAGGAATGTGGCAAAATCTTCCAGAAGTCATCTCATTGAACATGAGAGAATACATACTGGAGAAAAGCCTCATGAATGTAATAAATGTAGAAATCTTTCTGCTATAAACCATCTGTGATGTTTTAAAGTTGTATGTACAGAAATGCATGTTCTTAAATTTAACCCATTCCTGTGTGTTTGGGACCCATTGTCAGCAGGACTTTTTGATGAGGCTACTGCAGTTAAGGTGTGATCCACTTCATCAGATGGGTCTGGATCCTCTTACTGGAGTATTTTCTAGATGGAATAAACACTTAGAGAAAGACAGGCACAGAAGCAAGAAATTGAAATCGATGAACCCAGAAGAGAAGGGAGAAGCCAGCAGACACTGCCATGTGCCTAGCCATGTGGCAGAGGAATGAAGGAGCGCCAGCAGCCTGTCTTCAAGAAGAAAGCATCACCTTGATGATGCTTGGGTTTCAACATTTTCTCAGCCTCCAAACTATGAGCTAATAAATTCTCATTGTTCAAGCCAAACCATGTCATGGTATTTGCTTTAAGCTGCCTAGGAAACTAAAACATCAGCCTTAACCATACTCAGAAAACACATATAGATGAGAAACCCTATACATGTGATAAATGTGAGAAATCTTTCTGCATGAAATCACACCTCACTGTATATCAGAGGAGTTACTCGGGGAAGAAATCCCTTTGAATGTAATAAATGTGGGAAAACATTTTTATGTTAAGTCAAACTTCAGAAGCCATCAGAGAACTCGCACAGGAATGGAGCGTATCAATGGAATAAGTGTGGGAAATCCTTCTGTATGAAGTCAACCTTCACAGTACATCAGAGAACTCACACCAGGGGAAAACCCCATGAATGTAGTGAGTGTGGGAAAACCTTCTGCAAGAAGTCAACACTTACTAAGCATCAGATAGATAATTCACATAACGCAAAAACCCTAAATAGTAACAAATGTGGAAAATCCTCCTGGGTGAAGTCAAATTTTGTCATAGCACAGAGAACTCACAGGAGAAACATAATGTAATAGTGAATATAATAAAGTGGGAACCCCTTCTGTGTAAATTCAGTCTTTAATTGGAATGGAAAATACACATGGGAAGGGAGCTGGAGGGCTCTGTGCATGAAAGCCTTCAACGAAAAACAAAAATTTTATTGCATAAGCAATTAATACTGAGGGGGAATCTACCAATTTAGGAAATGTGGATGCATTTTTTTATCTCTAGAAATAGTGTAATACAACAAGTCATGCTTCAATTTTGGTACCAAAATTTGAAAATATGACATCAATGATTTATCTAATAATGATACTCATTGTTGGAATATGGTGCCTTTTAAAAACACAGCTGGTAGCAGGAGGCTGACAGCATGAGATGAGAGTTTTTGAGGTAAATAGAGATTAGGGATGTTTGTGTGCATATGGTAATAAAAATATGTTGTGTATGTTTGCTTTACATAATGGAATTCACTAGTTGTCAGTTGAAAATAACTTAATAACTATTATGATAAACAGATTTCCCGTACTAAATACCACTACGCTTTCTTTGTATTTTACTAGCACAATATGCATTATAAGTGATATGTTTGATAATGAAGTATTGTATCACAACTTAAGTGAGAAAAGGAGAGTACAGGAAACTATAGTTAGCATGCTACCTTTTGTGTAAGAATTGAAGGGAAAGAAGAATATATGTTCATAATTGCTTAGGAAACCCTGAAACCCTGAAAGGGAAACCCTGAAAGGACAAATTATGAACTAAAAAAAAATGAATATCTATGAAGGCAGATGTGAATGGAGTGGTGGGGTAGGGATGGAAATAGGGTTTCTTTGAGTGTAACTTTTTTTTCAACTTTTAAAAAAATTGAAATATATCACTCCTCCATAAACATACATAAACAATAAATGTATAATAGTTGGGAACTTAAAAAACAAACATACAACACCAAACAAACATATATAACATCTCACCCTACCACCAATAACTTGCATTGTTTTTAAACCTTTTTAACTAATGATTAAAGACCATTGTTGGGAAACGGACTTGGCCCAGTGGTTAGGGCGTCCGTCTACCACATGGAAGGTCCGTGGTTCAAGCCCCGGGCCTCCTTGACCCGTGTGGAGCTGGCCCATGCGCAGTGCTGATGCGTGCAAGGAGTGCTGTGCTACACAGGGGTGTCCCCCGCGTAGGGGAGCCCCACGCGCAAGGAGTGCACCCATAGGGAGAGCCGCCCAGCGCGAAGGAGGGAGTAGCCTGCCGAGGAATGGCGCCGCCCACACTTCCCGTGCCGCTGACGACAACAGAAGCGGACAAAGAAACAAGATGCCAAGAAACAAGATGCAGCAAAAAGACACAGAAAACAGACAACCGGGGGAGGAGAGGGGAATTAAATAAATAAAAATAAATCTTAAAAAAAAAAAAAAAAAAAAAGACCATTGTCAAAATATTACTACTAAACAAAGTATTTTCCCCCTAACCAATCTGATTATTATTATCTTTATATCATTTATATATGATCAAACATAAACAAGTGTATAGTAAAAGTTGTGAACTTACAAAGCAGACATGCATAACGTCATATAGGGGTCCCGTACATCAACCCTCCACCAACACCTTGTATTGTCATGAGACGTTTGTTGCAAACTATGAAAGAACACTGTCAAAATCTTAACTACTAATCATAGTTCTTATCTTACATTTGGTGTGTTTTCCCCCCAACCCACCCTATTATTATTTTTTAAATATATATTTTTATGACAGAAGTTGTAAACTTATAAAACAATTATGCACATGTGCAGAATTCCCAAACAACACCCCTCCATCCATTGACACACAATGTGGTGTGTCATTTGTTACAGATAAAATAATATCATCTGATTATCGCCATGTCCATGGCATACATTTGGCTCACTTTTTCCATACTGCCTCAGTATCAGCATAGTACATCTTTTGCATAGATGCAAGAATATTATATTATCACTGCTAACCACAGTCCATAGGTCACTCCAGCTGTATTTTTCCCATGCTTCTCCACATTCCCAACACCCTGCAGTAGCGATGTACATTTGTTGTAGCTCACAAAGGACACTCTTGCATCTGTACCATCAACCACAATTCTCACCCACCTCTTGGTTTACTGTGCTGTCCAGTTCCTAGATTATTCTCAATCATTCTGTCAACTGGCATTTATATAACTAGACTACCATTTTCAGTCACTTCCCCATTTATAAATTAGCTGTTACTCACTGTGTGTTACCATCCACTCTATCCATTTCCACAATTTTACAGTAAAGCTAATTAAAACTTATACATACATTAAACATCAGTAGTCCACTCAGTCCTTCTTTTATCTCCTTTAAGAATCCACCACATTCCACCAGGTCTTGAAGATATTTTCCAATAATTTCTTCTAGAAGTTTTATGGTTCTTTTATTTTTAGTTTTTTGATCCATTCTGAGTTAATTTTTGGACAAGGTGTGACATAGGGGTCCTCTTTCCTTCTTTCAGCTAGGGATGTTCAATTCTTCCGGCACCATTTGTTGAATGGATTGTTCTGCCCGAGCTGTGTGAGTTTGACAGGCTAGTCACAAATCACTTGACTGTACCTGTGAGGGTCTGTTTCTGAACCAGAAATTTGGTTCCATTGGTCTATTGTGTCTGTCTTTAGGCCAGTACCATGCTGTTTTTACCACTATAGATAGGTATTATGACTTAAAGTCTGGAGATGAGGGTTCACTTTTCCTTTTTATGATATTTCTGGCTATTCAGGGCTCCTCATCCCTCCAAATAAATTTAATGATTTTGTTTTCAATTTTATGTGGCCAGTGTCTTCACTCTACCTTGGTTATGAGACAAACCAGTCTTCAGGGCTCGCGCTTGCTGAAGAAGCCCTCCGAGGGGAGGGAGGTGGGTGTTCAGTTGTGACAGCAAAGGAAGCAGCTTTAAAGTGGCAGCTTTAAGCCTGCCACTGTTACAGAGTTGTGGGGACATGATCTACTTTATGCTAATGTGGCTGGAGGATTGGTATTGAATTTATAGCATCAGCAGAACGGAAAATGTCAATAAAGGAATGACCTGTTCCTGTTCTACAGAGAATGGGAATTGGAAGTCAAACACCCTTTGTATTACAAAACAGGGTCTCCAACATTCTATAATTTTCATTTAAATTGCTAGGAAGCTTGGGACTATTAGTTAATCTATCTTCCAATACACTGTTTAATATAGCACTGAATAAATGATGCAAGTTGTCAATAGATGAGTCATTAACTAATAACTCTGCTAGTAAATTATTTGTTTTGTTTTGTTTTCAGTAAAGTTGCATAAACCAATTAGTTAGCTGGCTGGATTAATCAGTATAGGAAGCAACGTTTTGTAAATGCAAAGCTGTTTTTTTTTTTTGTATATACTGTTGGAATTTGCTTCATTGTTTGCCATCAAATGATGATGTAAAGTTCAAAAGATATTAGTCAGCCAAAGGGGTGCTGATGCAAAATACCAGAAATCTGTTGGCTTTTATAAAGGGTATTTATTTGGGGTAGGAGATAACAGTTACCAGGCCATAAAGCATAAGTTACTTCCTTCACCAAAGTCTATTTCCGCGTGTTGGAGCAAGATGGCCACCGACGTCTGTGAGGGTTCAGGCTTCCTGGGTTCCTCCCGTCCTGGGGCTGGCTTCTTTCTCCTCTGTGAGCTTACTTCCTGGGGAGCCAGCTTAAGGCTTCAGCATCAAACTCCAACATCAAAAACCCTTAACTCTCCTTTGCCATGCCTTTTATCTGTGAGTCCCCACCAAAGGGTGGGGACTCAGAGATAACACCCTACTGGCACAAGAGGTGTACATAATTACTTAAGTAAACCTAGGAATCCAATATAATCTAACATGCCCAGAGGAAAAGATCAGTTTACAAACATAATCCAATATTTCTTTTTGGAATTCATCAATAATATTGAACTGCTACAAGAGTGAATATTTTGCCATGTTCTGTTAAAGTGCACAGTCCCTTACAGGTTGACATATTGACTTGATTTATGCAGATTTAATAAGCTAATTAGTGTAGCTTTAGTATGCGGCACGTGATACTTGCAGCCCTAGAGTTCTGAGATGGACTTGGGACCCAGCAGTTTTGAAACATGTACATGGGGTTTAAGAAATTTATTTTCCAGGTGCAACCCGCTTAAAATTTTTCTTCACATTTTACACTGAACAAATGATACAACCATGACATGGGAGTAATAATGGGTGAAATTTTACAAAATAAAGTTGTTTTAGTGTGGGAGTTGTCATGAGGCTGTGTTGAAGTGCCTTACTATGTGAGATAATGAGTATCCTTTAAAATGGATTTGTTCAACCATTTACATTAATGAACATTTAAATGTACCAGATCATTTCAGGTGACTTAACATGAATGAATAATAGTAAGTGCTATTGGTAAAAAAAAAAAGTCACTCAGTAAACTTTTATAACTTTCTACATATACTTTTCTTTCCATTTCTCGTTAGTTTTAATCCTGATATTATTCACATACACACATATTTTAGCTGTTGTGAAAAGGAACTTTTTTTCATATATGTATATTTATATATCTATATATATAAAATTATATTGACTGAAAATAATTTTTGTATATCATTTCACAAAACTAATAAGTCTTTACGGCCCTAATTTTTGAAAAATGCCAGAAGAGCATGCATCTATGCGTAAGCATCATTCTCTGCAGGAGCTAAGATTAGGGGTACTTGTTATTTTTTCATTGTGTGTATTTTTTCAATCTTTCTACAACTTATATACGTAGCATAACACCGAGCCAGGCTTTGTATTTTTTATTTTAGTTCTTCCTTCCTGGGAGACGTCATCCTGTATTTATTGCATCACCGGGCTTTATTTCCTAATATTTCAGTTAATTGAGTATGAGACACTTCTTTCCTTCCTTTGTCATGACTGAAGGAGACCCTCGGTGTTTACCCAAGTTCTAAAAGCCAGGAAAGGTGAGGGTGCCCGCACGCCGGGTCAGGCCAGGGCCTTTCCCACGGTCCCTAAACGCCGCGGTGACTTGTGGGAAGTCGAGTGCAGGGACCGAAGGCCAGAAAGGACGGGGGTCGCTCAAGCAGAAGGGTGGGGCAGAGACTTTTCAGAAGGTCCCTAAAGGGCTGGCGCGGAGGCTCACGGTAGGCGGGGCTCCTGCCGGGGCTGCTCGCCGCGGAGGCCGCTGGGAGGGACCACGTGTCCCGCTGCCTCGCAGCCCGTGGCCCTCAGACCCAAGGCCTCGCTGCAGACTCAGGGCGTCTGGGCGAAGAACCCCGGACCTTGGTGGTTCGGCTCACTACCTGGCCTGCAGAATGGACGTGAGTTAGGGTTAGGGCGCCAGGCGCGTCCTGCGTCTGGGAAGGCGTTTTGTGGGGTGGGCTGGGGCTTCCTCCACGACGTGGCGTGGACTCCATGGAAACGACAGTCTGTGTCCTCAGCGACCTTGAGATCCTCCTCTGTGAGGCTTAGGGCCCTGGATGAAGGTTACAGCTTTCAAAGACAAGCGAGCACCAGTACTGAACAGGCAAGGAGGGCTCTGGCAGGCAAGACAGTGGAACTCAATTCCCTGCAAAGGGCAAAGCCCTGGAATATCTTAACGGGGATTGACTCCTGGGGTGACGGACTGAGGTGGCGATGAGGACTACCAGCATGGGGGAGCATTTACTGAGGGGGTGATTAGCAGCACTTGGCTCACAGGGTTTTCCTTTTGAGTTAGTTAGGCCACCTGGAGTGTGCAAAGGCTGGGAGAGACTGGGAGGGAGGTAAGGGACTGCCGCGTGAGGAGTTTGAGGGCTGGTGTGAGTGGGGGAAGGGGAGAGGGGGAGAGGAGGATATTTGGAATAGGGGCCGAAGTTGTCTTTTTTTCCTGTGGGTCCGTTTTTTCTCTGCAGGCTAGAAGATTAGTTTCAAAGTAGTTAGGATGCGGAGGGAGTGGATAGGGGCTTGTGGAGGAGGAAGGCTGGCAGCTTGGTCAAGAGAAGGAAAAACAGTCTTGGGCACAGCTCAAGTAGATTCCTCAGGAAGTGCTTAGGTCAAAATATTTCCAGAATTATTGCAAGTAGATAACAGTATGAAGTTAGATATAAATTATTTGGATCATATTTTCATTTCCTGAGAATCTTCTCTATGTACTCCAATATCTTTCGGCATTAAATAGTCTGATAGCAGAGCCGGTGTAGCTCGTGGCATCTACGAGGTTCTGGGTTCAATCCCAGTACCTCCTAAAAAAAAAAAGTCTGATGAAAATCTGAGTTTTGTTTGTTTTTGCCCTGATAAGGGACTTGATATATATACATATTTAACTTGGCTGACCAGAAATTTTTTTAATAGCTGATAATTCTACTAAAATATTTCTTAGAGTTAAATGTGGTAGTACCTAATATGTACTTTCAATCCTTCTTTTATTTAAGGAAAATCTTGAATTTTATTTTGGTAATTGTTCTGTTCTATTGCTGTCCTGCTCCCTTTTTTGGAGAATTCTCCTATTATATGTATGTTGGATTTTTGCATATCGTTTCTATTATTTTCTCTTGCAAAGGCTTCTTCTCCCCTCCCTCCCTTCCTCATTCCTTTTGATGGATTTCTGGACTTTCAGTTCTTTCATTAATCTACCTGTTTTTATGCCGGTACCACACGGTTTTGGTTACTGTTGCATTTTTGTACAATTTGAAATTGGGAAGTGTCAGTCTTCCAACCCTGTTCTTCTTCAAAAATTTTTTTGGCTATTTGGGGCCCCTTGCAGTTCCATATGAATTTGAGAATTCCCATTTCTGCAAAAAAAAGTTGCTGAAATTTTGACAAGAATTACATTTAATTTGTATATTGCTTTGGCTAATATTGCCATCTTAGCAATTTTTTTTTCTCACAAATAAAACAGTACTTTAATTTTATTCTTTTTTTTTTCCCTTGTCTAAACCAAGTTTCAAACTGTACACTTTAGGAAAAGAAACAAGAGGAAGCCATCATCAGCTTACCCTTCCTGGAGGCAGGCAGGCAGGCATGCTGCTGCTCCTGTGCACAACCTGTAAACTGTACCTCATGAAGGTAAGGGATTAGAACATATGAAACTGCAGCAAAGATGCATCTTAGCAATTTTAACTTCCAATCCATGAACATGGGATTCATGGATTGTCTTGCTGTTTATTTGGGTATTCTTAAATTTCTTTCAGCAGTGTTTTGTAGTGTCCAGTATAAAACTTTGGTTTCCATGGTTAAATTTATTCCATGATATTTTCTTTTTATAGATGCTATTATAAATGAAATTATTTTCTTATTTTCCTGTTCAGGTTGTCCATTACTAGTGCATAGAAACACAACTAATTTTTGTGTATTGACCTTTTACCTCAGCACTTTGCTGAACTTGTTTATTAGCTTTAATAGTTTTCTTGTGGATTCATTTGAATGGAGAGATATAATGTCATCTGTGATTAGAGATGGTTTTCTTCTTCCTTTCTTATATGGAAAATTTTTTTAAAATTTTCGTTGCCTGAATATTCTGGCAAGAACTTCTAGTACAGTATTGCATAGCAGTAGTGAAAGCAAGTATCCTCGTCTCATTCTTGATGATAGCAGGAAGCTTTAAAGTCTTTTACCATTGAGTATGATGTTAGCAGTGGGTGTTTCATAAATGTTTTTTATTAGGGTAAGAAAGTCCTTTTTTTCCTATTTTTTTGAGTTTTTTTTTAATCAAGAAAGGGTGCTAGATTCTGTTGAAAGACCTTTTTGCATCTTTTAAGATAATCATATGGTTTATTTCCTTCTTTTTATTTATATACCATATTACATTGATTTTCATGTGTTGAACAAACCCAACTTGATCATGGTGTTTAATTTTTCTTTTTTTCTGCTACAGCATGGGGACCCTACATGTAAATTTTTAATTTCTTTGTTAATTTAGTTCAGCAATTTGGAATTATTCATACTTGCCATTTTGTCTCTTTTAAAAAATTGATTTTATTAAAACATATTCATCAACCATACAATCCATCCAGAGTGTACAATCAGTTGCATTTGTTATAATCACAGAGTTGTGCATTCATCACTTCAGTCAATATGAGTGTTTTCATCACTTCAATAATAAATGAAAAGAAAACCCCCAAAAAACTAACCAGTTAACAAAACTCTACCACTTAGTAGTCACCTCTCAGTCTCTCTATCCTTCCGCTTGCATACCTAACTGCTAAATTATTTCCATCTCTCTAATTTATTTGTATTTCTATTTTGTATAGATGGAGTTAAACAATATGTAGTACGTTTTGTCTAATAGATTTTACTTAACATATTTCCTTTATTTTAACCATTAATGGAAGATTACTAATATATTACTATATACTACTGTCCATAGTTTGCTTTGGTTGTATTTTTGCCCAAATACCACCCTGATATTGGCATCTCGTACCATTAACATACATTTGTTCTGTTTCAGAGAAAAACATTCCTATATATGCACTATTAATCATACTCATTTTTCACTGTGGGCTTGCTATACTATACAGTCCCATGTTTCATTTTTTAGCTTTCCTTCTAGTGATATATAGGACCTTAGACTTTCCCTTTCAACAACTCTGTTAGTCAGGGTTCTCTAGGGAAACAGAGATACCTGGGAGGAGATACCTGTAAATAGTGTGAGATTATAAGCTCTCTCATGTAACTGTGGGGATGCACAAATCCAAATTCCACAAGGCAGACTGCAAACCAAGGACTCGGATGAACGTCCTTGATGAATTTCCAGGCGACACTGACTATCTTGAGATAGAGAAGAGAATTACCTCTGAATGCTGAAATCACTTCCCTTTTAAGGCCTTAACTGATTGGATGAGACATCACTTATTTGCTAATGGCAGTCTCCTTAATTGATTGTAGATGTAGTCAGATATCTGTGCAATAAACTCACTGATGATTAAAGTCCATGAAATACCCTTGTATTACAGTTAGTCTAGTGCTTGCATGACGAAACAACTGGGCAACATTACCTGGACGAGTTGACACGTTAACTTAACCATTACAACCATTTTCATAACCATGTATTAGCACTGCTATTTACAGACACTAATGTGCTTCACCATTTTCTTTTCCCAAAATTTTCTAACAACTTTTTACCAATTCTGCCCAGATTAAACCTTAGCTTTCCACTCTCTAACCTCATTCTATTTTTCTGGTGACCTATATTCTAGTTATTTTACTCCATGAATTTACTCATTATACTTAGTTCATAATAGTGAAATCATATATTTGCCCTTTTGTGCCTAGCTTGCTTCACTCAACATAATGTCCTCCAGGTTCATCTGTGTTTTCATATACTTCATTACTTCATTCCTTCTTAGAGCTGAATAATACTCCATTTATGTATACACTACAATTTCTTTATCTTTTCATCAGCCAATGAATACCTGGGCTCTCTCCATTTTTTTTGGCAATTGTGAGTAATGCCATTATCAGTGTGCAGATGTCCGTTTGTGTCATTGCTCTCATTTCCTCTTGGTATGTACCAGTAGTGGTATTATTGAGTCACATGGCAGATCTATATTTAACTTCCTTTGGGACTGCCAAACAGTCCACCACAATGACCATACCCTTCTGCATTCCCACCAACAGTGTATAAGTGTTCTTATCTCTCCACATTGTCTCCAACACTTGTAGTTTTCTGTCTTTAATAGTGCCCATTTTAATATGTGTGAAATGATATCTCATTGTAGCTTTGATTTGCATTTCCATAATAGCTAGTGATGGTGAACATTTTTTTCATATGTTCTTTTTGCCATATGTATTTCTTCTTTGGAAAAATGTCTGTTCAAGTCTTTTACCTTATTTTTTGATAAGTTGCAGGATTTCTTTATATATCATTGATATTAAACTCTTATTAGATATGTGATTTCCAGATGTTTTCTCCCATTTCACCCATTTCACAAAGTGCTTTGAGGTGCAGAAGTGTTTAATTTTGAGGAAAACCCATTTATCTATTTTTTTCTTACATTGCTTGTGCTTTGGGTATGAGGTTTAAGAGACCCCCACCTACCACAAGATCTTGAAGATATTTCCAAATATTATCTTTGAGGAGTTTTGTCATCCAGGCTTTTATATTTAAGTCTTTGATTCATTATGAGTTGATTTTTATATAGGGAGTGAGGTAGGGGTCCTCTTTCATTCTTTTGATTATGGATATCCAGTTCTCCCAGCACCGTTTGTTGAAGAGACTGTTTTGTCCCAGTATCACGGCTTTGGTAGGCTTGTCAACAACCACTTGGCTGTAGAGGTGGGGCCTATTTCTGAACTCTCAGTCCTATTCCACTGATCAGTGTGTCTGTCTTTATGCCAATACCATGCTGTTTTGACCACTGTACTTTATAGTATGTTTCAAGGTCAGGAAATGTGAGTCCTCCTACTTCACTACTTTTTAAGGACGTTTTTAGCTATTGGGTCCCCATTCCGTTCCAAATAAATTTGGTAATTGATTTTTCTATTTCTATAAGGTAAGCTGTTGGAATTTTGATTGGGGTTACATTAGCTGTAAATCAGTTTGGGTAAGATTGACATCTTCATGATAATTAGTCTTCTAATCCATGGACACAGAATGTCTTTCCATTTGTTTTGGTCTTTGATTTTTTTTAGCAGTTTTTTCTGAGTATAAGTCCTTTATATCTCTGGTTAAATTAATTCCTAGACTTTTGAGTCTTTGCTGCTATTGTAAATTGATTTTTTTCTAGATTTCCTCCTCATTGTTCATTAATAGTGTATAGAAACACTATTGATTTTTGCACCTTGATCTTGTATCCTGACACTTTGCGGAACTCATTTATTAGCTCTAGTACCTTTGACATAGATTTTTTAAAGTTTTCTAGGCTCATGTCATCTGCCAACAGTGAGAGTTTTACTTCCTATTTTCCTGTTTGGATGTCTTTTCTTTCTTTTTCTTGTCTAATTGCTCTAGCTGGAATCTAGTACAATGTTGAAAACCAGTGGTGACAGGTGTCATACTTAGAAGGAAAGCTTTCAAACTTTCCTCATTGAGTACAGTGTTGGCTATGGAATTTTCTTATATGCCCTTTGTCATGCTGAGGAACTTTCCTTCTATTCCTGTCTTTCAAAGTGTTTTTATCAAGAAAAGATGTTGGATTTTGTCAGATGCCTTTTCTGCACTGATCAACATGATCGTGTGTGTTTTCCCTTTGATGTGTTAATATAGTGTATTATGTTAATTGATTTTCTTGTGTTGCGCCACATTTGCATACCAGTAATGAAGTCCCACTTGGTGGTGGTGTATAAGTCTTAATAGGCTGTTGGATTCTTTTTTTTTTTAAAGATTTATTTATTTATTTAATTCCCCACTCCCCCGGTTGTCTGTTCTCTGTGTCTATTTGCTGCATCTTGTTTCTTTGTCCGCTTCTGTTGTCGTCAGCGGCACAGGAAGTGTGGGCGGTGCCATTCCTGGGCAGGCTGCACTTGCTGCTCTCCTTATGGGGCACACTCCTTGCCTGCGCGGGGGACACCCCTGTGTGGCAGGGCACTCCTTGTGCACATCAGCACTGCGTGTGGGCCAGCTGCACATGGGTCAGGAGGCCCGGGGTTTGAACTGTGGACCTCCCATGTGGTAGACGGACGCCCTAACCACTGGGCCAAGTCCGTTTCCCAAGGAGGCCCGGGGTTTGAACCGTGTTGGATTCTATTTGCAAGTATTTTGTTGAGAATTTTTACATCTATGTTCATTAGAGAAATTGATCTATAATTTTCTTTTCTTGTAGTGTCTTTGTCTGCCTTTGGTATTAGGTGATGTTGGCTTTATAAAATGTATTGGTTAATTTTCCCCCCTCTTCAATTTTTTGGAAGAGTTTAAATAGGATTGGTGTTAATTCTTCTCAAAACGCTTGGGGAATTCACCTGTGAAGCCATCTGGTCTTGGACTTTTCTTTGTTGGGAGATTTTTGATGACTGATTCGATCTCTTTAAATGTGCTTGGTTTGTTACATTCTTGTATTTCTTTTGCATCAGTGTAGGTTGTGCATTTCTAGGAATTTGTCCATTTCATCTAGGTTGTGTAGTTTGTTGGCATAGTGTTCCTCATAATATCCTCTTATGATCCTTGCTGTTTCTGTGGAGACAGTCATAACTTCACCCCTTTCACTTCTGATTTTATTTATTTGCATCTTCTCTCTTTTTCTTTTATTCTAGCTAATGGTTTGTCAATTTTACTGATTTCAGAAAGCCAGCTTTTGGTTTTACTGATTTTCTCTAGTGTTCTTTTGTTCCCAATTTCATTTATTTTTGCTCTAATCTTTATTATTTCTTTCCTTCTGCTTTATTTGGTAATGGTTTGTTGTTCTTTTTCTAGTTTCACCAGTTCCAGTAGGTCTTTTATTTTAGCTCTTCTTTTTTAATATAGGTGTTATAATTTATAGGGCTATAAATTTCCCTTTCTGCACGCTTTTGCTGTATCCCATAAGTTTTGATAAGTTGTATTTTTGTTTTCATTTGTCTCAGTATATTTACTAATTTCTCTTACAATTTCTTCTTTGACCTACTGATTATTTAGAAGTGTGTTGTTCACCCTCCACACATTTGGCATTTTCTTTCCCATCTATTATTGATTTCCAGTTTCATTCCCTTATGATCTGAGAAGTTGCTTTGCATAATTTCAGTCTTTTTATATTTATTGAGGGGTGCATTGTGACCTAACATAGTATATCCTGGAGAAAGATCCATGAGAACTTAAGAAAAAAGTGCACTTGAGCTGAGTTTGGGTGCAGTGTTCTGTATATGTCTGTTAGGTCTAGCTCATTTATCATATTGTTCAGGTTCTCTGTTTCCTTGTTGATCTTCTGTCTAGTTCTTTCTAATGATGTGAGTGGTGTGCTCAGGCTTCCAACTATTACAGTAAAGATGTCTGTTTCTCCCTTTGGTTTTGCCAGAGTTTGCCTTGTGTATTTTGGGACACCCTGGTTAGGAGCATAGGTATTTATGACTGTTATTTCTTCCTGGTGTACTGTCCCTTTTAGTAATATATAATGGCCTTCCGTATCTCTTAAGACTTTTTTGCATTTAAAGGCTGTTTTGTCCAATATTAGTATGGCTACCCTGCTCTTTTTTGGTTACAGTTTGCATGGGGTATCTTTTTCCAACCTTTCAGTTTGAGTTGGTTTGTATCCCTGGGTCTAAGGTGAGAGTCTCTTGTGGCAGCTTATGGATGGCTCATGTTTTTTTTATCCGTTTGGTTAGCCTACATCTTTTGATTTTGGAGTTTAAGCCACTCACATTCAAAGGTATTACTGTAAATGCATTATTTACTTCCACCATTTTATTCTCTGATTTTCATATGTCGTATTTTAATTTCATCTATATTTTTATTCTTTGCTTATCCTTTCTGCTATTCTTCTATTTTCTCCTCCAAGCCTCTCTCCTGTCTTTTTCTTTCAGGCTGTAAGGCTTCCTTTAATTTTTCTTGCCAAGGTGGATTCTTTTTTTTTCCACAAACTCTCCTAGTTTCTGTTCATTTGTAAGTATTTTATACTCTCCCTCTATTTGAAGAAAAATTTTGCTGGGTAAAGAATTCTTGGCTGGCGGTTTTTCTCTTTCAGTATCCTAATTATATCATACCACTGTCTTCTCCCCTTCATGGTGTGTGATGAGAAATCTGCACTAGGTCTTATGGGTGTCCCTGTATGTGATGGTTTGCTTCTCTCAAAATTTTCTCTTTATCTTTGATATTTGACATTCTGAGTAGTATGTCTTGGAGTTTGTCTATTTGGATTTATTCTGATTGGGGTACACTGCACTTCTTGGACATGTAAGTTCATTTCTTTTTTGAGTGTTGGGAAATTTCTAGCCATTATTTCCTCAGATACTGTTCTGCCCCACCCTTCTCTTCTCCTGCAACTCCCATGACATGTATGTTGTTGCATTTCATGTTATTCAATTCCCCGAGCCCTTGCTCAGTTTTTTCCTTTCTTTTCTCTCTTCTGTTTCAGCTGTTCTGTCTTTGGTATCAATTATTCTTTCTTTTTCTTTTGTCTATTTTTTTTTGTATCTTCTATTGTATACCTCTAATGTGATTTTCTTTTCTTTCTTTCTTTTTTTTTTAGAGGGCACCCGGAATTGAATTAGGGATCTCGTACAGGGGAAGCAGGTGCTTAACCATTGAGTATACCCACTCCTTCTAATGTGTTTTTGATCTCACCTATCATGTCTTTCGTTCCCATGAGCGCTGCCACTTTTCTAATTAGGTTTTCAAATTCTTCTTTGTGTTCACTCATTGTCTTTTTCTTCCCTACCATGCCCTGGGTTGGCTCCCTCATCTGTTTGCTCATTGTTTTTGCTCAATTTTTTTCCTTATTGCATTCATTCATTCATTCATTTATTTATCGCCCCTCCCCCCCACCCGGTTGTATGTTCTCTGTGTCTGTTTTGCTGCTCTTTTTTGTCTGTTTTGCTTGCTCTTTGTCTGCTTCTGTTGTTGTCAATGGCATGGGAATTTGTGTTTCTTTTTGTTGCATCTTCTTGTTGTGTCAGGTCTCCATGTGTGCGGCACCATTCCTGGGCAGGCTGCACTTTGTTTCGCGCTGGGCAGCTCTCCTTACGGGGCGCACTCATTGCGCATGGGGCTCCCCTACGCGGGGGACACCCCTGCATGGCACGGCACTCCTTGCGCGCATCAGCACTGTGCATGGGCCAGCTCCACACGGGTCAAGGAGGCCCAGGGTTTGAACCGCAGACCTCCCATGTGGTAGACGGACGCCCTAACCACTGGGCCAAGTCTGCTGCCCATTTTTCCGTATTGCTTTTGCTTGTTGTCTGTTTTTTCTTTAGGAGGCACCAGGAACCAAATCTAGGACCTCCCATGTGGGAGGTGGGTGTTCAACTGCTTGAGCTGCATCCACTCCCTTCATTGTCTTCTTGATGTCCTTTATCTCTCTAGCCGTTATTGTTTTTTGACTCATTAAAATGTGATTTTGGAAATTTGTGTGCGTCTCAGTGATTATTTGTCTCAAATCCTTTGTCTCTTCTGGGGCTCTGATACATTCTTTTTCTTGGGCCATTTCTTTCATTTTCTTAATATGACTTATAATTTTTTGCTGATATCTAGGCATCTGATTAGGATTATGCATGTACTCAGGTACTCAATTTCTCTCATGGGGATTTAGTGGCTGGAGGCAGTGTGTTACTGCTGTTTTTTGATTCTTGGTTTAACCTGATATGGGTCTTTAGGATTGTCTCTCTTAGTTGCTCAAATATTGACCCTGGACCCAGTAATGGGTTTGCAGACCAGTTTCCAAGGGCCTTGGGGAGAGGCTGTAAAGGTCAAAAAAAAGGCCTCTCATTTATTTACTTTTAATTTCCTCACATGCACTTCTTTTGTCTGCCAGCAGATGGTGCTCTTTGGCAGCTCTCTCAGTTCATTGCCTGGTCGGAGTGTATTTGCTGCAACAGGGACCACATCAGTGTGATAGAGGATCCTGCCTGGATGCTAAGAGCTCTGTAATTCAAACTTTCTCAGAGGCACTTCTCCAATCTTTGCTGGCATCCCTCTCCCTTTTCCTGGATTGGGAATAATTCCACTCCCCTCTGTCTTCCACAGCCAGCCCCACTCAGTAGAGAGGAAGACTGAGAAAATGGGCTGCATCTCTAGCTCCTTGCTGGCTCCCAAGGCAAACAATGGTGCCACCCCACCCGGCCTAGGAGGGTTCGTGGGACACAGCAGACCAAATCTGTGGGTCAAAAGCTGAGTCAGCCCTAGGCTGTGTCCCTTTCCTCTTTCCTGGGGAGGTGGATCCCTTGGGCCCCCTTTGTTTGTAGCTGCTAGCCCTGAGGCCTGAGAATTCAGGTGTCTGTAGGGTGGGAGAGGATGGCGTTTGCAGCTGTTGCTTTTAACTCAGTTTTGCCACTGTGATTCTGTGCCTCTGCCCCCTTCTCTTCTGGGCACTGTCCAGCCTTCCCCTGATATCCTAAACCATAGAAGATTTTTTTCCCCAGGCCGTTTCTGCCTGTCCTCTTGCTGTTTTTCTGGGAGAGAAGAGAGTCTGATGGAGCCATTTTTAATCACTTATCCTTTCCTTTTGTGTAGAATTTTTAGACATTTCCTTTATGATTACTATGAGGGTTAAATTTAGCATACTAAATTTATTACATTTTATTTAATGTTGGTTCTGACTTGAGTTCTATAGGCTATGCATATATTGTATCTATATCTCTCTGTCTATACCTTTTATGTTGTTGTTGACACAAATTACATCTTTATACATAGTGTGCCCAGTAATAAAAACTTACACTTGTATTTTATGCATTTGAATTTTAAGCCTTATAGGAAGTAAAAGATAATATTCTAAATAAAAAGTACAATGATACTGGCATTTATATTTACCCATATTGTTACTTACACCATAAGTCTTTATTTGTCATACAGCCTTGAGTGACTGTCTAGTGTCCTTTCCTTTCCACCTGAAGGTCTCCTTTTAGCAGTTCTGTAAGGTAGATGTAGTAGTAATGAACTCCTTCAGTTTTTGTCCAAAAATGTCTTAATTTTGCCCCATTTTTGAAGTATGGCTTTACTATGTATGTTATTCTTGGGTAACAATTTATTTTTCAGAACTTCAAATATGTTCTCCCACTGCTTTCTGGCCTACATGTTTTCTATTGAGAAATAGGATGTTAATCTTTTTTTTTTTTTAAAGATTTATTTATTTTTTATTTATTTCTCTCCCCTTCCCCCTCCAACCCCCCATTGTCTGCTCTCTGTGTCCATTTGCTGTGTGTTCTTCTTTGTCCGCTTCCATTGTTGTCAGTGGCACAGGAATCTGTTTCTTTTTGTTGTGTCATCTTGTATGTTAACTCTGTGTACGGTGCCATTCCTAGGCGGGCTGCACTTTCTTTCCCACTGGGCAGCTCTCCTTACGGGGTGCACTCCTTGCACGTGGGGCTCCCCTATGTGGAGGACACCCCTGTGTGGCAGGGTACTCCTTGTGCGCATCAGAACTGCTCATGGGCCAGCTCCACACGGGTCAAGGAAGCCTGGGGTTTGAACCGCTGACCTCCCATGTGGTAGACGGATGCCCTATCCACTGGGCCAAGTCTGCTTCCCAGGATGTTAATCTTATCAAGGATTCTTCATTTGTGACTTATCTTTTTCCCCTTGCTCTTTTTAAGAATCCATTGCTATACTTGGCATTGGTTTAGATCTGTCTTGGTTTAGATCTAATTGAGATTATCCTGCTTTGTGTTTGTTGAGCATCTTGATTTTGTATATTCGGATCTTTCAATAGCTTTGGGAAGTTTCCAGGCAATATTTCTTCACGTATTTTTTTCTGGTCCTTTGTCTCTTGTTTCTGGAACTCCTGTGATACATATATTGGTTCCTGAGGCTCTGTTAACTTTTTTTTTTTTTTTTTTTAAAGATTTATTTATTTATTTACTTTCCCCCCCTCCCCTGGTTGTCTGTTCTTGGTGTCTATTTGCTGCGTCTTGTTTCTTTGTCCGCTTCTGTTGTCGTCAGCGGCACGGGAAGTGTGGGCGGCGCCATTCCTGGGCAGGCTGCTCTTTCTTTTCACGCTGGGCGGCTTTCCTCACGGGCGCACTCCTTGCGCGTGGGGCTCCCCACGCAGGGGACACCCTTGCGTGGCACGGCACTCCTTGCGCGCATCAGCGCTGTGCATGGCCAGCTCCACACGGGTCAAGGAGGCCCAGGGTTTGAACCGCGGACCTCCCATATGGTAGATGGACGCCCTAACCACTGGGCCAAAGTCCGTTTCCCTCTTTAACTTTTTTTCATACTTTTATCTTTCTGTCCTCAGTGTGATTTGAGAAGATACTTGGTATGATTTCAACATTTTAAATTTTATTTAATTTGATTTGTGGCCTAACATATGATCTATCCTAGAAAAATGTTCCATGTACACTTGAGAAGAATGTCATAATGGTGTTTTGGGGGTAGAATGTTTTATATATATATACACACACACACACTCAGTCTAATTGATTAATAGTGTTATTAAAACCCTCCATTTCCTTCTCAATCTTCTGCTTAGATGTTTTATCAATGATTGAATGTGATGTATTGAAGTCTCCAGATATTATTGGGGAATTATCTATTTTTCCCTTCAATTCCGTCATCTTTTGCTTCATAAGCTTTGGGGCTCTGTTATGAGGTGCATATATGTTTATAATCATTATATTTTCTTGCTTGAACAAACATTTTATCAATATTATATAATATTCTTTTTTATGTCTTATAATCTTTTTTGACTTTTGTCTGTTTGGTCTGGGAATAATATTGCCACTTCAAATCACTTTTGTTTACTGGTTGCATGGAATACCTTTTCCCACCCTTTTACTTTCACTGCCTTTCTGTTTTTGGGTCTCATGTAGATAGCATATAGGTGGCCAGTGCTTTTTCGTCCAGTCTTCTAATCTCTGCCTTTTAATAGTGGAGTTTACACCATTGACATTTAAGGTAATAACTGAGAAGAAAGAATTTACTTTACTTTGGATATTGCTTTTTGCTTGTCTTATATGTTTTTGTTCCTCAGTTGTTGGAAACTGAGGCACAGTGGCCTCACAAGGAGAGATGTGCTGTCTCCATGGCTATGCTTGCAACCTAAGGAAAATAATAATTAAGAGTTCCCAGCAGATAGGATGAAGCTGTTGAAGGCTGAAAGAAAAGATGAGCATGTACCTTGTGTAGTAAATAGAACACTTAGACTTTGTACCTTGAGATAAGATTTTTAAAAATTCCTTAGACTATGGGTAATGTTGATAATTAACTATATTTTGCTGCTTGTTGTAATGCAGGCTATATGTTCCTGCTGGTTGTCACGTAGACTGGGATATATATAGAGCCCCTTGTAAACAATAAAGTTGTCTGAGGAGTTATTACTTGCTGACCCCCTGATCCCAGCTCTCTCGTTCTTTCTTTCTTGTTCTTTCTTTCTCTTTCTTTCATTCTCCTTTTTATCTTTCTTTCATTCCTGATACCCTTCGGGTCCAAATCTCCAACACTCAATTACACCACTTATGCCTTAAATTTAATTGCTTCCCCCCCTTCCCCCGAATGTAGTGTTGGGGGTGGGGGAAGCAGGGGCGTGGTCATTCTCTTCAGAAAATCGTACCCTCACCTTGGATCAATAGAAACTTTATTCGGTATCTCAGCACAAATAACAATGTGCTGAGATGCATCTTTGACAATAATAAGATAATAATAAATACTGTCTTGGATCACCAAGACTATTTGGTTTCTCAGAAGGAGGACAACAATGATGATAATAAATAACTACAGTAGTTAACAGTAATGTTCTTTACGGTGAATGATCACAATGTCTATGACAACAATAACAGAACAGTTGTTCATTTATTCATGATATGACCAATAAGCCCAAGGGGAGAAAGGAATGGCGACAGGACTCAGAGTGGAGATGTTAGTGAACTCTCTGGATTCTGGGCTTCTGGGTTCTTGGCTATGTCACATAAAAGAATTTAAAGGACACGCCATAGGGTAGTCAAGGAGTAAAGAGTTTGTTAAGAAACAAGAAAACTGGAAATGAAATAAGTACACAACCTGGGACATGGGTTGTGGTTGTGCTACAGGATGAGACGTGCCTAGTTGCTTTTTTAGTTTAACTGTTTGATTCCCTTCTTTCCTTTTCTATTTTTCAGTTATTTTCTTAGTGGTTACCTTTGTAATTGTAAGGAACATCTTAAATTACTAACAACCCAGTTTGACTAGTATCACCTTAGTTTAAGTAGTACACAAACGCCATGCTTATTTCTCTCTACACCTATATATGTATATCTTTATACATTGTATGCATTTTAACATCAATTGAAAATGTTATTGGATATACTTGCCTGTTAAGCCATATAGGTGGGGAAAAGTTACAAGCCCTAAGTAAATAATATAAGGTTTTATATTTACTGTTAGAAGGAGAGCTGCACGTGTAACAAAACAAAAGCTCACCCGATTGTGGAAGAGAAACGAATTTTATTAATGAGAATGCGCGCTTGACCTGAATAAAATGGCGGATGCATCAAACAACAAGAAAGTGTTATAAGCTAAACCTAACATGCGGGTCCCTCCCCTGTTCCCCATTGAGTGGGTGCTTCAGGGGTTACAGCCTATCCGAGAGATCTAACTAACTTACATGGTTCCCTCTCTGATTCCCTGCTCTTGTGTTTCCTACACTCCTACTGGCAGGGTGGGCTCAGCATTGCTTTCACCCCTAGTGCGCTCTTCAAATTTGGTATTGCTTTCACTACTGGCCCCGCCCCCCAGCACTCACCATTGGCTCTCCCCACTCTAGCCCCGCCCCCAGCACTCACCATTGGCTCTCCCACTCTAGCCCCGCCCCCAGCACTCACCATTGGCTCTCCCCACTCTAGCCCCGCCCCCAGCACTCACCATTGGCTCTCCCCACTCTAACCCTGCCCCCAGCACTCACCATTGGCTCTCCCCACTCTAGCCCCGCCCCCAGCACTCACCATTGGCTCTCCCCACTCTAACCCTGCCCCCAGCACTCACCATTGGCTCTCCCCACTCTAGCCCCGCCCCCAGCACTCACCATTGGCTCTCCCCACTCTAGCCCCGCCCCCAGCACTCACCATTGGCTCTCCCTGCTCATTTCGGGGCCACTTTTCAATTTTTGGCGCTCCAAAGCGCTGGAGCCCCTGCCCTCCCTCCTTGAACAGCAAAGCTGGCTTTGCTTCCCTTTATGAAAGTTAAACTTAACCCTTTCCCACAAATCCTCCCTTTCTTTTAGACTCTTAGTTTTCATAATTTAGTTTTTCAAATCTGCTAAAAACCTCCTCACACTATTCATCATAGAGAACTTCCTCTTTAAGGGAGTGCAAGTTGTTTTCTTGTGCTGTGTGGGCATCTGTTTGGTTAGGGCCGTTTCAATGAGTTTTTGAGCTAACCCTCGGGCACATGGGATGATGCAACATCCAACTGCTGTGAGTACCCCAGCCACGACGATAAGGGAGGTCAGGACAGACAGGGCCACTCCTTTCCATTTTCCAAACCAGCTCTAACCATCCTGTGAGTGGGTTGTCAATGCCAGAATTTTCTGCTAGCTCTTCAGATAAAGCTGTTAAGCCTTGCAAGGCCGTGCTGATGGTCCCGTCTGCGGCTGTATTATTGGGGATGAAGGTACAACAACTACCTCCAATCATAACACAGGCGCCTCCTTTTTTCTGCCAGCATCACGTCCAGGGCTATCCTATTTCCCCAGGCCATTCGGCTAATAGCATCCAACTGTTCTACTATTCCCTTAACAGCATCCCTAGTATAACTGATAAATCTTTGTTGATTGTAATATATATAGTTAATCCAATCCCCATTTTTGTTAATGGTGACCCACCAGAACAAGAATGACTCAAATCCTGCAGCTACCTGATTTCTAGCTTTAAATTTGTTAGGGACTCCCTGGGGAACTCCTATACTATGTTGATAAATTCGGTCATAAAAGGAACCAAGTAAACTTTTCTTTCTCTTTCCCTGGTTTTGTGTTTTTTCTTTTTCAAATGCCAGGGTAAGTGGGATGGCCAATTGAACCAGGGCACAGGTTCCTCCCCACTTCTCAGGTAACACCGGTTGGAGGCTGCCCTTTCCGCAGTACCACCAAAGGTCTGCTCGGGGTATGGCCAAACTGGAGAACTTGCCAGTACTATCCTCACTCACGTTCCATACTCGTGTACACAGGGCCATGGTCCCAAGGGCCTGGAGCCCCTTTCCCCATCTAGAGAGACAGACAGAGTGATTTCCTGGACCCAGGAGGGAAGCTGGTGTGGCTTTGATGTTTCCCTTTTTGGCAGGAGGGAAGAGAGAGGACAACATACTACAATTTTCACCAGGAGTAGCACTCTGGAAGAGGAGCACCATGCACGTAAACTCCCTTTCATGCGCTTCCACACCTAACAGAAAGGGCACGATATGACCAGTGGCCGACCTGTGGCACAAGCATAACAGTTGCTTTGTTCAGACTCTGGACTGTATATGCGACCCATTCTACCCAGGCATTTGCGTCGCCGTATCCTGTCTCTATTTCTGTGGTCTGCTTTAAATCCTCTGATTTAAGTATCCTGACTACTTTGGGATCATTCTGCATGGGGGAACTGACCTTTGGAGGGTTTTCCCTTGGCATCTCTGAAGGGTGAGCTGGAGGGGACGTTGTTGACATCGTATCCACAGGGGGGAGGAAGGACTCGCATATGGAACCTCCCCAGAGGGTCTTTACCTGTAACACCCACCCGCATCCCATGGACTGTGAGGGGAAGAATAAAGGTTGTTGTTGAATCCGTCAGCCTTTCTAATGGTTATAACTACCAGGTTACACTGGAGGTTTTTGCAGTCTGGTGGGGTATTACCTTTATAAAAGGCTGTCTTGTCCTCTGATGGTTTCAAGTGAGTATGGCCTCCTCCGTTCCCAGCGGTCCACCCCTTGTACGTGGTAGTCCACCACACAAAGCTCCAGTCAAGATGGGGGAGGGGGTTGAGATAACCTCTTGGTGACCCCGCGCATAGATATTTATTTCAGTCACTCAGCCGCTGCTGCTGTTATAAATCTCCACACCTTATCACTTAGCAGGCATCAAACTGCACAGTCTACGACTCTAGGCCTTCAGTTACATTTACTGTCAATTTAACGGGGCTTGTCATGACCTGAATCTGAAACATCATAGTCAGTATAATTATTCTCATTCTCAGAAACTTTAAATCTTTCACCTGCTAGTCTCTTAAGGACTAGACAAGGTGGATACAGGTAATAGCCTTCCCTCTAAATGGAGGGATATGTTCCCACCAAGTTCACTGATACAGAGTCCAACCAGTCCCTCCCCCTTTCTGACATGCCCTCCCAACTATTGCCTTCTCAGAGTGATCCTTTAGGGAGCCGAGGTTGGAGTTGTTTCCCAGGACTGGGATGGTGTTTTCGGGTACTCATTATCTAGCTTGGGTACTGGTCCTTTTACTCTGGTGTATTGGGTCCAGCCTCTTTTTGCTGTCTGGACTGCAGTCTCAGTTGTCAACAAAACTTGATAGGGTCCTTCCCAGCTTGGCTGAAATTTGGGCTTCTTCCATGACTTGATTAGGACCCAACCACTGGGTTGGTGTTGATGGACAGCAAATTCAAGAGGCAGGGTCTGGGCCAGCAAACCACGATGCCTGAGGGATGACAAAGTAGAGGACAAAGCCAGTATGTAATTCTTAAGGAAGAGATCCTTTGACTCTAAGGAAGGCAACACTGTCTGATACAGAGTCCGACTAGCCCTTTCCCCTTTCTGATATGCCCTACCAACTATTGCCTTCTCAGAGTGATCCTTAAGGGATCTGAAGTTGGAGTTATTTCCCAGGACTCAGACAGTGTTGTTGGGTACTTATCATCTGGTCAGTACTGGTCCTTTTACGCAAGAGTAGTGGGTCCAGCCTTTTTCTGCTGTCTGGACTGCAGTCGCAGTTGTAAACAAAACTTGATAGGGTCCTTCACAGGTTGGTTGAAGTTTGGACTCCTTCCATGACTTGATTAGGACCCAGCTGCCGGGTTGGTGTTGATGGACAGTGAATTCAAGAGGCAGGGTCTGGGCCAGCAAACCACGATGCCTGAGCAATGACAAAGTAGAGGACAAAGCCAGTATGTAATTCTTAAGGAAGAGATCCTTCAACTCTTAAGGAAGGAAGGTCTTCAGTCCTCCTAGGAAAAGGCAAGCCAAAAAGCATTTCGTAAGGAGAGATTCCCAATTCTTTGCTGGGGCCAGTTCTAATCCTCAGTAGGGCTATGGCTAAGCACTTAATCCTGGGTAATTTTGTTTCTAAGACCAATTTAGAAAGATGCTTCTTTAAAGTCTGATTCATTCTCTCCCCTCTCCCTGAAGATGGTGGGTGCCAAGGTGTATGGAAGTTCCGTGTGACACCCAGGTCTCGCCTAATATTCTGGAGTACACGGGAGGTAAAGTGGCTGCCATTGTCTGAGTCTATATTTTACACTAACCCATAACAAGGAATCACTTTTTTGAGGATAATTTTAGAAGTTCCTGATGCTGTAGCTGAGGCCAGAAGATATGCCTCTACCCATCCTGTCAGATGATCTACAATAGCCAAAACGTACTTTAGCCGACCCATTGGGGGCATTTTAGTGTAATCAGCCTGAATACTCTGTAATGGCCTGAGGCCCAACTCCTGTCCCCCTTGTTCTTGCTTTCTTAAGACTTCCTTATTAACCTTTTGGCAAATCATACCTCATTCACTTATTTGTTTAGCTACAGTATAAAGACCCGCGCATCCAGAATACTTAGGAACCAGAGCACAGATGGCCTGTACCCCGCAATGGCTGCCTTGGTTTAAGACCACTAATACCGCTCTCATCACTTGTTTATTCCACATTTGCCTGCCATCCGGGAGGAGCCGCCTCCCTTGATCATCTTGGGTCACTCCTAACTGCGCCAGCTCTTTCACCTCCTTTTCAGAGAATGTGGGGACCCCAAACTCTTTGGGAATGGGGCATATCAGGATCATCAACTTCAAAGGGCAACTAAGGGAGGCTTCCTAGCCTCTCCATCTGCTATCCTGTTGCCCTTTGCTCCAAACGTATGACTTTTCTGATGTCTGTTTATTTCCCTGGGTAATATTTCCCTGGGTAAAAGTAGATTGTTTTATTAATTCCCCATGGATCAACCCTTTTCCTTTGCTGTTAATCAATCCCTTTTCTTCCCAAATTTTTCCAAAGGTGTGGACTACCCCATAGGCACACTTAGAGTCAGTGTAGACTGTACTATCCTTTTCCTCTAATAATTTGAGGGCTTGATTTAATACATAGAGTTCGCAGGTTTGTGCTGACCAGTTGTTGGGCAGTCAGCCAGCTTCTTTCACCTCACACGTTAGTCCATCCTCAATTGCATAGCCATTGTGCCTCCTTCTAGGACCCTGGACAACCGGTCTGTGAACAATTTTTCTCCTGAGTGCAGGGTAAGGTCCCTGAGGTCAGATGGGACTTGAGTCTGATACTCATTCAGGTCTAAACAGTCATGCTCAGGAGCCTCCATTGGGTCAGGTCCCTTCCAAAGGAAGGAGGCCGGGTGTAGGCTGTGGTCTGCTGTCAACACCAAGGCATTTTTATCCCCATTAGGATAGCCTCATACTTCAGAATTTGGCAGTCAACCACCTTCCCCTTTTCTGAGACAGAATAGTTCTGACCTGATGAGGGTTAACGACTAAGGCTCCTCCGAAAGTCAGCTTCCTGCTCTCTTCTACCAGGAGAGCGGTTGCTGCCACAGCTTGAACGCAACCCGGCCATCCCCTGGAGACAGGACCCAAAATCTTGGAAAGGAAGCCTACAGGTGTCCTTTGACCTCCCTAGATTTGGGTCAGAACCCCCAAGGCTGTCCCTTTACCACTATAACAAACATACAGAAAGCTTTCTCCAGGGAAGGGAGGGCTAGAACAAGGGCTTGCACCACTGCCCGTTTGAGTCCCTCTGAAGCCTCTGTCTCCCTGAGCGCTTACACCTTCATTTTTTTTTTTTAAGATTTATTTTTTATTTTCTTCTCTCCCCTTCCCCCCCACCCCCCCCCCCCCCACCCTCCGTTGTCCGCTCTCTGTGTCCATTTGCTGCATGTTCTTCTTTGTCTGCCTCTGTTGTTGTCAACGGCATGGGAATCTGTGTTTCTTTTTTGTTGTTGCTGTGTCATCTTGTGTCAGCTTTCTGTGTGTGCAGCACCATTCTTGGGCAGGCTGCACTTTCTTTCACGCTGGGCAGCTCTCCTTATGGGGCGCACTCCTTGTGCGTGGGGCTCCCCTACGCGGGGGACGCCCCTGCATGGCAGGGCACTCCTTGCGCACATCAGCACTGCTCATGGGCCAGCTCCACACGGGTTAAGGAGGCCCCGGGTTTGAACCGTGGACCTCCTATGTGGTAGGCGGACGCCCTAACCACTGGGCCAAGTCCGCTTCCCTACACCTTCATTCTTAAAGGGATGCTGAAGGACGATTGTCACCTTTTGTAACTGCTTCCTGCTGGTTAGAGGCAGTAGGCCTTACCTGACAAGGTGTGAAACCCTCTTGCTATTTTATCATGGTTGGAGGAAGACGACTACGACGCCCTGGGTGAAACTGACTGAATTCCCTGTATGGCTAACAAGATGGAAGAAATAAACTTAATTAGAATTTTGGGGATATAGGGTATCATTGAAAGGATACTGGGTCACAAAAATAGAAAAGGCCAGGTGCCTAAAGACTGCAACTTCTCAAAGTTGATGGGATGTATTTTGTAGGTTTTCATCAGAAATTGGTTTCCAGGTCCTCCGTGAGGAAAGGTTACCCATAGACCATCTTGAAGGGGTTAAGCCGAAGTGGATCCCAGCCACCTCGTTTACTGTTTCCTTCCTGGTGGGAAAATGCTTAGCCCTGGCAGGATGGCGTGTGGGTTTGCCAGTCCTCCCCAGGATATGAGTGGGACAGGTTTTAGAATAAAGACTAGAAGGGAGACTTGGATTAAGCATGTTCATTAACTATTTGGAAAAAGAAGTTACCAGGACCTTTTAACATGAAGTTTAATATCCTTCTGCATATGATCTAGAAAATATATCACCATAATCATCAAGCATATATCAAAATAGGAGATATATAGGTACAGTACTTAATACCAATCAGTGCACTAATGAATGCATAAGTTTCTTTTTGAGTTGCAGTTAATAGATCTAAGCTCCAGGCCGGCAATGCCATATAAGTTGTGTCTCCATGGGAGCAGGCCATAATGCCAGTTATGTTTAAGATCTCTTCACACTGCTCTGGTAATCACTGCTCCACTTAGCATGTCCTTGACACAGCATCATGCTGCAGCACCCTTGACCCTAGAGAGAAGCTAGGATGGTAGGCTCCAGTATTCCACTGGCCTAATGCGTAGAGTCCTTCAGCATCATGGAGATTTTTACTTCTAAACCTTCACCACAATGACATTAATTAACAAGTATTTTACTTCAGCAATAAAGATGTCCAATGGAATCAAGATTATCCTCCTTTACCACCACTTTACTATGCAGACTGAAGTGGCCTGTGACAGTTTTTCCTGTTATGAAGCTACTTTTTGTTATTAAAATGAATTCAGTTTCTGTTTAAAAATGACTTACTGTAATTAGCCATTCAAACATTTTGGTTTAAAACATTCCTTCTACAAATTTCTTATAACTACCCATAACCACACAGACAATAGTTGCTTCATCTCAAGACAAATTCCGCCTTCACAAAACACATTCCCTCACTTAATGCGACCTTCTACAATACCTTCTACAGCTTGCCATATGCATTCAAGTTTTGTCCTATATGCTTCCACCCTGTATGAAAACCAGCTATCTTATCTTAGGAAAAAACACATTCTTTTAAACAAACTTAGCAAGTTTTAGTCAGCACTTCCATAAACCTTTTATGCCTTTCTGTATCTACTTAAGTCTCATATCCTTTATTCTGTTCTGTGAAAAAATAATAAACTATTCTTCCCAATTTAGGCATTTCAAGATTTCCAAATTTTATTTATTAATATAAGTTCCTTTTTTAAAAAATATTTTTTAGCTATTTGAATAGAGCTCTTTTAAGAATTTTCATTGTCAATATTACCACTCAGAAGTATTAAAACATACACTGAACAAACAGAAAATCACAAAAAAGAATTATGAAAGCAAGGTTGGCACAGAGCCAATCCTCATCTGCCCCATATTTTGGCCAGAATACATCAGGCAGTCATTTCCTTTCTCTTGGTCCGATCATTATTGGTCCACTGTTCCGACATCCTCCCTCATGGACTATCTGGAGGAATGTTCCCCGGGGAGCTTACAGATAGCCCCTCTCCCATCAGCTGACTGCCTGTATTCCCTGTTCTGTGTCTTGTCTGGCTTCCTTCAAGTCCTCATTCCGGCGCCACTTTTCAAATTCTTGGCCAAAAGCCACTGGAACCCCTACCCTCCCTCCTTGAACAGCAGAGCCAGCTCCAGCTTCCCTTTGTGAAAATTAAACTTAACCCTTTCCCACATTTACTATATAATGACCTTTATCGATGTTCTTTATTTCTTCTTATGCTTTGAGTTATTGTCTGCTGTCCTTTTATTTCAGCTTGGAAGACTCCTTTAAGCATTTCATACTGGCCTTGTAGTAATTAAATCTTTCAGCTTTTTAAAATCTGTAAAGGTCTTAATTTCTCCACTTTTGAAAAATAGTTTTGCTGGATATAGAATTATTGGTTGAATTTTTTTCTCTAAGGACTTTATGCCATCCTACTGTCTTCTGGCCTCCGTAATTTCTGATGGGAAATTGACAATCTCATTGAGGATCCCCTGCCAGTGATGAGTCACTTCTCTCTTGCAACTTTCAAAATTTTCTTTGTATTTTGACAATAATGTGTTCTGGCATAGATCTCTTAGTGTATCTTGTTTGGAGTTTGTTGAGATTCTTGGATAGTCATGTCTTTCATCAGATTTGGGACGTTTTGGGCCATTATTTCTACAAATACTTTTTCTTTCCCTTTCCTCTCTCTTGTCCGAGACTCCAGTGACACGAATGTTGGTAAGCTTGATGGTGTCCCACAGGCCCCTTTGGCTCTGTTCATTTCTCTTTATTAACTTTTCTTTCTGCTTTTCACACTGGATAATTTCTATTGTCTTATATTCTAGTTTGTGATCCTTCTGTTCAAATATGCTGTTAAAGCCATCTAATGAGTTTTTCATTTTAATTATTGACTGTACACTTGTAAAACTTGTTTGGTTCCTATTTATGATTTCCATCTCTTAATTTTTTTCAGACAGTTTGTTTTCCTAATTTCCTTTGGGTCTTTGTATATGGGTTCCTTGCTCATTGAATTCATTTAAGATGGTTAATTTAATGTCTTTGACTAATACTTCCAATGTATGAGCTTCCTCAGTGATGGTTTCTGGCAAATTCTTTTTTTTTTTCTATGAATGGACCCCACCTTCCTGCTTCTTCAAGTGTTTCATACTTTTTTGCTGAGACCTGGACATTCTGAATGTATGTTCTTATTGTCCTGGAGTTCTAATTTTCATATACCTCTGGGATTGGTAGGGTGTTTTTTGTTGCTCTTGTTGATGGCAGAAGCCATCAATTTGTGACTTTCCCAAACTATTTTTTTTCTCTAAAAATGAGAATGGAAAGTGACAAGAGGAGGAAAAAATGCTGCTTTTCCCTGAAGGGGTTGGAACAGTGGCCACCCCTGGAGCTGGTTCCTCAGGGACCTGACATAGCTTATGCAAAGCAGTGGTCAGGTATCAGACCACATGCCCCTGGATTTTGGAGGACTGAGTCCTTATAGCCCACCCTAGCAGTGGCAGGATGTAGCAGTAGCCCAGGCTGCAGTCTCTACTGCTCCTGCCATATGCTTGGGGGATGGAGATGGTAGCCGCTGCCACATGAGGGTGGCATTCACGGGTACTTACCACATCTACCAGCTTCTTCCTGCAGTTCTTCCTTGGATGCTGCACTCTGTTCTATTAGACTCCAGAGTTTCAAAATAGATGATTCAGACAGTTTTTGCCAGTTCAATAATTATTTTGGTGTATGCACTGATTCCTAAGATTTTATTAATTTATTTCTCTCTCCCTTCATTGTCTGCTCTCTGTATCCATTCACTGTGTGTTGTTCTGTGTCTGTTTGTATTCTCATTAGGAAGCTCCAGGAATTGATCCCGGGACCTTCCAGAGTGGGAGAGAAGCGATCATTCTCTTGTGCCACCTCAGCTACCTGGTCTGCTACATTTCTTATTATTTCTTCTCTGTGTCTCCTTTTGTTGCATCATCTTGCTGTGCCAGCTGTCTGCATGGGCCATCATTCCTTGCACAGATCAGTAATCCATGTGGGCCAGCTTGCCACATGGACCAGCTTGCCTTCACTGGGAAGCTGTGGGAATCGAACCCTGCACCTCCTATATGATAGATGGGAGCCCAATTGCTTGAGCCACATCCGTTTCCCCC
Source organism: Dasypus novemcinctus (assembly GCF_030445035.2). Classification (NCBI taxonomy): domain Eukaryota; kingdom Metazoa; phylum Chordata; class Mammalia; order Cingulata; family Dasypodidae; genus Dasypus; species Dasypus novemcinctus. Next base: position 11,879,863 of record NC_080695.1, on the reverse strand, counting down.
CTTTTTATTTTATTTTATTTTATTTTATTTATTTATTTATTTTAAAAGATTTATTTATTTATTTAATTCCCCCCCGGTTGTCTGTTCTCGGTGTCTATTTGCTGCGTCTTGTTTCTTTGTCCGCTTCTGTTGTCGTCAGCGGCACGGGAAGTGTGGGCGGGCGCCATTCCTGGGCAGGCTGCTCTTTCTTTTCATGCTGGGCGGCTTTCCTCATGGGCGCACTCCTTGCGCGTGGGGCTCCCCCACGCAGGGGACACCCTTGCGTGGCACGGCACTCCTTGCGCGCATCAGCACTGCGCATGGCCAGCTCCACACGGGGTCAAGGAGGCCCGGGGGTTTGAACCGCGGACCTCTCATATGGTAGACGGATGCCCTAACCACTGGGCCAAAGTCCGTTTCCCTTTTTTTTATTTTAAAGATTTATTTTTTTTTATTTCTCTCCCCTTCTCCCCCTCCAGGTTTTCTGCTCTCTGTGTCCATTCGCTATATGTTCTTCTGTGACCGCTTCTATCCTTATCAGCAGCACCAGGAATCTGTGTTTCTTTTTGTTGCGTCATCTTGTTGTGTCAGCTCTCCGTGTGTACGGCGCCATTCCTGGGCAGGCTACACTTTCTTTCGCGTTGGGTGGCTCTCCTTACAGGGCACACTCCTTGCTCATGGGGCTCCCCTACGCCGGGGGACACTCATGGCGTGGCACAGCACTCCTTTGTGTGCATCAGCACTGTGCATGGGCCAGCTCCACACGGGTCAAGGAGGCCCGGGGTTTGAACTGCAGACCTCCCATGTGGTAGGCGGATGCCCTATCCATTGGGCCAAGTCTGCTTCCCCCGTTTCCCACTTTTGATATTCCAAAGAAACCACAGGGAAGACCAGCAGTGGTCATGCTGTTTATTACTCACAAGTCCTGATGACAGTCCAGTCGGGTAGCTACTGTACTGCATAGCAGGCAAACAAAGATTATATAGGTCTAGATGGCACAAAGGAAGGGTTTACATAATGCATAGAGCAGCTCGAGGGTGCACAAAGCCTAGTAAATGATGAACAGTGGGTGCATATATATAGGGGGAAATTATGTAAGTTCCTGGAACAGTAAAAATCCTGGGTTCAAGCATTTAACATTTCTTTGAAGCAGACTGTGATTGCCATCTGGGGCATCAAGCTCGTTCCATCTGAGAAGTGGGCACTGACTGGAATGGCCTTCCCTCTCCCGGCCCTTCTGCCTTCAGGTCATGGAAAGGGCATTCCTTCTACATACCCTGCAATCCACCCCAATGCCTTCCTGCCATACAATCTGCTCGCCAATCTTCTGCACTATCTGAGCAGTC